>NC_134854.1:106975223-108175223 GCF_049852395.1 Peromyscus maniculatus bairdii
GCCTGCAGCAGTCTGTACTAGGTCCTCGGCATAAGTGGCGGCTGTTAGCTTGGTGTTTTTCTGGGACACCTAACTGTGGGAGCAGGTGTGTCCTTGACTCTTTTGCCTGCCCATGGGACTCTTTTCCTCCTGTTGGGTTGCCTTGTCTTATCGTATTTTGTTTTGTCATATTTGGTTGTTGTCTCTTGGAGGCCTGCTCTTTTATGAAAGGAGATGGAGGATGAGTGGATCCAGGAGAGAGGGAGTTTGAGGGGAGCTGGGAGAAATAAAAGGAGGGGAAACTGTGGTCAGGTTGTATTGGAAAGAACTTATTTTCAATAAAAAAGAAAGGGAGAGAGAGAGAGAGAGAGAGAGAGAGAGAGAGAGAGAGAGAGAGAGAGAGAGAGAGAGAGAGAGAAACAAAACACATAGGACATTAGCAGGAGCACTAAGCAAGCAGCATTCCAAGACTTTCTGTTTGGGGGCCTCCCACACGCACACTATCACTGGGCAATGCCCTCTGCCTGCAATATTTTCATATTCTTAAAAACTGTAGGTTTTCTCAAAACCTTTATATATATGGCATGATGGTTAATCGCAACTGCCAATGTGATTAGACGAAAGAGCTAATTAGTAGAGGACACTGGGTGTGTCTGTGAGGGTTAACCTTTTGGAGAGGGTTAACTAGGAGGCAAAAGACCTGACTTGAGTTTGGACACAGGGTCAAACAGGCTGAGACCCAGATGGAACAAGTGGAAGAGAGGGATGGTAGTATATTCAATATCTTTGTGGTGGTATTGTGTTTCCCAAAATATTCTGCACCCTAATAAACTTATCTGGAGTCAGAGAATAGAACAGCAACTAGATACAGAGGCTAGAAAATGGTGGTACTCACACCTTTAATCCTAGCCTTCTGGAGGCATGAATCTCTGTGAGTTCAAGGCCACACTGGAAACAGCCAGGCATGGTGACTCACACCTTTAATCCCAGGAAGTGATGGCAGAAAGGTATATAAGGCGTGAGGACCAGGAACTAGGCTGGTGAAGCTTAAAAGGCTTTTAGCAGCACTTCAGCTGAGATTCATTCCGGATGAGGACACAGAGGCTTCCAGTCTGAGGAAACAGGATCAGCTGAGGAACTGGCAAGGTGAGGTGGCTGTGATTTGCTTTGCTTCTCTGATCTTCCAGCATTCACCCCAATACCTGGCTCCAGGTTTGTTTATATTAATAAGACCCCTTAAGATTCATGCTACATATCTTTCTCTGCTTCCTGGTCACAATGGTGTGAAGAGCTTTTCTCTGCTCCATTTCTCTCCATCATGATGAACTGCACCCTCTGAAACCATCAGCCAAACCTTCTTCTGTCATGTTATTTTCTCAGATACTCTGTCCAATCTATAAAAAACTAATACATGTGGTTATATTTGTTAATATTTGCCATATGTAACCACAAACTATATTTACCATATTAATGATACCTACACATGTCAGGGAAACTCCACTTATATTATCCAGGAGAACAGATATAAAGAATAAATAACATCTTAGTGACACCATGGAAACAGTTAAACTCCTCTGATAGGGGACACCTTCATGTAATGTGGCAGAAGTAATATTTAGAGACACAAAAACCAAAAATTTCCCAAAACTAAGGAAATTCATCAGTTCATAGTTTCAAAACCTAAACAGCCCATTAAGGATGCCTATAAAGAGACTATCCCTATATACCCATAAGAAGACTACTAAAAAGCAAAACCAAATAAAGATGCTATAAACTGTCAGAAGAAAGTCACATGATCTGAAATGGCTTCTTGGAACACATTCCCTAGGATGGGATGGATATCTTACTCAGCCTTGACATGGGGGTGGGGAGGGGGGTCCCCCCCTCCCCGCCCCCACTGCTTGGTCCTGGCTCAACTTAGTATGCCAGACTTTGTTGACTACCCAAGGGAGGCCTTACCCTCTCTAAGGAATGGGTGGGGAATGTGCTGGGGAAGGTGGGCGGGGGAGGAAGAGAAGGGGAGAGAGGGGGAACTGGGATTGGTATGTAAAATGAAAAAGCTTTTTTTAAAATATTTTTTAAAAGTCACGTGATCACCGAATGGCATAACAACAGTAAGACTAATGGTCCACTGTTGAGCAGAGAAGATCTACATAAAATAACTGAATACTTTGCATCCTGAAAAAAAGAAAAATTGCCAGCCTAGAATTCTAACATGAATAATGTTATATTCTTCAAAAAATAAGGCACTCAGGAGAATGAGCAAGATGATCATGGGTTCAAGGCTAATCTGTGTTACTTAGAAAGACTCTGTGTAAAAAACAAAATCATGGAGCTGCAGGGATGGCTCAGTTGATAAAATACTTGCCACACAAACATGAAGACCTGAGTCAATTCTCAGCACCTACATAAAAGTCAAAACAGTGGCATGCACCTGTAATTCCAGTGCTAGAGAGATAAAGCAGGATCTTGCTGGCCACCCAGGCTAGACAATCAGTGAGCTCCAAGTTTGGTGAGGGATCCTAACTCAAAAAAATAAAGCAACTGAGGAAGACACATGACATTGAACTCTGGCCTGCACACACACACACACACACACACACACACACACACACATACACACAAACACACTAGCATGCTTGTACACGCAAAAAACATATGCTTACATATATATAAACATGTAAAAAATTAAATAAAGAACATGAAATATAACTGATTGGGAAAACAATAAAATAGTAACAAAAAATTTTTTAAACAATTACCATAAGATCCACAGATTCTAATTCTGGGTATACAGAAAAAAGAACTAAAACCAAGGACTCACAGAGATAATAATACATCCATCTTTATGACTGTATTATACACAAAAGATAAAAAGGAGAAAGCAATCCATGTATTCATGGAAAAATAAATGGGCAAACAAAAGTCACTACAAGCATGAAGGTAAATAAGCAAAAACGGAATATTACTCAATATTTAAAGGGGAAGGAATTTTTGGTTTATGCTATGACCTATATAAATCTTAAAGATTTAATGTTAATGAAATAAGCTAATTACAAGATAAATACCAGATGATTCTATTTAAAAGGATCATCTCAAGTATTAAAATTCATGGAAACAGAAAGTAAGCTATCACCCATCAGGGGCTGGCTGGGAAAGAGGAGGATGAGGAGCTTAATGTTATGAGTATAATTCCTGTTTGAGAAGATGAAAAAGGTTCTGGAGATGGCTGTTGAAGGGACACTAGCCTACTTGAACATGTGGCTCTGGAAGGCCTTGCCCTTCTCCCCATTCCCTCAGCCTTGCTAAAAACCGTTAGATTACATTCCTAAAGCTAGGCACCGAGGTCTATTCCCTTATTTGGCCACTTCTCCTCCTGAGGCTGACTACCAAGGTCCAGCCATCAAAAGCCCCCTTTTGGCTCACCTAAGTAACATGCCCAATTAAAATTAAAACACCTGACAGGCAGCAGTGGCACACCCCTTTAATCCCAGCACTAGGAAGGCAGAGCCAGGTGGATCTCTGTGAGTTCGAGGCCAACCTGGTCTATAGAGGGAGATCCAGGACAGTCACCAAAACTATACAGAGAAACCCTGTCTCAAAAAAAAAAAAATGAAATACCTCATCCTAACATGGGGTTTCTCCCTTTACCTTTATAAACTGGCATTTGCATATGTGCTACATCTGTCTCCCCTCTATCCAGAGGCAGTCCTCTGTCCCTCCAGGACAAATACCCCTTCCCTTTTTCCTTGTCCCCTATCTCCTTTACCACCC
This sequence comes from Peromyscus maniculatus bairdii, assembly GCF_049852395.1. NCBI lineage: Eukaryota > Metazoa > Chordata > Mammalia > Rodentia > Cricetidae > Peromyscus > Peromyscus maniculatus. The sequence goes on from NC_134854.1 coordinate 106,978,977, forward strand.
CATCCTAGCCCATTCTAACACAGACCTCCCCTTCTTCTCCTCTTAAAAATGACACCTGCAAGGTCATTGGCTGCTGTTTTTCTGCCTGAGTCAGAAAGCAGCCACTTTAACTTTCTTCCCTGCTTAATAAAGGACCTCTCTGTGAAAACCGGTGTTTGGGTGTGGTTTGTACCTAATCTGAGGTCCCAGAGGAAGCTCCCACTGTTCAGGGGTCTCCTTCAGTTGTAATATCTAACATTATCAAGGTGCACACTTTAAAATGGTTAAAATAGGTTGGGAGTAGTGGCACAAATCTTTAATCCAAGCACTCAGGAGGCAAGGCAAGCAGATCTCTAGAGTTTAAAGCCAGCCTGATCTCCATAGCAAGTTCCAGGCCAGCTAGGGCTACCTTGTGAGACCCTGTCTCAATGTACATAGACAGATAGAAGAGTGAACCAATATCATGTTTAATTTTCCATAATTTTAAGGAAACTAAGGTGAAATGCAGACTTTTTTAATAAAAAGTCTTCTATTTTGAATCTAAGCAAACTTGATTTTTCCCATGATCTCTCATTATCAATTCCCAAATTCCTTTGAAAATCATTTGTTGTCAAAAGCTGCTTGACTTCATTTGGTAAGAAAACACAAACACACACACACACACACACACACACACACACACACACGATAAAACACTGAAGGAGTTCCTCAAAAAGAAGTAATCTCTACAGGAGGAAAAAAAGAAAAACCAACTCAAAGGTAAAAATCTGTATTTTACAAAATAAACATATAAATTACAATTCATGATGTTGCTCAAGCAACAGGAAAACGGTAAAACAAAAATTACTATATGGCCCTAGCTTTGTCAACAAAATGATCAAAGTTTAGAAACAAACAACAACAAAAAAAAAAGAAAAAAAAAACAGCACTTCAGGATGAAAGACCCTAAAAGATATCAAACCTCCCTATGAACCACTGAATACTGATGACAAAGAATGAAATTAAGCCAAATTTTTTCATTTCAACTTGTTCTTTGGGTATGAAGAAACCATCTTGAATATATAGCAACTTAATTCAAAAGGCTCATCTATATTTCTCAAGGTTACTACTAAAGGGGAAACCAATCCAAACTACATGACAGAAAAGTGCAGCAGGAAAGACCAAAGGTGAGAAGTGAAGAGCACTGGGAAACAGAACTAGGGACACAGGAGACCGGAAATGTGGCACAGAAAAAGTATACAACAACAAAAGCAAGAGAAGGCAGAAGAGCAGAGTAAGCTGGCTGACTGCCATACCTAGCACCCGGAGCCAAAGCAAGCATATTGAGTACAAGTATAAAGTCCCTTATATAAAATCCTCATGCCCAGATTGTTTCATTACACCAAATTCTGCATATTTAACAAAACAATAGCCGGGCGTGGTGGCGCACGCCTTTAATCCCAGCACTTGGGAGGCAGAGGCAGGCGGATCTTTGTGAGTTCGAGGCCAGCCTGGGCTACCAAGAGAGCTCCAGGAAAGGCGCAAAGCTACACAGAGAAACCCTGTCTCGAAAAAACCAAAAAAAAAAAAAAAAAAAAAAAAAAAAAAAAAAAACAATATACTTGTGCGCACTGCCATACACTATGGATACCCCTTTTGAGGCCTTAAGATGTACTTGCTAATCAAGTACATTGGTATTTCTGGAACTAAGTTAGGAATATTCATAAATACAAAGACAACAAAAACCTCATGCCAACTCAGGTCAAATTTTCTCACCAAATAAACTGAATCAGATTTTGAAAACAAATGGTATTCAATGCTTTTAGGAACTGGGAATCAATAATGAGAGATTATGGGTCAAAACCAATATGGTTGACTACAAAATAAAACACTATGATAATTCTATTAAGTAATATTTGGTGGTAAAAAAAAAGAAAGGGAAGAGTATACAGTTATTTGATAGTTGACCTGAAGTGAGGAGTCAACAAATCTGGTTTCTTGAGAAAGATGAGTCAAGCAGGCTGAAACTTTAGTTCAGAAGTACAGCCTGTACACAGCACATCTAGGGGCAATCCTAGCATAAAAGGGAGAAAGGAGGAAATGGTCATGAGGTGTGGCTTCATGGTACTGTATCACCACTACCACCACCTTAAAAAATGTATTTTACTTGATATTCTTTTTACTTGATACTTACGTTTACCTCTGTGCTCCGCTGGCAGAATGAGCTGCTCATGAGCAAAAGGGGCACTAGAGGGCAGCAGAGCACAGATGATCCTTTGGAGTTGCTCAAAACATTTCAGTCACTTTCCAGCAAATAAAGCACAAATCCATGCATTAAAATTGCTTCTAAAATATATGCTTTATAATTTTATTTTGAAGTGAATCTGAATTTAATCTGAAGTACATTTTATATAATTTTTAATTTTGAGAACATCAACTTGTATAAATGCTTTATAGCATTTACCATATTTGTTTTATTATTCTTTCTAAATACATATGAACTTGCATGTTTATTTCTCTAAATCACACTGAGCACTTTCACACTTACTTCAAGTGTCCTTAAAAAAGTAGTGTGGACTAGTGGAAGCCCACAAACTGTGGACTGTTGGCTGTGGAGCCCCCATGGGACTGGACTAGGCCCTCTGGATACGGAAGACAGTTGTCTGGCTCGAAATGTTTGGGGGCACCCAGGCAGGGGGATCGGGATCTGTCCCTGGTCTATGGGCAGGCTTCTGGAACCCGGTGCTTGTAGTGTGACACCTTGCACAGCCTTGGTGCAGTGGGAAGGGGCTTGGACCTGCCTAGGCTCAGTGTGCTGGACTCTGCTGACTCGGCATGGGAGACCTCGATTTGGGGGATGTGGGGATTCGGGGTGGCTTGGGAAAGAGGGCTGGGGGTGGGAGGAGGGAGGAGGGGGGATCTGTGGATAGTATGTGGAGTGAGTAGAAAATTTCTTAATAAAGAAAAAAAAGCAGTGTGGAGTCAGAGAGATAACACATCAGGTAAAAAGACAGGAGTTCGATCCCTTAAACTCTCCCTATCCCCTAACACAATCCCACCCCTGCAATAAGCACGGTGCAGTGTGCCAGTCTGTAATCCCAGCACTACCACTGAGAGATGGGAGGAAAGACAAGAAGATGAGCTAGAAGACATGGACCAGCTAGCCTAGGCACACAATTAAGTGGCAAAAACAAGAAAGACCCTGCCTGCCTCACTGAGGTAAAAGGCAAGAGTTGACTCACAAAAGTTGTCCTATGACCTACACATCACATGCTTACCTATTCACACACACACAAACTAAATGAATTTTTAAACCATTAGAGTATACTTCATTTGTTTGCTTTTTGTTGTTTTGTTTTATAAGACAGGGTTTCTCATGTAGCTCTTGCCATCCTGGAACTCACTCTGTAGACCAGGCTGGCCTTGAGCTCAGAGATTCATCTACCTCTGTCTCCCAAGTGCTGGGAATAAAGGTGAGCACCACCACCACCTGGCATGCATAGTTCTTTAATTACAGCATCACTACCAAATTTAAGAAATTTACACTGATACAACTATAGTCTAAATGCAGTCCACATTTCAATTTTGTCAACTGTCCAATCATATTTCGAGCATTTTCATCTCCTCCTGAAGAGTATCTGGTCTAAGACCATACACTTTTGTTGTCAGGTCTAACACCTTCCACCTAAGGCAGCAGTTCTCTAATATGCTTGACAAGGAACCACTCTCCTTTTTACAATTGTTTATAGAGAGGGGGAGTTATGATTGTGCTAGAGTTCTCTCTTTCAATCCTCTGAGTCCCAGGGATGGAACTCAGGTGGACAGGCTTAGTGGAAAGCACACTTACCTGATGAGTCATCTCATCAGCCCAACAGGAACACTTTACACAATTACAATTTACTGAAGAGCTTACAAAACTTTTGAAAGTTATTATGTTATATGCTGCATTAAACTAAAACCAGAATTATATCAGCTTGAACAAACATTCACTCAAAAATACCTTCACAAAAGCTAAGGAATCCAGACAAGAGCTTACAGCACCTAAGAGCACACAAATAAAAAAGACACATTGAAAAAGCAAAAGAAGCCGGGCAGTGGTGATGCACACCTTTAATCCCAGCACTCAGGTGGCAGAGCCAGGTGGATCTCTGTGAGTTCGAGGTCAGCCTGGTCTACAGAGCAAGATCGAGGACAGGCACCAAAACTACACAGAGAAACCCTGTCTCAAAAAAAAAGAAGAAGAAGAAGAAGGGGCTGGAGAGATGGCTCAGAGGTTAAGAGCACTGCCTGCTCTTCCAGAGGTCCTGAGTTCAATTCCCAGCAACCACATGGTGGCTCACAACCATCTGTAATGAGATCTGGTGCCCTCTTCTGACCTGCAAGTGTATATGCAGACAAAATATTGTATACATAATAAAAAAATCTTTAAAAAAAAAAAAAGAAGAAAAGAAAGGAGAATCTATGAACTACCTGAAAAAGACTTTAAAAAACCACCAAAGAGCTACAAAAGAATACACACAGCAAAGTGATCATCACACACATGTGATCCACTAACACACAGCAATACATAATAATAATGCAACATGGATTAGAACTTGTGAGAGAAAATCTTAAATGTTCACACCACAAAAATGTTAACTTAGGTAAAGGATGATCAGTGAGCTTGATTGCAGCAATCCTTTCACAATTCAGCTACATGTTCTGTATGCTGCAGATACTGGTAATAATACCTCAATACAGCTAACAAAACTCTGAAACAAATTTCAAAGCATTAAATGAAAATTAACAAACTAGTGATGCATTAATACATTTTTTGAGAAAAATTATATATAGCAAGATGCCAGAAGCAATTATACTAGTTTAAAAGACACCTAGATGTTATAATTACTTCTGTATCAAACCATGGCATTGTGTGGCTTTAGTTGAAGTCTATGAAGAATATCCAGCTTCACATGAACATACTTAGAAAAGTAGAAAGTATTTCTGAAGCTGATTCAAATAAGTAATATCCAAAGGCAAACATACTTTTAGAGAAAACAGCAAACTATAAAAGATATTTTACTCTTTTATTGACATTTTCTAAAAAATTATAATGACATTTCTGAAAAAAATTAAAATACATTAAGCTAGACTGTAGCTCAGTGATACAGTACATACCAACCAGGTACAAGGCCTTGGGTTCAAGGTTGAGTTCCACAAAAATAATAATAATAATTAGTCAATTAATTAAACACACACTATCCAGCAACTGTACTTCTGAGCTTTTATTGCAGAGAAATGACAACTATCTGGGAAAATACACACCAACAATTTGTATATGAATGTTCTTAATAGCTCTATTCACAATAGTTAGTGAAAGGTTCTTTCTCCTCCTGACACCAAATACACACTGCCTTTGCCAACAGCAATCCTCTGATACTTGCTGGCGCTCTACAATTGAACTCAATTCTGACACTATCTCCTCACATCACACTCTACAAATTACGAGTCAGCACTATTGGCTAAGCCCACTTCATACACTAGTCATAAGAGGGGGTACCGAGATAATCCTATTTCTGCCCCCATTCCATATAAACTAAGGTCTTCCAATAAACCTCCCATACCTTCAGATTTACTAATTAGCACTTTACTGGCTGGTTTATTATTAAGGAGGTAACTCAAAAGAGACACCTCAAAAATAACTGAAGGGACAGGGTAAGTAGAACAGGAAAGAAATGAAGCATGAAGGTTCTATGTCCTCTCCAGACAGGCACCCTTCTAGCAGCTTAATGTTGTCACCAACCTAGAAGCTCCTATACTCTGATGCAGATCACATTACCAAAGTATTGCTCACCAGCTGTGTTAAGTGAACTAACCTCTCTTCCCTTACTGAAAAGAAACAGAAAGCCAGAACCTTCTTATCAAGACTTGGTCGCTCTGATACCACACTCACCCAAAGCTATCTGAACAAGCTTCCTTAGCATTCCTATCTCATTAGTATAAACTAAGATATGACTGAAAGGGAACTGTTCCAACCAGTCCTAGGAAATTTTAATCAGGGACAAAACAAAATATAAACTATTCTATCACAGTCAAAAACTAGAAACAATCTAGCTATACTTCAGCACATGAATGTCTCACCAAGTATAGAATAACAATAAGTGATAAGAATAATGAATAGGAACCAAAGTAGAAAGTCTAGAGCTGAAAATTACAATAACCAAAACAAAAAACTCACTAAAGAGTCTCAGCAGATGATTTAATCAGAGAAAACAGTCAGCTAACTTACCAATAGTCAACTGAGATTATCCAATCTTAGGAGTAAAAAGAAACAAAACAATGAAAAAAAATGAAAGAACTAAGAAGTCAATAGATCATCTCCAGGTATACTAAAATACACATAGCAGGAATTCTACAGGGAACAGAGAGTAAAAATAGCAGTAAGAACATTTGAAGCAGTAATGGCCAATATGACTAAAGATACGAATGTACACATGTAACAACTTCAACAAACTCTAGGTAGAACAAATGCAAAGACATCTACATGAAGACACATTATAATCAAAATGTCAAAAACAATTAAATATAAAATCTTGAAAGAAACAAAAAAGAAGCAAATTCTAGTGTACCAAGGATCTAAACAAATAGTTTCATATCAGAATCTATAAAGGCCAAAAGACAGTAAGACAACACTTTCAGGATGCTAAAATAAATAAATAAATAAATAACTGTTAAGCAAGAACACATTATCTGGCTAAACAATCCTCCAAAATTAAAGAAAAATTAAGATATTTCCAGGTAAAAAAACAAAGGGAATCTATCACTAGCAAGCCTGCCTTTATAAAAGAAACAATAAAGGCTGTTTCTCAGGCTACAATGGAAAATACACTAAACAGTAACTCAAATCCATGCAAATAAATAAGAATATTTAGTAAAGGTTAGATGTAAAAGCCAATATTAAGGAATTTTTGTTCATAATGCCTTGTTCCTATGTGATTTAAAAGATAAAGATAGAATTTTAAACTGATGGTGGCTCATCCCATGAGCTATAGCTCATAAGAGGCTGAAATTGGAAGACTGACTTAAGATCAGAGCTGGCCTAGACTATGGAGTCACACAGAGACAGAGACAGACAGAATGGAGGGAGATATGTGGAAGCAATGATTTTCTATATTGAAACCAAGTAGTTAACTGAACTGGACTGGACTGCCAGAAGTTAAGATGGTAGTTGTAACTCCCAAAGCAATCACTACAAATATTAGTTTAAAATATATAATAAAAAAAAAAGCTAGAAAAATAGCTCAGTGGTTAAGAGCACTTTCTACTTTTACAAAGAACTCAGATTCACAGCATCTACGTGGAGGCTCACAACCATCTGTAACTCCAGTTCCAAGGAATGTGATGCCCCCTTCTGACAATTGTGGGGACCAGGCATACATGTGAATATACATACATGCAGGCAAAACACTCATACAGATAAAATAAATAAATCCTTTATACATATATATATGTATATATATACATATACACACACACACACACACACACACATTTAAAAGAGAAGTGAATATAACACAAAAGGTGGCAATAATGCAGAAATTAAGGAATTAAAAAAATCCAAAAGGACAGAAAGAACTGTCCTCTTTATCCAAATTAAAATAGATGGCCAGGTATGGTGACACATGCCTTTAATATCAGCACTTGGGAGGCAAAGAAAGGAGGAGCTCTAAGAGTTCAACGCCAGCCTGGTCTAAATATAACAACATGGCCAGACACAAGGTTACATGCCTGTAATACCAGTATTCAGAAGGATGAGGCAAGAAGAGTTTGAAGATAGTCTGAGCTAGAGAATAAGTTCAAAGCCAGCCTAGTCTAACAGCTCATATCTCAAAACAAACAAAGACCTACATACTGTCTCTAAGAAAACACATTTCAAATTCAAAGATAAAAACAGGTTTAAAGTATAAGGTTGGAAAAAGACAGTCTTTGCAAACAGTAACCAAAAGATTAAAGGGGTGCAACAAAGGAGAGCTAAAATTGAACAAAATAAACTTTACAGTAAAAAGGGTGGTAAGAAAAAAAGAAACATTATATAATAACAAACTGAGCAACCTGTCAGAAAAATATGACCATTATGAAGAACAAAAAGCATGACTGTTCTTTTTTTTGGAGACAGGGTCTCACTGGGTAGCCCTGGTTGGTGTGGATTTTTGTACAGGCCAGCCAGACTGGCCTCAAACATCAATCTGCATGCATCACCACACACAGCAACAGTAAAATTCCTTATTTTAAAGATTCAGGAATCAGTTGTCAAGTTCTAGTCTATACATTATTCCTTCTAGAATAATGAATTATCTATATGAGAACAGAATCCATTCACCAACTGCTTAGGAATCAGGAATTAATGTGTCATTTTATGTACTGCCAGGAAAGCCCAGTTCCAGCTTCAGTCAGACTAATACAGGAAAAAAGTATGTGAGTCTCAGCCACCAACATGCTCAAGCCAGGAACTCTAAACCACAGCTTTAGTTTGCTAAGAGTCATCTTCTTTTCCTTCTAAACACACCACGTGTTTGGCTTATAGGCTGCCATACTCAAGTAAGGTTTTTCCAAAATGTCATGTTTTAGTGGAAAATTAAGATCATCAATGAACTTCAAAACTTGTCAACTTTAGTTTTCTTTAAAATGTTAAAGCTGGTAATTGGAAAGACTGCACAGCAATTAAAAGTACCTACTTGCTGCTCTTGCAGAGGACCTCAGGTTTGGTTCCCAGAACCCACATTAGGTGTCTCAGAGCCATGTATAACTTCAGTTCCAAGGGATCTGACACCCACCTCAGGCCTCCATAGGCTCCTGCATTCATGTGGTGTATATACAGGGACACAGGCATACACATAAATAAAAATTCATAATTTGTTTTTAATTTTTTAAGCTAACTCGGTGAGTAAAAGCACATGCTGCCAAGCCTGACAACCTTAGTTCAATTCCTAAGACCCACAAACACAGTGGAAAGAAAAAAACAATTCCTGATTGTCCTCTGACCTCCACATCTGTCACTGCATGTGTGTGAGTACACACACAGTCAAAGATACACACACAGAGAGACTTAATGATCTTTTAAATAGTAAAGCTGAAAAACATACAATAACCATATTACTTTTTTCAAAAAGCAGAATACCAAGTATGTGTGCTATACACCTGTCTAAATAACAAGATCAACACAAATTGTGTGTGTGTGTGCGCGCGCGTGCACGCGAAAGAGAGAGAGAGAGAGAGAGAGAGAGAGAGAGAGAGAGAGAGAGATCATAAAAAGATCAGGAGTTCAAGGTTATCCTCACTATATAGCTAGTTTCAAAACAGCTTGGGCTTCATGAAACCATTATCTCTAAAAAAAAAAAAAAACAAAACAAAAAACAAATAAATAAGTTGTAAAACATGTGGGCTAGAGAGATGGCTCAGTGTTTAACAGCACTTGTTCCTCTTGCAAGACCTGGGTGGTTCTATTCCCAGTACCACTATAAACTCCAGTTCCAAGAGTTCCGATGCCCTCTTTTGACCTCTGCAGTCACTGTACACACAAAAACATTCATTTACATAAACTAAAAATAAATGAGACTGAAAAATGCTTGCATATTAACTTTAATCTTAACACTCAGGAAGTTGAGACCAGAGGGTCAAAAATTGGAGACCATCATGGGCTATATAGGGAGACTATCTCAATAAAACAATGTACAAATAAAGGTATGAGGTTAAAAGTTATAATGATTTGTTAAGCCCTACCAGGAGCCTAGCAAACTGTCTAGCATCAACATGGCAATTAGCAATGTTCAAGAAGTAGAGGTTCTCAACTGTATGCATCTTTCAAAAATCCTAAGAACATCCCCCAACTCTTTGCTTTAATTTTCTCCTTAATTCCTCATGTCATACACCTTTCCCCTGAGATCCTGGAATGATTCACAATTCCCTGCACTTTATTTTAGCTAGTATATATAAAAATGTTTCAGTATTGTGGTGGCTTAAATAATAATGAACCCCATAGGCTCATATATTTGAATGCTTATCCATAAGGGAGTGGCACTACTTGAGAAGGATTAGGTGGTGTGGCTTTGTTAAAGGTAGTATGTCATTGGGGGTGGGCTTTGAGGTTTCAAAAGTCTAAGCCAAGCCCAGTGGCACTCTCTTCCTGCTGCCTGCTGACCCAAATATAGAACTCTCAGCTACTTCACCTGCACTATGTCCACCTATGTGCTGCCATGTTCCTTTGACATGATAATAGATTAACCTCTGAAACTGCAAACAAGTTCCCAATTAAATGCTTTCTTTTATAAGAGTTGCCTTGATCATGGTGTCTCTTCTCAGCAATAGAATAGTGACTAAGACACTACCCTGTTACAATCTTTGGTTTGTTTTTGTATTGGTTTGTTTTGTTTTGTTGAGACAGGGTGTCATGTGGCCCAGGTTGGCCTCCAACTGACTAGATAGCAGAAGATGATCTTGAACTTCTGATCCTCTAGTTTCTATCTCCTTAATGGTGGGAATAAAAGCAGGCACACCACACCACACTCAGTTTTGTGTGATGTTGGGGATCAGACTCAGGCTTCTTACATCCTAGGCAAACACTACCCCAACTCAGCTAAATCACCAGTCCTAATTGTACAGTATAGCTTGGATTAAGGTTTGTTTTGCTCTGTTCAGTTCTAGTCTGTTGTTCTGTCCTGTCTAGACAAGGTCTTACTCTGCAGCCAAGGCTGGCCTAGAACTCAGAGCAATCCTGCATTGATCTCTCAAATGCAGAGATTGCAGGCATGTGCCACAACTGGCTTCCCCATGCATTTTTGATCCAGTTCATTCATGGGCTGCTTCTGATAGATTATGTGTAGAGTATTTGACACTACCTGGTCTAAAAATAAGATGATGTGGCAGATTTCAGTTGGATTTAGGCAGTTTAACTCAGTAATTTTCCACTGTTTCTTTCCTTAGTTGGAATAAGCAAAAGCATAAAACTTAACTACATATTTCACTTAGCACTATCAGACCACTATCAGGAACTAAGATCTGTGTCACCTATATTCCAAAATGAAGTACTAAGGGGCTAGCAAGATGATTCATCAGGAAAAGGCACTTGTTTCCAAGTCTGATGGACTGAGCTTCATCCCCAGAACACACATAAAGGTGAAAGGAGAGACCCAACTCTCCAAGTTCTCCTCTGACTTCCACATGCATGGTATGGTACCATGTATATTCCTACACAAGTACAAAATAAATTTCTAGCTTTATTGATAACTTCTACCTAAACTGCCAATCATGTGACATTTCCATAATTTACCTAACTATGGAACAGCAAGACTATTACATTTACCCTGACACTTCAAATTCAAATGTATTGGCATCCCAGTGATAATCTCTTTTAAAAAATTCAAATGAGAAACATACATTCAGCCTCACCTGCTGATACCTCCTCTCCTAGTATGTGACTTTGGGTAAGATATTAAACATCTCTGAACCTCAGTTTCTACAAAATACCACTATGATACTTATGAAGTCATTATGGGGGATAATATATGTGATATATGTTATCTGTGAACAATAGATGCTACACAGTTCCCTCTAACATTCACTCTCTGCTTCACTGCCAACTCCAGGAAATACAAGATGGAAACCTGAGGAGACCAGAGGCAGCAGCAGGATGGGCTGGTTTGCTGGGACACAACTTAGAGACACTGGAGTTCATGACAACTGAGGCAAATGTTAAGTCGTATCTATCAGTCTCCTACTTCTTCACTGTAACTATATTTGCCAAATTCCTAAAAGGTAGGTTGGATTACATGAGTACGCCTATGTCCAATAATAAAAATAAAACTGGTCATTTTATAACTCAGAAGGCAAAACGTTTAGAAAGAATAAAAAATTAGGGGCTGGTAAGGTAAAGGCACTTGCCACTAAGCCTAAACACTTAAGTTTAATTATCCCTTTGACCCATATAAATAGGAGAAAACCTTTGAAAGCCACATGAATGCAGTGGAATGCATATGGACACATATATACATGTACACACACAAATGCATAATTTTTAGAAGCACATTAGGAGAACTATACCTGATAATTATTAATTTATTAAACTTAATTTCTCCCAAATAAAAAATAAATGTTCTATGAACAGAAGTAATGTATACATTGGTAACAAGTATGGGGAAATGTAGATAATTACTGTGATGGTTAATCATGATTATCAACCTGGAAGGATTTAGAATCACCTAGAAGACAAAACCTCTGGCATGAGAGGCATCACTCAAGGTGGGAAGACTCATTCTGAATGTAGGTGACCAAATTCCATGTGCTGAGGTCCAGGACTTACTGTAAATTAGAAAGTCAGCTGAGGATCAGCATCTCTCCCTCTCCCTCTCCCTCCCACTCCTTGTTCTCCCTCTCCATCTGTCTCTCTCCCCCTTCTCCCACCATTCTCCCTCCCTCCATTTCTATCTACCCTTCCTGGACAAGACAGTTGCTATCCTTGCTTTATGCTTCTGTCACCACACTTTTCCACCATTATGGACTACATGCCTTCTCAAGCATCATAAGCCAAAATAAAGCCTTCCCTTCTTTAGTTGCATTTGTCATAGTATCTAAAAAAAAAAAAAAAAAAAAGTGATCTAAACAAAGTATCGAATAAAATTACTCAGTCTTAGCCAGGAATGGTGGCTTACATCTTTAATCCTAGCGTTCAGTAGGCAAAGGCAAGCCAGTCTCCATGAATTCAAAGCCAAGCTGGTCTATGTAGTGTCCCAGGACAGCAAGGATTACAGTGAGACTTAGTCACAAACAAAAACAAAATTACTCAGTCTAAGTGTTTACCTCTATCTCTCTGCAAGTTATTTTTTGTTTTTGTTTTTGTTTTTTTAATTGGCCATGCTAGGCATCAAACTCAAGTCCTGTGCATGCTATGTGAACAGTCTACTACCAGCCCTTTTGTTTGTTTGCTTGCCTACTTGCTTGTTGAGATAAAATCTTGCTCTTTAGTCCAAGATTAGAGTTTAAGATTATAGGTATGCATCACTATAACCTGCTTCAGAAACTTTTCTTATAAAAGGTGAAGAAGCAGAAAGCAGAACTTGATGCTAACATTCTCAGAGTTCAAAAACACATACAATTTACTGATTATAGTATTTAACATAAAGCAACGGCATCCCCTCTCTTCACAACCCTTTATAAGTCTTATACCAATCTACCTAGATGCTCACAGACTCTTTCCCACAGGCTGCCATGTGCAAAAGAATGTTAAAAGGCTACTTAGGAAAGAGTTTCCCATCTGTCAACCATAAATGCCTCCACTGTCCCTCACTCCACTTGAATGGATGGCTCTGACTGAGGGTATTCTCAATACAAAAAGCACCTCCATCCAACACAAAAACCTTTACTGAGAGAAAAAAATTGTAAATGTTTTAATTCCAACCAAGTATTGTAGTTCAACCCTAAAATCACAACATTTGGGGGCTGAGTCAAAAATGAGGCTGAAGCAACGGAATCAACCAAGTTCAAGGACAGCCTGAGCTATTAAATAGCAAGACTCTGTCTCAAAAAAAAATTATCCCAAAGGGTAAAATAGTGAATTCTATTACAGAAACCTAAGACTAATGAAAAGAGTAAGGCAGGTGTGGTAAATGATGGGTGGGGAGTTCTATACCCTAAGTGGCAAAGTGTTTCATCAACACAGAAATCAGAAAGAAGTCCGTTTCTAGTATCCCACTGATAGTTCAACTTCGAGGGGATGATGAAATCAGCAATGAGTTCTTTTTAGTAATGTGTTCTTTTTAGGGAATAAACTTAAAATAATATAAAATAAGGACTTTTTAAACAGGGCAATTAAAAGATCTTTCAACTAGTTTCTGGAACCTAATGCAGCAGCCCCCTAGAGCTATGTTTTCTGCTTCCTCTAGATTTCCTAAGTTTGATACACGGTCTTACCATGTAGTTTGGCTTGTTTGGAACCTGGAGTTTACTATGTACATCAGCTAGCATGGGACTAGCAGTAATTTTCTTGCACATCTGACCATTTCCTCTTTCTTAAGTAATTTTGGATGGAAGGCAAAAGTAGTCCATTTTAAAATGAAACTACTCATAGAAAACAGGAATGTAGACATTAAAAGTGTGGAATTTATTATTATTAGCAGGATCAAAGGACTAAGAACTTGAACTGTGCTATCACCACAACCTCTCTAGGTAGTTTCTGTTTGTTCAGTTAGGTGGTTGTTTTGTTTTGTGAGATGAATTCTCACCACATATAGAACAAGTTGGCCTAAAACTTTCTACATAGCCCAGGCTAGGCTAAAACTTTCAATCCTCCTACTCAGCCTCCCAAATGCTGGGATTACAGGCATGTGCCACCACACCAGGTTCCCAACTGACGACAGGTATATGCTAAAAAAGAAAATAATATGAGTCAAATGTTCTGAATTGAAAATAAGTCTATTAAAAATAAATTTAAAATCAAGAGCTACATAAATGCTAATTAGCATAGTAATACCATGAGAATAAACACAAGTGTGAAGGAACCAATGCCCAAAGGATCCTTCTCTTCAATACCTAGTGGATATACAATCTCCGATGAAGTCATTGTCTTAATCCTTTGAGTATACTGTAAAGTCTAAATGCAAACTATCAAATTCAGTTTTATCATAATAAACATCAAAGACAGTAAACACAGAAAAAAATAACATGAGGTATAATTCAGCAACCAACCCCGTAAGTTTTGGCCTATAATCTTGACTTCACTGAAATTTAGATTCCAAATAATTTCCCAAAATGCATGCCTAAGCATTTCCATCCAGACTGCACAGAGTGGGTGAGTGTAAGCAGATTCTGCATGGCCATGAAAGTAGGAGTGTTTCTCTGGAAATAGACATAATCCAGTGTTTCTCAAGAGAACTTTCTCACTGTATCTGACAGCACCTGACCATATTTACTAGGTATAAACTAGCAGTTCTTTTATGGTGAATTACAAGTCAAGCTTCATCATTTAATAACAGCAAAGAGAAAAATCTTTATCCAAATCCAAGTTCTGTAATTTCTTAGCTGAGGAACCATGGTCAAGGTACCTAATTAATATCATACAAAATAACAACAACAACACCAAAGCCAAGACATGGGTTGGCTCTGGCTGTTATGACTGACTCTCACCTCAGATTTATTCTGAAGATTAAATCATACGCCTAGCTATTCCAGCATCATCAACAACATGGCCATGGCAGCAACCCTAAGTAGTTTGCTTGTCACTGTCATTCTTCCAGGTTTACCTCTTGTTCATTTATATCACTTCTGCTGAACTTTGCCCTCTCTATCAAAAGCCTGTGGTATATACTCGCAACAAAACATGGAAAATAAGTCATATAATGTGTACTTATGTGCTGCATGCTACACTCACAAAATGAGTAATTATTCTAACCTACAACCAAAGAAATTGATGCCATGAGGTTAAATAATTTTTCCAAAGTTATCAGAATCAGTATTAATTTTGTCCTACCAAGTATCTCTCCCAATCACCACCTCAGTTCTTCCCCCTGGCCTAACAGAAAGCAGATGAGTAAATGCAAGGGCTTACAAGTGAGCCAACAGACATTGGGTGGCTATTATGACTCACTCACTGTATGTAGTAGGTGCTAGAAACAAGGAATCCATAGCCTGCTATGTAAAGAAACATGAAGGAGTACACAGAATGAACAGATTGCAATTACAGAAATATAACCATCACAGAATGTTAGGACTATTACAGGTTTGCATCACCACACCTGACTAACAGAACTTCTAGTGGGGAAAAACAGTAAAATATTAAGAAAAGAGCTGCCATCTCATCGAGAACTTAAAGTACCACAACTGTTGGGTAAAGGTGAAAGGAGAAAAGGAGATGAAACTTGAAGCAAGAGCAGGGACCAGCAGACATAGCAGCATTAAGTATAAAATCTATGTACTTTTCTAGAAAAGCCCAGTATAGCAACATCAGTGCTTCTCAACCCTGGCAGAAAGACAAAGCTCTATCACACAATATATCATTTTGGATGATTCTGAGTTACAGACACATTGGAGAAACACTCAGATAAGATAAACACAAAATACTGAGATGGATTAAAAGGAATTGAACTCTAGGTTATGGTATGGCTAGGTTTCTTGTTCCACCAGCACTGAGAGTCTTGGATATAAAAGGGAAAAACCCATCTTCCTACCCAGTAAGTCTGAGCATACTGCCACCTACACAGGCCCTCTCCCTGGCACTCTACATCAATGGGTAGTCACAGTTTGGAGGAAGAGCTCTCCTGGGCATCCTCCCTCAGCTTCACTGACTCAGTCTTCAACCACACCAATTTCACTCAGCCTCTGGAGATTACCCATGAACAAGAAGGAGACAATTACCAAGAGAGTAAAAGATATACAAAGTACACTTCCCAATGGGCCAAAGTTAATGCTGTACAAATCCATCTCAGGCTAGAGCACTTCTCAGGACTGGACATTGGTGGTACATGCTTGTAATCCCACCACTTGAGAGGCTAAGGGAAAAGGATCCTGAGTCCCAGGCCAGCCTCAGCTGCATATTAAGTTCAAATACAGATCTCAGAAAAACCTTAAAACAAACAAACAAATAATAAACATCTGAAGTACTTCTCAGGAGGGGAAGCCCAGAGGGCATTAAGCTCCTGAGAGGACCTCTCAGTGAAGGGCACTTTAGAAATGAAACAGAATTGAAAAAAGACTTCTCCTGGAAAACACCATACTGGATCCCAATGCCTGAGACCACTGGGCAACTCAGACAACCCCATTCATTTTCTCTGGCTTATCATTCCCAATACTAAACAGGCAGCCTTGGCATACACCTGGTTCCTCAACGAGGACAGTTTTCTTAAGATAAAGGGAAGAAGTGTGTGCAAAACATCCTTCAGTACTCCAACTGCAAACATCCCCATCCCCAACTCCTAAAAAAAAGATCTTTTCTCTGGTTATTCAGAAAAAGGGAAGAAGTCTATTTTCTTAGTCCAGTGTGAGAAAAGGGATAATGAAAATATAACAGAGGGCTAACTAGACGGGTCAACAGGTAAAGGTGTTTGCCACAAAAGCTTGACAACCTGAGTTTGATCCCTGTAACTTGCATAAAGGTAGAAGGAGAAAACCAACACCATAAAAAACTCTCCTGACCTCCCAAAGCACATCATGGCATGTGCTCATGCATACATACAGTAATAATAACATAAAGGTGTTTTTTTTTAAGAAAATTTAAGAGTCTTTGAAAAAGTATACAAAGGTAAACCTGAATTATTTAAAATCTGGACTTCATATAAAAGGAAGGGCACAATTTGGAAATGGACTAAAGGGAAAAGACTAAGTACAAAACCTAAGTGTCTCAGGCAACCCAGGCTGACCTGGGTAGTCAAGGATGGCCTTGAACTTCTGATTCTCCATCCTCCACTTCTCAACTGCTGGGATTACGAGCCACACCCAGTTCTACTATGACACATGTCATTATGAAAACAACTCAAGTTTCATAAATAAACACTGGGCAGCCTTGCCTGTGTTCTCTATTTTCTGACTCAGTCTTTAAAACTGAAAATAGATCTGAGTGTGGTGGCTATTACCTGTAATCTCAGGACTCAGTAGCCTGGCCAGGAGAATTGCCTTGAGTTTGAGAACAGCTAGTTTGGGCTCATGAGTTCTAGACCTTTATGTACTACAGTGAGACGCTATCTTTAAACAAACCAAAACAGGAGCTAGAGTGGAGTTTAGTCAACATAGTGCTGTACCTAGCATACATGAAGCCCTGAATTTGATCCCCAACACCAAATAAACCAGCATAGGACAGATCATGTAATCCCAGAACTCTGGAGGTGAAAGCAGGAGGATCAAAAGTTCAAAGTCATCCTCATATACACATGGAATTCAAAGCCAGCCTGTTTCAAACAAACACACAAAAACTAAATCGAAACAAAACAAAATGTATGTGATAATAAATATTTTAGTTATTACTTGCTGAAATAATGGAATGCATTATGGTTTGTAGAACCCCAAGGATCAAATATTTTAAAATGGCAATCAGAAAAAGTAAATCTGTGATCATTTTATATTTACTTTTCTCCAGTAGTCTCCGGACCTGCTTTGCTGTTTCTTAATTATATGATATTGAGCAATTTGGGTCCTAAAACTGTATTTTGATTAATGTGGTGGTTTGAAAGAAAATGGTCCCCTAAAGGGTCATATATTTGAATGCTTGGTCCCTAGTTGGTGGAACCATTTGGGGAAGGATTAGGAGATGTGGATTTGTTGGAGGAGGTGTGTCACTGGAGATGGACTTTGAGATTTCAGAAGCCCAGGGCAGGTCCAGCCCCTCCTTCCACCACCACCACTACCTCTGCCACCACCAACTTGCAAATCAGGATGTAAACTCTCAGCTACTCTCTAGTGCCATGCCTGCCAGTGTGCTGCCATGCCCCATGCCAAAATGGTCATGGATTCCCTCTCTAAACGTAAGCAAGCCCCAAATTAAATGCTTTCTTTTATAAGTTGCCTTCATCATGGTGTCTCTTTACAATAGAAAAGTAACTAAGATGACGTTAGTACTGGAAGTGAGGCATTGCTATGATGGGCCTGGCCATGAAGCTTGTTAGAAGAATTTTGACTTGGGAACTCTGCATTAGGGAAGTGGTTGGATGTTTTAAGTAGGGCTGTTAAGAATGCTGTAAGAGCTCAGAAGACAGTAGTGCTGAGAGCAATATGAACTATGGAGGCCTAGCTCAAGAAGTTCCAGAGTGAAACAATATTAGCAACTGGGCTAAAGACAATTCTTGTGATGTTGGCAGATTTCAAGACAGCCTAGTATTGACTGTGTTATGTGGTTATTAGTGATCTGTAAGACAAAATGCTAAACAGTTTTATTAATAAAAAAAAACCAAGAGCCAGATATTAGGGCGAAAACTGAGAGATCAGATAAGCGGAAAGAAGCCAGCCACGTTCTTACCACTAGGAAATCCTCAGCCAACGAGAGAGCTGTATACCCTGATACCCATGCCTATACTCTTTCTGTGCCCTGCCATCTCACTTCCTCTCTCCGCCCAGCTACATCACTTCCTCTTTCTGCCCAGCTCTATCACTTCCTGTCTGTCTGTTCAGACCTCCATGGTTAACTAGTGCTGGGAATTAAAGGTGTGTGCCACCACACCTGGCTCTGTTCCCAGTGTGGCCTTGAACTCACAGAGATTAAAGGTGTGTGCTACCACTGCCTGACCTCTGTTCAACATAGTGGCTAGCTTTTTCCTCTGATCTCCACGTAAGCTTTATTTATTAGAGCACAAATAAAATATCACCACTCAATGCAGATCTACAATGAAAAAGTACAAGCAGGGCAAAAGGAAATACAAAATGCACAATTTGAGGAGAAAAAAGAACACCAGAAAATGTAATGTCTAAACCTAGGTTTGTGCTAAAAGAGGTAAGGAGAAATGGAATGAAGGGAGTGATACCCACAGGCAAGACCCCACATAGATAGATAATCATGCAACTCATAAAAAAGAAAACCCCCAGAGAATCTACTCCAAAATCAAAGTAAAGCTTATTCAACAAAAGAAAGAGATCAAAGGCTATATAAACATAATTCAAGGAGGGGGCCATATTCCATCCCAAACATAGAATACTTGGCAGCACTGGCCGGTGTTTCTGGCTTTAGAATCTAGAATACAGGAGTAAAGGGGTTGTTCTTCTTTAGTTCAGGAAAACTGCTGAAGCCCTGAAGGCATGTGGCCAGGGAGTCCCTGCATGCAGGCCCAGAGAGGCTATCACATAAAGCTGAAAACATGAATCCTGAATTACACTGAAGATCCCAAGATGTTGGAGATGCCAGAATCATGGTCATACACTAACCCTCTGAACCTGTAAGCAAACTCCAATTAAATGCTTTCTTCTATAAGTTACCTTGGTCATGGTGTCTCTTCAAAGCAATAGAAAAGTAACTACAACAACTAGTGATTAAAATACTCAAGTCCTGGGCAGTGAAATGGCTCAGTAGGTAAAGGCACTTGTCACCTGATAACCTAGACTTCATCCCTGGAGCCCACATGATGGAAGGAGAAAACTGACACTCACAGATGCCCTCTGACCTCCACATGTATGCCATGGCACACATATATAATTTTTCATTCTCTCCCCACACACACACACACACAATAAACAATGTAAAAAAAAGTCTAGTCTGTAATTTATTGCCAACATACTAAAGATTAGAGTTTAACTTTTTTAAACAATGTACTGAAGGGAGGCTGAAGAGATAGTTTGGCATTGAGTACTTGCTGCTTTGCTAGAGGATCTGGGTTTGGTTCCAAGCAGCCGCATCCGGAAGCTAATAACTACCTGTGACTTGAGCTCCAGGGTTTCTGATCCCTTCTGACCATGCCAAAAGGCACCAACACACACCTGGTACACATACTCAGAAACACATACAAATAAAATAAATCTTCTTTAAAATAAATAATTTTTTAATAATAAAGAAGTACTCCAATTTTATTCTATGCTTTTTTCAATCTTACTTTGGGCAAAGGGAATATGAGTTTATGATAAAACTTAAAAACTGTAAAACTTGGGTATAATTTTTATTTGAGTGAAGTTACACAAAATTAACCCTCATCTTTTATGCTTGCCGTTATCTACATGGTAAATTTGAAGTTTATAAAATGGTTAGATTTACATTTACTCTCCTTAACTGTGTTCTTTCCATTTACATTTTTGGTTCATAATATTTGTTAAATATTTGGTTTGTCAATTACTGTGTTAGTCTCAAAGAATATAAAACAGAATTGGGAAAGCATAGTTTATTAAGAACATCCTTGACAGTCCAAGCACATTCTTATACTGAAAAGTGATGTGTATGTAATTTTCCCTAACGTCAGATGTTTTCCTTTTCAAGGAACAAAACTATTCATAAAATACAAGAAATATAGGAAGTAAAATTAGTTGTATCATCTTTTTTCTGTGGTCAAGTTTATTTCTACTGGGAGTGAACACAGGACTAAAAAAAATTCTTAACACACTGAAGATGGATGAAAGTTACACCATGGGATATCCAGTTCATATAGACAGACATGAATTAAATAAAATAATGTTTTTGTAAATATTTTTATTCAGGTTGGTTTTTCTACAACTGTGGTAAATCTATCCTCTGTGATTTAACAATTGATCCAGTTCATAGCTCATTAAAATAACCATTCAGTTTTAAAGTAAAGGAATATTGAAGTGGGGAAAAGAGATTAATAAAAGCCAATATAAAGGGGATGAAAAGATGGCTCAAGAGTTAAGAGCACTTGCTGCTCTTACAGAAGACCCATGTTTGGTTCTCAGAACCCACGTAGAAACTCAAAATTGTCTACTCCAGGCCCAGGGGATCTGACTCCCTCTGCTGGCTTCTGTGAGCACCAGGCACATACACATACATACACGAAGGCAAAACACTCACACATGATTTTTTTTTTTTATTTAAAAACCAATCTAGAGTGACTAGAGAAATGGTTCAGTGGTTAAGTTCAGTTGCTGCTCCTCAAAAGGATCTGGGTTAAGTTCCTAGCACCCACATGGCAATTCACAATCACCTATAAGTCCAGTTCCAGGGAATCCAGTACCCTCTCTTCTGCTCGTGAGTACTATATACCTGTGGTGCACACACATACACTCAAACACATACATAAGCAAATAGTTACTTTCATGTTTTTAAAAGCCAACACAGAAATAACATTACTTGCAATTAAGCATCCTTTTCTTTTTGATACACAAAAATATATTAAAATTGACTTTAGTGTTTTCTTGGTCAAAAAGACTTATATTATGGAATTTGCTGAAAAGCAAAGAAGAAACTAATATGAATCTTCCATCATGCACTTGTCATCTATCTAACCAAAAGAAGAGGAGTGAGTGGAAGTGTATAAACCCTTTCCTCCCCAACTTGCTTTTTGGTCATGGTGCTTTCATCACAGCAATAGAAACCCTAACTAAGACAATAACAATGACTAATTTATTCCCAGGTATACTTACAAGAAATCATTTAGCCAAAGTTCATATTGTTTGAAAAGTAGTCTGTGTTTGTGTGGGTACGCATGGAGACCAGCTGTCAACATGAGATATCTTCCTCAACTGCTCTCCAATTTATTTTTTGAGATAGAATCTCTCACTAAAATTGGAGCTCACTGATTTGCTAGGCGAGATAGCCAGTAAGCTACAATTATCTTACAGTTTCAGCTTCACAAGTATGGTGATATTTTAATTGTACTGAAATGTGATTTTATTTGTATATTAATAAATAAAGTTGCCTGGGGGTCAGAGCTAATAGCAAGCCATAGCAGAAACTGGGCAGTGGTGGTGCACACCTTTAATCCCAGCTCTTGGGAGGCAGAGCTAGGCTGATCTCTGTGTGTTCAAGGATACAGCCAGCATGGAGACACATGCCTTTATCTCAATACCAACCATAGAAGACCTGGAGGTCTGTAGAGACAGGCAATGACGAGGAGGTCATGTGGTTGGGGGCAATGACGAGGAGGTCATGTGGTTGGGTTTACAACCAATGAGAAGGCAGAATAGAAAGTCTATAAAAAAGACAAACAGACAGGAAGTAGGTCTCTTGCTGAGGAAGATAGCAGCGACAATGAAGGGTAAGGTTTTTAGCTCTTAGCTATCGCTCTGACCTCTTGGGCTTTCATCTTTATATTGGCTCTGTGTTTCTTATTTAATAAGATGGTTACATCTACACACAAGTGCTGGGATTACAGCTGCCATCTCCCTAGTCCTTGCAAAATATTCTTTTGCTGTTGTTGTTTTGTGTTTGTTTTGTTTTGTTTTTCGAGACAGGGTTTCTCTGTGTAGCCCTGGCTGTCCTGGAACTCACTTTGTAGACCAGGCTGACCTCAAACTCACAGAGATCTGCCTGACTCTACCAAGCGCTGGGATTAAAAGCGTGTGCCACAACCACCAAGTTTGAGATGTATTCTTAATTGGCTTATTTTAAGCATTAATGTTATATAATTATGTATATTATTTTGTTTCTATCCTATTATTTTATATGTAATATATAAAATGTTTACAGTTTGGGGATTTTGTTATTACTAGGAGAGGCTGTTTGGGGTCCTTTTTTTTTTTTGTATCTGTGTCTATGTTCAGTTGTTCTTTTGTTTTTTAGAACAGTACCTCATTATTTAACCCAAACTGGCCTAAAATTCCCAATCCTCCTACCTCAGCATCCATAGGGCTGGAATTATAGGCATGAGCTCCACTCTCAGCCTTATTAAATATATTTTAATAGCAGAATATATAGCAGAAAAGAAACTATTTCTAAACACTTATAAAAAGAATAATCTTTTTCTTTTAAAAAGTAGAAAAACAACAGAACAAGTACACCACCAATAGATATGCTAACATGGAAGCATAATTCATATATAAATGAGTTGAGCAAGTGGAATTACTATACATGTGCATATATGCATAACTTTTTTTAAAAATTTTAAGAACCCTTGGATTTGAGAGAGAGCAAAAGTGGGTAGGACACAAGAGGAATTGGAGGGAAGGATGGAAAGGGGGAAAGGAAAGCATTCTACCACATAGTTAACACTCTCAGCTCCCAAGATGATTCTTTTAATACTTTTTTGTTTTTGGGGGTTTTTTTGTTTTGTTTTGTTTTGTTTTGTTTTGTTTTGTTTTGTTTTGTTTTGTTTTGTTTTTGGTTTATCTGGAGCTGAGGAACAAATCCAGGGCCTTGAGCTTGCTAGGCAAGCACTCTACCACTGAGCTAAATCCCCAACCCCTCTTTTAATACTTTTATACTAGCTGGGCATGCAGTTCAGTTGGTAGAGCACTTGCTTAGC
The DNA here is from genome assembly GCF_049852395.1 of Peromyscus maniculatus bairdii. Classification (NCBI taxonomy): domain Eukaryota; kingdom Metazoa; phylum Chordata; class Mammalia; order Rodentia; family Cricetidae; genus Peromyscus; species Peromyscus maniculatus. The sequence continues at coordinate 107,002,781 of NC_134854.1, forward strand.
ATGTATAAAAACCTGGGTCTGAACCCTAGAAATACATAAGCACATGGCCTTGCTCTTAACACTAGGAGGTGGAGACAGGAAGATCAGAGATTCAAGGTCATCCTCAGCTTGAGGACAGCCTAGGCTACATGGGATCCAGTCTTTAAAAAAAAAAAACAAAAGAGCCGGGCGGTGGTGGCGCACGCCTTTAATCCCAGCACTCGGGAGGCAGAGCCAGGTGGATCTCTGTGAGTTCGAGGCCAGCCTGGGCTACCAAGTGAGCTCCAGGAAAGGCGCAAAGCTACACAGAGAAACCCTGTCTCGAAAAACCAAAAAAAAAAAAAAAAAAAAAAAAGAAAAATTCAGAAAGAAAAAGGTTCCTTTTTATTATAAGATTTCAATATTTTTCCTTTTTTATTTTTTTTTTCTGGTTTGGTTTGGTTAGGTTTTCTCTTTATGTGGCCCTGACTGTCCTGGAACTGTTCATGTAAGCCATGTTGGCCCACAACTCAGAGATCACGTGCCTCTGCCACTGAATGCAGAGATTTAAGTTGTGCCATCACACCTGACTTCAACAGTTTTATGAAAAACCAATTGACTTCCCTTTCATGTGATGCTTTGTGGTTTAAACTTACAGAAGAAAGAAATGACTAGTTGTGGCTACACCACAGTCTACTGAAATAGAAACTATAGGGTAAAATCAGAAATGCAGTCCTACAAATGGTAAATAAATAAAGCTTAAAAACCAGTTTTTTTAAAACAAACTCAAAATCTGGTGACTTCCCATGGCAAAGTGGCTAGTTGTACACAAAACACCTGTATCAGCATACAGCCTGAATCCACTGTATCATGGAGGAAAAAAGGCCTATTAAACACCTCTTGGTATTGTTAGTAGCATATAAATGAAAGCCAAGTCTAGTTAATGTCCTGTTTGCTGATAACAGTTAAGAGATAAATTCTTAAAATACCTTAAATAAAATAGGAGCCCCACCTAGTGTGACTCAAAAGAACAAATAAAATTTTCAACCTAATTATAAAAATACCTCCACAGGCAGCGGCAGGGGGTGCACGCCTTTAATCCCAGCACTCAGGAGGCAGAGCCAGGCAGATCTCTGCGAGTTCAAAGCCAGCCTGGTCTACAGAGCGAGATCCAAGACAGGCACCAAAACTACACAGAGAAACCCTGTCTCGAAAAAAAAAAAAAAATACCTCCAGATAGTGCAAGTTACCAAAAGCCTGGTGATACTCAGGGCAACTTGCAGAAAACTCTGAACAATAATAAACTTGAAATCCCTGCTGACCACACAATGATAAAATCAGTGAGTAATACTCAAATCTCTAGGGGAAAAAAAGTGAGGATGATTCAACATACAATGGATCTATTAAATGGATCCAAGCATTATCATCTCAGGATAGCAAGTACATCATTTCTAAGACTTTGGAGTTGCTAATCTGTGAAGAAACTAAACACACTAACCACAGAAAATTTAATTAAAAGATCCTTAATTGGAAGCTGGAAGGATGGCTCAGAGGTTAAGAGTACATAGTGCTCTTCCAAAGAACCCTGGTTTGGTTTCCAGCACCCAAATGGGGGTTAGCAACCATCATTCCAGTTCCAGGGGCTCCAGTACCCTCTTCCGGTCTTTGGACACTGCACCCAGAACATAATGCAGGCAAAACACTCATAAACATAAAATAAAAGTAAAATCGATCTATAAAATAAATAAAGTTCTCTGGTCTGGGGATGAAGCTAAGTTCTTATCTAGTATGTGTAAGATCGAGGTTTTACCCTAAAACTGAAGAAAAAAATGACCAGTCTGCTTTGCTGGGCATGGTGGGTCATATCTATAATCCCAACATTTGAGAGGCAGAGGCAGGAGGATCCTGAGTTTGGAGGTAGGCTGGAGACACAAGGAGTTCAAGGGCATTGGCGTACAACAGCCTGGAGCTTATGCAGTCTCAGGCCCTGAACCTGCTGCCAGGTCATGGTTTCCTCCTGGCTCTTGGCAATGATGGAGGCCTGAGATGATGAAACATTCACTTTCTGGATTGGACCTGCTCGAAGGACCACTGTGGTCCACGATAGCACAAGAGGTTATGTTGGTGTCTGTGGCCCATGCTGCTTCCCCAGACAGAGATGAAGCCTGAGATCCATAAGGACCTACACAGTCTGTGCTACTATACAATGCCCTGGTCATGTCCTAAGGCTTTGTTGCCTTGGTGCACCAAGTTGACGTGAGTGACATGTGTAACCACCTGAGACCATGTTGAGGCTCATGGTCCATGCAGCAGTTGAGGGCCATGAGTGGATCAGGGGTCCTGATATGGACAATGGTCATGTTGAGTTCAGTGGCCCAAATTCAGTTACCACCAAATCCCATGCAGATGCCTGTGGTCAGGGTTGAAGTCTGAAGCCATGTTAATGTCCATGAGTGTGAAAGAGCCTGTCCTACCCCTCACCAACAGCACTGCAGTGCAGGCAGTAGCATGGGTGTAGGTCAGCTAGTTCCGCCCCATTCTGGCCACTGCAAAGCTTTCCTCAGCTGATAGCTTCTGGTGTGGATGCAGGCTGAGAAAGAATCTTCCTTTGGAGGGCTGGCCACTAAGGAATTTGACCATGTTCCAGGCATATATGGGCAACACAGAATGGACTTGTCTTTTTTTGGAGTGGGAAGGTCATAGTGGACAGGGAGCGGACATGGAAAGACGGGGAGGTGACTGTTGGGGGAATATGATGTGAGATTCCCAAATAAATAAAAATTAAAAAAAGAAGAAGACATAAATGAAAATCTTCTAGGACTCTGCCTCAAATATCCTGACAAATTCCTCTTCTCCTATCAACAAACATTATAACTTAAAACTAATTTGAGCAGCAGGGAAACTGAGCTTCCAGGACCCAATTTACTGTCAGGTAACAAAAATAAAATTCCTTACCAAGCCTATATAGTGAGGGTAGGATAAAAAAAAAATACAAAGATGACCCATGAGATTCTTTTCAGAATTGACTTTAATAATAAACCCCTGGCTTACTTTAATAAACCTCTAACAAGGACAAATTCTAGGCCATGATGTCCAAAGCATGACTTTGATAATGGAGGCGATGACAGCTGACATCTAGTAAAACACTAAAAGCTTAATTTTCCTAGCCTAGCAATCTGCCAGAATTTAACTTACTGAAAAGAGGCCACTGTCTCTTTTTTCTAATGATGATAATGCATACTTCTATTTTTTTTTTCAATTTTGCTCAGCTTTATTAAGGGTAATTTGTAAGTTTACAGTGGAAGTGTCTTGCTGCAGATAAACATTACAAAATTACTAAGTCGAGGTAACCAGCCATCATCTCACATACTTATCACTTTTTATTGCTGACATTTAAGATCCACTCTTTGCAATTTTCAAGTACAGGTTTTTCTTATTCCTTAAAAAGACTTTACATTTATTTAACTTTATAATTCTGTGCTACAAAACTTTCACAGAGATTTCTGATCCTCAACAAAGAAAGCATACTGGACCCTGTCATGAGCAAGTTTAGCATACATGGATTCACCACAGGCCCTGCCGACCTGTTCTCTGTTAGATGTTCTCATACAGACTCTGAGTCTCACAGCACAAACCCCTAGAAGATAGAATGGGCACACACCACATGCAGATTTTGGGTTCTCTCAACCTTCTTAGTATAATGGTAAACAATTCTATTACAAGGAGTTTTCTATTCAGTTCTATTACAGTATAGTTTTGTCAGAGGCAGTTTGTAGAAAAGCCTGTGATGATACATCAATCACTGGACCATTATGAAGAACTACATTATTGTTTATAGTAACCATGACACATAATAGAACTCTAGAACATATTCAGCCTAATAAAACATTGTACCCTGTGGCCAGTATCTCCTTATCTCCTTCCCAAGCAGTCTATGATAACCACCATTCTAGCCTCTGACTCTGAGTTCAACTTTTTTTGACTGCATTTATGAGTTAAAACAATCAGCATTTCTGATGTCTTTCTGTTCTAGGCTTATTTCATTTAGAATGTCTTCCAGATTAAATCATGTTGTCAAAATGACAGGATTCTCTTCATTAAGTATGAGTTGTCTTCTACTGGGTGTATACATGCACTCCTTTAACACCATGTTATCTTCATCTATTGCTGAATCATATTGGTTCTACTTTTAACTTGTTGAGGGATCTCCATACTATTTTCCATATTGGCTGTACCAAGGCACAATTCCATCAGCAGCCTATTGGAACATCCTTTTCTACACTATGAATATGTATTACTTTCATTGGTTAATAAAAAAGCTGACAGGTCAGTAGCTGGACAGGAAGTTAGGGTGAGAAAGCCAAACTGAGAATGATGGGAAGAAGGAAGGCAGAGTCAGGAGAAATGCCAGCCAGCTACCCAGGAAGCAAGACATGCTAGAGGGCAGGTAAATCCACAAGCCATGTGGCAATACATAGATTAATAGAAATAGATTAACTTAAATGTAAGAATTGGCTAGTAACAAACCTGAGCTATCAACTGAGCATTTATTATCACATTCAGCCACTGAGTGGCTTATTTGGGACCAGGTGGTCAGAACAGGAAACGTCCATTTACAGTCTATAGAGATTTCATTATATCTTTACCAACACTGACCTTGTCTTTTTTCTTTATTTTTTAAGACATGGTCTTGTATAGTGCAGGCTGATCTTGAGTTCCCTATGTAGCTGAGGCTGCCCTTGAACTCCTAGTTCTCCTGCTTTCACCTCCTAAGTGCTGGAATTAAGGTGTGTTCCACCAAGCTTTGTCTTTTTCATAATGACCATCTGAATAGGTAAGAGGTAATAATATGATATCTCATTGCAGTTTGGATTTCATTTCTCTGATGATTAGAGATACCGAGTATTTTTTCATGTAACTACTAAAAAGAAGCCACTTTCTGAGTCAGTACTAGTCACATATATAAGCACTTATACTTTAAAACTGACTTAAAAGTTCAAGCAAAATAAAGTCCTTACTTAGAAAGATGTTCTTCCTCTAGAATTATACAAGAAACACTTGGCAATTCCCTGCTCCTTAAAAATGGTCTTTTCTGAGCTGCGCCCCCCCCCCGCCCCCGCACACCTTTCATGCCAGCCCTCAGGAGACAGAGGCAGGCAGATCTCTGTGAGTTCCAGGCCAGCCTGAGCTACAGAGTGAGTTCCAGGAAAGGCTCCAAAGCTACACAGAGAAACCCTGTCTCTAAAAAAAAAAAAGAAAAAGAAAAAGAAAATGGTCTTTTCTGGTTGGAAAGCTGAACCTGAGCCATTATTTCAAAGAACAGTTATCTTTTATCTCTTATCTTGAGAAGTCTATACCTACCCTTATTATTGTGTCTACAACTGCCCTTTCCTTAACACACACACACACACACACACACACACACACACACACACACACACATTAAACCATTTTCTTTAAAAAAAAAAAACACCTCCAACTTTCAGGAAAAAACAATTCTGCTTACCCTCAATTAAAAAATGTAGTAGATAGAGAGAGGTCATTGGTGAAGTACATGAGTGCACGAAGCCCTGAGTTATATACAAAACAAATGACCACATGAAAATATGTTCAACATCATTAACAACCAGAACAAAAAAAAAACTACAATGAAGCCAGATGGAGTAGCACAAGTGGAGGCAGTGGAACATCAGGAGGTCAAGGCCAGCCTCAGCTACCTAAGGACCAGTTTTTAAAAAAAAAAAAAAAAAAAAAACCTACAACGAAATATTGTTACATATATAACATACTAACCAAATTTCTAAAGATGGCAAAACCAAATGCTGGTAAAGATGTGAAGGAATTAGAACCCTTTGACAAACAAGTTAGTTACTATAACACCAGCAATTCTACTCCTTGATCCACTAAAAGAATCAAAAACATGTTTATATAGGAGCTTTGTTTATAATAGCCAAAACCAAGCCAGGCGGTGGTGGCGCACGCCTTTAATCCCAGCACTCAGGAGGCAGAGCCAGGTGGATCTCTGTGAGTTCGAGGCCAGCCTGGGCTACCAAGTGAGTTCCAGGAAAGGTGCAAAGCTACACAGAGAAACCCGGTCTCGAAAAACCAAAAATAAAAATAAAAAATAAAAAATAAAAAAAATATAATAGCCAAAACCCAGAGACAACCAAGATGTCTTTGTGAGTAAATGATAAATTGTGGTACAGTTATACTATGGAAAACTACTCAGTAATTAAAAAAAAAAAAAAAAGCAAACTATTGCTACATTATAAGAAATGAATAAACCTCAGTGCTAAGCGGAAAAAGTCAAACCTAGAATGTTAGGTAGGATATGTAAGGTATGGTTCTTTGAAAACCTGATACAAAAACACATGTCTGGTTGTCAGGATTGGAAGAGGAAATACAGGCAGAGAGAAATGAGCCAAGCTAAAAGAAAGCACCCTGAGTGCTCCTCGTGGTGATGAAGTATGTTAATCTTGACTGTCAAGGTACAGTGCCAATACTGCGGATCTGACATTGTTAACAGTGGTTTTTACAAGATGCTCTCAATGGGAGAAACTGAGTAAAGAGTACAGGGGAATCCCTGTATTATTTTGTACAACTATATGTGAATTTATAATCATCTAAGAATTATTCAAAACCTAAAACATATATTCAGTCAGATCCACATCTATTTTAAAAGTTTTTCTTGCCAGTGGGAAGGAGACAGGGTCTCATTATGAACCACGCAGACTATCTTAGAACTTAATATGTGGCTCAGACTGCATCCAAATTGAGATTCTCCTGCCTCCACCTCTCAAGTTCTGAGATTATAGGCCTGCACTACCATGACTGTCTGAATGCTTTCAATTTTATTTTCATTGGATTTCAAGAGCTGTTCTCATCCCACCTTCTTCCTTTTATTTCTCTGATGCTACCAGTCTCCACGACAGCTCTTCTTTACAAATGTCATAAAACTTCTTCACCTCACACAAACTCAAACATTTGAATAGCTCTATTATTACCTTTTTTTCCAAATGTGTTCCATAAATGGCACTCCTTAAATCAAAGTCCATACGAAAACCAACCAGGTCCGACATCTGTTATTTTTATACAACCATATTGCTTGACAAGATCACAGTCCGTATAGAACCTTTAGAATTTTACTGTTTATTAGCAGCAGAACTTCCCCAGGAAACAGACATTGTTTTCACAATGATGATGCTTACTCACTTGCTTGAATATTTCACCAAACAATGTGTGTTTTAAAGTTCTAAGGAAGATTTAAAAAAAAAAAAAAAAGCAAGCACCAATGTAAAGAAACAAGTAAAGACACAACTTTCAAAAAAGAAAAAAATGCACAAGTTTTAAAAATACAGGTGCTGCCAGGAGTGGTGGGATACGCCTCTAATCCCAGCACTTGGGAGGCAGAGGCAGGCGGATCTCTGTGTTCCAGGCAAGCCTGGTCTACAGAGCAAGTTCCAGGACAGCCAGGGCTACACAGAGAAGCCCTGTCTCGAAAAAACCAAAATAATAATAATAATAAACATAATACAGATGCTGCAAATAGGAAGAATAAGACTAGGCAGGGAATATGTACAAAGGACCTGGTGTTCTACTCTATAATACCAGAACAACGAACATGCCAGGCCTTTAAGACCTACAAAACCAGGTCTATAAAGTCTATTCTTCTACAATTTTTACTCAAAAACTATGTAAAGTGGGGACAGCAAAATGGCCTAGGAAGTAAAAGCACTTGCTGCGCATGCTTAATGACCTAAATTCAATTCCCAGAATCCACATGAAGGTGGAAGGAGAGAACTAACTCCACAAACTTGCCCTCTGACTCTACACACACATCAAAGTATGTACGCATATGCACATACATAAAAAAGTAATTTTTTAAATTTTATATAAAGCTAGAGAGCCCATACTTGAATCCAATCATCATTTTTAGCAAATGAACATCATTACTTATCTAACATACAATATAACAATTACTTGGAGTCTTAAACTCTCAAAGAATGGAAATCTTCCAATGAACCAGGCTCAGTGATGCGCACGCCTAATCCCAGCATGAAGAGGGGAAGTGGCAACAGGAACAAAGACATCCTAAACCACATGAGTTCCAGGCCAGCTTAGACTACATAACACTACACAAGACTCTATCAAAAAAAAATCAAAAAGCTAAATACATAAATACTCAAATACTTAGAACTGTTTGTGGCTATTATTACTGATTTTGCTTTTGCATAATCATCAATCTGTTCTCAACCCACAGTTAAGTGAAGAAATAATGTAGTACAATACAAGCTGCATGTTAACTCTTCAAGACAGAACAGCATGTAGCACTTTAACAGAGTCCTAACTCCATATATACCATTACAAAAAAAAAAAAAAACACTGAATCTCAGTGTTTGATCCCACACCTTCCATCCCAGCACTCAGAGACAAGTAGATCCCTATGAAGTCAAGGCCTCCTTGGTCTGCACAGTGAGTTCCTAGCCAGCCAGGACTATATAGAGAAACCTTGTCTCAAAACAAATAACATTGAGGCAAAGGACTAAGTTCTAGGCCACTTAGATGTTTTAATGTGTAGCTTAAATTAGTTGTACAAATATCTATTACATGCTTAAATTTATCATTCACTTATTGAGAATTAATAGCTGAACTCTTTAAAAAAAAAATGTATCTGGAGCAATGTGTGTAATGTTACACACATTACAACTAAATAGTTTCCTTAGTCAGAAATACATGTTCCAGCCAGCATATTTTCTAAATTACATATTTTAACATACAATATCTATAATTACTAGTTTGATTGGCAAAGTTTCAAACAGTAAAGACTGGCTTTTTTTAACCTCAAATTTTAAATTATTCTAAACAAAATTATTATGACAATGATGGCATTAATTTCCATGCTAGAGCATACCCAAATGAGAAAAACCTTGCCCTGTCCTTGGTACTCTCTCTCATTTGGTTTATCTGTAGGTTTTGAAACAGGATCACAATTTATATCCCACATGGAACTCTAGATCTGCCATGCTGAGATCACAGGTGTGAGCCACCACCCAGTTTACACTGATTCTTTTAGAGACATAGAATAGCTTATTCAGGTTCTTCAAACTCATAAAAAATACTAATTATATTCACAGCTGGTTCACTTTTAAAACATTTATCACTCTATACTTAACCAAGAAAAGAGGATACATTCAGTAAGAAGGCGCAGAAAAATATAACCTGAACTTATTGATATTCATTTATTGGCAAAAAAAAAAACTTGGCTAAAACACACACACATACACACACACACACACACACACACACACACACACACACTGCAGATATTCATCCAGATTAGAAACCATAGAAACTGGATACATGCTGCACTAAGGAAGTGACCTATTGCTCTCACAAACTGCACACTAACTGTTTGAATGAGAATACGCCCCCATAGGCTCATATATTTGCATGCTTAGTCCCCACTTGATGAACTGTTTAGAAGGATTAGAAGGTGTGGCCTTGTTGGAGAAGGAGTGGCCTTGCTGTAGGAGGTGTGCCACTTGGGATGGATGGGCTCTGAGGTTTCAAAAGACCCAGTTTCCTCACTATGTCTGCTGCCTACTGTCAGGATGTAAAACTACCAGCTACTTCTTCAGCACCATGTCTGCTGGCAAACTGGCAAACTTTCCACCATGATGATAATGAACTAACCCTCTGAAACTGTACATAGCTTTCTTTTATAAGAATTGCCTTAGTCATGGTGTCACTTCACAGCAATAGAACAGTGACGACGACGACGACGACGACGACGACGACGACGACGACGACAACGACGACGAAGACACTGGTTACACTATATGCTTTCACCAAAACTGACCGTAAAAACTTACTCATTAGTTTTTAGACATTGCTCAATCTATGTTAACATCATACAGAGCATGATGTCAGGATTTGTGGGAAAAACAATTTTCTGGTTTTAAACTCAGAGCCAAGAATAACCTAGGCACAGTGGGTGACACGTGGCTTTAATTCTAGCCTTTTGGGAGGTGAAGGCAGTATGATCTGCAGTTCAAGGTCATCCTCAGCCTCACAGTAGTTCACATAGCCAGCCTGAACTATGAGACCTGTCTAGAAAGTTGGGGAGGGGCTGGAAGATGGCCTAGAGGTTAAGAGCACTGGCTGCTCTTCCAGAAGAATGAGGTTTAATTCCCAGCACCCACTGACAACAGTATGTAACTCCAGCTCCAGGGAATCCAACATCCTCTTCTGGCCTACACAGGCACTGAACACATGGTGTACAGACATACACATACACATAAAATTAAAAAATAAAATAAAATTCTCAGGACCAGTGAGATGGCTCAGTGGGTCTTAAAGGCACTTGCCACCAAGCCTGACAACCAGAGTTCAATCCTCAAGACTGCCTTGGTAGAAAGAGAGAACTGAATCCCACAAGTTGCTCTCTGACCTTCACATGCCCACACACACTGTGGCATACACACAAAATAAATAGATAAAATGCAATTCTTTAATATATTTTTAAAGCAGATGGGCAAGATGACTTGGGAGGTTAAAAGCACTTAATGGAAACTTGATGGCCTGAGATCAATGTCTGGAATTGGAAAGAGAACTAACTTCATAAAGTTGCCCTGATTCCACACAAACTCCATGGTTTGTATGCACCCCCACATACATCATACACACACAATAATAATTTCAATCATATTATACTTATAATTATAAATTAATATTATTAAAAGAAATTATAATTATAAAAATAAGTAATCTGTAATGAGTGATGTCTTTTCCTTCAATGACTGCCAGGAATAGACTTTATCGGAATCCACTGAAAGGTTTTCATATACTTCTTTCCTATTAAAATTAACAACAGGCAACACTACTAACCTGTTAAAAATCAATGTTAGGATTAATGATAGATTCTTTTGGTTCTTACTGAAGGGAGTTAAGAGGCAGGAGCACATCAGGAATTCAAGGGCAGCCTCAGTTACGTGGCAATTATGAGGCCAGCCTGGGGTTCCAGAGACCTTGTCTCAAAGGAAAAAAAAAATGAAGCATCCTTCTGATGTGTATTTTTGTATAAGTAAATGAAAATCTTGGAGAATGGGGCAATCTGATTTCCTAATTGGCAGATGCTAGACTCTCTCTTGCTCTAGATGCCTTCAGCAAAAGGGCTTGTCAGTCAAGCAGACGGCCAAACCACCCTTACACCACTGGACATTTGGAACACACTGCAGCTGCCTTGGGGAAGCTCCATAATGATCTCAACTGCTTGGTCTGATTTCCAGAAATAAAAGCATAAGTCCATATACCAAAAAAAAAAAACAGGACATAGAACATTGTCCATAACAACCCCAAAATGGAAATGATCAAAATATACACCAACTTGACGAACAAATAAAATGTGATACAAGTACATCCATACAATGGAGTATTATTCAGTAATTAAATGAAGTTCAGATACTCATCCCTATGGATGAACCTTGAGAATATTACCATAAGTAGCAAAAAAATAATTCTTGTATAAATCTATTTATACAAAATGTCCAGATGCCTAAAGTAGCAAGTAAGAAGCTGGGTGTGGTGGTGCCCAACTGTAATCCCAGCATTTAGAAGATGGAGGCAAAAAGACCTGAAGTGCAAAGTTATCTTAGGCTACACATAGTTCAAGGACAGCCTTGAAGAAATAAATAAAAAGAGCAAAGTGAGAATGGCATGGAGGAGAGGAAACAAAGTGAAAAGTGACTCTCAAAGAGTATGTGTTTGTTTGGGGAGGGATAAAACAGTTCTAAATTAGACTATGGTGATTGCTGCACAACTCTATGAATATACTGCAAATCATTTAGCTACACATCTTAAACAATATGTAGATCATACGTTATTATATGAATTGTATCTCAATAAAGCTACATATACCCCAGGCTGGTCTTGAACTTGCTATGTAGCCAAGAATGACCCTGAACTCCCTATCTTCCTTCCATCCAAGTGCTGGGATTACAGGCATGAACCACCACACCCAGCTCTAAAGCTGCTTTTTAAATGGCAATGTATTTCATTATTCAAGTTAAAAATTTAAAAACAAAATTATAAGTACAATTAGAGTAAATGCCAATTGCTCTGACCCACCAAGCAAAATAAGGAAATGACAACTATTGGTTAAATAATATAATAAGAGTAGAAATACAGACATGAGATTTGAAAAATGAAAACATGGAGCTATTGTTCATAACTGATTTGGAATTAGAATGTTAGTACTTGAGATGTGAGGGAAATCTGGCTGTGGCATCATAACCCCTGATCACCAAGGCTGACTGAGCTGACATGGCTAGCTAAGCAGGTGTTCCCTTCCCTCTTCACTGCTCTGTGACCTTCCCAAGCCGCACTGAAGAGGATGGCCTCCATGAACAAATGATTCTCTTCAGCCAAGGTTGAAGTGTAGCTGGGTTTCTATGCCACAGCCTCAAAAAAAGCTCTCAGCCATGCATGATTGCTGCATGTCTTAATCTTTGAGGCCAGCATCATTTACATGGTCAACAGATTAATTAATTAATTGATTGATTGACTGATTAATTCCAAATCCTTGGGCCAGAGACAGCAAGCAGGTCTCTGGTTGATGCCAAACCTAAGATCAATCCTCTGAACTCACGTGGTAAAAGAAGAGAACCTATCCTGAAAGTTGTCCTCTGACCTCCACAATGTGCCGTGGCATCAACATGTATGTTCATATACTAACACATACATACATACATACATACATGAATGTTAAAAAAAAAATTTAATCCAGGCTGGAGAGATGCTCAGTGGTTAAGAGTACTGGCTGCTCTTCCAGAGAACCCAGGTTCAATTCCCAGCACCCACACCTGTCTATAACTTCAGTTCCAGGGCTTCTGACACCCTCACACAGACATACATGCAAGCAAACACCAATATAAAATAATTTTTAAAAATTTAATCCAAATCCTCTAACAATATAGTCAAGAAAAACAACTAAAATGGATTGGGTCATGTGATAGTTCCTGGACTTTTTTTAATTGTTATTAACAATGTCCCAATAAAGTAAAAGACTTAATTCATGCACAACTACAGAACTAGAAGAAAAAGAATTCAGTGATAATAATGAGAAAATCTGGGTAGAATGGACAACATGTTTAAATTATAACATATACATTTTTTGTTTGTTTGTTTGTTTGTTTGTTTTTCAAGACAGGGTTTCTCTGTGAAACAGTCCTGGTTGTCCTGGATCTCACTCTATAGACCAGGCTGGCCTCGAACTCACAATGATCCGCCTGACTCTGCCTCCCAAGTGTTAAGATTAAAGGCATGTGTCACCACCACTCAGCAACATATACATTACTAAAGCCAAGACACCAGAAAATTAAACAGCAAAATTCAGTTTATACAAACATGTACTACTGATGCTAGACATGTAGCTCAATTGGTAGGATGCTCACCTAACAGGCAGCAAGCCCTAGGTTCAATCCCTAGCATGGCATAAAACTAAGCACGGTGGTGCTAGACTGTAATCCCAGCACTTAGGAGGTGTGGGTATGATGAGGATGAGAAGTTCAAGGGTATTCTCAGCTAGACAGCAAGTATGAGGACAGTCTAGGATACAGGAAACTACATCTCCCCTCCAAAAAATAAACATACTAAATCACAGTAAAATAAATTTATGATACTAAATAAGTTATTTATTGCATAAAACAACAGCAACTGAAAGCCACAAGCAACTCAAGACAACATGGATGATGCTCTGACAAGGAATCCTTCCTCAACTCCAGTGATCCCAAATACTCAATTCAGCAGCCAAATTAAGAGACTAGAACGTAACATTTTCAGCCACTCTAATAACATTTTAGTTACTGAAAGGCAAACAGTAATAGCTGCTAACAACACATTTAGGAGACTATTAGTGAGTGACCCCGGGATTTATAAAGAACCATGTAATGAAAATCACTGGCCTTTCACAACACAAGAAAATAGGAAAGGAGAGGAACTTGATGGCCATGAACATGATACGAAGAGGACAGGGAAGCAATTGTGTGAAAGAACTGGCACAAAAAAGGGGAGAGCTAAAAGTCACCTAGGGGTGTATTGGGGGTTCAACTCAGTGGTAAAGCACTGTTGTAGCATTCGGGAGGCCCTGGTTCAAACCTGAGCAGTGGGAAAAAAAAAAAAGTGGGGGAGGGATACAAGCTATTAAGGACAGTTATTTCCAGGAGGGATGACACCGAACAAACTTGCTTGGCACTAACAATGGAGCCTGGAGAAGAAAGCTGTGCAAGTGAAGCTAAAAGCAAAAGTCCTCAGCCTTCGGTCATTCTTTACCGGGACAATTCTCCCCACGACAAGGTAAGCAATGGTTAGTGACGGCTTCTGGAGGGAGGAGCACTGGGCCAACGCTGTACGAGGAGGGGTCAAGTGATTTTCAACGCATAGACTGAACCTTGGAGACCAGTAAGCACCCCAGGAAAGGACCAGGAGGAACTAGTTCTAGGATATCAGGAAACTGCGGGGGTTCAAAATTGGTCTTGGTGAATAATTTTCAACAGGAAGTATAACAGATGGTAATCCCCAACTAAGGCAGAACAAAAGTGGTGAAGGATCTGTGGGCTGGGCACACAGTTCAGCTGAAGAGGGCTTGCCTGGCACACTACAAGACACTGGGTTCCATCCCCAGCGCCACTAAGAAAAAAAAGAAGGAAAGGCAGGGGGTCCAGGTGCAGAGTGCCTGCTGGGCTGAGAACCAGACACCCATTTTTCTCCCCTTGTGACCTTGGACAAGTCACTTCCCTTCCCTGTGCCTCGTCAGATACAGGGGAGCAGTAAGTGCACCCCAGCGGTAGGGTTGCTCAATGGCTTCCATGGATGGACTTGTACATGAATTCCGCACAGTGCCTGGCGCTTTGTGTAACAAGTGCAAGTTAATTAAGCGGAGCCAGGCCAGGTACGTTCGGACAGCTCCACGGGCAATGCAGGTGGCAGCTATGGGAGAAAGTGTCAGGGGAGGGAGCAAAGAGCAGGTCCCGGTGTAGCCAAGGTCCCGGTGTAGGCAAGGTCCCGGTGTAGGCAAGGTCCCGAGGCCGCACTTGGGCGGGGTCGTCCTCACGCCCCAGGCTCTCCGGGGAGGGAAGGTAGAACTCTTCCTCCAGGACGGAGGTAACCAGGACGCTCTCGGAGGAGCTGTGATGGGCAGATCCAACGCGCGCAGAGCCGGCACCCGCTCCTGACTGAAGAGCTGCTGACCGAGGAGGGAGCGGCGGCCCAGCAGAACCGCGCCTCACCCTCTCTCTCCAGACAGGCTCCCCAGCCGGGCCTCGCCCAGGACGCGGGACACCCGCGGCTCACCCCTCTGCCAGCCGCCGCGCTCCGCCCGCTCCCGCCGACCCGGCCCCGCCCCGGTACCTGAGCGTGGGCCCGATACAGGCCGTGTC
Organism: Peromyscus maniculatus bairdii; assembly: GCF_049852395.1. Lineage (NCBI taxonomy): Eukaryota > Metazoa > Chordata > Mammalia > Rodentia > Cricetidae > Peromyscus > Peromyscus maniculatus. The sequence goes on from NC_134854.1 coordinate 107,018,173, forward strand.
TGTGCTCTCGATCTCCCTCAGGATCCGCTCGTGCTCCGCTGCCGTCTCCAGGCTCTCCTCCGCCATCTTCGCCCGCTCCATCGCAGGGCACCGACGCGCGGCCCTCCCTCAGCGAGTGCCCCTCGCTCCCTCAGCCTAGGCTCCGCGGCCGCTGGGCCAGCACCCCGCAGCGCGACCCCGCCCTCGGATGCCACGCCCCCAGGCGTCAGCCCGGCCGCGAGCGTCGCGCACAGCCCGCTGGGATTTGTAGTTCACTGAGCCAGGCGGAGCAGGGTTGTCCATTCATGGGTTGAGTTTGCCCTAATTGCTGCGACCTTGATATAGATCCAGAGCACTTTATGACACCTGTATACAATGACAGTGTATACACCTGTATTTGTATACATATCAGGCAGTGGTACTAACTATGCTCAATGTTTTAATGTGTATGGGTATTTTGCGTGCATATATGTCTGTACACTACATGAATGCTTGGTGCTCCAGGAAGCCAGGAGAGGGTGTCAAAATAATCACCTGGGACTGGAGCTACAGATGGTTGTGAGGCGCCTTCCAATCGTCTGGAAGAGCCACAAATGTTCTTATCAACTGAGCCATATCCAGCCCCTAAATATGAAGCCCAGAAACTCATGATCCCCTGCCTCCCTCAACCTCATTTTTTTTGAGATTGTAATATAATTACAAGATTTCTCACCTTCCCTTTCCTCCCTTCAAGACCTCCCATATATCCTTCCCACTCTCCTTTAAATTCATGGCCTCTCTTTGCACTGGTATCACATGCATATACATATATATAAACACATATATTCCTAAATATAACCTGTTCAGTCTGTAATAATGTAACATGTATGTATGTATGTTTTCAGGAATGACCGTTTCTGCCTCTACTTCTTTTTTTCCATCTATTTATTGTACATGCCAGCTGCAGCCTCCCCCGACCTACATCCTCTCCTTCACTCCCTCTCCCCCATTCCCCACTTCTACCCCCAATCCTCTCCTTCTGTCTCCCTCCAGGAAAGGGCAGATCTCCTATGAGTACCAATAAAACATGGCATATCAAGTCGCAGTAACACTAAGCACCTCCCCATGTATTAAGGCTGGACAAGGTGATCCAGTATTAGAAGTAGGGCCCCAAAAGCCAGTAAAATAGTTGAGACAGCCCTTGTTCCTGCTGTTAGGAGTCCCACAAGAGGACCAAGCTACACAACTGTAACATATATGTAGAATGCCTAGGAAAGTCCCATGCAGGCTCCCTGGTTGTTGGTTCAGTCTCTGTGAGCCCCTATGAGCCCAGGTTAGTTGATTGTGTGGCCTTCCCCTGCTGTCCTTGATCCCTCTGGCTGCTATGCTCCTTTCTCCTCCTCCTCCCCCTCCCCCTGCCCCTCCTCCTTCTCCCCCTCCTCCTCATTCTCCCCCTCCTCCTCTTCCTCCTCTTCTTTCTCCTCCTTTTGCTCCTCCTCCTCCTCTTTTTCCAAGGCAGGATTCCCGAACTCCGCCTAATGTTTGGCTGTGGGTCTCTGCATCTGCCTCCATCAGTTGCTAGATGATGTCTCTCTAATGACAGTTGGGCCAGGCACCAGTCTGGTCACAGGAGATGGCCAGTTCAGGCTACTTATCCACTATTGCTGGGAGTCTAAGCTGGGGTCTTCCCCATAGACTCATGGGAGATTCCCCTGCCCAGGCTTCACCCAGCCTGAAATGCCACCCCCAGCAGTCCCCCTCAGCATGCTCCCCCTCCATGCCTCTCCAACTTAATTGCTCATGGTCCCATTTCCACCTGCCCTTGGTCCATTCACAATCTCTTCTATTTCCTCTTCCCAGGGAGATTCATGCGTCCACACACGAACTCTCCTTGTTAACTATTCTCTCTGGGTCTATGGATTGTAGCATAATTATATTCTTTATTTTACAGCTAATATCCACTTATGAGTGAGTACATACCATATTTATCTTTACCAGTCTGGGTTACCTCACTCAGGGTGTTTTTTTTCTAGTTCTACTCATTGTCTTTCTAATTTCCTAGTGTTCTTGTTTTTAACAGCTGAGTAGAACTCCATTGTGTAAATGTACCACATTTTCTTTATCCATTCCTTCGTAGAGGAACATCTAGGCTGTTTCCAGGTTCTAGTTACTGCAAATAAAGCTACTATGAACATAGTTAAGCAAGTGTCCTTGTGGTATGATTAAGCATCCTTTGGGTATATGCCCAAGAGTTGGGTCTTGTGGTAGATTGATTCCCAGTTTTCTGAGGAAATGCCACACTGACTTCTAAAGTGGCTGTACAAGTTTGCACTCCCACCAGCAATGGAGGAGTGTTCCCCTTGCTCCACATCCTCTTCAGCATGAGCTGTCCCTTGTGTTTTTTAACTTAGCCATTCTGACAGGTGTAAGATGGAATCTCAGAGTCATTTTGATTTGCATTTCCCTGATGGCTAAGGATGTTAAACATCTCCTTAAGTGTTTCTCGGCCATTTGAGATTCTTCTGTTGAGAATTATGTTTAGATCTGCAACCCATTTTTAATTGGATTATTTAGTTTGTTGATATCTAGTTTCTTGAGTTCTTTATAAGTTCATATGTTGGGTTGGTGAAGATCTTTTACCATTCTGTAGGCTGCCATTTTTGTCCTATTGATGATGTCCTTTGCCTTACAGAAAATTTTCAATTTCAGAAGGTCCCATTTATTAATTGTTGATCTTAGTACCTGTACTGTTGGTGTTCTGTTCAGGAAGATGTCTCCTGTGCCAATACATTTGAGATTATTTCCCATTTTTCTATCAGGTTCAGTGTATCTGGATTTATGTTGAGGTCTTTGATCCACTTGGACTTGAGTTCTGTGTAGGGTGATAAATATGGACCTATTTGCATTCTTCTACTTGCCAACATCCAGTTAGATCATTTGTTGATGAAGCTTTCTTTTTTCCATTGTATAATTTTGGCTTCTGTGTTGAAAATCAGGTGTCCACAGGTATATGGGTTTACGTCTGGATCTTCAATTTGATTCCATTGATTCATGTGTCTGTTTTTATGCCAATACTGCCTCCACCTCTTAATTATATCCTACCAGCGAGCCCCACCACAACCAGTTATTTTTATTTTTGCTTTCATTTTTGTTTGGAAACAGGGTCTCATTATGTAACCCTAGCTAACCTGAAACTTGCTATGTAGATCAGACTGGCCCTGAACTCACAGAGGCCAACCTGCCTCTGCCCTCCAAGCTCTGGGTTTAAAGATATGCACCACCACATCTGGCTTTTTTTTTTCTAATTAAAATAAAATCACATCATTTCCCTTCCTTTCCTTCCTCCCACTCCATCTATGCATACCTCCAACACCCTCCCAAGCTCCTGGCCTCCTCCTGTCCAATTGTGTGTGTGTATGTGTATGTGTGTGTTGGCACAAATAAATATATAGATACAACACTATTCAGTGTTGCATGTACATGATTTCAAGATGGCCACTGAGTGTTGGATAACCAACTTGGGGGCTCCCAAGAGGGAAGACCTCTCTCTGTCTCTCTCTCTCTGTCTCTCTCTGTCTCTGTCTCTCTCTCTCTCTGTCTCTCTCTCTTTCTCTCTTTCTCTCTCTCTCTCTCTCTCTCTCTCTCTCTCTCTCTCTCTCTCTCTCTCTTTCAGCATCCCTTTGTTGCCTGTAGTTCTTTTTCTATGGCTGGGGCACCACGAGTTTTCCCTTCTGCTTTAGCTTGTCTATTGGTGTTTTCTTTGCTCAGGTCTTGTTTAGGCAGTCATACAGTTGCATTATCGTAGGGGTAGCTTCCCTGTAGTCTCTAGGAGACACAAGCTTACAGCAGATTTCCTGATCTCTGACTTTTGAAATCTTACTGACACCCTCTTCAGAAATATTCCCTGAGTCTTAGGTGCAGGATTTGTGTTGTAGATGTATCTAGTGGGGCTGGGTACCCCATGATTAGGTGTTCTCCGTATTTTGACAACTTGTGTTCTATAATGGTCATTGTCTGTTGCAAAGGGTTCTTTGGTGAGGTTGGGAGCTGTGTATAAGGTATTTAGAATGTGATTAGGAATTCAACTGGTTTAATTAAGTGGCAGTAGTAGGTTCTCCTCTAAGATCCATAACCTCACTAGCCCAATAGCTGACTAGGTTTCCAGTACTAGGCATGTCCCCCACCCCCAAAGTGGGCTTTAAATCCAGTTATATAGCTTCTGGTTACCACCAAGATATAGAGTACCACTAATGCACCTTTACAGATATCGGCTATGCTAATGGTTGCTGTAGTGCATAGGACCATTGGTTGCTTCCTTCTATTAGTACTTTGCAAAGAACCTTCCAGTTCTATGAAAGTTAGTCCTGAGGGAGGAGACTCTCAAGGCAGATCTAGCTCTGAATCCTATATCTAAAGTACATGGTGTCTTCAGCAATAGAAATGTAGCCCCAACCTCTAGCAACCAAGGGCAATGGTAATAACCTGTACTGTTTTGGGAGTCTCTTGGACTACCCTAACAACTCAAAAGGTGGTCTCTCATATATAATACTAGGGTTCTTTATCAGCTAGTCTATGGCTCTTGAGTGAGCATTGTCAGCCCAAGTGGCTTAATCTCATTTAAACTATGTATTCATATGTATACCCACATTTGTATTACATGTAATTCGGGGTAAATGAAAAATATGATGCCTTGTGACTTTTTCAAGCATCCTTAATACCCAGATGTGATGGCACATGTCATTAATCCCAGCACTCAGGAGGCAGAGACAGGCAGATGTCAATATCAGTGGGAGAGTGAGACAGGAGGATGGCTGTGAGTTGGAGGCCAGTATGGGTGCATGCTGAGTTCCATGCCAGCCTGGGCTGTAGAATGAGACCTTACTGGGAAAAGGAAAAAGAAAAAGAAAGAAGGGAGGGAGGGAGGAAGAGAGGAAAAGGGAAGGGAATGAAGGATGGAGAGAAGGAGGGAAAGAGAGGAGACAGGAAAGGATAAAAGGAGAGAAGGAAGGAAGGAAAGAGAATGAAAGAAAGAAATGAAGCTAGCAATATACCTTAGAGAGAAAGTGCCACAGAGTGAATGCATTTGTGTTTTATTCTAAAGATCCACTGATCTAATAATCCATGTATCAAAAGCACCTGGAAACACATTTGTGCTTTTTAAATACAGACTGAAGGTCCTACCTCTGGAAACTCTGACCCAGCCCCTTGCATTTTGTAAACTTTCCAGAATGCAAATTATTTTTACTTCTCTCTCTCTCTCTCTCTCTCTCTCTCTCTCTCTCTCTCTCTCTCTCTCTCTGTGTGTGTGTGTGTGTGTGTGTGTGTGTGTGTGTGTTATAAAGGAGGACTTGGAAGGCTTACTAGAGACCAAGCAGGTTGGGCATTACATCAACAGAGAACAGTGTTGCTGTCAATCAAAGAAGGCATGTGAGAAGCAAAGGGAAAGCTGAGAATAAACAATTGGGGCCACAGATATAGGACTGTATTAACTATTCATTAAAAAAAAAGAAAGACACTTGAGAATGGAGAAATGGCTCACAATTAAGAGCACTTGCTGGTCTTGCAGAGGACCCAGGTTAGATTTCCTGGACCTGCATAGTGGCTCACAACTCTCTGCAACTCCAGTTCCAAGGAATCCAATGCCCTCCACTGGCCTCTGTAGGCACCAGACACACAAGAGATGCATGTACATACATTCAGGCAAAACACTCACATAAAATAAAAAAATTAATCTTTATATTAAAAAAAGACATTTGATAGTCAGATATGAATTTACCCTCAAATCACAGTTCAAGTAGAAAAAGCAAACATGAAGCAATAGATTATGTTCCTGCCCCTTTGCATTTTTTTATTCTGTATTTTTGCACTATGTAGACCAGGCTGGCCTCAAACTCACAGAGAGCTATGGAACTCTGCTGGAATTAAAGGAATGCACCACCATTCCTGACCCTACTCATTTTTGTTTTTTAGATTTATTTTAAGTTATGTGTATAAACATTTATCTCAAATGAGTATCTCTGTACCATGGGTATGCCTGGTACCCATGGAGGTCAGAAGACAAAGTTGGAGTCCCTGAAACTGGAATTATAGATGGTTGTGAGCTGTCATATGGGTGCTGGGAACCAAATCCAGGTCATCTGCAAGAACAATAAGTGCTCTTAACTGCTAAGCCATTTCTCCACCCTACTCCTTTTTTAAGAAAAAAAAATTGTGTATAGCTGGGCATGGCAGCACATGCCTGTAATTCCAGATCTTGGGAGGTGGGGGCAGGTTAGAGGCTAGCCTGGGCTACATGAAAGCCTGATGCAAAAGAGCAAATAAAAGTTCATATATACAAAAAATTCATATATATATAAATATATATAAAATATTACAGAGGTAAAAATATTTCCAGAAAAATACCCAAAAATCTATGAACAGAAGTATCCATCAGGAGGACTAGAAAAGCAGCCCAGGGCAAGAGGACAGCAACTTTATTTCTCTTGTGCATACTCAGCTTCCTTCAGAACATGGTGGCTATTAACTAGAAATGCATTTTAACAGTGAACAGACAGTTACAAGCAGAAAGCATTCCAAGTTCTGGTTTGCAGGAAAAAACAAGTTGCTAAACCTGTCAGATTCCACGTACTCCCTAGCTGTCCTCATTTCAGTCCATTACTCATGCTTAAAACATTTCACACAAGTGTGGAGATTAAGGACTTGGAGCTTTTCAAACTTCTAAAGTTCTCTTGAAATATATGACACAAGGCCCCTTTTGGTCCCCAGTTTAGCATTTTATTCAGCAAAAAGCTTTTCCTCCAGGGAGCAAACTGGTCTAAAAGCCAGATGTGTATAGTAATGATAAAACCCGCTTCTGCTAGCTGGGCAGTTTTGTGTTTGGTTGGTTGGGTTTTTTGTTTGTTTGGGGGGGGGTTGGTGGTGGTGGTTTGTTGTGTTTTGTTGGGGAGGGGTTGTTTGATTGTTTTTATTTGTTTGAGGTAGCAAAGATGTCAGAGACTCAGCACTTTATTAACAAGGGTGTGTGACTCCAAGCAGCTAATACAGAAAGATGGATGCTCTACCTTCAGTGAGTTCATGAGCACAATGACCGTGCCATGCCCAGAAGGCAGCAGGTCACAACTCTCCTGCCAGGCCTCCGGCTCTTATATTCTTCCCACCCCTTCCATTATGCTCCCTGAGCCTTGGGAAAGTGAGGATTGACATAGATGTTGAATTTAGGTCTGAGCACTACATAGACACTTAATGGTAGAGGCCAGAAGACCAGGAGTTCAAGGTCACCCTCCACTACTTATGGAGTTATAGGCCAGCCTGGGCTACATGAGACTCTATAGATAATAAATGGAAAGATGATAGATATAGCTAGATAGCTAGGTAGATGATAGATAGATAGATGATTGATAGATAGATAGATAGATAGATAGATAGATAGATAGATAGATAGATAGATAGATAGACAAGATTTAATTCTTTAAAACACATAATTCAAGGTCACCCTTATCTACATATAAGAATATGAGGCCAGCCTATCTCAAAGACAGAGATTACTGAGTATATATTTTGTATGCACTAGTTAATACCTTCTAAATAGAAAAAAAAATGTCAGATACGCATGGAGCTACCAGAAAAGCACTGGACTGAGGGTCAGAGGCCCTGTGAGTCATTTTCAACTTTAGCAGGGATCAGATGCCTATATCAGAAGATCTGACTGTGAGACCTTTATTTTACACTTTACTTTCTATAAAATTGAGAGTATGACTTAGTGATATGGTACATGTATAGCACAGGTGAGAGTCTGCATGGTTGAAGCCGAGCTTCCATCCTCAGCATTGATAAGCATTTTTTTTTTTTTGAAACATAGTCTTACTATGTAGCTCTGGATGTCACAGAACTCCCTGTGTAGACCAGGCTGGCCTTGAACTCACAGAGTTTGACCTGCTTCTGCCTCCAAGTGCTGGGATTAAAGATGTGTACTACCACACCCAGCTAAAACAAATTAATTTTTAAGATGTATCTCAGCTGGGCGGTGGTGGCGGCGGTGGTGTTGGTGCACGCCTTAATCCCAGCACTCGGGAGACAGAGGCAGGTGATCTCTGTGAGTTTTGAGGCCAGCCTGGGATACAGAGTGAGTTCCAGGAAAGGCTCCAAAGCTACACGGAGAAACCCTGTCTCAAAAAAAAAAAATGTGCCGGGCGGTGGTGGCGCACGCCTTTAATCCCAGCACTCAGGAGGCAAAGGCAGGCGGATCTCTGTGAGTTCGAGGCCAGCCTGGGCTACCAAGTGAGTTCCAGGAAAGGCGCAAAGCTACAGAGAAACCCTGTCTCGAAAAACCAAAAAAAAAAAAAAAAAAAAAAAAAAAGTATCTCAGTGGTGGGGTACCTGCCTAGCATGTATGATGCCCTGAGCTTAATCTCCAGCACTACAAAAGAGAAAAAAAAATAATTTTAAAATAAAAATGGGCCTAGAGTGTACCTACATTGGTAGATTGCTCACCTACCCAAAATGCATAAACACCTAGATTCAGTTCCTACCTATCACTACATAAGTTGCTTGGTCCTAATGGCTCCCTCGGGGAAGAGGGGAGAAGGCATGGTGTCAACAACACAGACACCAGGAGTGAGTTGAAGGCAAATAGCAGACTCATTTATTCAATAACGGGAAAGGCCTATATACCCTCCTCCCAGCACCCAGGCTCTGTAGCAATCTGGTGGCATTTCATGGTCATCCCTCATTGGCTGGGCACGATCAGGAACTCTGACAGTGCCTGTTGCTAGGCCCTCAGGCAGACTCCAGTTTGGCTCATAAGGAAGTCCATTATGTGCATGCCTTGGCAACTGGTTTTAGCCAATTTCCTCGACCCTATTGGCCTGTCCTAATACATACATACACTGGGTTTCTTAGTCAGTGTTCTACTGCTGTGGAGACACCATGATCACAGCAACTCTTATAAAAAGAAAGCATTTAATTGGTGCTTGCTTACAGTTTCAGAGGTTTAGTCCATTATTATGGTGGGGAGAATGGAGACATGTAGGCAGACATGGTGCTGGAAAAGTAACTGAGAGTTCTGTATTCTGATGTGATTACAGGCAGCAGGAAAAGAGACTCTGGGCTTAAAATGGGCTTTTTAAAACCTCAAAGGCCACCTCTAGTGCCATACTTGTACCTCCTAATTCTTTCAAATAATGTCACTCCCTGGTGACCACGTATTCAAATCTGGGAGCCTATGGGGGCCATTCTCATTCAAACCACCACATTGAGAATGCTACCACATGCCTTTGTCCCAGGATTCAGGAGGTAGAGGAGGAGAATTAGGAGGAGTTCAAAGTCAGCCTACACTGCATGTGAAGTCAAAGCCTACCCTAAACTACATTTTGCAAAATAAATAGGTAATAGGTACATACTTAGATACATAGACAAAGGATATTTAAAAATATTTTTAGATGGGATCTCACTCTATAGCCCAAACGGCATCAAATTCATAGTGAACCCTCTGCTTCTGTCTCCTGAATATAGGCTGACAAGTGCGTGCCTCTACATTGTGTTCTTTCTAAATAGAGTATCATTTATTTATTCTTTGACAAGTCCATGCATAAAAACAATGTATCTTGATCATATGCACTCCCAGTTACCTCTTGCTCCCAGGCTCTCCCAACATGTCCCTTCAACCTTTCACAGCCTCTCCTCTTTCCTTTTTTAATAACCTACAATGTCCAGTTAATGTTGCCTATTAGAATGCTATTATTAATGCCTATTAGAATGTTGGCTTGATCTTGTGTAGGTTACTATAGCTTGTGAGTTCAGTTCAGTGGCTGTGTGTTGCACAAATTTCTAAAGGTCTTTTAATAAAAACCCAGAACCAGATATTGGGGTATAAGCTGAAAGATCAGAGAGACAAAGGAACAAGCACCTCTTACTTCGAGGACTCCTCAGCCTGAAAGGCTTTCCTCAGCCGAAAGACTTTAGTTTCTGTCTTCTCATGCCTTAAATACCTTCCTCTGTCCACTCATATCATTTTCTGTCTCATCTTTCCTAGTGCTGAGATTAAAGACATGTGACTCCCAAGTATTAGGATTAAAGGTGTGAGCCACCACTGTCTGGCTCTGTTTCTCTCCTAGACTGAGTCAATCTCATGTTATCCAGGGTGGCTTTGAACTCACAGAGATCCAGACAGCTCTTGCCTCCAAAGTGCTAGGATTAAAGGTGTGTACCACCATTGTCTGGCTATGTTTAATCTAGTGGCTTGTCCTGTTCTCTGATCTTCAAGCAAATTTATTAGGGTACACAATATAGCACCACAGCTGTGTCATGTTCAGAAGACAGCATTTCACAGCTCTGCTTCCCATCCTCCAGCTCTTACATTTCTTCCCCCCCCCCCCCCCCCCCCCGAGACAGGGTTTCTCTGTGTAGTTTTGGAGCCTGTCCTGGATCTCGCTCTGTAGACCAGGCTGGCCTTGAACTCACAGAGATCCGCCTGGTTCTGCCTCCTGAGTGCTAGGATTAAAGATGTATGACACCACTGCCCGGCTTACATTTCTTTTTCTGCCCCATCTTCTGAGATGTTGCCTGATCCTTTAGTGTGGCAAAGGAAAACATAACTTGGAGAGAACTTGTATTTTATTTTAAAGTTTCCACTAATCCAACAGGCAATAATATCAGACATACCTAGAAACTTAAAACAATTAATTTACCTTTTTTACTTAATTCATTTATTTTTAAGATTTATTTTATTTTTATGTGTAGGTGTGCCTGTGTGTGTGTGCACGCCTGTGTGTGTGCATGTGCATGTGTGTAATTGTGTGTACCACGTATGTGGGGGTATTTGGAGAGGCTGAAAGATAATGTCAGATCCCCTGGCACTGGAGTTACAGGTGGTTGTGAGCCCATCAATCATTAATCAAGAAATGAATTACAGGCTTGCCTACAGGCAACCTGATGAAAACAATCCTTAAGTTAAGGTTCTCTCTTCCCAGATGATTCAAGCCTATGTCAAGTTCAAAACAAAACAAGAAACTGCATGGATCCCTTCTGCCTTGACCAGGTGCTTGTGCTGGATATTCAGTGTATTCAAGGCCAGACTTTTCAACTTATTAACCATATATACTCCCAAAATTAAAAAAAAAAAAAGCTGGGTGGTGGTGGCACATGACTTTAATCCCAGCACTCGGGAGGCAGAGGTAGGGGGATCCCTGTGAGTTCGAGGCCAGCCTGGACTACAGAGTGAGTTCTAGGAAAGGTGCCAATGCTATACTACTACAGGCCACAGGAATATATTGTAAGAACTCAGCTGGTTATGGCAAAGCCACTACCTGAAGGGATCAAGGAATTCATTCAGAAGAAGCCAAATTCCAGGGGGCATTTGGTGTTATTTGGCTTGTTATATGTTAGCTGTCTTCTGTTATGAAAATCATGTGTGTAGCTAGTTTTCCTGCCTTGCCCACAGTCAGGACAAATCTTTGTCACCCACCAGTCCCACAGCCACTCAGACCCAACCAAGTGAACACAGAGACTTATATTGCTTACAAACTGTATGGCTGAGGCAGGCTTCTTGCTAACTGTTCTTATAGCTTAAATTAATCCATTTCCACAAATCTATACCCTGCCACATGGCTCATGGCTTACCAGCATCTTTTCATGTTGCTTGTCAGGGTGGCGGCTGTCAGTGACTCCTTCTGCCTTCCTGTTCTTTTATTTCTCCTCTCTGTTAGTCCCTCCTATACTTCCTGTCTAGCCACGGGCCAATCAGCATTTTATTTACTAACCAATCAGAGCAACACATTTGCCATACAGACCATCCCACAGCACAGCCAAGTGCAGACCATCTCAGACACCTGCACTCAAGGCCCATGGTCCTAATCATCCTCTATGCGGACCTGCTGGGTAAAGGCACGAGGAACCCAAGAATGGGCTCCCACAGCACATACAGAACATCCCACAGCACATGTGTGCCTTCATAGCTTTCCCAATTGATTATTTTCCTAAGAATTGCTAACAGTGTGGGCTGATCAGTATTTGAACACACAAGTTCAAGGTATTTGGAGAACAACCTCAGGAAAGACTTCCTTCCCTAAGGCCCATCTGTTTCTTCTCCTTTTAGTGCTGGAATCAGATATCTCCCTTAGCCACATTCAAGGACTAACAGGAATAACAGTCCAAACCACCACAAAATAAGTCTCCCAAATTAAGGTAAATTCCACAGGAGACACCACCTAGGTCAGGTGGACCTTAAATAATAGCTTCACACAATTTAGCTTGGACCCTCCTTTTCTTACAGCCTTAATAACTTTATAGTCCTCTAACTCCTTACCTAACCACTTCTAGGAATATTTAGATAACCTTCTGCACTGACAGCTATGCACAGCCAGAACCCCAGTTTAAGCCTCCCTGTAATTATCGTCATTGGCAGCATCCAGGCAAGTCCATTCCCAGACGGAGGAAAGTACCTTATCAAAGATACCTCTGTACTCTCTAAGAACAGACTTAAGTGTCCAGACTACCTGTTTGAGAAGGCCTGGCGGATGTGCTAATTAAGCTTAACTTTCTCCTTTCCAAAGTCTTATCTCTAGTTTTAGATACACCCTTAACAATTAACTCAGAACTAAAGGGTTCCAACTTACAGGGACATCTAGTTGTGATGGAAGTTGCCTAGCCAAGTTGCCTAGAGACGGAGCAAACTTGCCAGAAACAGCAGGAGCAGAGGTAGCTTGGAGAGATAAGGGTCAAAGGGATAAAAGGGCAGTTTTATTTCCAGAGAAGGACTATAAGGAGAAGAGAAAAAAGAATGGAAAAACTTGATGGGTAAGAACTGGAGAGGAACAAACTGAGATGGGGAAGAACTAGATTGAAGGGCTAGAAGAGAGGACTAGAGGAATGAGATGGAAGATGAGGAAGAGCCAGATAGAGAAGAACAAGATGGGAAAAAAGGAGATGGGAGAGGAGCTAAGATGAGAAAGAACTAGATGGATGAGAACCTAGATGGGGCAGAGCTAAGATGAGAGAATTAAGATAGCACTTAGAGGGGACAACAGATAGATGTAGAGAGAAATCAGGCAAGAAAGGAGATAGGCATGAGAGCAGAATAGCAGCTGTATAGAGAAAAACCTGACTCACAAGAATAAAGTGTATGGACTAAAGAGTTTCTTGTATGTAGATTCATTTCATTTCATCAAAGATTAAATTATCAGCTGGTTGTAGATTCTTCCCGGACCCTGGGAGGGGACTATTGAGGGGCTGGACCCCAATAGTCCTTGTTACTGCACAGAGAAACCCTGACTCGGGGGAAAAAAAGCCATAAACATCTACTCACAGGAATTCCAAACTGTTAAGTCCCTAATTCTGATTCTCAGTCTGTCTACCTTTACCTCTGTCTACTCGCTATGGAATCTGCACTTTAATTCTGTCCTTCTCCCAATTCCCATGGCATTTAGAAAACTTCTCCTTCTGTCATCGTGGTCCTCCACTAATCATGAGATGAGTTTGGTTAAGTCATGGCTGCAGTATTCTCTTATGTAAAATAGGATTAAAATCTATATTCATGCAATATGAACAGATATTAGCATTAAAAGGAATGTTGGAGTTAGGAGAGTGATATTGGGAACACTGGAGATGAAAAATAAAAGGGTTTGCAGCTGGGTATGTATGGTGATATTTTGTTTGTGCTCTAACAAATCAGAGTGTGGAGCTAGACACTAGTTAACCATAGAAGCCAGGCAGTGGTGGCATACACCTTTAATCCCAGCACTAGGGAAGAGGAAACAGGAAGTGATATGGCTGGACAGAGAGAAGAATATAAGGTGGACTGAGACAGGAACTCACCCTTTTCAGGCTGAGGAGTTGGCAAGGTAAGAAGTGGCTGTGGCTTGCTCTTTTGTCCTCTGATCTTTCAGCATTTACCCCAAAATCTGACTCCAGGTTTTTACTATTAAGACCAATTAGAATTCACACTACAAGTACGAGATTGTCAAGTTGACCATCTTGACAATCTTGGGAAAGAATGGGGTTCCAGGGACAGAGCCAGTGTCAGCTGGCCAGCTAGTTCTCCCAAAGCCTCCTTTCCTGGGGGACATATTTGAGGGACCTCTGCCTTTTTAAATATTCTTATTTCTGGTGTATCTAATTTCAATAGACTAGATGATAAGTAATAATAGCTTCTAACAGAACACTTCCTCCTCTTCCCGAAAAGAGACCACCCAGACTTCACTGTGGATTAGGAGCAGAAGATGAAGGAACCAAGAAAAGATTGCAGCTTGGTAGCTGTGACAGGAGTTAGCTCCTTGGTGAACTGCAAGCTGGTCATGTAAACTTGAGAACAAAGAGAGGTTAGTCTAATTACTCTGCTGTGGGATGTCTTTCTGTACGCTGTGAATATGTGTTACTCCCATTGGCTAATAAATAAAGCTGCATTGGCCTATGGCAGGACAGGATGGAGCAGGCAGGAAAATCCAAGAGAGAGAGAGAGGAAGAAGAAAGGCAGAGGCAGAAAGAGAGTCACCAGCCAGACACAGAGGAAGCAAGACGACAAGGCAGAACTGGGAAAAGGTACCAAGCCACATGGCTAAATATAGATAAGAATTAGGGGTTAATTTAAGTGTGAGCATTAGTCATTAATAAGCCTGAGCTAATGGCTGAGCAGTTATAAATAACATTAAGCCTCTGAGCGATTATTTTATAAGCAGCTGCAGGTCCGCTGGGGCCAAGTGGGACCCAAGAAAACTTCTGACTACGTTGCTCCATCAAAGGGCTAAGACCAGCAGCACCTGCCAGGTCAGAGAGTAAAACACCCCGCAGGGCAGATGGTCAGCAGAAAACCAAGATGAGCAAAATAAGTCAGAGAAGGGCAGGGGGGCTTCAAAGTGTGACCACCTCCCTTATTGGTTGAGCATCATGTGATCATCCCCCTGGTTGGGTCAGGAAAACATGCACAGAGCCTTGGGCCCTCCATTGGTTAGACTTATGATAAGCCCAGAAAATTAACCAGTCTCTACCAAAATCACCTACATTTTTGTTTAATTTCTTTCATAAGTCCTGTAAAAAGCCCTTGGATAGCAGCTCTGTGGGTTTTCCCCTCTTGGAAGCCCTCTCAGATCAGGGGTTTCACTTTTCCCTTAATGCTCCTGATAAGGCTTTGCGCTCACTTTGCTTAACTCCATGTTATGTTTTTAGTCATCAGAAACGATGAGCTCAGGCATCACTGTCTCAGGTTCACCTCTGGTGACTGAATGAAAATGCAGACATGACTGCTCTCTGGTACGGCTGAGGAGAGGTTTTTATTGTAGATACAAGGGAGAACAACCAGAAGCATCCAGAAGAGTCCAGACTGAATATGGCCGGCAAACTGAACTGGGAGGGTAGGGGAGGGATGGAGAGAGGAAGAGAAGAGAGAGGGAAGAAGAAAGAGGACAAAGAGAGGAGAACCAAGAGTGTGCACCCAAAAAGGCTGTTATATAGGGACCAGAAAGTGTGTGTGTGAGGGGCAAAACTCAGGGGCTGGAAGGTTTAAATCAGGGGTGGTGAGAAGTGCTGAGAGGAGCCAGGACTCTGGGATAGGTAATTGTGCTGCTAAGACTGGTGGCCAGCTTCCACTCTGATATGTTAAATAGGCATCTCAGTTAGCCATTTGTTCCTGGTTTCTTTGAGACCTAACAGTGACCAGTGAGTGTCTAGCATCCTAAGTCTTGCACATCTGAGTTGAGAAAAGTGTCATCATTCTCAAAAACCTGCATCAATAGCTTGGGTATTAAGAATTAGAATTAGTGAATTGTGAATTAAAATCACTGAATTATGAAAGACATAACTCAGTGGCACAGTGCATTTAGCACACCAAGGTACTGTGTTCAATATCCAGGAGGAAGAAAAAAATCACTCCCATGAAACAACTTGGCAAAGATGATCTTAAATTCTCCGAGTATCTATCCAAAGGCATGTTTCCGATCTTCATCCCCTGGAGCTGAAGTTACAGCCAGTTGTGAGCCATGCAATGTGGGTGTTGGAAACCAACTTGGGTCCTCTGCAAGGGCAGAATATGTTCTTAACCACTGAGCCATCGCTCCAGCCTCAGCCTCAGTTCTTGACATTGTTTTGTTACTGTTCCTTCTCTCTTCATTCTGGGAGACTCCTCTCCAGAGCCACCCTCTCCTCTGGGTGTCTTTTCCTATGATCTAGTTTTCCCTCTTGACTCAGCCTCCTGTGTATACCCAGAAGCTCCGGTGTGACATTTTTACTGTCTCCACTCTTAGGTCAGCTCTGTCCTTTACCGCAGTGGAGCTGAGAGCACAGAGGCTGGTGTCCAGCAGTCTAGATTTTGCCAAGTCTGCAAGGTCCTTGTCTTGTTTCTCAGTTGCTGTCACAAAATCTACTGACAAGAGCAACTTAAGGGAGAACAGGATTGTGCCAGCTCACAGGTCCAGGTTAAAGTCCATCACAGCAGAGAATTTGGGATGTGGAGAGGGGAGTCAAGGCAATGGGAACTGACAACGACTGGTCACGTGACACCTGCAATTAGAAGGAGAGAGCAATGAATTAGCATGTGCTTGCTTGGGCTCCACTTGCCCTCTCCATTGTGTCCGGGATAAGTGGTCCCACCCACAATTAATTGGTCTTCCCACACCAGTCAACCTAATCAAGACAATCCCTCACGGATATCCCCAGAGGCTAACCCTAATCTAGACAACCTTTCACAGGTATTCCCAAGGCTTACCTCTCAGGTGTCCAGTTGATAATACTAGCCATCATGGTTCTAGTCCTGTGAGTGGGTAATTGTTAATCTCTATAGAGCTTCCTCTCCCATTTTATGAAGTTGATAATGGTGTCCACCTCATAGGGGTAAAATGATCCGTAGAAGCAAAGTACTTAAGAAAAAAATGTTGATCTTAATATTGTTATTCACCTGCTTGGCTCTATCTAACACTTTAGCAAAGGGCTTTTAAGAGACTCAATAACTTGGAATAACTGAACTTAGAGCCTACAAGCCCCACCCCATCGCTTCTTCATCTTTCTCTCAATTCCATTCTTGACCCTGGAGAGGGAATTACAGACAGTTGTGAGATGTCCAACCTGGACACTGGAAACTGAACTTGGGTCCTCTGAAAGAGCAGTACATGCTCTTAACTGAGCCACCTGTCCAGCCTCTGTTGACAATTTATTTTAGACAAGGTCAAATGTAGCCCTGATGGCCTCAGACTCAATGTACAGCCAAGGGTGATTTTAACAACCAACTCTATGGTCTCTACCTCCAGTGCTGGGGTTACGAGAATGTTGATATGGCAATATTGGGGTATCTTAGAGAATGATGGAGCCTTTCTCTGGATTTCAGAAACTCAACAGCTACCCAAACAACCCTGAGTCAGTACTTTCAGGTTCCTGTCTCAAGAATTCAAATAATGAAATTCACAGACCACAGAGCATGGGTTTTATATAGAAGTTTGTTATAGTTTTATAGGTAGTCACTTAAATGTGGAAGATATAGGAAGAGAGGAGACAGAAAACACACCCAGAGCTGCAGTATAGTAGGAGGGTCTCAGGGAATAGGGAACAATCAGTTACTGCTTTAAGGGCTTTATAAAGGACCTCATGGCAAAAACTGGATGTGCTAGCTAGTTTTGTGTTGAAGTTGACACAAGCTAAAGTCACCTGAGAGGAGGAAGCATCAGTTGAGAAAATACCTCCCTAAGATTGGGCTGTAGGCAAGCCTGTAGGTCATTTTCTTAGTGATCGGTGTGGGAGGGCCCAGCCCATTGTGGATGATGCCACTACTTGGCTAGTGGTCCCGGGTGCTATAAGAAAGCAGGTTAAGCAATCTGTACAGAACAAGCTAGTAAGTAAATTACACTCCTTCGTGGCTTCTGCATCAGCATCAGGGTTCCCACCCTGTTTGAGTTCCTATCCTGACTTCCTTCACTGATGAACAGTGATGTGGAAGCATAAGACAAATAAGTCCTCTCCTCCCTAAGCTGCTTTGGTCATGATGTTTCATCACAGCATAATAGCCCTGGGACACTGAGGTTAGCCTGGGGGAGGGGAGCGGCTGGTCAATTCAGTTGGCCCTGTTCAGGCTTCCAGGTGCCTTCTCCCAGTGTCAGCCACTTAGTCACATGCAGCCTCTAGGCAGAGGCACTCATGTAGAGGAACAAGAGCTGTCTTCTGGCACCCTGGCCTCCAGCAAAGACAAGCTGGGAACTGCTGCTTTGGGGTCCCTGTCCTACCTGAGCAGTTTCTATCTCCTGTTGTAGTAAGTGTGACAGCACACTAGCCCTAGAAGACGAGTTTCTAGGGGAAGATTTATGCCCCCCAACAAGGTCCAAGCTTCCTGGGTCATCAACAGCCTTTCTTCTGGCTCTTCCCACATGTTGGGAGGGTCTGTGCTAGTAGGAGGCACCAGAAAGAACACAAACTGAACCCCGATGGGAACTCGAGGCCTTCTTGCTGTGTTTGCTTCTCTAGCATGGTTGGGGACTCTAAAAGGCCTCCCTGGAGTCTGACCTCACTGGGTCCCCTGGGTGGTGATGTCACCTGCTGCTCTGCCTGGTCCCTGAGTCCCCAGTCACACTGACATCACCCCTGTTGCCTTGGGCTCAGTCCACATGTCATTGCCTGAGACAACATCCATGATTAGAAAATGGAAAGTCCATTCCTCCCTCAGAATCTCTTCCCCTGTGTGGGCAACTTTTCTCTGCCTCACCCTTACTTCGGTGCCCTGAAATTATAAGCTTCACTCAGTACTTTGTTCCACTAACAAACTGCCTGGAATCTCTGACACATCAGTCTAAATTAGGAAACACAGGGGATTAAAAAAAAAAAAAAAGGAAGAAAGAAAGGTTCCCTAGTGATCTTTATCTGACTGTAAGAGGGAGACGTTGAGCAGGAAGAAATCAGGACATCTTGTCAACTTTTCCAGTTATCTGACCTTCACGAGGCTGTCCCTGTTTCATGCTGGAGATTCAAAGTGCTTTATGATATTGTCAAATATTTCTCTGTTCTAATCACTGTTCAGTGTCCTAAAAACCTGCAGAGATGTGTCTTTTGGTCTGCTTATCAACTGACTGAGGGCCCCATTAGCTTCAGGATGGGGCTGCTCAAGGTAAATCAGAGTTAGGACTTTCAGCCAGTCCCAGGGGAGCAGGCAAAGGTCTAAGGTCAAGTTGATCTTTAGCAAATCATGATTGAGTAAATCACACCAATGTAACAAAGCCTCCATAAAAACCCAACAGGACAGGTTATTGCGGGAGCAGTCAGATGCTGAACACACGAAAATTCCTGAATAAGTGCTATGTTTGCAGCGACAGAGGGGATTAGCCACGCTCCTCCACAGCTTCTCCCATCCCTGGCTCAAGGCAACTAGAGTCATATACTTACAATCCACCTTGTAACTTCACTAAGCAGATAAACTCCTACTTCGTGGGAGCACTAAGGTAGGGCAGTACAATCAGATCGGCTGACAATCAGGCACAAAATAACTCTAGCTGTAGCTTGATATCATATCTTGAACCATCACTAAACTGCTGAGCTCAGAGATTCCTTCCTTTAAAAGTTGGACACAGGACATTTCATCTGAAATCCATCTTAATGCTTCTCTATTAAACCTGAAAAGAATTTTTAGTATTTAAGAACAGTAAGTGACTGGGTGCTGGGAGGCCCCAAAACTTGTGCTGAAATATCCAGTGCTATGGAATTGGAGAGATGGCTCAGCAGTTAAATACACTTGCTGTCCTTGCAGAGGACTTAGACCCAATTCCCAGAATCCACATGATGGTTCACAACCATCTGTAACTCCAGTTCCAGGGAATCTAGCACCCTCTTCTGGCCTTCACAGGCATCAGGCATACACATGGTACACATACATACATGTAGGTAAAACACTCATATGTAAACTGACAACATTATCACTCCATGATACAGTTAAGGGGAAGGTGTTTATTGTACATATGAGACAGAGAGAGAGAGAGAGAGAGAGAGAGAGAGAGAGAGAGAGAGAACAGCCAGAGACATCTGAAAGAGTCCAGAGCAGAAGGAGAAAGTAGTAGATTGAACATGGCCAGCAGACAGGACCTGTCCAGAAGCAGGAGAAAAGAAAGAAAAGAAAAACCAAAGAGGGAGAGTGTAAGAAAGCAGAGAGAGGAGGAAGAGGGAGACAGAGAAGGGGCAAAATATCAGGGTTATAAGGAGAATGAGTAGCTGAGGGGAAGGAAGCCCATGAGCTGGAAGGAGTATAAGGAAGGGGAGGAGGTGAAAGAGGCTAGGAGGATGCGTGGACTTTGAAATGTGTAACAGGTACTTACGATACTGGGGGACCCTGAAGGCCAGCATGCACTTTGGTATGCTAATAGGCACTACAGATAGACATTTGTCTCTTCTGGAATTTGGAAAAATGGAGTTTTCCTTGGACCTGACAACTCACACACATAAACTAAAAATAAATTAAAATAATAAACTCCCAGGGCTAGAAAGGGTTTAGTAGGGTCAGGTTGCCAACACTAGGATTCAGGGATATGCTTGTTTTAGGAGGTTTATGGCCTGTGTCAGTTTCTGGGGTTCCAGCTAATGGTTCATCCTCAGGTTCCTTAAAGGCCTTACATAGGAATTTAGCTATCATGCTAAGCTGGGAAATCCAGATTCCAGAAGTTCCTCCATGACCAGGAATTTCCTCGGTTGCTTTATGGGTGGGTTTCTAAGATAAGGAGCATCCTTGCAGTGAATAGAAAGGCTTCCTATGTTTGGGGTTAGCATTAAGACACAGGAATTGAAACTTTTGAGGGAGATTTGGGCCTTAAAGGGGAAAACATTACATTCACATGAGGCTAGTTTTTGAAGAGTCAGAATATGCAGTCTTTAAAAAGATCTTGAAGCACTGAATTCAATTCCTCTCTTTACCATGTGGGAAAACACAACACAGACCAACAGTCGATGGAGAAAGCAGCCCCAACTCCACCCACAATCTGCTGGTGCCTTAATCTTGACTTGCCAATCTCCAAAAGCACAAGTAATCAATTTCTATTTTTTTTTATAACTTACCAAAACTCAGGAATTTTTGGAGATCAGGAAGAAAACAGAATGCTGGGATATGGCTCCATCACCCACAGCTATGGGAAGGATGATTTGCTGTATATATAACTCTGGTTGACTTTTTTGTTTGTTTGTTTTTGTTTTTCAAGACAGTGTCTCTCTGTGTAGCCCTGGCTGTCCTGAAACTAACTCTGTAAACTAGGCTGTCCTTAAACTCAGAGATCTGACAACCTCTGCCTCCCAAGTGCTAGGATTAAACAGGGGACCACCACCACAACTTTGTTTCTCCTGCTCATTTTAAATATATCAACTATTAACTCACTGGGATACTAAGAATGATTATTTGGATGAGAGCGCAGGTGCCCATCAGGGACTCATATGTTTGAGTTTTTGTATTTGGTTCCAAGTTATTGTTTAGTAAGGATTAGGAGGTGTGGCATTGTTGGAGTGGCTTTGTTGGAAGAGGTATATCACTGAGGATGGGCTTTGAGGTTTCAAAAGCACAGGCCAGGCTCAACACCTCTCTCTCTCTCTCTCTCTCTGTCCCTGTCCTGTCAGATCAGAATGTAAGCTCTTAACTGCTGCCTTAGCGCCATGCCTGCCTGCTTCCATATTCCCTGCCATGACAGTCATGGGCCAACCCTCTGAAACTATAAGCAAGACCCCAGTTAAACGCTTTTCTTTTACAAACTTCCTTGGTCAAAGTGTCTCTTCACAGCAACAGAACAATAACAAAGACACTGGGTGACTTACCAGACCCAATCTGGTGCTGGAGTCCCAGGAAGATCCTAAAGAGTTTCTGGTTTTCAATCCACATTGGAATCCAGAAGAAGCAGGCTCTAACACTAGCTAAGGAAGGCTCAGACTAGATGAGCTTACCAGTGAGAGTCAGAGCAAGCAGGCAGAAAAAGTACAAGCTTCCTTCTGCCCGCTGGAGGTGTGGCCCAGATGTAGGGTGGATCTGCTGACTCATATGATCCAGATTTAGGGAGAGTCTCCACCTCAAATAATTCAACCAAGGAAAATTCCTCTCAGGTGTGCCCAACTGCCTGGGTTTCAGTTAATTCCTAATATTCTCAAGTTGACAAGATTAGCCATCACAGCATCCCAACGTCAACCAGAGACCACCATCCATTTCTCAATAATCTGAGTCTAATGAGTAGGGAATTGACTTTCTTTAGTGTGTATAGGATGAGCTTTATAAGTAGATAGTTATGGCCAGGCAGTGGTGGCACACGCCTTCCTTCCTTCCTTCCTTCCTTCCTTCCTTCCTTCCTTCCTTCCTTCCTTCCTTCCTTCCTTTCTTGTTTCTTTCTTTCTTTTTAATTTTGTAATTTAATTTAATTTTACATATCAGCCACAGATTCACCTGTCCTCCCTCCTCCCGCCCCCCTCTTTGCCCTCCCCTCAATTCACCCCTCATTCCCATCTCCTCCAGGGCAAGGACTCCCCTGGGGATTCAGCTCACCCTGGAAGACTCAGTCGAGGCAGGTCCAGTCCCCTCCTCCCTTCACCCAGGCTGAGCAAAGTGTCCCAGAATAGGCCCCAAGCTCCAAAAGGCCAGCTCATGCACTAAGGACAGGTCTCGGTCCCATTGCGTGGGGGCCTCCCAAACTGAACCTGATAGAAGAAGAGAAAGTAGGAAGTAGTCTTGAACCCACTGGCACCAGAGATCACTTCCTAAATACAACACCAGTAGCACAGACACTGAGAGAAACAATTAATCAATGGGAGCTCTTGAAACTGAGATGCTTTTGTAGAGCAAAGGACACAGTCAACAACACAGAGCGACAGCCTACAGAATAGGAAAAGATCTTCACCAACCCCACATCTGACAGAAGGCTGATATCCAGAATATATAAAGAACTCAAGAAATTAGACATCAAAATGCCCAACAGTCCAATTAAGAAATGGGCTATAGAGCTAAACAGAGAATTCTCAACAGAGGAAGCTCAAATGGCTGAAAGACATTTAAGGAATTGCTCAACATCCCTAATCATCTGGGAAATGCAAATCAAAACGACTCTGAGATACCACCTTACACCCATCAGAATGGCTAAGATCAAAAACACTGAACACAGCTTATGCTGGAAAGGATGTGGAGCAAGGGGAACTTTCCTCCACTGTTGGTGAGAATGCAAGCTTTGTACAGCCACTTTGGAAATCAATATGGTGCTTTCTTAGAAAATTGGGAATCAACCTCCCCCAAGACCCAGCTATACAACTCTTAGGCATATTCCCAAGGAATGCTCAATCATACCACAAGGGCACATGCTCAGCTATGTTCATACCAGCATCGTTTGTAATAGCCAGAACCTGGAAACAACCTAGATGCCCTTCAACTGAAGGATGGATAAATAAAACGTGGTACATATACACAATGGAGTACTACTCAGCGGTGGCACACGCCTTTAATCCCAGCACTCGAGAGGTAGAGCCAGGCAGATCTCCGTGAGTTTGAGGCCAGCCTGGGCTACCAAGTGAGTTCCAGGAAAGGCACAAAGCTACACAGAGAAACCCTGTCTCGAAAAACCAAAAAAAAAAAAAAAATTAGATAGTTATTAAAGTGTTAGGGAGCAAGCAAAAAAGGAACCATGCTGCCTGTCCACTAATAGATGAATATCAGTGTCCACAACCCACTGAAGGACAACACTCTGGAGCCTGTTGCTAGCATACCACCATTCCCTCTATTATTATTAAAGTGGAAAGCATCCTTCCTATGGTTTTGATAGCAGATGTCCCACAAATAATCATGGGTTTGAATAGGAGTCACTATTTGGGGAAGGTGTGGATCTTAGGAATGGGGGCCTTGCCAGAAAAAGTCGGTCACTGGCAACAAGGGAGAACTGGATGCAACCAGCCTCCTCAGGTCCCTACTGCCCTAAGTACCTGCCTTTCCTGCTAACATGCCTTCCCAGTCCTTGAATGCAGAAACTGAGGAAATCAGCATGATTTGTGCCCAGACATGGTTAGTTCATCTTTTGCTGCGAAGTCACAAGGAGCCATTGTGAAAAATGATAGATACCTGGCCATATACAGAACTCACTAGGCCTGGTTTCTGTCCATACAGTGTGGTAGCTGTTGGTTGGTGGATCTCCACACTGGTGAGCTTCATGAGGACTCTGCACAGCTGTTGAACCTCAGCAGAGTTCCCTTCTGAGGCCATGGCTTTTGCAGCTTTTCTGTTTAATTATTCACTTATTGGTTTCAGGAATGATTGTCCTTACTCTTATTTTTCTTTATAATCTCCTACTTTTATTTTTGTATTCTTTCTTGATCTGTCAGTTTCACTTTGATTTACCCTTTTCCACAATTAAAAAACATGCATTAGTTTGTATTAACTGCACATCATGAGTAAGTAATCTCACAGTGATATTTCCATACATATCCATGAACTTTGAACACATTCCTCTCATCTCACTAACTCCTGCCTACTGACTCCAAGTCTCTGGTGCTTCTCTTTTTATTTCAGGACCTTCCTTTCTATGTTTTGTGGACTCCTAGTCTAAGGACTGAAAGGCCACACTGGATGGTCTTTCTTCTTTCTTTTTTTGTTTTTGTTTTTTTTTGGGGGGGGTGTTTTTTCTTTTCTTTCCTTTTTTCTTTTCTTTGTTTATTTGTTTGTTTGTTTGAGACAGGGTTTCTCTGCATAGTTTTGGTGCCTGTCCTGGATCTTACTCTGTAGACTATGCTGGAGACCATGCTGGCCTTGAACTCACAGAGATCCATCTCTGCCTCCTGAGTGCTGGGATTAAAGGTGTGCACCACCACAGACCGGCATTTTTTTGGGGGGAGTGGTTTTTTCTGTTTTGTTTTGTTTTGTTTTTTGAGACAGGGTTTCTCTGTGTAGTTTTGGTGCCTGTCCTGGAATTCTTTCTGTAGACCAGGCTGGTCTTGATCTCACAGAGGTCTGCCTGCCTCTGCCTCCCAAGTACTGGCATTAAAGGCACGTGCCACCACCTCCAATCTTAATCTTTTCATCTCTGAGGAGAGGTGGTGGGTAGCAGGACCTTCATGGTCCAACACCAAAACCCTTCAGTCTCCTTTCTGGATTTCCCAAGTGTTGATGAGGGAGGGCCTATCCTCTGTGGCTTTCAGGAACCTAATACCTGATATAGAACTGACAAGTAGGACTTTGCTGGACAGTACCCATGTCTCCCAGTGCTTAAGTGTGGAATGTGTAGACACATGATGCCTTCAGGTGGTGTGAACGTTTTCTTGACAGAAAACATCCTTCTTGACCTCTTGTAAACTTCCATCCAGTTTCTTTGGCTCATGTCGCATAGCTGGTTCTGGGTGGGTCCTGTGAGGTCCATCTAATGTGCAGAACCAATGACTTCTGATGGGAGGTGACAGCAGCGTAGCCTCAAGAACATGGAAAAGGCTGCCCACAGCCCTCCCACCTCAGTTGTTGATGTCACACTCACTGGGTCCATGTCCTGTGTCTCACAGCAAACGATATTTCTGAAGCAGTGGGAACCATGATCATGTACAAATCCAATGCAGTCCTTGCTCTTCTCTTTGCTTTTGCTTTTTGGTTTGGTGAGACAGGGTCTCCTGTAGCACAGGCTGGAGTCAAGACCACTGTGGAGCCAAAGATGACCTGAATTGCTATTTCTCCTGCCTCCACTCTCCTAGCTTTAATAATTGCCATGTGCTCACCTTTATGAGACTTGGTTGTTTCTCTGTCAGTTTAGTGGCCTCGCCTGAATCTACTGATATTTTAACTACCATCGGTGCCCTGAGGCCCCAGAGGCAGCACCCCACCATACAGATTGAGGCCTAGCGGGATTCTGGTCCCACTGGTACCAGCTCAGCCACAGCCCTCAAATGTAAGTTTTAACTAAGGCTATTGTTCTATTTACCAATAAGGGACTCAGGAATCAGATGTTGGGGAGAAAACCTAAACCTGCTAGATGACAGAGGCTGAGAAGCAACCAGAAGACCTTCCTTTTTGGCCAGAGACCCAAGGAGAAAAGTTTCTCTACACTCGCCCCAAACCAAAAGACCCAAATCTCTAAGTCCCTCCCTCCTCCTTCCTGTGCATCTCTCTATCCATATTCCTGGCTCCTCCTTCCTCTCTGTGGCTAATTCTTGTCAACTAGTTCCTGGCTCCACCCCCTGACCCAAGGTTAATTTTATTACCAGTCTCTGAGTTTCTCAGTGCCATCAAATATCCCATAACACTTTCCTGTTTTTTCCCATTGAGCTCCTATATAATGTACATCAGCTGCCCTGAAGGACTCCTCTCAGGCTGGATACAGCGAGTTGTATCATGTCTAATTGTGAGGTGTGTGCGTGTGTGCGTGTGTGTGTGTGTGTGTGTGTGTGTGCGTGTGTGTGTGTGTGTGTGTGTGTGTGTGTAGTGTGTGTGCGTGTGTATAAGTGTGAGATTGTGTCTGTGTCCTGCCAGTCTCGGTTGAAGTGTCAGTCACAAAACAAGAGTATTAAGATCTGGGGACTCACAAGCACTAAAAACTTGCCACACAGCAGAACATGTGGCCTCTAGAAAAGGGCTTGATAGACTGAGTTCATGCTTTTCCTTGACCATGTGAGAATACATATGAAGTACCAATTAGAGTTAGAAAGCAGCCCTGTTACACACTCAATCTGTTGGTATCTTGATCTTGCTTTGCCAATGTCCAGACACACAAGCAACCGATTTCTGTTGTTTATAAGGGACAAACTAAGGCATTTTGTTTGAGAGCATAAGGGCTAGGGTGCCAGGATATGACTCCATCTCCTACATACGTTGTCTATAGGGTTCTGGCTGACAAGTACTTTCTTGATCATTTTGAACGTACCAGGCCACTGTCTTCTGGAATTCTGAACTTTGGTGAGAAGTCTCAGGAACAATGGGGACCATGTGACAAATGGTGTCAACTTTCTCTCAGCCCCACAGATGTTAATCCTAGTCCTGGGGTACCATGGAAAACAGTATTTTCTCACAACATCCCAATGTAGTCAGGATCTGTCCTCCTATAGGACCTATCAATCTGAGTTTAAAGAAAATAAGTTGAATTCTTTGAGTGTAGACATGATGAGTTATTACAAACTTGTCACAGAAGGCTGGGTCCCAATGAAGAACAAAACACTATCCACCTACTAAGGGGAGACTATCAGTCTGTAACCGAGGCAGGGCCAATGCTCTGGAGCCATTGTCATTCTTATGACTCCTTATTATTTTATTATTTTGTTTTATTATTAAAGTGGAAGGGTCCTTGTTAAGACAGATGAGCTGAAACTCAAGTAACAGGTGGTTGTGAGCCACCATGTGGCTGTTGGGGACCTAACCGGGGTTCTATGAAAGAGCAGGAGGTGCTCTGAAACACTAAATCATCTCTCCAGCCCCTCTGTGTTTGTCTTTACCTCCTCACTTATTTTTGTCATGTTTTCCTTGATTTATTTCTCCTATTTCAAGCCTTTTCTTGGTACAGAATATGGCACATAGAAGCGATTTAGTTATGACAATCACAGGAACACCTATAATGCATTTTGATCACATTAATCATGTGATTAACCTGTGCTGTTATGCTTTCTTCTCCCACTTCCCCCTCCACTTTCCTAGTAGCCCCTTTTTAAGTGGACGACCCCCTCCTGCTCCCAAATCCCACATAGGAGAGAAAATAAGCGGCACATTTGAAGGACTGGCTTTTCCAGGTAAAGTATCTGCTCCAGTCTGTCCTTGTTGAGAGCCCCAGTTTCATTCTGGATGGCTTCCCATGGCTTGACTGTGGCACTCTTGCCCTTCATACCGTTTCTATATTGTGTTGTTTGTCCTCTAAGCATGCAGAGCAATCCTTGCAAGGATCCTTGTGAGTGTGTTTTAACCATCAAGTATGGACTTATTAATGTGTTGTTAAATTTGGTGAGAAGTATTAGTACTATTATTAAGGACTTTCACATCCATATTCATCATGGAAACAGCCTTTTTTTCTTTTTCTTTTCTTTTCTTTTTTTTTTTTTTTTTGGTTTTTCAAGACAGGGTTTCTCTGTGTGGCTTTGCACCTTTCCTGGAACTCACTTGGTAGCCCAGGCTGGCCTCGAACTCACAGAGATCCGCCTGCCTCTGCCTCCCGAGTGCTGGGATTAAAGGCATGCACCACCACCACCCGGCTCTTTTTTTTTTTTTTTTTTCTTAATTGTGTCCTTGCCAGGACACTATGAGTATGGAACTGTTAAGTCCTTTCTATTCTGTGCAGTTTGGAGGAGCGCTGACATTTGTTTTTAGGGGCTGGAATGACTCATCAGTAAGGACCTGGTCCTGGGCTTTTCTGTGCAGAGTCATTTTTCATAAATATTTCAATCTTGTTGTTTATCATCTCTTCTCAAGTCGAATTTATATCTAGAAATTTCTCAGTTTCATCTGCATTTTCCAATCAATGAGAAGGACCCTCTGAGTTTAACAAACAGATTAATTTGGGGGGGGGGTAGGTTGGAGAGATGGCCCAGCAGGTAGGAGCATGCACTGTTCTTACAGAAGACCTAGGTTTGCCTCCCAGCACTCCCATGACCTACCCTAACTGCCTGAAACTCCACTTCTAGGGGATCTGATGCCCTCTTCTTACCTTCTAGGTCATGGAAAAGAAATCATACAAAAAGACCTTTATCACTATTTTAAGTTATGTAGAGTGCCTGTGAGTGTTCACATGTCTGTGCATGTGTGCCCACATGAGCACATGCACACATATATATGGATGCCCTCAGAGGCCAGAGGTGTAGGCTCACCTAGAGCTGGAGTTAGGGCAGTTGTGAGCCACCTGACCTGGGTCCTGAGAACCACATACAGGTCTTCTGAACTCCTGAGCCATCTCCCCACCCAAGCACTCTGGGTTTGGGGGTGTCTGTTGTCTTATCAGCTGCTCTTGCATCTGATTTTATTAGTGCCTTTTCTCTCACTGAGTATTGAGTTCATGTAACAGGATGATTATCCTTCCCAAGAAACGGCTCTTAGATTCTGTGACCCCTTGTTTTATTCTCTGTTTCTGGTTGATTCCGACCAACCCGATCTGTGTCTTATTCTGCTGTCTGCTGCTTTGGGAGGTGCTTTCTTTCTTCTGTTCTTGAGCATTGAGTCCCTGTTAGGTTGTCTAAAGTACCTCTGACTTTCTTTTCCTTTTGGATATAGGAATTCATGTTGGTAAACAGTCTCCTGGGCCTGATTTGGACTGTTTAAAATTCCCCATTGAGGCTTTGGTTCTAGCCTTATCAACAAGGACCTGACCATGGAGCAGGCCAGGGAGGCCCACTGCTCTGCTGAGGAGACCTTGACTGACGACTATAAGATGATGATGACCCTGGGCCAAGGACAGTTTTCAGAGGTCAAATTGGCCTTTCATGTGTCCACAGTATCCTGTATGGTTGTAAAAATTCTTAGAAACAAGAAGAAGTATGCCTTGTTTATCAACAGTGAAATCAGCATCATGAAATCCCTTGACCATGCCAACATCATTAAATGGTTTCATGTGGTCCACACCAGAGCGACCACCTACCTGGTGATGGAGCATGCATCAGAGGGAGACCTGCTGCATCATATACTGGAACTGGGGTCCTTAGAGGAGAGTGAGGCTCGAAGGCTGTTCACCCAGTAATATCTGCCATGATAACCTTATTGTTCTTAGAGACATAGAGGCCAATAACATCCTAATCGACCACATGGGTAAGGCCAAGTTGTGTGATTTTGGCCTTTCTGCTAAGGTCATTCCTGAGGAGAAGCTTGGTGGTTTCTGTGGCACTCTGTACTACTGTGCCCCAGAACTCTTTGGAAAGGAGGCATACGATGGCTGCTCCACTGATATTTGGAGTTTAGGTGTGCTCCTCTTCCTCATGGTCACCGGGCACTTTCCCTTCAAAGCTAGCTCTGTTGCAGGGGTGATACAGCAGATCCTCACTAAAAACTTCAGGGTGCCTCCACATGTTTCCATGGACATTTTCAATGTCATTGTCGAACTGCTGATCATCAACCCTGGCCAGAGGCCCACAATAGGCCAAATCATGAGGCACCCCATGGTCAGGAGCAGTGAGGCTCGGTCACCAACTACTTCCACCCAGGCTCTCCCAGGCAACCCGAGCCCTAGCATTCTCAGGGCCATGACAGTCATGGGGTATAAATCTGAAGAAATTGTTGAGTCTCTGAGAGACCAGAAATACAACTAGGTGATGGCCACTTACCTAATTCTACAGCACCAGTCACCTGGGGGAGACTGCTACCATCACCAGGAGAAACCCGGGAAAGCCATGCAGTCAGGCCTTGACCTCAACCTGGCAGCTCTTCACACTTTCCCTGTGTCCTTAGGGAGAGCTACCGAGCCTGCTCCCCCCACCTTCACCTTGCCATCTAAGACCAAGGAGAAAGATGAGAAGAATGCCAGGCAGGGAGGCACAAGGCAGAGCATGCCTGCCGCCCTGTGCTGCCAGCCAAAGAGGATGCACCATCCCTATCTAGCCCACCTGTTCTATCCTGTGACTGATTCCTTCACAAGCAGCAGCCTGGAAAGCATTGAGTATTTCACACAGTCGGAGATCGGGTTATTCGGTGGTCACTTGGCCAGTGTCCAGCCACCTCTCTCTCTGGACACCTCCTCTCCTGGGTCACACCAGAGTGAGACTCCAGGTGACACAGACAACAACTTGTCCTCCTGCAGTCCACAAGAGGAACTCTGGAGCTCCCAGAGGCATCTCAGTATTTCATCTCCACAGGCTCCTCCCCTTGGGATACATTGCAGGAAAAGACCATCACCCAGGGTTCAACCATGACCCAGGAAGGGACCATGGCCCAGGATGAGGCTATCACCCAGGTACCACCTTGACCTAGGAAGGGACCATGATTTAGGATGAGTCCATCACGCAGGAAGCAATCATGACCCAGGAAGCGACCATCACACAGGAAGAGGTTATCATTCTGGATATGGCCATGACCCAGGAAGCAGCCATCACACCTGGCCAGCCCCAGATGCAGGCCCAGCTTCTTCCCGAACACGGAGGCGCCACAGCTGGAAGGGGATCAAGAAAACAATTATGAACTGCCTCAGAAACCTCTGTTGCTGCTGCCTGCCTCCTGCAGAGAGAGGCCATGCCTCCTGCAAGAACCTGACTCCAAAGGGAAAGGATCATGGAGTCACCCCGAGAACGAGGTGTGTGCACTTACTTCATTTTATTCGTGCTTCTCCTCCTCTCCTTTGTGATAAATGATGCCTGTGCCCACTCATGGCACACTTGTGAATCTAACAACCTGTCACATCAGAGAGACCAATCCCAGAGAATCCCCTCAAGTGTGACCTTAGGCTTTTTGAGCTACAAGTGGACACAGAGATGCTGATGAGAGCAGGGAGAGCAGGAGGCGGGGCAAGATCAAAGGAGGCAAAGATCCCATGGAGGACCAGTGGGGTGCTTAGACACTGCAGGGCCAGCCCAGTAAGTCCTGTGTGTTCCAAAGCCACTAAGAGTCTCCTTCCTGTGTCTTTCTGCTTTGAAGTCCTGAAGAGGTCAAGCCCCAGCCCCATGGCTTGTGAGCCACGGGTTGGGGACCGGTCTGACTGAGAATCAGACAGCCCCACAGGGAGCCAGGCCAGATGTCCAGGAGGCAGTGTGGAGACAGTTCCCTGCTGCAGAGGAAGAGCTGACCACCCCAGCGCAGAGCTCTCCAGGTAAAATCCCAGGCAGGAAGGACAGGCTTTTCACAGGGTCTTGTTTAGCGGGCTGAGGTGCAAAGGGGCCCTAAGCTGTCTCATGGAACAATAGCCCCTTGCCCTCTCCTCATGCCTGGCTAAACATCAGAGATTGCCCTCTGGGTAGTGACTCTCCTTTGCTCCCTGTTTCTGGGCAGAGAACATGGTCTTCTCCATGAGGTGAGACTTCTCTCCCAGGAGAGAGTATTTCTAGTCAGCCTGTCCTACCTGCCCCAAGATGGGTTTCCAGGTTGAGGATGTGGCCTGCAAGTAGCCCTGTAGGACTCCTCTAGAGGGCAGCCTCCTGTCAACCTTTTGCAAGAACCCCCAAAAGTCATCACAGCAAGGTAAATTGCTTGAGTCCTCAGATCCAACTCAGAGCAAAGCTTGGGACAATCTCTACTGAGGAGTGACTCCTGGGTCAGCTGAGTTTTCTCTCTCCACCAATTCTGCCCTCTAGTTACTCACCTTCTGCCTCTCCATGCTTGCTCCTTCAAGGCCACCATTCCCATTGGGAACTGGATTCCACACTCACCACCATGTGCTACACCATGAGGCAGTGATAGGTGTTGTGATATGGATGGAACCAGAAACCCTTATGAGGGCAGCAACCTGCTGTGGGCCCTGCCTCTTGCCAGCCCAAGTCTGCACTCAAAGGGGCATATCTGTAAGGTGCTTGTTCTTATACAGGTAAGCAGGCTTTTGCACATCTGTTGGGCCAGCTTCTGGGAAGCCTCCCCTGTCCATCCCACAGTCACATTGGTAAGGTCTCATCTCCTGTGTTCTTTCTCCTTAAATGGTGCCAACATGCCACAGCACGAGACACTGTGTGACTGATGTGGATGGTACATCTTTCTATGTGTCTCCATAATGTAACATGAAAACAAGGGCCCTGGCATGATAATCATGCTAAGATGGCTTCTGTGTCCAACAAGTGTCTTGCTAGTGTTCCAGCACTAGGAGAACACATCTGTAGGTCTTATTTGCTTGATCTTCTGAGCAACACTAAGCTCCTATGACAGACTTTTGTGTGTGTGGGGGGGGGGGGGCTCAATGAGAAGAAAAGAGAATCTTATTCCACTCTTGGGTGGGAAGAGCACCCAAGAGCCCCATTCAACAACAACTCTGGGAAAGTAGATTCCATGGGATCCTTTGCTGGCCTCAGCCCCTGGATCTGCTCACACAAAACTGAGGAGGACTTCTCAGGCGACTCTGGCCAGCCTGGGAGGGAGATCTGGCCTCTCACATTGTGATCCCCCTAAGACAACTGTATTGTTCACCTGCTCCCATCCCCAGGAATATGAAGCCACTGGTGAGTATCTCTCTCTGTCTCTGTCTCTGTCTCTGTCTCTGTCTCTCTCTCTCTCTCTCTCTCTCTCTCTCTCTCTCTCTGCCTCTCTTCTACATGAACAACTTCCAGGGAGGTCAGCTGTTCTGTCTTAAACTGAACCCTCAGAGAATCATCAAACACTGAAGATCGCTATAAACAGCAAGTCCAAAATGCAGACATAAAATAAAAATTGCAATTGATTGAAATATAAACATGAAATTAAAACCAACCAACCAAAAAAACACACACAAAACCTTGAACGACCCACCCTAATAATAACAGTCTCACAGAAGCATGCTAAAGGAACACATTCCACCTACAACCAAAGATGGAAATTGGCTTTCATTCCCTGACAGGTGTATTAAGGTGTCACATGCACAAGTCCATTTTATTTTCTGACATTTGGTCTGTCTACTTTGGTCAACAGGAATAGTACTGCTACAAACTGGTTTCATCTGCTGGTTTTAGTGTTCACACAGAGTATTGCCCTATAACTCGGGCTGGACTGAATTCAGTATGTAGTCCAGACTGGCTTTAAATTCCTGAGGGTCCTGCTGCCTCAGTGTCTCTTAGGTGCACTGGAACACTGGAACACTGTTAGCATTTGTGTATGCAGCTCCATGTCCATGCCCAGACCTGTAGCTGATGACTCTATGGGATAGAGCCTCACCCCCACCTCTTCAAGGTTTAGTCCCCTCACCCCTCGGGAGATCTCATGCCCCTCACATTTAGCCAGTTCTAGGGAGTTTGTGCATTTTTCTTAAGACTAGATGCTAGAGCCAGGGTGAAGGTATATGCCTATAATCCCAGGACTCTGGAGGCTTAGACAGGAGACTAGCCATAAATTCAAGGCCAGCCTGGGCTATATAAGGAGCAGTAGTCTAGCTTTGGTGGCACTGTGAGATCTCTCTCTCTCTCTCTCTCTCTCTCTCTCTCTCTCTCTCTCTCTCTCTCTAAAACATAGAAAGTGAACAACAGGACTAGTGTTCTGTGTGCCTTGCATGCACACTGGTTCTTGGCCCTGGGTTCTTGACCAGCAGAAAATAAAACCAGGTGGAGGATGCTGGGAATCCCAGTATTGGAGGGTGGAGACAAGAGGATCAATCAGGTGGTCAAGGTCATCTTCCAACATGGAGAGATGGAGGTCAGTCTAGGAGGAATGGCACTAATTTAAAAGCAAACAACCCCTACCCCAAATCTTAATGCCCAAATCTGAGAAAACAGTGACATGGCAGCCCATAACAACCACATATTCCGTGTGAATCAGCCCTTTCTGACAGAGAGAAGAAAGTCGGGTGTCTAGATGTGCAGTAATTTTTTTCCCTGTGACTCACATCTGGAATTGGCCTGAGCATTGAGTTCATCCCCTGTGTGTGGCACCAGGGAGTTGTTCAACAAGTACTTCCTGCTGGCCCTGTGGGAGGCACTGGGGAGCTGTATGAGTAGTGCTTTCTGGTGATCCTGTGGGGGCAGTCAGGAGGAAGGTTTGGAGAGCATAAGAAAGGCAGGTATGATGTTGGCCCTGCAACCTGTCAGAAACTCTGGTGTTGTGCCGCCCCCTTGTGGCACTTCTATACCAGTTCCCTGTTAGAGCACCTGGTTGGCTGAGGTCCTTGCTTCACCTGGTGCCAACCACTGTGGTGGTTGGGTGGGTTTGTGGGTGGGGTGGGGGAGGCTTGCTCGGCTACACCCATCTAACATGATTTTGTCCTTCCTTCCTTTCATTCCTTTTCCCCATTATCATAATAAAGGAACAAAATACCCTTCATAGCTCTGCTGACCAGGAGATGGCCTTGAAGAAATTGCATAGACACACAC
The DNA here is from genome assembly GCF_049852395.1 of Peromyscus maniculatus bairdii. Classification (NCBI taxonomy): domain Eukaryota; kingdom Metazoa; phylum Chordata; class Mammalia; order Rodentia; family Cricetidae; genus Peromyscus; species Peromyscus maniculatus. The sequence continues at coordinate 107,052,937 of NC_134854.1, forward strand.
TGCTGTTCCAGGCTGTGTTGTTTATAAGGCTAGACGACTGGGCAGTGAGTCAAGAGTGTGAAATCAACACTCTGGGCCAGATTCAGAAGCACAAGAGGACCAGGATAGTGATTGTCTGTTTTTACATTGCCTGCTTTCCTCAAAGACAGAGAGGAACACCCCAGTGTTCTCAGCAGCATCACCCTGTCTCATTCTCCTAGGTCTTGCTGACTAGGATGCTCCTGCACAGGTCAGGTCTTCCAAAAAGCTACCTGGTTCTGCAAGTAACTTTGTGCTTCTTTATCACTATTTTTACTTCAGTGCGTGTGCAGATCACTCACACATTATATATTTACACTTGTGTGCTTGTATGTGTGTCCTTGAATACATACACATGTATGCTCAAACTTGTAGGTATATAGCACATGTATTCCCTCAAATGTCAATTCACAGATGCTGTACACATTGTGTTTTGGACACAGGCTTTCTCAAGGCCAGCAAGATTAATGCACCTTCATCAGATGGAGATGGTGGTGGAGTGTGCCTTTGATTCCAGCACTCGGGAAGCAGAGGAAGGCAGATATCTGTGAGTTCAAGGCCAGCCTGGTCTACAGAGCCAGTGCCACACAAAGAAACCCTGTCTTGGAAAAAAAAAAAAACATAAATCACAACAGCAAAACCAAACAAAAAAGGAGATGCACCTCTGTCCATCTCCAAGTGCTGGGGTGACAAGATTCAGCAAGCCTGCTCACTCTTTTTCTTGCACCCTGGGGAATGAACTCCTATCTCACAAGGAAAGCAGGTAATGTAAAAACAGACATTCAGTGTCCCAGTCCTCTTGTGCTTCTGATTCTGGCCCAGAGTGTCGATTTCACACTCTTGACTCGCTGCCCAGTCGTCTAGCCTTATGAACAACAGAGTTAGGAACAGCAGTGTGTATGCAATTTCTTCAAGGCCATCTCCTGGTCAGCAGAGCTATGAAGGGTATTGTGTTCCTTTATTATGATAATGGGGAAAAGGAATGAAAGGAAGGAAGGACAAAATCATGTTAGATGGGTATAGCCGAGCAAGCCTTCCCCCACCCCACCCACAAACCCACCCAACCACCCCAGTGGTTGGCACCAGGTGAAGCAAGGACCTCAGCCAACCAGGTGCTCTAACAGGGAACTGGCATAGAAGTGCCACAAGGGGGCAGCACAACACCAGAGTTTCTGACAGGTTGCAGGACCAGCAGCATCCCTGCCTTTCTTATGCTCTCCAAACCTTCCTCCAGACTGCCTCCCACAGGATCACCAGGGAGCACTACTCACAGAGCTCCCCAGTGCCTCCCACAGGGCCAGCATTAGAAGTACTTATTGAACTCTTCAGTGTCGTGTGCACAGGGATGAACTCAATGCTCAGGCCAATTCCAGATGTGAGTCACAGGGAAAAAAAAATTACTGCACATCCAGATGCTCGACTTTCTTCTCTCTATCGGAAAGGGCTGATTCATACGGAATATGTGGTTGTTATGGGCTGCCATGCCACTGTTTTCTCAGATTTGGGCATTAAGATTTGGGGTAGGGGTTGTTTGCTTTTAAATTAGTGCCATTCCTCCTAGACTGACCTCCAACTCTCCATGTTGGAAGATGACCTTGACCACCTGATCCTCTTGTCTCCACCCTCCAATACTGGGATTCCCAGCATGCTCCACCTGGTTTTATTTTCTGCTGGGCAAGTACTCAGGGCCAAGAACCAGTGTGCATGCAAGGCACACGGAACACTAGTCCTGTTGTTCACTTTCTATGTTTTAGAGAGAGAGAGAGATCTCACAGTGCCACCAAAGCTAGACTACTGCTCCTTAATAGCCCAGGCTGGCCTTGAATTTATGGGTAGTCTCCTGACTAAGCCTCCAGAGTCCTGGAATTATAAACATACACCTTCACCCTGGCTGTAGCATCTAGTCTTAAGAAAAATGCACAAACTCCCTAGAACTGGCTAAATGTGAGGGGCATGAGATCTCCCGAGGGGTGAGGGGACTAAACCTTGAAGAGGTGGGGGTGAGGCTCTATCCCATAGAGTCATCAGCTACAGGTCTGGGCATGGACATGGAGCTGCATACACAAATGCTAACAGTGTTCCAGTGTTCCAGTGCACCTAAGAGACACTGAGGCAGCAGGACCCTCAGGAATTTAAAGCCAGTCTGGACTACATACTGAATTCAGTCCAGCCCGAGTTATAGGGCAATACTCTGTGTGAACACTAAAACCAGCAGATGAAACCAGTTTGTAGCAGTACTATTCCTGTTGACCAAAGTAGACAGACCAAATGTCAGAAAATAAAATGAACTTGTGCATGTGACACCTTAATACACCTGTCAGGGAATGAAAGCCAATTTCCATCTTTGGTTGTAGGTGGAATGTGTTCCTTTAGCATGCTTCTGTGAGACTGTTATTATTAGGGTGGGTCGTTCAAGGTTTTATGTGTGTTTTTTTGGTTGGTTGGTTTTAATTTCATGTTTCTATTTCAAGAAGATAAGACCTACAGATGTGTTCTCCTCGTGCTGGAACACTATCAAGACACCTGTTGGACACACAAGCCAGCATAGCATGATTATGGTCCCAGGACCATTGTTTTCAAGTCACATGGAGACACATAGATCGATGTACCGTCCACATCAGTCACACAGACTCTTCTGTGTATTTGCTATGGCATGTTGGCACCCTCTAAGGAGAAAAAACACAGGAGATGAGACCTTACCAATGTGACTGTGGGATGGACAGGGGAGGCTTCCCAGAAGCTCCCCCAACAGATGCACAAAAGCCTGCTTACCTGTGCAAGAACAAGCACCTTAGGGACATGGCCCTCTGAGTGCAGACTTGGGCTGGCAAGAGGCAGGGCCCACAGCAGGTTGCTGCCCCCTCATAAGGGTTTCTGGTTCGATCCATATCACAACACCTATCACTGCCTCATGGTGTGGCATTGGGGGTGAGTGTGGAATCCAGTTCCCAATGGGAATGGTGGCCTTGAAGGAGCAAGCATGGAGAGGCAGCAGGTGAGTAACTAGAGGGCAGAATTGGTGGAGAGAGAAGACTCACCCGTCCCTGGAGTCACTCCCCAGTAGAGATTGTCCCAAGCTTTGCTCTGAGTTGGGTCTGAGGACTCAAGCAATGTACCTTGCTGTGATGACTTTTGAAGGTTCTTGCAAAAGGTTGGCAGGAGGCTGCCCTCTAGAGGAGTCTTACAGGGCTGCTTGCTGGCCACATCCTCAACCTGGGAACCCATTTTGGGGCAGGGAGGACAAGCTGACTAGAAATACTCTCTCTGGGGAGAGAAGTCTCACCTCATGAAGAACACCCTGTTCTCTGCCCAGAAACAGGGAGCAAAGGAGAGTCACTACCCAGAGGGCAATCTCTGATGTTTAGCCAGACAGGGGAAGAGAGCAAAAGCTATTTTTCCACGAGACAATTTAAGACCCCTTTGCACCTCAGCCCTCCCCTCTGAGCAAGACCCTGTGGAAAGCCTGTCCTTCCTGTCTGGGATTTTACCTGGAGAGATCTGCGCTGGGGTGGACAGCTCTTCCTCTGCAGGAGGAAACTGTCTCCACACTGTCTCCTGGACATCTGGCCTGGCTCCCCGTGGGGCTGTCTGATTCTCAGCCAGACCAGTCCCCAACCTGTGGCTCACAAGCCAAGGAGCTGGGGCTTGACCTCTTCAGGACTTCAAAGCAGAAAGACACAGGAAGGAGACTCTTAGTGGCTTTGGAACACACAGGACTTACTGGGCTGGCCCTGCAGTGCCTAAGCTCCCCATTGCTCCTCCATGGGATCTTTGCCTCCTTTGGCCTTGCCCCGCCTCCTGCTCTCCCTGCTCTCATCAGCATCTCTGTGTCCACTTGTAGCTCAACAAGTCTGAGGTCACACTTGAGGGGATTCTCTGGGATTGAGCTCTCTAAAGTGACAGGTTGTTAGATTCACAAGTGTGCCATGAGTGGGCACAGGCATCATTTATCACAAGGGACAGGAGGAGAAGCACAAATAAAATGAAGGAAGTGCACCCACCTGGTTCTGGGGGTGACTCCATGATCCCTTCCCTTTGGAGCCAGGTTCTTGCAGGAGGCATGGCCTCTCTCTGCAGGAGGCAGGCAGCAGCAACAGAGGTTTCTGAGGCAGTTCATAATTGTTTTCTTGACCCCCTTCCAGCTCTGGTGCCTCCGGGTTTGGGAAGAAGCTGGGCCTGCATCCTGGGGCTGGCCATGTGTGATGGCCACTTCCTGGGTCATGGCCACATCCAGAATGTAGCCTCTTCCTGTGTGATGGTCTCAACCTGGGTCATCATGGTGGTTTCTGGGGTGATGGTTTCATCCTGAATGATGGCCTCTACCTTCATGATGATCCCTTCCTAGGTCAAGGTGGTACCCTAGGTGATGGTCTCTTCCTGCAATGTATCCCAAAGGGAGGAGCCTGTGGGGTTTAAATACTGAGATACCTCCTGGGAGTTCCAGAGTTCCTCTTGTGGGCTGCAGGAGGACAAGTTGTTGTCTGTGTCACCTGGAGTCTCACTCTGGTGTGGCCTAGGAGAGGAGGTGTCCAGAAAGAGAGGTGGCTGGACCCTGCCCAAGTGACCACCGAATAACCCGATCTCGGACTGTGCGAAATACTCAGTGCTTTCCAGGGTGCTGCTTGTGAAGAAATCAGTCACAGGATAGAACAGGTGGGCTAGATAGGGAGGGTGCATCCTCTTTGGCTGGCAGCACGGGGCGGCAGGCATGCTGTGCCTTGTGCCACCCTGCCTGGCATTCTTCTCATCTCTCTCCTTGGTCTTAGATGGCAAGGTGAAGGTGGGGGGAGCAGGCTGGGTAGCTCTCCCTAAGGACACAGGGAAAGTGTGACGATCTGCCAGGTTGAGGTCAAGGCCTGACTGCATGGCTCTCCTGGGTTTCTCCTGGTGATGGTAGCAGTCTCCCCCAAGTCCTTATTGGTAAATAGAACAATAGAGCCTTAGTTAAAACTTACATTTGGCGGCTGTAGCCGAGCTGGTACCAGTGGGACCAGAAATCCCGCTAGGCCTCAATCTGTATGTTGGGGTGTTGCCTCTGGGGCCTCGGTCCACCAATGGTAGTTAAAATATCAGTAGATTCAGGCAAGGCCACTAAACTGACAGAGAAACAAACCAAGTCTCATAAAGGTGAGCACATGGCAATTATTAAAGCTAGGAGAGTGGAGGCAGGAGAAATAGCAGTTGAAGTTGTCTTTGGCTCCACAGTAGTCTTGAGGCTAGCCTGTGCTACAGGAGACCCTGTCTCGCCAAACCAAAAAGCAAAAGCAAAGAGAAGAGCAAGGACTGCTTTTGTTTTGTACATGATCGAGGTTCCCACTGCTTCAGAAATATCGTTTGCTGTGAGACACAGGACATGGACCCAGTGAGTGTGACATCAGCAACTGAGGTGGGAGGGCTGTGGGCAGCCTTTTCCATGTTCTTGAAGCTACGCTGCTGTCACCTCCCATCAGAAGTCATTGGTTCTGCACATTAGATGGACCTCACAGGACCCACCCAGAACCAGCTATGCGACATGAGCCAAAGAAACTGGATGGAAGTTTATGAGAGGTCAAGAAGGATGTTTTCTGTCAAGAAAACGTTCACACCACCTGAAGGCATCACATGTTTACACATTCCACACTTAAGCACTGGCTAGCAATTCTAGCAGACTAAATCATCACACAATGAAAGGGAGACATGGGTACTGTCCAGCAATGGCACTGAAGTCCTACTTGCCAGTTCTCTATCAGGTATTAGGTTTCTGAAAGTCACAGAGGATAGGCCCTCCCTCATCATCAAGACCTGGGAAATCCAGGAAGGAGACTGAAGGGCTTTGCTGTTGGACTATGAAGTTTCTGCTACCCACCACCTCTCCCCAAAGATGAAAAGATTATCTACCATGAGTGTAAGCAGGGCAGGAACTGAAGACAGGAATCTTGAGTCAGGAACCAAAGAAGATACTGGCTTGCTCTCCTTGTCTCTTTTTAAGCCTCTTTTTTAATATACAGCCACGACCTCCAGTCCAGGACCTGAATCATTAATCAAAATTCCCCACAGACTTACCTATAAGACAATTAAGTTCCTTCTTCCTCAGATTGCTCTAGCTTGTGTCAAGTTGGCATAACCTAACTGGCCCACACGGACATTCATCTAATAGTATGTGGATAACATAGTTCACTTTACATGGACCCTACCATGCTGTGATAACTCTTGGTTTACAGAGCCCATCACATCCATACTCAAAGCAACTGGTTCCTTTTTATTAGACTCAGATGGAGGAGAATAATACTGTAGCCTCTGACTGATACTGGCATGCTGGGACAGTGCTCTATTTCCCAGGACGCTCCAGGGCAGGCGGCTAACATCTATGGGGCTGAGAGGAATAGGCTTTGTCACATTTTCTCCATAAAATCTTCATCCAATTTCCCACCAGACAGAAAACTAGGACCCCAGAAGGCAGTGGGTTGATATGTTCAAAATGATAGAGGAAAAAAAAAGATCCATCAGTGGTCTTCCTGGAATCCTCACCCCAAAAGGAGACACATGTGGTTTCTTCAATGAAACCTGCTGTTCTGGGCCAACATTTTAGAGAAAGTAGAGGGGGAATATCTCTCAAAATAAACCATACAACAACCAAAATAGTTGAGGGTGTACATGAAAATTCAGTGCAGACCTCCGGGCTAGGGCAACTCCAAAGTAGCTTTTCTGGGTGTTCGGACTCCTTCAGCTCTCATGGTCCCTTTTATGATTTTAGTTTTATTTTGTGTCTTCAGCCACTGTGGATTTTAAATCCTGTTACAATTGGTGCTTTCCTAGTCCCAGGCCCTTACGATCCACACGGTACTGTCTCAGAAATAAAGGTCATTGCCACCTACACGGTGCGGTCTTCCACTACCAAGGCTCTGGTTGTTGTCACATCTGACCTCCAGTCCCTGGCTGCCACCCCTTACCTTCTCCAAATGTCTCTACAGCCTGTTTGTCATCTTAAGACCCAATGACCAATCCACAAGATCAGTTGCCCACTTGCAGCTCTGAAGCTGCTCTAGAAGGTGACCTTTGACTCTTGCCAGTGCTTTGGCCCTGCTTATCTGTCAGGGGTGATGTGGACACCCTTCTAGGGTAGATGGCTGGGGACAAGGCTGCTTTTGTCTCAAGGCAGACTGGACCTACAGCAAAACTTGGCTGCCTTTAATCGGGACCAGAAGGGGTTAATCTTACCAAGCCCTGGCTGCAATCTTTAGGGTGGTAGCACCACGGTGGAGAATTAGACCCTCGGAAATGCTGGTCTTTATTGTGAGAGCCAGTGGGAGGGTCACTCAAGGGACTGAGTCCCCACTGCTGTGATACACGCCATGACCGGAACTAACCTGGGGAGGAAATGGTTCATTTCTTCCTACGCTTCACCGTCCATCAATGAAGGAAGCCAAGGTATACCTGGAGGCAGGAACTGAAGCAGAGACCACAGATGAAGGCTGCTTCCCGGCTTTGCCTCTCTGGCTTTCTACATTCCTTATACAATGGAACCACCTACCCCAGGGTCGCATTACCCACAGTAGTGACACTAGGTCCTCCTACATCAATTAGCAGTTAAGAACAAACCCTACAGACATGCCTACAGGCCAGTCTGGTGAAGGCAACTCTTTGAGGCTCCCTCTTCCCAGGTGTGTCTACTCAATAACTGAGGCTACCATGGCAAGGTTTTATTTATTTTTTGAGATAAGTTTCTTATAGCCCAAACTGGCCTCAAATTCAATATTTAACTGAGGATGACCTTGAACTTCGGATCTTCCTGCTTCTGCCTCTTAAGTGTTGGAGTTACAGGCATTTGCCACCAAGTCTGGCTTAGATATTTTCATTCATCTTCACAGATCCATATTATTCCATAATGTAGGATATACCACGGTGTATCTAACTGTCCCTACTTTAAAATTTTACTTTTACTTATCTATTTTTGCAGTAGTGGGATCATATGTGCAGGGCCTTGGAAAGAACTCAAGTATAGGCATGTACCAACAGTCTAGCTTGTGTATGTGTGTGTAGGTGTATGTACATGTGTGGTCATGTGAGTGCACATGCACTCAACTAGTATGTAATGTCTCTACCTCTTTCTCCACCCCCACCCCCTCACAAATCAATCCTTGATTTTGTTTTTGTCATTGTTTTGAGACAGGGTCTCTCTCAGTAGTCCTGAAGCTCTATACATAGACCAGACTGGCCTTGAACTCTGCCTCCCGAGTGCTGGTATTAAAGGCGCATGCTACCATATTCAACTAATGTTTTGTTTTGTTGAGCCAGGTTCTTACTATATAGTCCAGGCTGGCCTGGAACTTGATATGTAACTCAGGTTGGCCTTGAACTTATGATACTTCTCTGTCTTTCTCCCAAGTGGTAAGATTACAGGCATAGGACATGACACTGGGTTCTAGATCCACTTGCTTATTACTTAAGACCATGTCTCATATAACCCAATCTGGCCTCCAGCTGGAAATGTTTTTAGCCAATGCTGGCCTGGAAGTGCTGATCCTCCTTCTTCTACTTAGAAGGGAGGATCAGAAGTTCAAGGTCTAAGTGATAGAAGGATCCTATCTCAGTGTTAGTATTTCAGCTACATGCTGCCATGCTCAGCTTGCTAACTTTTATCATTACTTTACTATTTGTTTATTTATGTGTGCATATTCATGGCGTGGTGCACATGTGGAAACCAGCGGACAACCTGAGGGAGTCTGTTCTCACCTCCCACAATGTAGGTCTAGGGGGTTGAACTCCCATCATCACACTTGGCAGCAAGTGCCTTCGCCTACTGAGCCATTTTACTGGCCTTCGAGTAGCCCTTCAAAGTTACTTGTATGAAGCTGAGTGTGGTAGTCCATGTGTTCCTACCACTCAAGAGACAGTGTGCCACTTAGTGTGGACTGAATTTGTAGCCTTCTTGCTTCAACCTCATGAGTGGTAGGTTATTTGCCTTATTACTTGACCTATACAGTTAGTTCATCTTTAAAACAGTGTGTTATTTAGAAGCAACTTTAGACTTTCCAAAGGTTGGAAAGAGGGGCAAGGGAGAAGCCTTGGTTAGTAAAGTTCCTGCTGTGCAAGCCTGAAGAGTGGAGTTCAGATTCCTTCCACCATGGAAAAGCTGGTGGCGGTACCTGCCGCCCGCACAGTGGAAACAGCACCTGAGTGGGGAGTGACGATTAAGGAAAGACAGATAGAAAGAAACAGAGACATGAAAGAAAAGATAGAGGTATAGGATAGCTTCGGGAGGACTCCAGCTCCCCCGAGTCTATTTCTCAGCCTGCTTATATACAACTTTAAAGCAGAGGAAGTAATAAAGAAGTTGCCCTCAGAACAATGCTGACGCTCACACAGCACAGGCAGATTATTTTAAGAAGACCACATCCCAGCCCGTCCTTGAGTCACTCTTACAATGTACTTCCTGCTGGCGACAGCAGCTTAGAATTGTGCACTTGGCAGAATAGTATGTACCTTCCCACATGCTTAACATTACAATCTCACAGTCCCTGACAAGCTGGGTATAGTGGGGACAGGTGGACCCCTGAATTCCACTGGCCGGCAACCTTTGAGTGCCAGGTTCAGTGCCTCCTTCAAAAAATAAGGTGGGAGAGATAGAGGAAGACACCCCAAAGATAAACTCTGACCTTCACACATGCGCACACATACAAGCTAGGCTGGTGATACGTGCCTATAATCAAAGTATGAGGAAGTGGAGGCAAGAAAAATCAGAAAATGGAGACCAGCCCCATTCCACTGTGAGTGCAAAGCCAGACTTGACTGCATGAAATTTAAAAAAAAAAAAAGAAGAAGAAGAAGAAAAGAAAGAAAGGAAGGAAGAAAAATTCAAAGACAATGAAGAACCCCTGTATATCAGTCATTTCCATTTCCTAAATATTTACATTTCTAATTACTTATTTTATATTCCCTGAAACATTCAAACATATGTTTCAGACATGAGTCTTCATGACAAGAACACTGTCTGCAGAACAGTTTGCAATGGGCACAAAGGCAGTTATTAACCTGCAGTTTCTGCTGTGCTGGGGATCAACCCCAGGGCTGTGGACACGCCAGACAAGAACTCTGCCGCCCCCATATCCAGCCCCAGCTGTTGTTTTGAGACAGGCTCTTAGGCTGCCACTGAGTTTGCAGTGGACCTGGGATTGTAGGCATGTACACCTGGCTAGTACTTTCCTGTTGCTGTGAGAAACACCATGGCCAAAAACAACATGGGGAGGAAAAGCTTTATGTTTGAATTACAGGCTACAGTCCATCACCGAGGGAAGCTCTGGTGGTTTGCATAGCAATGGCTCTCGTAGACTCATGTGTTAGAATGTTTGGTCAACAGGGACCGGCATTATTAGGTGGTGTGGCCTTGTTGGAGTAGATGTGGCCTTGTTGGAGGAAGTGTGAACTTTTGAGTTTTCAAATGCTCGAGCCAGACCCCATGTCTCTGTCTTCTTGCTTCCTGCCAATTAGATGTAGAGCTCTCAGCTACCTCTCCAGCACCATGCTCCCAGCCATGACAATAATGGACCAAACTTCTGAACTGTAAACCATCCCTAATTTTCCTTTATAAGGGTTGCTGTGGTCATGGTGTCATCTTCTCACAGCAATAGGACCCTAAGACAGAAGCCAAGACAGGATCTCAGGGAACCTGGAGGCAGGAACTGAAGCAGAGGTCATGGAGAAATGCTTCTTCCTGGCTTGCTTTCCTTGGCTTATTCAGCCTGCTTTCTTTCTTTCTTTCTCTTTTTTTTTAAAAGATTTATTTATTTATGTATTCTATGTATATGAGTACTCCATTTGCACATGTGCTTGCACGCCAGAAGAGGGCACCAGATCTCATTACAGATGGTTGTGAGCCACCATGTGGTTGCTGGGAATTGAACTCAGGACCTCTGTGAGAGCAGCCAGTGCTCTTAACCGCTGAGCCATCTCTCCAACCCCCTCTGCCTGCTTTCTTATAGAATCTAGGACTGCCTGCCCAGAAGTGGCCCCAGCCACAGTGGGTGGCACTCTCCTGCATCCATCAAGAAAATGCTCCAGAGACTTGGGCACAGGTCAGTCTGAGGGAGACAATTCCTCATGTGAGGTTTGCTCTTCTCAGATGACTCCAGCTGGTGTTAAGTTGACAAAAAACTAACCAGCAAACAGATTTCCCTACTATTGTCCTTTGAGCCTCTAAGCTTGATAATGCCCGTCGCTATACCAGCAGCTCTTGGGCATGTTTGTGTGTGAGCGCCATGTGGAGATCTTTCTTAATTCCTTTAAGGGCCTGGAGAGATGACTCATCAGAAAGATCATTTGCTGCTCACTTTTCCAGAGGACCCGAGTTCAATTATCAGTACCCACAGGGCAGCTCACCATTATCTGTAACTCTAGTTCTGGGGATCAGACCTCTCTTCTGACCTCCTTAGATGCCAGGCACATGTGGTACACACACATACATACACATGTGGTGCACATACTGAAAGACTCCCGAAGGCAGTCTTCCCTCTGGAGAGACCCTCGCCCAGAGATCACACGAGACCACGAGTCAGATGCAAACAGCAAGAGGCTTTATTCAGGAACACGGGTACCCGGGGCAACACAGTCCCTCAAGAAGCTCAAGAGACTGGCGCGCCCCCGGGCTGGAGCGGAGGGTTTTTATAGGGTCGGGCAGCAGGAGCACGAGGAGGGCGGGTTCAAACTCAGGGCAGCCCATGGTTTACAGGGTTCTGATTGGACGATTCAAATGAGGCCAGGTTCAAACTCAGGGCAGCTCGTGGTTTTTCCCCGAGCTTGACACGCCTGCTGTCTGTCTGGCTCCAAGCTGTTTTTCTGACCTTTAGTACCCTTTTCTGGGGCCAGGAGGCCGGCCGTAGACACCCCGCGCTTTTCAGACCTTACTTGAAATGGCGTTAGGCTAAGCTAGTATGCTGGGATCTTTCATTCCCCCATTTTCTTATCTCAGGGAATGGAATCCTCCATTCATGGGGAAGAATAGGGATGTGGCTCCATTTCCACCTGGTTGAGTCGTTGGTATTGTTGGGTCAATACCAAGGTCTGAACTATAGAAACACGTTCCCTGATAAATTGGACAAGTCTGTTTAGGATGTAGGGCCCGAGCGTCAGAAGGAGCAATAAAATCAGAAGGGGCCCTATAAGGGTGGAGATGAGGGTGGTGAGCCAGGGGGACCTTCCGAACCATCCTTCAAACCACCCCTGCTGTTCTTTAAAGAGTTTTTGTCTCTGTTCTAGTCTCTTTCTTAACTTAGCCATACTATCTCTCACCACCCCAGTATGATCCGCATAGAAGCAACATTCTTCTCTAAGGGCAGCACATAACCCCCCTTCCTGCAGGAAGAGGAGGTCTAATCCCCTCCGGTTCTGCAGAACTACCTCCGACAGGGAGGTGAGTGACTTTTCCAAGGCACTCACGGATTCCTCCAGTGCCTGGATATCGGTATGCATGGCAACCTGGAGTTGTCGGAACTGGTTGGTTTCCATGAGGGCAGTGGTACCTATGCCTATTCCGGTGGCGATCCCTCCCATTGTTAATCCACCTAGTATCAGGGCCAGGGTTAGTGAGACTGGCTCTCTTTTTATACGGGGGACCCCTGTTTCATATCGGGCATAGATATCTTCAGGTGTATGATAGACTATCCTGGGGTACAGTTCTATGAGTACGCAATAATCGGCCGTATTAGCTAGTATTGAGGGGGAGAGGCATGGTGTAAGTCCAGTGCTACAGGCCCAGTAAGTTCCGTTGGGAGCCACGAGATAATGGGGTCCTGGTACAAGTACCTGGGTGCGATTACACAGGTGTTGGTAGGTGTAGGGTACTGTCCCCAGACATAGTCCTTGTCCTGACACCTCGGAGATTGTGAGCTTATGCTGAGGTGTTGAGGCACATCCTGATGGGGGTGAAGAGGAATTGGTGAAGCTTCCGACTACGGCCACCCCCTCATAATAGGGAGGTGTGGAAACTAGGCATAACCAGCACTCCTGAGTCCGATTTGGGCTAGTAACATTGAGGGCTGAGTAAGCGCCCTCTATAAGATTCAATAGCCGGTCTCCCGTACTGGGTCTGGGTGGTTGGAGGGTGACTGGGGTTACAGCGGCATTCGGAGCCGTGCTTGGGCGAATGACCGAATTGGGTCGGGTGGTAGCCCTCGGGGGTGCTGGAGCAGGTAAAGAGGGGCGCTTTTGGTCAGCGAGAACCTGGTTGGGGCCTATAGAGGTGGAGGGCTCCTCAATTTTAAGTTTAATCATAAAGGTAAATCCCTGGTCCTGTCCTGTCATGAAAAATCTAAGTCCCCATGTTTTTCCTTTAATCCAATCTTGTGCCGTCCCCCTTCCTTTCTGAGTAAAGGATATGTTTAGGGGGTTGCAGGTGAAGTTTATACAGGGGCCCTCCCCCTCCCAGTATGTACTAAGCTCGCCTGGGAAACCCCAACAATGTGCTCGGGTGAGTGGGCGCCATGTGCGGCTTTCCCCTTGGGTAGTCCTTTTTACCCTAATGAGGTCCCAAGTGGACGAAGGCTTCCAATAGGTATTGCCAGTTGTTTCACATCCCCATGCTTTACAGAAGTAACTTTCATAACCCCCACATTGGCTAATCAGCTTTCTGTCCCTACCATCCCGGGGGCAGACGTAGAAGGATAGTTGTGACAGGGCTGCCCTGGCTTCAGGGTGGCCACATCCGTATCTCCCGTCACTACATTTGCAAGTTCCCTTATCATCCTGACAGACGTCTGGTGCTCTGGGGTTCATGGGGTCAGTGGTAGGGATGTCCCAGTCCTCTGACCCTGCTGCTAATTGGCAGAGATCTGGATGTAAGTTAGGCCACCATGTAAAGGGGGTGTGAAAGGCGGTCGTTTGCCAGACCGTCTCCCCAGTTTGTGAGATGACCTGCCAAGTGAGCCTCTTAGCTAGGTGCGGGCTCTCTGCCGCCCTAGTCCCCTGGGGGTAGGTAGAGATTAAGAGGAGGGGGAGGAAGAGGAGCCGCGGGTCAACCTTATTTTTAAGGGGTTTCGTGTATGGCGCACTGTCCAATCCCGTCGACCTTGAGTGCAGTGGGGGTGGTCAGCAAGACAGTGTAGGGCCCCTTCCACCGTGATTCCAGGCTCTTGGTCTGGTGTCGTCGGACCCAAACGGAGTCCCCGATCTGGAAGGGGTGGGGCACCACCGGCTTGTCTAGCTGCTCCTGATAAGCCTTGGCCAGGGGCTTCCAGACCTCCCTCTGCACCAACTGGAGGGCTTGAAGATGTGCTTCTAAAGTAGGGGTGGTGGCAAGAGAGGAAATATCAGGATGGAGAAAGTTTACAACAGGAGGTGGGGCCCCATATATGATCTCAAAAGGGGTTAGGCCGTGTGGGCCGGGGGTATTTCGGGCTCGATAGAGAGCCAAGGGAAGTAGGAGCACCCAATCTCTAGTGCCAGTTGCAAGCGTTAATTTGGTTAGAGTCTCCTTCATTGTCTTATTAGCTCGTTCTACCTGTCCTGAGCTCTGGGGGCGGTATGCACAATGGAGTTTCCAATCAACCCCCAATAGTTTGGCCACCTTCTGACTTACCTGGGAGACGAAGGCAGGCCCGTTATCCGACCCCAATATTTGAGGCATCCCATACCTGGGGAAGATTTCTTCCAACAGTTTCTTTGTTACCACGTTAGCCGTCTCATTCTTGGTTGGAAATGCCTCGATCCATCCAGAAAAGATGTCCACGAAGACCAGGAGATACCGGTACCCGTAGAGTCCAGGTTTTACTTCTGTAAAGTCTATTTCCCAATGAACACCAGGACGATGGCCTCTTTGGCGGGCCCCCTTGTTTAGATGAACCTTTCCTGCATTGACTTGAGCACAGGCTGGGCAGGTGGAAGTTACCTGCTGGAGTACCTGATCCTGGTTCAGCAGCACTGTCCAGGTGTTTTCTCTGTCTAATAAGGTCTTCATCTTGTTTTTGCTCAAATGGGTCAATGCATGGAGGAATCTCAGCATATATCGGGTATGGGAAGTTGGCATGACCATCCGGTCCCCTAGTATATATGCCTGTCTTCTTTGTTCCCAGTCCGCCCCCATTTTCTTTGCTAGCTCATGGTCTTCTGGGCTATAGGGCACGGGGTCTCTCTCAGGCTGTGGTCCCGAAATTTACCCGGTCTGAGTCCAGCAGTAAGGCCTGATAGTTAGTCATTCTGGCGTTAGAAAGCCATCTGTCCGGTGGTTGTCGGACCAAGGCCTCCACTGCATGGGAGGCCAGCACAGTCAATGGTTGTCCCAGAGTCAGTTTTCCGGCATCTTTGAGTAATACGGCAATGGCTGCCACCATGCGGAGGCATGGAGGCCATCCTGTAGCCATCGGGTCCAATCTCTTGGACAAGTACACTACAGGTCTCCTCCAAGGTCCCAGTCTTTACATCAGTAGCCCCTTGGCAACACCTGAGTTCTCATCCACAAACAGCTCAAAGGGCTTGGTTAGATCTGGCAGACCCAGAGCCGGGGCCTCGAGTAAGGCCTTTTTGATCTGTTGAAACGCTTTCCGATGTTTTTCTTCCCATTGGAACATGGTCCCTGGTTTAGTGAGGGGGTATAATGGGGCTGCCAGTTCGGCAAAGCCAGGAATCCAAAGGCGGCAGTACCCAGCCGTATCCAGGAATTCTCGAACTTGGTGGGGGTTCCGAGGAGGGGGGATGGAGATTATCGTCTCCTGTCCCCGGTTTCTTAACAGGCAAGAGAGGGGTGTTCCAAGGTGACTGGCAGGGCTTTAACACCCCTTGGTCCAGGAGCCTCTGAATATGGGGCTTGATCCCTTCATGAGCTTCCCGTGACATCAAGGGGTGGCCTCCTTCGCTCTCCCGACCTATCTCCCTCTCTCCGCTGTCCCTGAGACACAACGGCGGCCAAAACCTTTTTCATCTCCCTATGTTGTTTCTTGTCCCTTTCCTCACGTTTCTGCCATCTCCTTTCCTCACGCTCCTCAGGAGTTTCTCTCTTATTGAACACTTTCTCTGCTTCCTTCAATAAATCTGGCAAACCTAGCGCTTGCAAACTTTCCAACCGCTGCAATTTGGTTCGGATATCTGAGCTAGACTGGTCTGGATCATACGGAGTGTACATCCTATAAGCCTCCTTCAGCTTCTCTAAAAATGCAGCGGGTGATTCTTCCTTTCCTTTCCTTTCCTTTCCTTTCCTTTCCTTTCCTTTCCTTTCCTTTCCTTTCCTTTCCTTTCCTTTTTCTTTTTCTTTTTCTTTTTCCTTTCCTGAGCCAAATTGGTAGGCCTTCTGGCGGTCGCTCGGAGACCCGCTAAGAGCAACTGGCGATAGAGACGTAGATGCTCCCTACCTTCAGGTGTATTGAAGTTCCAGTCTGGGCGGGTCAAGGGAAAGGCGGCATTGATGATATTTGGGAGTTGGGTTGGCCTCCCGTCATCGCCCGGAACCTGCTTCCAGGCCTGCTTTTCTTCTTCCTCCGAGTCCCCAGCGAGCAGGGTCATCATGGGGGGGGCGGCCGCCGGGAAGGTCGCAGCCGGCGCCGTGACAGGAGGCGCCGCGAGCGCAGCCGCTGGGGTGGTCGCGGCCGGCGCTATGACAGGAGGCGCCGAGAGCGCAGCCGCCGGGATCGCGGCCGGCGCCATGACAGGAGGCGCCGAGAGCGCAGCCGCCGGGATCGCGGCTGGCCCGTGACAGGAGGCGCCGTGAACGCAGCCGCTGAGGTGGTCGCGGCCGGCGCCATGACAGGAGGCGCCACGAGCGCAGCCGCTGAGGTGGTCGCGGCTGGCGCCGTGACAGGAGGCGCCACGAGCGCAGCCGCCGGGATCGCGGCTGGCGCCATGACAGGAGGCGCCGCGAGCGCAGCCGCCGGGATCGCGGCTGGCGCCGTGACAGGAGGCGCCGCGACAGGAGGCGCCGCGAGCGCAGCCGCTGGGGTGGTCGCGGCCGGCGCTATGACAGGAGGCGCCGCGAGCGCAGCCGCCGGGATCGCGGCCGGCGCCGTGACAGGAGGCGCCGTGCCTGGATGGAGAAGGATTAGACACAGAACGCAAAACAAACCGACACCACAAACAAGAAACAGTTTCGCTGCGCGGCTCCGGTGTAAAACCGAAAGCAAAAACTCAGATGGGGACACGGAGTGTTTGAATTCTCCGTCCCCTGCCAGCACCACGTATCCTTCTGATACGGGGGTGGCCCCGAAAAACCGTGCCCCAGAGGGGACTTCCCGTGCCCCCGAAGGGGACTTCCCGTGCCCCCGAAGGGGACTTCCCGTGCCCCCGAAGGGGACTTCCCGTGCCCCCGAAGGGGACTTCCCGTGCCCCAGAAGGGGACTTCAGAGACCCGTGGAACGTCTTCCAGGGTCGCAGTGGCGAAGTCCGAGCTCGTCAGCTCCTTCAGCCCCACTGACTCCAGACCGATTCAGGCGCGCAAACAGACAACACCCTGACAGGACAGAAACGACATACACCAAGGCCGGCTTACCTCCTGACAGTGGGTCGGTGGTCCCGAGGTGGGGGTCTCAGATCCCGGACGAGCCCCCAAATGAAAGACTCCCGAAGGCAGTCTTCCCTCTGGAGAGACCCTCGCCCAGAGATCACACGAGACCACGAGTCAGATGCAAACAGCAAGAGGCTTTATTCAGGAACACGGGTACCCGGGGCAACACAGTCCCTCAAGAAGCTCAAGAGACTGGCGCGCCCCCGGGCTGGAGCGGAGGGTTTTTATAGGGTCGGGCAGCAGGAGCACGAGGAGGGCGGGTTCAAACTCAGGGCAGCCCATGGTTTACAGGGTTCTGATTGGACGATTCAAATGAGGCCGGGTTCAAACTCAGGGCAGCTCGTGGTTTTTCCCCGAGCTTGACACGCCTGCTGTCTGTCTGGCTCCAAGCTGTTTTTCTGACCTTTAGTACCCTTTTCTGGGGCCAGGAGGCCGGCCGTAGACACCCCGCGCTTTTCAGACCTTACTTGAAATGGCGTTAGGCTAAGCTAGTATGCTGGGATCTTTCAATACATACATACACACAGGCAGAACACTCACACACATAAGTCTATTTTTTAATTAATGAGAGAGACTGATATATATGTATCATATCTGTTACACACACACACACACACACACACACACACACACACACACACACACACACGAGACAGGGTTTCTCTGTGGTCCTGGATGTCCTGGAACTCTATCTGTAGACCAGGCCGGCCTCAGACTCAGAGACCTGCCTGCCTCTGCTTGCTGGGTGCTGGGATTAAAGGTGTGTGCCACCATCACCCAGCCACAACTGGTGTTTTTAATGTGGGTTCTGGGGTTCAAACTCAGCAAGGCATGCACTTCACTGACTGGGCCATCTCCCCAAACCCTCTCCTTTTTTTTGTATTGTGTTTTGTTTTGAGACAAGGTCTCATAGCCCAGCTGACCTTGAACTCACTCGGTAGTCTGGACAATCCTTCAACTCCTTTTGGAAATGAGATAATAACAAACTCAAGAGACTAGTGAAACCCAAGTGGTTTTAAATAGACAGTTCTGCCAGGCAGCGGTGGCGCACGCCTTTAATTCCAGCACTCGGAAGGCAGAGGCAGGAGGATGTCTGTGAGTTTGAGGCCAGTTTGGTCTACAGAGTGAGTTCCAGGACAGGCTCCAAAGCTACACAGAGCAACCCTGTCTCGAAATAAATAAATAAATAAATAAATAAATAAATAAATAAATAAATAAATAAATAAATAAATAAATAAATATCCAGTTCTGCAGAAAGGGACTCCAAGGTGCTGATTTGTCACAAGACAGTGATTTTTAAGAACCTATCAAGAGACATTCCTATTCTCTCTCCTATAGGCATATAAGACTTGCATCTCCCTAATTCCCCCATCTCATTGGCCTTGGACAAAATCCTCATCCAATAAGTAATTTGGGACTTGAAACCGGCCCCTTCTGGTTGTCGGCTTCCGGCTAAGTGACGGAGCGTACCACTTGTAACTTTCTGAAACAAAGAGGGGCTAGCGGCTAGTGGCGCTTGTCTGTCACTCACCTCATACTGAGAATGGACCGTAACAATCTATTTCTTACACTCCTTATCCTTCTCCGACATCCCCCAAGTGCTGGGTCTACAAGTGTGTAACCATCACGCCCTCCCAGGAAAATTTTCTTTACCATTTGAGATTATAAAGTGGTTTAATAGGTGCATAACACGGGTTTATAGACTAAGGTTGCTGTCCGCAGGTACCAAGGAATCAAGGTGTGTTTTTACTGTTAGGTGGGTCAATATATTGTTTATAAGATTGTTGCGACTCTCAGTCTTTCTCTTCCCGGGTCCTCTTCATCTTCTCCTGAGGGGAGCTGCTGTGCTCTTCCAGAGAAAGCTTCTGGAAGAGGGCAAGGAGACCCCAAACTCAACACCGGCAAGAAAGGACTTCATCCATTGTTATCACTGGTCGTTTCCTGGTATGCCCTGCATGGATGAAGACCAACCAACCCTCGCGGAAGAAGCTGATTCTGGAACAGTGTGGAAATTGGGGACACGTGGTTCCAGAAAGGGGCTGAGCTTGTGGGAGCCGGGCAAGGGGAACCAGGCAGCGCTGGGAATGGGGACTGGGATTTCCTGCCGGGCCACGCCTCCCTGGCTACTGGTCATTCTCTTCACCCAGACACTGGTGGATGCTTGCCCGCTCTTCCGCTACGCCATGCCGAGGGTAGGCCCCGCCCCGCGCCGGTTTAGCAGCTGCGCGCGCCGCGCCGCTGAGTTCCAAGCATGGAGGGAGGCGGGCTGGGTCGCACCGTGTGCGTGCTCACCGGGGCCTCCCGGGGCTTCGGCCGCGCCCTGGCCCCGCTGCTGGCCCGGCTGCTGTCGCCCGGTTCGGTGCTGCTCCTGAGCGCACGCAGTGACTCGGCTCTGCGGCAGCTGGAGGAGGAGCTGGGTGCACAGCAACCCAGCCTGCGAGTGGTGCGAGCAGCCGCCGACCTGGCCACCGAGGCCGGCGTGCAGCAGTTGTTGTGCGCGGTGCGCGAGCTCCCCAGGCCCGAGGGGTTGCAGCGCCTGCTGCTCATCAACAACGCAGGTGAGACTCCCGGACCAGACCGGGGCTGCGGGCTTTCACCGTTTGGAGAGTCCCTAAAAGTCCAGAGTCCAAGCGGAGACAGGATGTACCAGTGTCCCTGCAGGGTTAGCCCAGCCTGGTTGTCTAAAGCTCTCGTAGAACTTTCTCGACCGCCTTGAGCAGTGCCTCCTGGCGGGAGCATGAGTTAAGACATCAGGTCTCGGAACAAATCCCCCTGCTTTTCCAAAGAGCGCTCAAACAGGTGTATTCTTAGCGTGCATGACGGGTGTGTGCAGAGCTGGGGTAGATGGGTAAAACGGATATGAGAAGGAACTGTGGGAGGCTGAAGAGGACAGAGCCCACGCTGCTGTGTCATTTCTTCGGTCCTGTTTTTTCAGGCACTCTTGGGGATATTTCCAAAGGCTTCCTGAACGTAAATGACCCAGCTGAGATCAACAGTTACTGGACTCTGAACCTGACCTCCATGCTCTGCTTGACCTCGGGCACCCTCAGTGCCTTCCCAGATAGCCCAGGCCTCAGCAAGACTGTGGTTAACATCTCATCTCTGTGTGCCCTGCAGCCCTTCAAGGGCTGGGCGCTGTACTGCGCCGGGAAGGCTGCTCGAGACATGTTGTACCAGGTCCTAGCTGCTGAGGAACCCAGCGTGAGAGTGCTGAGCTATGCTCCAGGTAGGTGGGTGGTACTGCCCTTGCTGCCTCCTGACCTGGCTGGTACCTTTCTGGGGGCTGGGCAAGGTGGGGAGCCTGGTCTATATTCTCAGGAAAGAATCTAAAGAATATATTCCCCCCACCCCCACCAATCATGACTTCTTATCTTGCAAGGAAAATAAAGACTCTAAGAAGTTAGAGCAGGCAGGGGCGGAGGTACTTGGCATTAGGAGTTGCCTGACTAGCAGGTGGGACAAAACACCCACACACATAAAAATAAATTAAATTTTAAAATAAAAAAAAAAGACTACATTACCTTTATATGTTTAACTGTCTGCTTTTCTCCCTCAACGGCCACATACTATTCATCCATGTATCCCCAACACCTAGCAAAGCTTCACAGAGGCCGGCCACATAAATGATCAAAGACAAGCAGGCAGACATTGTTGAGTGGTGAGCATCCCAGGCTGAGCTATGCTGGAACACTGAATGGGGTGGGAAAGGGTACCAGGATGAATAAGATGGGCCCTTGTTCTCATGAAAATTACAGGGTATGTGGTCTTCTGACGCCTTGTCTTGTCTGACCAGCCTATTAAGATGCCACAGTACTGGGGCCATTCTTCTAGGCTGTGATTTCTGTTGTTAGAAAGTAGCAATATGTGGTGGGATGTGTGAGCAACTCAACAATGAGATCCAGTTGTCTGTACCCCTTTGGACTAGGTCAGGATCCTGGAGGCACAGAGGCAAGATAGTCCATCTAATGCTCAAGTGAGGCAGGACCAGGATCCAAACTTGCTTCCAATTTCTTGATCTATGCTGGGTCTCTTCATATTACCTAGTACCTGCCCTTCACACACACACACACACACACACACACACACACACACACACACACACACACACACGTCTGTTTGGAAAGAGAGCAGACTTTCCCCAGAGGTGCTCAAGGAGATAAAACTGGGCATGGTAGAGCACTTGAGAAGTGGGAGCAGGAGTTTGAAGTCAGCCCTGGCTATACAGCAAGTTAGAGGCCAGTGTGGGCTACAAAAGGCTATATCTCAAAACGAGGGGCGTGGGAGGAACCGGCTAGAGGACATTCCAATGAAGCAAAGTGATTCTTCTTAGCCATGGCTTGACCTTCGGAAAAGTCCTTGACTTTTCCAAGTAGTAACTTTTGTGATAGTAGCTGAATTCCATTACATTTTCCTGCGGCTTGCAGCAGGTTCCATGATTTTTCTGTTCCTGAACACCATTAAAATTTGGTAGGCTACACAATTCCTTGAGGGCTGTTTGTTAGCAGGTGGGAGACATTTTCCAGACATGCAAGCATAGGTGAGAAAGCTTGTAGTGGGGAGGGAGGGAGAGACAGACAGACAGACAGACAGACACAGAAAAAGAGAAGGGGGAGGGAGTCTATGTGTTTATGAGTATTTTGCCTAAATCTGTTCACTTCATGCAGTGCCTGCAGAGGCCAGAAGAGGGCATCATAGCCCCTGTAACTGAAGTCACAAATGGTTGTGAGCTGCCATGTTCGTATTGGGAATCAAATCCTGGTTATCTACAAGAACAGCAAGTGCTCTTAACAGGGGACCATCTCTCTCTTTAATCCCCACACTTGGCTTTTTACTGGGGATCTGAACTCAGGTTGTCATGCTTGTACAGAAAATACTTTACCAACTGAGCTCCCAGCATCCAGGGATTTCGAGGAGCCATATGAGCCCAGGAAAGTGCAGCCAGATGAATTTATCAGAGGGCTAGAGAAGGTGTTGAAATAAGAAGAGAAGCAAGGTTATAGCGTGGACCTGCTTGAGACCATGCTGAAGGTCTCACCTGATCCCTGGTTGGCTGCAGGTCGAATGAGGACCCTTCAGGGTCCAGGTATCTATTGATACAAGTGGAAAGGTCAGGAAGATGTGTTACATGGACAAGGGACAATGAGCTTGATTTTAAACCATGCTTAATAGACTTGAGCTTTGAGTTCAAAACTCAGTAGTAGCATGAGCTGGGCATGGTGGCCCTCACCTATAATCCTGGTACTGGAGAGGCTAAGGCAGGAGGATCTTGAATTTCAAGAGAGAAATCCATAGAGAGAACATAACTGAAAAAAGAAAAAAAATTTAAAGGCAATGTAATGGAGCCTCGGGCCAGACCCGCCTCCACTCCACCCACCACACAGCGGGGACTTAGAACCTCTGTCCCTATCTTGTACTTTCTATCCACTAGGTCCCCTGGACACAGACATGCAGCAGTTGGCTCGAGAGACCTCCAAGGACCCAGAGTTAAGGAACAGACTGCAGAAGCTGAAGTCGCAGGGGGAGCTGGTGGATTGTGGGACATCAGCCCAGAAACTCCTGAGCTTGCTGCAAAAGGACACCTTCCGGTCTGGAGCCCACGTGGACTTCTATGACAGTTAAGCCCATGTCCTGCCACAGTGCACCCCCCCAACCCTGCCTAACACAAATAAAAGCCCTCAGACACGGCCAGTAGGGAGTGGCTGGCATTACCCGTCATCAGAAGGCTTGATGGCTGTTGGAGTTCTCTATCCTCAGGAAGAGAACTGTAGAGCTGGGAAGAGGAGGAGAAGCTGAAACTCTGGAGAGAAGGGGAGGCTGAGTGTCTTGTCTGTGCGGGGAGGGGGGTGTTACCTGATGCCGAAAGAGGACCAAGGCATCACATTGATGCTCCTTGGACCTCATATCTTTGTTCTGCTGCCGTCTTCCTCTGGTAGCCACTGTTCCTCCCTTGACTCTAGTCCAAATACGTAGTTCTAAGTCAGATGCAATAGTGCGCGTTGCCCTCCCTTCAGCAATGCCTCGCGACCTCTTCAATGGGGTGCTGGAGTGCTGTCGGCCTCCTTCCGTCCAGGCCCACACAGTGGTAAGTGTAGGTCCAACGTTATCAAGATGGATATACCCGGACACCCATGCCTCTGTCATGCTTCTGTCCACACTGACCCACCTTTAAAGCCATTTTCTTGAGGGTTCTAGAGCTAGTCGATGAGTATCCATCCTCAGGGCCCAACACACAGCCGCCAGCCCTCACCAGTGAATGCTTAGATTTCCAGATCTACCCCTTGCCCACCTGGCAGTGCTGTGAATAGGCCCCAGCTCCTGTGGTGACCCCTCTTGACACTGTCCCTGTGGCCCACGGTCTGCTGTGGTACTGGCTCAGGACCAACATGCCTTTGGGGAAGATGAGCAAGGATCCATGAAGAAAGTGCTGTGAGAGTCGAACCTTGTGCAGCCCACAGTCATGGGCTGGGAGAACCGAAGTGGGACTGGCCTGCAGCCAGTCTCTAGCCCTCCTTTGACAAGAAGCAGACAGTTCCCAGCCATCCAAAAACAAAAAGCAAACAACAACAACAAAAAAAAAAAACAAAAAAAAAACCAAAAAAAAAACAACTACCCAGCCCTGCATCTGCTTGTGTTAAGAGAACCCTCTGGTCCCACTTGTGCCCAGCAGAGGGCGCACTGGGGCTGCGCATCCTGGAAAGGTGGGTCCTGCCCTTCCTGTAGGGTATGCCACAACAGTCAGGGTCCCACGGGATTCCCCGAGGTGGAGGGGGTAACTTCCGTCACCTTTCCCAGTGGAGTCTTTACCCTCTCGGGAATGGAAATGGCTGGGTTCAGACCTCTGCTCTTCTTATCAGCTGGTAACCTACAGCAAGTAGCTTTTGTGCCTCTGAAAAGGCTGCATATTACAATACACTTAAGATACATAAAGCATTGCACTCATCCCAAAGGGTCATTATGAATGGCCTAGTGTTTCCAAATGTCTGGCACTAAATGCCCACGGTTGAAAAAGCCCAATTGCCTATTTTCTTTTCGGCAGACCAGAAGTTCAGGGAGGAATACCACATGTCTCCACAAGGTGGCAAGACTTTCTCATGTCTCCTGAGTACAGAGACTTCAGGGCAATCTAAGTGGTCTGTCCTCTAGATTTACAGGGACTCAAAGAATTGAGGGAGGTCAGAAAGGGTTAGAGTCAATCTCCTTGGCAGGCCCCAGGGCCACCCTAGTGACCCACAACCTTCTCTGCCCACAGGGATTTCTCCCCATCATCAATTCCAGCCCCGGCCTCAGTGTCCAGAACATTCAGCACTACGGCTTTTTATGCTGGCCTTTAGGGCCTAACCATCTGTCTCCTAGAGTTCATAACCTGGCCTTAGCCAACCCACACAAGAGCACATACAAGCACATACATAAATACATGCCTGCACATGCGCAAAGTCCAGCTGTGGGGGTGAACAGGGTTTTGGATTAGCCAAAAGGCAAACAGATTTCTCTTTGTCTTTGCTGTCATTGAGCTGGGTAGTTTTTTTGTTTCTGTTTAGTAGTCTGAGCTAGGGGCCAGCAGCTGCCTCCTGAGGAGCTAGGGAGGCAAATAGTCCAGGCTTACCCCCACCAAGCTGTGGTATCTTTCCTCATGAGTGGAACCAGCTGGGGTCACAGTGGTCAGGAACCTCCCCTGTGAATATGCCCACATGCCGCACACCAAAGCTGGAGCACACTGGTCTGTTGTCCTCCACACCTGG
Source organism: Peromyscus maniculatus bairdii (assembly GCF_049852395.1). NCBI lineage: Eukaryota > Metazoa > Chordata > Mammalia > Rodentia > Cricetidae > Peromyscus > Peromyscus maniculatus. The sequence goes on from NC_134854.1 coordinate 107,078,152, forward strand.
AGATGTCAGCTGCTCCTCAACACCTGACTTTGGATCACTTTCCTAGAACATGCCTCATTCCCTGTGTCCCATGTCTCACCTCAAGGAGTGGCACCTTGAGTCACTGCCTTCTGGCTTCTACCCACATCCTTCCCCGAAGAACATGGTCTTACATGCTAATGTGTGGGCAGCAATTCTGACTCATGTGGCATGTGTGCGCACCCCTGGGTGAACATGCCAGGAGGGCCCAGCTGTGCCCTTCACCCAGGATGAGGGAAGGAAGCAATGGCCTTTCCAGTCACTGAAGAGGAGGCACCACAGGGTGACATCTCTCCAACACCGATTACCGGATTACATCTCAAAGGCCTAGTGTGTAAGGAAGACGGTCCTGAGACTAGAATCCCCGAGACAGCATGTTGGAAAATCAGCAGGAGAACCCCTCGATCCTTTGTCTGGGGCCAGCTGGAGGGGGGACTTCAATGAGGGAGATGTTGAAGAGAGGAGAGGAAACCATCCTTGCCCTGTTCACCTGTCTTCTCTCTGGAGTTCGGAGGCAGGGACAGGCGCTGGGCATCTCAGACATTGTAGAGCCCACCCTAGGAGGCCTGGGTCTCCTTCCAGAAATTTTCATTTGCCCCATAGGAAACAGAACCTTGGGGCCTAATAGCCTTAGCTGGAGTTAGGAGGCTGGGCTTAATTTTTAGTGACGAGGTGGAAAGAGAAATTTCTTCCTTGCTTTGAGGCAACCCACATCATAGAACCTCCCCAGAGGCTCTGTGGCACCTCAGCTGAGGAACCTGAAAGCACTTCAGAGTCCCTTAGGACCCAGGCCTTCTCCCCCTAAAGCAAAGGAAAAGGGGGCCTGGCTCCCACATCCTCCCAGACGGGGGCGGGGGGGGGGGGCATGCTCTCAAGAGCTTCAGAAGTCTCTGGCCCACACTCTGGCTGCTAAGGCCTATCCAACTCAGGCTGTACTGGCAGCTAGGATTGGCGTTTTCCAGACTCAGCCTGAAGAAGCTATATCCTATGACCTTTAACTAGACCCAGCTCCCCAGCCATTTGCTGGGGTTTGCTGAAAGGTAGGTGAGTGAATGGTTACCGGAGTGAACAAGCATATGGATGCTAGTGGGCCAGGAGATGGCTGGATGTGAAGCCTACTGCCTATGCAGAGCAGCTTCAGGGGGGTGGTCCCCTCCCAACAGCCCTCTATGAAACATTTCTACAAGGACACCTTCATGCCTTCATCCCAAAGCAGATAGGACTGCGGTGTGTTAATAGGTTAATAGCACCTTCCCATTGTTCCTCTAACACCATGGGTCTCCGTGTGTCTGTCCCTACTTGTTCTAGGATATTCAAAAGTGAGCTATAATACTTTGGTATCCAGGTGCCATGTCAGTAACTAAGGAGGCAGCCCCTCAGAAAAGGAAAAGTTGAAAAGACAGTCTATCAGGGTCAGGATGGAGGCCAGTCTAAGGCCAGGATGGTTAGTATGTAGCTAAGGTCAGGATTACAGGGATGCCAGATTAGGTTGGCATGGTTAGGCTCAGTACAGTGGGGGTTGGGAATATGAATATAGAGACTAAAAACTTCGGGAGGAGGGACCTGCTTTTAAAAGGCTCATCTACCGATGAGTGCATGGGGAAGGAATAGAGAGAGCTGGCTCTTTTCGAAGGACAGGCTGGAATGACAGGGCCCACGGCTGGAGGACTGCTTTCCCTGCCCTAGGACAGATATCCCAACCACTGCACACCCACCCAACAGGAGCCTCGTGTAAATGACAGGACAGAAGCATTGTTTTCTAGAGGAAAACTGGATGTTTCCTATGTGTGTGCATGTGTTGTGGGTGTGGTATATTCTGGTGGCACACACACACACACACACACACACACACACACACACACACACACACACACACACACACACACGGGGGGGGGGGGGGCGGGGCAGAAATCAAAGTCAGACATCTTCCTTTGACTTATTTTTTTGAGGTGTGGTCTCTCACTGACAGCTAGACTGGGAGACTGGCTGGCCAGAGAACTCCAGGGGTCCTCCTTTCTCTACCTCCCGGCACTGGAATTGCCGACTTGTGCCGCTCCGCCCCAGCCTTTTTACCCTGCAGGAGATCGGAACTCAGGTTGTAGTGATGAGCAGCATTGTCCCACTGAGCCATCTCCTCAGCCCCCGAGACTTGCTGGAGACCTAAAAGGGATGAGGGGCAAAGTTTTTATGCTCTCTGGAGAATTCAGATACAGAAACCAAGCCAGCCCCAGTGAGAATCAAAGACTGGGACAGGTGAGCAAAACCATGCTGGAGAAAGCTGGAAACCGGAAACCCAGAGAGGAAGGTGTAAGAGCTGGAGATACAGTAAGACAGGTTTCGATGATGGGAGAAGCCACACACTCATACTCCCTCACATGTACACACACACACACACACACACACACACACACACACACACACTCACACACCAGGCGTGTGCTCGTGCAGCCGTCCTGAGCCTTGCTGGAAATAATCCCTTTTCATTTGCGACGCTGGGGCCTCAGCTGCACAGGCGGTGCCGAGCTGCTACCTTGCACATCTGTCAGTTCCAAATGTAGAAGCTGTCAGAGGAGTGTGTGTGTGAGTGTGAGTGTGAGAGTGTGTGAGTGTGGGAGTGGAGGGGGGGGGAACTGGTCCTCCAGGGGATTGAGAGGCCTCTGCAGGCAGAGGGAGATCCCCAGGCCCCCTGGGGAGGCTCTCCAGAAATCCATGCCCTAGGGTACAGGTCCTGTTCCTCCCAGGCAGAGGCCCAGGGCTTCCCAGAGTTAGGAACTAACTCACCAAGCCTGGTTAGGTCCCTTACAGGCAGATGGCCCTGAAGTCACCTGTTGTTCTCACTTGTGGTGTGTGTGTGTTGGGGGAGGGGGGGCGTGTCAGGTGGGATGTCAGGCCTCTGCCTCCTGGCCTTCTTTTTGCATTTGTTTTGTTTTGGTTGGTTGGTTAGTTTTTCCGAGACAGGGTTTCTTTGTGTAGTTTTGGTGCCTGTCCTGGATCTCACTCTGTAGACCAGGCTGGCCTCGAACTTACAGAGATCTGCCTGGCTCTGCCTCCTGAGTGCTGGGACTAAAGGAGTGTGCCACCACCGCTGCCACCACCACTGCCACCACCACTGCCACCACCACTGCCACCACCACTGCCACCACCACCACCACCCGGCTTTTTTTTTTTTTTTTTTTTTTAATATTTACTGTTATGGCGTGTGGATGATGTGTGGGTGGGGTGTGTGTGTATAAGGAGGTCAGAGGACCGTGTTGTGGAACCACTTCCTTCCAGCTTCACAGGGGTTCTGCAGATTTTACTCAGGTCACCAGGCTCACAGGGCCTTTCCACACTGGATCATCTATCTCACTGCCCTCCCCACGTTCTTTTGGGGCTTGTCTCCAGTCTGCTTCCTAGGAGTTCCTTTCTGTGTCTATCTCTGCCTTCTGGGATGTGCCCAGGCCCGTCTGGGTCACAAGGACATTGTCCTCCTCTGACCTGTCATCTCGGCTGCTTGTCTTGCTGGACCGGACGACGATCTTTGGCCCTGGAATCTGGACTGCAGGAGACCTTAGAATTACAGTCTGTGAGCCTCTAGGAACACAAAGGGCTGGCACAGAACACTTCAGTCTCCTGTCAGAGTCCCTGAGGTGGAGCCCTGTGCCTCTTTCTCTGGATGCCCTTTCCATGTATTCACCCCCAGATACCAGAATCATCTTTTGTCTTCCCCTCTCCCCTGCTTCAGCTCATTAGACTATGAATTTGCAGCAGTGACACTCCCCAGCAAGGAAGCCACCCTTATTCCTGTGTGGTGAAGTGAGGGCTAGAGATCAAAAGTCCCTGTCCCTGAGCTGAGGAGATGCTCAGTTTGCTGGACAAGAGTGAGGATCTGAGTTCAGATTTTCGGTACCCATGTAAAAACCAGGCGTGGCAGCATCTACCTCTAATCCCAGAGGAGGAAAGACAAGAGAGAGATGGATCCCTCACTGGCCAGATGGGCTAACAGAACTGGTAAGCTCCAGGTTCAGGGAGAGATCCTCTTTCAAAAAAATAACATGCAGGGTGCCAGAGGAAGGTACCTGACATTACCCTCTGACCTCTACATATTCTAACCTTTGAGCAAAAGTGAACCCTGGCTATGAGGAGAGCTCCAAGGATGGCCTGGGGATTAAGACAGGTTCTGCTGAGGCAGGGTCTTTGTGCTCTTTTCTGGAAAGAAGCAGTTCCATTCTATGGGGAGGAGGAAGCGTATATGGGAGGACAGGGTATGGCATTGTGGGAAGAGTACCCACAGAGGGTGTGTGTGTGTGTGTGTGTGTGTGTGTGCGCGCGCGCGCGCGCGTGCATGCGTGCGCGCGCGCGCGTGTGTGTGCATGTGTGTGACTTCCACCTTTATTAGTCACATAGAGTGTGAGCATTTAGCTTTTCTTGTACATGGAAAAGTGTTATGTGAACCTGTGAGTACTGGGATACAGAAAGTTCCAGTTAACAGTATGTACACACAGAGATGGATGGGTTCAAGCACCGGAGGCCGGTTGGTGCATCTGAAGATAACAAGCGACCCGAGTGTGCATCACCGTCTGTATTTTAATAACTTCTGGTTTGTGTCTTTAAGCCCCATGTTACATGAACAGTGTGTACGCACGTGATTACGTCTAATCACATATTGTGTCCCTGGATTGCCCTCAGTCCACACATGGGTGTACACTTGCGTGTGTGGAACAGAGTCTTACCTTTTACGCAGGAGTCTGCAAAGCTGTGCGTGTGTGCATATGTACGATTTTTACACAGGGCAGGTGTTCCCGGAGAACTAAGTGCGTGCAGACCTATGACTGGGGGATGACTGTGTGTTGACAAACTCTAGCCACCCTTTCAGCCATGTCCAGCCCGAAGAAAATGTGCAAATGTGTTCATTAAACACCAAGCAGAACAGTGACACAACGCCAGGCCCTGCGGTGGCGGCGTGGCAAGTCCGGGAGGGCTTTTTCCTCGTCTCCATGTCTCCCTCTCCAGCATCTCGGCCCCTCTCTGGCGTCCTTCCCTCACACCTAAGCCCAATGGTGTTTTGCAGTCTTTCAGCTGTTACCTCAGTCCCTCCTCGCCTCATTCCCGATTCAGTCCGTTGCTATAGGTATGTTTAAACCCCAGCGTGGTAGATTTTAATTAGTCTTCCTACAGATGGCCAATTAACATTCATTACTTTTGCCTTGAGCGATTAATTATGAGTTTGGATAGAAAAGGAGAGAAGAGGAGAGGAAGATGGGCAGGTGAATGAAAGGAGAAAAGAGAAGGGGGTTTGATTGGGAGTTTGGAATTTTTACACAGAGCAGGCTGGTGGGGGAGAGGGTGGGAAAGAGCTGCTGAATCCCCTCACTCCCAGCGGCCTCCTCGGCCCACAGCTGCTTGGGGCCCCTAATCGGCTTGGCTGGCCCAGCCCTCCAGGAAAATAGAACTCGTACCCTCATTTGGGGGTCCTTAAGCCTTTGGTGTGCCCTGACCCAGCCCTTTCATATTCCCGGCCTCTTGTTTTCTTGTGCCAGAGCTGGGTGGGAACTGTGTCAGGAATCGTCCCCAGTGCTGCAGATAACCCAGAAATGAAGTTCCAGTGACATTCATCCCACCCTAGAGTTGCCGGCGGCTGCTCACGTATAGATGAGGGAACTGAGGCCAGGCCGGAAGTGACTTCCCTCAGCTTGGGCATTTCAGGAATAGAGACCAGCTCTGCAGATCACTAGGCCCAATTCATTCTCTCTCTCTCTCTCTCTCTCTCTCTCTCTCTCTCTCTCTCTCTCTCTCTCTCTCTCCTCTCTCCTCTCTCCTCTCTCCTCTCTCCTCTCTCCTCTCTCTCTCCTACTGTAGCTAGGGTAGTTTGTAACGCCTTTGTGCAGAGGTTTGTGGGGTGGGACTCTGAGGTAGAGCACTTGCCTAGCATGCACAGGCTGGGGGTTTGACCCCTCTCACCACACACACACACACACACACACACACACACACACACACACACACACCACAATTAGTTAGATAAAAGAAGCTTTTGCAATAGTCCACACCAGTGATCTGGTTGCAAACACATTCACACACTTCAGTGTGCACCTAACCGCCAGGACCTCCAGCAGTTCCAGAGTGTGGGAGTTTGCCAGGGTGGTGGTGCTGGGTTCAGAACTGCATCTGTGTTCCTAACCCTACATCCAAGACAGCAATGGTGGGGGACATCTCAGTGTCTACGGTGGTCTTTCGGGTGGTAGGACTGCAAAGATTCGTTTTCTCTCAACTCATGTCTGTTTTGTTTTTTAGCATGAACGTCTTACTTGAGGGCCCAAGAGATGGCTCAGGGGGGAAACGCGCTTGCCATGGAAGCCTGACAGCCTGAGTTCTGTCCCTGAGACCCTCCTAAAGGTGAATGGAGGGAATCGATGCCTCGGAGTTGTCCTTGGACATCCACACACATACCATGGCATGCTCAGCACCCCAAATCGTCATTTTTTTTTAAAAAAATTAATAATAAAAAACCCACATCTTACTTAAGCAATGCATGGTGCATAAAGCATGACTACATCTTAACTTGAAGTTCTTTCAAAATATGTTTTTGCAAAACCAGACAGAGGGCCTGGTGAGATGGGTCAGTGTGTAAAGGCAGTTGTCGCCCAGCCTGGTGACCTGAATCTGATGCCTGGAACCCGTAAGGTAGAAGGAGAGAACCAATACCCAAAACTTGTTGTCTGGCCTCCACCGTGCTCTGTGGAATGTGCACCACACATGTACGGACACTCAAAATAAATGAATAAATAAATGCTTTTTAAAACCAAAGAAAAGAAAAAGAGTCCATGTAAGTTTATGATCATTTTGGGGCGGGGAGGGGGGGGAATCAAGACAGGGTTTCTCTGTGTAGCCCTGTCGGTCCTGGAACTCACTATACAGATAAGACTGGCCTTGAACACAGAGATCCACCAGTCTCTGCCTCCCAACTGCAGGAATTAAAGGCACATGCCACCACTGCCCGCACAATATCTTTTTCTTTTTTCTTTCTTTCTTTTTTTTTTTTTTTTTAAGGTCAGCAATATGTACATCAGGATTTTAACACCTGAGTCAGCCTACCTGGATCCATGCTTCAGTTTTTCTGGCTCTGTAAGGTCCTCCTTTGATAGGTTAAGTAAGACAACTCATCTCACAGGGTTGCAAGGAGTTGATAGAATAAGCACAGAAAGTCCAAAAGCCCCAGAAAATGGTAGCTATTATTAGTAACAGCAAGGTTATAAAATAATAGTATCTATGTGGTATGATTTTAGAAGAGTTTTATTTAGCTCTTTTTGGATTTCTGTATCTTGAAAATATTTTCCATGGAGAACATGAGTTACTTGGTAATAGAAGATAATATAATTGGGAAGAGGAGTAGGAGGGATATGAGGGAAATAGGAGAGAGGGAGGGAGGGAGGGAGGAAGGAAGGGAGGGAGAGAGGGAGAGAGGGAAGGTGGGAGGGAGGGAGGGAAGAAGGAAAAGAGGAAGAAGGAGAGAAGGAAGAATGAGGGGCAGGGGAAAGGAAGGAAGGAAGGAAGGAAGGAAGGAAGGAAGGAAGGAAGGAAGGAAGGAAGGAAGGAAGGAAGGAAGGAAGGAAGGAAGGAAGGAAGGGAGAAAGATGTATTAGTCCTTCTCCAGAACATAGTTTTGCTGGGTTTTCTTGTTTCGATTTTTATTTTTGTTTGTTGCTTTTGAGACAGGGTCTCCCTGTGAAACCTGGCTGGCCTAGCACTTGATATGTAGACCAAGTTGACCTTAGACTCAAAGTTATCCTCCTGCCTCAGCCTCCTAAGGGCTGGTGATTTAAGTGTAGGCTCTGTGCATGTGGGGGATGAACCCCCAAACTTCAAGCATGCTAAGCAAGCACTCTACCAGCTGAGCGGCATCCCCAACCCTCTCGGTTCTCCTTTCTGAGAGTGAGGATCCAGCTGGCCCAGGATTCTCTGGCAGTGCCTTTTTGGTCCTTGGCCAGGCTGTGGGTTGGCTTCCACAGGTCATGTGCCGACACTTCAGCCGACAAATTCTGCAGTGGTTGGGCATTGGTGCTGGCTTCACATGATGCAGACTATACGTAACTGTCTAGGCTGGTGTTTTCTCAGACAGGAACCTGATGGGCGATAAATGACTGGCATTCTTGACATTGTGCTCCTACTGTGTGCCCCCAAAACACCTGCTGCCCCCACTGTACCACTCACACCATATTGCTATCACCCCGCTTGTTTTATTCCAGCCGATGAGCTTCGATGACAAGTTCTGTGGGAGAGGCCGCCATGTTCTTTCTCTCATGCTCATGGCGCTGTCCCCATGCCCAAGCACAATAGCGGGCACAGCTTACGTGTTAGGTGAGTCTCTACTGACCACTGGGAAGTGCACCCGTATTGACACGCCTCCGTGTACTTTCCACGGTCTCATGGGGATGCACAAGGCAAGCCCATGTGACAGAGTCATTTGGGGGCTGTAGGCTTTTCTAGAACTGGCTAGAACTGGATAGCCTGGCTAAATTTGACTTAGCACAGCTATGGAAAGCATGCTGAAGGAAAAACAAATGCACAGAAGGAAGAGGGGAAAGCTTCCATGGCAGCAGAGAAAGCTTGGCTGGCCTGTGCTGTGGCTCTTGTTGTAGCTCCATTGTTAGGATGGAGGATAGGTTGGCACAGGAGGGCCGGGGGTGTCCGGGAAACAAGAGGTCAGAGCAGCAAGATTGAGGCCGGTGCTGCCAAGCGACAGCCTGGTAGGAAGGGCAGGGCAGAACCACACGGTGCAGATGCTGGGACAGAATTTATTGTCTGTCTGCGAAGAAGGACGGATCTCCGGGAGAGCTTCTAGCCAGTGTGTTAGGGTAAGAAGGGGTCGCCCTGGCTCGCTGGGATGCTTCCTGCCTGAGCACAGGCGTGCTGGGTAAGGCGAGGTTGGCAGCCAGGTGCTGGGGCTGGAGCCTGGCTAACACGGCAGGAAGGTGAGACAGAGATGGAGTGGAGAGGGCTGCTGCTGGAGGTAGGTGGATCTTCATGCTTCCATGGGGGCATATGGCGAGAGAATGGCTTCTAGAAGCATAGATGAGGGAAACTAGAAGCTAGATACAGGGGAGAGAATCCCCCTGGACTCCTGCTCTGTTGAATGAGACAGAGAGGAGAAGGAGCTTGTTTGTACTCTCCTCCTCCTCCTCCTCCTCTCTTCTTCCTCCCAGCCTCCCACCCTGCCCCCCCACCCCCCCCCCACCCCCCCGCTTTTCTGCTTTTTGAGATAGGGACTTATAACCCAGACAAGCTCCAAACTCACAGGTAGCCAAAGATGACTTTGAGCTCCTTATCCTCCAGGCACCACCCACCACCACTCAACATCCGCCCAGTGGTGGGATTGGAGTCCTGCAGAGCCACACCCCACCACTACTCCGTTCCTTTATGGCCATGGTTCTGGGAGTCCTGCATCCCTACCACACATCTTTCTTGACTTACACAAATGCCAACCATGAGTTGGGGGTCTGTAAACTCCAAAGGGTGCCAGCTAGGGGAACGCTGGCTTGGGGAAGTGAGGCAGGCAGGCCCTGGTTGAGCAGGGTTGGCACTGTAGGGAAGAGAGCTGCCATAGGTTCCCAGGGCCAGCCCTCAGTGCTTCAGGCTGCCCTGACTCCCTGGTGGATAGCAGGCATGATCAGACCCTCTGGCCTGTTATCCACGCCACTTCTGGTGTCACTTCGATTTAGAGGCCTACAAGAGAGACTCCTTGTTTGAGCCTTGCCCAAAGTCACAAGTGAGTCCCACAGAGACCTTTCCCACAGTCAGTTGTGGTCAGAAGGAATACCATTGGGTCCACCAAAGACCATGGCCGTGTGTGTGGAGGTGTGGGCATAACTGGCAAAGACACCGAAAGTTTTTGAATGTTTATAATTTTTTTTCATCTAATACGCTATCTCAGAGTTCCTGAAGTGTCTTTCATTTTGCTGTTACTGTTTGTTTTTATGTGTGTGTTCATGCGCACGTGGAAGTCAGAAGTTGAGTGTCACCCCTCTAGCTCTTTCTCTTTGTCTTAGTTTTTGAGGCAGGGTCTCTCCTTGAACCTGGACCTTGACAGCTTTGCTAGGCTGGCTGACAAGTCCCAGAGATCCTCCTGTCTCCACTCCCCATCACTGGGATTACAAGCATACATCGCTGTACCTGGCTTTTCCCATGGTGCTGGGAATCCAAACGTAGGTCCTCCTGCTTACACAGGCAGCTGAGCCATCCCCCAGCTTGTCTGTTTTTTGAGACCAAATCTCAGTGTGCATCCCAGGCTGGCCTTGAACTTGCTACCTAACCAAGGCTGCCTTCAAACTCATGATCCCCCTGCCTTAGCTCTTGAGTGTGGCATTAAAGATGGGCACTATCATTGGGTGTTACTGTTTTTTGAAAAGCAATAGTTTAGTCATAATGGCCAGTATTTACTGGAAATAAACATTTATTTTAAACTGTTTTTCTGACGCTGTGATGAGGAACATGTACTACCTGAATTAACACGAACATTTTCTTACTTGAAAAACAATTTTCCCACTTTGAGCCCCTGGGGGATTGCTTATTGGCATGGTTTTCTGTTCTGTCCCAACTGGTTTTGAAATATTTATCGCTTCTCTCAGATGACAAGCCATGAAATTTTGCTTCAGCCTTTGACGGCAGAGAGAAAAATGTCTGTAGTTTCAATCAGAAGCTCTTTAGGAAAAAAAAATGGCTGCCGTGCTTAGCCCATTGTTTTGGATTTTTGTAACAATAGGTGAAGATAGTTTTGGAAGGCAGAGTCAGCCAAGCCCTGTGTGCCCCAGCCACCTGTGCACGTCAAGAATAGCCTGATCCAGCTTCCCCGGATCTAAACAATCTGCAGAAGGCCCTCACTCACAAACAGTAAGCCAACACGTTTCCAGCAACCCCTGAGCTTTCTGTGTGCTGCGTCTTCACTCAGCTCACAAATGTTTTGAAAAATTGCCAGCTTTTCAGAGATGTATGAATAGTGTCATGCAAAGAATTGACAGTCCTGCGATTGCTTTGGAGTTTTCTTATCCTGACAAACCAACACCATTAAAACCCCACTATGTGCGTGACAACGTGTGTATGAAGCTCTTGGCTTAACCTCTGTAGATGCAGAAATGCCATTAAACCTTCCAATGGTGAACATGGATGGCTCCAGTGTAGACTGAGCCGTGCATTTTGTAAAAAGCACTCCTATCAGAATCAACTAGAAGAGCCTCCCTGGTGATATAACCACACCAGAGGCACCCACGAGTACTGGCATAATTAAGGAGTGGTGGTATTCCCCTGGGGTCCCAGTACTTGGGAGGTAGTAGGAGAAGGGAGGGTCGAACATGCAAGACTGCCTTCAGCTGTAGAGTGGAGGTGAGCGCTAAGCCTTAGTACACCATCAGCTGTCGCACCGTTGCTCCTGAGTGACCCCTGGAAACAATATCCATAGTAATGATCTCAGTCCATGGGCTGAAGTGATGGCTCAGTAAAGTACCTGCAGAGTGAGGACATGAGTTCAAGTCTCCACCTGTAATCGCACCTATAACCACAGTGCTCCTACTGTGAGATGGGAGGCAGAAGCAGGAGAATCCCTAAAAGCTTGTGAGCCAGCTAGCCTGGCATAGGTAACAGTAAGCAACAAAAAATTCTGTCTCAAATGAAGTGGAAGGCAAAGATAACCTCAGGTGTGGTCCTCTGATATCACATACATGCCATGGCACAAGCACACACACACACACACACAGGCATGCGCTAGCACGTACCCTTTCTCCAACTCTGTGTGTGTGTCTGTCTGTGTGTTGTCAGTCTGTCTTTCTGTGTGTCTGTCTGTCTCTCTCTCTCTCATTTTTCCTCTTACCCCATCTCTCCTCTGTCTCTGTGTTTCTCTCTGTCTCTCTCCTCCCTCTGTCTCTTTGTCTGTCTTCTGTGTGTATATGTGTGTGTGTTTGTCTGTCTCCCCCTCTGTCTCTGTGTCTGTCTTTCTCACTCCCTGTCTCTCTGTGTCTCTCTCATCTCTGCTTCTCTTTCTGTGTCTGCCTGTCTCTGTCTCTCTGTCTCTCTGTCTCTCTGTCTCTCTGTCTCTCTGTCTCTCTGTCTCTCTCTGTCTCTCTCTCTCTCTCTCTCTCTCTCTCTCTCACACACACACACACACACACACACACACACACACACTTTAAAAACTAAGTTCTAAATGTCTGGTGTGCACCAGGCACTGGTCTAACTGGATCATCTGCATTTACTCACTGACTCTTGATTCTATGATTCAGACCCATTTTTCAGATCAGGAAACCACCATAGTAAGTTAAGTAAACTGCCCAACTTTCTCTGCAAGTTTGTACTATTTCCAGAAACCAACAAGTGCATTATAATTTTTCTCTGATTTCCAACTCAAAACATTTGCCTGTGATTGTCCTTGTTGGCTTTCTGTTGCTGGGATAAAATGCCAACCAAAGCCCACTTGGGGAGGGAAGGGTGTGTTTGACTTATAGTCCATCACTGAGGGATGCTGGGACTGATGCTCAGGACAGCAACCTAGAGGCAGAGGCCATGAAATGTTGCTCACTGGCTTGTTAACTGCTTTTTTTTTTTCTTTAAACAACACAGGCCCATCTGCCCAGGGAAGGCACCTCCCACAGTGGACTGAGGCCTCCTACATTAATCCTTAATCAAGAAAATGCCCCACAGATTTGCCCACAGGCCAATCAGATGGAGCTAATTCCTAATTGAGGTTCCCTCTTCCCAAGTAACTCTAGGTTGTATGGAGCTAACAAGAACTAACCAGTACAACTGTCCTTTTGTCAACTTGACATACAAATACATCACTATTAAACCATAACCTCTCCTTTCTTGTTTCTCTTCAAGATCTCCGATTAATATCATAATATAAAACACAATCCAACTTCTAAAAATCCTAAATTTTTCAACATTTTAAAAGTTCAGTGTCAGGCTAGGTGTTGGCATTCAGAATGTGGAGGACAGAGAAATCTCTGTGAGTTCCAGGCTAACCAGGGCTACAGAGTGAGACTATATTAAAAAAAATTGATGTCTTTCTTAAATGGCCATAATATGTCTTTTAAATGCCCAGGCTCTTCATTGTGGGTGCCTATAAATTAAAAACAAGTTAAATAATTCTTATTCCTAGTGGAATCAGATCAAAGCAAAATTATAGTCCAATAGTGAAAATAGATTGATGTCCAGTGTATAGGACTCACTAGGGATCTTCTGAGCTCCAAAGGGCTTGGACAATTCCACTTCCCCAGTCCTCCTATTCACAGCCCACACAGCTGGTCTCCTGGCTCCATGCCACATCTGCTGTCACCCTTGGTGGACCCCACAATTGTGGCATCTCCAATATCTTGGGGTCTCCATTGCAACTGAAGCTTCACCAGTGGCCTCCTGACCTCTCTCCGGGGACTCCAAATCTACCACGTGGTGACAAGCCTCAGACTCTCTCTATCAATCTTGGGGGTTCTATTGCAATTGAGGCTACCCCTTTGCCAGTGTCTTCTCCTAGACCTCTTGCAGTGCCAAGCCTCAACTGCTATCAAGAAACTACCCCCTTCCTGCCCTCAAAACCGGTATCACATGGGAGATTCTTACACAATTCCAAATTCAGGTGCCAGCTTTAGAAGAAGCCTTGACCCTGTCTGGTCCACCACTTCTATGTGGTGACCCTGGGGAAACACTTCCGATTTTCGGTTTCTATTGCTATGATGAAACATCATGATCAAAAAGCAAGTTGGGGAGGACAGGGTTTATTTGGCTTACACTTCCATATCACTGTTCATCATCGAAGGAAGTCAGGACAGGAACTTAGAGGCAGAAGCTGATGCAGTGGCCATGGAGGAACACTACTTACTGGCTTGCTCCCATGGCTTCCTCAGCCTGATTTCTTATAGAACCCAAAACCCAGGCACGATCCCACCCATAATGGGCTGGGCTCTCCCAAATCAATCACTAATTAAGAAAATTCTCTACAGGCTTGCCTACAGCCCAATTGTGTGGAGGCATTTTTTTCTCAGTTGGAGTTCCCTCCTCTCAGATGACTCTAGCCTGTGTCAAATTGACATAAAATTAGCCATCACAACTTCCTAGATGATTTCACCTCAATAATGGTGGCCTCCTTAACCACAGCTGAATTTTCAGTTCTCATTGACCAGCATCGAATGTTCCAGCAAAGCAAAGGTTTCACTTCTGCAGAATCTTACTCCAAATCATCCCATGAAAGGCCCTGGGAGAGCCCTTGCTTCCCTCTGAAGTGTCACAAGCCAGGACTCCAGCAGCAGCAGCACTCATAATAGCTCCTATATTCCGGGCATTCATAACAGCTCATTAAGGCTAAGCACTCAATGGGATTTTCTAGCCCAAAACTCCAAAATCTTTCTACAGTTCTCCTACAAAACAACATGGTCAGATCCATCACAGGAAGACTCCACACTCAGTACCAGTTTCTGTATTACTTTCTCCTTGTTGACCAAAACCAAGTAGAGGAGGGAAGGGTTTCTTTAACTTATACTCTCACATCACCATCCATCATAAGGGAAGTCAGAACAGGAACTCAAGCAGGAAGCTGGCACCAAGTAGAAGCCATGGAGGGGAGCTGCTTACTGCCTTGCTTTCCATGGCTCACTCAAGCTGCTTTCTTATGGAACCCAAAGTCACCTTCCAGGAGGTGGTGTTGTGGGATCTTTATGTACACTGTGAAGATGTCTTTGCCAAGATGCCTTCTGATTGGTTTAATAGAGCTGAATGGCCAATAGCTAGGCAGGAGAGAATAAGAGGGACTTCCGGGCAAAGATAGGAACTGGGGATGAATCTAGGCGGAAAAGGGTTGCCAGCCAGACTAGAAGGAAGCAGGATGGGCAGTATGGAGGTGAGGTAACTAAGCCATGTGGCAGAACATAGATTAATATCAATGGTTGATTTAAGTTGTAAGAACCAGTTAGAAACAAGCCTAAGCTAAGGCTGAGAGCATTATTAAGTCTCTGTGTCTTTATTTGTGGACTGGTAGTCCCAATAAGAAAATACTACAACAAGGTGGCCCCACCCACACTGATCTGGGCTCTCCCATATCGGTGTTTCATCGCAAAAAATGCCCTCCCCACATGCCCATAGGCCAATATGAAGGAGGCAATCCTTCAATTAAGGTTGTTTCTTCCTAAGTGACTCCAGTTTATGTCAGGCTCGCAAAAGTCAATCTGCATAATCATAAATTGGGTTCCTACATTCATGACAGAAATGGTTTTCCAAGAAAAAGCATATTTTCTTTCTTTTTTAGTTTTTTTAAGACAAGATTTCCCTGTGTAACCCTGGCTGTCCTAGAATTCACTCTGTAGACCAGGCTGCCTCTGCCTCCCGAGTGCTGGGATTAAAGGTGTGCGCCACCGCTGCCAGGTGGTGGATTGCATTTGTAATCCTACGTCTAGGAGGAAAAGACAGGCGGATCTCCGATGCTCACTAACAAGCAAGCCTAGCCTAAGGTCTCAGTGAGAGACCTTGTCTCAAAAACAAACAAACAAACAAACAAACAAACAAGCAAGCAAACAAACACAAAGATGAATGGAAACCGGAGATCAGCACCTAAGGGTCCCCGCTCAACTCCACAGGCACGCATGCACACATAGAAACCACAACAAGCAAACAAAAAGCCTTTAGCTTTTTGTACTTTAGAGGTTATTGGGGTTGCTGGTAGTCATTACTTCCCCTCAAATTTCAAATCATGTTAGAAATGATTAGATGATTAGAAATAAGCTACCAGCCAGGCAGTGGTGGCGCATGCCTTTAATCCCAGCACTCGGGAGGCAGAGGCAGGAGGATTTTTGTGAGTTTGAGGCCAGCCTGGTCTAAAGAGCGAGATCCAGGAAAGGCACAAAGCTATACAGAGAAACCCTGTCTCGAAAGAGAGAGAGAGGGGAGGAAGGGGAGGGGAGGGGAGGGGAGGGGAGGGGAGGGGAGGGGAGGAGAGGAGAGGAGAGGAGAGGAGAGGGGAGGGGAGGGGAGAGGAGAGGAGAGGAGAGGAGAGGAGAGGCGAGGCGAGGCGAGGCGAGGAGAGGAGAGGAGAGGAGAGGAGAGGAGAGGAGAGGAGAGGAGAAGAGAAGAGAAGAGAAGAGAAGAGAAGAGAAGAGAAGAAAAGAAAAGAAATGAACTACCACCTACACCCACCTTCCTGTGTCTGCCTGGCCTTCCTCCTTTGGAGAAATCCCTCCTTTCCCCTCCCTACTCCTACTGACATTGTAATTTGATGATAAACTCTTGGAAATTTTTTTGGTGAGAAATAGAAACTCAAACTTTTGTTTTGACATCAATTTTTAGATTCCTGTGACTTCAGTGTTTATCTAGAGTTGCTCAGCAATTGTGTTCCGTCTCCGGGAAGAGAATGCCAGGGACAGATTCTCTAACACTTCTTGTTAAGATGCTTTCCATGTTTTCTCGGTTGTTTTCTAAGCAGATGAGTGTCCCAGAGCGGGGCTCCTCAGCCTTGTGACAAACTCCTGCACTGTTCTAGAAACCTTGGATGCAAGGTTTTCTATTTATTAAATTTTTTTAAAAGTTTTTTTCAAAGTATATGTCTATGTGTGTCTATATGTGGGTATGCACATGTGAGTGCAGTGCCTATGGAGGCCAGAAGGGGGCCTCAGATCCCCTGGAGTTGGAATTAGAAGCAGATGTGTGCCACCTGATATGGGTGGTGGAAACAAAACTCAGGTCCTCTGCAAGAGTAGCAAATGCTCCAAACAGACGAACCATCTCTCCAGTGTTCTTGATTGTAATTTTCATTAGGAAATGGCTTTATTGTTATTTAATTGTCTATTACCCCACTTTTTTCACCGAACTTTTTTCCTCCCTTACTGATTTGGAAGTGATACTCCATGTGTGGTCCTTTGATGGTGGCCCTGGACATTTGATTAAGTATGTTTAACTCCTTCCAACTTTTAAAAATGTCTTGTTATATTTAGTTATTCACGTACATGCATGGAGGTCAGAGTGGTTTTCTCCTTCCACCATGTGGGTCCCAGGGATAGAACTGGGGTCATTTGGTCTGGCAGCAGGTGCCTTTTCTCAGTGAGCCATCTTGCTGGCCCCTAACTTCCTAAGATGTATAGCTTACCACCGTCCTGACCTCCCTTCAGAAGAATGTATGATACCATTTGCTTTAACTTTGGTCACCACTACCCCAACTGTGTGCTACTGCAGTCTGTAAATTCTATGGGAATATCACTGTCCCCTGCTGTCAATGGTCACCATTCACTGTTCACCTTTCACCTTAGGTGTTTTTCTTCTGCAGATACTTTCCTTCTGCCTGAAATTTCTTCAGTGAGGTTCAGTTGATGGAGATTTCCCTTTTTTATTATTTGTCTGAAATGTCTTTATTTCATTCTTATTCTTGAAAGACACTGTTTTCTAAAAGTACAATTCTAGCTTGTAAGTAGTTTTTCTCTCAGTGATTTGATGACGTACTCTGCGCTTTCCTGGCATGCACTGTTGAGAGTTAGTTTGTCTTTACCTTCTAAAAACCCACCATTTCTCTCTGCTTCTTGTAAGGCTTCTTTCTCCTTGGCACTGTTTTTGTATAGATCATTTGGTGGTGGTGGTGGTTAGGGATGGTATCTCTGTAGCCGAGACTGACCCTGAACTCCTAGTCCTCCTGCCTTCACCTGCCTGGTGCTGGGGTTACTGGCATGTACCTCCAAGCCCAGCTGATGCAGTTCTGGGGAGGTCTGATCGGAGAACAACACTCGGGCGTTGGTTCTCTCCTTCCATGGGCTCAAGGGATTGGTCTGCCACAAGTGGGTGCCCACTAAGACCTCTTGCTGGTCCTTTAAGTTTCTGCTTAATATCCTTTTTGGCTTTTTTTACATATATTCTCTGTCCCCTATCTCCTTTCATTTACTCTGGTTGTTGAAATCTAAGACCCCTTAAATGCTGGACACACACTCTACCCCGAGCTAAGGCACTAGCCTTTTAAATTCTAATTTATGTGGGGTTTTTGCAAATTTGATTCTCTAGTTTATGGGTTTGGCTAACTCTCATGATACTTTTTTTTCCCTCTGTGTATTTTGTGTACTGCCCCTCATACATAACCTTTCTTAGGACTTTATCCAGGGGAATGATTTGACTTTCAAATGTCTTCCTCTACTCCTGTGTGTTGGGCTGGCAGTACTACCTTTTCAGCTTCTGAACCTTTTAGGCTCTTCTAACAGTTTTGAACCCACATTCGGGACAGAGTGGGGTTATAGTTCGAAACTCAAAAGAGCCAGGTCTCCCTGTCTTCTCCCCTCTGCCCAGTCAGATAGCCAGGCATGTGTGCCACCACCTCCCTCTGTGAGCCTGATTTCTGTCTGATCCTCGGGGTGTCATTTTTCAGGGATCTGGATCTGACTTCCTGCCGTGACTGCTCCAAAGCTTTATCTCTTGTCCCCCTCACTCTCGGTCTTTTAAGGTCCAAATTCTGGTCTACCTGGCTTCTGTCCCAGCCAGACCCCAGTTCGGGAGCCTACTCAGTGTTTTCATCCAAGTTCCCGTAATCCGTGGCCCACTGATCAGGGTTTCCTTAATTTTGTGATGTCATTCTAAGACTGGGAGATACCGGTGGTTGGCGTTGAGTGGTAAAAAGATATTTGGGCTTTTTGTTGTTGTTTAATACCTTTATCTTTACAAAGGATGACTGAAGTTTCCCACGAGAAAAAGATTCCTCTGGGGGTGGGGTAGGGTTGGAGCGATGACTCATCAGTGAAGAGCACTTGCTGCTCTTTCAGAGGACAGGAGTTCAGTTCTAAGCAACATATCAAGTAGCTCATAACTTCCTGTAACTCCAGGTCCAAAATATCTGACATCCTTTCTGGACTCCTTAGTACCTTCCTGCATGTGTACACACACACACACACACACACACACACACACACACACACAGAGAGAGAGAGAGAGAGAGAGAGAGAGAGAGAGAGAGAGAGAGAGAGAGAGAGAGAGTAAAGAGGACACTTTAAAAACATTCTTGTGCCAGGTGGCGGCGCATGCCTTTAATCCCAGCACTCGGGAGGCAGAGGCATGCAGATCTCTGTGAGTTCGAGGCCAGCCTGGGCTACAGAGTGAGCTCCAGGAAAGGCACAAAGCTATACAAAGAAACCTTGTCTCAGAAAAAAAAAATTCTTGAAAACAAAACAAAACAAGAATAAATAAATAAATAAATAAATAAATAAATAAATAAATAAAGATATTCCTCAAAAACCCTGGCAATGGTGGTGCATGCCTTTAATCATGGCACTCAGGAGGCAGAGGCAGGCAGATCTCTGATTTTGAGGTCAGCTTGGTCTACAGAGCAAGTTCCAGGATAGCCAGGACTACAGAGTCCTGGTCTCAAAAACCAAAAATATACAAACAAACAAACAAACAAAAACTTCTCCTAGAGATTCATGGTGAGATATATAGGGATGAAACATGATGGACATAATGTACCTCAGAGTCAAGGGAATGCAGCCAAGTGGATAATATTAATGACTGTGAAGCCTGGGGACAGGGCTTAAGAGTGTTCTTTATATTGTTTTGTCTGTATTTATACAGATATAGAACATTTGTTATAAAAAGTCAAATAAAATAGATTCTTCCGTTTCTGCAGCCAAAGGATCTTCTCATATATAGTCTACCAGATCATTAGAAGCAAAGTTGACACCCTATTGAAATCATCAGGTTTCAGAAGAAAGAAGCTACCAATGATCCAGATCAGATCACTCAACCAATGAAAAAGAGTAAGAAATGTGTGGATTGAATAATGCAAAGTTGTTCAGACACAGACACAAGTCAGCACATTTGTGTGAATGGGCAGCAGGGAGGTGAGCTTTGAACAGGCTGGAAGAACCCCAAACCAGGTAGGGACAGGATATTGACATACCTTGACACTGAGTGCCACTGAGGGGCTAGAGTTTTTCATTGTGTGGCCCACACATCTGCTGCTTTTAACTTCCTCTGTTTCAGGCTCCAATCTTTGTAGTTTGAGGGAGAAACTCTGTCTCCAGCTTCTGCCATTTCTCACCTGCTCAATCTTCGTGCCCCAGCTCTTACTGATAATCATGCCATGTCCACTCGACAACTCCCGGGTGCTAGATTTGCCAAGGTCCTTGCTGCACCAACTCACTGCCAAAGCCCTAGTTTGCTCTTCTATTACTGTGATAAAACACCATGACCAGAAGCAACTTGAGGAGAAAAGGGGTTATTAGGCTTGAGCTCACACTTCCATATCACGATCCATCACTGAGGGAAGCCAAGATACAAACTCAAGGCGGGAACTGAAGCAGAGACACTGGGGGAGTACTGTTTACTGGCTTGCTCAGTTACCTTTGTTGTACAACTCAGGAACACCTGTCTGAGGTGGCACTACCTGCAGTGGACTAGACCCTCCTACATCAATTATTAATCAAGAAAAATGCCCTACAGACTTACCTAAAAGCCAGTATGATACAGGCAAGTTCTCAATGAGATTCCCTATTTCCTAGATGGTTTTAGCTTGTATCAAGTTGACAAAAAAAAAAAAAAAAAAAAAAAAAAAAAAAAAAAAGCTAACCAGCACATCAACTGAGAGTTTGTCCATTAGTGAGCAGGTTCCAATTTCAAGATATCTTGAGTTTTCTTCCAAAGCTGCACAGAATTCTATAGCAGGACTCTCCTTCCTAGATGTCCTAGAAAGGAAACCATCACTCAGAGGCAGGAGACCACACCTCTTCTTTCACGGCAAACCTCCCAGGGTAGGGAAGTTACATCTTCACACTGTCTCAGAACAAACATAGCCCTGAAATATGTTTCTCTTATATTTTTTGGTTGTGAGCCTAACCTTTAATGGCTGAGCCATCTTTCCAGCCCGTGTTTCTCAAATAAATACATTCAGTCAAAAAATCTTTAATGAGTATTGATTGTATGTCAGGCAACCATGGGCTGAGTGTTGGAAACACAGCAGTGAACAGACAGAAAAAGTCTCATGGCCCTGACATTCCATGTCATTCACTGTGTGCCTTTATGGCAATTCCCCTTCTCTTTGAACTTAGGCGGCTACCTGCAGTTGGTATGACGTTTTGATCCCAGCTTACAGGAGGAAAACGTTAGACATACAGAGTGACTCCCCTGGATGAATGCTCTGGCTGGTGGCTATCTTGTCCCAGTGCATACTGCCCACAAGGGAGCAGAGGCCAGGAGGCCAGAAAGTAAAGACTCACTGATGGGGGTTTCTTAGGCCAAGCTAGAGAGGTGACTCAGGGGTAAAGAGCAAACAGTGCTATTGCAGAAGATGGGAGTTTGGTTCCTAGTATTTGTCTCAGGCAGCTCCCAACTTCCTGTAACTTCAGCTCCAGGGGATTTGACGCCCTCTTCTGGCCTCTGAAGGTACCTCCAAACCCATTCACATACACATATCGACACACATGCAAACACATAATTAAACATTTTTTTTTTTATTTTTTTTTTGTGATATATATTTTTTATTTTATAATACCATTCAGTTCTACATATCAGCCATGGGTTCCCCTATTCTCCCCCCTCCCACGCCCTCCCCTTACCCCCAGCCCACCCTCCATTCCCACCTCCTCCAGGACAAGTCCTCCCCCGAGGACTGTGATCGACTTGGTAAACTCAGTCCAGGGAGGTCCAGTCCCTTCCTCTCAGACTGAGCCAAGTGTCCCTGCATAAGTTCCTGGTTTCAAACAGCCAACTCATGGAGTGAGCACAGGACTTGGTCCCACTGCCTAGATGCCTCCCAAACTGATCAAGCCAATCAACTGTCTCACCTATTCAGAGGGCCTGATCCAGCTGGGAGCCCCTCAGTCTTTGGTTCATAGTTCATGTGTTTCCATTCATTTGGCTATTTTTTTTTTCAATAATTGAGTAAAACTGAAATTTATTATATGCCACAGTCGTCCTAGGGACCTCCATGCTATATATATAGCCTTTATGGTTCTATGGGTTGTGGTCTGATTGTTCATTTTATATCTAGAATCCACCAATGAGTGAGTACATACCATAACTGTCTTTCTGGGTTTGGGTTACCTCACTCAGGATGATTTTTTCTAGTTCCATCCATTTGCCTGCAAATTTCATGCTTTCATTGTTTTTCTCTGCTGAGTAGTACTCCATTGTGTATATGTACCACATTTTTTTCATCCATTCTTCCGTTGATGGGCATCTAGGTTGTTTCCAGGTTCTGGCTATTACAAATAGTGCTGCTATGAACATAGCTGAGCATGTATCTTTATGGTATGTATCAGCATTCTTTGGGTATATGCCCAAGAGTGGGATGGCTGGGTCTTGAGGTAGTTTGATTCCTAATTTTCTGAGAAACCGCCATACTGACGCCCTCTTCTGGCCTCTGAAGGTACCTCCAAACCCATTCACATACACATATCGACACACATGCAAACACATAATTAAACATTTTTTTAATATTTAAAAAAGAGAACAAGGGGGGCTGGAGAGATGGCTCAGAAGTCAAGAGTACTTGTTGCTCCTGCAGAAGACTTGATTCGGCCCCCAGCACTCACATCTGTAACTCTAGTTTCAGGGGATCTGACAGGCCTTTCTGACATCCATGGACACCATGCATGGAGGCCAGACACTTACTGTCAGGTGTGGGGGTGCACTCCCTTTAATCACAGCACTTGGAAGGCAGAGACAGGCAGATCTCTATGAGTTGTGTATATACACCATATACAGTGGCTATACAGTGAGACCCTGTCTCAAAGCAAGCAAGCAAGCAAACAAAAAAAAAAGGTCAAATCCTAAAACTTCTAGAGCTGGGTATGGTGACACATGTCTTTAAGCATAACACTTGGGAGGCAGAAACATGTCTATGAATTTAAGGCCAGACAGATCCTGCCCTACCAGTGAGGATTTAAAAAAAAAGAAAGAGTCACACTAACAGTTAATGTTTGAGTGCATACTGTGTCTAAGAGTAATATATTAATGGATATCAATTGCCTCCTTCTAACTCAGTTAGAATGCATTTATTATTATCTCCATAGTGCAGATAAAAATCGGAGTCACCATTTATTTGTGAAATTGTCCTATGTCCCACCACTGTGTGAAAAAATTTTAACAGTGTAGAATTGTGATGTTGGAGTCTAGCGGCCACCTATAAAATGAACTGCAGAGAGGAGAAAACTGCAAGGTTTTAGGTGCTTATTAGAAGGGTGTCATTGGGGAAAGGACACAGAAGCCCAAGTCAGGCCAGAAGCGTGAAAGTTAAGAGTGGAAAGGAAAGAGTGGGCTTGCAGGGCACTGCTGAGAAAGAGGGGCCCCCACAGGCACCTCTGCATGGCGGAGTCCCGGTGTCCCGCAGAAAGGAGGGCCCACTACCAGGAGAGGAACGCCAAAGAGAGGCACCCCTTTGGTAGGGGAGATGTGGAGCTCAGTTTTGGAGCAGAGTAAAGGTCTAAGGGGCCTGTGGGGTACCCAAGAAGATAGGACAAGCATGTACAGTTTAGCAATTTGATCTGGGAAAATCTACAAACCTGTGGGGAACCCGCGTCAAGACAGAGGGCTGTGGAGACGGCTGAGTCGGGAAAGTGTTTACCATGCAAACAGGAAGACCTGATTTCAGACCCCGACACTCGCATAAGAAGACAGGTGTGGCAGCATGGCTGTCATCCCAGCACTGGTGTCCTGGTTTCATCTCCATTGCCGGGGCAAACACCCTGGCAGAAAGCAACATCAGAAAGGAAATGGTTTATTGGGGTTACAGTTTCCAGGTTTCAGCCCATCATTTCAGGGAAGTCAAGACAGGAACATTAAGACATCATATCCACAATCTAGCGAGGAGAGACACAAAACATCCAAATGCTGCCTGCTCGCTCTCATTTAGGTCTCTTCTATCTCATATAGCTTAGGACCCCCTGCCTAGGGAATGGTGCCACTCACAATGGGCTGGGTCTTCCTACAACAATTAACAGTCAAGACAATCCCCATAGAAAGACATACAGAGAGGTCATCCTGGTTTAGACAATTTCTGACTTGAGGCTCTCTTCTCAGGTGATTCGAAGTGGTGGCAAACTGACATTGAAAACTATCACAACTAGGGAACTAGAGATAGGAGGATCCCCAGGGCTTGCTGACCACAGCAGTCAATCGAAATCAGTGAACTCCAAGTTCAGTGAGACCTTGGGTCAAGCAATAAGGTAGAGCTGGGCATTGTGGCACATGCCTTTAATACCAGCACTTGAGAGGCAGAGGCTAGGCAGATCTCTGTGAATTTAAGGCTGTATCTACGAAGCAAATTCTAGACTGTCCAGGGCTACATAGTGAGACTGTATCGAAAACAAAAACAAAGTTAAGAGTAATTGAAAAAGGCATCCAGTGATGACTTCTGGCCTCCACACAAATGCATACAAGTGTGCACACAGATACACAAAGATAGATTAGAAGATAGACAGACTGGATGGTAATAGAATAATTGAGGGAAATGAGAAGAGACTTAAACTAAGGACACTGTGATGGACATCTACTGTGTTGGACACAGCGAAAGAGCAACTCTCAGAGGCAGTGGTCCCAGATAAGTGCCCTTTTGGAAAATTAGGGAAGAGAATTTCCAAAAGACAAGGCAGTTGGAGGTGTTTGATGCTGCAGAGTCCAAAGACAATTATGACTGAAAAAAAAAAATTCTGGAAATTTATATAGAAAAGAAAGCTGGACATACAATATAGATGCAATAAGATAGATGCATACGATAAAGATGAAATAAGATGGGGGTCTGTTTAAGAGGTGGCAGCACAGCTCAGTAGTAGAACACTTAACACTTAACCTAGCATGCACAAGGCCATGGACTCTATCCCCAGAACACACACACACACACACACACACACACACACACACACACACACACACACACACACACGCAAATAGTTCGACCCAGTGAAATGTTATAAAGAATAAAAAATATCCATCAGTGAATATTTAATGAGAGGCAAATATGCTTTCAGTTGATGGAGAAGTATAAGGAAGCGTGTTATAAAACTGTACAAGCCGGCCCTCTCTCCCTTTGAGACTGGGCTTGAATTTGAGATTATCTTGATTCAGCCTCCTGAGTGCTGAGATTACAGGTGTGGGTCACCAAGCTCCTCCTCCTCCCCCTTCTCCTCCTCCTCTTCCTTCCCATCCTCCTCCTCCTTCTTTTTCTACTTCTTAATGTTTTAAGCCATATAAAGAACCGCAAGTATCTATGGATCTACTCCAAGAGTTTCCTGATGAGGCCTGGGCGCACAGCTTACTGAAGGAGCACAGTTCAAGGATCCTTCATTACACAGTAAGGCCAATCTGAAATACAGGAGACTCTGTCTCAAAAACATAAACAAACACTTTAAATCCACTTTCTCTGCTCCCAAATCCCTTTTCCCCCAAGACAAGATTTTTCTGTGTAGCCTTGGCTGTCCTGGAGCTCACTCTTTAGACCAGGCTAGCCTAGAATTCACAGAGATCCACTTGTCTCTGCCTCCCAAGTACTGGGATTAAAGGCGTATGTCACTCCTACCCCTCCATCCTTTTTTATTTTTAAATCTATTTTCTGTAGCAACTCTGTTCAATAGAAATGTATATGAGACACAGAATTTTGTGTTATAGAAGCCATGTTGAATGGTCAAAACAAACAAACAAACAAACAAACAGGGTTGGGTATGGTAACAGATGCAGACAGATCTCTGTGAGTTCCAGAGTAGCCAGGGCTACATAGTAGGATCCTGTCTCAACAACAACAACAAAGCTAAAAAGAAAACAGAAAAATCTTAATAAACTTCATTTAACCTGATATGTTCATTACAATGTACAACTAATTTAGAAAACATTAATAAGATACTTTACACTTTAAAAACACTAAGTCTATCTAATACCCAATTACCCAGCATGCTGTATATTATTTTACATTGCTGGACTTCTTGCTTGTGTCTTCAAGTATAGTACATATTTATATTTTCAGAACATTTAAATTTGGGCAGTCAGCATTATTCACCTAATTAGTATATGTGGCTCTTGACTCCCAAATTGGAGAATACAGCTCTATAAAGCAAAGGCAGCTGGGTGGACCCCAAGTCCACCATGTGGGGACTGTAACTCATTCAGCCTCACAATAACTCCAGGAGGCTGTGCCTTTCATCATCTGAAGCATGTTTTGCTCTTGCAAGGATGTGGTCCTGAAAGTTTGGGAGTTTTGCAAACCGCTTTCCTGTCATGACGGGGTAGACGGCTGGCTGCAAGGACTTGAGTACAGAGGAAATGAGAGACTTGGCCAGAGGCTAATGTTATCCAGAAAATTGGATGGTCAGCTGGGCTTGGTGACACACACTTATAATCCCAGCTCTCAGGAGACAGAGGCAAGAGAATCACTTTGAGTTTAGGGGCAGCCCGATTTACATAGTGAGTTCCGGGTTTATGGAGTGAGATCTTGTCTCAAAGAGAAAAAAAAAAAGAAAGAAAGAAAGAAAAGGTTGATGATTAAGAAAAAAAGTCAAGAGACAGAGGGAAACGTGAGGACAGAAAAAAACCTTCTGAGGGGTGGAGAGACATGCAGGGGAGGTAGGCTGAAGAGGAGGCAGGGAGATGGAGAATACAAGAGATGTGGACGGTGTTTCCCACCTAGCAGAGGCTCTGATGGAGAAATTGCCTGGCTTGGCCAGACCTTGCACCATAGCCTTGCAGCTAAAGCGAAGACTAGAAGATGCTTGCTTAGTTTATCACAACAAAGGGGCAGACACAGTAACTTTAACTCAGAGCTTCTATGCAGTGGGGTGTTGGCGCTGCTCACCATGTTCCCTGATTTAATCTCTGCAGACTTCCCATAGAAAGCTTAATGGGTATGCACCTGAGGTTTGGTTTTGTTTTTCAAGACAGGGTTTCTCTTTGTAACCCTGGCTGTCCTGGAACTCTGCAGACCAGGCTGGCCTCAAACTCATAGAGATTCACCTTCCTCTGTCTCCTGAGTGTTAGGATTAAAGGTGAGCACCACCCTCGCCAGCCCTGAGGCAAGATTCTTGATCAAGTCTCATGGTCTAGTACACAGAGTCTGGATTTGGGTCCATGCCATCTCAGAGACTGAGGAAAGAGAAAGAGACAGAACCAATACAGGTCAGGTTTGTTCAGCAGAGTAGGAGCCAGGTTTCTCCAAAGAAATCAAGGCAATAGGTTGGACAGATGTAGAGTGAGATGAAAACAGCCTGGCAGATGTGGTGTGTGTGTGTGTGTGTGTGTGTGTGTGTGTGTGTGTGTGTGTGTGTGTGATGGCCCTCCATTTTCTGCAGAGCTCATCAGTTTGGATGAGCAGGAAGAGCCAGGTGGGTAAAGTGGGCAGCAGTCTGAAGGGGAAAGGAAGCGGTGTGTTTGTAAGGACAGGTGGCAGAAGGAGAGGTTTGCAAGCTGTGGAGGGAGGGCAGAGCAGGGCAGAGGGCAGAAAGAGAGAGCTGGGTGAAAGTCAGAACAGTGATGCAAAATTCAGAAAGAGATGCAAGCCTTAGGGACCTCTCCAATTGCTGCAGGGGAGTAGCTAGAAAGACGAGGCCCCGAGGGGACCAGACACAGGGAAACAGGCAGGGGATTAATGCCTGCATACTGACCGGAGGGAACTGGGGAATTACAGGAGAGGAAGAGGGAGGAAGGGTGAGGAAAAGACTCTGGCCAGAGCAAGCCAGCATCTCATCCCAGGGATGTGAGTCTGGGCAGCCCATAGCCCCAGAGACCAGATTAAAGGTGGAACCTGGCGTGGGCCAGCACCACTGGACAGTTCCAACTCCACCCAGACTGTAACCAGACTCAGGTCAAGCTCCTCTGTACTCTACTTCATCATCTGTAGAAGGTTTTATTTGTTTTGTTTTAATGACAACTGGGTGCCAAAGAATTTCAAAAGCACTGCAAGGAAAGCTGTTGTCTAGAAAGTCTGTGACTTCGGAGTAGTCAGGAACCAGAACAGGTACTTTAGATACAAGACTGGAATGTTGAAGAGAGTCCCAGCTTTCCGACCTGATTTGCCTCCTTTAACGAGTTCTTAGCTACTGCCCAGGCTACGTGCAGGTAGAAGATGGGGAGCCTAAGGATGGGCCGATAGGATTCAGCTCCCAGAGACCTGCAAGGGTGCGGGTTCTGTCTTCTTCATAGAGAGCCTAGTACTTGGTTGTCGCCCCAGAGCATAGGCCTAGACAATTTTATTCACTGGAACCTGCGTCTCTGTCCAGGCCTTGCTCCAACAAGACCATCTTCCAAATCCTCACCTCTGCCATTTTAGTGGTCAAACCCCCACCAGCCAGGCACGTCCCTTGACGCAGGACGTGGCAAAGGAAAAAGGGGAGGAATTAGGCGTTGTGTGGACAGAGAAGCCGGAGGTGAAAGGGGACAGGCCGAGACAGGAACGCGATGGGGGAAAAGCATCACCGGAAGCGGCAGAGATCAGGAGAAGCCAGTGAGAGACTGGGCGCTCGGCGCAAATCGGGTAACGAGTGGGTCCCCAGGGAAGACCGAATGTCCGGCCCTGGGTCGTCTAGGACGCGAAGGGGCTGCACGGTGAAGTCCCCTTTCAGCCTCCTCTCGCCACCTCCTCCCCAACTCGCCCAAGGGGGCCGGAATGGCACCGGCTTGCGGGGGCTTTTCGGAGCAGTCGAGTGGAAAATAGACTTTAACCCGCTTTGTAGCTGCAAGGGCGCCCGGAGCGCTCGACCGGACCAAGGCTCCCGGCATTCCGGCGGGCCGCTACCAAGACCTGGCCTGGAGTCCCCGCAGAGTTGTAGAGTGTGTAGACCCCACTGCCCTTGGGGTCTCGGGAGGCTCAGCTCGGATGTGAGCCCTCGGGCCGTGCTCGGGCCGGTAGGACCCCCGCGGACAGCGACAAGAAAGCAGAATTCTCTTTGACCTCCTCCCAGCCGTGCGTGAGCAAGTGCTAGGTCCGGACCTCCTAAACCAAAGCCCTCTTAGGCCACAGCATCCTAGAAGGCTGGGGTGGGAAGTTTACAGAATACAGGTGCTAATAGTCAACTGCCCTCTCGCTCTTCGGGCTTAGTGCATGCAATGGAAAGTAGCCTAAGAAGATTGGCGCACTGCCCCGCGGTCGCAGGTGGAAGAGGAATGTCTAAGAGGCCAGGTTGCCACTGTTACCAAATGACCGCTGGCCTGTCCTTTTGAGAGGCAGGAGAGCAACAAAGCCAGCACCAATTTAGGAAACAGTGACCCAAAGACCCCTTTTGGCCTGGTCATGAAATACTGGAGCCCGAGATCGCACTGCGCTTGAGGACCGCGGTCCGGTGCGAGACAGTGGCCGCACGGGGGCCATGGTAAAACCTCTGCATTGGATGGAGCATCGCGAACTGCTGCGGGAGAGCTGCGGAGCGATGGGTTCTTGCGGCTTCTTTCCGGACCCTGCGAACCTGGCCCCTGGTGAAAAGAATGCACGTCCCGTTTGAAGCGCTGTACCCCGAAATATCCAGAAAACGCGAAATTTCAAGAACATGACCACAGCTTCACAATACTGCTCCTGAGGCCAGTAGTGGGCGAGCAGCGGGAGGGCTCCCTTAGGTTAGGCGAACGCGGAGCAGGTTCTCCGGAGTATCTAGGCTGGACCCCAAACACCCATCTTACGCTGGGATCCAAGTTCCCTAAGAAATGAAACGATGTCCCAGGACGAAGGGAGTGGGTTCAACTGCGTTTCACTCTGGAAGGGTTGATGTTTTTTTCCTCGAACCCAGTTCTGCAGATGTCCCCTTCAGACCAGTCTGCCTTGGCAGCTAAAGGGCCGAGTCAGAAAATCAAGATGCAAAGCGGGGTGGGGTGGGGAGGGGAGACACTAGATCGAGTGCCAATGTTCCAGTCCGGTTTTTGCCTCCGACTGGGGACCGCACCCCCACCCGCCATCCATCGCCCCGCCCCGCCCCGCCCCCCACCTTGGGGCAGGTGAGCGGCGGCCAATGGGCGAGCGCGGGGCAGGTGCCCGCTAACTCTCTCCAAGCACAGCAGCAGCGGAGGCCCAGCCGGGCAGTGCTAGGAGGATCGCGGGCGGGGGTCGGTCGCGGCGTGACTTGTAAAGGAGAGAGCCGGGAGGACCGCAGAAGCGACTCACAGTAGCACACGCAGCCCGAGCCTGGGCGGTTGCCGAGAGCTGCCCACTGGGCCGCGGGTACCACGCTCCTGGCCGTGCGCAGTGGCTCAACTCGGTGCTAGGACTCTCGCACGCCCCTCGCCGCTCCGCGCCAGGCTCGCCCGCAAGGGCCGAGCGCGGGCGGGCGGGCGGGCGGGGGAGGTGAGGAGTGCGGGCGTGAGTGCATGTGCTTGGCTCCGTGCACACCCCGCAGGGCGGCAGCTCCAGGGAACCGAGCGCTTCCCAGAGCCCCGCTACCTCGCTCGGCTTCGGCGGCCGCGATCATGTTCCAGCCTGCGGCCAAGCGGGGTTTCACCATAGAATCCTTGGTGGCCAAGGATGGTGGTGGCACGGGCGGGAGCCCTGGCAGTGGGGGCGCGGGCTCCCATCCGCTGGCAGTGGCAGCCTCAGAGGAACCCCTCAGGCCCACGGCACTCAACTACCCTCACCCCAGTGCGGCCGAGGCGGCTTTTGTGAGTGGCTTTCCGGCCGCTGCCGCCGCGGGCGCCGGTCGCTCGCTCTACGGAGGGCCCGAGCTTGTGTTCCCCGAGGCCATGAACCACCCGGCGCTGACAGTGCACCCGGCGCACCAGCTGGGCGCCTCCTCGCTGCAACCCCCTCACTCTTTCTTCGGCGCCCAGCATCGGGACCCTCTCCACTTCTACCCCTGGGTGCTTCGGAATCGCTTCTTCGGCCACCGCTTCCAGGGTGAGTGTCCACGCCGTGTCCGTGACACGGGGACCCGGGAGAGGCTCGGTGTCACGGCGGGGCTGTTCAGAAGTTGTTGCGGACAAGGCTCGGGGATCAGCCTTGGCTGTGCGCAGGCGATTAGCTTGTGGTCTGTTTGTGCTGGTCTCCCACCCGGGAAGTGAGGTTGGGACCTCCACGCTTTCAAAAAAAAAAAAAAAATGAGGCTGGTTAGGACACAAGCCTAGGAGCATCCTAATAGCTTTTTTCTGACCCTCCTTTGGCCAACCTTAGTTTCCTTTATGACCAAACTGGTCCCATCCCTGAAAGTGCGGGGCCCTCCGCCCTTCCCGCGCCAGAGCTTTGAGCTGTGAACGTACTTCGCTCTCGTGGTCATCACAACTCTTGGCGCATCGGGGTAGGAGAAAGTCCACATGCGCGCCCTGGTTCTGTGGGAAGCAGGGCAGTGTGGTGTGTTCACTCTGCTGTCTTGGGACATTTCTCAGCAACCTTGGCCACACTTCTCCAAGTCACCTAAAATGGGGAAGGCTTGCAGTAAGCAAATCGGCTTTCTTCACCACTGACCTCCTCAGGGAGCCCACGGGCTGCTAGACGCTCAGGACCGTCTTCTGGAGTGGGGGCCGGGGGAAGAGGGCTTTTAAGGTCATAGCTAGTCTTAGTCCGCCTGGGTCTGCAACCGCAATTGGTTTGTTAATTAAGACCCCTCCAAACGCCTTACACACACACACACACACACACACACACACACACACTGCCAGTTATCTGACTTTCTTAAAGAAAAGAGAGTTGTGTTTATTGCAGTCCATTTTCTTCCTTGGATTTGTAGTTTTTATTTTCATTAAGAAAGAAAAAAAAGATTGGCCTTGATACCTAAAGCAATTGCTTTAGTTCCCATTTTGGTATAGACTGGAGCTCAGGCTTCTGAGTTTCCGTGGGTAAATTCAGGGTTTCGTGAAACAGCAGCAAAAAGAAGACAAGGTTGGCACTTTGACTCCAGGAACTACTTTGACAGCAAGCCAAGGCTACGTGGCCAGGCCAAGGTGAATCTGATATTTGATACAATTATTTATATAATAAAAAGAATTTTGAAGCTTTAACTATAGTTGCTTGACTGCCTCGGAAAAAGCTATTTGGAGAGGGCCTTGGTTTGTCAGACAATGACCCCAGTCTCACCTGGCCACCACGTACTAACCGAGAAAATCCCGTTCATCTAATAACGTGATAACTTCAGCAAGCATTTAGGTGGGCAGATTTTTCTCCTCAAAGATTTTCCCAGGCGGGAAGGAAAACGCCTGCTGTATTAGCTGCTTTAGCTAACATTTCCCACCACTTAACATCAGTGCTTACTACTAAAATGAGGTTTTATTCAGATTTAGTTAATTACTCTCATCCCCGGGTGGGCTCTATCTTCAGCTTCATGCCCGCTGTCGGAGTTTTGAGCCTTAAAGATTGTGAGCCCACGGTTGAAGGGACCTGGGCTGGTGAAGGATCAGGGGCCCTGGAGGAGAGGGTGCTGCCGGTTCCTAGCCTAGCTGAGGCTAGGAATACTCAAGAGGCTCAACATACTCAAGATGCCTCCTGGATGGGACTTTCCCGCCCTTAGTCCGGAGTCTCAGGTCCTTCTCTCCACCTTTCGCACCTCTGGCCTCAAGCGCTGATCCCGCTCAACCCGGGCTGGTGGCGCCTTTTGAGAGATGCAGCTTTTGGGCTCGGAGATCCTCAGCCAACACATTCTCCGCAAAACCCTCTCGGAAATTTCCGCTGCTCTCTGAGCCATCGGTCCTAGCTGATACGATGTGGAGTTGCACAAACGGTGGGCTTTTTCTCTCCAGAACCGCGTCTCGACGCGGAGAAGGATTCCAGTGTGGCTGCGCTTGCGAACTCGCAAGTCTGATGGGCGCTGACCGACCCTTTCAACTCCGAGACGCGGCGGCCCTGAAGCCTGCGTCCCCAAGACGCTGCCTCCTCCAGATCCCGCCGGGCCTCGGGGCTAAAAACCGAGCCGTCCCAGGCCCTCCGGCGCCGCGTTTTCTAGAGAACCGGGTCTCCACGATGCTCATTTCAGTCCCGTTTTGATGCAAGAAACGAAACCCTACCAGAACGAAAAGGAACCGTGTCCGTGTTCTGTGCGCAGCGCTTTCGGGCAACGCGAGCCGGTGGCTCCTGGAAGCCGCTTCTCCCCTAAGCAAAGAGGAGAAGTCCGGGCGCTCGGTCAGGACCTCAGAGCTGGGGGCCAAACGGGAGGAACCCGCGAAGGTAGAGCGAGGTTGGCGTCGTTTTGGTGACATTTCCCAGAGATCAGGAACTTTCTGGACTGGAGAGCTGCATCTGAAGGGGACTAAGAGAGACCCAGCCCTCCCAACCCGCTGCGGTTGTGGGTACTAGCTTCCAAAGGCGCCTTTGTTCAAGCAGGAGGAGGAGGGAAGAGGTTATCTTCACTTTACCATCAACCTCTCCCGTTTCTAGCTCTAGGCCATTCCGCCCGGGGTGCGGGGCTCCAAGCCTTTAGCTAAAGCGGCCTCTCCATCTAGGACTGGAGCTCCAGCGGAAGGCGCTTCGGATTCTTGCTCCCGCTGCCTCCCGCAGCTTGCTTCTTAGAATCTCCATTGCTAGCTCCCAGCCATCACCTTGCAGAGGCCTGCAGAGAGATGTGGGGATTTTCACATCTTAACTCCTAATTCCAGGGAAAGATGGGTTCATGTTCCTCTCCTATGGGTGTCTGAAACTGACACCCTCTCTCACAGCCTGAAATCGCTGAGTCCAAACAGGCTGCATCCCAGTCAAGCTTGTTCGGTCCTGTGGCCCAGTCAAGAACTGTGTAGGCTCCCCTGGAAGTGGTAGGGAGGGGTGGACCCTTTCTCACAGGTCAAAGAACGAAGCTGCCAGGTACACAGACACCTGCCACCCTTGTCTTTACAGAAACATGTAGCTATTGGTTAATATCATCGGGTGTTTAGTTTAGTGCTAAACATCTTTCTCACTGGAAAAAGCTTTGGGTTTTTTAATCAAATAGCTTGTCATCGTTTATCAATATTTTGGATAATTTTATAGCCTCCTGCTGCTTTCATAGTTGGGTCAGGAAGACTACGGTTCAGCCCATGTATATGGACACATACTGGGGTGCATGCTAACCACTACAACAGGACATTCAGTTTCCCTGAGCCAAGCAAGACCTGAGGACTGGAGGCAAAGAAGCCTTTGGTCAGGACAGGCCTCACCCTGTGGGGTTTAAAAAGACAGGGAGCACTCTCCTCCACCACTCAGGTGACTGATACACTCCCCGGCTCCTCACTCTAGCCCGTAAAGAACACAGCAGCAGAGCTCCATCTCAGTTCCACACTTCCCTGCACACCTCTTCGTCCCACTTACTCAGACCTGTGTGCTCTTTCCATGCAACTTTACAGCATGGAGTTATAGGTTAGACCAGACAGCAACGGATACCAACCCTCGGAATGCTGAGATAGACAGGCTCTCCCCGCAGACCCCACTCTGGATCATTTGTCCACAGGGAACCCCAGTTGGGGCTTTACCTGGACTCTGAATAATGTGGGCTTTTGAAGCAATTCATTCAATAAAGGCTTCCCATCCACATCTCTCGCCTTTCCCTGGACTTCCAGACTGGTCCTCACCCAAGACTTCGAGTCTTCTTATTCACTCCAAAAATAGGCTTTTCATCCCCCCCCCCCCCTTACTCTCTCTGGGAGACATCTCCTCTAACTGTCCTTCTTCTACCCAACTGAAACTCCTCCTTCTTCAATCAGGCCTGAGGATCCTAGGTCTGCCTTTATCGCCAATGGCTTAGGGGGCAGATGTCCATCCTTCACTCCTCAGTGACATCCCCTCATCCTGTTTGTTGTATAGTAATGCAGACCCAACCACTTGAAATGGGCAGGTGACAGGAGGCCAATCCCAGACAACTGTGTTCCAAACAAGATCCCAGCAACCCAGGTGACTGGCGTAGGCCTCCAAAGCCTGGGAATAGTCAACCGGTAGATCGGATACAGTTAGTCTCCCAGATAAATTTTAACAAGGGCACCTCATGACGTGACTGATTCACTTACATAGCTTTTCCAGAAAGGGGAGGTCGCGTCTGAATTGTCCAGATTACTGTCTTAAGAGCAAAGCAGTAGGTCCAATTGAGTCGACCTAGTAGCCATCTCTGAAGAAATTAATTGGATCAGTCAATCTCAACAGCTAAATCTGTCAAAACATCCCATCTAGGACTCTGTGTTGTTGGGTCAGGGGAACTGATACAGGCCACTGTGTGAGAACCAGTGCATGCTGGGTCTCAGAGCTTTTTTGAGTCCCTGAGAATGTGAAACTGTGTGAGGGCCCAGTGGGGGGCGGGTCACCAAGCTGGAGCTGTGGGTAGGAGCCTGCTCTGGCTTTTATACTTCCTGACCACCACCCCAGCCTTACTCAGTCCTTTTCAGTGTAGGAGCAGAGTGTGGGAGCTTTGCCAAGGGACAGTCACACTCTGAAATCTTGTACAGTAATGGGAGGAAAAGACGATGGGAAGCTGGAGTGTATATTTACACACAGCCATAGGGAAATGAATATATCTGTAATACATACATACATATATATTTATTTATATATTGGGAGGACAGCTTCCAGATATTTACTTCCATATTCTTTCAGCTCAGGACTACTCAGGGAGCAAGCAGGAGCCTTTCCCATGAGAACAGCTTCTATTCTTCCAGCCTTCGGTTAGGAGCCTGCCTTCACAGTGTTTTAAGGCCGGAGGAAAGAAGGGAGAGGCAGAAAGAAGTAGATTTGAGAACTCCAGGGTCTGTCTGCTTGCTGGACCTGGCTTGCTTTTACCTCCTGCGTGGTGGAGCCTAGTCCTGCGAGCAGGACATTTCAGCAGGCTAGTAGTAGCCTGAGCACTTAGCTGTAGGAGTACTTTAAGCACGTCTTAAGGTCTTTGGATGACTTCCAGTTATCTACCTATCAGCCTTGCTCTTCCCTCGCTGCCTTTCTGACCCCCAGCCCTGTCCTCTCTATAGTTGGTCTAGGAAGAGGACACTTCGGGACTAGATAATTAAAAGTTAATCAGTCTTTGGGGTCCGGGTGGAGGTAGAGTTTCAGGGCACAGGAAGAGACCTAAGGGACTTCTGTCATCCCTTGGCCTTTCTGCTTCCCCTGGCAACGCTGAATTTGGGCCAGTAGGGCCTTCATCAGGCCTGGACTCGCCTCTTGGCTGAAGAGTTGATTCTGCTTGTCGTCCCCTGCGGGTAGCGCTGGAGTGTGGTTTCAGGGCAGCGGCAAGGGAAAAGGGAGAAGTGGAGGACGTGTCAGGATTGCAGAAGTGGCAGGGCGTTCGCGGCAGAGGCCTGCGACTCACCGCGCCCCTTCTCTCTGTCTGTACCTGCGCGTGCTGCTATCGCCTCTGGGCTGCAGCGAGCGACGTTCCCCAGGACGGGCTGCTTTTGCACGGGCCCTTCGCACGCAAGCCCAAGCGGATCCGCACGGCCTTCTCACCCTCGCAGCTGCTGCGGCTGGAGCGAGCCTTCGAAAAGAATCACTACGTGGTGGGCGCCGAGCGGAAGCAGCTGGCTGGCAGCCTCAGCCTCTCCGAGACGCAGGTAAGCATCCCCCTGCTGCAGCCTCAGGGTGCCTGAGGTGGGCGGTTGGGTGCAGGGCTCCCTACCCCTCGGGTTCCACAAGCTACCTGCAGCGTCGCATCGCCCGAAACCCTTCTCTGCTTGCCCTGATAAGTTGCAGGAATGTTGTTTTGTAACGAGACAGGGTTTCACTATGTAGCCCAGGCTGGCCTGGGACTCGCAGCAATCCTCTCTCTGTCTCCTGCGTGCTGGGATCACATACGTAAGCCAACTTGCCCAGCTTTCCCAGGT
The DNA here is from genome assembly GCF_049852395.1 of Peromyscus maniculatus bairdii. NCBI lineage: Eukaryota > Metazoa > Chordata > Mammalia > Rodentia > Cricetidae > Peromyscus > Peromyscus maniculatus. The sequence goes on from NC_134854.1 coordinate 107,114,791, forward strand.
CTTATAATCAGCGCTAAGGATCCCACCAGAAGCGTAGTAGATGGAATTTGATCCGCAGTGCGCCCAGGCCGCGAAGAGCTCTAGCCTGTCTCTCGTCTAAATGACACAGCACCCACAAGTCTGCGCGTGTGTTTGGGGACGGCGGGGGTGGGGTAGGGGTGGTGATTGGACTCCTCTGCCCTGCCTGCGTGATGTTAGTAAGCAAAGCGGGTGAGACCTCAGCTGACCTCCAGCACCTGTGGTGTGTGGACAAAGAAAGGCAGTGTCAGCTTCACAACAGAAGGAATGAGGCAGTAGAGGTCAGCTCCTTGACTGGAGTGTGAGAGTGACCCTGATCCCCACACGGGCCATCATCAGCTAGGGCTCTGAGGACCGTGGCATGTTCGCTGTTCACCGTAAAGCCATAAGCCTCTGAAAGTGTCTTGGCAACTGAGACAGTAGACTAAGGATGCAGGGCCCCTGAGTGGGAGAGGGAGTGAACTGCATTGGTGTTGGGGGGCTTGGATGGGGGGGGTAATTACAATTCCCAGGTAGGGTTTAGTAATTTATTATTTAAGGAAAAACATTAAAGAAGTCTAGGGAACGGTAAGGAGGCAAGCGTGGGGTTTTTATTTTTATTTTTGTAAGAACCTCGCCACGTATGAACACCGGGTGGAAGTGCCATCAAATGCTTGGTCCACTCCTGTGTCCAAGGACTGAAGCAGCTGAGGGACTCTCACCCCAGCTGGTGTACTGGACTCTTTTCCAGTTTAGGCCTTCGGACCCTGCCCGCTCCCAGACGCTCAGCTCCTTCTCTGCTGGTACTGAACCTTCCACTGCTCTTTCCTCCCCTTCCCCCCCTGCTATACAATCCTCAACTACCCCTCTTGGGGGTGGGGGAGGGTGTCGGCTGTGCCCTCCCAGTAGCTTCTGGGGTAACATGGGGGCAGACAGAGCCCTAGATGCACCCCAGGCTCCCTATGCTGATCTCACCCACTGGTCCTGGCATTTTGATGACAATATCTGCAACCCCTATAATAACTGAAGCAGGACCTCCTTCCAGGGTACCACGGGACTGGAGAACCTGTAGGTTCTCAGGGGTTGCTCGTCGACAGCTCTAACTGAAAAAAAAAAATCTTACAAAGCAACAGAGTTAATTTTAAAAACTATTTTAAAGAAAGCAATGTTTAAAAAATAAGCTAATAAAATAACACCTCTTTTCCCTCCTGGCAAACAGTGCTTTACAATTATTGTTTGAAACAAGGTGTCAGCTTAAGAATGGTGTTTATAATTAACTTCATGTAAAAAGTAATATTTATTAAATGTTAATTGCAGAAATGTAAGAAAACAAAACAGTTTATAATTCTACCACCCACAGATTAGCACTTGTTGAAATCGTGTCATTGTTTTTAAACTTTCCATTTTTTAGCACAGTGAGAGCATGTTTAATTTTCTTCCAAACTGAATCTAGCTTCCTGTCAATTTTACCTTCTAACAATGCCGTTCACACAGGCTGGTTGCCGCGTTCGTTTTTATTATGGGACGTTTCAGACAGACATTTAGAACAAAACCAAAGGGAATTTCTAGTCCTGCTAACCATCAGGATTCTTAGTTAATCCTGTTTCTTCAGGAATGAAGTTCTTTTTACTTACAGAACAACACCCCCTCCCGTCACAGAACTACCTGGGGGGCTGAGAAGAACCTTCCTTGTAGCCTTGTCGTTCCAGGTAAAGACCCCGAGGGGAGAGATGGGCTAGCAGAGTACCCAAGTTAGCAGATGTGACTTTGAATGCCTAGCTGCCTGCTGTGTGCAATGGGCAAGTTGCTTAACCTCTCTCAGCTGTTTCTTCCTCTGGAAAAAGTTATTTGAGAATTAGAGGTATCTTACATGAACTCAAGTAACATCCATTCCTATTCCTTGTCAGGTCCATTCTCTTTGCTTAAAGTAGTATGTCAAATTAGTAGCATAATAAAGGCCTTGCCTAGGTGTCCCCTAGGCCAACATTCTTCCTGCCACATTCAATATCAATCGTCAGAGCTACCTTTCTGTTGTCCTTGAAACTTACTGTTTGGACACATGCTGTATAATTAGCCATCCATCTCTCAGTATTCAACATGCAAACTTACCTGTCAAGTATCTGTTACTCCAATCAGCTCCCTGCTATGTGTTTCTAACATGATACCTACATCTGTCAGGCCTCTGTGCTCTGCCTCGCATATGTAACTGTCTTTTATCTAGCAACTTGCATCTGTCTACACTCATTAAACTCTCTCCCCAAATTGGTAAATGTTTTCTCCAAATTAGATGCTTTTCTTTCTAACAATAACCTCCATGTACCCATCTGTTGATTATCTCATCCATTTTGTCCTCTGTATGTCCACCATCCATCTTTAGAGAGCTATTGGCAGCTAACAATGTCTTCATACACCTGCCGATGATTACCCATCATCTTGTCAACTCAGCTCTGGCTCAAACTTCTCTCCAGGCTTCAGTCCTCACATTGCTGTGGCTGAATGAAATAATGCCAGAGTCGTCTCCAGCCTTGAATTTGTGAGGCTTATCCATCCACTTTCTATTTCTGACTTTTCTGTATTTGTGTGTGTGTGTGTGTGTGTGTGTGTGTGTGTGTGTGTGTGTGTGTGTGTGTATGAGATCCCTCCTCCATGTTCCCAGAACTCACAGTGTCTCCCTTCCCTTTCCTAATATGCATCACATTTTGCTGTTATGACTTAATTATCTGTCATGGCCATATGTCATTCTGTAGATCAGCTGCATCCATCTCTCAGGGAGCTCTTAAAATACAGAGATATCCAGGAGATGCTCTTAGGACATCCAAGATGCAGTCCAAGGGAGGAACATTTTCCAACAGCTCCCTGAGTAATTATGGTGAACAATAGGTCTGAGCATCTTGATTGTGGGAAGCAGAGGTCAAGCTTATTTCCTTCATAGGATCCAGCACAGTGCCCAGCATGGAGTAGATATTCAGTGAATGTGTACTGAATAAAGGCCAGGCATGGGGCTGGAGAGATGGCTCAGTGCTTCCAGAGGACTGAGGTTCAATTTTGAGACCCACATGGCATCTCACAACCATCTATAACTCCAATTCTAGTAGATCTAACACCCTCTTCTGGCCTCTATGGGCATTGTATGCTTGTGATACACATATACATGCAGGCAAAACATTCAAACACATAATATTTTTTTTTAAGTTTTCAGCTAGGCAGACTGGTGTATATCTATAATCCCAACACCTGAGAGGTGGAACCAGGAGGCTCATAAGCTCAAGGTCATCCTGAGCTATATTAAAGCCATCCTGGTCTATGTGAGACTCTATCTCAAATCAGCAAATAAAACACTTGTACTAACTGAGCAGGCACATTGTTTTGATCCCACACACACAGCCAGGCTTTTTCAGTTACTCCTTTGCTCTCTGCCTTGGCTGTTCCCCCACAATTTTTCCCTCCAGTTGTCCACTCATACTGTCCTAGCGGATTGTTGGCTTTGATGGTACAAAGGCAGGCTATGGATAAGTCTGAGCTGAGGAGCTCTGTGTTGGCAGAGCTCCAGCTTGAGGTGTTGGGAGGTGGGTAGCCTGAGCTACCTGGTGCAGAGCTGTATAGCTTAGCTAGGAGTGGTGTTCGTGCTGGGATGACCCATGAGGTGCTCCGTCCAAGAGATGGAAAGATGGAACTCGGGGTGCAGACAGTTCTCCCTTTTGTGTTATACGTATTTGTTTCTCGCTGCTGGGCTGCAGCCATGGGGTATGACCAGGAAGGTACTCATCTAAGCTTGCATCCATATGGCTGCTTGGCAAATCTAGACCTGGGTCAGATCAGCACCTCTAACACCATGAGGATGTGTGCTCACCATATGAGATGCCTCCAGGCTGACTTCCATGGACACCAAAATGTCGGCCAATGCATCCAGTACCCATCAGATGTTGGTGGGCAGGACACATGGGAATGAGTGCTGTCCCTGGCTAACTTAAGTGTTCCAGTGACCCCCTAGAATAGACCAGCAGTATCTGCCTTTTACTTTTGCTGAGCTGTGAGGGAAAAGGCGGGAATGTGGTCCTGGGCCTTGGAGAATTTTCACCTTATGGTGGAGGCTAAGTGCAATTCTACATACCTGCAGGTCAAGAATAGGGTAAGCAACCGGAGGCCTCTTGCAGTCACAGCTCAGGCTGAGGGGGATCAGAAGAGACCAGATAGGTGGGAGGTTCTCAGCAGGCTTCTGACCTGGAAGGTTTGGATTATAAATGGGAGGAGAGGAAGACAAGGATTTGAAGAGGGCAAATTAAAATGGAGATAGAGATGTCAAAACCAGATGCCATCTTGGGGCTTGAGAGCAGGGAGGGAGAGAGACGTGGGAGGCTTTATCTACCTATGGGTTTTCCTCACAGACATTTGGGATGGGTGCTTCCTGCCATGGAGTGTTCTGCCCTTGGAGGGATAGGTAAGAGGGAGATATCCAAGTGACTTAAATTTTAGAGAAAAGTCAAAAAACCTTTGACATGAACTCACTGTGGCTCTGGGATGGTGCATCCTTTCTCCTAAGTCTTGGCTCAAGTGTTTCCATATTCCTGGTAGTCTAGAAGACCTATGTGGTGGGTGGGGTATGGAGAAGCTAAGCGAGGTAAGAGTGGTTCTCGGAGGTGCTGGACAGGCACACAGACCTGAGAGGTAGGTGAGTTTAGCAGAGTGAGGGTGAGGATCCAGGATGCCTGGAGGGAGCAGGACACAAGATGGCTTAGGAGGAGAGAGGGTCACAGCTAGTGGACAAGTTGGAGGTGACCTCGGCTTGGGGGAGTGAGGGTTGAGCTGACTCTGGGCATAGGAAGGCTGACATGATCAAAAGATAAGACACGGATCCCCAAGAGAGGGCAGGGAAGAGAGCAGGCTGGAGTGTGGTTTGATTGATGTCGCCAAGCTGCTGTCTATTCTAAGGACTTTCTGTGTCTGAGACCGACAGACTAAGAAGACATGCTTAAATTAAAACAGAGGAGAGCACAGTAGACCATAAGGAGAACTTCCCATGTCAGAGTTACAAGATCTTGACAGGGACGTTTGGACGTCCTGAAGACAGGACAGGGACTTCTCTGAACAGTGTACAGGCACCTGGAGCTGAAAGGCTGAGATTGGAGGAGGGGCGAGAAAGCTGGGGGGAGCCCTCCTTTGTTCAAGACAGCAGACGTTAAGTGTGGTGAGCTCTGAAACATTAACAGGAGCTGTTTTCCACATACGTGTAAGCTCTCTCCATCGTGCACGTGTTCACGCATACACGTCTTCACCATAACGTACAGTCCTCTGAGGAAGTGGTATGTTGGTCCATCCAGAGCAGCTTCTTGTTCTTCATCCCACATGACTCAAGATGAGCATTGCCCTCTCTACAGTGGGTCCAGCAAGCAGTGTATCCACTCTCTCTTCCTTGTGCTCTTCCTGGTTTCAAGTCTCCTGTGCACAAATTTTCCTATCCAGTCTAGTTTTATGTTGCTGCTTCTAAAATATCCTGACCAAAAAAAAAAAAAAACTTAAGGGAGGAAAGAGTTTATTTGGTTACAATTCCAGATTAATTCCGGTCCATCACTGAAGGAAGTCAAGGCAGGTACTTGAAGGTAGCAGGCCCACTGGTTGTTTCACACAGGTCGCCAAGGAACTCACTTCACAGCCAAAGAGGTGCGTCAGGAACCATGGAGGATGTTGCTTGGCGGATGACAGGCAGGTTTATGCTCAGCTAACTTTCTTATACACCTGTCCAGGGAAAGGCTCTGCCCACAATGGGCTGGGCCTTCCTACATTAATCATCAAGAGAATTTCCCACAGACATGGCCACAGGTGAATCTGATTTAGGCAAGTCCTCAGCTGAGACTATCTTCTCAGAAAATTCTAGGGTGTGTTAAGGTGGCAGTAGAAGCTAACCAAACAGTTTGGTTTTCTCCCAAGCCAATTAATACAGAATTAAGAATTGATGCTCAGGACAGCTTGGTCTACATAGGGAGTTCTAGATCAGCCAGAGCCACATAGTGAGACCCTGTCTTGACAAAACCAAAACCAAAACCAAATAAAAGCAACCCTCCCCCAACCAATAAACAAAAAACCCTCTTGCAAAAGCATGTCCACTAAAGGACTCTGCATTTTAGCACTTAGCACTGCCCCAGCCCCTTTTCGGATTCGTTCTAGGTCTCTTCTGATGGTTCCTCCCATTTTCCAGATCTGTCCCTGGTACCACTTGCCTTCAGTACAGGGCTGGGTCACTCCATCTCTGTCCAACTGGATGGCCACACCTGGACAGGCCTCTGGGCCTTGGGCCTTAACTCCAAAGCCAGAAGAAGACACTGCTTTGTCTTTGTCTTCCTGGAGTCCAGGAATGCCTGAGCAGGCTCTTGAAGGCCAAGTGAGAGTCCCAGGTTACATAATCCAGCCCCAAATGGCTTCACTACAAAATTGGGAGATACTCAGTGAAGTGGGAATTCAGGAGACCACCACAGGAGCTTCTCCCACAAACAACCGGGGTCAAGTTGGGTGGGTGGGGCCTCCAGCCAGCGTCCCACACGTGTCTTTGGGGCTAAGAGAGGTAAATACATATTGATGCTGGGTGGAGAGAATATATTGACAGGTATGGCCTCCTGCAACTGGTTCTCGTGGAGCTAGTAGCCACACTATGTGATCTGCCTGCCTTACAGGGCCTCTGCCCTCTAGCAAAGGGCTGACCCCAGGGTCGCCTAGCTGGTTTGGTTATAGGGTGTCATCTCCTATTGTCCTGGCAAGCCAGTTCCTTTCTTTATATTTAATCCGGGGGTGGAGGTGGGGGGAAGAACTCTTGATATCAGTAATGGGCTAAAGACAATTCAGAAGAGTTAAGGGAACAGACAAAAGCCACGGGTGGTTTGGGTCCGTTCCCTTCTGTTCTTCCTCGCCCATGCATAGATTTTTGTCTCCCAGGGCTGTGAGACACTACCAACACTCTGCGTCCTGGCTTTTGTACTGTTACGAAGTCACAACTGTCCCTGTTATTACAGGCTTTAGAAACAGCGTCTGGATACCCAGCCCAGGGCTGTTCTGCAGAAGACAGCCAGGCTGCCTAAGAAGAGGCCTGTGCCCTGGTTTCTAGAGAGGGAACGAGCTGCTTTCTTGTCCCCAGTGTTGTTGCTGAAATAGGGACTCATGTCATCAAGGCTGGCCTCAAAGTCACTATAGAGCTGAGGATGACTTTCAGTCCCTACCTTCCACGTGCTGGGACTATGGACATCGCCATCACCTCTAGCTTGTGTGGTCCTGGGGTTTGGTGCATACTAGGCAAGTACTCTACCAACTGAAGACTGGCGAACTTAATTCTTTTTGGAAAAAAAAAATAGTTGGGATCCTCTTTCATGTGATGTGCTAGGCCTGAAGCTGTGCCCTGGGCTTCTGCTCTGCCATGGACACTTTTCTTCGTTGGAAGAGAGTTGCCAGGCAAGGGTAGCATGCTAGAGGCCACTGTAATCATGAGTCTCCAGAAGGAAACTTGAGGATGGGGCAAGGGAGAGGGGTGCAGAAAGTGACCTCTGTCTCTGGGTGCTGTCCATTGCCACCTGAAACCGCTTGCATCCAGCCCACTTGGACTTGTCGGATGTGACATCCTGTATCCAGATCTGAGTCATACACAGGAGGCAGGGTAAGCTCATCCACCCACTGGATGGCACAGTCACAGTGTGCTCTGGGGTGGAGGGCAGGAGCTGGGCTGACTGCCAGTGGTGTGCTGAGAACCATCCAGGGCCTAAGTGGGCATGGAATCCAGAAGTCCTGAGCTCAGAGCACGCAATAGTCCTTCCTGTCTACCTGAAGAGAGGTGTACAGGCTACAAGTGTGACCCCTGCCTTGGACAGGAGGGAAGGAGTCCCTCCCTGTAACTTCACCCACCAAGGCCAGGAGCCAGATGCTCCCTGGACCAGCTTCCTTGCCTTGAGCTGGTGGCATTTGGAGCACTGAGCATCAGTGTTCCCACCACCAACCTAGTGGCAGGACAGATGGCTCAGTGGAGGCCTTTTGCTGGGACTGTGAGAAGAACCTGGGAGGGCCTCCATGACAGGGAGGAAGGGTGTGTGAGGTTGGCACATCCTAGGCATGAAACCATCCTACAGCCAGGATGCCAGGCCCACCCTGGCTGCCACCGCCTGCCTTTGCAGCTGTGTGTGCTTGTCCCCAAGGGCGGCCTTCAGCCCAGCCCTGGGTTCTAGACCCCCTTTCCGCAATCACTGCAGTTGCCAGAACTGTTCACCACCACCACCACCACCACCACCACCACCACCACCACCACCACCACCACGGTACACAAACAACTCACCCATGTTGTCTGCACAGCCACAGCAGGCAGCCCCTGCTTGCTTTAACCATGCTGATATTCCCAGGAAAACCTCAGGACTTGCCATTCCATTCCCCACAACCCCTACCCAGAGGATCCACCGGCACAGGAGACCAGGAGGTGCCTTGGAGCAACAAGGGTTTCCAAAAGCATCTCTCCTGTGGGTGAGGGATGTAAGACCATAGGAGAGAAGAGACTTAGCTGAGGAGGGTACCCCAATTTCTCCTGCTAGCACCAAGAAGGATTTGGGCTTGGCTCGTGCTCAAAGCCAAGGGAAGAGATGTACAGTCAAAGTGGGTGGGCTCATGCTTCTTCCATGGCGTGGAAGTACTGAGAGTCCATGGGGAGCCGCTCATGGGAGGATGTGTGAGCTGTGTCGTGGACACCCAGTAACGCTGGGAGAGGAGGAGGAAGGAGGACTGATTGGAGCTAGGAGAGGAGGAAGGAAGATGGTAGAGATGGGACTCAATGGGGCTTCCTGGAGATGCCTAGAACCGCAGGCCTGTTCCTGTTGTCACAGAAGATGCTTGTCCAGCTGCGCAAGCCCCACCCTTCTTCTTACAGAGACTCCCACTGCCCGGCACGGAAGTGGAGACTCCCTATGTTCAAATAGGCGCTCAGTTCTGCCCTCCAATATTTCTTCTGGCTGTTGTGTGACCTGCGGCATCTAGATGGGCCACAAGAGCCAGTTCTGTTGGATCAGGAGGTTCAGCGTTGACCCTGTGTGTGGGGATGTGGCCTCAGACAAAACTCGCCCCATATTTGTCTGTCCAAGGAAGTCAGAGGTTCGTGGGTGAATTTCAGACTGCCCCCAAGGAGCTGGTACCTGAGGGACAAGGGTACCCCACCACACAGCTCTGGCCTGCACAGTTCTACTTCTGAAGTGGGTAGGAAAATTCCACAGTACTGCAAGGACAGGGTTCCAGGATGAATAAGGCTGACAGACAGCATGTGAGTTTTCAGTATCCATTGATGGTTCTGGGAGCTTAGATGTAGTCTGGCTGTCACAGGCCATGTTCTTCCAACTCCAGGTCGTGAAGCCTTGTCTGTCTCTGTGAGGCATTGTGGGACCAGCACAGGAGGTGGAGTGTGCTTCGGGTCCTCTGGGGGTGACTGCATCTTCTCTGGATATTGGCAGATCCCTCTTCTGTCTGCTCACTCTGGCTGCAGGGACCAGGAGGCTCGGCAGCCACGCCCCCTCCTTTGTCTGTATTGGAGAGAGGTTGGAAAACTGCCCTTATCTGTGGCCCAGTCCTTTCCCAGCCCTCCTCACTTGCATCTGAAGAGCAGTCCTCCAGACCTGCCAAGTCACAGATGCCTGGAAGAGAAAATCCTGACCTGTTGTAGCCTCAGTTTCCCCATCTGACTCCCAGGTTAGCTGGAGTGTAGAGGCCATCCCGGCTGCTTTGGGTGTTTCTTACCTGTGCCCCTCCCTCCCTCCCGGCCCAGGTGAAGGTGTGGTTCCAGAATCGGAGGACAAAATACAAACGGCAGAAGCTGGAGGAGGAAGGGCCTGAGTCCGAACAGAAGAAGAAGGGTTCTCACCATATCAACCGGTGGCGTATCGCCACGAAGCAGGCCAACGGGGAGGACATTGATGTCACCTCTAATGACTAGGGGAACAATCATGAGCCCACACGGGCAGAGTATTGCTTGCTGCTGGCCAGGGCCCCAGGGGGCCCAAGCTGGACTCTGGCCAGTCCCTAGCCAGGCTGCAGGGAGGCCTCGAGTCACGGCCCCACAGGGCTTGGAGCCTGGGGCCATCACTGTCAGAGGGACAAGAAAATGGGCTGGCTGAGGCCTGGGACTGCTCAGCCTTCTGGTGGAGAGCCTGCTGCTTGGGTGGGCCAGCCGTCACTGCAGCCTCCCAGCTGCTCTCCATGTCTCTTTCTGTCTTTGTTTTGAGACTTTCTGTTTTAATTTATTTTCCAGGTACCTGCTATAGTTCTTAGTGATCTTCTCATGTCCCCTTCCCTATGGGAACAATAAAAATCTCTCTCTTAATGACACAGCCATCCATCTTCAACTGTAGAGCCTGGGCTGGTGAGTCTCAGCTCTCAGCACAGTGGGGGCTGATCAGCAAGGGTGCTCAGGGCCCAGGAACTTGAAGGGACGCCTCGGCTGGGTCTTTCCAAACGCATGGAGGGTTAGGACGGCAGAGATTCCTTGCACATACAGACTCTAGTGGCTTCTCAAGCTGAGGAGAATCCAGAGGAAGGAGTCCTGGGGATGGGTTAAGGAGGTTCCCAAGTCCAGGCCCCACACAGATGTGTGTCTGTCCTGAACAACCCGAGGCAGCTTTGTTTGTCTGTTTGTTTGTTTGTTTTTGTTTGTTTCTTTTTCAGATACAAGATCTTACTCTGTTGCCCAAACTGGCTTCCTAGTCACATCAATCCCCTGCCTCAGCCTCCTGAGTGCTGGACTGTAATATGAGCCACCACACCTGGTGTCCATGGGCTTGATTGTGAGCTTGGCTTGCAGAGGTCATCATCAAAGGAAGGCAAGGCAGGTCCAGTGACTCTTGTCCTTCTGCCCTTTAGTTGGTCTATTTGTCCTTCCCCCTTAACACATTTTCCTCCATCCTGGAGAACTTCCAACAGTCTTGTCCCCAACCAACACCAAGGCCTGCCTCTACTTCACCTCCCATGAACTAGCTCCCCAACCATCCACTCTAGCACTCTGCTGACATGAATGGCAATCACTAACCACTGTCCCAAGATCCCCTGGCAGCCACATCCACCCATTTCCTGAGTAATCTGTTTCTTCATCTGCAGAAGCACCCTCCTTTCCCCCCTAGCCCCTATGTCTCCATTTTGGGTCCCTCGTCTCCTCTTCCTCTGGTTCATCCATACCTCACGTCTGTCCTACACAACTCATCAATTCCTGGCTAGACAGTGGTGTCCAGTCACACTTGGTCAACGCAGCATCCCTCAGCAGTCCCTGCCACCTGCCTGACCCCAGTCTGCTCTCTGGGAAGAGCATGGATGCTAAGTGGCTTCTGTGAATATCCAAGAAGATCCTCCATGCTGTGACCAGGAGGGCTCTGTTCCCCCGATCAGGCAGTGTGCCAGGCAGGAAAACTCTAGCTACAAGGCAGGATAGTGTCACCCTTTTCTCAGTCCTGTGCTGACCTGTAGCCTCTCCTACATTGCTCCTGGTGTCCCTTAGTGAGCTGCCATGGCTTTTGCTGGCCTGTGCTGTTCTTCCTATCTGGGATGTTGGTGAGTACCCTGTGGACCTCTGAGCCAGGTTCATTCATGTTGCCGGGGCTAGGTGCAGAAATCTGGGCACACAAGGTTCTTTTGCTGAGAACACTCCCACGGTCCTGTGGGTACCTTCTTCTGCTCTACCTGTCTCGAAAGCTGATGTCCATTCCAATTTCCAGAAACCAAAAGACTTTGTTCCTCTTGATCCCTCCTCCATCAAATGAACACATCCCTCAAATCTTAAGTCTTCACCTGGCGAAGTCTGAATTTAAAAACCCACAACAACTCTTCCTGCCAACCAAGTGCAGTAGTTGTGTGTGGGGGGTGTGCATGAAGAGGCAGGGTGGGAGTGAGGAGAGGTTCCCTTTTCAGCTCTGGTGGTGGTGGGACAGAACGGGCGAGCCCTTCCTCTGAAGATCCTACCATGCTTGGCTGGGGGGTGGGGTGGGGGGATGGGTCCTGGCAGATCACAGCAGAATGCCCTGTCAAGAAAATAAAGGACTAGAAAGACCGGAAACCTGCCAATCTTCCTAGGCAGGCCTGCTGGGGCGGGGCAGGGAGCCCCCTCCATCCCCCCATGTTGTGCCTCTCCCGCAGACGGTAAATATTGGTGTTGTGACTTCATTAATAAAGGCTTCTGTGAGCCTGAAAAACATGGAATCAGGATGAACTATTTTCTGAGCTGCGGGCTTGCCAGGTTTGCTAATTTGGGAGTTTTTGGGCCCTCTCCAGGGAACAAACCGAAGTCTCTCCCGAAGAGACGAAGAGACGCAGATGCAGCCGAACCGAGAGAAGACAGGGACGGCTGTTCCTTCTTTCCCGGTGGCTCCTGCTGGAGAGGGGGACCCGCAGAGGGCCAGAGAGTGGACACTGGCTTCCTCCCCTGTATCTCTCTCTGTCCCGGTGAGCTGCCAGGCTAGGCCTCCCTAAGCAAGCGGGCCTGGCCACTTCTCATCGTGGTGCTGACCTCCAGAGCCCCACCAAATGATGGCCTGATTCTTCTGAGCTCCTTAAGAGCACAGAGCGACACAAGCATCACTAAGTGTAGCACGCAGGAGTTCTTAACTCTTCAGGCCCAGCCCATGTGCTTCCTGTCTGGGAGCAATCACACTGTTTCCTCTTGTCCACCGAACTTCCCCAGCTCAGTCTCTGCCTGGTGTCCTTACCAACCTCTCCTCACAGGTGCTCTGGGTGCTTCCCACAGGGCAGCAAGCATTCTTTTACTACTAGAGAGCCAGGCTCTGCCTGAGAGGAGCCAACTAGCCCACAGGCCTCTCTGGGACCCTGCTCCAGGGCAGCCACACAGGGGGAGGGGGTGGGGGGCAGCAGGCTTAGCGGTACAGGCCCAGCCAGCTTTCCTGTCAGACGGGCGCTGCCAAGGCGGAGCCAGACATCGGGAACAGGTTTAACCAATTACCCGAGCACCCCATCTGCTGTCTGGGGTTCGTGTGAGGGTGAGTGCATGTGAGGGTGTTGGAGTGTCTGGGAGGGCTGTGGGCGTGCGCGAGAGTGTGACTGTGTGGGTGGGTGTGGGTGTGTGGCTGTGCATGTGTGCCGTGCACGTGCGCAGAGTGTGGCTGTACATCCCGGCCATCCCCCCCTCATTTGTCCAAGACCGAAGCTAGCAGCTTCTGCTCTTCCTGCCCACCCCAAGACCTTGGGGTCTCAATGGACAACCTACCTAGCACCTCACTTCTTGTCACCAGCTCTCCACGCCCGGGAAGAGCACTTTCAAGTCACATGCTCAGATGTCCTTGGCTGGCTGCTCCTGCTGGCTTGTTCACCTTGGTGGGGGACCCCCCAGCACCCTCCCAGGTGTTCCCCCATTCTCTCTCTGATATGCCCTTGTCCTGCTCTCCTTGGTTGTACCCAGCTAGCAGAGTAACAAATCTGCTCAGACCACTTCTACACCTACTGTGTCGGGCCATGAGGACGCCAGATGATGGAGTGTGGTAGTGACACCCTCTGCACTCTGGACACAACAACCCTTACCCTCTGATAAATCCATTCTTGCTTCTTACGGTAGAGGCCTTAGAACGTCAACCCTCTCTCCAAGCCTCTTCCAGGCTGCTGTCAGCAGAGAACCCTACTTCCATCCATCATTCCTTCCTTCCTTCCTTCTTTCCTTCCTTCCTTCCTTCTTCCCTCCCTTCCTTCCTTCTTCCCTCCCTCCCTTTTGAGACAGGGTATCATGTATCCCAGGCTGGCCTCATAGTTAATGTTAAACTGAGAATGAACTTAAACTTCTGGTCCTCCCGCCTTCAGCTCCCGAGTGCTGGGATTACCTGGGTGTACCACCATGCTCAGTTTAAGTGATGCTGGAGCTTGAACCCAGCCAGGGCTATGTGAGTGCCAGGGAACCAACTCACCTACATCCCCAACTTCGTGCCTTCCATCTTCAGAGGGAAAAATGGGCCTTGGAAGGCATGTCTTCACATCACTTAGAGAAGGGAAGTTTAGATTGGGTAACCAAGGGGAGTTGACAAAAAAGGACAATTAACAAATCTGGAAAAGCCAGGAATGCTGAAGCACCCTATGGAAGAGGGGGGCCTGAATGTATAGATCTTAGTAACAACGGGAAGGCTGTATAGCCCTTAGGCCCGAAGGGGCAGGAGCAGTGACCAGCAGAACCTGGAGAGGACAGCTGGTTAGGAGACCCCAGACAGGAACGATGACTCTGGATAGAAAGAGGTCCACAAGAGTTGGAGGTCCGGGAAGGATAAAGCCCTCCAGTCTTGCTCCGCCAATCCCAGTTTCCTGCACATGATGCCAGCGGTGGAAGTTAGACTGCATGGTCTCCCGTGAGCCCACCCTCAGGGGCAGGCGCCTCTAACAGGACCTCACCCTTGGCTCTCCATCTTCCCTGGACACGTCTGTATCTAGTTCCTCCTCTCCACCGGCCTCCTGTAACCTCCTGGCTCTCCTGAAGGTCTCAAGAGCTCTCTGAGGTGGGCTCCAGTCTGTCTGTTCTCCAGGACACACTCTTCAGTTTCTGATCTTTTTCCTGCCTCCAGTCCCTTGTGACCTTGCTTGAGTCTCCCTCCTATGCCCACTGACTTCAGTGTCAGGCTGCCATGACATACAGCCATATCTCTCTGCCAGCTTACAACCAAATCTGAAGAATGACTTCCACTTGGGGCCAGGGAGACGGCTCACTTAGTTAATGCTTGTCATGCAAGCGTCTAGACCTGAGTTTGGTCCCCATCTAAACATAAACATCCCCCCAAAAAATCATGATCCCAGTATTGGCGAGACAGAGACAGGAGGATTCTTGGAACCTTGTTAGCCAGGCAGTTTTGCCAAATGGGTAACTTCTGGGTTCAGTAAGAGACCCTGGCTCAAAAAATAAGATGGCGACTGGAGAGAGGGAGAGATGAGTTGGCTTTGCAGTTGAGAGTGCACGCTGTTCTCGCAGAGGATCTGGATTTACTTCCTAGCACCCGTGTTGGGTGGCTGACAAGTGCCTGTAACTCCAGCTCCAGGAGATCTGATGCCTCTGGCCTTTGAGGGCACCTAAACACAGACAGACAGACAGACAGACAGACAGACAGACACACACACACACACACACACACACACACACACACACACACACACTTCTCCACAGGTAAGGAGCCAGAGGCTTACTGACTTCCCAGCCCACACAGCTTGCTTCGGCCCTGACCAGACTGTGACCATTCAGCTTGCCTTGGTTGAGCTTTCTTGGCAGCTTCTGGGCTCCCCTTGGGCCACAGAGAAGTGGGGCTTCCACAGGGCGTTACCCTAGGCCCTCTCTTCTTGCTAACGTACTGAACTCCTAGATGCAGCCAACAGATAAATTCTGTATACAAGTCTTTTGCTTTGCTTTTGAGGTTGGGCCTCAGATAGTCGGGTGAGAATGATTGGCCTTGCACTCCTGATGCTCCGTCCTCCATTTCCCAAGTGCTGGGATGCCAGCAGGCATGTGCCACCTCAACCGGCTTCCAGGATGCAAGCCTATATATCCAGGCCTTGCTGGTCTCCTGACATCTTCATTTGGCTGTCTTCCAGAAACCTGTAAGAACTTCTGAGAGGGAATGGCTGCCTCTCCTGCAGCTTTAGTCTCCTTTCTGTCTTGGTAGGCTCAGAAATATAGCATCCTCTCTTCTCAGTCTCCCAAACAGGACAGGAGGTCATCTGGCTCCCTGCTGCCACCCCCGCCCCCCCAGTGACTTCGCTTCTCTCTACCCGTCTCTACCATGCTGGCCCAGGCCCTGACTTCCCCACCTCCCATGACCAAGTAGTGTTCCCTACCTGTCTCTCAGCAGCCGCACTGTGTCTATTTCCCCCTCCATGCGGCTCTCCACAAGGCCTCAGTGGCCTCACTCGCCTCCCCAGGATCTTGCCTGTGTTCTGGGAACACACTGGACTTCATATGGCTCATTCTTGGGGTGGCCAGAGCCGTCTCTGTCGCCTCTCCAGGAGGAGGAAGAGAGCAACGTCAGGTGGCCTGGGACTGATAGCAGCCCCTCCGTCTGCAGTGGGGATGCACGGAGTCTCCAGGGGAGAATCTGTGGCCTGCCAGTCCGTCCATTGTCTCCTCTTTCCCCGATCTGTTCTTTTTCCATCTCTCCACCTCTCCCAGAGCTTTGCAGTGGGGCCTAGGGTTTTTGTACTGACTGAAGAGGCATCCTCTGACCTTAGAAAAGGCTGATAGCAGCTGCCTGGAGGTATATGTGTGGGTGTTGGGAGACAGTTCTTGGCCACTGCCGTTAGGGATTCCTGGTACTACAGAAAAAGGTAGAAAAGGGACTTGGGAGAAGCAGATGAGAAATTCCCATTTGAGGGCTTAACTAGGGGGTAGATGAGATGGCGGGAGCAACAGCAGCTCGGGGTGAGGGCAGGAGGTGCTGAAGAAGGCCTCATTCCGAATATAAAGCCAGCATCCTCGGCCTCAGGAAAGGGTCACTCATCACTGTTCTCACACCCTTCCCCCTGCCCAAGCATCCTGACTCTCCTAGTCTTTGAGTGAGTGAGAGGCAGAAGCCTAGATCCAGGCCAGTCCACGGAGGGAAGGAGAGGCTGCATTCTTCAAGTGTTAATGATCTCAGGGCTGGGCAGGAGCTGAGTCCCCAGTCTAGCTAAAAACAACAAACAGTTCCCAGGAGGGATTTGTGAATGTCCTGAGAGTCAAGGATTTCCGCCCCATGGGGGCTGTGGGGCCTGTGAGGCTCTTAGCAAAGAAATTCCCCAGAGACCAGTAGCCTCTTGACCTCAAGGCATCACTCTGAATAGGGACCCTGTCCTCTCTCTCTGTCTTCCCTCTTCCCTCTTATTTTCTTCCAGTGAGGCCCAGAGCCCAAGCCTCCTGCCCATACCCGGGATAATTAGGAGACACGAGAGAAGGGTCTGGTGCATCCCCCACTGGTTTCTCTACTCTTCCAATGAGCCAGCGCGTGACCCTGGGCGTGCCATTTGGTAGATAAGTACACCAAGTCTCAGTTCAGAAGAGCCTGCACCAGAGAATGGTTCGGTTGGCAAAGTGATGAAACCCACTTTTCAAAAGCCAGGGGGCTGGGTGTGGTGGTGCGTGCCTTCAATCTCAGGAGCTGGGAGGCAGAAGCAGGTGGGTCTCTGTGAGTTTGAGGCTAGCCTGATCTATATAGTGAGTTCCGGGATTGTCAGGGCTATGTAGAGAGACCCTGTCTCAAAAAAACTAATCAACCAAAACAACAACAATAATATTAATAATGAGGCCATATGTGTTGAGCTATTCTTGTAATCCCAGCAGTAGAAAGGTCTCTACCTCTATATCTACCTCTACCAGAGGTTCGCTCACTGGCCAGTCTAGGCAACTTGGTGAGCCTTAGGTCAACGAGAGACTTCAAAATCAAGGGGGCTCCTGAGGAATGACCTTGGTCTTTCTACACAAGTTCGCACAGATGTGCACCTGCATGCTCACAAACCTGTACATTCACACAAAAGGAAGTACCCACAACAGCCACTGGCCATGCTGGGGCTGGGCCAGCATCTGCCTATTACATGCTTTCTACCCACCTCAGCCTCTCTCTGCAGGGCTGGACTATGCTCAGTGGTCCCCAGAAGAGGGCAGGCCTCCCCCTGGAGACTTCTAGAGGGCAGCTTGGGAGACAAGCCAGATCTATTAGGAGGTGATAGTCCTGGTCCTAGGGGGTCCTAATTAGGGTCACTATGGTTGTGATGAAACCATGCCCAAAAGCAAATTGGGGAGGAAAGGATTTATTTCACTTACTCTTCCATATCACAAGTTCATCACTGAAGGAAGCCAGGACAGGAACTCAAACAGGGCAGGATCCTGGAGGCAGGAGCTGATGCAGAGGCCATGGAGGGGAGCTGCTTACCAGCTTGCTCCCCATGGCTTGCTCAGCCTGCTTTCTTAGAGCACCCAGGACCACCAGCCCAAGGATGGCATCATACACCATGAGCTGGGCCCTCCCGCCTCTATCACCAATTAAGAAAATACCCTACAACCTGACCTTATGGGGGCACCCTCAATTGAGGGTCCCTCTTCTCATTACTATAGCTGTGTCAAGATGACATAAAAATTAGCCAACACATGGGGAACTATGAGGGAATCGGGAGGGGGCAGAATTCCAGAAGCCACACACACAGGAAACATCGTACTTGCACTTGGCACAGATCCCCTATAGGTCTCCAGGCCATGCTGTCCAGGGTGTCCCCTTTCCTGGGTCCACACTACACAGAGTTTATTGAACTCCTGATGTGTTCTGTTCCTTAAGGTAAGTCTCTTCAGAGCCATCCAGTCCCTGGGCTTCTTTTGCAAGTCCTTCTTTTTTCTTTATTTTTATGTGTGTGTGTGGGGGGGGGGGGGGCGGCGGGCGGGCGGGCGGGCGGGCGGGCGGGGGGCGGGGGCTCACATGCTGTGGTGTACGTGTGGCAATCGGAGGATGACTTTCAGGCCTCAGTTCTCTCCTTCCACCATGGCTTCTGGGGATTAAACTCAGTTGCTCAGGCTTGCAGGCAATCATTTTTCCTGGCTGAGCCATCCAAGCTGGTCCTCTTCTGTGGTTTCAACCCACCTTCTTTTCCAGCTTCCTGTCCCCACACACTCCTCTTCCCTTTCCTCTCCCCTTTCCCACACCCTGGGCCTGCAGCTTCCTTTGGGGGTGTTCCCACCAAGTCCCCAGGCTGCCTTCACTTGCTCCCTCTGGGTCTCTTCATTCTTTACCTCTCGCCCTTCCTATAACTCACAAAGCCACACCCTCGTGTTTTAAATCCATGTTTATTGACCACAGCTCATTAGTATGGCATAAATCACATCAATTGAGACGTTTTCTGAGGTTAAAAAGACAGTCTGAAGTCCCTAGGTATGCTGAGGCACACGTGTTGGGGCCTCACTCATACCTGCCCAAGGCTGGAAGCCCACCACGGACCGGCCTCCACTGGTTCTTCTCCACCTCCACCCGCCCCCACTCTCCCCCAGGCCAGAGGCTTCAGACAGAAGACATCCACAGTCGGGAATCGACAGTGTGCAGCCGTCCCGATTCGGTGGTCATCTTGGCATCTTGGACTTTTGGTTCCTGTACTCTCAAATTGCTTTCCAGAGATGAAAGAGCATCCTTGGAGCCTTAGGGAATGTTTAAAGAACCCAGGAGAGGAGGCCTGGAAAGGCAGGGCTAGAGAGCTTGCTGCAGTTATACCCCAACTGCTGGCAAAACTAGATCCAATGAGAGTTCATCTGCGCCCCTTTTCCTCCTGGCCGGCTTCCGCTAGCCTCAGCAGATAGGGGCATTTGCACTCACAGAAAGCTCCCCTCGTGGATTTTATGAAGTCAGAACAGGGTTTAGCAGCATGGCTCAGCACCCTCCGTCACCATCACCCAACCACAAGGACCATTTGCCACTGCATGCCGGAAGGAGCTGCCCCCTCAGCTCACCTGGGCTTGGATTTAGGAGTGTGGTAGAAATCACCTCCACACACAAAGCAAACCGATGAGGGATGCTGAGGCCAGTACAGTGACAGCCAGTACAGAGGGAAAGCTGGAAGAGGCCCTGGTCAGTGGAACCTCTGGGGAGGCAGGGCTGGGTGAGGGCAGTTTTGGTCCCAAGATAAAATGTATAAGGACAGGCTCCATGATAAATGGGGGCAGAGAGCTGGGAATGCACTTTTCAAAAGAGGCTCCAGACGATCTAGTCCACAGTCAAGGTCTGGAGACCGTGGCAGACACACCTCACTGCAGCTACATCGCCTTAAGACTCTGGAAGGCCACCTGTGGCCTTGTCCTTGATACCCTTGTGCCAGGCTTTTACTGCAACCATACATGTTCACCTTCAGCCCCCTCCAGAGTCACCAGAGGGAGGTTCCAGGGTCACAAGGCAGGGCTCCCATTCTAGCAGGATCAGATGAGGGCCGTGTGAAGAAGAGTGCCTCCTTTCTGTGGATCTTTCGGATCAGGAGTCACCCCACTCATCCCAGACCCTGCCTCCTTAGATAGAGCTATCTCTATGGTCCCTATGGTCT
The DNA here is from genome assembly GCF_049852395.1 of Peromyscus maniculatus bairdii. Taxonomy (NCBI): domain Eukaryota; kingdom Metazoa; phylum Chordata; class Mammalia; order Rodentia; family Cricetidae; genus Peromyscus; species Peromyscus maniculatus. Next base: position 107,134,795 of record NC_134854.1, read on the forward strand.
ACAAATGAGATGGAGTCAGGAGCCAGCAGCAAAGAGGCCTCCAAGTCTGCAGCAGTGAGAGGTGGTGCATGGACTGACAGCCCATGCTTGTCTCGGGCATCATCCATACTACCTCATCCACAGCCACGAAGTATTTGGCACAAGTCAAGGTCTTCCGGGATGTGGGGGTCACATACAGAAAGGCAAGGTCCTTTTTTGAGGCCAAGGGCTGGCCATTTCCAGAGGGGCCTGATGCATTTTCTGGACCGGAATCCACCTTAGAGACATGCTTGGAATGTGCAGCATCTGAGTGAGTCAGGCAGAGGAGTCAAAGGTCTGGTAGGAAGCTCGCTTCGACCGTTTGCTCCCAGGCAGGGGATGGAAGCTTGTAGATGTGGGTGGCTTGTTCATCACCACGGAGCCTGCCCGTGTCAGAACTGGGATGACACTACCTCTCAGGCAGTTGCCAGGGTTCTGGCCTTGTACCCTCAAGCAGGAGACTCTCCCATGCGGGAAGGTGTGGGGTGTGACAGACAGTGTCATGGCTACAGACTGGACTGCAGTGGGCTCTGCCCACCTTTGTCCCAGTATAAAACTCTAGCTACTCTTGGAAAAGAACCTTCCCCAGAGAGCCTAGATGGGCTCCTCTTCTTGTTCACACAAAACAAGTGTTCCCTTGTGGGGCTCCCTGAAGAGAGCTGGGGTGCTCTCAGGGGCCTAGAATCCATAAGAGCTCCATAAAAGATGACCTGTGCCTGAGGTCCCTGATTCTCACTCCACTGTGGTGTGGACAGGAGCTGGCTACACTCAGAGCCCGCTGCTCCCGGAACCTTCCAGAGGTCTCTAGTGCTCCTTGAACAAGCGAGCCAATTCCTGAGAACCTTGATTATGGCTAGTTCATCTTGGGGGGTGCAGACCACCTCCCCTCCCTTCCCTTCTCTAACCCAGGGGCCCATCAGGCCTAGCCATTACACTTTCCGTCCATCAATCCAACCCAGTTCCCAGGTTCCTCTGGCTCCCTCCACATGTCCACCTGCCACTTCTGGTCAGCTGCAACCAAGGCTCAGACTTGCTTCTAATAAAAAAAAAAAATTAAAACAAACAAACAAAAAAGAGCAACATATAAAAGGATCCTAATTCTACCCCAGGAGCGCTCTACAGTTCTTCAGCTCACACGGAATTGTGCTGAGTGGAGTTGAGACGACCCCATGTAAGGCCCGGAGATGCACTTGATTCTTTTTGTGTAGGAAATGTGTCAGAATTCCTCTCCCCTATGTTAAAATGTGAATGGTTAGTCTCTCTGCTGCTGGAGGTTGACTGCTTCCCGGGCAGCCCCTCCCTGCAGAAATCGCTCATGAGACTCCTTCCCCTCCCCAAACATCCGGCCTGGATAGTGCTGTGTGTCCAGGCCGGCTGATCTTCACTCACAGCCCCTTATTGTACACCACTGTGCGGCTGCTTGTGGCCCGGGCTATCTCAGGCTCCAACTGGGAAGTTTCGATCTGAGGAGAGAAAGAGAAGAGTGAAGGGCTAGGGAGGGCCAGGAAGAGAGGTGCCCTGGATCTGGTACCCAGAGTTCTGTGCACGTCCACCAGCCAGTGCCCACACGTCCTAGTGAGGAGTGCGCGTGCTTCCTTTTACATCACCCTTCCAGCTCAGGGCTAGCCTCTTTCTTGTCAAGACTTTGGGTTTCCCTCATTGCAAATGCTCTTGTTCCCCATACTGCCAGCACATGTGAGACCACTCCTCTACCCCGCCACCAGCCTCTCCCTTGGCAGCACCCCATTCACTGCTCTCCTGGACCAATAATACTGCAAGTCTCAGAGACTCCATCTCTGTCTACACACACACACACACACACACACACACACACACACACACACACACACACACACCAGTTCAGATCTCAGGGACCATGACTTCAGCTCCTTCCCAGACTCAAGGATCCTTCTAGCCCTGATGGTAGAAATCCTGCTTTAGAGGTCTCTGCCCATGCACCCACCTTTCAACTTGACCACCTCACAGAGATCTTCAAAAGCCACTGTCCCTGACTGCAGCTCGACCCTTGCGGTAGCAGCTTCCCCCAGGCCCCTGCCCGGTCAAGTCCATCTCCCATCCTCTACAGAGGCCACTGGGTTGAGTCTTCTCTGTCACCTCAGCAGCTCCCCACGGCTTCCCCCTCCTGAGCTGCTGAGCCGGCTTACCTCAGTGGCACTAGTGAGGAGTTCCTCTCAGACTCACAACCCACAGCCTACCAGGGTCCACACTCTGCCCCTCCCTCTTGCCCCCTCAGTGGCTGTCCCTCCCCCTTAGAAGGCAGAACCCCACCTGGCTTCACCTTCCTCCTGCCTCTGCACAGCCTTCTCCTAGATGTACTTCTCTCCCAACTTTGCTGTCCATTGACTCCTCCCCGTGAGTGTCTCCACATGCCATAAGGACCTTGCATCTGAGGAAACTCCTTTTGCACCACGGCAGGCTTGTCTGCGGCCTGGTATTTCTTCTCCTCAGCAACCATGCTTCTTTAAATTGTCCATTCTGGTCAAATCCACCTGTCCACCTCCCACTGGCTTCAGCCCACAGTAAATCTGGCTCCTGTTCCCATTATCCTCTATGAAAACCTCCCTCTGCAAGGTCACTGTTACCTTCCTTTCACAAGACCTATCGGACACGTCTTGGAGTACTGGGACTTGGTCTGGCTGAGTCCCTGGTGGCTGTCATGTCTGAGGGGTGTCCAGCTGTGGTTTTCCCTTGAGCCACAGGCCAACAGCTGACTGCTGGCTAGTCAAAGATGGCGGATGCTTCATGGGTACATAACCTCAACCATTCTGAAATAGAACTGAGTCCGCCATTTCCCCTGCCTCAGCCCCAGCTCCATGTTACAGGCAATAACACCCTTATCAAATGGCTGTCTGACTGAAGACCCTAGGCCCCCTTCCCTTCCCTTTCCTTCCCTCCCCTTCCCTTTCCTCCCATCCACTTCAGCCCACTGCCTTCTGAATCTCAGATCTGACTGCCCCTATCATCACTAAAAAAATGGTTCAGTGGTCTGAACCCATGCCTTTGGTCTCCACGGCTAGGCTTCCCATTATCTCGCAGACACAGGACATAGATACTTCTTTGAGCTCATTAGACGAACTGGGCTGTTCCCTGCTTCACCCCCAAGTCTCCTGGGTTGCCCTGACTATTAGAGGCATCCTCCCACCCATTCTCACTTCCACCCAATCTTCCTGTTTTCAGTCAGCTTCATAGGCCTAGCTGTAGACCATTGCTCATCTAGGCTGGTGAGGACAACCTTTCTGGCTCAAGACCCCCAAATTTCTTCTATCCGAGTGATATCCCAGCATTGGGGGGCTGACTGCTCACTCATCCTCTACCTTCCCACATCAGATCACAAGAGCCCCCAAAGGCAGGCCTGTGCAGATCTTGTTCACCCTGAGTCATTAAGGCCTAGCACAGTGCAAGAGTCTCTCTGGTTGGACTAATGGTTGGAAAGAAAATGGGCGGCAAGCACCTAGACACTAGATCCTTCTGGAAACTGCAGCAGCCCAGATATTGGCCTTCAGCTCCAGGGTGAGCCAGAAAGGATAGCATGAAGTGGACCAGTGAGGGAGGTGGTCTCTTAGTGCTGACACCAGCCCCCCTCCCTTCCACCCCAGCTTGGCATGCGATCCAGGCAAGATCATAGAACTACCTACCAGGCCTTTCTGTTGTAGCTCAGCTGACCGTGATCCTAGGTACATACTACATGTGAAGTCCTGGAGGCCTTAGGAGGTGGCCAGAGGGCGGCACAAACAAGGGAGACTTTGGGGAGCCCAGTCAAGCCAGGGAGCCCAGGTCAAGGTCCAGGCAAGAAAGAGTTTGGTGAGGACTAGAGCTGGTGGGCATGGATGGGGCCCTGGAGAAGGGGCATCCATCCCCTGTCCTCCTCAACATCCCAGCACTCTGGCTACTTGAGATGGCCAAACAGACAGGAGCTAGGCTCAGGACCCAGGACCCCTCTCCTGAAACCACCTGCTCGTGCCCCACCCCTCTACCCTGAGCCCCCTCCACCCCACCAGCCCCCCTGGTCCCCATGCTGCCACTGACACAATGCACAGCGCCCACGCTTAAAAATCTAAATGCTTTTGAAAATGTTTAACCTAGTTAGACAAATTAGCAAAAATTTGTGCAAAACAATTTAGGTATTTAAAATATTCAATGTTTTTAAAAAACTGGAAAACTGTTCTTAGCTTTCAGCTGCAAAAACCAACAAAATATAACATCCCAGCAATCTTACCATGAGGTGTAACATAACCCTTCGGGAAAGCTGTTAAACAGCTACCGAGGCATCCTGGGAAATAGCACTTCATTTATTCAAATGCACATATGTCAGGCTTTTGCACCATATGTCATTCCAAGCTATTTACAGTAATAATTAAATCTTAATCAACGTTTAACCTCTGTAAAATGTTTGAAGAATCCTAATCACCCTTCAGACTGCACTAATGAAGGAGAAATATATAAACATAAAAGGAAAATGATGCATAGATACCACACTGGAAAGAACAGTAATTGCAAAATTGTATTTCTTTTAAATATAATCAGTAAATGATGTAAAGTAAGCCAAGGAGTATTTTAAGTTAAGACATCTTGGATGTCAGAGGTGTGAGCAGCTAATTTTGTTCTGCTACCCATAACAGATGTAGCATATTTTATTTTAGTGCCATTATTAGCAGCTCCCCATGCAGCTTTCACTGAAGCACCGAGGCCCGCATTAAAATCCTAGAGGCTGCTCACCACCGAGGTGGAGGACCGAGGCCCAGGGCCACGGCCTGCAGGGCCCACTTCCCACAGAACACAGCACCCCTACAAGACTGAGGCCCCTCCATCATGGCATCCAGGCTCCCCTGGGCCCCCCACTGAGCTGAGGGCAGCAGGTAGAATAGAAACAAATGTGGGGAGAAGCAGGCAGTGCAAGCCTCCTGGGGGAGGTGGCCAGGCACTCTAGAGTAGGGTCTTGGGGACAGAGTCACTACTCCTGCTCATTTTCATTCAGTGTGTGTATATGCTCGCATTGGCCAACTCCACACACTCGGACTGGGCGAGCAGTGACCGACAGGGCCAGCCCACTGCCCTGGAGAAGCTGGAAGTCTAGGGGAGGAGTCAGAAAGTGAAAGCAGATGGATTCCTGAGAGACAAAGTACCATGGAAACTGGGGAGGGCCTCGGGGTTACCATGAAATGGAGAAGGAACAAGGAAGGGAGACTTCTCAGAGGAGGTGGGCCAGGAAGAGAATGGAGGATTTGGATGAGAGAAGGCAGCCATACTTGCTGGTTTATTAAGAGGAAGAAACTGGCTGGCCAGTCAGCATGGGCTGTGGACAGGAAGGAGGGAGGTTACGTGGGACATGTGGATGTCAGCCTCGGACGGGCAAGACATCTTAGACTACCTGGAGGTGTCAGCCATTCTCCAAGAGAATTAGGGAGCTATGGAAGGACTGTGAGCTGGGATGGGCACACCCAGGCTTAGAAAGGCCCCTCTGGCCATGGCAGAGTGGAGGATGGGGAGGGAGAGTGAGGGGGTAGGGGATCCTCCCAGAGGAGCAGCTGTTGGAACCAGAAAGTTCTTAGGTCCTGCCTTCTGACGCTGCCCATGGGGGCAGGAGGAAGAGCCTGCCAAAGAGCCTTTCCGAAGATGACATCCACAGAGCTGATGACCAATTGCATGTGGGGGTGAGAGGGAGGTGTCGAGGATGACTGGGCGTTGGATGACTCCTAATTCTAGCTCCGGAGCTGGGGTGGTGGTGATACCATTCTCAGAGGCAGGGAATATGGGAGGCGGGTGGGCTGGCCATGCTGAGGCTGGGGTGCCTGTGGGTCTCCTGGGTGGAACGGCCTGAGAGGCAGATGGGCCCAGGGTTCTGGGCTCTGGGCAAGAGGGAGCCGGATGTGCGCGCACAGCCAGCGCCTCCAGAGTGGGGGAGCTTGCCCGGGAGAGCAGATGGAGGGGAACAGGCACATTCGAGGGGTGGGGAAGGGAACGAGCCCAGGAAGGCAGCCTTAGGCGGCCAGCACAAGCAGCTGAACAGTGACATAGGGTACCCAGACACCTCAAGGCCCTCTGGACCAAGTCAATGACGTCTCACAGTGGTCCCAATGACCTCTTTGCAACCCCCCACCCCCGCAGCTAGATTGTGGGGAACCTCCTGAAATGGAGACTTCCCAGCACCCTTGGGTGCATACAGCCCTACTTCCGCTGTGAGACAGGTCAGCTAGCCACCTGTGAGGACCCCTCCAGTTCTCTGGCCACGGCTGGGTGTGGGACCAATGAGCTACCATTTTCAGATCTCAGGTGTGTACGAACCACCAAGGGCCCTCCCCATTGGGCTAACTGGGGGAGGCCAGGACAAGGACCCTGGCGCTGCCTATATCATCAGGCCACCATTCCCTCCTCTTATCGATATACAAATAGATCGTAGGCCATCTTTCTGAGATGAGGGCAGGGGGGCAAGGTTCTCCCGAGGAATTTCTCCAGGTCCTGCCCGGCACTGTCCTCCAAACCTGTGGTTCACAGTATGGCTGGACACTGCAGGTTTTCCAGCTGCCCTCTCCAGCTCCAACCCCTCCCCCATCCCCAGAGCAAAGGACAAGTGCTAGTCTTTCTTTTGAGGACTCCTGGGCTGCTGGATGGGACTGAGAGGTGACTTTAGGAAGCGACAATTCTGCTTTATATGCCACACTGGAACTGGCACCGTGGCCACAGTTGCTAGCAGATGGGGCTCTGGAGAATGAAGAGAAGAAGGCTCAGAGAGGCATAGGTACAGCCCGAAGGGGCACCAGCACCAGAGGCCCTGAGGGGTGGGCTGAGGAGGCTGGGACTTGGTTATATCCACAAGGCAACTGCCCCAGGCTCTAGGGCGATGAGATGGTGCTGAACAGCCACAGGAAAAAGAGATCGCCCCAACTTCAGGCTGTTGGCTGAGGCAACCAGGAATCTGTGTGTCTAATCTGGTGGGCTTCTTCAAGCCCAGGCTGGTAGAGCTGAATGGAGGCTTTCATAGAGAAGGGTCTGGGAGAAGGTACCAGAGCCTCAGAGAGCAGGAGCTGCAGGAACCATAGAGGATGCTGAAGGTATTGCTCAGTACATGCTGGGTGGTACTTCTTGCCCCATAACTGGCGATGCCATGAACGCGTCCAGCCTGCCACCAAATAAGCACTACCAATCTGCTGGGCCTGCTTCATCAGCCCCATTTCCTTCCTGCAGACCAAGCTCGAACCATGAAGCCCCCTCTCAGGAGACACCCCAAAATGCAGAGTACCATGTCCAGTATCTCCCCTAAATACCCCAAGGCCCAGCTAGCTCCAGAGCCCTTGCTTCCCTATAGCTTTCCTTCATGGTCTGGGAAGGGTTAACCTTGAGTTATTTGCAGCCAGACACCCTGGGTTGGGGTGGGGGCCAGCAGTCAGGAATGCACTGGGGGCACCTCTGCCTTCCAGCCTGGGAGCACACACACACCTGCAGCCAGGCCCAGTGGATAGTTTACATATTTGAACCTGGAGCTAAGGTGCAGAGACATAAACAGGAAACTGGATCCCCCAGCCGTGCCCCATTCTCTGGGGCTTTTCCCTACTACAAAGCACTCCCTCCTCCTGCCTCTGCTGCCATGGCGGGCTTTTCTACCTCCTTTTCAAAGAGAAGGGCAGAGGGGTGGGACGTTCAGCCTGACCCTGTGACACAGCCTAAAGCCACTTCCGTGCCTGCACAGGGGTCTGGGCCTCTGAGGCAAGCAGGTGGCACAGCACTTGACATAGGCCCCCAAAGCCTGGCTGGTCCACCGGGCAGCCATCTCCCACTTTTCGAACCGGGACCGAGCCAGCGTTGGGTTCTGCTCATATACACACTGCACATCAGTCTCCGAAACTGATCTGAGAGTCTCTGAAGGGCCAGGGTAAACTGGGGTACCGGAGCAGCTGAGGCCTGAGCCTGGACCCCTGAGTGCCTGAGTTAGGCCTCTGGTACCCATGATGGACCCCAACCGCCTTCTGAATGAAAGTCACACTCCAGCTAGGCATGGTGGCACATGCCTATCATCCAGCACTTGGGAGGCAGAGGCAGGAGGATTGAGAGTTCTAGGTCAGCCCAGTCTAGATAACAAGAGTCTGTCTTAAACAAAACAAACCTAGACTCCTTGATTCCAGACTCAGCAAAGCCACCTCCCAGCCTATTACTCCCAGAACCTTCTAGAACTCCTCCTGTTGGTGGAGAAGCTTGGGTGGGCAAAACTTCCACTGAGCGAAGACCATGTCTGGCCTGCTCAAGGCCTCGTAGGGCTTTCTCAGGGTTCCTTGGATGCTCTGCTCTTGAGGTATGAGGTATATCTGCCTCCTCCTGGAGGGATCCCCTGATCTCATGCCACACCCAAGATTGTGGCCTTGAGCATTTCCAGCACTTGTCTTTATCTTCATCACATCTCTGGTTGAAGACTAGGGCAGAGAAAAGACAGATTACAGCTTCCACATCCACACGGAGATCCCCTCAAGATGACTCAATATTCCAACTCAATCAAACTGAACTAAAGACCCCCCCCACTGAATATGGGGCTCCTCCCCTGAACTTTGTAGACCCAGCAAGTGCTTCATTTCAGAACTTTGTATTGTTCCTGGGTGCCCTCTGGTGGACTGACCTTAGAGTCTGTCTCTCTCTGTCTTCTCAGCCTTGAGGACTCATTTTCTCCACATATATATAGTAGGGAAATTTTTCTAGGACAAAGATAACAGCTAGAAGTGGGTGGGAGGGTCTTAGGAGGGGGTAGAAACTCACATGATGCTATGGGGCAAGGGTGAGATTGTAGCCATCTTGCCCAGCCCTAGCCAATAACACCTCTTACAGGCCTCGGCCCTTGCTGTAGTCTAGGCATGCTCCAAGCCCTTTTCACTTAGTGCTTTTCACTCAGGAAAACTTTGCCCAGCGAATCCTCCACTCCATCTTGAATCCAGGGAGGGAGACCTGGGAAGGACAGGTTGGGAGGTGGCTTTCCTGAAACATACCGTTGAGAATGTGTGCATACTGGTGGGTATGCACGTGTGTGGGCCTGTGTGCATGCATGGGTTAGGATGGGGGGGGGTGGGGAACAGGCAATATGACAGGTGGCGTTGGCGTTCCTGGGATCCAAGTGGCTTTGCCATCCCCGTTTGTCCCTCCTGGGGGGTCCTGTGGGCAAATTCCAAGAAAGCAGCGGGCGGGGAGGCGGCAGATTTCTGACAGCAAAAATAGCCTGCTTCGGCGTTCAGTGGGGATTGATTAAAACCAGCAAACGAGAAAAACCCCAAACAAACATCTCTAAGCAAAGATGGATGTGAGACTAAAGAGGAAGAGGGACAATCCTCTAGGGACAGTGAAAGGTCCTGTGGACTCAGGAGGGACACAGTGCCCGTCAGACACTGCCTCTGACCTTGTTTGGGTCCTGGGAGAGCAGAAGGAGCAGGGGGCAACAGCCAGGGTGCACCAAATGTGTCGGGTGGTGATAGAGTCGGGCTCTCAGCCTTACATGGAGGGAGGAGAGGCTCTGTCCTGAGGCTAGAAATGAGACCAGAGCCTACATGTTTGAGGCAGGATGGATCCTGAATATCAAGAAAAACGTCCCAGGGACCGGGCATTCTAGAAGATTCCCAACCAACTCTTCCCTCAAATTTGTGCTCACAGAAAGGGAGACAAATTGGGGAGGATATTGGCTTCTGTTGTGTCGGGCTGTCACGCTGCCTAGCCAGGTGGGTCCCCCAGTGCTATCCCTTTCTGCGGGGCTGATGAGGCTAGACAGAGCGGCTCTAGTACCCATGGGAGGGGCGCATTCTTACATGGGAGGGTTCCTCTCTATGAAAACTATAGAGGGACAAGAGGAGGTGAGGAGTAGGGGCTGAGTAGAGATGAATGTGGCGCTAAGAATTACTTCCGAGTCCCAAGTTGAAAGACGGTGTGCACACAGTGCTGAAGAGGGCTCAAGCCTTCCTCCCACCATGCCTCGGGCCCCGGGAGGCCCTCTAGAGATGAGCTGGGGAGTGGCTGGACTGAGGGGGTTTGGGCGGGGCTGACTGATGCCTTTTCTTCCAGTTAAGGTGTTCAGCAAAAGCTAGAGACTGGGGAGGAGACGTCCATCTGCTGAGGTGTCAGGAAAGGCCAAAGGCCAGGGGCCAACAAAAGACGAGACAGCAGACAGCGCAAACAGGCCCAACAGGAAACGACCTTCCGGCTTGTGAACATGACTCCTGGGCCCCCAGGAGGCCTCTGCAGCAACAAACACCTTCCCCCCTGCAGTAAAAGGCTGGGGCCTGACCCTCCTCTCCAGACCGCCTGCCTTAGAGTAGCTGGGTGGACAGCGCCCGCCCGCCCGGGGGATGACAAGGAAGGCATGCTCCACAGGAGGCCAAGGGCCTTGCCCAGCCTCCTCTTGGCACCACTCAGCTAGCACTCAGAGGGCACACTCACACTGTGAGCAAGGCAGGCGCCTGAGGATCAGCATGGGACTTTGAGTCGCGTGGCTGCCATCCTTCTGATTCCAGCACCTGCCTCTTATTTTCACTTCCAGGTTCCTACAGGGCAGAGAGACTGGAAGAAACTGAGTTCTAATACTTGCCTTTTGGCTGAGGTCTTAACTGGGGCCATATAGGGATCAAGCTAGGAAAAGCCAACCAGAGGGCGGAAGGGAGGCCCCGGGCTGCAGGATGGCCCAGTACAACAATCCCCCCCCCACACACACACCTAAAGACAGGGCTGAGCCTCCGTTGCCCCCCCCACCCCCCCACCCCCACTCGTCCCCAGACAAGCCCCGCCTTCTTCTGTGGACACATTTCAACCTCACCAAATCGGCTAATTATTGACAGTTGGTGAAGAGGAGATTTCACTTTTTCCTCCTGTTAAACTGCTCCTAATTAGCTCCCTGTCACCAAGCCGGCGCCCGCCCGCCGCAGTCCCCCGTTCACAGCGCCTCATTAACCTTTCGCTCCTCTCCTGCCGCCTGCCAACAAGATGAGGACAAAACCAGATTGTGGAACAATAGCTCCCGCTTGTACAGCAGCCCCTTCTCTAGCCCCCGAGCTCCCCAGGGAGCAGAGGGGGAGGGGAGAGCCTGGATATGGGAGAGTCCCCGAGGACTCAAGGAATTAAGAAAGACAGAGGCAAGGGCGAGGGAGGCTTGGCCAGGGCACTGCTTCTTGCTCCCTAGGAGACCTGCGGTTCATTAAACTGCTGGGTTGGATACATTCCCAGGTAGAAAACATTGTGTGTCAGAATCGGAGGGGCATTCATCATTGCCCGGTCCAGACTCCGGGGACAGCCAAGCCCGTGAACCCAAAGACTGGACTCTGGATGTTACCCTAAGACAGTCTAAGACACCAGTGTACACGCAGATGGGGCAGAGGGGTAGACTAAGTTTGCTTATTCAGAGGCCTAATATTCACAATGGACAGGGCCTGAAAGGCCGCCCTAAGTCAGGACCGTGTCAACTAGGGAGCCCCGCACAACCTACCCTACCTCAAGGGCCCTTGGAGCAAGCCATAGCGTATCCTGTCTGGATAGCATACCCCTGACTTTATCTCCATCGTGACTACCACCCTCATATGACTTTATTTCAGCTTTTTCTGAGACAAGGTCTTATGTAGTCCAAACTGGATTCAAAATCACTGTGTAGTCAAGGATAGCCTTGAATCTCTGATCACCTAGGCTCAGGTATGTGATATCATACTCAGTTTTACTTTGTTTGTTTGTTTGTTTGTTTGTTTGTTTGTTTTTTGGACCCAGGATCCCCCTGTATTATCCTAGCTGGCCTACAACTTGCTGTGTAGATTGAGGCTGGCCTTGAATTTGTGGGGATCCCCTCCTTCTGCCTCCCAAGGGCTAGATTATAGGTGTGAGTCACGACACCCAAGGACATTTAATTACTTCATTTTCAACACCAGAATACATGTTTCTGGAGATTAGAAGACTGTCCCAGTCACAAGAGAATAGCCTACTCTTCACAGGAGACCATGGGGCAGGGGACTTATTCTAGGTGCTGTTGGGACACCTCGGTCTAACCAATGCTCCACTGCACCCTTATCCTCCAGGTCAAAAGAAAGATCCATTCTCCCTGTCCAGTGAGTTTGAGGCCTGGCAGGAGGGCAGATCTAGTTCTCATACCCAAGTTCAGAGCTTATTCCAGATCCTACCTCTTGGTCTCCTAGATGCTCCCCCGGCCCCCGGCCCGTTCTGTTAGAAAACAAAGAGGTACCCCCACAGAAGGTCCCTGTAGATATGAAGGTGGATTCCCTAGGAAAGGCAGGCTGTCTAGAAGAGGCCAGTTTTGTTGTACTGATAGATAAGCAGGGGCAAGTCTGGCGTATATACTTGGTCCCTCTTCCCCCCCCCCCCCCCAAGACAGGATTTCTCTGTGTAACAGCTCTGGCTGTCCTGGAACTCACTCTATAGACCAGGCTGGCCTCGAACTCACAGAGATCTGCCTGTCTCTGCCTCCCAAGTGCTGGAATTAAAGGTGTGCACCACCACCACCTGGCTTGGTCCCTCTTCCTATAGTAAGGTGTGGGCATGCTGGAGAGTGTGACAGAATCCTGTCTGGACAAGCTGCCTCTTATGAGCAACGTGGACAACATCCTTAGCCTTCAGCTGCCCCAATGCCCCACTGGTACACAGGAACACTTTCTCTGCTGGGCCCATCTCCAAGCCTCCTCCCCACTCCTCCTCCCTTCCCCTCCTTGGCTCTCCTGAATCTGCTCCCCCCAGGTTCACTCTGTACCTCAGCTTAAACTTGACCTTTCTTTCTCAAACATCTCCTCCTCCAGTCCCTTCAATGTACCAAATGAAAGGACAGATATTTAGCACAAGACGCCCCAAGGCCAAGTTCTCAGCACAGAGGAGATTTATTTGCCCAGAGGGATGAAGGGTGGGGAATAAGAGACAAAGACCGGAGTCAGAGGATGACAAGGGACAAGGGAGAGGGAGAGAATATTTATCTCAGAGGGACAAAGGACAGTCTCTGGATAGAGACAGACATGGCCCATAGGCAAATGGCGGTTTATAAAGGTAAAAGGGGAAACCCTCTGTTAGGATGAGGTGTTTAATTTTGATTGGGCATGTTAATTAGGGCAGCCAAAGGGGAGTTTCTGATAGCTGGACTTTGGTAATCAGCCTCAGGAGGAGGAAGTGGCCAAATAAGGGAATAGACCTCACTGCCTAGCTTTAGGAATGTAATCTAATGGTTTTTAGCAAGGCCAAGGGAATGGGGGAAGGGCAAGGCCTGCCAGAGCCATGTCTGCCATGCTCAGGCTGGCTAGAGTCCCTTCACCAAAGGTTCTGTGTCTCTAGGCAAAACTCTCCCCAGAGGTCAATGACCTCAACTGATTTGGTAACATTTCTTGATACTTAACTAGACTTGAAGGACTTAAAATACAAGGCAAGCAGAGGCATAATGGTGTGACCTCAAGTCAAGGTAGCTGTAATTACTATTTTTGAGTTGACCATGATGCCATTTCAATAAGCAGAAACCCTCATTTGAAAAGAGCAAAGCTCTCTCCCAGGCATGGAAGGGGAAATAGAAGTTCTTCCTCAAGCTCCGGGGTTAGAGAGTCGGCCACCACACCAGTCACAGCAAGCTAGCCATCCTAGGCACCAGTTCCTGAACTTGGTCTCCACGTCTCCTAGCTAATTAATTAGTACTTCAGCGATTACTTCTGTTGACAGCCTTGGTGATTTTTGGCAAGGTTGGGTCAGCTCAAGCAAGTCCAGACTCATATGGCAAATTCCCCTGGCTTCTGGGACATGAGACATGATCCCTGTACTGCAGAAGTATCACCTTGTTAGAATTAATTGGGAAGGTGAACGAAGAAACCAATGGCTGATGACTTTGGTGCCTTGGGTTGCAGACAGGTCTCAAAATACTCTATAATATCCAGGTTGGCCTGAACCCTGTTGGGGAAGGTGCAGCTGAGCAGGGAGTTCTGAAGAGCATGCTACTGCTCTCTCTTCTGAAGGACAAAGACCTCATGCAATTCTTTCCAACCTATAAGAAGTTTGGGTTGTGGTAAGTGAATGTGGCTAGACACTCAGAAGCACTAACATCCATATACTTGAACAGGCAATGGGGACAAAGGAGTCTGGACCTTGACTAAAGCCTCTTGGACCAGCTGACTAGACCCCTATCTGTACCGGGGTATGGCCTCCAGAGCGTCCCCTCCTAACAACGCTGGCTTCTGCGACTGAGGGCTGGTCCCAACCATGGCTGTTCTCAGCCTTGTTTTCCTGTAAAGCCAGGAGGATGATACATGGGATGATTCTTTCTAGCTGGGATGGCTTCTGACTTGGTGATCTGGGGATTCTCTGTCCTGGATCCTCTCCACAAGTAGAGCTTCCAGCATAGTCATGTCGCCAGAGACCTCAGAGTCACCTCTGCCCTGTTTCCAGGGTTTAGAGGTGCCTGTAGCCCTGGGTTCCACTGGGAGTTCCCAGACTCAGCTTTCCTAGGTTCGGAAGAGCACTGAAGGCAGAGGGAACTATAGCCTCACACAGCACACCAGGGTCCCAACCGTGAGTGTCCCAAGGTGACTCCAGCCCCTACACTAAGGCCCTGGGCTTCCAGTCTTCACTAACCTCCCCCCACCCCCACCCCCGTTGCCACTTTCCCCCCAGGAGCCCCGGCTTGCCCTCCGTCCTCCAGTTGGGCACTTCTTGAAGCAGGGCTGTCCTCAAATCACTCTGGAGAAGCGTCCCTCTCTGGCCACAAGCTCAGCCGCTCTGAACAGCGGGTTGGTCCTCTGCTCTCTTGGCCTCTGACTTGCCATCCCCTGTCCTCTCCCCTTACAACGGCACCTGCCACCTGCCCACCCTCGCCAGCAGCTACCGGGAGCAGGGCTCGCCCCTGCCAAGGCTGGTCCCTTGGTCTACGCTCCAGTCCTTTTCTCTCTTCTTGGACTTGACTCTTTCTCGGGAGTCCTCTATTCTCTCCTGGTGTTTCCATTTTGCATGCACACGAGCTCTAGAGGTCTGCTGCGGCCCCACCCCTCACCCCCTAAGCTGCACACTCTACCACTGGGGACAAGGTTTGCCTTTATGGTCTGAGGACAAGGGGTATTCGCTAACCTCAAGGAATTTGAACATCCCAATCTCCGTGAGCCTGGCACTGTCCTTGCCTGGAGGCTTCCATCCTGTTCCTGTGGCACGAGACACTGTCCTAGACTGTAGACCTGGAGCCAGCTCCCCACAGGGCACCTCTGCTCACAGGGTCCACAGGGTCCTCCCACCCACAGGTCTAACTGACTCAACTCTCTGTCCTCCCTCAACCCTCCCCTCTTCCCATCTCCATCTTGTGACAACATGACTACATCTGCCTTCTGGTTTCAAAACCAGAGAGCCAGGCACAAATCCTGCAGGCTCCCTTTCCCTCCCACCACATGCAGCTCTCGAAAATCCCGAGGAAGCGGCCGCCCCTCTCTCACAATGGCCCCGCTTCTCAATGCCCACTGCCAACAGCCTGGTCCAAGCCGCCATCATCTCTCACTGGACGCCCGCCACAGCTTCCTGATGGTTCCCTCTCCAGAGCTCCAGCTCAGCTTCATGAAGCAGGCATGGAGACCATCCGTTCCCGATCAAGAGTCCTTTGTGTAGCCCTTTGGATGCTATCTCCCCGCGGCTTCAGCCTTCAGGTTCTCAGCACCACCCGGGGCCATCGGGCTTTACCTGGCTCACCTCATCTCTTCCCACTACTGCTCACAGGGCAGACTTCATTCGGGTATCAGATGTCATCTTACCTCAGAACCTTCATACCGACTTATCCCTCACTTGTGTGTCCCAAGACCCTGCTCAGCGGGCCAACTCCAACCCAGCTTCCAGGCCCCAGGAAGCACCACTTCCCTCCAGGCTCTGTTTGCTCTGCTGCCTCTTTTCTCCCACCCTAACCTTTCTCAAACTTTGTTTGCTATTCCACAGCATCCTGTGTTGCTGCTTGATCTTTGAAAAGGTCATCCTGGGCCAGGCTCGTTCCTCGTTTTTTTCCTTTATGCATTATTGTTGTTGTTATAATTTAAGAAAGAATCTCACTCTGTAGCTTAGGCTGGTCTCCAACCGACTTTGTAGCTCAAGCTGGCCTCAGACTCACAGCAGTCCTCCTGCCTCAGTTCCTCCACCCCACGAAGCCATCGCCTAAGATGCTGGGATTACAGATGTGAGCCATCACACCTGGCTTCATTCATGGTTCTCCCCACAGAGCCTGGCTCAGTACTGGCAGTCAGCATGGGTTAGGTCTTTGTCAATAAATGACTCCTCCCTGCCCTGCCCTTTAACCCCACTGACCTCTGACATCTGCGGGAAAAGGCTGATGGCCAGTGGCAGGGCCAGGCCGAAGGCTGCCAGGCACACGAGGCTCTGCACGGGTAGAAGCAGCCGCGGGCGTGCCTGCAAGAGAGCCGTCCTGTGGAGAGAAAGAGGGCCGTGTGAGGTGCACAGCCTGGGCTGGATGGCCATGAGCTGCCAAGCTCGGTCCCATGCTACCTCAGGGCCAAGGCAGCAGATCCCGCAGCCCAGGGCATCTTTAGCTAAGTAGGAAAATGGGCACTAACTTTCACTAGTAACTACTGCTTTCCCCACACCCAGCTATGAAGGACATTGCTGGACCCACCCAGCAAGGAATCCTCAGCTACTTAAATCATAAGCAAGTTCTTACAATGGGACACCCATCTACAGTTGTCTAGCCCTGTTCATGGAGGTAGGATTGGGGCAGGAGAGACTGTCATCCCTGGCTCCTGAAGAGACATGTGAGATGGTCTTTAGATGCATTCAACAGAGGAAAACCCCAGCATGTGCCATGCAGGGAGAAGACACAGAATATACTTGTGTACATACACACATGCACATACACAAATACATGCACATGATCAGGGAGAGGCAGTCCTTATCATGCATGAGAACTGAAGACATCCTGTTGACTACCACTTCCATCCAAGAGCCATGGGGAGGGCAGGCGTGGCCAGGGGACTGGCCCTGGACTCTTGTGGCTGCTCGTATTATCCTGAGCTGCTCCTAGCACCTGACTTCAGGACCCTTTGAACAGCCACACCCCCAAACATGATGCAGTTGTCACCCACTCTCTATGGCAGGATTTGGGGGGCATGATTCCTGAGCAGGAGCGAAGTGTGAAAAACTTCTCTTCAGGGTGCCGAGTTTGAAGGAGTTCTTGCGACAGAGTGGGGGCCCACCCTAGCTGATAAGCACCTACTCACCACACTTACCAGAAACCACCATTGGGCAAGATCTACGGCATTCCACCCATGGAGACCTGGCAATTCCAGCAGGAAGAATACCTGGATTGTCTGCTAGAGATATTAGGTGGGCACTAAACCTGGTCTCAGTAGCCACAGCAGCCTCAAATGACCAGCCCGAGTGACAGATGACAACAGGATCTCTTTCCTGTCCCCCACTGCAGCAGGTCTGGCCCCAATCACAGAGGAGAGCCCCTTGCTGTACACTGTCTAGATCTTGAGTGTCTCCAAACTGCCACACATTAGAGGTCTGCTCTCTAGCCTCACTGTGCTGGGAGATGGCAGAAACTAAGGCTTGGGGCGGGGTGGGGCGGGGAGGGGGTCTTCAGTTCACTGAGGTGGGACTCCCTTCAAGAGCATGAGAGATTTCCAGCCCCTCCCCTACCACCTGTTCAATCTATAAAGGGAAGAGGTTGTTCTGCTACCTATTTACCCCCTGTTGGCCTGCAGCCCCAGGGGTAAAGCTGGATGACAGGCTGAATTGTCTGAAAGTGAGAGCCAAAATAAAACGCCTTTAATTCCAGCACTCGGGAGGCAGAGGCAACAGATCTCTGTGAGTTCGAGGCCAGCTTGGTCTACACAGCAAGTTCCAGGACAGCTAGGGCTGTTACACAGAGAACCCCTGTCTCAAAAAATCAAATCAAATCAAAATAAAAAAATAAACATTTTCTAAGTTATCTCAGACGTTTATTCGAATAAAGGAAAACTGACTAATCCATCCCTCTGGGTCAGGGTCCTAGTCCTGGGGACAGGTAACCCCCCTATCATCCTTCCCTTCTGGGGCAAACTCAAGAACACGCGGCAGATAGCACAGTTGGGAGGGGCAGTTCTCAGACCTTTGGTGTATACTGGGATGGTCTGGTTAACAGTGTAAATCCCCAAGGGCTCCTGATTCCACGGGACCCTCCTTCAGCTGGCATTAGACCCAGGAACTGGCATTCATGAATCTACAGATCACACTTCGGAGAGGCGGCTGCCTTTCCATGTTCTCACTCAGGTGTTACCAAGACCCAACTGCTTATCAATTCTAAGCAAATCCAAAGGTCAGCCAGCTCAGCAGCAGGTAAGTGTGCATCATTTTTGCTGGTACTGCTGTTGCCTGCACAGAGGATGCGAATCCTGACAGGTGCATTGTTCTCTTGCCTTTCCTGGCTGGCCTGGACCCCATGCTCTGTGTGGATGTTGGATTGTTGCTAGGTTCAGTTACTGGGGTTGGGGCATGGGGTCCCCCAAGGAATAAGCGGAGTAAGGCAAGGGTGCTAAAATCAAGCTCAATCCCAAAGGAGCGGCTCCCCATTCTCCCCCCAGTCTCTGTTAGCCCCGGGCCTCACAGGCTTCCTCTGGAGTCACACAGGGGTTGGAATGAGGCCAAAACCAGCCCTGTGAAGCGTGTAGCTCTGATCAGCCTCTCCTGCCTGGGACTCTGGACTGTCTTCCTGGTTCTGCAGCAGTTCTCAGAGGGTGTAGGGTTCCTGGAGGCACAGCCCTGAGGATCACCTAGAGCTGGGAATGGTGACTTCCTGGAAGTAAGGCAGGGCAAACTCCCATCCATGGAGATTGTGACCTTGGCTTCTCTGAAGGGAGACTGGCTGAAGTCCCTTGTGGGCAAGTGGGTCCAGGGAGCCCCAGGGTTGCAACCTTTGAGAAGCCTGCAGAGTCTGGTCCAGAGCCCCCAAGAGAAAACACAGCAGGATGGGGGGAGGGGAGAAGAGGGAAATGGCAGGCAGGGATTGGAAAGGCAGCTGGGGGAGTTAAAATATGCAGATGGAGAGATGTGCGAATGCTTGGAAAAAGGAAAGACCCGGATCACAGGCAGCGAAGGAGCTGGGGGAGCGGACTAAGGGATCTACCATGGGTGGGGCCAGGACCTACATCCAGCTTCCACCCACCCAGATGCACTTTTCCAGTGTATTCTGAGCCAGGGTCACAGGGCTTGGGGAGCAAACGATAGCCTTCCTGTCCCTACATCGACACCTGTCTCTGCGATGATGCGATGATGCCTTACATCTGGGGGCCTCCCAGCCCTGGCTCAGAACCCAGCTTACTGGCTGGTAGGGGCTGCAGGGAAGGTGTGGAACATGAGTGTGGGCAAGGGGAGCAGAGAAGGTGTTCCCAGCATAGGTGGAGGTCCCTCTACTTCGCACTTCAGACTTCTTTGGATCTCAGGGGCAGGGACAATGGTGCCCACAGAGTTTCTTTCCACCTCTGTCTAATCCTAGCTGGAGGCCCAGGCTCCAGACCCCAGCGCTCCTGCCAGAGAGGATAGACTGAGGCCAGAGGCAAGCGAGGCAGGTCCCACCCCGGCTGCCACACAACAGCTGGTGCCCCCCCCTTGCGGTGAATTCCTTCAGCACTTCCAGAGCAGCCCTACTTTGCGCTCCATTAATTTGCAAGTCTGCTTTGTAAGTGTGCTTTTGTCTTTCCTCCCTGGCTGTCCAGACTTCCCCACCCAACCTGGCTACAGAGGGTAGGGGTGCCCACCTCCCACCTGCCCTGAAATCTCGCACCCAAGAACTCTGGACAGCATAGCTGCCCACCTCACAGGAAAAAGATGCTGGGTGGAGCCAAATGCCAAGCCCGGGAGAGCATGACAACAGTGGCCCCGTGTTCTAAGTGGGAAACTGAGGCTGGAAAAGCATACTTCCCTATTAGATGTCTCAGCTGGCTCTGCTCAGTGTCCTGCCTCACCTGCCATCCAGGCTCGTGCTTTTATAGTGGGCGTGAGATCAACAAGCCTTTGCATGTACAAACTGGGTCTTATCCATCTCAATATTCCCGAGGGAACTGGGACTGAACTCTTCCTCAAAATCATCCCAGGAACCCCCAGAAAAGATCAACTATTAGTAAGCTGCATGGAGCCCCAGACCACTGACCTCTCATTATCCTACCCTGGAGCTTCCTTGGAGCCTGGGATGAGGCAGGCCATGCAGCACTCCTAACACTTGGTTGGGAGGGTTCACAGCCAAAATAATCCCCATACCACTTTCCATAACTCCTAAAACCAATTTAAGCCGACAAAGCAACGCCATGCCAAGCCTCCTTCAACTCTACAAACTCAGTTCCTATGCAGACTGGGAAAGCATCACAGATCCTGCTCCTCTCCAGCAAATTTGTGTCAAAGGACAAGCCTCTGACTGGCCTGGCTGAACTGGCTTTCCAGCCGCTCCTGTGTAGTTCTCGGGTACCTGTGAACTGTGCTGAGGGTGCTGGGTACTCAGACAGGGAGGAGGGTTGGAGCTTCGGACTGTCTGCCACGGATTAGCCTAGCTTGTCCCAGCCAGCCAAGTTCTCTCAGGCCATAAAGCCCGAGCCAAGGGCTTCTGGATTCCTCAGCTGCTTTGTGATACCAGTCTGGGCCGATGAGACTCCATTCGCCCTCAGCAGCTTTTTGTGGGTCTTAGTTTGCAGCCAATCCTCGGCTTCGCTGGCTCCGGTTGTCCTCTGATGCCTGTGTGTAAGAAAACTTCTCCACCTAATCTGCCAGGTGAGGGCTCTGTCCCACCAGACTTGCGCCAGTGACAGGTGACTACCAGTATTCAGTGAGCACCCTCCACGCTTCCCACCGCAGGCCTCAGCACTGAAGAACCGCACCCTCCTCACCTGCTCCTGGTCTGCCTATCCCGGCTTTCAGTCACTGGTATTTGGGGACAGCCTCAGTTCAGGAGAGGGCTGTACACAAGGCAGGGACACAAAGGGTCACCCCCAATTTACTTTTGTCCATGTTTATTTGTTGGGAGTTTCCTCGCTAGGTTGACTTCCTTTTTTTCTTCCCTTCCCATCCATTCATTTCCTTCTTTCTTAATGTATTTTTAAAACAAGGTTTTTAGCCCAGGCTGGAACTCACTATGTAGTCCATGCTACCTTCAAACTTATGGCAATCCTCCTGCTTCAGCCTTCTGAGTTCTAAACCACCATTCCAGTTCCAGATGAACAATTTTTAATCTCAATGCTCAGATACAGAGGTTCTACCCATTTCTGGGATTGGAAGGTCTCTCTGATGGGCACATAGGACCCTGGTCAGTTTGCCCCAATGGGCATGCTTTCCTTCAAGCATGCTGGATTCTAGAGGATCTCCACAAGGCAGGTGAACAAGAGAGAGGGACATGCATGTACCAGCCACGCTCTGTGCCTCTAGTGTCCCTCCACCCAGGGCCCTTCCCTGCCCCTCCCCAGGTCTGCTAGGCCTCCATATGCATTTGGACTGAGGTTCTCCCCTCCTTCCCTGTTCAGCCTCTTCCCAGCTGCACCCTAGTCTTTAATATCCTATTACAGACTCCCCAATAAGTAGGAGCCTTTATTATTATTATTATTGTTGTTGTTGTTATTGTTATTATTATTATTATTATTGTGCTGTTCCCTATATTATGTGGACAGTGACATGACAAATAGTTGGCCTTTGATCTTCCTCTGAAGGAGCTTTATTATAATTAATTTATTGGTTTTTTTTTTTGTTTTGTTTTGTTTTGTTTTCTTAAAGACAGGTGGCCTGGGACTCATGTAGACCAGGCAGGCTTTGAACTCACAGAGATCTGTCTGCCTCTGCCTCCTAAGTTAAGATCTGTCTGCCTCTGCCTCCTAAGCTTGGGTTAAAGGCACATGTCACTGCTTCCAGCCTATTTTTTTGTTTTTTGTTTGTTTGTTCAGTTTTTTTGGAGATAAGATCTAACAATGTAGACCAGGCTGGCCAGAATTCATCGTGTACCCCATGTTATCTCAAACTCATGGCAAGCCTGCCTCATCTTCTGGATGAGGAGAGTGTGAGCCACAGTCAGACTATTATTCTAGTTGTAAGCAGAGGCTCAGTGAGGTTGAAAATCTAGGCTTCCCATCTCACACTGTCTTCCTTAACAGAGCATGTGCACATGCATACACACTCACACTCACAGGGTCACACTGACTGATTCCCACCCAAACTGCCAGCTCTCCTGCCCCCTCCACCAAGGCAGAACCATGCTTCTCCACAGGCAGCCTGGCGGCACTGGGCACCAGCCAGTTCACATAGGAAAGGTCATGAGTTTCAACACCACTGTCCGGTACAACAGAGGACAGAGTGAGTGCTTTCTACCCTAGAAACACACTGGGTAGGCTGCCATGGCTCCCCTACCTTTGCCTCAGGTCCCACGGGCCACTCCCAGGCACCCCCTCTGTCCCCACAGCCTGACTTACTTCTCCAGCATGGACATGACGATCGGGGGAAGCACCAGGATGGGCATAGGCAGGACCACACGTGTCAGTGCTGTCTCCAGCAGGGCCTGAGGATGGGGACAGGCTGGGGTGAGAGGGGGGCTCGGGGCTGGGACAGGCACCAGGGAAGCAAATCCCACCCAGACTCTGAGGTGTGCACACCGCTGTTCAGCACATCTGGCAGCCCGGGCTTGCTCACAGCGGTGCACACAGAGCTGGATCCCAGGCACCAGACAATACTGCCTCCCCTCACCCACATGTGTTTGAGAAGAGCAGACTCTCTGCATGGGGGAAGGGCAGCAGAGGACAGCCTCCCCAGCCTGGGATGTGCAGGGATCAGGGGTTGGGAGAACAGTACACAGGGGACCTGAGATGCTGTCAAAACTGAGCCAGAACAAATCACTGCGGCCTGCAAGGCCGGGGGGGGGGGGGGGGGGGGGCTCCCAAGCTGAATGAAGCTGGGGGTTACTTTTTTAAACTGCACCCCTTAAAGACAAAGATCTATAAGATCTTTTGTCTTCTGGCTCTAACGAAGTCTTTTTTTATTTTGTCTTTCTATAGCTCAGGCTGGCCTTGAACTATGTAGCTGAGGATTCTTGACCTTGAATTCTCTTGCCTTCACCTCCTGAGTACTGAGATTACATGCATGAGCCACTACCCCTGGATTTATGTGGTGCTGGGGATCAAAGCCAGGGCTTTGTGTGTGCTAGGTAAGGACTCCACCAACGGAGCTACACTCCCCAAGCCTGATGAGCCTTAGTGAGAAAGGGTGAGCTTTGTTAGGGGCACAAGCTTTGGCTGAGCATGCTCAGGGTCTAATGGATCTGCTCCAGGGTTTGCTTGGGACTCCGCAGGACCCTGGGAGGCATAGCCTGAGGCCTAGCTAAGTGGCAATTTTGAGTTTGGACAGCCACTTCAGAGTCCCTTTGACTCACGGTTCCTGTTCTTAGAGGAATGTCCAGGAATGGCTCACAGCCCACAGATCTCCAAGTCTCTCCAAGGAGATGTCTTTCAAGCAAGGCTGGAAGAAGCCTGGATCTGCTGAGGAGCTGGGTGACCTACCTGGATGCCTTTAGGAAGGGCTGTCACCTCTGCTCTCTCATAGGACATTCTGAAAGGATGGGGTTGGGACAGTGTAGGAACCTGAGGGTAGATTCCCTCTGATGATGGGCTGGGGGCTGAAGTTTCTCCCAGAAACGTTGTTCTTTTATAGTGATCCTCAGGAAGGGCCAGGAGAGGTCTTTCTAGGCCCCAGAACAGCTGTGGGAAGGATGCGAAGGCCTAGAGCCAGGGCAGGGAACAAAGAGGGTAGGGCTGGCATGGCAACCAGCCCTGGCCCCTTGCAGGGTCTAGATGGGCCCTGACTTCCCCTGAGACGGATGAAGAGGGAAGAGAAGATCAGAGGGTTTTCCACAAGGTCTCATGCACAGGGGTAACTCAGTCTCCATGTGAGAACTGCTGAGGTACAGAGACTGGGATATCTGTGATGTTCTATCCCCTCATGGTTGATCCCTTGTTTCACTGCCACCATGCACAGCCTGGAACCCAGGACAGTAGGGCAAGCCACCAACTACCATCAAAGGAAGGCTGAGAAAGCACAGGCCATGTGTACTGGTGTGTGTGTGTGTGTGTGTGTGTGTGTGTGTGTGTGTGTGTGTGTGTAAAACACAAGAGCCACGGCGGGCAGGGCTAATGAAGAGGGCTTTACAAGGAACCATTTGCAGGGGCCACAATATCTCCCACAGCCTGACACCCTAGCACTCCAGTGCTGCAGCTCCCCAGCAAGGTAGCAGCCACATACCACTGCCTGCAGCTTCCCATTCACAAGCCGTGGGGATGTGAAGGCCTAGGGCACGGAGAAAAAGCCCTGGGGAGGCTCCTCTGCCCTCTCCAATTAACACCTCCTCAGAGGAGCTGTGCCCTAGGGGCTGGGATAAAAAATGGGGACATTTCACAGTAGTGTGGGAGCAGGGATGTTGGACAGCAGTAAGGGACTATCCAGGTGATCAGGCACGGCTGAGAATAGACTTTGAGGCCCAGGGCTCACACAGATGGGAGATGGGGACTAGAGTGAGGAGGAGATATCTAGAGAACCAAGCCAAGGTTCTGTGACCAGAAGATCATCTCAAGGAATGCACAGGCTATGTATGAGAACACCAATCCATTCCTGGCAGGGCTTAGCCCCTGGGAAACCCACATGTCTGGCTGCGATCTTTGAGGAGCCCACGAGGTTGCCATCAGCATCCAGGACATCAATCCCTTCCTCTAGCTCCCCATACCGCATCAGGACCACGTTGCAGATATTGGCACTGGCTGGAGAGAGAGGAATACAGAGAGGCGTAGTGAGGCACGGATGGCTTCCTGCCTGGCTCCAACCTCCAGCCAGGGCTCCCAACCCCCGAGATTTCCATGAAAGCAGAAAGGCGGAGTACTCTGTTGTGCTTTTAGCCCCATGAAAGATGCCAAGACCCTTGGAGACCTGGGAAGCATAGACCAAAAGTAACAGGTGGAAATGGCGACGGCTTTGTGAGCTGCCACCTATAGAGGGCGCTGTTCACCTCTCTTCTGGGCCTGTTCCCTAGGCAGGGAAGCAGATGTGCACCTAGAAGGCTCTCTGTCCAAGAGATGTGTCCCCCTGGGGCCTGATGTTCCAGCAACTCAGTCCCTTGGGTTATAATATGCTTTTAAATGCTACTCCCCATATTTAATCCCTCATGTCTCACTAGAGCAAACCAAGAGCTTTCCATCCATAACAGCAGGTGACAGAGCAGACCGCTGTAGTCACCCAGCATCGCCCCCTCATCAGAGGAACAGGACACAAGTTCAGAGAGCAATGGTGACTTAACTGAGGTCACACAGCAAAGGGGAACAGAGTGGAAAGGCTGAGGTGCCTGAACTCCAGGTACCTAGAGATGGGGTCGGGGGAGCAAGCAGTCTTTCAGTGGTTTGAATTGCTTCCTTTAGTCATATTTCTCCCTTGTCTCAACTGAGCTCCTGGGGACCTATGGCTGAGAGGAGGTTCCTGGATGAAGATGTCTGGTATGGCTGCCCTGCTCCCCTTAACTGGGACTCACAGGCCAGGCCCAGGCTCATGGTGGTGTACGGATATAGATCTGCCCTGAAGTCCTCCAGCCCTGCTTCATGATGGAAATGGGGAGACTTGGGGGCGGTAGGTGGGTGGTGGGAAATGTGGGGGGGGGGGTGACAAATGCAGAGCCTGCCTGCTCCACTCCTCCCCCCAAAGCGCCTTGCTGTGTTTAAAGTTTTAATTTTTGCTAATTAATGTCAATTAATTTTGTATAATGAGTGTTTAATTTTGGGGAGTGTGTGAGCCTGGGAGCGACTGCAGTTCTGGGCTGTGAACACTGATTAGCATCAACACCTGCTGCTTCCCCCTCTCCAGTGGGGGGGCACCCGGGTTTGGGGAGCTGGAGGGTGGTGGGGCTCAGTGGGCAAGTGGAGTGGGAGGGAGCCCACAGATGCTCCTGGGACCTGAGCCAATGGCTGGGGAGCCCAGCAGTGCAGGGTGCTCACAGCTGGGGAACGGGGTTCTGCAGGTGAGGGCTGGTGTGGGACCCGGGGGTCCCTGAGCTTCATTCTCCTACTGCAAAAAAGTAGGGAGGTGGAACAAGCCGAGGCGAAGACCAGGAGGCTCTGCAGTCTTTGGAGAGGGAGAGCAGGAGAGCGAACAAGCTCTGAAATGTATTTCGAGCACATATGCTATCTTTGAGCGGCTCCACTGTTGCCACATGATGCTCATCAACGCTCACCGTGGCAGACCTCCTGTGGCAAGGACTCAAGCCTCATGGCTCCTGTCCCCACAACAGACACATTCACCTGTCTAAACAGTGACTTCCAATCAGGGGCAAAGTGGGGAGAGATTTTTTTTTATTATCGTGGTTTGGGGGTTGGGGTGGGGGTGTTATTGGCGCATGGCTGGTAGAGACCGTTGATGCTTTGAAACACAGCTTCTGTGGAATGACACTACAATAAATACACAGAGCATTCCTACAACAAGGTATTACCTGGCCCCAAATGTCAATCATGCACTGACAGAGAAACTCACACCCTGGTCTGTTTGGAGATAGGGTCTCCCTGTGTAGCCCAGGCCATTCTCAAGCTGGCAATTCTCCTGCCTCAGCCTCTCAAGTGCAGTTCCACAATGTCTGAGAACACCTTAACCATATCCGAAGAGAATTAGGAAGGTGAATCTGAGGTAAAGATGGGACAGCAGGGAAGGTCACGGAAGATGGGCATGGTGCCTGAGTTTGGGGACATCTAAGCTTGGAGTTCATTCTTGGCCCTGTTTCTCTCTCTGCTCCGTCCCAAAGGTGAGCTCCTGAAAGAACCAGAATGCCCGGGACCCAAATAGGCCTCTTATGGTGGCCTTGGGAAGCTGCTCCCGGCCTCGATTGGTGACACGCCCTCTAGTGGCCACAGGGATACCCTGCAACCCCTTTGGCCCTTGGGTTGCCAGACCAAGTTCTCAGAAGACATGAGAACATCACTGAGTGGGGTTTTCTGCCCGAGAGGATGGACTCTTACCCTCAAGGATGCCTTTCACCGGTCCCAGCACCACTGTTCCTGTCCGCAAGCAGACAGTGAGCACTGTCCCCCCTGCTGGGCATTCCCAGTACTGCACCTAGGGGCTCCAGAGGATCTCAGGACACAGGCAACACTGACCGCCAGCCTCTGCACTCAGCAGGGAGGCAGGAGGTGGGAAGCAGCTCATATGACTGCAGCCTCTGTTGTGTGTGCTCATACAGTGTAGGAGGGCTGATGAGAGAGGGGAGGCAGGCGTTGGAGGCGGGGATGGGGGTGGGGGGGTGGGGGGGTGGGGGGGGTGGGCCAGCCCCAGGAGCAGGGGTGGCCACTCACTTTCTCGCCAGTTTCCAAATGTGGGTGTAAGGACAGCAGGGCAGAGAAGAACTTTAGTTCAAACACAGAACTCAAGTGAGACCAGACAAACAAACAAACAAACAAATAAATAAATACAGAGTGTGACCAGGAGTGGTGGTGTGGACCTGATGCTAACACTCCAGAGGGAAGCAGAGGCAGGAGGATTGTAAATTCAAAGTCATCCTCAGCTACAAATCGAGTTCCAAGCCAGCCTGGGCTATATGAGGTCCTGTTTCAACCCTCCACCCCAAATCACAAAAGAAAGTGAAGCTCAGCCTCTTTCTGTCCCCTCAGCAAGCCTCTCCAGGGCGCCACTGGGGAACAATGGCCCTGTCATCTAAGCTGTCTGGATGGGAAAAAGAGATGCCCAGTGTCAAAGTCAAAGCAACCACCAGCCCCAACCAGGAACAGCATTCTCTGAGGTGGCTGGCTCTGCAGGCGGCACGTGCCTTACAATCTTTTCTGCTGACCCCGCAGTGGTTGTCTAGTTACAGCCCGCCCTTAGTAATCATCCCCAGTAGTAAGCAAGGACACATGGCCCCTGCAGGGTCTGCACTTTTACCACCTCATCTGGACTGTTTGATTCTGCTATTCCTCCCCCCCCAGACTGTCCCAGAGCTCAGAGCTCTCCTATCCAGAGAGAGAGAGAGAGAGAGAGAGAGAGAGAGAGAGAGAGAGAGAGAGAGAGAGAGAGAATGTGATGCATGGCTCTCCCTTTTGACACACCGACAGATCTACCATCGACAATATCAGCAGGTTAATTAAGCAGTCTATTAGCGATAATGTTATAAAAACTGGCACATTTTCAACTCAGATCGACACCATTCAAGACTCATGCATGACTGACATTGGAGCAGCAATGCTGGGAGACATCCTGAAATGGGGGGAGGGCAAAAACGCGCTCCTGACGGCCACAGATGTTCTTGCACGGACCCACTGCCATGCAAAACCATGCAGATGGGGAGAGCTGATGAAGCAGCGTGCAGAGCAAGGAGACAGCGTGAGAAACAGCGAGAGCCGTGGAAACGTGTGAGGGACGCTCTCGGGAGCCCACCTCTGAACCCACCCGCCCGGGACAGACAAGAGGTCAGTGGGGCTCGGGCAAGCAGCACACACCTGCGTGAGGAACTGACCGTTGGGAAGGCACCAACCCACCCAGGAGGAGGACTTCCAGACACATGCAGGAAGACTCATAGGCTATGGACTTGGGGAAGGTGAGATCCCGTGACTCCTCAACTCTGATATGCATTTTCCACATCTTAATATGCTAAGAATTGTGATGTGTGGGGCTGAGAAGACAGTGCAGTTGGTAATATCCTTGCTGTGCAAGTACAAGGGCCTGAGTTCAACCCCCAGAACCCAGGGAAAAAGCTAGGTAGGGTGGTGGTACATGCCTGAAATCCCAGTGCTGGGGAGGTGGAGACCGGAGGATGCCCAAGGAAGGCTGGCTGGCCAGCCTCACTCACCTAATAGGCAAATACTACGTGTCAGTGAGAGACTCTGATTCAAAATACAAAGTGTGAGCTTGTGAGATGGCTCAGTGGGACTGAGGAAAGGAACTTGCCACCAAAGCTGACAACCTGAATTTAGTCCCTGGAGCCTTCGTGGCAGAAAGGGAGAGCCAACTCCTACAAGTTCTCCTCTGACCTCCACACGGGTGCTGTGGAACAAGAGTGTACAACATGAATGCACACACACACAATCATAATGACTGTCAGGGTGCAGGGGAATACCTGCTACCCAACACAATTGACAAGACCCACGTGAATTTAACCACGGGTAGGAAGATCGTTTCATTCAGCTGTCACCTCAGCCGACCACAGCCATCCACACAGAACTTGCGCTCAAACTTAGATTCCTAATTGTTGCCTGAAACATCTTTTTTAAAACTTACACTATAATGGTGCACGGACACGAAAAGTTATTGTACATGCAGAAGATCGTCTGCCAGATACCAGGCAATGCAATTAAAGGCAGTAGAAATTGCCAAACCATAGATAGCTACCCTAAAGAAATGCTTGCCCATATGCACAAAGAGACATTTACAAGGATGTTAATTATAGCGCTGTTTGTAAGGAGCAAATAATTAGAAACAAGCTAAATGTCCACCATTAGGGAACTCACACTGGACGCCCTCCAAAACAAATCACAACACAAAGAATGCTATTGAGAGCAGACAGGTGACTGTGTCAAGCCCTGTCATTGACAGAGCCAAGTGCATGTGTACATAAATTTATAGATAATGTTTTGGAAGGCACCTGTCTCCCAGAGCTGCCCATGGAGGAAAGAATGCAATTTGAGACTTAGGAAGCCTGTTTCGAGAGATTTCTATATTTTCTTCACTAAATGTTTCTATATTATTTAAATTTTACAATGGAATGCAATCGTGGTTTATTTACCTAAAAAGCCATCTTTGAGATATAGAAGTCTCAAGTCGGGTAGTGGTGGCGCACGCCTTTAATCCCAGCACTTGGGAGGCAGAGGCAGGTGGATCTCTGTGAGTTTGAGGCCACCCTGGTCTACAGAGCAGCCAGAGCTGTTACACAGAGAAACTCTGTCTAAAAAAAAAAAAAAGAAAGAAAGAAAGAAAGAAAGAAAGAAATATAAAAGTCTCCAGGTGTAGTGGTGTATGCTTTAATCCTAGCACTTAGGAGGCAGAGGCAGAGGCAGAGGCAGGAGGACCTCTATGAGCTTCAGGCCAACCTGGTCTCTGTAATGAGTTCTGGGCTAGCCAGGGCTACATAGTGAAACCCTATCACACAAAGAAAAACAGGAAAAAAAATTAATTAAAAATTTTTAATTAAAAAAAGGAAATATGGAAGTTGAGAAGCTGGGGAAATATACTGATTAAATATGATAGACAAACTTATATGAAGCCATGGAGGGTGAAGGTGACTGACTCCCAAGGAGCTATTTCACCCTCAAAAATTAACCCAGAGACTTCCCTTGCCAGTGATTAGAAAGAGACCTGTGACCCCAACCCTATCTAGGGAGGAATGTCTTTGGGGGTGCTGTGAAGGACTGCTCCCATCTGAGGAGTAACAGACAAGAGTCAGAACCCCTTAGTCTCTGGGCACAGTCAGGTTTGGATGCAATGCCTAGAGCTGCTGCTGCAGCCACCTTGATGACGAGAGGTCTAGTCTGCAGAAAAAGCCCACTGGACAGCTGCAGAGATGACATGAAGGACAGCAGGACTTGGGTGTCGTAACTGAGACTCTGAAAAGTGGTAAGCTCTTGATTATTTAAGCCACTTTGTTGATTTTGGCCCCAAATATCCATACAGAATAAAGAGCTTTAAAAATTATTAAGAAAAGGAGCTGGAGATATACTCAGCTGTCCAACTGTTTGTCTTGTAGGACCCAAGTTCCAGCCCAGAACGCACGTAAAAAGTGGAGCATAAGGGCTTTGAACTTGTAACCTCAGCGCCGAGGACACAGAAGCCAGTGGATGCGGGGACTTGCCACCCAGCTCGCTAGGTAGCCATCTTGGTGAATTCTAGGCCAGTGAGATACTCATCTCAAAAGAAAAAAAAAAGAGGGGTGCTAGAGAGATGGCTCAGCGGTTAAGAGCACTGACCACTCTTCCAGAGGATCCGGGTTCAATTCCCAGCACCCACATGGCAGCTCACAACTGTCTGCAATTCCAGTTCCAAGGGACCTGACACCCATGGGAAAACACCAATGCACATAAAATAAGATTTTTTTAAAAAAAGAATTTTGCACTTGCAGAGGACCTGGGTTCAGTTCCAGCACGCACATTTGGTTAGCTTACGAGCCTGTTACTCCAGCTCCGGCAGATCCGACTCGCCCTCACCCCTGCCAGCACTGCAACACACACACACACACACACACACACACACACACACACACACACACACACTGTACACACACACACACACACACACACACACACACACACACACACACACACACACACTGTCTTCGGGTTTCTATTGCTGTGAAGAGACACCATGACCAAGGCAACTCTCGTAAAAGAAAACATTTAATCGGGGGCTTGCTACCATTTGAGAGTGTTAGTCCATCATCAGCATGGGGAGCAGGGCTGCACACAGGCAGGCGCTGGAGCAGTGGCTGAGAGCTACATCCAGATCCACAGGCAGCAGGCAGGGAAAGAGAGACACTGGGCCTGGCATGGACTTCTGAAACCTCAAAGCCCACCCCCACAGTGACACGCCTACTCCAACAAGGCCACACCTACTCCAACAAGGCCACACCTTCTCCAACAAGGCCACACCTCCTAATCCTTCATAACATGTTCATAAATTTGGGACCAAGCATGCCCATATATGAGCCTATGGGGGCCATTCTTTTTCAAACCAACACACACACACACACACACACACACACACACACACACACACACAATTATACAAAGAAAGAGGTGGATGGTACCCAAGGAAGGTTGACCTCTGGCCTCTACATGCACACATGTACACACACACACACACACACACACACACACACACACACACACATTAAGAAAAAGACCCAGTGATCAAAATCACAGAAAATGTAAGACTCAGAGTTTTATGAAATGAAATATAAAAAAACCTGATAAACATGAACTCAATCTTATGAATAGTCAAAGACAGACTTCTGAATCTAAGAAAAAAATCAATTTGCAAGAGCTCTTTATATTTTGGAAACTAATCCTCATTGGTCAAATGGTTTGCAAATGGCTGCTGCTGGACTGTGGCCTGATCCTCCCACTTTGTGGATGGTATCGTCTGTCACACAGTTTAATATGTCCTCAAATAAGCAATCCTTCCCTCCTCCCAGCACTTCTGGGTCATTAAGAAACTCTGCCACGGTTCATCTATATTTCCTCAAAAAAAAAATTAAAATGTTTACTTTTCACATTTAGGTCTTTAATCTGCCTTGGAATGTACTTTTCTTTATGAAGCTCAGATCACCTCAGGGCTTCTATCTGAAGACCCAAATGTTGAATAAAGTTAAGAAAATTCTCAACTATATCAGGAATTAAGAGGAAAAATAAGTCAGTGAAAATGAGAAACAGCAGCTGGGCATGAGAACATAACCTTAGCATCAGGAGACAGAGGCAGGAAGATCAACCCAAGCGCAGCCTGGGCCACACAGCTTAACACTAAAAACCGAGGATGGGCTGGGGGAAGGTTCAGGGGTTCAGGACACTTTCTGCTTTTACACAGGACCCAAATTTGGTTCCAAGCATCTATGTCAGATGCCTCACAACTGGCTCAAACTCTAGGGCATCCAACACTCACTTCTGGCCTCTGCAGATGCCTGCACACATGTACACACACACACACACACACACACACACACACGCTTAAAAATAAAGAGTAAATCTTAAAAACCGAAGTGTGCATGTACATGTGCATTTGAGAAGAGACTATTTTAGATGGACACAAAATTTAAAAGGGTGATAATACTGAAGTTGGGAGATATTCAAGAGGACACAGGACTGGGAGATAGAAATCCAGACCTTGCGGATCTGAAAAGCTGCCTTCTGTCTGGCGAGAGCCTACAGGACCAGAAATGCACTCTAACACACTCCTCCCTTTCCAGCTGCAGCCACTGGATTCTCAGGACAGCCATGCTGCTGAGATATGGTCTGAGGCAGGACTCAGATCTATGTCTCTGTTCTCAAGCTCCCTGGGCAGACATACAGATAAGGTTTTTTAAAAAAAGCCCATCCCTGTCACATGGACGTGTGTTCATGGGAGCGTGTGCACAGCTGTAGAAAGAGAAACAGTCCCAAATTATCGACTGTGGACAGTCACACTGTAGACCCCAGATGTGTGTGTGTATTAACACAGAAAAAAAACAACTCAAAACCATAATAAAAAGCAAGCTTCTGAAAGACAAGCCTAGGAGGTGGCAAGATGGCTCAGAGGGTAAAGGCCTTCATTACCAAGCCAGACCACCTGAGTTCAATTCCTGGGACCCACATAGTGAAAGGAGAGAACCAATGCCTGAAAGTTGTCTACTAGCCTGTGAGCATGTGTACACAGTCGCATACACACACACACACACACACACACACACACACACACACACACACACACACAGCAAAACAGAGAGAGGGACTAAAACAAACAAACAAACAAAAGACATGAATGAGAATGGCCCTCACAGGCTCATATGATGGAATACTTGGTTCCCAGTTAGTAGAACTGTTTGGGAAGGATTAGGAGGTGTGGCCTTATTGGAGGAGGCACACCATGGGTGGGCTTTGAGGTGCCATTCCCAGTGTTCTCCGTTTCTTGCTTGCTGCTTGGGATGTGACTTTTTGGCTGCTCCTACTACCATGCCTTTGCTGTCATCGTGGATAACCCTCTGAAAACACTTTCTTTTATAAGTTGTCTTGGTTGTGGTGCTTTATCACAGTAATGGGAAAGTAATTAACACAAACACACTGTGGTACAGTTCACATCAAAATTTTAAAATGCACAAACAGGGACTGGGGATGGTTCAGTCAATAATGCATCTGTTGCATAAGTGTGAGAATCTGAGTTTGGTTCCCCAGAACCCATGTTAAAAAAAAAAAAAAAAGCCATATGTGGTTATTTGTGCTATAACCCCAGCCCTGAGAAGGCAGGGACAGAAGGACCCCTGGAACTCCCTGGACAGCATACATACAATCCAAATGTGTGCATGATGCACGTGCACACACACAATTCATAAACAGTAGACGTGATCATTTCTGGAGCATATGCCTATCTCAGGATCTAGAAATATGAATGAGCAGGGCCTATGAGGGCAGGCCAGCAGTTTCTTTGGAGACATCACCATCAAGAAGGTGGAGGACACAAGGGCTTTGAGTGTATCTAATCTTTTCTGTTACTTCAATTAATTTTCTTTGTATTTGAAATATTTCACAATTTATTATACATTAATTCACTTACTTTTAATTTTTTGAGACAGAGTCTTGCTATATAACCTAGGATGTCCTAGAATTTGAACTGTAGTCCAGGCTGGCCTTTGACTCATGATCCTCTTGGCTTTGCCAAGCTAGGATTATAGGTGTGGGCTATGATGCCTAGCTACAGTATTTCAAAATTGAAAAAAAGAAAAAAAAACTGTCATGGAAAGAATCACTGTGGCTAGATCCTATTGAAAAGGGGCAAGTTAGAATTTTATGACTTTCATGGAAAGATTTCCAAAGTTTCCCAGGTATAGTGATATATTCCTAAATTCCCAGCACTTGGGAGTCAAAGGCATCAGAAAGTTCTAGGTTCTTCCTATTTTAATAGTGAGTTCAAGGCATGCATGGACTGTGAGAGACCCTGACTCAAAAAAACCAAAACAACAACAACAACAACAAAAAAAAATCCAGCCCAAGTCTATTGTGAGGATAGTATGTTTACTTGATCCCATTGAACTTGTTTATATTTAAATGAATACAATAAACAAGCAGGCATTCATACACCTTTGCTGTCACTTTTGTTTTGAGACAATCTCATGTAGCCCAGGCTGGCTTATTTTGTAGCCAAGCAACAGAAAGCAGCTACCATTTTTAGCTCCAGACAAACTTGGTCAAAGTTCTTCCAAACTCCACTTCCTCACCTTCAAGGAGGGTCAGGCAAACTTGCTTCTGTCCTCTTCCCCTCCACAATCACTTCAGGGGGTAATGTAGCCCACATGCTGTCCATGAGTCATGGGTTCATTTTGTCTTACAGTTCCAGGGGATACAGTCCATCATGGCAGTTACCGCATGATGGCAGGAGCAAAAGGAAGCTGGTTACTTTGTATCCACAGTCAGAAACCAAAGAGCAATGAATGCTGGATACTCTGCTCCCTTTCTCATTGTGTACAGCTATGGTGCTGCACTGCTCATACATAGGGTGGATTTTCCCACCTCAATTAATTAACCTAATCGAGATCATCCCTCCCAGGCATGGCCAGAGGCTTGTCTCTCTGGTGACTCTAGGTCCTGTTGGACCGACAAACATTATTGACCATCACAGCATGGTGAATAGTTCAAACTGCACAAAAGGGTGGATAATCAAACAGGAGTGAGTCTTCTCTCACACTGGCCCTGAGCCTCATCCCCTCTTCAGAGGCAACTCCTATAGCCAGGTTCTCAGGCCAAGCAGCAGAGACCTGCACATTTACAGGCACACACATACACACGTCACAACACGGACAAACGCACACGCTCTCTCGTCAACCTCAGAACACAGCCCCTCTGTCTTTGGGGGAACACTGCTCACCAAACAGGCACACTGTCCTTAATATTTGCTTACTTTCACAGGATGACCCAGTACTGCATCTGAGAGGCAGCTCTAAATGGCCCAGATTTTCTTTTAAATCGCTTGAGAATCAGGGGAGAGTTTCGCAGCCCGTACTGAAGCATGACCAACTTGGGACTGGAAATTTCTAAACTGGAAAAAAAAAATCAGCTTGTACATTCTAGGTATAGCTAACTCTGAAGCTTGTCATCTCTGTCTATAAGATCCTGCGAAGGTAGCTGGGCAGACAGTTCAGTAGCGCCCTTGCTGCAGAAGCACAAGGCCCTAACCTCAATCCCTGGTTTCCAGGGAAAAGGTGGGTGTGACAGTGTGCACCTGTAATTCCAGGGCTGGAGGGGTGGAGACAGGATTTCACCTCAAGGCCCTTAGCCAAGTCAGGTCGTGGCACCTTGACATTTGTGTAACTACGTAATGTGTGTTCGTGTGTGTATGGGTGCACATGTATGTATGCTTGAGGCCAGAGGATGACCTCAGGAGCCACCCTGGGAAACTCCAACCACCTCCTTTGAGACAGGAACTCTCTTTGTCCTGGAAGTCACTGGGTAGGCAAGGCTGCCTGGCCAGCCTCCTGCCTCTGCCTTTCCAGTGCTGGGATTGGAGGCACACGCTGCCATGCCTAGAGTTTTTACATGGGTTCTGGGGGTTGGATTTCAGGTCTTTGTGCTTGCAAGGCAAGCAACTGAGCCATCTACCCAGCCCCTCCAATTTTCACATTGTTGTTGTTGTTGAGATAGGGTCTCACTATGTAGCTCTGGCTGTCCTAGAACTCACTATGTAGACCAAGCTGGCCTCAAACTCCCAGGGATCTGCCTGTCTTTGCCTCCCAAGTGTTGGGATTAAAGGAGTGTGCCACCATGCCAGGCCTCCCATCCAGTGTTTAACAGCATGCATAACATCAACCCCCTGCTGGTCTTTTCAGATCTTATGCCCTTGTCCCAAGAGTTTACAGCCCTTTCTCTATTACTGACCCTGTCCCTCGAATGGGAGCCACAGGCTTCCTCTATTCAGGCAGTCAATAGATGAACTCAAGAGGAAAGACTGTAGATTGCACTCAGCCCCTTGCTTTGGTTTTTTGATATAGCATTTCCTGCCATCCAAGCTGACCTTAAATTCACTATGTAGCCAAGGATATGCTTGAACTTGGATCCTTCTCTGTCTCTTCCTAGGTGCTGGGATTATAAGCATGTGCCACCATCTTTGGTTCTTGCCACCTTGGTCAGGGCAATGGGGGTCAGATGGAGGGCTAATGTGTACTGAGGACTCATAAGGTTCTGTAGGTTGGTGTAATACCTGTGAATGCTTACATGTGATCCCAGGATCCCATTTGAAAGATGTAGTGCCCATGGAGCAGAAAGACTTGAGTATATGCCTGGGATAAGCTTCTGAGGAATGGCCTACTGATCATCTACCTGGGGCCTACCGACTAAAAGAATGGACCAGGATACAAAAAAAAAAAACAGACTCTAGTCACCTAGTGACTGGACCCAAACCTTCTGCACCAAAAGCACTTGCTTGAGCATTAACAAACCCACATGAAACTGGCATGCTAATGTTCACGTCAACATGCCTGGATTTGGGATCACCATGGAGACGCACCTCTGGATGTGTCTATGAGGGTATTTTCAGAGAGGTTCAACTGAGAAGGGAGGACCCACCTTCAATGTGGGCAGCATCATGCCATGGGCTGCAGTTTGGGGCTGAACAGAAAAGAGAAAGTCTAGAGTTGGGGGCGTGGCTCAGCAGCTAAAGTGCTTGCCAGGCAAATAGGACTGGAGTTTGGATCCCCAAAACCATGTCAGTTCTGGGTGGGTGCGGCGACCCACCTGTAATTCCAGCCTCCAAAGGTAAAGACAGGGGATCCCCAGAGGAAGCCACCTAGCAGGACTAGCCACATCACAGCAGATTGACTCTGCTGTCTTGTTGAATAAGGTGAGAGGAACCAAGGATGATTCGTAGCATCAACCTCAGGCCTCCATATGTACATACATACACATATACATGCACACTCACATGTGCCCATACATGCAAAAACATGCCTATGAACACACATGAAAATGGGTGTGTCAACTTGAACACTAACATTCATCTTCCTCTCTCTCTCTCTCTCTCTCTCTCTCTCTCTCTCTCTCTCTCTCTCTCTCTCTCTCTCTCTCTCTGCTTCCTGACCGTAGGCTCAATGTCACCAGCCATCCCAGGCTCTTGCTGCTATGATTTATGATTCACTGCTATGGTGTATTCTTTCTTAGACTGTGAGACAAAAGGAATATTTTCTCCCTTAAGTTTCTTCTCTGCGGGTATTTGGTCGCAGTAACGAGAAAGTAGCTAATATGCACCCTGATTATATGCTGGGCTGAGGGGGCTGAGGAATGGTACCCGAGACATCCACATACTCTGACAAGGGAAGCAAACTTGAACTTCAGCAGCCTGCCTTGGACAGACACAGAGTACTTGGCAGCCAGGTGGAGGGCTGAGGCACGGGGAAGAGTGGGCATCTGGGTCAGCACAGCCATGTGCCTGAAGCTCAGCACAGGGTAGAGCTGCAGTAGGCCCAGGTGAGAGCAAGCACAGAACAGGCCCAAGCAGGCTCTACCACCCTCCAGAGGCGCCTCAAAGGGACGCGGGTGCTTCCTGAAGCACCACTGACCCCAAGGGGGACACCTGTCACAGGGCCCAGGACACAGCTGCCTTCTGACTCACAGGAGCCGAGTAATGGGAAGTTACACTTTCATGGGGGGATCTGAGGCTCAGGCAGCACTGACCAGCTACCTCCTGGGGTACATCAAAGGGGGAGTCAATGTCATGGAGACTTCTGTGGCCTGAGGCACGGAGAGACCACAAAGGAGCAGATCTAAGGCTCACTGGGTATGAAGAATGAGCAGACACTCCCCCACACCTAGACGTTCCAAAAGCCTAAGCAATAGCTCCCTAGGGAACACAGAAAAAAACAATTTTAATGGCAGTGGAACACTTTTTGACAACTCATGAAAGGGACCCTTAGGAAGGACCTAGCAGACTTTCTAGCCAAGGATGGGATTTCTGGTCTATGAAAGATTTATTATCCTATGGACCCTGATTCTCGGCTCGACAGGATCTAGGATCACCTAGGAGACTGATATATGAGGGGTTTCTATATTGGGTCTACTGAGGTGGGAAAACTCACCCTGAATGTGGGCAGCAGCAGCCCATGGGCTGCGTTCCAGGACTGAATGAAAAGGAGAAAGGGAGCTGAGCATCAGCATTCACACCCCTCTGCTTGCTCACCACATTTACGAAGGGACTCAAGCTCCAGCCATGACGTCTTGCCATGACGGACTATACTGTCTAACTAACAAACTGTAGAGAAATGGACCCTGCCCTTCCTTAAGGTGTTTTTGTCATAGCATGAGAACAGTAACTGATACAGAGGCTCGAGCTCAGGGGTGCACAGAGCTCAGACAAGGTCTTCATTACCCAAGAGCACTTGCTGCTGTTTCCTTCTCCTTGGGTACAGTCAGGCAGACGTGGAGCCGGGGCACCAGCTCTTACCAGATGCACTGAGGTGGCTGACTACAGTTATTGCCACGTCTCTAGAGGCCCTGCTCCACCCACCCCTGACCACAGGCATGCCTGTTTTCTCACAGTTTCTATCATGAGACCTACACCCAGTGTTGTCTCCCTGCACACTTCCTCCAAGGCCTCACAGAGAGGCCTCTCTAGGACCTGCTCCTGCAGAGTGAGGCCCAGCTCTGGAGACCAGCGGCTGCACCCAGGGGTGTGTATTTCTCCAGCATCTCCTCTGCTGACCTTTAATGGTGGCACTGTTTGCCCAGCTTCCCAAACCATTAACTTCCACCTCCCGGCAGCCACACATCAATTAACGGAGGGCCTGCTCCAAGCTGGAGCTCCTGAGCACAATTAAGCGTGACAGTCCACAAATAAGAAAGAACTGGAGAATTAATTAAGGTCTAAACAAATTAATTACCAGTCCCCAATCGATTCTGATGCCAGCACACACGCTCCCAGGCTCACCTTCTTTCCTACCATCTCCATGTATAAATAGAAACCAAGATCTCCCACATGACTGCTGTTCTAGACCAGGGCAGGGTATTGTGGGTGCAGAAAGCCTCCCTCAGAGAAAGAGCAGTGGCTCCAGGGCTTGCTTCCTGTGTACTCGGCACTCACATGCACACAAGTGCTCACACAATCCTAGACGAAAAGGCAGGGGCAATCTTGGAGACGGAATGCTCACTGCAAGACACTGCCTAGCCTGGCTACTCCCAGGACACACATCTAAGTTTCTCAGCTCCAAAGGACAAGACTGAGCAGCCCTGGGTGAGGTTGGGAGGCCTCAGCTCTGGGTGCAAGGTGTAGTTCCCAGTTGGAATTTGTATATTCTTTTGTAAAATGAGGTGGTAAGCTCTGCCTTAGATCCCCTCCCAGCACTGAATGAGACATAACAGAGGGCAAAAGGCAGGAGAACTGGGTGGCCTTCTGGGCTCTGCAAACCTAGTACAGGCCTGTGACGTTATTGAGGTAGTCCCAGGACAGAGCAGCCGACTTGGACAAAGGGAACAAGCCTTCCGAGCTGGGGTGCGGAGGGTGAGTACTTTGGGCTCTGGGTAGTGCAGAGGCCCCAGAGAGGCCTAGATACCTAGATTCTCAGCTGGACAGGCATTTAGAGGAGCAAGCTGGAGAAGTGGGGAGCATAACCATTCCAGAGTTTCCCTGTTTGCCTAGGAAGAGGGGGATGGTTGTGGTCTTTTCAGGACCCCCATCACTTACAAACCCTCTCCCATCCCACTGCTTCCTGTGACAGAGTCCTCCCACCGTCCTGGTACCCTACAGGGCAAGTGGCCTTTTACATGGTGAAGCAGGCTCTGAGCAAGTTTCTCTGAGGCTGACAGTGGCTAGCCAGCCTGCTGCAGAGGGCAAGGGCCAAGCGACTTTGAGATGCTCCGTCCTGGCCAGGGCACGGAGGGACATGGTACAGAGAGACAAGCGCAGGGAGCAGATGATGGCCTGGATCTCACATGACACCGTGGCAATCACTCACCAGAGTGACGAACAGAAGCCTCTTTGCAGATGAGCCTGCTTCTCCCAAGGCCCTGGGAGTGAGGACGACCAAGTTGCAAAGCACAGTGGGTACGACCGGCTATGGGTATAGGGGCCTCAAGCTGCCTGTCAGAAGCTAGACTTGGGTAGGAGGCTGAAGGCTGTCCCGAGGAGGAGATGGGAGGGGAATCAGGCTAAGGCTGAGAGGAGCAGGTCAGAGAGTCTCAGAACAGAGGAAAGGCCTCTCCTCCTGAGGGAGTCCCAGAGAGGTGAAGACCAGCTCAAGGTCACACAGCACAGTGCGGGCTGGACAGGGCTGGAACAAGCCACTGGCAAAGTTCTTATCTGAAGCATGCCCTCCCATCCCCCAAGTCCCAATTACATCTCGATGGCGCCTCAGAGCCAGTCTAGGCTGCCGCCGGCCCTCCAGCCCCGGTGGCTGTAAGCCCAGCCACTGAGTAGCCACGTTCCTTGCTCAATTAGACCCCATGACGAAGTCAGCTTTAAAGAGTTATTC
Organism: Peromyscus maniculatus bairdii; assembly: GCF_049852395.1. Classification (NCBI taxonomy): domain Eukaryota; kingdom Metazoa; phylum Chordata; class Mammalia; order Rodentia; family Cricetidae; genus Peromyscus; species Peromyscus maniculatus. The sequence continues at coordinate 107,175,935 of NC_134854.1, forward strand.
CATTAATGGCCCACGGCAGAAATAGCTAAGAGTTCATTACAAGTGTGGAGTTGCTATAGCAATTATCTGGGTTGGCTAGGCTCCACTGGGTGGTTGGTTCTGGGAGTTTATTAGCCGCCGGGCATGGAGCCGGTGAGGTCGCCCTATTCTGTAGGTGCTCCACAGCGAGTTCCTGTCAATGGAGTCTGGTCTGTGGTCTCACATGCAGCTCTGGGCCATAGATGAAGAGTACCAAGCCTACATATTACATACAGGAAGCTGAGGCCTGAGGGGAAGGTCAGGTCATGGCTGTGAGCTGCGGGGGGTGGGGGTGGGAACGGACGGACGGACAGATGGATGGACTCAACCTTTAGAGTGAGCACTGACATTAGAAGGTTACAGTACCTTCAGGCCCTGAGCTGGGCTAGTCCCCCCCTCCACCTTTGTCCTCTGACAAAGAAAGGAACTCTGACTTAGGGTTCTAGTACTCACGTATACTCCTTTGAACAACAAATGCTGAACTGCTTTTTGCTGTGTCTACAGCTATTTCTTTTTGTTTTTGTTTGTTTGAGACAGGGTTTCTCTGTGTAGCTCTGGCTGTCCTGGAACTCACTCTGTAGACCAGGCTGACCTTGAACTCACAGAGATCTATAGCTATTTCTAAAAAAAAAAAAAAAAAACTTCTTTGCACAGGGGTCTCCTTTCCTGAATCTGGGAGCTGCTTCCTGAGAGTCAGGCCAAGCTTTGCAGCACCCTAAGGATCCAGCAGAAACTGGACTGCCCTGCGGCCAGGGACCCCCTGACGGTCAGGTGAAGACTAAATGATCCTCTCAGATTGATATTTCAAAGGATTTATAAAGAAATTAAAACAAGTTACCAAAAATTTTTGATTGTGATTTAGTAATAGATGTAGCTTTAAATGTATTTACTTGGCGGGGGCATGTGTGAGCATCAGAGGACAACTTTCCAGGATCAGTTCTCTCTTTCCACCATGTGGGTCTTAGGAATTGAACTCAGGTTGATATCTGTAGCCCAGGCTAGCCTCAAGCTCACTATATAGCTAAGGATGATCTTAAACTTCTCATCCTCCTGTCTACACCTCCCATGAGCTGGTAGTACAAATGTTCACTTGCAAGGTCAGCTAATCAATATGCCTATTTCCTGATGAAAAAGTAGGATATAGCAGTTGAAGTATCACATATGATTACTTGGGTGTGCCCTGCATAGAAACAATATTTCCAGGCCTCTGAGTGACATCTGCAATATCGCATGGAGTGCCTTGGGTTTCCTGCTGACAAAGTCCCACATCCTGGTTTTTACTATTTGCTAGGCATACTCATGATAGAAAGAATGTAAACTTTTTTGTTAGAGTTTGGTGTGAATACTTTTCATAGGGCACAGGATCCATGGTGTTCTGTCGGCTGATCGTCATGAGCCTGGAGATCCAGGTTAGGAATCTCCCTGTGCTGGGGAGGAAGTGTGGCTTAGCTGAGATAGTGCTTGCCTGGCATGCAGGATGCCCTGGATTAGATCAACAGCACCTGATAAACCAAGAGTTTGTTAATGCACACTTGTAATCCCAGCACTGGGGAGGTAGAGGCAAGAGGACCAGAAGTTCAAGGTCATGCTCCATTACATAGCAAGTTTGAGGCCACTCTGAGATACATGAGACCCTGTCTCAAAACAAATGAGCAAACAAACAACCTCTGTGCTAAGTCTCCCAGGAGTCTGAGGCTAGCCTGCACTACATAGTGAGTGCCAAGCCAGCCTAAGCTACAGACTGAGACTTTGTCCAAAACAAACATAGAGTGTGTGAGTGGGGGGGGGGTGGAGTTCAGTTGGTAGAATGCTTGCCTTGGGTGCACGAAGTCCCAGGTTCCATCCCCAACACCACAAAACAAAACAAACACACAAGAATTTCGACTAAGACTGCAGGTCATACGCTGAGCAGGTGGGTCCTGCATTTCTATCTGTGGGAATTTTGGTCTAGATCTCCTGGCCATAAGTCTGTAGGCATCAGGGAGATAGGACGTGGAAGGGCCACCATTCACCCAGGTGCTTAGAAGTCCCACAGACCCCCACCATGCAACACACACACACACACACACACACACACACACACACACACACACACACACACACCCATCTGTGTGCAGATCTTACCTACTGCAGGGAACGGCACGAATCTCTGCACAAGAAGGCGAGTGGCCGGGGTGAACTTGTTGGCTTTCTGAACCAGCACATTAAGGCCCACCTTGGGAAGGAAAGAAAACAGAAGAAGATGCATGATGTTGCAGGGGCTCATGGGAGGGAGGAGCAGAGCTGGAGGGACAGACAGCAGGAGGGGGTCCTTCCAATCGCCCTCACACCCCACCCCCAGGTGCAGCCCCTCTGAGGTCGACTGGGTCTTCTGGCCTCTAGCCTTGGCTGACCTGGTCCCTAGGTCTGGGGTGACCCACCCACCTCAGGCCACATCTGTTCCCTCGGGACCAGCTCGGAAGTCTACCGCCTCTGTCACTTACTAGCCGTGGGACCTTATGCAGGTGACTCATTATCCTTTCTCTACTTCACTGCCTGGTGGTAGAAAAAGCACAGTTATTTCTACCACATTCAGGGGTTGTGGTAAGAGCGTACATCAAAGGAATGAGCTTGACACACGAGAGGGTCAGGAAGTGCGGGCATGTGACATGTCACCTCTCTCCCAGGCTGGCAGACCTTTGATCCTGTTTCCCTCGTACCTCTCTCCAAGCACTTAGTCCTCCGCTGGTCAGTGTGGTCCCTGACCCTGGCCCTGTGGGAGGGAAGGACTGCGGGCCTTTTCTACGTACACGCAGCACTAAATGCTGTATCTAGCAGCCCTGAGCACATGCTCAATGAGCTAGTGGTTGGGGAAGAGGTACAGGCAGACAACTAGGTGGAGAGCTCCGCACAGCTGAGAGGGGACTTCTCTAGGGGACAGGAAGGTGGATTTGGCCACCAGAGGACCCATCTAGGGGAAGCTAGATGAGTAGCAGGTATGGAAAGACAGCAGATATGACCCACACACAAGTCTTGGTACCCCAGACTGAGGCCCAGCCAACCCTGCCCTGATGGTCCATCCTATGAAAAGGAGGCGGTGAGGGTCTTGGCAAGATCTGGCCTGTATTCAGCTCTGGACTCCTGGTGGCTTTGCAGGCTATCCTGTGCTCTTACCCTGGCTCTGGACTCAGCCTTTTTGTTTGTCGGGGTTTGGGGACACCTCGAGGAGGCTGAGTGCCTGCAGTAGAGCAGGAATAGATGGGCTCAGGCTCTAGTGCAGGGGCATGGGACAAGGGTGTGCCAGCTAACCATCCCCTGGGCAGCCAGCCACTTCTACCTGGGCTGCCAGTGCTGCATGTATATCCTAACGGTCATGCGACCTTCAGAGCCCTATTCGTGTCCTCACTGCTTGCTTGAGGGCCAGCTGAGTGGCGGGAACTGACAGTTTACCCATATTTCAATGATACAGCAGGGCCTTTCTGAATGCCACTGGCCCATCCACGGTACCGCTGCTCAGATGGAGCTCACCAAGTCCACGGATCCCTAGCTCTCAGCAATGAGTGTCTCAGAAATGGCCTTTTGAGCCTCACCAAAAAAGTACAGAGGGAATGCGTGAAGGGCAGAGCCCATGCTGCAGATGAAGAGGAAGTGGAGTGGATTGCCTTGGAGATCTCCTTTGTGCTGTCAGCACGTTTACTTGCAAGAACTTTTTATTTTCGAGGTGCAAGGGGATGAACCCAGGACACCTGGCATCTGGGCAAGCGTTCTACCACAGACCTACACCCCAGCTATCACATGCAATGGCTTAGCAAAATATTTTCACCAAGAAGAGGCAGGCTCAGAGAGGATTAGTGACTTTACCAACGACAGACAGCTATGTCGTGACAGGTAAGGCTGGGATTTGAACCCAGGGCCTGCCGATTCCAAAGATCCACCCCTGCTTTCCAACTGGCCTCCATGATAGTTAGCGCCATTACCTTGGCAGAATCTAAAATCACCTAGGAAATAACCGTCTGGGTCTGTCTGTGAGGGAGCTTCTAGGTTGGGTCCACTGAGGGAAGAAGAGTCATCCTAAATGTGGGCCAGGGTCCTGGACTGCATAAAAAGGAGAAAGCAGGCTGGACGCCAGCATCCATCTTGCTTCGCTTCCTAGTGTGGCTGCAGTATGACAAGCCACCTCCATGTCACCATGCCTTCCCTGCCGTGATAGACAGCACCTTCACACTGAGGGTCCAACCTTAAACCCTCCCTTCCTTAGGTTATCCTGTGGGTGTTTGATCACGGCAATGAGAAAGCAACTAACACAGCCTCCTTCTCAAGAAGCAATGGCATGCTGGGCGGTGGTGGTGCACACCTTTAATCCCAGCACTCGGGAGGCAGAGCTAGGCGGATCTCTGTGAGTTCGAGGCCAGCCTGGGCTACAGAGCGAGATCCAGGACAGGCATCAAAACTACACAGAGGAACCTTGTCTCAAAAAACCAAAAAAAAGCCGGGCGGTGGTGGCGCACGCCTTTAATCCCAGCACTCGGGAGGCAGAGCCAGGCGGATCTCTGTGAGTTCGAGGCCAGCCTGGGCTACCAAGTGAGTTCCAGGAAAGGCGCAAAGCTACACAGAGAAACCCTGTCTCGAAAAACCAAAAAAAAAAAAAAAAAAAAAAAAAAAAAAAAAAAAAAAAAAAAAAAAAAAAAAAACCAAAAAAAAAAAAGAAAAAGAAAAAGAAAAGAAAAGGAAAGGAAAGGAAAGGAAAAGAAAAGAAGAGAAAAGAAAAGCAATGGCCTGATACCCCCAAACCATGGAGCATGCACCTAACATGGGATCCCTGACAAAGGCCCACTAGGCACTGGGGTCCAGGTATTGTGTAAATGGGAGGTAGGGCCTTTGACATATCCCTGTCCCAGCAGGTAGCTGCAGGCATAAAGATGATGAAGTATTGAGGAATAGGAAGCAGGAGTCTTAGCGGAAGAGAACAAGGAGCCTAATAAGCTTCTGCATGGTTGGCAGCCTCCTAGGCTGGGCAGAGCTGGAGTGCAGGAGTGGGAGACTAGAGACAATTGCTTGCAGCCCGCACCGAGACTTGCTGTGCCAGCCCGAGACTGACCCCTCCCTGGCTGGCCATTCTCCCCACTGGCTAGGACTGTCGCTGTCTTGAAGGGGTAACCTAGCTGGTTTGCCCCATGCCAAATGGGGACCTGAGGCAGGAAAGAATGGCCAGAGTCTCCTTGGAGCGGCAAGAAGCCCGTCTTCTCACCAGCAGCTCCGACCTCGCAGTCTCCTTGGAGGCAAGTGGTCACGGAAGGCCCTGTGCCTCCTTCGGTCTGTGGCCGCTGTCCCACGGGTCCTGAGCGTGGGCATGGCCACACTAGGAATTCGTGTGCAAATCTCTACCTTGTTTGTTTTCCCCCTCTGCCCAAATGGAGCCCCTGTTTGGTTAATTTCTGTTTTGTAGCTTATTTGGAGGCTGTTAAAACAGACCCTGGGGGACCCTCGGCAATGCTGTTCCATATCTCATTATCTTTCCTGAACCTGATTATTAGCTCTGATTCTTCTGATCGCTAGCTGCTGTTCGTGATGAGTTGTGTGCCATTAATGCCAGCTGGTTCCCTTAAACAGGACCTACCATGCCAGGGAAAATGAGCTGGCATTCTGAGCCTCCAGCCACTTGGCTTTTTAATTTTAATAGGCTCCACCAAATGTTCCAGGCCAAAGGACCCCGAGAAACAAGAACAGACGGGCTTCAATCCCCGAACTGCAGCCCTTCCTGGGATCCTTCCCAGGCTGTCTGTCCCTGCCCAAGGTTCTGGGGGCAGTATGGTTGGGTGTTGAGGAGGTGAGGGTAAGTGGCCATTTGCCTCCTCTGTGTCTTTGGCATAAACTCCACACCCACTACTGGTGGGTGGGCGAGGCAGCCATATTGCCTCCTAGAGAACTCCCAACTCAGCATGGACCTTCTCTCCACTTTGTAGTCCCTAGATCCCTCTCTGGGCGTGGGTATGTTGGCCTACTTCCAGATAAATATGTGTTTCTTGCTAAACTTTACCCCATCCATGTGGGGCTTGCTAGTTTTTGTTGTTGTTGTTTTTAATCCTTCATTGATTTTTTTTTTTTTGAGACATGATTTCATGTAGTCCAAGATGGCCTCAAATTACCCGAGGATGACTATGAATTCCTGGTCCTCCAGCCTCTACCTCCTAAGTGCTAGGATTACAGGTGTGTGGCTGGTTTATTCAATGCTGGGAATTGAACCCAGATCTTCGAGTGTGTTCAGCAAGTACTCTACCAACTGAGCTCCAGTCAAAGGAGCCCACCAGCTCCCCACTCCACCTTTTAAGAAAGAGACTGCATTTAAAATCTTTAATTTCATTTCATTTTTATCTATTCACTTATGTTTAGAGACATGATCTCACTGTGTAGCCCTGGCTGGCCTATAATTCACTACGTGGACCAGACTGGAGTCAAACTCACAAAGATCTGCCTGCCTCTGCCTCTAGAGTGCTGGAGTTAAAGGTCTGTGTTACCATGTATGGTGATTTTTTTTAAAATTTTAACTATTCATATGTGTGTGTGTGTGTCTGTGTGTGGGTATGTGCACGTGAGTTCAGATGACTATGGGGGCCAGAAGAGGGCATCAGATCTTCAGGAGATGGAGTTAGAGGAAGTGAGGAGGCCACCTCGAGTGTTAGGAACTGAACTTGAGTCCTCTGTCAAAGCAGTATGTGTTCTGACCCAGTGAGCCACCTCTCCAGCCCCCAAAGCTTTCTTCTTTAGTAGGAGCTGCACGCGTGAACAGCAGGTCAGGTGGGCACCCCATGACATAACACCTTTGGTGTCTGTCATTGGCCTCATGGCCAACAGCAACCTTGGTTTTGCAAGGCCTTCGGAGAGACACCAGGTAGGCTGATGGAGCGGCCATCTCACTTCTTACCTGGCTGTGTCCTCACTTGGGCTGGACACACAACCACCTGGGGACCCCTCTGTCACAACAGGCCTTAGCACTGTGCCTTTAAAGCTTCTGCTCCTCCCAGCGAAGGCTGGCTAACCCTGCCTCACCCTCACCCAGGCATCCTTGTCCGCTTCCAGTTGGAAGGCTCCTGAAGAAATTCTGGATCTTCCTAGACAAGAGTTTCTCCAGGCTCGCAGGGAAGCCACTCAACCCCCAGCGACCTGCCTGGTCCCGGGCATCATGGCTGCAGCTCTCCTGCCTCCGCTTCCACTCACCCTTGTCACCTCCCCCTACCTTCTCCTAAGCAGCTTACGCTTCCGTTTTCCCCGCTGGCCAGCGGGAAGGCTTAGTGGGTAAAGGCACTTGCTGCTAAGTCTGACGACCCGAGTTCAATCCCCAAGGCCCACATGTTGGAAGAAGAAAACGGGCTCCTGAAGCTGACCGACCCTGTTCTCCAACACACACACACTAAACTTTAAATATTAGAAGAGAAAATGGACACAGCCTTCACCGGTTCTCACGGCATCCCAGGAGCCAGAGGGCCCTGAACGACCTCACTCTGTACTAACTTGGGGAGGTCCTCCTGTGAACCAGGTCTCCCCACCCCCACCCCAGGGCCTCTGAGCACTGTTCCCGACATGCCTCCCTTTCAACCTAAATGTCAGCCCTCCTCTCTGCTCAGGGTGCTCCCTGACAGTTGCTGGAAGAGCCTGGAACTGGAACATTATGTAGGGTGTGTAGTGGTATTTGCTCTGCCCATGACCTTGGGCTACACAGCCTGAAGGAGGCAGTGCTTCTTACCAATTGACCTCTTTAAAAAAAAGGAAATAGTACGAAAAGCTACACTCAAATTCCCAAAATATTGTTTATGAATGTTTATTTTTATTTAAAACAGGTTGATTATAAATGCAATCTCTTTCTAAGGAAGAAAAGGGGATATAGACATGCTAGGATGAAAGGGTAGATTATTGAATCTACTTTTAAAGAGCAACAACTTGTTTGAAATATTTCATGTTGCTATGGATTTTGGTTTATTAATATAAATTTAAAGTTAATCTTGTTATACTATATGTATATTTCTACTCTTGTTTAAGGTATTATGTTTATGCAACTCATTTAAAATTATAATATATAATTAAGAAATAAAGATTAGTAATTAGTCATCTATGATAATCAAACTTATAGTCATGTTAGTTAAGTTTTCTAGATATACATAGATATATTTCAATTAGGTAGCTAATCTTCAAACACTGCAAAGAGAAGTGAGAGATGGCTCAGCAGTTAAGAGCACTGACTAATGTTCCAGAGGAACCGGGTTCAATTCCCAGGTCATCTGGGGTCCGATCACGCAAGGATAAAAAAATAAAAAATAATAAGTAAATAAATAAATAAATGGAAGAAGGGACCACGTGACCCCTCTCCTCTCTTTTGAAGAGGTCACGTACAAAGGCAGGAAGCACAGCCTCCTTCGGGCCCTATAGCCCAAGGTCATGGTCAGAGCAAATACCACTACAGGGGTGTTTGTGTGTGTGTGTGTGTGTGTGTGTGTGTGTGACTTGTGTTCATGTGTACTTGTGTGTCTATGTGTGTGCACATGCTTTGTGTTCATGTGTACTCATGCATGTGTGTGTGCTTTGGGCTCATGCATACTTGTGTGTGTCTCTGTGTAGGCCAGAAGACATCCTCAGGCACTGTTCTTCAAATGCTCTTCACGTTTTATTTTTGTGTTTGTTTGTTTGATTGTCTGAGACGGTCTCTCGCTGGCCTGGAGTTCACCAAGTAAGTTGGGCTGGCTGGCTGGTGAGCCCTAGGGAGTTGCCTGTCTCCACTTCTCTAGCATTCTCTATAGGCCACCATGCATGGCTTTTAAATTTAATTTAACGTGTGTGTGTGTGTGTGTGTGTGTGTGTGTGTGTGTGTGTGTGTGTGTGTACTTACGTGTGAGTGCCTGTGGAAGCCGGAAGAGCATGGGCCCCCCTGGAGTTGGAGTTACAGGATGTTGTAAACTGCCCCAGTATGAGACCCAAACTCTGGTCCCCTACAAGAGCAGCAAGTGCTCTTAACCACTGAGCCACCTCTCCAGCCCACGCTCGGATTTTTATGCGACTTCTGAAATCAAGCTCCAGCCTTCAAGCTTGCAAGGCAAAGGGCAAGCGTTTTCACCAACTGAGCTTACCACCTCACCCCCAGCCCAAGGCCAGAACTTTCTTCCACGTATCTCAGTCTCTAAGTACATATGTGTTTGCCTTTTTACACATCTCTAAATCAAAATAATGCGTGCCTCTGATAACTGAAAAAACACCACAATATTTAGTATATGTGGACTTGAACAGAAATCCATCTCTCCCAACAGACACTGAGTACTAGGGCCGAGGCTTGTCTCTCTTACCTGCCCACTGAATTCCCAGTCTGTGGTAAAATAAGTGTGGACTCAGTGATACATCAAAATGAATGATGTCTGAGGAGAAACGGGGAGGGCACAGAGCAGACCGGCCTTGCAAACCACTGCATCTCCTTGGCAAACGCTGAGCTTGCCTGGTCTGTGGGCACCTTCCAGGCTCATGTCATACTCAACCAGGGGAGGGGGCCCTGAAGGTCAGTCACCAGAGCTTCAGAGACGAAGTGCAGCTGACTGAACCCTGGGGGTGAGTAGGAGGCAGCTAGGTAGTGATCAAGGAGAGAGGAAGGCTCTGCAGAGACGCGGAGTCACGGGACACTGGGCTGTCTGCAAGGTTCTGCAAACCCTGCCGTACCTGCCAATGGGGTCTAAGGGGTCCTGAAGAACAGTGCGGGAGAAGGCATGAGACAGGAGGAATAAGAGCAGACCTTAGACCTCGCTTGGGTGACTGGACAGTCACAAGCCCAAAGGTCCTAGGTCTGTGTGGGTCCTGGAGGGCAAGGGATGGGTCAGGAAACCACTGAAGTACCAGAAGTTCCCACCAGAGGGCACAGCTATGTAAACTAAACCTGGCCACCAAGTGGACGGACTGGCGACCCTTCCTGAAGGTCAACTGTCTTCTAGCCTCAGGCACCCTGTGGCTTGGCGGTGAGCTCACTGGGCACAGCAGCAAAGGTGAATAGGATAGCTGGTCAACAGCCACAGTCAGCTCCAGCTGCCACTGAGGGGCTGATGTGCCGGGAGCGGTGGTCACCCCAAAAGCCTGAACTGTGTTCGGGAGGGACCAGTGCGCTGGCTGTGGGAAACCGGTTACATCAGACCCTTGTCCTCCCCAGGACAGATGCAGGGCTGCTTCTCACGTCTGACTCGCCACTGCGGGCACCACCATCTGCACGCTTCTGGAACGCTTCAGATTCGGCTGCTGGGTCTGTGCCATGGCCCCTCCAACCCAGAAGTCACCTTAGGGGGAAGTAGCATGACAATAGCCTGGACTAGGATTCATGGGTGCCACTCTGTCCCAACTACCCTGGGAACTCTGAGAACAGAAAGGAGGCCTGGCTATGCCCCTGCGAACAGCCAGTCAGACCTTGCCTTTCAGGAGGCAGGGTGTGCTCTGACTCATACCGCTGACTTAATGTTGGCCAGAAGACAGACGTCCAGAAACCAAGTCGGAAGGTTGGTGGTAGATCTAAAGAACCACCTCTAGTCTCCGCTAATCTTGGGGTGCCTGTGGGGGGACCAGCCTACCAAGGGTACAGTAATATTTCTTCTCAAATCTCAGTAAGCCCTAGTGGAAACAGGACAAAGGAGCCTTTATGTTAACTGAAGAGTATGTGAGTAAGCTGGGGTGGGGTGCAGAGGCTCTGCTCTATCTAGACTTCAGTCCATGCTCAATTTCCCCATCTATAAAATGGGGCTGAACTAGCACAGCACTGGCACTCTGTAAGGATTAGCCATTGTTACTGCTTGAGTGGCTGGTCACTAGCCTGACCGTCAAGGGCATGTGGGGTTGCCGACAAGCGATGAGAACCAGAAGATTCCCTGGGCCTCTCCCTGCAGACATGACTCCCTGGGCCTCACCCTGCAGACAGGACTCCCTGGGCCTCTCCCTGCAGACATGACTCCCTGGGCCTCACCCTGCAGACAGGACTCCCTGGGCCTCTCCCTGCAGACAAGACTCCCTGGGCCTCTCCCTGCAGACAAATGCTGCATCTAACATAGGAAGGACTGGGGAAGGGGGGTCTGCATTGTTCTTTGAGGAGAGGCCAATGTAGCTAAGACTTGGCTGAAGATGAAGGAGTCAGGGATAGGACACCAAAGTGTCTCTTGTCATTAGGGTCCACCAACTCACCCCTGGCAAGTCACAGATGTCAGCACTAAGCCTTCCTCCCCAGCCCCAGGTCCATCCCCACCCAGGAACCCGTGGTCAGTGGGTTGCACCTGCCACTTCCTACTTCTGCCCAAGACCCTGCACTGGCCAGTCTCAGATTCCCTTTGTGGCATTCACAGACCCTAACGAAGACCACTGCTATAACTTATTGTCACTGTCACCACTGTTCTCTACATAGCAGACACACTTCTGACGGTGTCCAGAATCCGTTCCTATCTCCCTGCATGCCTCTGAATCTGCTGTGCCCTCTCTCTGGGACATCCAGCCCTGCCTTCTGCTGGCTTTCTCCAACTGTGTCATGTGTCATCCCTGGAACTGAGATAGGTACCTTAGAGTCAGCGCCACCAGGGTTCTGACGGCCCCAATGCTCTCCACTCACCCTCCCAGCATCTTGAAGGCCATAGCTGCAGCCCGGGCCCCTGCAAAGTGTCTGGCCCATCCTGGGATTTGCAGAAAGACCGTGGATCCTGCCTGCTCTCTCCCTTCACAGAGATCATGAGGGCCAGCCTAGAAGCATTCCACATGAACTTCAGAAGAAAAACACAAAGAAAACCGCGAGAGGCTTCCTTTGTTAAAAGACGGCAAACTGTTAGGTTTCAAAAATAACTTAAGACGGGATTTCTTTTTTATTCTAAAGCAAGTGCCCAGACATTGCCAAATCTATTTATGAGGGCCCCAGAGAAGCTTCTCACCCCAACAGTCCAGGGCCCAGCATGAGGCTTCATTTGGGGGGAATGTCTGATTGGTGAGGGGGTGCTACTGGCCAAGGTCAAGAGTTCTCCAGAGAGAGAGGGGGAGAGAGAGAGAGAGAGAGAGAGAGAGAGAGAGAGACGAGGCTCTGCAGACCCCACAGAGGAAGCTGCAGCTCAGCTTAGCTCAGTCTCTGGGATCCGCTCTCAGCCCATCAGGCCCCATCTAGCCACCTGCTTGTAGGGACTCGTTTTAATTAATGCCAGAACTGGGCCAACCACTGGGGCCGTGACACTTGTTTGCAGGTCATCTGCTCCTAACAGGCTCGCCCTGGGAGGGGATTTGTCTCTAATTGAAGCCGAAATCAGTTAATGAGGCTGCAGGGCCTGGGGTTCCAGGGAACAAGGGAGAGGAAAATAAAATCAAGCCCCTGTCTCAGGCAGTTTTGTGATTTATACACACAAAAGAAAAGAAAGCAAGCTGCCGATTTTCCAAGTCAGGAACTCCACTCCATCTGCCTGAGTGAGGCCCTCGCTGTGTGAAGTCGTCAGGCAGAGGGACGCGCCACAGCTAAGGCTCAGGCTCCTGGAGAGGAGAGGAGGGGCCTCTCAAGGCCAGCGATCAATCAGCAGCCTAATTAATAGGTATTTATGGCACAGGGCTCTATGGTTCCCTCTGTGGGGGACAGGACAGATGCCTGTCCCTAGCTAACTTGTAATCCACTGGGGACAATGAGAGGACAGGGTGTGACTGAGTGTGGGAAGAACAAGAGGTTTCTGGGACTTAGGTCAAGGAAAATCTCCTCTGGGGGAATCTGGGAACCGAGCAAAGAGGGGGAGGGGGAGGGTGTCCCACACTGTGCAAGCACAGCCCAGTGTGAAGGCCCAAGGCCCAAGTAACTCTGCCGGGTTCTGTGTTCCTCCACCAGGCTATCTGAGCACGGTACAGGCCTGGGAAGTGTAGGGATGGAATGAACAGGACCCCACCACCAGCTGGATCCTAAGGACTGGGACTCAAGAGAGGCCAGAGCTTTCAGAAGTAGAATTCCTGAGCCACGGGCCCAAGGGGAAGGTACCAGGGCAATGACCTCTTCACTCAAGCCCTTCCCTGTGTGGCCCCCCTCCTCCCAGACCCTTCTGCTTCATCAGAACATCTCCAGGAAGGGAGAGACCGTTGAAATAGCTGAGCCAGGGAGGCTCCGAACTCCTCTTGCCTCACTGAGCGGGGAGGTGGTGAATGAGCCCTCTCCCCTCTCAGGAGAGCCCTGGCCCCGCAGAGTCCGGAAGCCTCCGTCTTTCTGACTCCCACACTAGGCTCAGGCAGGGCTGCAGGGCCACCAGGCAGACTTGCAGTGTTCCTACAGCGAGCCGTCTCCACAGGTCTGGCTGCATATAGCTCCTAACTGGCGGTAAGGCATAGGCTTCGGGGAAGAATGAGATCCCAGGCACAAGGAGGGATGGCCCACTTAACAGCCTCTTGGAGATGGCTTGGTCTGCGTGGGAGTGAAATAAAAGAGGCCACTTGAGGACAGCCCCAAAGCTCTACTTTAGAAGAACAGCAATAGCGATGCGTGTGTAGGATGCATGGCTTGTCACACCACAGTGTGTACAATTATGTTTAGTGACAGAGGAGATGAGAGAAGAGGGTTTTATCAAAAGATTAGTGTATGTGAATCCTTTCTTCATGCTCATTTGCATTTTCTATCTTTTTTAAAAAAAAATTTTAAAAATTGCTTTGATGTGCGTGTTTTGCCTGCATGTATGTGCGCCATGCGTGTACAGCACCTGGGGAGGCCGGAAGAGAATTACAGACGGTTGTGAGCCACCACGAGGGTGCTGGGAATCAAACCCAGGTCCTCCGGAAGAGCGGCTTGTGCTCTTGGCTGTTCAGTCATCTTTGTTGTCAAGATGAAGTCCCCATGGAGCCCAAGCTGACTCAAACTCACTACATACCAGGGATGACTGAGCTTCTGGTCCTCCTGCCTCCACCCCAGGAGTTCTGGGTGCAGGCATGGACCACCATGACCTGTTTCACGTGGCGCTGGGGATCAAAACCAAAGCTCTGCACATGCTAGGCTGGCACTCTACCGGCCGGGCCGCATTCCCAGCCCTGATTCGTACTTCCGTTCTTTGCTAACAATTAATGCATTTTTTGTGTTATTAGTGTCAGAAGTGGAAGGTACTTCACCCCCTGGAGTTGGTTAGAAGGAGCCACTCCAAAGGGGATCCAGGAAGTGGCATACATACAGGGGTAGGAACAAGGTTGGACAATGTCTCGGAGGCTTGACTCCTCGCTCTGGCTGTGACCCAAGACACTCTGTTGCCTGCCTGCTGTCCCCACCTGGGAACCACCAATCCCACACTCACTCAGTCCAGCTTTATTCTTAGAGGTCTGCAAAGACTCAACATGAGCCGGGCTTGAAGAGCACTCTAAACCTTCCGGGGAGGCTGGACGAGTGACCCTCCAGCCAAGACTGAAGAGGTTGCAGAGACAATTCTGTCCCCTCTATACCAGCTCCACTGAAGGCCAATGGCCTTCTCTAAGCGACAAGTAAAGACCAAGAAAAAGACACACACACCCTTTACTCATGGAGCCTCGGGCTTCACACAGTTGCTGTCCAGGGACCCCTAGCTCAGTTAGGGAGAGGAAATTCACGAGTCTGGGAGCAGTGAACTGGGACTGTAGACAGCCAGAGACCATGCCCCAGAGGCTGCTCTGTGGAAACTCCTGCACTAGAGAGACAGAGAGTGGAATTGTTCTAAAGAGAGTGCTGGGTGCGGGGACAGAGAGATTGGCCAACCTCCCGACCCCGAACTCTGCATCTCCATCCTCCCCGATGCCCTGGAGTGCCCATTTGTGTTCTTCCTATCAGGGCCTCGTCTCTGAAACACGGCTGGGCATCCCTTGCAGACCCCACTCCCCACACCCTGGCAGCAGCCCACGGGAGCTGGGTGGTTACTCACAGCGATGGAGACAGCACTGATGACGGCGCCCAGGTAGCCCTGGATGAACTTGGATGCAGGTGAAGGCTGGAAGACAGGCAGAAAGGTAGACACGCTGGGTGGCCAAAGCTCCAGCGGTCTCCTTGGCCAGCGAGAAGCACTCCCTCAGGAAGCCAAAGGGGCCCAGGCCTCCCTCAGCAACCTTCGAAGCAGAACATACAAGGCAGGGGCAGGTATCACTGGGCTCCTTTACTTCCGCCCTGTTCTAGAAGATCTGGGCCGACACTGCTGACTGACGGTGGGAAACAGAAGGGACCCACACAGGTCCTTTATGCCCAAGCTGTTGGGGTCCCATTAGGAAGGCTGTGTTGTGAGCAGGTGTTTAGGCCTGGCACACTGTCTGTGTGAGATGGCATTGTCTCACCAGCCAGTCTAGCTGGCTCTCACAGCCCCCTCAGCCCAGGCATCAGGGGGCTTCACTGTCAGTACATTATTGTTGCCCAGTAGTTCCACAGAACAAAAGATCTCAAGTCCCAACATAAAGAAGAATTAAAGGAAAGCTGGAGAACCTGTCTTTGCTACAGCTGCAGTTCGGAAGCAGCTGGCTTAAGGTTATATAGGAGGCAACTGAGTGGAGCCACATGGGTGAGACCTGCAAGAAGAGACTAGGTATGCAGGGTTAGATGAGATGGGCCCCTCAAGTTCCCACTACAAAGGCCAGCTTCTAACTCTGCTCTCTTTGCCACCGTCAGAAAATATTAAGAACAGCCCCTCCGAGGGAACCTAGATTCCTCTGGATCCGAGGATGGCCCAGAAGGAAAGATGGCCTTATCAGAGACCAGCTGTGTGGTCAGCAATCTGGAGCTGGGGACACTGAGCTGGCTCCTAGGTGAGTTCAGAAGCTTAGGGCAGTTCCGTCCTCGGGACGCTGATGCCTTCTGGGTCCAGTATCGGAGTGCACAAGCTTCTCTGCGAGAACCCAGAAGCCAGCAGAACTCACACCTGACAGACCTCCCCTTATTTCACCCACCTCTTGCAGGGCTCTTCCCAGAGGCTCCTGCTGACCCATGCCAAGCAAGCGGAATGCCACTTGCCTGTGGGGCTGGCGGCATAAACAAGCGCTCAAAGCGGGCAGTGCTTGACATCCACGATGGTGGCCTGTCGCACAGCAGAGAGAATTTCTGACCGGGTCGCTCCCACCTGAACCTGCCCCGCGCAGGGGAGGCGGCAACACTCACCTTGGTAGCGTTGCGGTTTGCATAGTTGACGCAGGCATTATGGCTCTGGTTCAGCCACTGAAGGCAACAAGGAGAGACGTGAGGGAAGGGACGGTCGCCTCTACGGAAGCCCCCCCTCCACCCCTGCCGGAAATCATGGCAAACTCTCTCTACATGTACAGAGAGATGGGGACGCCGAGGTGGCGTCTAGGTGAGTGGGGCAGCTTGGGGTGGGGGTACGGTCCTCAGGATGCTGACACCATTTGCATCCAAGATCTGAACGTACGAACTGTCCCGGAAGAATCCAGAAGCTAGTGGGATTCACCTCCTACACAGCCTCCGTTATCTGACCCCGCTCTGCCTGCCAGAGGCTCTGTTAGAAGCAACAGGAGTTTCTTCCTTGTTAGCATGACCCTGACATCAGAAAGAAGCCGCAGGCCTCTGGTCGCGACCATGGGTCAAGCAACCAATGGACAGAATGAGTTGCCACTGACGTGCGATCGTGTTCCAGGTGAGGGTCCACGGCCACCGCATCACCTCCATCTGGAGGTTAAAGTGACGCAAATGGCTGGCATCACACCGTGTGTTGGGGGCCTGTTCCGCAGAACAAGGTCTTGGTGGTTTAGGGAGAAGGGCGGCAGGGGGACAGAAGCACTCGACCCAGGGGCCTGGATGAAGCAGAAGACAACGGGGTGAGGAAGTTCCCTACCCATGTGTGCGTGTGTGGGCCTGCCTTCAGAAACCCTCTCCACAGGTTCTTACCTGCCAGAAGACAGTGGATGCCAGCGTCTGGTTGGGCAAGAGAAGACCCACCACCTAGGAAAGGGAGAGGGGTAGGTTAGGAAGGCAACAGAAATGCCCAAAGCTTTTGGGGGTTCTGTTTGCTTGTTTGTTTTACTTTTTTGAGACAGAGTCTCACTGCATCCAGGCTAACCAGCAATGTACTAGGTAACCCAGGCTCGCTTTGAAATCATAGCTCCTGTTGCAGCCTCTTGAGCGCTGGGATGACAGGTGTCTACCACCATGCCTGGTTCGCCCCATGAGTTTGCAAAGCACAAGTATATAGCCGTGGACAAGAGGGAATTGGAGCTATATGGACACTGGTGTGGTCTGGTATGCACGTGCACAGTGATGCCTACGGTGAGGCTGGATGCAATAAAAACAACTGAGTGTAGAATTACATTACTGTGTAATCCTCTTTATATGAAAGAAAAAAATACAGCTATCTACCCAACACACACATACACACTTGCACACACACACACACACATACTCATTCACACTAACACACACACACACACACACACACACACACACACACACACACACACACACACACACACAGCAACTGTAGTTAGCAGAATTAGCTGTGGATTTCCATGGAAGTCATTCCAGACTACTTTCTCATGGTCTTCTGACTTCTGCTTTTTTTTATTAACAATGGATTTTATTTATTTCCATAACTGGAGGGAGCAATAAAAACAAGTGAGCAAGCAAAAGGAAGCTCACCTCTTCCCCTCAAGTAGACCAAACCCTTCTCCTATAGGATTCTTGTGAGAATTAAATAATCTCAACGTCCTTCAAGGGATTCATACATAGACTCTGGGGAAATGTGCCACTGCTAAGCCTTCACCAAGAGTAAACTGACATTGTAGTTAACCTTAAAGACTGGGCCACAGGTCATGTGCTAAAGGCTTAGTCTGTGAGGGCACTACAAAACTCATCCATGAGTTATCGGGGGGAGGTAGGTCACTGAGATGGTGCCTTGGAAGGCAGAGCCTGTCTCAGGCATTTCCCCTCATGCATGCTCTCGGCCTCCCGTCCATACGCCCCGAGCTGTTTTGCTCAACCATGGATGTGCTCTCTGCCACAGTCCTCTGCCTCATCACAGGCCTAGAAGCAGCAGAACCAAGTGACCATGGACCAATACCTCTGAAACCGTGAGCGAAATCAAGTCCCTTTCTCCTTTACACTGCATTCTGTTTCAACGGGAAGCCAGCACCCCGAGCGGATGAATGGATGAACAAACACACTAGGTATGCTTGTAGACCCATTGTGCCTCAAACCCAAATAGCACTGGAATCTAGACTTGCTGGCTACCTGTAAAAGAATTTGTTATTTATTTATGTGTACGTGTTTCTGCCTCTGTGTGTGTTTCTATGCGTGGAGGCCAAAAGAGGCCACTGGATCCCCTGGAGCTGAAGTGATAGGCGTTTGCGAATTGCCTAACGTGGGTGCTAGCGGCTGAACCCAGGTCCTCTGGCAGAGGAACAAGGGCTCTTAACTACTAAGCCAGTGGTTCTCAACCTTCTAATGCTGCGACCCTTTAATACAGTTCTTCATGTTGTAGTGACCATCAACCATAAAATTATTTTGTTGCTACTTCAAAATTGTAATTTTACTACTATTATGAATCATAATGTAAATACCTGATATACAGGAGATCTGATATGCAATCTTTGTGAAAGGGCCATTTAAACCCCAAAGGGGTTGCGATCCATAGGTTGAGAACCACTGCACTGAACCATCTCTACACACACACACACACACACACACACACACACACACACACACACCCTTTTTAAACAGTCTTATGTGTCCTAGGATGGCCTTGTACTTGTTGTATAGCTGAGGATGATCTTGAAGTTCCTGTCTTGCCTCTATCTCCCAAGTCCTAGGATTGCAGGAAACAGATCCATGCTGGGGTGCTGAGGATTGAATCCAGGGTTTTGTGCATGCCAAACAAGCACTGAGCTACATCTCCAGCCCTGATTTTGTGTGTGTGTGTGTGTGTGTGTGTGTGTGTGTGTGTGTGTGTGTGTGTGGCTGTGACTGTGTCTCTGGCTGTGTCTGCACACACAAACACCAAGGGTCATGCATTTGGAGGTCAGAGGACAACTTTTAGGAGTCAATTCTCACTTTCCATCTTGTTTTGAGGTGAGGTCTCTCTTGTCTCTGTCCCTGCACTGCGTGCTCCAGGCAAGCTAGCCCATGAGCTCTGGGCAATTCTCCTGCCTCCACTTCCCATCACACTATGGAAATGTTTGGTTATAGATGCACACTGCCACCTCCAGCGTTTTACATGGGATCTGTGGATCCAAACTGAAGGATCTGAACACAGGTCATCACAGCAAGGGCTTTAACCACTGAATCATCTTACCTGCGTGCCCCCCCCCCTTTGAGACAGAGTCTAATATAGCTCAAGCTGGCTCAGAACTTCCTACGTAGCTGAGGATGATCTCGAACTTCTGATCCTCCTGCCCCTGCCTCGAACGTGCCGGGCTTACAGGTGTGCACCACCATGCCTGGCTGATCTTGACACTGGCTGCGCCTTGGACATCAAGGACTTGTGTGAGTCTCTTGAGTTTACCTCTGGAGTGTTTGTGTGTAAAGCAGCATCTACCAAGTACGGCTGCATATGGGGAAAATGTGCACAGCCATCCACATATTGACTTATTTATTATTCCTGTAGATAAAATGGCTCTTTGGCAAGAATTTCCGCAAGGAACAAGTATAAACATTCAATACTATGCAGTAAATCAAATTCTAGACATCCTTAGCAGCATTAGTAAATCATGTTTTAAACATTAAAATGTTTTAAAACAGTGAACACACACGCACATTTATATTTGTTGGCCCATATCAGTTTGAATAAAATTATATAACGTGAAGCCATTCCACAGCGCTGACAGGAGCTACGCACAGGAATTTTCTTCCAGGGTGAAATCTCTACTTGATTCTTTTGTGCATTGGCCACTTAGGGCAATGCACGGAGGTCTAGGCAGGAGACCATGGGCCTCAGCTGCAGCTCTATTTAGCCTTGTGGTCTCAGATTCATGATTTCTTCTGGAGCTTGACCTTTCTGTCCTATGAGGAAAAATATTGACCTTGAAGTCCTAGATCAGTTCCATACATACTCCACCCCGGTGTATGTTGTGTTTGGCATGTGTTTGTGTGCCCATGCAGGGGGAGGCCCGGGGAGATGTAGAATGTGTTCCTCAATCACTCTCCACCTGTATTGATTATCATGGGGTTCCCTCACTGAATTACCTCAAAGACACTTTCTGGTTTCTGAATCAGAGGTCGCATGTCCAAGCAACTGCTTTGCATCTGTCTTGCAGTCCCTGGGCCATTTACCTGTGTCTGACCGGTAAGAAACCTAGGTCAGGGTCAGCAAGATGGCTCAGTGGTATGTGCCTGCAAGCCTGAAAACTTGAGTTCCAGCCTTAAAACTACTTACACTTTGACTCCTCAGAGTTGTCCTCTGACCTCCACACATACATAGTGTTACACACACACACACACACACACACACACACACACACACTAATAATAATAATAATAATAATAATAATAATAATAATAATTAAAGGAAAAAGCAGGAGCTGGGGCCAGCTTTCTCTGTCCACAGATCTCATGGATACAGACCACGCTGCTCAATTTCTTACCCATTCCCAGCCTCATGGTCTTCTCTTTGCTAACGTTTTTTGGGTGTCACTTTTAACTTAACTTGTTTTGTTCTATAGTATGCATTTTTAAAACTGACATATAATCTTTTCTAGAATAATCCAGAGCCCTAAATAAATTTGTACCTAGCCTATGTCAGACACACGCCCATTGCACATGACTCTGACTAGCGAGTGTTTGACTATGTTGAAAATCCTCGCTGCCTGATGTAACACAAGCCTGGTGTCCATGCCAGTACCTCAAACCATTGAAACCTCTCCGTGCCTTTCTTAAAGAGATCGCCTTGTTGGCTGACCCTGCCAACATGAATCACCTAGCATAACCTGATAATAAGGAGGGCACTATAAAATAGAGACGACTTTCCATATTTTGCCGAGGCCTTGAGAAGTGCAGGGATCTTCCCAAACCTTTACAGTCAATTCAAGAGTTGGGTCTCTCAATCTCCAGCTTGGCGATCTGGTTCTGATTTTAGGGCACTCCTCCAGCTCGTCTCCGTGAGCACAAAGAAAGAGGGGGTTCAGTTACTGCTCTGGCCTGTTAATGGGGCATAGTGTATATTGTGTGCCCCAAAGCTTCCAGCAATGGCAGGGTGGGGAGTGGGGAGATTAGAGGGTCCCTGTGATGGTGGCAAGATTTAGCTGAGGTGGGAAGACCCCACACACGCAATGTAGACAGCCCTATAAAGCAGAGAGCGAGCTGAGCACTTCATTCATCTGCTTCCTGAGATGTGGATGTAATGTGACTAGCTTCCTCAGTCCCTGCTGCTGTGACTTCTCACCATGAGGGACAATGTCCTCAAACTACAAGCCCAAACAACCCCTTCTTTACTTAAATTGTGTCTATCGGGCATCTCGTCACAGCGAAGAGAAAACTAACCCAAGTACTCCCTAACCCCAAAACACCAAGTCCAGACGAGTCAGGCAGGTCAATGAGGCACATGGGAGTGAGCAAGGCTAATGGACACTAACACTCGAGCAGAATTTTAGGAAGGCCAGGGTTGACTACTGACCAAAGAAGTTGACTTCTGCTGAGCTAGACATGTGTGCGTGAGTGCATGTATGTCAGTGTGTGTTCGTGTATGTGCAACAGAAGCCAGGCAACTGAGGCACCAGGGACAACAGAGCCACTGGTCTGACTGAGGAGAATGTCCCAGAAATTGGCAAAAGACAATCTGGAGAGGGTAAAGATAGCAGAGCACGGACACCAAAGGGCCCTCTGGGGTCTGAGGCAGGTGCTCTAGGACCCTGCCCTCTGGGTCCCTACAGCCAGGCAGGGCCCAGAGCGCATGATGCAGCCTCGTTCCCTATTAGGCAATGCACAGCACCATCTGCACAGTCCCAGGAGCAAGAGCAGGCATTTTATAACTTCCTTTTCTTTTTCAGTCTACATTAAAAATAAATGTTCCCTTCAGCTCTCAGATGTATATCTCTGGTGCAACCTGCCCACATTCCCTCCTGCTGCCCTTTCCAGAACATGGCAGGGGAAGGGAAGGAAGAGAGGGAGAGAGGGAGCCAGTCCACCCGGCTGATGCCAGTGGATCACACCTCTTCCAAGAGGGAAGCGCGGCAGGCATGGCCACACATGGTGGAGAGTGCCCAGAATGCATGGGGACCAGGGAAAGTGGAAGTAGAGGAAGCGGGAGCCAACAGCCAGGCTTTCTTCCCGCCCCCACCCTCCCGCGCTGCAGGACCTTGGCCAAGTCACACATCCATCTTTGCATTTATAGTTCATGCAGTGGCTGGAGTCCCCTCTACAGCTCCAGCCCTCTGCTGGCTGTCCTCTCCACACATCTGTGGGTACCACGGGCCATCCAGTCCTATCACTTGTCCTGCTGTGGACTAGTGATCGACGGATGCTGGAGCCAAGACTGACCCAAGCAAGTTACCGGAGCTCTTCCTTCATGCCTGTCTTCACCTGTTAAATCAAGGACTGCCCTGGCATCTCTCAGGAGAGTCAGGAGAGGAGGAAGGGCGCAGACGGAATCTGGCTCCATGTCTGGCACATGTTCCCGGACGTCAGGTGCGGTGTCACCCTCCTCCAGTCTAGTTCCTCTTCCAGTCTAGCCTGCCCCACTTCTTTGAGCCCCACAGCCTGCACCTCACAGCTGAGCATCCTCTCAGAACATAAAGCCTCGTGTGAGTGCTTGTACACATGCGTTCAGGTGTGTCACATGCAGGTACAAGCCTGTGGAGAATGGGAGGAGCAAGGGTCAGCCAGACGCGGCAGACCATAGACAGACAGCAAGGATCAGAACCAGCTCCGTTTGAACCTCTCCCAGAGGCTGATTCCTGCTAAGAGGAGTCCCTAAGAATGTGCGCAGAGTGTGGGGTGTGTGTGGCACAGCGCTGCAGCCTTCACTGTCTAGGGACACCACATACAGAGTTACGCCGCTGCTGGCACTGGGATCAGCATGCCTGGCATTACCGTCTTCTCTCGTGCTATCGGCTCCCAAACAACCTTGCTCAGCACCCCACCCACCTGGGCTCTGGGGCCGAAGAGGGACAATGTGTGCCCCTCTAAGGATACAATAGAGAATGGGCTCGGTAGCTCCCACCTGGAAAAGAGTTCAAAAGAAAACTCACCCCTTATTCCATCGCTCCTTCAGCGTCCTAACTGCTATAGACAGACAAGGTTGGTGTTTTTTTTTTTTTTAGATTTCTTTGCGTTTGTATTTATGTGTACATGTGTGGGTATGTGCATGAGTGCAGATGCCCACAGAGGCTACATGTAGGCTTTAGATTCCCTGGAGGCGGGATTAAAGGCAGTTGTGAGCTGCCCAATGTGGGTGCTAGGAACTGAACTCAGGCCTTCTGGGAGAGCAGTCAGTGTTGTTAGCCTCTGAGCCATCTCTTGAGCTCAAACAGCACCTCAAACATCCCAGTCTCCCAGCCAGGAGTATCACCTGAGCTGCTGAAGCGGGGAGGAGGGGGGGAGGGGGGAGTGTATGTTACCTGAGCTGCTGAAGTGTGTGTGTGGGGGGGGGGGGACAGGCCAAGCTCAGACCTGAGCAGCATCTACACCTTGCCACTTCCCATATCACTCTCAGTTGATAGAAAGCCTTGGTGCAGAGCTCATAACAAGTTCAAGGCTAGTTGAGCTACATAAGACTGTGCCCCCCCCCATATATATACATGTGGGGTTCAGTAGTGAAGGGCACTTATTCTTGCAGAAAAACCTGGCTTCAGTTCCCAGCCCCTGACATGGTGGCTCACAACTGTCTATGACTCCAGTTATAAGGGATCTGATGCCCTCTTCTGACTTCCATGGGCAGTGCATGCACACACATGCAGGACACACACACATAAGATAGAAATAAACAAATCTAAACAGGGCACTGGGAGACGGCCCTGTTAGTAAATGCCTTGCTGTACAAGGACCTGAGTTGGACCCCCAGCGCACACATACGAAGCTGGATGCAGCAGCATGTAATCCCATCACTGAGGCGGTGGAGACAGGAGGAGTCTGGGGACTAGCTGGCCAGCCCATCCAGACCACTGGTTAGCTCCAGATTCAGGGAGAGACAGTGTCTCAAACAGCAAAGTGGAAAGCAGTTCAGGAAGACATCTGATGTTGACCTCTGGCCTCCAAACACAAGTCCGTACGCCGGCATGTGCATGTGTGTGCACACACAAGCAACAAAAACATCAAACTACCGGGCAGTGAAACATATGTTGAGTTTCACCACAGGATACCACCAAATTATCCCAAGTGACAGGAAAAGGGTAGGAGTAACTTTACCCTCCACCCCACTGCCTCTTAGCTCAGCACCTCTCTCCATTCCTCAGGTCTCCGTTCAGATCGAGGTCCAGCCCCTTTGCAGGCTCCCATCATCCTCCCCTTCCTCCTTACATTCACCTCGGCTGGCTTCAGGTTTGCAGTCTATTTCCCCAGAACTGCCCTCAGCTTTGGAGGTGAGAAGTCAGAGGGTGTCACAACCCTCACCAGTGGAGCACCTGTCTTTTGAGACCTTCCCTTCCTACCGCCTCCTCCTCCTCTTCTTCCTCCTCCTCCTCCTCTTCCTCTTCCTTCCCCCTCTTCCTCTTCTTCCTCTTCCTCCTCCTCCTCCTCAACAGCTGCCTCTCACGGACCTGCCACAGCTGGGGGACCCAACAGCTTGCTAGGTTTTTTTCCCTTGTGCTTTGCCTCCATCTTCTGACTTATATGGCTAATGATCTGAATGAAAAGTAACACTTTGGTGCATCAGGGATGTCACTGCTATTTAAAGGATGCGGCCATCTCCTTTTGTCAAGACTGTGCCTAACCTTGGTTGGCGGCGTCTAGCTTTAACTGGACTGACGCCTCTTGCATGGTATGAATGGGGTCAAAATGACTGTTATTCGGTAGCACTGGAAGTGGGTGGGGGAAAAACCAAGACTGGGATTAGGATATGGGAGAAAGCAGTTTGGGTTAGGAAGGACTCGGGATGCCAGGAAAGCCCTGAGACATGGACAAGCCCCAACATAAAGTAGACCCTTCGCCCCACCCACACAGTGGACATTCAGTGATCTCAGGAGTGCCTTCTGAGTCTTGGGGTTTCTATACTCATGGGAGCATGTGGAGCAGCAAGAAAAGGCTCGGATTGTGTAACCCAAGCCTAGAATGTCCCAAGGAAGTCAGAATCTATGACCAGGAAGGTAGCTGAGTTGGTATAGTGCTTGTCTAACATGCACAAAGCTCTAGGTTCCATGCCCAGCACTACATGAACCAGTTTCGATGGTGCACACCTGTAATCCTAGCACTTGGGAGGTGGAGCAGGAGAATCAGGAGTTCAAGGCCATCCTCATTTATTTAGTGAGTTTAGTTGACAAGCTCAGTTATTTCTGAGGCTTTGTCTCATAGATAGATAGATAGATAGATAGATAGATAGATAGATAGATAGATAGATAGATAGATAGATAGATAGACAGACAGATAGGGCATCAGACTCACTGGCCAGGGGCTCATGGTCTGTGTATTCCTCCTGAGATTTGAAAGTTCCAGGCTGGGTGGGAGCATGGAGCTGAAGAGGAAGGTGCAAATGTACCCAGGCAGCCTTAGGCCCAAGAAGGACAGAGCTCCTGGCATGTGAGGTATGCAGGGTACAGGCAGAAGAGTCACACAGACCCAGGGCAGGGAGCCTTGGCCCTTCTACTATGGGCTCATGGGAAGGGCAGTGTTCCATACTACAGTAAGAAGCTGGGGAAAGGGCTATTAACTGTAGGAAGCACCCCCATGGTGGGAGCTTCTTGGAGGACCCTGAAACAATGGGTACTGGGCCACAGCAGCCGCAGAAGTGGCCCGGGCACACTGGCTTAGCATCCGTGCTTCTGTATAAATTGGGATCTTTTTGCCACACACTAAAGTGGGGGAAAGTTCCCATCTTTAAATGTTAAGCTTAAAATAAGCCCCGACATGGGTGCCAGTGGATCTGTGAAATCTGCTGACTAAACTGGCACCCGCGCCTGTGAGAGAACCAGCTCGTCCCTCCGGAGCCCCTGGGGTAGGGAGTGAGGTTATTCTCAGGGTAAGCAGGAGGGCATGGGGTCGAGCAGGGATGCTCATGTAGGCAGGAGGCTGCTTGGATGTGGCATCTAGGAGCTTCTCAGTTGAGGTACCTGCCAGCCTTCCTCGCCCTTCCCTTCATCACTCAGGGGCCCAGTTCCTAGCACATTCGCTGGCACCCGCGTTTCTATTTCGGTAAGCGTTTTCAGTGGCTTCTACACGCGCATGATTTCTTACTCACTCTGACCAGGAGCTTCATGAAGGTGTGGACTGGAACCTTCCAGACCCTTAGGACCAGTAATGAATGAATATTCTGGGCTGTCAGGCCACCGCAGGGCATTAGAGGGGCGACTGGGGCTGAGGGGTGCCAGGCTTCAGGTGGAAGTGCTGGAGAAGCAGTCATGTCCCTTCCATATAAGGTTAGGTTTTGATTTGGTGGTGGTGGGAGTCAAGAGTGGGACCTGTGAGTTGCCATGATGCTTGCCCATGTCCAAGCGCAGAGACAGAAAGCCATGGGTTCTCCACATCCATGGGCTCAAATGGAGATCCACCTCTGGCCCAGTACTCTGAATCTTGGAACATGGCTATCTGAGGCTCAGAAGAAGGTCCGCTGCTGGGCTGTCTACCGGGATATCATGTCCCAAGCCATGCTGCCTGTTTTGCCTCAGTGGAGAGACCACTGCTGCTCTGAGGTGTCCTGTCTCCACACTATACGCTAACTCAGAGGCTCTGCGGACTGGTCCACACTGCACATCTGCTTTCACAGTGCACAGCCCACGGCAGGGGAGACCAGCATGCCAAGCTTGGACACCAACAGGGCTGCAGTTCCCTGCAACAAATGGGCTTGTCTCAGGCATGAGGGGAGCACCTCAGAGGAACTGGAGAAAAAAAGACAGAGCAGCAAGCACACTCTCGAGCGCGCAGCAGGCTGAGGCAGGACGATCACCAGTTCAACACCAGACTGCGCTATACTGCAAAACCCCGTCTCAAAGCAAACACAAAAGCACCCTAACAAAGCAGAGCTGAAGCCCTCCGCTTTGTTGATTTGTCCTGGCTGAGGGCAGCCACTGACTCTGCAAGAATCCACTTGGTCATTTAGTGGGACATGAGCCCATAGCTACCTGTGAGTGACCAGCTCAGATGCCCAGGTCTTTGGTTTAATAATAGTGTCAAATGGCGTATCAATGTAAATGTTTATAAAAAATTATTATGTCAGGGCTCAGTCAGTAAAGTGCTTGCCTGACAAGCATGAGGACCTGGGTTCAATCCCCCAGGACCCACTTTAAAAAGAAGTGAGGTATGGGGTGTGGTGACACACGTTTATCTCAGCAGAGGGGAAATGAGAACAGGAGGATCCTTGGGACTCATTGGCCAGCCTAGACTGCTTGGTGAGTTCCAGGTCAGTGAGGGACCCTGTGTCAAAATCAAGATGGACAGCACCTGACGAACAACACCGGTTGTCTTCTGACCTACACATACACAACCATGTACATGCACACACACACACACACACACACACACACACACACACACACACACACGTGCAAACACAGAAATGACTGACAGACTCTTGCATGCCTACCTATCAACTATGCTATCCTTCTTTCTCATTCATAAAAATCCCCGTGTGACTGAGAATCAATTGTGTACCAGCTAAATACCCCATGAAATGCCACAGTCGTATGGGACTCCCAGGGAGACTCCTCAAAGATGGATGACTCAGTTGGGAGATACTTCACACGTATCCTCTTTGTTCTCACTGAAATGTGCATATGACTGGATTCCAGCAGCTTTCACGTGGGCTGTGAGGTGACATGTACAATAAAAACCAGCACTGAGAATGAATGATGGAAAATGGAAGACTGGGTTCCTGGTGGCCTTGGGCAGCTCTACCCACATCCAAACTTCTTTGACATTGGAGAAAAATTATGTTGTTTAAGTCATTGTTATTCTGCATTTTCTGTACTATGCAGATAATCCTGCACATAACTGATAACAGTTATGCTACAAAGAAAACTACAATAAATTCTAAATGACAGACTTACAAAGGTCATGTTCTATGAGTAAGACTAAGCTATAGTAATAACAAATAATACTTTTTTAAAAGGAACCACTTCACCCTAACCAAGAGCTGGAGAGATGGCTCAGCAGCTAAGAGCAGGTGCCCTCTTGCAGAGGACTGGGGTTCAGTTCCCAGGACTCACACCAGGCAGCTCACAAACTCCTGTAACTCCAGCTCCAGGGGATCCCAGTCCCTCTTCTGGCCTGTGCAGACTCCTGCACACACATGTGCAAACCCATACACAAGAACACATAATTAAAAATAAATCTTGGGGCCAGAGATATGATTCAATGGTTAAAAGCACATATTGCTCTTACAGAGGACCCAAGTTTGGTTCCCAGCATTATACTAAGTAGGTAACAATCACCTGTGACCCTAGCTACAGGGAAATCTGACACCTCTGGCCTCTATGGCCACCTGGACACCTGTGCACACACACAAAAAAATTTAAAAAGAAATCTTTTTAAAAATCTCAACTAAGGATTCAAAATTATAATTTCAAACTTATTTGGAAAACAATAACATAGGTTTATATTATATATCTGTACACACGAAAATATATGATACCAGTACCTTTTAAAGGCAAACCATAGCCATAAACACTTTCAAGACAAGAAATAAAAAAATCAGGCCGGGGCCTGAGAGGGATGTCTCAGTGGGTAAAGGTGCTTGCTCCAAAGACCCCATGACCTGAGTTCAAGTCTTGGAACCTACCTTATAGAAAGAGAGAACTGACTCCAGCCATGCACCATGGCATGTGCGCAACACCCCCAGAAACAAAGTATTAAAAATACTTGTTTAAAGAATACCAGGCCAGAGGTGTAGCTCAGTTGGTAAAGTATTTGACTAGTATGCACCAAACCTGGGTTCCATCCCCAGCAACACATGAACCAAGTGTGGCAATGCATGTCTGTAATTTCAGAAAGCTGGAGTTGAAGGCAGGACGACCTGAAATTTAAGTCCATTCTTGGCTACCTGGCCAACCTAGACTATTATTACTGGGCATTCTACAACTGAAGCCTTTTTTTTTTTCCTTCTTCCTATTTTCTTTTCTTTTTGAGAAATAACCTCACTGTGCTGACCTGACTGGTCTCAAAGTTGACTGCACCGTTCAGATAATCCTCCTGTCTCAGCCTTTGGTAGAGTTTAAACTCTAAGCACAAGCCAGGGAATCTGACTTCAAAAGAATAACTGTACATGATAACTTATATGTACACACCTGTGCTTCTGCTTATATTGTCTGAATTCAAAGCTAAGAAGACATTCATGTATTGCTTATATAAATATTAAATATTTTATTTTTAAATCTTAATTACTTTTAGTCACAGTCTCACGTATCTTAGGGATTTGAACTCTTTGTAGCTGAAGCTGGCCCTGAACTCCTGATCCTCTTGTCCCCATCTCCAAAATGCTGAGATTACAGGCATGTGCTAGCATTAAAATATTCTTTATATAAAAAAAAACTCTTGGTGGTATTTTTGAATCCCAAGGAACATATTCATATATTACTTGTATAAAATATACATCTTTTTTTCTTTTAATCCTAGAGATATTTTTGAACTCCAAAGATAAGAGAAAAATATATCAAATGATTCCCAAAGAAATGGAAAAATTTACTTACAAAAGAAAATACATTTGAGCCAAATATTGTTCATGCCTCAGAGGGAAAGAAGACATTGCCTGCAAAGCCATGGTGCATACAGTGGATGGTCCACAAGCTCCAATTGTTACTCAAAAGAGCCTTCTAGCCAGACACAAGGCCTACGTAATCATGATGTTTGAGACAATTGTTGACAAGACTCCAAATCATTTCCAAAACACTGGCAGGTGGATAGAAGCAAAGACTAGAGGAAGAGCCAGGCTTGGTGGCACAGGACCATAATCTTAGTGCTCAGGAGTCTGAGACAAGCTTGGGAGTTCGAGGCCAGCCTGGGCTGCATAGCTGAACTCCAAAAAAAAAAAAAAAAAAAAAAAAAAGACAATGCCCCCAACGTGAATGGAGTTCTTGATCTCTCTCTGTCTGTATTTGGATCCCCCTGCAGCCAGGCTTCTTAGCCTCCCCCGGCAGACAAAGTCCTCGAGGGCAGAGTTTGTCTTTTCTGCCTTTGTGTCTCCAACCTCATTCAGAGTCCTTTATGAGACAAGTGTTAGGTGAATGCAATCTTAGAAAGCTCCTTTTCCTCAGAGTCTCTGCTTCTGAGCCTCTGAACACCTGTAATAATAGTTACAATTGGAAAAAAAAAAAAAAAACAGGACAAAACAGTATGCCAAGCCCCCTCCTACTCAGGCAGGAACACACACACACACACACACACACACACACACACACACACACACACGACACGGCACCAGATAGGGACACAACTCATCTTTGCCATTTAATTCTCCATATTTATAATGCTTATATATAAAATGTAACATATCTGTGCTCTAAAACAATGTGAGTGAATGGTCACCACCAGAATCAGGAGGATTCCCTTCCAAAGAACCAGTTCAAAACCAGTGAAAAAACAATTGCTCCAATATAAACCAGGAACAAAATGGAAAAATTAACCAAGTATAATTGACAAGCCAGAAAAGAAGTTGAAACCCCGCTGAGAGAGGGTGGAATCTAGCTTGGTTGGCCGAGTACTGGCACTCAGCGGGTCCCGGGTTCCAACCGCAGAATCACATAAGGCAAGTACAGTGGTGCACATCTGTAATCCCAGGACTCAGGAGGTGGAGGCAGGAGATGACAGGTTCAAAGTCGACCTCAACTACATATCAAGGCTAGACTGGGCTACATAAGACTTTATCTCAAAAAACAAAAACAGGGACACCTATAGCTTATTTATTTCAAACCAAGTGTAACGGTATATACCTGTAGCCTTGGCACTTGGGAGGTTGAAGCAGGAGGATCAGGAGATCCAGGCCATGCAGAGAAAGTGTCTCAAAAAACCAAACCAAACAAACAAACAAACAAAAAAAGTAAGACCCCCAAGGACTGTGGATGTGGCTCAGTACTAAAGAATTCCTTCAGCGAGCACAAGGTCTTAGGTTTGATCGAAAGCATTGGGGGGAGAGTTGAATAAAAAATGAAATATGGGGGAAACAAACCATTTTCAAAATTAAAAGTGCGTATGTACAAGATGAAGTTTTTTAAGCACACACAAGTCTAGGGGATAACATGATGTGCTCTCTGTTGTTGGTGCTTTTCACTTCCTCAAAGGACTGTGGAAATGTTGCCTTTTCTGTAAGAACCTGCAGAAATGATGACTCCTCTTTCCTGCTGGGTTCCAACCTCCTCTACCCAAGGGGAAAGGTACAGTGACTCCTGCTTGTCATCCCAGGGCTGTTCTCACAGATACACAGAACATACACCCATACACTATATATACTATCACTTTGCACATTTTTAAACATGATATAAATGACATCAGCGAGTATTACTACTGTGCTACTATTTTCTCATTCAACACTGTTTTTCAGACTTAATCCATATTCATAACACAGAATACTTAACACAGGAAAGAAATCATGAGCAGGGCTAAACCCGACTCCAAAACCAAACAAAAAGAACACCAGAAACCCTTTCTGAATTAATTTGCAATTTCAATTTCACAAGGTGCCCTTGTCTTCCCACTTCCCCGGTTCCTCTGGAAAGCTTCCAGTCTCCAGTGAGGGTCCAAGGCACTTCCTCACCCTGGGTGGGTGCAGCTCCTAGTGCGGCACTCACTGTACAGCAGCAAGGAGAAGGAGGATGTGTGTGTGCCCTTTCTCCCAGCCGAGCCCCCCAGGGACAGCAAACTATCCTCTGCCAAGTGTTTATGAGCAATGATACGGTTAGACATTTGAAGTTTCATTTTGGAAAAGAAAACCCTTCGCAGGTGAGACTTACAATTGGCGTCCCGAAAGGAATGTAACCTGTGGGTGGGAAGAGAGAAAGAGTCAGGTCCCATGAACCTTCTGGGTCTCGTGAGATACCCAGAAGTCTCTGGGGCTTGCTCCATCCGCCCCAGGGTCCTGGTGAAGAAGTCCAGGACAATCACAGAGACACCACAGTCTTCCTTCAACTCAGCCTTCCCACTGCAAAGGGCTCACCCCTCAACAATCGCCCCGCCCCACCCCACCCCCGTGCCCCTTTCCCCAGCCTCCAGAATCCAGAGGCTGGCCTGCAGACATAAGAGCCTGCTGCTTGTCACCAGCTGGCCTTTGAACCTTTTCCTCCGGGAGACACAATCCCCCATCCCTAGGCTTTCATCACCCACCCTCCCCACCCCCCCCACCCCACCCCCCCGCCCCCGGAGCCCTAAGCGTCTTCCTTTAGCTTTTTTTTGTTTGTTTGTTTTTTTTTTTTACTTCTCCCACTTCACAGCCATTCCTGGCACGGGAATTCCCTCTCTACCTGAGATGAGCATGTGCTCGATGCTAGAGCATTTCAAAGCGCTGGTGTTCTGGTTGGCCAGCCCTGGAGAGCAATAGAGCACTGAGTAGTGAGGTTCAGCCGGGTCCTGGCCTGTGTGCAAGGCTTCCTCACTGCTGTCAGGGAGCAACTTTCCTGTCCCTTATACCTCTAACTGACAGTAAACAGTCGGCTGGTGACCAGGCAGCAGGGACCAGACTCATCTGAGTGGCATGGAGAACCCAGGTTCGCGTCCTGAACAAACACCGCTTTATGTGCTGGTGCCGCGCGGCTCTCCTGCGCCTCCCTCTGGGGACAGGGCCAAGTTTGGGGGGTGGAATAAGGGGGCTGAACTGAATGCCTGCCTCGGAAAGGTCCAGAATTACAAAAGAAGGCAAGCTGGGGTGAGAGCCTGCTCTACCCAGTGGAGGGGCAGCGCACAGCTCTAACTCTAGGTTCTACCTGTTCAGAGCCTTTGCTGCCTAAGCCCTTCACAGCGAAGCCCGGGCTCCTAACAGCTAGTGCCCCAGTTTACAAAACGCATCAGACAGCCACATCGTGACTGAGTCTCTGAGGTCAGGCTTTCTGAGGTGGGGGGGGGGGGGGGTTCCTGGTCTGATCGAGGTCTCCTTTTCTAGCCAGGTGGAGGCCTTTCCAAGGCAGCGGACAGTAGCCCTCTACATCATTCTCACGAATCAGGGTGGGTCAAAATGGCCAGGAAGAGATGGTAGCACACCTCTGAAGAGTGTATACCCCTCTGCAGAGTGACTTGGGGCAAAACCTGTAACCTCTCAGACCAGGGGAAGGGCCCCCACCTCAACCCGAACAACTGTACTCTGAGCCCCAAGTGTGAAACACACAAAACAGCCCTCTAGGAACTACCAGACGGGGACTTCCTGGGGCAGAAACACATGACTCCCGTGCACATTGATTCCACAGAACACACAGGGTCATGAGCACACACTGCATGCTATCCAGAAGGGAAGGGTATTTAGCAACAATGTCAGAGGACAGTGAGTCCACCTAGATGCTATGGCCTAGAACAGGGAGCAGACAGTGAGGAAAAGTGGGTTGTCCGGGGTCAGATGGGACTTGTACAAGCAGAGCTTGCTCAACACAGGTGACATGAGGTTGCCATTAGGAAGGGGTTTGTGACTCAGCGGAGGCCAAAATCCACTGCAGAGGCCACAGCACCACCCCAACCACACAGGTGGGAAGTGAGGCAGGTGTGTGCCTGGTCCGTGTCCAACAGGGTTGAGCTGACGTGAACATGTGGGCAGGAGTGTGGCTGTATGTGTGACAGGCCATGTCCTTCTCTGGTGCTGTGCTGGGACTACTGCCTTCAAATTGAAATAGTCACTGCTGGAGGAAGGGGGCCTCCGAGGATGGGGGTACTTGCGACAAGACTCGGGGTGTTCAGAAAGTTACAAGATGCCCAAGGCCCTCCCCGAGGCTATAGAAGCAGTAAACGCTTGCTGAGGAGACTCCAGGTGGAGCTGCCGGCAAGGTGGACAGGGGGTGCCAGGGATGCCGCTGTCGTGAGCTGCCGCCTATCCTGGGATGGGATTTTTGGTAATGCCCCTGCCAGAGCGCCAGCTACGCTCCTTTAAGTAACCCCAATAAAACTTGGTGGTTCAAGAGATCTGAGTACACGGTTTCTCTGGGATGCCATCGGCACCCTTTCTGGGGTGAATACATGTTTTTTTCATATAATATCTGAGCATGTGGCTGGGGCCACAGTTAACACCCCTGGTAGGCAGAACCAGGAGGAGCTCACCTGACATTCTGAAAGGCATGAAGATCTTCTCATTGGTGTCCGGGTGTAGGATAGCCTGATGGTGGGGAGAGAAGACAGAGAGAACAAGCAGAGGATTAAGGTTGAGAGCAAGGACGCTTCCCCAAGAAGACCTCCCGCCAGTGGCCCTGGGATGCCCCTGGACAGTTGCTTTTCACCACTTCTCGGGATAAAGGAAAACTCAGACATGAACCATGGTCGGCATCCTCCTCCTGACCCATCCTCCAAGCCCATGAGGGGCAAGACTGTGCCCCCTGGAAGTCTCCTTGACCTTGCCTGGCGCACAGCAGGCACAGAACCAGACTCGGTGGACAGGATCCAGTCTTTTCTTGAAATTCACAGAGTTCCTGGGGTGAGGCCAATCAGATCAGAATGGGGTGCTGGGAGGAAGGCAGGGGTGGGGAGAGATCGGGTACCCATTAGTCATGGAATTAGGGCTTCTGCTAGACCCCAAGGACAGGGAGAGGATGGGTCCAGGAAAGCACAGAGAAGGAGAAAAAAAGGAACCCAGAACTCGATTACCTGTTTGATTTTCTGTGCACTCCAGAGCTAGAAGAGACAGAGAAATAAGAAGTTTCAGATCTCTGTGCCATGTTTTCTTTTCTTTTTATTGTTTTAAGACTGGTTTTTATTTATGAGTATATATGCATGTTATATGTGTGAGTATATGCCACCTGTGTGTGAGCCTGTAGAGGTTGCCAGAGACTTCAGATCCCTGGAGCTGGAGTCGCAGGCAGCTGTGAGCTGCCCAGTGTGGGAGCTGGGAACCGAACTCAAGTCCTCCGGAGGAGCAGCCAGTGTTTTAGCCACTGAACCACCTCTCAGTCCCCAATTTATTTATTTTTGAGACAGGATGTCCTGTAGCCTAGCCTGGCCTCAAACTCAATATGTAGCTGACAATGGCCCTGAACTCTGGATCCTCCTGGAGCCCCCAGCCCCAGAGTATTCAGATTAAGGTGGTCCACCATGCCAGTTTATGGAGACCTTGGGCTGGAACTCGGGGCCTTGAGCATGTGAGGCAATCACACCACCAACCGGGCACATCCCTAGCCCACTTTTGTTCTGTTTTGTTTTCCCTCTTTTTGCTAAATTCAAAGTTTTAATTAGCACATCATCACTATGACATTTTTGTACATATATGTCATTGTACCTGGCCGGCGCCATCTTTTCTAGCCAAGGGAATTTTGAGACAAGGGCTCCTATAGCACAGGGTGTCCTTGAACACCTGACCTCCTGTCTCTACTTCCCGAGAGCTAGGGCCACAGGTGGGTACCATGATAACACGTGCTTTTTGAATCAAGAACACGTGAAAAATAAACATCAACACTGGATAAAATAGTGACCTGTGGAAAGATATTTGAGCTGGGTGCCTGTGATCCCAGCAACTCAGGAGGTAGAGACGGGAGGGTCAGGAGTTCAAAACCAGCCTGGGATACTTGAGACACTACTTCCAATTGATGTTTGAAATACCTAAATGAAAAAGGTCCCTTCTCAGTGAGCCTGGATATGTATACATACAGGAAGAATTCGGAGGAAATGAGACAACTCGGGAACAAAAGAGAACTTTGAAAACCCTGAAGTACCTTGAGAGAGAGAGAGAGAGAGAGAGAGAGAGAGAGAGAGAGAGAGAGAGAGAGAGAGAGAGAGAGAGAGAATGGTGCAAGGGGGAAAGGAGGGGACAAACCCTAGCTCTACCACTTCTGGATGGGAAGCCGCCTGCCTGCCTTTTCCCCTTTCTTCCTTCCCTTTTTTCTTCTTTTCTTTTAATCTTCCTCTTTTTTTTTGTTTGTTTGTTTTTTTTTTTTGAGACAGGGTTTCTCTGTGTAGTTTTGGTGCCTGTCCTAGATCTCACTCTGTAGACCAGGCTGGCCTTGAACTCACAGAGATCCACCTGCCTCTGCCTCCCGAGTGCTGGGATTACAGGCGTGCGCCACCTCCGCCTGGCTCAATGTTCCTTTTAAGAAAATATTTTATTTACTTTTAGTTATGTGCATATGTGTACATGGGAGGGGTTGTATGTAGAGATGAGTGTAGGTGTCTACAGAAGCCAGAAGAGGGCACCAGATCCCTTGGCATTGGAGTTAGAAGCCATCGTGCGCTTCCCAGTGTGGGTGCTGAGAATCAAGCTCAGGTCCTCTGCAGGAGCAGGGTGTACTGTTAACTGCTGCACATCATTCCAGCCCCATGTTTTATTTTGCTTTTCAAGTCTTATGTATCCCGGGCTGCTCTCAAACTCTCTACGTATCCGAGGATGACCTTGAAATCCTGATCCTTCTGCCTCCACCTCCTGGGTGCATGTCCCATTTTACATAGTGCTTCCTGCATAACTGGAAAGTACTCTACCAGCTGAGCTACACCCCCAACTAAGACTTCCGCACACAGGGGTATGAACGGGTGGAGGCTAGACGTCAATGTCAGGGATCTTCCATTGCTCTCTTTCTGATTCAGCGAGACTGACTGGCCAGTGAGCTCCACGGATCTCTGCATCTCCAATGCCTGCTTCAAGACGCATGCCAACCTCTATGCTCGGCTTTTGCATGGGTGCTAGGGATTCAACTCAGGCCCTTATGCTTACATGGCAAGTACTTTACTGAATGAGCCATCTCTGAAGCCCCCCAAAACTTCTTTATCTATTCCTTGCTCTTTTTCTGCTTCTAGAATATGTTCACATATTACCTTTTCAAAACTTGTGTGTGTGTGTGTGTGTGTGTGCATATAAATCTCAAAGGTAGGGTTGACTGTAAAGGACAAGACCACTTGCCCAGCATGCTCAAGACCCTGGATTCAGACTGTAGATTAATCAATTAGTTAACTAATATAAAAAAAGAAATAATGTGCATTTAAAATTTTTCATGAGCCGGGCCTGGCGGCACACACCTTTAACCACTGAAGGGCTCTCCAACGTGGCAAACACGTGTCCAAGCATGGCAAACACGGCGCCATCAGATTTTGCCCTTTACCCTCCTCTCCCTCACTAAAAACCATTAGGTTGCATTCCTAAAGCTAGTCCCTGAGGTCCATTCCCTTACTTGGCCACTGACTCATTCCTGAGACAAAACTCCAAGGTTCAACAATCAAAATTCATTGACTGTACTGGCTAACCTGTCCAATAAGGACGTACCAACACTCCCTTACACAGACTTCCCCATTTCTCCTTAAAACCCCACTCCTGCAAAAAAAGAAAAACGACCCCTGCTGCTGCTGCTGCTTGTTGTCTGCTTTACCTAATCCTGAGGTGCCCCCCCCCTCAACTCACACCTTACTTGCCCCTCCAGGGCAATAAATCTCCTTTCTGCTGAGAACTTGGTGTCTGGGTGTGTCCTGTAGGGACTAGGGGCCACCCTCCCCTACAATCACAGTACTCAGGAGGCAGAGGCAGGTAGATCTCTGTGAGTTCATGGTTAGCCTGTTCATAGTGAGTTCTAGGACAGTCAGAGCTACATAGTGATACCTTGTCTCAAAAAAAAAAAGTTTTTTGTTTTTGTCCTTGTTTTAGTTTTTAATGAAATAGGGTGCCCAGCATCCAGTTCTTTATTGATGCCTATGGTATATGGAGGATTAAATATCCAACAAAATCCCCACAGCTAGAGAGCAGCAGTTGGCAGGTGGCTCTGAGATTTACACACACACACACACACACACACACACACACACACACACACACACACACACACCAGGGAGGGGCCCATGTGCCTGAGCTCCTGTGGCAGAGGAGAAGTGAGGGGCACCTTTCCCAGGCCAGTGCTCCCCACTCTCTACTTTCTCCCCCCTCCTGTGTGTGTGAGAACTAGGCAGGGCTCACTACAGCCTTGCAGATGCTGACGGAACACCACCGAGGGAGGGTAGAGACGCACCAGCCAAAACAAACATTCCTTCCCTTCTTAGCAGGTACTTGATTGCTGCCAAGAGCAAAGTGACCATACACAGGGTCCGACACTTGGGCCCTGGCACAGCCACCATCTTGCCTTGTACTCCTGGTTAAATTCCCACATACCTTTGGCTTGCACATTTTTTTAAAGTCAAAGCACACCTATAACCCCAGCACTCAGAAGACTGAGGCAGGAGGAGCCTGGTTCCAGGCCAACCTAAGGTATATAGGAAGGTTCCAGCCCAGCCTGGACTGCCTGGAGAGTAACTGTCTCAACAAATCAAAAACAAATAAATAAATCATTAACCAAAACTGGGCATGATGTCATATGTCTACATAACCCCCGAATTCTGGAGACAGAGGAAAGGGGATCAGGAGTTCAAGGCCATCCTAGCTATGTAATGAATTTAAGGACATCCTGGGCTACACGAGACCCTGTCTCAAATAACAGCAACAATAATCAATCAGAAGAGGAAGGAGGTAGAATCCTTGCTCCTTCTTGTTCAGTCTACAGCACCAACTCAAAAGGACAGGTTAAGGACAGTGGGCTTACAGTTCTGGTGGGCTTTCCCCTGTGACCTGCTGGACCCATGAATTAAATGCTGGATTCAGACGAGGCAGCAGGTACTGCCCACGGGGAAAAAGCTATAGTTCCACAGACCACTCGTGCAAGCAGGTCACCGAGAACAACCATCCTGGAACATACAACTATTCGTGGAAGGCTCACTGAGCCACAGTGGCTGGCCAAGCATGCAGGAGCCCAGGCCAGGATCTTCACAGCAGCACACAGAGGCACCCTCACTCTGGACTTCCCTCCCAGGGTTAGCACTGACCTCTGTCCTCGGCCCAGCACCCTCTGCGCCTCTGGCTGAACATGGAACTGTGCAGCCCTGACCCCGTGAGACTGGCTGGCTTTAGTAACGACCCTGCATGGATCTGAGAGTTGAGACTGTTTGGCTCACTCGGAGAACAGGGACAAAGGGCAGTGTGGAGAAGCCATCTGGGTGGCTGTTAAAAACACACAGATTCACTGACTTCAGAAGTGGCCAGTGTCTCAGCGGAACCTGCCTCAGTCTCCAAGTGGAGACCAAAGGAGGGGTGGGCTGGGGTCCCGCATGCCGCTAGGAGGCAGGACACACCCCAGAACCCAGAGGGAGAACAACGGCCCCACCCCCAGTCTGGCTCGCTTACTTCCCCTCTGTCTCCTAGCAAGCTGCTTCTCTAAACCTCCTAAGGCAGCAAAGACGGAGTCTATTTAAAACAACCTCCAGAAGGTGATTAAACAGAGCCTGAAGGGGACCCTTCTGTAGGGAAGGACGCCTCCATTCAACAAACAAAAACTTCCTAATTGATCAGTCGGGCCCACTGTATTATCGTGTACCATTAATTGGGTTGCCATGGTAACTCCCAGGTACCATGTACCTATACAAGCCCACAAGTGGGGTGAAGGGAGCCCCCAGCTACAGATACAGGAATGAAGAGGGATGTCCTGCCTGCTTCTGCAGCACTGTACCAGCAGCAGCTGTGGCTCCTCCATGCACGAAGCTTTCCTCCGGGTAGAGGTCAGGCCCTACCGAGAAATCCAGACTTGAATTCGAAATCTCCCATTGGCTCACTAGGAGATGTGGGGTGATTTATTTAATCTTTCTGAGCCTCCAATACCTCTTCTGTAATATGAAGGTAGGGATATTTACTTTCATATTTATTATAAAATTATTTATTTAGCGAGCAAATGTTTATTAAGCACCTACTGCATATTAAGCGCAAAAGATAGATATCTCAGTGCAAAACACTAAGGCAGGTCAGTGGGTAGAATACTGTCTCAGCATGCTTGAAGTCCTGGGTTTCATGCTAGCATCACATAAACCAGGCATGGTGGCACATGCCTATAATTCCAGCACTCTGGGTGGGGCAGGAGTTCAAAGTCATCCTCAGCTATATACTGAGTTCAAAGCCAGCCTGGAACACATGAGACCTGCAGTACAGCAGTTTCCTCCAAACTAAAACATTCCCTCCAAGAAGGAGAAAAGATCATGAGACTCGGGAGGTAAACAAAAAGTCACATATCTGAGAAAGCAGGAACTTGGAAGATTCTGGAAGGTGTTTCCCAAGGGTTATGGGAACAGAATAGAACTGCTGGGGGAGGAGATTGACCCACCAGGCTGAGAGAGACTCTAGACTGTGGAACTCCTGCAGGTCATGCATCACTCATTGGTATGGCAATCATTTAAGAAGGCAATCGTCGGCGGAGAAGCTAGCAGCTGTCCGTGAGCAGAGGAGCAAGCGAGGCTCCAGGAACAAACCACCTCAGATGGCTGAGACACTAAGAGCACACACTAGGCATCCAGGCAGCTCATGGCAGCAGGGCCAGCTGCGGGATCTTGACCACATACCTGCCAAAGGACCTTGGAGCAGACAGAGTACAGGTGTAGAGACGAAGACTACTGCCTACTCCAAGCCCCAGGGCTCTGTGGGACTCTTCAGATATCCCAGACGTGATACTTGAGCAGGGCCATCCCTGAGTTAGAACCTGGGCCTCTCCTTAATCTCACACTACCGTGGAGCTGACCTGTCATCTCTGTCCCCTCTATTCCCAGAAGGCCAGCGGTCTGTGACTTCAATGACTGTGGCCTAAGGAAGGAAGCACTGTGACAGCCACACCACACACAGCCCGATTTTTCAGGCTCTGCAGAGGAGATGCTGCTCCTGGGGACCAGAGTGGCAGGCTCACACCTAGCGTACTGTGCCACCCAGCCACCAGATGGACCCACCAGGCACTGCCACTGTCAGCCAGAACGCAGCAGCACAGGAAGCAGCTAAATGCCAAGCTCCAGGCCCTTCCCCCACTCCCAGGAGCCCCGTAGGGGCTTTGGGGACAGAAAACAAAGCAGGCTGAAAAACAGGACAGCAGCTATCCGAGGGAGCAGAGAGAATAATGTGGCCTCTATCCCCAAACTCTGGGAGCTGAGAGAGGGCCCAAGAGGCCCAGCTCAAGGGGATTGGGGCATGAGGGAGCTTAGACAGGTGACAGGCTCGAGTCAGGAAGTGGCCTTACTTCTGAAAGGTACAAGGACATTGGAAGGTGTGAGGATTCCTCCAGGCTAGAGGGCTGGAGGATCAGGTTCACCATGCAGACCCAAGGCCAGCCAGAAATGACACCACTGGGGAACAAGCCTACAGCCTGGCTCCCTGCCCAGGGCTGGAGGGCAAATACACCAAGACAGACAGACCGGGTCGCTTGACTACCTGGGCTTCCTGTCTCAACACTCCCTCAGGGCCCTGCGTGGGCATTAGGGCCAAGGGACATACCGAGGTCACTTGGCCATGCCAGCACCTAGTACATCTGTCCTGTTCATTTCTTCTGAGGTGCTCCTCCCTGAACCTAGAGCACAGTGTGTATATCTTTGTCTGGACCAGCCCCTCCTCGAATTTGCCTAGCCCACGCCTTTCTCATCCTTGCGTGGACCCCTCCCACCTAGCCCCTCCTCACTAGCTGGTTTCTCATCAGTCAATCTCAAGTAAGAAAACTCTTCCAGGCCGGTGTTGCAGCATATACCTTTAAACTCAGCATTCAAGGGGCAGAGGTAGAAGGAGCTTTGTGAGTTCAGGGCCAGCCTCATCTACATGGAGGACAGCCAGGACTACCTAGAGAGACCCTGTCTCAAAACACCAGGGAAGGAAGGAAGGAAGGAAGGAAGGAAGGAAGGAAGGAAGGAAGGAAGGAAGGAAGGAAGGAAGGAAGGAAGAGAGACAGAGAGAGACAGAGAAACAGAGACAGAGAGGGAGGGA
This sequence comes from Peromyscus maniculatus bairdii, assembly GCF_049852395.1. NCBI lineage: Eukaryota > Metazoa > Chordata > Mammalia > Rodentia > Cricetidae > Peromyscus > Peromyscus maniculatus. The sequence continues at coordinate 107,217,853 of NC_134854.1, forward strand.
GGGAGGGAGGGAGGGAGGGAGGGAGGGAGGGAGAGAGGGAGGGAAACTCTCTAGCTGCCCTGAGTCTGAGCAAGCTTCTGCTTCCGTGGATCTGCCACACGGTCACCTCTCTTCACTGTCATTGTCTCAGGGTGGGGTGTCCTGTGAGGAAAGAGGCGCACCCTGCTTCATCCTTGCTCTCTGTCCTGTAGCGCCAGAATGAAGCAGGAAAGGGAGATAGGAAACCTGAGAGCAGAGGGTGTAGTTCCGAGGCAAGCACTGGCCTAGTACACAGCAGACCCTGGGTTCAGTCCCTAGTACTCAGGAAGAGAGGGAAGGCTGAGCGCCAGTTTAAGGTGTCCACATGTGGGACTTGGGAGACAGCCCTCTTGGGGAAGTGTCTGCCATGCACACATGGACACCTGACACTGGATCCCAGCACCTGCGTAACAGCCTGGTGTGACGGTGTACACGCGTAACCCCAGTGATGGGCAGAGACTGTGGACCCTTGAAGAGCAAGGTCAACCATCATAGGCAAATCAATGATCCACAGCTCAGTGAGAAACCATCTCTCAAAAAATAAAAGTGGTGAGCAACTGAGGAAAGATGCCCTCTGTCTTCTACACACTACTGCACACATGTGCACCCGTACATGCACATGTACACACTAACAAGTACATACGGTGGACATGTGAGCACACAGAATACATCTAAGCCTAGGAGTTCCAGAATGACAAGAAATTATCAAAGACACAGTATGGCTGCATATGGTGGCTCACTCCTCTAATCCCAGCACTTGGGAGGCTGAGACAGGAGGATCACCTTGAATTCAAGGTTAACCAGCTCCAGAGTGAGACCCTGTCTCAAAAACAACAACGATGAAAAACAATGTAAAAATATTTGCCAAGATTGCTAAGAACTTTCAGATTTAAGGGGGTCACCAAAAATCCAAAATAATGATGTTTAAAAGACTTAGGGTAATGCCAGGTGGTGGTGGCGCACGCCTTTAATCCCAGCACTCGGGAGGCAGAGCCAGGCGGATCTCTGTGAGTTCGAGGCCAGCATGGGCTACCAAGTGAGCTCCAGAAAAGGCACAAAGCTACGCAGAGAAACCCTGTCTCGAAAAACCAAAAAAAAAAAAAAAAGACTTAGGGTAAGCTAGGTATAGGAACTCACACCTGTAATCCCATGGTTCAAGAGGCTGAGGAAGGAGCGCCTTGAGTTTGAGGCTGAGCTAACGAGTGAGGCCTGCAGTTCAAGCACTTTTAAAATGGAGAGAATCTGAAGTCAAGAGAATCAAGAGTTCAAGGTCATCCTTGTCTATACTGAAAGATTGAGGGCCATCCCAGGCTACATGAGATCCTATCTCAAAAGAAAACGAGGAAGAGGAGGAAGGGAAGGGAGGCAGAGTGGGGAGGAGACAGAGGGGAAGAGGGGATGAAGAGGATCATAAATAATCCCAGAGAAGGAACGTAGGCAACTGTGGTGGTTTGGGGTGGGGGAGGCCCCCATAGACTCAGGGAGTGGCACTGTTAGGAGGTGTGGCCTCGTTGGAGGAAGTGTGTCTCAGTCTCTTCCTGCTCCTTCTCCAGCACCATGTCCTCCTGCACGCTGCCATGCTTCCCACCATTATGACAATGGACTAAACCTCTGAAACTGTAAGCCAGCCTCAAATGTTTTCCTTTATAAGACTTGTCGTGGTCACGGTGTCTCTTCACAGCAATAGAGCTCCTAAGACAGAATCCTAACAACCTTCAGAAAAAATCAGAAGTTAAACAGCATCAGAATTTCCAAAAGCCAGACTGTAGACCCGGAGAAAATAAGCCTTGGTCTTCAAAATTATGAGGAAAAAATAATTGTCGACCTAGGACTTTCTCACCCAAACTGTTAGGTAAGTCTGAGTGGTGACATGCCTTTAAGGTGGATCTCTGTGTGTTTGAGGCCAGCCTTGTCTACACGGTGATTTTGGGACAGCCAACACTGCACAGTGAGACCCTATCTAAAAAAAAAAAAAAGTTAACAAAAGCGCTAACAACCTATTTCAACTTTTTCCTGGCTGATTTGAACATCCTTCTCACCCACCCATTTCAGGGAGCTACAGAAAGTGTTTCACCATAACTATAGAATACAGGAACAAAAGAGAGACCCGGGACTGAGTGGATGTAGGCAAGGGAGAATGTCGATACAGGGGACTTCCATAGAAGGAGGCTCTGAAATACTGAACGCAGAAGATACAGTAAGGGCTAGAAGTGGACAAAGTTTATCAGTAAAAAAACACAGACATGATTAACTCCAGATCAAACGTAAAGTTGAAAAAGGAACAGTCATGGTACACACAACTTGACTGTTCCGTAAATGTTATTTACTAACTGGAGTGACATGAGCAGCTGGAATACAGATCTCACAACCATGATTAAATGTGTGAGGAGGAGGTGCACTAGAAGGAAGACGCGTCTTTATAGAAGTGGAGGGTAAGAGAGCTGAATCCTCAACCATGGCAACTGCCAGTGCCAAACAGCTGAGAAACAGCAGTTCAGATGGACAAATGCAGATGATTTACACCCGAGACACGGCTAAACGGAGTTCTTCCGGTGACCAGAAGCGGGACTGGGGAGCGACAACACATGCTTTTTAAAAAAAAAAAAAAAATAGTGTAAATGTTTGAACTATGTGTAACTATTTCTTTAAAAAAATATGTGATTAAGTTTTGAAATAAAGTTTCTGAACAAAAAAGAAAAACTTTGGCATATTACCCACAAGATTCCGGGATCCCCTCCTCCTCCCCCCCCACCTCTCCTCCTGCCCCCCCCCGCCCCTCCCCCACCCCGGCAGAGGCACCTGCTCGTTGGTAACCCCTGGACGGAGGGTGCCATGCTTGTAATCCTCCAGCAGCTGCACAGCCTCTCGGAGACGTTTCTGTGGAGGAAAGAGAAGAGACCTTATGTGGCGTCAGACCAGTACTTCTGACGGGGCCTCCTTCAACCAGAGTGACGACGGCGTTCACAGTGCGTGACCACAGCCCTCAGAATACAGCAGAATGAAACAGCAGAAAGGGTCCAGCCTAAATGTCCTCCCACAGGGACCTGGCTCAACAGCAATGGTGTGGCACACAACAGATCAGGCCGGCCCACCCAAAACCTGAAGTAAAACTCGGGAGAGGGGTTAGGCAGTAAAGTGCTTGCATGCAAGCGTGAGGACCTGGGTTCAATCCCCCAGAAGGCACCAGACAATAAAGTGAGGTGTGCATACTTGCAATCCCAGAGCTGGAGGGGTTGAAACGGGGATTCCTGGGGCTTGCTGGCTAGAGCTAGAGCTCCAGGCCAGGAGAGACCCTGTCTCAAAACAAAAAGGTCAACAGCACTTGAGGAACCATGCCTGAGGTTGACCTCTGGCCTCCACACCCATGCACACCCATGTGCATGTATACACATACACACACATACCCCAGAAGTGAAGTAAGGGCTGGGGTGCAGCTCAGGGCACTTGCTTCACAGGCTTTGGGCTCTGAGTTCCATCTCCAACACTGAGGACGGAAACAACATAAAACCAAGCAAGCATTTCCTGACCACATCCGGGGTAATTTCCTGAGTGAGAACAAAATGGCCGAGCAGTATAACTTCATTCACTGGACACACACAGACACACAGACACACGGGAAGGGGGCAGCAGGTACAAGGGTTTTTAGGAATTTATTTATGTGCCTATGAAAATAAGAAAAAAAATGGAGACCCATCAAGTTCATAACAGGAGTAACTTTAGGTTGGAGAAAAAAAAGGACCAAGGCATGACATGGGTCAGGAAGACCTTAACTTCAATTGTAACATCGAAAGCTTTTATTAGGTGGATATAATCACATTATATTTCCACGACTTATTTTTGTCATTTAAAAAATGCTGGCAGAAGGCTGGCAAAATGGCTCAGTGGGCAAAGGTGATTGTGGCTAAGTCTGATTGCCTGTGTTCAGTCCCTGGAATCCAAGTGGTGGAAGGAGAGAACCAACTCTCACCAGCTGTCCCCTGAATGCCACACATGCACCGAGGCACGTGTGCACACATACTTGTATACACACACACACACACACACACACACACACACACACACACACACACACATAAAATAAGTGAATAAAATTTTTAAAAATACTGACAGATTTACCTATTCAAGTACTTATAGCTACAATACCTGACAGACTGGAAGAGGGAAAGAGAGTTAATTGCATGTGTTTTTTTGTTTGTTTGTTTTGTTTTTTTAATTCTTCAAAGCAACACTGATGATAGAAGGTGGCTTTCATTCACCAAGAGACTTGGATAAAGACAGTCACAGCAGTGCCAGGCAGTGGTGGCGCTCGCCTTTAATCCCAGCACTCTGGAGGCAAAGCCAGGCAGATCTCTGTGAGTTTGAGGCTAGCCTGGTCTACAAATCGAGGTCTAGGATAGGCACCAAAACTACACAGAAAAACCCTGTCTCAAAAAACAAAACAAAAAAAAGACATTCACAGAAGCTCCCACGCATGGCCAAGACTACAGATAACTAATAGAAGTGTAGATACACAAATTGGACTATACACACTCAATGAAATGTCACACAATAATTTTCTAGGATTGGTGGTGTCTGCCTGCAACACCAGTATTAGAGGCAGAGGCAGAGAATCATGGGATCTAACCCAGATTGGGCTACAGACTAAGTTCCAAGTCAGTGTACACTACACAGTGAGACTGTCACAAAAGGAAGCCAGGTGTGGTGGCACACATTTTTAAATCCTGGCACTCAGGAGGCAGAGGCAGGCAGATCTCCGTGAGTTTCTAGCTAGCCTGGTCTAGTGGTCTAGAACATAGTGAGTTCCAATGGGGGCTATGTAGACCCCTTGCGGGCAGGGAGACAGAATGATAATTTACTTCCTAGGTGGTGGTATACACCTAACACCAGCACTTGTGAGGTAGAGTCAGAAGGATCAGGAGTTCAAGCCAGCTTTGGCTACATAGTGAGTCTGAAGACAGCCCAAGCTACACAAGAAACCAGAGGGAGGGGGAGGGAGGGAGAGAGGAGGGGGAGGCAGGGAGGGAGGGGGGAGGGGGAAGGGAGAGACAGGGGAGGAAGGGAGGGAGGGGGGAGAGGGAAATTATACAGCAATTTAAAAAGTAAGCAAGTAAGCTGACAGGTGATGGTGCATGCCTGTAATCTAGCATTGTAGAGGTGGAGTCGAGAGCATCAGATTAGGTCAGCCATGGTTACACAGCAAGTTCAAGACCAGCCTGTGCTATATGAGATCCATGTTAAAAGAAAGAAAGAAAGAAAGAAAGAAAGAAAGAAAGAAAGAAAGAAAGAAAGAAAGAAAGAAAGAAAGAAAGAAAGAAAGAAAGAAAGAAAAAAAGAAAGAAAAAAAGAAAGAAAAAAAGAAGGAAAAAAAGAAAGAAAAAAAGAGAAAGAAAAAAGAAAAACCAAGAAAACAATGACTACCTTACAACATAGACAACTCTCACTGGCATAATGGACCCTCTAAAGATAGTCACCCGTTATCTGTCCCAGAGTCTTCTAGAATGTTTCCATAGCCAAGTCTAGAGATAAAGTCTATGTGCCCTCCCCTTGATTCCAGAGAGTCTCTAACTATCTCAACACACAGAAGGTGGTAGATATCAGGCAGTATTACCTAAAGCTAGACCATAAAGTCTTGCTCTTTCACCTTGCTCTCGGGGTGGTCCTCTCTTAGAAGGAGCCACCATGCTGGAAGGAAACCCAAGCAGCTCAGGAAAGACCCACATGCATGGGCAGGAAGCCTGAGTAAGCTGTCCTGCTGTAGCTGGGCTGCTCACCAAGAGCAGCACACACTTGTCCACCACATCCCTTCCTGATCTGTCTGTTCCAAAACGGGTAATTTGCTTTCTTCCCAGCTGCATGTCCCCCACTTCTTCAAATACGTAAGCCATTTATGATGTTTAAAGAGCAGGCATGGTGGACACACCTGCAATCCTAGCATTTGGGAAGTGGAAGAAGGAGGATCAGAAGTCCAAGGCCAGCCTGGGCTACAAAGTGAGACCCTGCTTCACAAAACAACAAAGACTGGGAGCTGGAGAGATGGCTCAGTGGTTAAGCAAACATATTGCTTTTGCAGAGGACCCAAGTTTGATTCCCAGCACCCACATCAGAGGGCTAACCTGTAACTCCAGCTCGAGACTCTAAGGACCTCTTCTGGCCTCCACGGGCACTGCACTCACATGCATAAACTCTCACACACATATAAAAAAATGTTAAAAATAGCAACAAAGAAGCCGGGCGGCCATGGCACGTGCCTGGAATCCCAGCACTCAAGAGGCTGAGGCAGGAGGATCTCAAGTTTGAGGCCAAAGGAAGAAAAAGAAAAAGGAAAAGGAAGACCTCAGAAGAGGCAGGAAAGCATTAAAAAACTCATTCATGGTACACAACACCAGGATAACCACAGCAAAAGCTTAACTTTTAGTCCAGACTCTGAGCATTTTTTCTTTGCTTCCTTTGCTTTAGTTTTGTTCTGTGTTTTAAGGGGAGGGTTTCGTTTCGTAGCCCAAGCTAGCCTAGATCTCACCATGTAGCTGAGGCTAGCCTCCAGCTCGCAGGCAGCCCTCCTGTCTCAGCTTCCCAAGTGCTAGGACAGCAGGTGTGCACCGCCACGGTTAACCTTGTGTTTCAGTAAAACTGGATCACACTGTTTTAATTTCCTTGAGGCTGCAGAAGGAGCAGTGCAGGATTTAGCACTGGAACTAAGTTTCATTAAACCTTTGCCAGGCACCCCTGACTCCCAGCACCCCCAAACCTCCTAGAGGTGCTCAGGTTCCCCAAGCCTGCGTGGCATCCTCCTGCTGCCTGGGTGTCTACGGACCAGGACAATGCACGCTCTACTTTCTACCGAAACGCGGTGAAAAGCCCTGAATTCTCATTATTTCTCCCACCCCAGGGATTCTCCTGAGTTCCTATAACAACCTGGCCAGATTCCATCTCATTTGACACAGTCATCAAAGGCAGCTTCGAGCCAAAAGAATCAGTCCCATTAAGCCCTGGGCTTGGCAAAGAGTGTAAGGGAGAAGGGGAGCCAAAGTTCCTGCAGACAGGCCAGAGGGAGGGCCCGAATGGAAGAAAGCTAGAAGGAACCTTTTCACTCTGGGCCTCTAGGCTGGACTTGGCCTAACTAAGCCTTGCTCAAAGGTCCTGTGGGATGGACATGGCCCCAGTCACCTGTGTGGAGAGGCCACAAGAGCTAGCTGCTCTGGGGGTTTTTTAGGGAGGCTTGGGGCTCACAAGAAACGTCTCCCTGCTGTGCCCTGCTCTTCAGCCACTGTATTATGGTGCTTGGCAGAAGGGCCTGGAGGAGGAGGAACGCTGGGAGGTCAGTGCTGGGTGAGCTTGGCAGGAAGTCTTTTCAACCAGGAACAAACAGGCAGCCAGCCCCTGAATGCAAAAGCTGTGAGGGGCCCAGCTGGCTCAGGCAGGCTGCTGGGTTGTGGCCCCTGCTGAAGGCCCAGGCGATGCTGCTGCTTCCAACTCCCCATCGCCAGCCTACCTGCCTATGGCCTACGAGCCTGAGCCTCTCTCTCTATCCCACAGGGGTATGGTCTTCAGAGGCCCTCCACAAACACATGTACAGGAGGCAGGCTTTAGCAGCAGACTATGGGCCAGAGGAGCATCTTGCTCCTCTGGATCTTCTGGAAAGCCCCAAGCAGAGAGCAGTAGGAAGCAAGGACAGGCTTGGAGACTGGGGGAGGGGTTCACAGGAAAGAAAGCACACAAAAAGTGGGGGTGTTAGAGCTGGGTGTGTTGGTGCACATCTGTAATCCTATTACTTGGGAAGTGAAAGTGTGAGTCAGGAATTCAAGGCTAACCTCAGCTACAGCTGCATGGTGAGTTTGAGGCCAGCCTGGGCTACATGAGACTCTATCAAATAAAACTAGAGGTGTCCCAAATACCCAAAACAAGTCAGGTTATTTCCATTGCTCATGGATGACCACCAGAACTTGATGGTAAGACCCTGTTTCTAGAAACACACACAAACACACACACACACACACACACACACACACACACACACACACACAGGTCACAGGGCATGAAGAAACCAAGTATGTACTGATCATGAAGCTTCCTCCATACTGGCTAGCTTCATAGTTCCAGAAGGTGGCATGCAGGTTGCTGGGAGAGAAAGGTCATCAACAGTCTTACCTAGCTGTGAATCCTGTGAGCTACAGTACCAACTTGTGTGGCGTGGCAAGATGTGCCCATGGGTGCAACCATGGTATGGAAGTTATGGGGGTGACTAACTGCTTTCTGGTTGGATTTAAGGCCCTCTCTACTCTAAAGCAGGAAACCCAGATCTGGTCCTGTAAACCTGGTCATCATATGCCTGGGAAGCTCAGAGGCCCCATGTGTCAAACTACTATTCTTTTGCTAAATGGACATAGCATCGAGCCATTTTCTAAATCCCTATCTCCTGCCGGTAGATGAGTGCAGCTCCCAGACTCCATCAGAGGAGTTGGTTTGTGTGTTGGATGTTAACTAACTTGAAGTCTCCCAACTGGTCTAAGCGCAGAGAAGAAGTATCTGTGGAATGCTCAGCCATAATGGGACATCTATACCAACCCCCAGCCCCAAGGCTCAGGGACTTTCACTGAAAGAGGCAGAAAGCGCCAGAAGTTAGGAAGGAAGGGGACAAAACAGTGTCTTCTTGACATGACAGGACACTGAATTCTTGAGATCACAGGAGTTCCTGTTGTTGGCACAAGACCTGTACAAGATCAAGCCAGTCAACATTTCAGCATGGAGCTGGGGAGGAACTCATGAGCCGAAACCCTTAGTGGAGGAGTATTGATAGTTGATGGCTTCTGGGAAAGGGAGAGTTCATTTTCTTTAAGGGTGTATAAGTTGACCATGCCCCATTGGATGACCCAACACCTAGGAGTATCTGAACAGCACAGACTGGAATCAGTGGACTATTATTTTTTTATGACATATAGAGACTATGATGGTTTGAATGAGACTGGCCCCATAGGCTCATATATTTGCATTCTTAGTGCCCAGTTGGTGAACTCTTTGGAAAGATTGGGAGATACAGCCTTGGTAGAGATGGATCCCTGGGAGTAGGCTTTGAGGTTTCAAAAGCCCACACCAGGCCCAGTGTCATCTCTCTGCTGCGGGCGGATCAGGATGTAAAGTTCTTAGCTACCACCCGAGAACCATGCCTGTCTGCATGCCATCATGCTCCCCTAGGGTGACAATGGACTAAGCCCCCAGTTAAATGCTTTCTTTATAAGAGTTTCCTTGGTCCTGGTGTTTCTTCACAGCAACAAAACAGTGACTAAGACAGAACATGGGAGGCTGTGGGGGTGGATCTGGGAGTTAAATGGAAGAGCTGGGGATGAATATGAACAAAATACATTGAATGCATGTAGGAAATTCTCAAAGAATAAAAATACTGTATTTTTTATTTCTATTTTTTAAACAGGGTCTCTCTACCTAACTCTGGCTATCCTGTAGACCAAGCTGGTCTTGAACTCACAGAGATCCAAAATAATAGTCACAACCCATTCCCAAATAAAATGCAAACTTCTCTGTAACCTCCATGAGATGGCCACTCTTGGTTGTCAACTTGACTACATCTAGAATTAGCCAAACTGCTGCTCACACCTGTGAGGGACTCTTGACTGCATCATTCCAGTCAAGAAGACCCACCCTAAATCCAGATTCTTATTTTCCCATCTGGCAAGTCCATTTCTTAGAGCCTGCTTCTTCAGAATTCCAGCATATAGTATACTGAAGACCAGCTGAGACACCCAGCCTCCTGGACCAAACAACTATTGGATTCTTGGACTTTCTGTCGGAAGACAGTCATTGTTGGAATAGTCGGACCACTGACTTTAGGACATTCTAATAAATCCCATCTGTACAGTATGCATTCCTTCTCTTAGTTCTGTTTCTCTAGACCACCTGGACTAATGCACCCTGTGCAGCTAAGCAGGAGTGCCAGAGGGAGCCAAATTTATAATTTACCATCTACTGTTCGGTATAGATAATACAAGATGGTGGCAGGAGCATCTGGCCAAGAGCCGAGGGAAAGTCAGAGGCAGTAGGGGAGAGAGGAAAGGGGAAGGAGGGGAGGGAGGAGAGGGAAGAGAAGAGAGAGAGGAGAGGGAAGAGCAGAAAAGGGAGGGATATAGGGAGGAAGAGGGGAAGAGAAAGAAGAGAGAAGGGAGGGGGAGGGGAAGAGAGGAGGAAGAGGAAGACTGAGAAAGAAAGATAAGGCCCTTTTTCACTACCATCTGAAACTGACCCAGGGCCTGTGAGATGACTCATTAGGTAAGGGTACTTGAAACTAGGTCTGGTGACCTGAGTTTAACACTCAGAATCCACACGGTGGAAGGAGAGAACTGAGTCCCAGAACTAAGTCACAATCGGCTCACATACAATAAATAAGGAAGCAGCCCACACAATGGTAGGGATGTGCCAGGCAGAGAGTGTGAGAGCCAAACACGAGAGATTGGGATGGGGAGAACTAAGAGGCAGAAGGGTGAACAGCTGACAGGAAGCACGAGGTTTATGCCACTTCCTGCCTTGACAATTCCATAGCTGACTCCTGTCTAGAGACAGGTCTTTTTTCTGAGATTCAAGCAGAGGAACTTGGGGCCAAAGCTACAGGCATTGTAAGCAGTCTTCAGACGTCTCTTGTTTTATTCTGGTTTCCTTTCTGTAGCTGCCACAAATCACTGACTGAAAGCAAAATAGAGAGGAAAGGGTTGATTTGGCTTCACTTCCATGTCATGGTCCATCACTGAGGAAAGTCAAGGCAGGAACTCAAAGGCAGAAAACATGGAGGAATGCTGCTTGTTGGCTTAATCTCTGGCTTACTCATTGACCAGCCCATGCTTAGCTGCTTTTTTATACAGCTCATGAACACCTGCCTAGGGACAGTGCCACCCACAGTGGACCAAGGCCCCCCTGCATCAATCAACAACCAAGACAGTCCCTCACAGGTATGCCCATATACTAACATGATCTAGGCAAGTCTATAACCACGGCTTTGCTCTCCGATGACTCTAGACTGTGTCAAGTTGGTAATTAAAGCTAACTTGGACATCATCCTCAACCCTTTCCCTTCCTAGGAGATCAGGCTAAACTTGGTTAGCTGAGATAGGTCCCTAGCTCCTCCTGACTATGAGCCATGTTCTACAAGGTCAGAGGGAGAAAGAACCAGAGATACACAGTTTTCCAGTCATCTTAGGACCAGGGAAGTAAACTGGTAAGTTCTAGTCATGGGACAGGTGGTGCATCCTGGCCAACTAGCCTAAGAGCATTAAAATCCAACCATGGCCTAAATTATATTAAGGGAGGATGGCCCTGAAGAGATGGCTCAGTAGTTAAGAACACTTGCTGCTCTTGCAAAAGACCTGGGTTTGGTTCCCAGCACCTATTACACGCAGTGAGGTAGGTATGACAAAAATGCATGCAAATAGACAAAAAATTGACTTGTAACTTGATAGGTGTGTGTGTGTGTGTGTGTGTGTGTGTGTGTGTGTGTGTGTGTGTGCACGCGCACACACACATACTGTGTATGTACTATATTGCATATGTGCAGAGACAAGATGAAGACATCAGGTGTCAGGCCCAGTGGTTGTGGTGCACACCTTGAATCCCAGCACTCGGGAGACAGAGGATCTCTGTGAGTTCAAGGCCATCCTGGTCTACAGAGTGAGATCCAGGACAGCTAGGACTGTTACACAGAGAAGCCCTGCCTTGAAAAACCAAAAAACAAACAAACAAGCAAGCAAAAAAAGAAGACATCAGGTGTCCTGTTTATCACTCTCTGCCATTATTCCTTTGAGACAGGGTCTCTCACTGAACCTGGAGCTAGGCTGATGGCCAACAGCTAGGCTGATGGCCTCCCCCTGTCCCTGCCTCTGACAGTGCTGGCACACAGTCCACATCTGTCTTTTTACATGGGTCCTGGGATCTCAAACCCAGGTCCTCATGCTTGTCCAATAAGCACCCTTCCACAATGAGCCATCTTTCCAGCCTCTTGGGCATTTAAAATTAAAAATCCCCCCAGAGGGCCAATGAGGCCGCTCGGCCGGTAAAGGCAGTTACTGCCAGGCCTGACCACCTGAGTTTAATCCCCAGGCCCCACACCACAGGACAAGACTAAAGTTCTTCTCTGACCTCACATTTGCACTGTGGGACGTAAACACACCCACTCTCTCCCTCCATCTCCCACCAACACACACTCACTAAATTAAAATGTAACTTTTTTAAAGACCTAAAACCATCTGAAACACCAATAATAGAAAAATTGTTTTTCAAATGTACAGCACGTGATGGGTTATTGTGTAGTGATTACACGTGTTTCTTCTTCTTTCTTTTTAATCGGATGTTTCACAAATGGGCACGTTCTCCTCTGCAGGAGTCACGATAATCTCTGTGAAGTTGCAGTTTTAGTGCATGTGCTGCTCACCTGAGCACCTGCCACCAGCCCCATAGCGTAAGTCTTAAAAGAGGAAAAAAACGAGAGGGGCTGGGGAAATGGCTCAGTGTTTAAGAGCACTGGCTGCTCTTGCAGAGGACACAGGTTTAGTTCCCAGCATCCACATGGCAGCTCACAACTGCCTAACTCCAGGTCCAGGAGACCTGGTGCCCTCTTCTGGTCTTGAAGGCACCTGCACACACTTGTGGTTCACAGACATACATGCAGGCAAAACATCTATGCATATAGAATAAAATGTTAATTTAAAAAAGAAATGTATATTAAAACAATTTTATATACATATACATTTTCCATTTATTAAAAATAAAAGCAAATTTTCACACTAATGACATGAAGATGTTTCTTTTTCCATAAAGAACTAAATCTCAGTGGGGCACAGCATACACACCTGTCATCCCAACATTCAGGAGACAGAGGCAGGAGGATTACTATGAGTTCCAGCCCTGCCTGGTCTACAGAGTGAGTTCTAGGTCAGTCAAAGCTGTATAGTGAAACTTTTTCCGAAGAATAAAACCTAATAAACCAATAATAAATCTTGGCTAGATATCTAGTATTGCAGAATGTAGAACATCTTCAACAATTTTCAGAGCTGACAGATATTTTGATTTCATAAGCAATGCTGAGATCACCACTTCACAGAAATACATACTGCAAAATGGCAAAATAATGTTCTAGGGCCATTTCAAAAATTCCTAGAAAGTGTTCTAATTCTACCAAAATTCATTTAATGATTTTTAATTTTAAGCATTTTTTAATCCAGGATTACATGCAAGCATATTCTTTCTAATAAATTTAATATTTGTTTTTAAGTGAAACTCAAGTCAATTCTAAAAGAAATTTTTGTATGTGTGTATTATGTGTGTGAATGCATGTGGGTTGGGTGTGCAAGTGTGTGTGTGTGTGTGTGTGTGTGTGTGTGTGTGTGTGTGGTGTGTGTGTACATGTACGTATCAGAGGTCAATTTCTGGTGTCTTTCTCTACCGTTCCCCACCTTTTTTTTTGAGACAGTGTCTCTCTTTGAACCTGGAGCTCACAGACTACCCACAGCAGCTGACCCGAGAGCCTAGGGACCCTCCTCTCCCTCAGCACTGGGGTTACAGACACATGACACCACACCCAGCTTTTTATGTGGGTGCTGGAGACCCAAACTCAGGCCCTCATGCTTGGATGGCAGACACCTTACCAACTGATCATGTCTTCAGCTCCAGCAGGGGATGCTCTGAGAGGAAATTAGTGTCCTGTTTCTGAGAACCTCTACTTTACAGTGTTAGTGTCACCCGTGAACTTGATCTAAATCTGCTGTTTGAACAAGTTACACAGGTTGCTCCACAGCTGTATTAGACCCTGAAGGACCTGGGCCATTAGTGAAGTATACTCTGTACATTTCTGTGAGGATTCTGTTCCCAGAGCCTGGGAACACTGTCCCTAATGTGAGTGCTGTTAGCCATAATACTGTCGTCCCAGAGATGTCTACCAGTAGACAGCCTCTACCACACACTCCTGCAGCCACATCAGCAACTCAGAATCTAGGGAGACATGAACCATGAACGGAAGCCTCTGACACTATGAGCTAAAGTAACTATAAATATTGGGGGTCAAACAGCAAAACAGTGACTGCCATCAACCCCCCTAACCCCACATTGCTGTGGGATGTTCTGTATGGCAAATGTGTTGCTCTGATTGGTTAGTAAATAAAACACTGATTGGCCAGTAGTCAGGCAGAAGGAATTATAGGCGGGACAAGGAGGAGAAGAATTTTGGGAAGCAGAAGGCTGAGGGGAGAGACACTGCCAGCCGCTGCCATGACAAACAGCATGTGAAGATGCCGGTAAGCCACAAGCCATGTGGCAAGGTATAGATTTATAGAAATGGATTAATTTAAGATATAAGAACAGTTATCAAGAAACCTGCCACAGCCATACAGTTTGTAAGCAATATAAGTCTCTGTGTTTACTTGGTCAGGTCTGAGCAGCTGTGGGACTGGAGGATGAGAGAGATTTGTCCTGACTGTGGGCCAGGCAGGAAAACTCTAGCTACACCACATTTTAGTATAACTGGACTTGTGGACTTTTTATAAATTTTATTTATTATCATTGCATTTGCAACGTGCTGTAATGTGGGTGTGGATGTCAGGAGGACCGCTGTGTGGTCCACTTCTTCCACTTTTACTGGGGACCCAGGGTTTGAACTCCGATCTCCAGGCTTGCACAGCAAGTGCTTTCTTTGGCTGCTGAGCCATCTTGCCAGCCCCTGTGGATTTGTTTTCTCCCTACGGGGGTATTAGAATCTACCCATCCTCTTAATGCCAAATTTGTCCAAACATGGCCAGTGTTTCCTTTCAAGCCAGTGTGCGCATCGCTCACCTCCACAGCAGTCTCCAGCTTTCCACATCGACTTTCTCTGCCCCTAACCTGGATTCACCATCTCTCAGTGAGTCCTATGTGTTCTTGTGTAGTGGCATTTAGGACCCAGGGACTGAATGCTGGTGTGTTCAAAGGTACTGGTGTGTCACATCTCTGCCCTTCCAGTGAGCACACCAGGAAAGTGGCAAATGTAGTGGGTAGCTGTTTTAGCCATGCCATGAAGCATCGCCCCTGGTGAGGTAGCAGGTAACTGTTACACCTACCTATGACCTTGAGGTACATGTGTACCTCAAGGGGGGGTGGAGCTTAAGGCCTGGGATGCATGCAAGGGACTCTCTCTTTGCTACTTCATGGTATGGACACTGGGATGGACCAGGGCAGAGCTTGCCAGAGAACAGCATTAGATCGTGCCTCGCCCTTCCAGGATTCTGTGACAAATTCCTTTATTCTGTCTTGTGAGTTAACCCCCAAATGAATTCCTTTGATCATTAAGCAGACTCCATGGATTACTAGCAATACAATCCCATTATCTGGAGCCCAACTCCCCCACGTGGGAACGTGGGTTGGCCATTCTTGGCCTTTTACCCACCCAGATAGTTTCCACAGATCCCCGCCCACATGAGGTCCTGGCTTCACACTGATGTCCTTGATTCAAACACAACACCATTTCTCTCATCTCCCTCCTCCCACAGTGACAGCCCCAGGTCAACACCAGTAGTTACTTGGAGTTATTTGTTCGATTTATACTTAATTTTTTATTCTTTTTTCATGTGTATGTGTTTGTGTCTATGTAGGTGCGTGCGTGCATGCGTGCATGTGTGCGTGTGTGCATGCATGCGTGCGTGCGTGTGTGTGTGTGTGTGTGTGTGTGTGTGTGTGTCTGTGTGTGTGTCTGTGTATCTGTGTGTGTGTCTGTGTGCGTGTATGTCTCTGTGTGTGTATGTGTGTGCCCACAGAGACCAGAAGAGAGCAATAGGATCCTCTGGAGCTGGAATTACAGGTAGTTGTGAACTGCCCAACATGGATTTTAGGCAGTGGATTTGGGGCCTCTGGAAGAGAACCGAGCCTTCTCTCCAGCACCACTGTTGTTTGTTTGTTTGTTTGTTTGTTTGTTTGTTTGTTTGTGACAGGATTCACGTACCTGACACTAGATTGGAATCCTGACCCTTCTGCCTCCTCATCTCAAATGCTGGGATTGCAGGCACGAGCTACCACCCCATCCCCCACTACAGTTATTTATTCTAACCTATAATGCATTCAACATAGTTGATTTACTACATCGATATTAGTACTGAGTGGGTGTTACTGATAATATTTCTGGGGCTGGAGAGATGGCTCAGCAGTTAAGAGCTCATGCTTCTCTTCCAGAGGACCCAGGTTCAATTCCCAGCACCACATGGTGGCTTAGAACTGTCTATAAATCCAGTTCCAGAGGATCCAATGCCCCTTTTCTAGCCTCTGTAGGCACCAGGCAAACACATGGTACATAGACATACATGCAGGCAAAATATCCATGTATATAAAAATACATACATACATACATACGTGTGTGTGTGTGTGTGTGTGTGTGTGTGTGTGTGTGTGTGTGTGTTACTATTTTGGCTAGCACACTGTTTTCAGGATGATCATTTGTTAACTATTAATTGATGATTGAAATCAGAATAGCCAATTCATGCTACCTTCAGATAAAATTAAGAGGAACTTGGACCCAAGTGTGTTGTCTCAAGTTGGGAGGCAAAGGCAAGGGGATTATTATGTGTCCAAGGCCAGCCTGGGCTACATAATGAGTTCAAAGATAGCCTATGCTACAAGATGAGAGACGGTCTTTAAAAAGAAAGAAAATCCCCAAGTATGGTGGTACAGAACTGTAATCTCAATACTTAGAAGGCAGATTTGGGAGTTCAAGGCCAGTCCGGTCTACATAGTGAGTTCCAAGCCAGCCAAAGCTACATTGTAAGATCCTGTCTCAAAACAACAATGGCAAAAATCACCATGGATGGTGGAAGACACCTATCTGTAGTCCTAGCACTTTGGAAGTGGAGGCAAGAGGGTCAGAAGTTCAAGGACAGCACCAGCTACTGTAGTAGTTTGGAAGAATGGCCCCCAGGGACTCCTGTGTTTGAATGCTTGGCCTATAGAGAGTGGCACTAATAGGTATGGCCTTGTTGGAGTGGGTGTGTCCTTTTTGGAGGAAGTGTGTCACTGAGGTGGCAGGCTTTGAGGTCTCATATGTGTTCAAGCCACACCCAGTGTGGTAGACAGTTCGCTTCCTGTTGCCCGTGGATCAAGATGTAGAACTCTCAGCTCCTTCTCCAGCACCATGTCTGCCTGCATGCTGCCATGCTTCTCACCATGACAATAATAGACTAAACCTCTGAAACTGTAAGCCACCCCAGTTAAATGTTTTCCTTTACAAAAGTTGCTGTGGTCATGGTGTCTGTTTCACAGCAATAGAAACCCTAACTAAAACAGCTACATTATGAGTTTTGAGGCCAGCCTGGGCTATATACTGAGTTCCAGTATATAACCTGGCCTAGAATGTGAGGCCCTATCTGCCTCCCCTTCCCCAAAGAAAACAAAAACATAGGTACCATGTAGCACAGCCCTGCCTTCAGAGGTCTAGACTGCATTCCATAGCCTACATGGAAGGGCGGGGCATCTCTCATGCATTTCTGAAAGCTTCCCTGGATGAGCTGGATGCTGTACACTGTGCCCTGGACAGGAGCCTCATCAGCCCTCCAAGCCCCCAAACAATCAACATGAACCACACTGACTGTGCCGAGGATTCCTTGGAACAGTCATGGAGTGCACAATCGCACGCGTTTACAACTTTCTCCAGCACGGGATGAGATCAGCAGAGCCCAGCCTCATCTCTCTGTTCACCTCATATGCCAATCTTCCAGCTCACCCATCTTCCTGCTGCCCTCCCCACTGTTTGCTCCTCTTCTTCCATCCCCCTCCTCTCCCCTTTTAGAATCAAACACAATTCTTTCCCGCTGTCAAGCAGAGCCACCTCCTCCTCCTTTGAAGCCTTGTTCAAGGCATTCTGAGAACAAAGACAGCCTTCTTCCTAAGAGAAATTACGGTGGATAAAATTGCCTCCGCCTCATTACACATACAAGGGTTGGAATCTTTTTAAAGCTTGGCCAGTTATAAATTGCAAGCCAACAGCTGCAAAACCTTCTGAAGACGATCCTCTCCAGACTCCAAGGCTGCCTCGGAACTGGGGCTGCAGGTGGCTCAGGCTGCCTGGGATCGCTCCTCGCTGGGGACCTTCAGCTCGCACGCCACCTTCTCATGTCCTCTACCGTCCTCCTACCCTCAGATCTCCAACCAAGCAGTCGCCACCCCACACTCCCTTCCAGGACACCAGCCACAGGCCTGGGAGTAAAGCAGGGTCCTGTAGACATGAGTTCTAGTATAGGGGGTCCTGGCACGCCATGTGTCCCGCAGCCCAGCAAAGCACACTAAGGCCAGAGGCTCTTTCCTCTCACTACCTCTGTTTCCGATGAGAGTTGAGACTGCTGCCTTGCTAGCCTGAAGGTCCATGCAGGGCCCTTGCAGACTTGGGAAGGATAGAATACTAACTTCCCAAGAGGCTGGCACGTGCTCCTGGAGACCGTCCTCCACTCTGGTGTGACAGTGAAGGGGAAGGCAGATCCACTCACTGCAAACCTATTGGATCTCTAGCTGGGAAGAGTATGTGTGCAATCTGAACAACAGTTGAAAACTGCTGTTGCTTGGGTTAATTTCTAATTAGTAAGAGTTTTAGTTGCTTTGACATTTTAATTGCTAATGGGAAGTGGGGGGTGTGAGATTTGCTTATTATTAATTAATACAAAAAATAGCCCAAAATGGGTTGGTAATATATAAGTAGGTTGTGGTCTTTCAAATGTAAGAGTTCCACTGGGCGTGGTAGTGCATGCCTGTAATCCCTGCACATAGGAAGCTGAGAAAAGAGGAGTACAGAGAGTTCAAGGCCAGCCTGAACTACCTAGTGAGTTCCAGGTCAGCCTAGACTAAATAACAAGACCCTCTTTTAGAAAAAAAAAATGAAAATAATAAAATAAAATCAAAATAAGTGGGCCAGGTGGTAGTGGCGCACGCCTTTAATCCCAGCACTTGGGAGGCAGAGCCAGATGGATCTCTGTGAGTTCCAGGCCAGCCTGGGCTACAGCGTGAGATCCAGGACAGGCACCAAAACTACACAGAGAAACCCTGTTTTGAAAAACAAAAATATCAAAATAAGCAACAACAACAAAAGCAAGATTTGAAGGAAGATGTAGATGATGGAAAGCAGCAGCCAATGAAATGCTGAGTGTGGGAGCGAGGAGATGCCCTGGAGGAGGGACACGGAGTTCCTAGCACAGGTGGCATCTGGTCCTGCAGCACTTCCTCTGTTCCCAGAGCCTCCCTGACTGTGGCCATCTGAGCCGCATTGAAGGGCCTCCCAAGTCCCCTCATCCATTCCCTACCAGACCCTCAAGGCCACCGTCAACATCTCCAGCCTTAAGTTAACCATAGATTCCTCACCAAGCAAGTGGTATTTCTGTTGGGATTTCAAAACTATGCTTGTATCTAGGTTTGGACAGTGTGATGGTTTGAAAGAAAATGGCCCCCAAAGGAAGTGGCACTATCAGATGTGGCTTTGTTGGAGTAGGTGTAGCCTTGTGGGAGGAAGTGTGTCACTGTGCAGGTAGCTTTGAAGTCTCCTATGCTCAAACTATGCAGTGTGGCACACAGTTCACTTCCTGTTGACTGCAGATCAAGATGTAGGACTCTCAGCTCCTTCTCCAGCACCATGTCTGTCTGCATGTCACCATGCCACCCACCCACCATGACAACAATGGACTAAACCTCTGAACTGTAAGCCAGCCCCAATTAAATGTTTTCCTTTATAAGAGTTGCTGTGGTCATGGTGTCTCTTCACAGCAACAGAAACCCTAAGACAGACAGTTCTAGAACTTTCTAGGAGGAAATATTACTGAGCTGGAAAAGTAGTTTTTCTTTTCAAGTTTGGTGCTCTTCCAAATGTTTAGGCAATCACCTCCACATATCAGGTTATCCCTATACTTTATATAACCAGGGTTCCCCACAGGCACCCTAGAGGATGGTTCAATGCCCATGTACTCAGAAAGCCTTGTTCTTTTCCCACCATGCCTTTGGTTAGTAATATACGAATGCGTTGGGGTTTTTTAAAATATAAGAGCTAGACCTGGGCACAAAGACTATGAGTTTGAAGCTTGGCTTGGGCTAGTGAGTTCCAGGCCAGCCAGAGCTCTACACAGCAAGACCCTGTTCCAAAAATCCAAACCCACAAATGACAGCAACAAAGGCAATATTTGAAGACATGGCTTCAGAGCAAGTCCACCCCGGGCGGGGTCTGTGAGCCACTGCCAGGCAGAGAGGTGGAGGGCAGCACTGGTAGTCAGGAGGCTACCTCCCAGGCTCAGTGAGGAGCTTCACGGGACAGGGCATTCAGGGACGGAGCTCAGTTCTGCTGCTGGCTGAGTGACCTTGGCCAAGTTCCCAAAACTCAGTTTGGGGTTTTTGTTTTTGTTTTGTTTGTTTTGTTTTTGAGACAGAGTTTCTTTGTGTAACAGCTTTCCTGGAACTTACTCTGTAGACCAGGCTGGCCTCAAACTCACAGAGATCCACCTGCTTCTGATTCCCAAGTGCTGGAATTAAAGGTGGAAGCCACCACCACCTAGCCGAAACTCAGATTTTCTAAACAGGAATGTAAACCTGTTGCGCCGCAGCAAGTCTGCATTGCACCTGCTCTTATCTTGCCTCAGGGCAGCAATGTGTGCATGATGAGTCCTGACTTTCCACTCTGTAGAATGGGATGTGTAACAGCAGGCCCCGGTGGGGCAGACTTTTGTGATTCTGACAGGCTAATGGATGTGTGACGTTTACAGTCACCACAGAGAAACGACAAATGTTTGAGAGGGACCAACGTATTTGCTCCGCATGGCAGAGGTACATGGGTATAGAATCATGACATGCAACTGCAAAGATAGGTGTGTTATGTGTCCATTTAAACATACAGGGCTGGTGAGATAGTTCAGTGAGTAAAGGCACATGCCATCAAGCTTGAGACCTGAGTTCGATCCCCAGAACCCATGTGGTAGGAGAGAACCTGTTCCTGCAACTCATGCCATAGCTCACACCCCTTGACATACCTACACACAAAATAAATATAATAAAAAATACAAATAAGGGGGCTGGAGAGATGGCTCCACAGTTAAGAGCATTTGCTTCTCTTCCAGAGGACTCAAGTTCAATTCCCAGCACCTGAATTCAGCAGCTCACATCTAACTGCCTGTAATTCCAGCTCCAATGGCTCTGACATCCTCTTCTGGCTTCCACAGGCACCAGAACACCCATGGCGCGTGTGTGCACATGCACGCACACAGACACAGACACAGACACAGACACACACACACACACACACACACACACACACACACAAGCATACATGCATGCACGCATGCAAATCAAAAATATAAATAAAAATAAAACCACAAGCTGTCTTATTCAGTATGTGTTTAATAAATGTGTGCTACTTTATATGAATATGAATTCCCACATTCATTTCTCAAATTCATATGAAAAGACACCCTTCTTAAGCTACCCCTGCAAAGAATTATTTTTCCAATTCATAATATTGCTTCTCAGCCTTTTGGATAAGATCAAGAGATAATAGCAAGTGTCACTTGAGGAAGTGGAGCCGTTAGAAGTCTCCTACATCGCTGATGGGAATGTCACATGGAGAGCCACTTGGAAAAGCAATGTGATAGTTTCCCAAGAAGTTAAATGTATATTTTCCACACAAGCTAGCCATCTTGTTCCCAAGGCCAACCTGGTCTACAGAGCAAGTTACAACACAGCCAGGGTTACCTATGAGACCCTCTCTCAAAAACACAACGGGAAGGAAGAAGAAGAAGAAGGCATACATCCACACAAAGGACGTTCACAGCAGCTTTATTCATCATAGCCAGGCCCGGGGGAAGCTCCAAATGTCCACTAACCAGTCAACGGACAAACAAGTTCTTGAACATTTTTCCAACGGAACACTTCTCAGCATTAAGAGATGACCGACTGACAGACACAGCGACACAGGGAACGTCAAAGCACGCTGTTGAGGGAAGAGGTGGCTGTGGAATTCCATTAGCACACTACAGTCTAGAACAGCAGAACAGATGAGAAACTGATGGGACCTGGGGACAGGGAGGACTGGCCCCGACAAAGCACAAGCCAGCTGTTAGGATGATGGAAATGCTTTACACCCAGTGTGCATGTGTATAAGCATGTGCAGCTACATGGGCTTGGGTGTACATTGTGCATGGGGAGGCCGGAGGTTAGTTAACATGGGGTCCCTTCCTCAATCGGCTCCCACCGTATGTTTCTGAATTAGGCATTTCACTGGACTTGGAGCTCATCCATGTGACTGCACTGGTGGAACACCACAGTGATCCTCCTGTCTCCACCTCCCCAGCTTATTCAGCTACTGCACCTGGCTTTTCTTTTCTAAGTGCATGTGTATATTTCTAAGTGTTCCTGTGTGTGCCGTTGCACACATGCTTGTATACGTGTGCATGCGGAGGCCAGAGGATGACCTCAAGTGTCATTCTTGGGCTTGCCATCTACTTCCTTTAAAACAGGCTCTTTCACTGGCCTGGAGCCCACTGACTGGCACACACTAGCCCTCCAGGGAGGCCCAGGGCTCCTATCTCTGCCTCCCCAGCACAGAGATTAGAAGCGCGTGCCTCGCTCTTCATGTATGTGCTGGCGACTGAACTTAGATCCTCAGGCTTGTGAGGCAAGCAACTTACCGGCCGAGCCATCTCTCACATGATCATGTCCATGAATATGCAGCTGCATGTATGTCAAAATTCATAGAACTGTACAATTTTGCAGGCAAATAATGCACAACAGACTAGATATTAAAAGCCATGTACAATGGTTACCTAGGAGAGACAGGAACTGAGCAAGGAGGATAATGAAAGGTAACTGCCTTTTGCTCTGCTAACCACATCTAGACTGCTTGATACCCCCCCCCTTCCCAGCCATGCTGGGAATCTAACCCAAAGTCTTGCACGTGTAGGTAAGCACTCTATCACTGAGCCCCACCTTGGACCCTGTTTGAACTTTTGTGTTGGGTATATAATTTACATAACTGGTAAAAATACCATTGAGAGTTTCAGGAATAAAAATGCTGTTTCTTTCCAAAGAATACAGTGAGCACCAATGGAATCATGGGAGAAGGCTCACAGCACACGTAGGCATGCCCTCCTGATTGGCTGAGCTAGACAACTACAAAGATGTATGACCTTCCTCTCACCTCTCACCTTCCTCACCCCCTTCACCTCCTCATCCCTTCTGACGACCCATGCATTTCAAAGTGACGAGATACAAAGGCCAGGGAGGCTCCATCGAGAGTGTTGCTGTGAGACTCACCTCAGTGACAAAGAGCGTTCGAGGGTCAATGATGTCCAAGAAGTGCCGGAAGCGACCGTAGAAGGATGTCTAGGGAAGGAGGGGAGAGGAGGTCAGAGGCTGTACCAAGCTCAGGACACTGATGGCCTTACCCACAGTCCCCAGGATTTCCCACGTGGGTGATGGAGGCCACCGAGGCCTCGGTCTTTTTTCCCAGGGCTGGGAGCTTCCTAAAATCAGCTCAGAGAAACCATTAGGATACATCATGCTGCCAGGTGTGGTGGCGGACTCCTTTAGTCCCAGCATTCGGAAGGCAGAGGCAGGCAGACCCTGTGAGGTTGTGACCAGCCTGGTCTACAGAGTGAGTTTTAAGGAAACAAGGGCTATGTAGAAAGACCCTTTCTCAAAACAAAACAAAAACAAACAAAAAAATACATCATGATTGGGGCTGAAGAGACAACTCAGCCATTAAGAGCACTTGCTGCTCTTTGGAGAACCTGAGTTTGGTTCCAGCACCCATCCACATCAGGTAGCTCACAACTGCTTGTAACTTTGTAACTTAAGCCCCAGGGGATCCAATGTTCTCTTCTGGCCTCTGTGGGTACCTGAATTCACATGTGCACAGACACACTTTTTTTTTTTTGTTTGTTTGTTTTTCGAGACAGGGTTTCTCTGTGTGGCTTTGCACCTTTCCTGGAACTCACTTTGTAGACCAGGCTGGCCTCGAACTCACAGAGATCCACCTGGCTCTGCCTCCCAAATGCTGGGATTAAAGGCATGCGCCACCACCTCCCGGTGTCACACATCTTAAATATATATATCTCAGGACTTCTTCAGCCTTTCTTCCAGGTGTCCCCCATGTTTCCCCCTCCCTCCCACCGTGCTGAGATCTAGTCTAGGCACTTTTGAAGCACCCAAGCATCCCTGGGTGCATAGGTACCTTCCTTGCTCAGGAACTCCAGAGAGAGAGAGAAAGAGCTTGCCTGTCTCCCACTGGGCCCCTCTCCAAGGTCCTGCTCTGCATCCAGGGCGCAGCTCCCCACAGGCAGAACCCAAGCATGGCAGCCCCAACTCACAGCCCAGACCCGGCCCTCCTTCAACTCACTGCCCCGTTACCACAGTGAAGCGCAGAAAAAGGGGCCAGCCTGGCCCAGGAGCAGGGGCCCTGGGAAAGGAGGGCTTTGTGCTAAGCAGGCCACAGGCATTCAAGCACAGTGAAAGGGAACCAAGCAACAGGGCCGCGGGGCCTGCTGCCTGAGGACTGAGCCAATAGGGCGGAGGCTGAGCTCAGCGGGGAGAGAGGGTGTTGGCTCAAGGATGAAGGGGCGAGGTGCAGGCACGGGAGGTTCATGCCTCACTGCACTCTGGGCTTGGCCCCAAAGTCCTCCCTGGAGTCCCACAGCTCCAAGTACCACTCTCCGCACAGTGAAGGAAGAGAGGCCGGCCTGCCTGCCACTCACCCCCTCGATGCTTACTAGGGCGGCACACACTGCAGTAACTCCAATCCTTGCCCTTCCCAGTGAAGGCCCTGCAAGGTCCTGAGGTATCTCAAGGATCTCATTCCAAGCCTATTCCCTATTGCGTTTCCTGCCCACCTGCCGTGCCTACACGGGGACAGCCCCTCCATAACTACTTACATCCTACCTCTGTACGGAGCAGGGACCAGAGCAAGCCTCGGCACCATTCCTAAGCCAGTGATGTTTTCCTCAACCTCCCACAGCCCAAGTATTACAACTAGTCTCATCGTAAGACATACAGACATGCCGGCCGTGGTGGCGCATGCCTTTAATCCCAGCACTCGGGAGGCAGAGCCAGGCGGACTAGGCGGATCTCTGTGAGTTCGAGGCCAGCCTGGTCTACAGAGCAAGATCCAGGAAAGGAGCAAAGCTACACAGAGAAACCCTGCCTCATACAGACACAATGTTCATTCATACTGTCCTGGCAAAACTTCATCCCTAAGAATACAAGGAGGGTCCCCACTGCACCATTCATGAATGGACTGACTTTTCATCAGTGTGAACGCCATGTCAACTCGAATGTTCAAGTAACAATTACGATATAAAAAATGATTATGATTTCACAAAACGTATGCCAGCACTGAGATAAGAGGAGACAGAGAGAGGATGGATTTCCTTTTATGGTCCCAGGGATTGAATCCAGGGCATCATGCATGCTAAGCAAGTACCCTACCAACAAAGCTACAGCTCCAAGACACATGGATAGAAAAAGATGAACGAAGGCCCAGATGACATCCAGTCCCTAAAAGAACCAGGGTTTTCCCCCAAGAAGTGGCTGATTCCAGGGCTGGGACGGGGAAGGGGTAAGGTGAAATTAATATATTGTGTGGTTCTAGAAAGTGGTCAAGTGGTCGGGGAGATGGCTCAGAGGTTAAGAGCGCTTGTTGCTCTTGCAGAGGACCTGGATTTGGGTCCCAGCACCTGTATCGTGGCTACCAATTACCCATAACTCCAGTCCCAGGGCATCTAACAGTGCAGACATACATGCACAAAAAACACCTATATACATAAAAAATAATAAAACAATAAAAATACTGCATGCATGTTAAATCTCCCGAGCATAGTGACCACGACAGTTACCGAGTCTTTGCACTGTCACACAATGGGATGAATGAATGTGACCTATTCTCAAGGAGCTGAGACAAAGAGAAAATGCCTAAGTGTACAGGGTAGCCACAAAACCTGACAAGCAGGTGCTATTGTTTTATTTTCTCCCAGATTAAAGATGTCCTTAGTAGTGGCATGTATCTCTGCTGTGTTTCCAGACTGTCTGGTCACCTCTAGACACTGTGGCTGCAAGTGCCCCCAGCTCCCCTGAGACGAGAACTGAAAAGGGACTTGAACAGACTAGAGATGAGCCAGGCGTGGTGGTATACACCTTTAATCCCAGCACTGGGAGTCTGGAAGGAGGGCTGATCTCTTTCAGTTAGCCTACATAAGAAGTTTTACATAAGAAGAAGAAAACTACCTAAGAAGTTTTAGGCCAGCCAGGGCTACATAGTGAGACCCTGCTTTTAAAAGGGGGGGGGGTAGTATTCTATGTTTAATGGATATAAAGTACAAGCTGGTATGCTAAATAATACATTTTTCTTTTTAAAAACTTTTATTTTATTTTATCTGTATGAGTACTTTGCCTGAGTGTATGTATGTGTACCATGTGCACGCCAGGTGCCTGAGGCTAGAAGAGAGCATCAGATCCCCTGGAACTGGAGTTACAGGCAGTTGTGAGCCACCATGTGGTGCTGAGAACAGAACCCCGGTCCTTGACAAGAGCAGCAATTGCTCTTAACCACCTAGCCATCTCCCCTGCCCGAGTAATAAATACACTTGATGGTAAGCTCAAGGAGATGGGGCAGCGCTTAGATGGTCCCTCCTCTTCCTCTTTGGCTCCTGGTTTCTGCTCCCAGACACACCTGGCATGCAGTGAATGTGGACTGATAAGCAGCCAATGGTTTTGAGGCTTCCTGAAGGGACAGTGGTAGGGTGCAGCTTCAAAATGATGGTAGGACTAGAAAGAATAGCAGATAGATAGATAGATAGATAGATAGATAGATAGATAGATAGATAGATAGATAGATAGATAGACAGACAGATAGCAGATAGAGGTGCGGATGAGCAGAGGGTGCAGGTGAGACTCTTCAAGGGAATGGCCCGAGTGATGTGACTTCTGGAAGACAGCACAGATGGCACTTCCACCTTCTGAGTCACCCTGGGGTCTCTCTTGATCCTGTCCAAACCTCCAAAGGTCCCCTGTCCCCCTCTACCACAATCACTGTGTGTGGGGGTGGGTGGGGGTGGGAGGAGTCCCAGATAAAGCATCTTGCTCTGCAGACCTCCGCAAACGGCTGCTGAGCCAGGCCTCGGGGAAAGCACACTGCACACTCCCTGCGGTTGCTCAGAGCCATCAAGAACTGACCGCAAAGAAATAAACCAACAAAGAGCTAAAACACCATGATCAGTGCTCAAAGAAGATGTCCCACAGCACCCCAGAGACACCCAGATCACTTCCTGTTTCTTCCTGGGGTGAAGCAGGGGGCATGTCTAAGGAGCTAGGGCCCAGAGGTAGCATAGTTCACTGAGCCCAAGGTAAAGGCTGTGGTCAGAAACTGATGCCCAGATTCTCATCCACTGTTGAACTACCTACTGAGAACCTACTGTGTGCTCCACAGTGTGCCAGCAGTTAGAGGAAAGCCAAGCTCACTGACCACAAGAGATTGAGGAAGAATACTCATGGGATGCCTAGTGGTCTGATCACAGTCTAAGGCTATTGGCCAGGGTAAACAAAAGCAAGAAGCATGCTATCATCATCCAGAAGATAAAAATTCTGTATTGATTAATTACATTTCAAATATGTAAAGCCTTTCCATGGGGGCTGGAGGAACGGCTCAGTGGTTAAGCTGTTAACGGATGCTCTTGCAGAGGACCTGGTTTCAATTCCCAGCACCCACATGGCAGCTCACAACCGTCTGTAACTCTAGTTCCAGGGGGTCTGACACCTTTTCACCAATGCACATAAAATAAAGTTAAATAAAATAAAAAAAAAAGTAAAGACCTTTCCAGATCTTTTCAATAAGTGCTTAGAAATACAGGCTGGAGACTCACAAAAGGGGCCCTGAGTTGGGATGCTGAGCACACAGCCTGCCTTCCCCCAGAGGACTACCCTTGAGTCTGGCGGTCAGTCTTACTGACTCACTGCACCAAGAGGGGAACTGTCGGGTGTCTGCCGGAAAAAGACCAGAGGGGCCAGCACGGAAGGTGTGCTAAAGGTGTGCCAAGACAGAGAGGAAGCCACTCGTCAACCACTCCCACTAAAGCCAGGCTGCCAGGACAAAGGCTGACCTAAGTCCAGACTGAGACAGGTCACAGGGTCTTGTTTCCATGGAAACTACAAAGTGAAGCTCAGTGTTCAATACTGGGACCACTAAAGGCTTGGGTTGATTATGAAAAGCAAAGTGGCTTGAATCTGCCAATCGAAAGTATACCTGGGAGATAGGGGTGTAACTAAGTGGGAGAGCACTTGGCTAGCATGTCTAAGGCTCAGGATTCGATCCTCAGTGTTACATAAAATAAAATAAGATAAAATAAAAAATCAGAATAGGTTGGGGCTGACGACCTGGCTCCAGTGGTAAAATGCTTACCTACCACAGGAGAGGCACCACGAAAGGAAAATGTGCATGCTTTATTCTAAGTATATATACATATATGTGTGTATGTTCATTTATGCGCATGTATGTGTGCACCCCATGTGGGCAGGTGCTCAAGAAGGACAGAGGGCTTTGGATGCCCTGGAACTGGAGTTACAGATGGTTGTGAGGGGCCATGTGAGTGCTGGGAACTGAAGCTGGATCCTCCTCCCCAGCAGTGAGCACTCTTAACTCCTCGGCCATCTTTCCAGCACCACATCTTTCATTCTTGCTACAGCAAACTTCTGGCCATGGCTGTCATGACCTTAAGAGTGGAATTTCTTGGGGATTGGAGATGGATGCAGTTATGACACACGCCTTCAAGGATGTATGCTAGGTGGTGTGGTGGTCCATTTGTGACTCCAGCCTTGGAAAGCAGAGATAGGGGATTCCAAAGCCAGCTGGCTAGCAAGACCAGGCATACAGGCAGGCTCTGGGTTTGATTGAGAAACCCTAGCTCAAAGAGTAGGACAGAAGAATGATGGAGAACGATTCTTGACAGCAGCCTCAGGTGTCTACATGCCAGTGCACACATGTGTATGCGCAGGGACATACATGCAGAAACATCCATAACATACACGCAGACCTACACACACACACACACACACACACACACACACACACACACACACACACACGAAATATGGAGGAGCAGCTGAGTAGCTTCAGTACTTAGTAGTTGCTAGCTTCAGTTCTTGTTAGAAACAGTGTTTCTGAGTTCTGTCAAAAAAACATTGTTTCCAGCTGGGCGGTGGTAGCTCACGCCTTTAATCCCAGCATTTGGGAGGCAGAGGAAGGCAAATCTTCTTGAATTTGAGGCCAGCCTGGTCTACAGAGCGAGAGTTTCAGGACAGCCAGAGCTACACAGAGAAACCCTGTCTCAAAACAAACAAAATACATTGTTTCCCTGAAGAAAACCCATTTTATCTGTGCCTGTCCCCCTCTGCCTATTGAAAGGAATGCAGTTTTTATTTTCTTAGTCTGATTTCATTTCACTTTCTCAATACTCCACCACCCCCATTCAGCCCCATCTTTGCCCAATCACACAGGGCATTTTTTTTTTTCTTTCCCTGTTTCTTTACTGGAAGAATGAGTCAACAAAACCGATTCCTTCCCTTTCTCTTCACAAGTGAGGTGAGTCAGCTCACTGTGGGTAGCGCCCGCCCTCTGCAACCCCAAGCTGCCCCCCTTCCCAGGTACAGCCCAGGAAAGGCCTGAGAGACCTGCCAGTCCCAGTCTCAGCCTCTAAATCACCCTTCTACAGGAAGGACTTGCACAGGATCAAGCCAGTGGGCATTCGTCAGGACCCTTCACTGAGTCTACGAGCAGCAGGGTATCTCCACTGCATCAGCATCATGCATCACCTGGGCCTTCCCAGGCAAGCCAGAGCTCCAGGATGCTGATTCTATTGGTCTGGGGTGGCCTTCAGACACCGGGATCTATTTGATACCTACTCAGGGCTAGAGAGATGGCTCCAAGATTGAGAGTGAATACTGCTCTTGCCAGAGAACCTGAGTTCAGTTCCCAGCACCCACACTGGGTGGCTCAAAGCTACCAATAACTCCAGCTCCAGGGGACCTGATGCCCTTTTCTGGCCCTCTGGGGAACTTATACTCACATGGGCAAGCACATGCACATACATAATTAAAAGATGCATTTTTTAAGATACCTACACAGTTCCCTCCACAGAACAACCCCCAAAAGCTACTTTTGGCAACAGTCAGCTCATAAAAGGACTCTAGAAGTTCATTCCAAGCTATATGAGAAATAGACTCACAGCCACGCGATTCAGCCCACATCAACCTCTCAACTTTGATGGGAGGGGTGTAATTTGCCACTCGAAGCCTCCCTGAATCCCACAGGCAGCCTGGCCTGTTCGTTCAGGTCCATCTCACAGCCTAGCACCCAGCATATGCTCTGACCCGCAGGCATCTGAGCAGGTAAGTGAGATTTCTGAAAGAGCAAGAACACTAAAGAAGTGAACAAACCACGCTGGAGAGATGGTTCAGTGGTTAAGAGCACTGGCTGTTCTTCCAGACGACCTGGGTTTGATTCCCAGCACCCATATGGCAAATCACAGCTGTCTGTAACTCTAGTCCCAAAAGATCTGATGTCCTCTTCTGGCCTCCATGAGCACTAGGCACATACACAATGCAAAGACATACATGCAGAAAAAACATCCATTCACATTAAAAAAAAAAAAAAAGACAAATAAAATTAAAAAAACATGGGCGGGGGAGTAAACAAACCAACAACTGCGATTCTGAGTAGATGGAAGGACAGACAGGAAGAGGCCTGTGTACTTGTTTTCTGTTCTGGGGCCCCAACTTACCAAATCAGTATCTGAGTCTGAAGGGAAGAAAAGAATTAGGGGAGGGGGTGCCGAGGCAAAGGAGAAGGGAACATTGTGGAAGGGGAGGAACGCAGGAGCTCCACAGACGGAGCAGAATGCTGCGGAGATGCTGTCTTCTGGACACAGGGCTGTCACACTCATGAGCACAGCGGCTGTGGGTACCTGCATGAGACCAAGCCAGTCAGCACCCCGGCATGGAGGGAGGAGGGGCTCATGAGGCCTCACCCTTCACAAGGAACTATTAGCAGCTAATCACTCCTGGGGATGGAGAGTCCTTTAAGGGTGTGGCTGCTGGTAGGTCACCCCAGAGAAATGCCCCACAACCATGTACCTGCTGGCAGCACTAACGAGACTCAGAGTTGTTTTAAAATAAACAAAAAGAGACTATGAAGATGGGAGAGGAACACGTCTGATGGGGTCCAGGGTGAGTGGGAGGGGGAAATGGGGCTGGATATGACTAAGATACATGCATGCATACACACACACACACACACACACACACACACACACACACACACACTAAGGTTTTATTTTTAATTTTGTGTAAGCTGTGTGTCTGTGTGCAGGTATGTGCACATGAGTGTAGGTGCCAGTGGGGGCCAGAGGTGCCAGATCTCTTGGAGCAGGGGCCACAAGCTGTCTTAAGTCACCTGACATGGGTGCTGGGAATAGAACCCAGGCTCTCCATAAGAGCAGTCCACACTCTTAACCATTGGGGCAGCTCTCCAGTCCCCCAGTATATATAGACCTTTCCCTCAGAGACAGGGGCTCACTACGGAGCTCCGGCTGTCTTGCAACTCACTCTGTAGCCCAGGCTGGCCTTGAACTCACAGAGATCTGCCTGCCTCTGCCTCTCGGGTGCTGGGATTAAAGGCATGTGTCACGATGCCCAGTTTCAAATTATTTTTAAGAAAAAAAAAATGGTGCCAGGTACCATAAGAGTAACAGGACTGTGCTGTTTTCTGGCATTTTGTTTTTTACTTTGTTTTTTTTTTCTTTTTTTAATGGAGTGTGCTAGATGTCTCTACAATTTTGTTAAAGTGACTGCCGAAACTGGAAAAGCTGTTGCTGCTATTGATGCATAGCATACTGCTATTATTGGTCTTTTTATATAAATATATATATATACATATACACATATATATAACTTGAATTTTTGGAAACTAGCTGTGCTGTCAACTTTGGAAAAAAGTATCCCAGTTTACCGTGTTGAGCTGGCATTGTACAGAAATTAACAGCCATATTGGTCTAGAAATGATGAACTTAATTTTTTTTCCATTTGTACAGGGGTAATGCACTGTATTAAATATGTGAGGTCTTATCTATGTGGATTTGATTACAAAAACTAATGAAGTATTCTCTAAATAATGGGGAGGGGGAAGTAACTGAAAACAGAAGAGGAGGGAGAAGAAAGACAGGCAGGTCTCAGAGGCTCCTGGGAGGTGAGCTGTCCTCTTTTGCTAGGAACGTGGGATAGCATTCAAAAACAAGGCAGGAAAAAAAAACAAAAACAAAAAAACAATGGGACCAAGGAACAGGCCAAACAGCACCACAGAGATGCACCCAGCCACATCTTTATGAAGAGAATTCTACAAGAGAAACACCCCAGTTTCTGCAATATATATGAGGAGAGGAAGGAGAGAACCAGTAAGCAGAAGGAACATGAAAGTTACCACATACTATACAGGCAAATCACTCTTCAGGAGGTTGCAGGGGTGTGTGTGTGTGTGTGTGTGTGTGTGTGTGTGTGTGTGTGTGTGTGTGTGTGTGTGTGCAAGTCCCAGGCCAAGCTGGGCTACACAGGCAGACCCCATCTCCAAAGCCATCCCACGGGACTGTGGTGTGTGGGTGTCGTACAGGACTATCCTCCCAGCCAAGCTGCCACCATCATCATCAGATCAGCTCTGACTACCTGAAGAAGACCCTCAGGGCTGAGTGTGGACATCACAGAAGGAACAGTAGGGAGGGTCTCGGAACCCTCACCGGTGTGTCCAGTCACTGCTCCTCCCAACAGTCACAGGCAGCTCTGTCCTAATTGCACATGGCCTCAGATTAGAGGGTATCGATGAGGGGAGGAAGCCCCACCTACACAGCCATGGGGAGGCACTCATCCATGCCGGGTACAGATCTTCCAGGCTGGCAGCTTCATGCTCTGGAAGTAAGCCTCACACGCTTATTGGTTCCCCAGAGTGAATTCCGGTGGAATCACACCTCAGTTTGTCTTTGGGGCATTAGGAGCAGGGGTAGGCATTGTTCCCATCTCTCACAGGGAAGGCGTCTTAGCAACGGTGGGACTGACAGGGAGTGTGATTCAAACAAATCAACAATTTCAAAAAGCAGGCAACAATCAGGAAACGTGACGTGACTCATTATTTGATGTTAAGAAATAATGAGGGCTGGAGAGATGGCTCGGTGGTTAAGACACTGTTGCTCTTGCAGAGGACCCAGGTTTGATCTCCAGTATCCACATGGTGGCTCACAGTCCATACCCCACGTGGTGGAATCACTATCCAGAATTCTAGTTCCAGGGGATCTGACAACCTCGTCTGAACTCAAGGGCACCAGGCACACACATGGTGCACAGACATACATGTAAGCAAACACACATACCTATAAAATAAAATAAGTTTTTTTAAAAAAGAAAAGAAGATAGAAATAATGAGAGACTAGAGAAACAGCTTTGCAGTTAGAAACTTTTGCTGATCTTCCAAATGACCTGAGTTCTGTCCCCAGCATCCATGTCACCCAGCTTACAGCTGTCTGTAACTCCAGCTCCAAGGGACATCTGCACACATATGTGCACATATACACACAGACGTATAAATAATAAAATGCTATAAAAAAAAAAAAAGAATAATGAGTGTGGCATGATGGCACACACCTGTAACCCCAGCCCTGAGGTGAAAACAGGAGGATCTGGAGTTCAGTCCAAATCATTCTCAGATTCTCAGGCATATAGCAAGTTCAAGGCCAGCCTGGGCTACATGAAGCCCTGTCCAAAAAAAAAAAAAAAAAGCTCAAGAGGCGGAGACAAAGGCAGGTGGATCTCTGAAACCAGTCTAGTCTACCGAGTGAATTCCAGGACAACAACAACTACACAGAAAGAGTCAAAAATAAAATAAAATAAAGAGTGGGGGTTAGGCTGATGTGGTGTGGGGAATATTGCACTCACATTAACACTAATTTTAATTAATTTGGTTTTTGGGGGTGTTTGCTTGTTTGTTTGTTTTGAGACAGGGTTTCTCTGTGTAGCTTTGATGCCTGTCCTGGATCTCACTCTGTAGACCAGGCTGGCCTTGAACTCACAGAGATCCACCTGCTTCGTGCACCACCACTGCCCAGCAATTTTAATTTTTAAAAGATTTAAATTTTTTTAATTTTTAAGTGTGTGTGGTTCTGCTCTGGAGGCCAGAAGAGGGGGCATAGCATCAGATCCCCTGGAACTACAGCTATAGGCAGTCCCTGATGAGGGTGCCAGTAACCACTGAGTAATCCGAACTCAGGTCCTCTAGAAGACTATTTGTATGCTCTCTAACTGCTGAGCCACCTTTCCAGCCCCCAGTTTTCAAACCCCTGTAACAAGCTGCAATGTGGAGGACATTCACTTCTGGAGCATGCTTCCCTCAAAGCCTGCGGCTCTATCCACCCATGAGGAATGCACTAGGTACACTCACACTGAAGATATGCTATGAAATATTCCACCGGTTCTTCCCAACACTGTCGAGGTCAAAAATTGAAGAAAAGTGTGAGAAACTCACACCAAATGATACTAAAAGGACATACCACCCAAAAGCAACCTGGAACCCTAGAAACCAAGAGACATTAACCTAACAAAGTACAATTCAGCCTGGAGTGTGCTGATTTTTATCTAATTTTTTTTATTATTCACACATTAAATAGATTTTTGGTTTTTAATTTTATTTGGTTGTTGTTGTTTTTTTAACTTTTTACTTTTGGCAGTGAGTGGTTTCAAGACAGGGTTTCTCTGTGTAACAGCCTTGACTGTCCTGGAACTCACTTTGTAGACCAGGCTGATCTGAAAGTCACAGAGATCCGCCTGTCTCTGCCTCCCAAGTGCTTAAAGGATTAAAGGTATGCGCCACCACAGCACGGTTTGGCTTTACTTTTATGTGTATGAATGTTCTGCCTGGATATTGTGTGTGTGTGTGTGTGTGTGTGTGTGTGTGTGTGTGTGTGTGTGTGTGTGTGTTTTGCTGGCAGAGGTCAGAAGAGGGCGCCAAGTTGCTGGAAGTAGAATTACAGATAGTTGTCAGCCACCAGGTGGATGCTGGGAATCAAACCTTGGTTCTCTACAGACCTCCATCCATTTTTGTGAGACTTGTAATCCTGAATGATCTGGCACTCACTCTGTAGACCAGGTTGGCCACAAACTACAAGAGATCCACCTGCCTCTACCTTTCAAGTGGTTGGGATTAAAGACAAGCACCACCTCACCCACTATTTATTTATTTTAATTTTTTGTGTGCCACACATGTATGGGTACCCATAGGAGCCAGAAAAGGCTATCAGACCCCCCTGGAGCTGAAGTTACAGGCTATGTGAGCCACCCACCTAACACAGGTGCTGGGACCCGAACCTGGGTCCTTCGCAAGACCAGCAAGCACTCTTAACTGCTGAGCCATCTCTCCAGCCACCAGTTTTGACTTCCTCTTTTTGACAAATGGATCTTGACTCTGTGAGATATTAAAGGACCTTGTGTGAGAGTTGTTTGGGAATTCTTTATTTTAACTTCTACAAATCTAAAGCATTTTTTTTTAAGCTGGATATGGTACCTGAGGAAGTACAGCTGAAGGTTTCCTCTGGTCTCCACACAGGGGACACAAATGCCATACACTCACACAACACGCACAAATCCTCGTTTTTAGATATACCCACCGTCTAGTGAGTAAAGGAAGTGACAGGATGTTCAGGTTTACTTCAAAGCGATTCATTGGCTGTGAGTGGGGAGGAATACATGTGAAACAGGTCGGCCTTAAACTGGCAAAGCTGGTGTTGGATGATGGGCGGCCAGGCGTGAGAAGATGAAAGGCTCTGGCTTTGTGGTTGAAAACCTCCGGAATAAGGACCACTGACATACTATGCAGATCTCTCTCCATGATACAAGTACCTTTGTCCTGCCCACAGGATGGCAGCCATGAGAAGTGCTGACCTGCCTCATTGGATCCCTTTTTGTTTGCTTTAGAAGGCCGTAAAACATTAATTCAAAAAAAAAAAGACAGTAAATAAGTCAGCCTGGACTCTGGAGCTAGGCAGCCTGGGAAGCCACTGAATCTGTCTGTGAACTGCAGCGTCTCACCTGAAAACTAGAGGACATTGTACCTGCCACGAAGGGCCATAAAATTTTCATAAGCCATTGTGTAGGGGGGCGGGGCAGATGCTTGGCCACCAGCATCATCTATCTTATGGGGAGAAAAACAGCCATAGACAAAACCCATCCATCACCCTTTCTTTCTCTACACGCTGATCCTGCTCAGTCCTGCCCTTCCCCCCCCCCTTCCTTCATAGAGAGAACTGAGCAGAGAAGGAAGGGCTTCCCGAGAGAAAGGAAGACCTCAGTTCCGATCCTACTCAAAGCACTAGGGCTGTAGCTCAGTTGATAGAATGTTTGCCTAGCACGCACAAGGCCGTAGGCTTGGCCCCCAGCACTCCATAAAACTAGGTGTGGTATTGAATGCCTGTAATCCCTGCGCTACAGAGGTGGAGGCAGGCAGATCAGAAGTTCAGGGTCGTCCTTGACTACATGGTAAGTTTGAGGACAATATGGACTTCATGAGACTCTGGGGTGGGGGGAAGCTGAGACTAAGTGGGGATCTGAGGGTGCTCCCTGAGTGGGCTCTGGGAATGGACCACGGTTAATGAACCACTGTCCGCAGACATCTGCCAGGCCAGTGAAGGCTATGATCAGCAGTTATTAGACACCTACTGTGTGCCAAACACTGAGAACAGGACCCACGACCGGGATGAAGATGGCTGGGCCCAGGCAAGGAGGTAGAGACAGGAGGATCAGATATCCAAGGTCATCCTCAGCTACACAGAGTTTAGAGGGCAGCCCCTGAAGGACCCTGCCTACTCAGAATATATGTAACAAACTACTGTGCCTTTAGAATTACCTCTTAAAGAGTGGAACAATGTTGCCATTTTACAAGATTCCTAAAGGACACAATTTAGATAAAATTTGGCCAATCGTTCCAATCACAGACTTGTAAGTCAATTCCATTCAATTCCACAACCATCACTGCAGAGCCTCACTCATTCATAAAGCTCTGTGGCATCCTTCGGCCACCAGACACTATGCTAATGTGATAACCTCACAGCAGAGGGGAACACCACAACAAGGTAGGCACAATCCCTGATCCCAAGTATACGATCAAAAGAGGAAACATATGGTAATAAAGAAGCCAGGGGCATGAGGCTCCTTCGAGGAAACAATGCTTTGTGGATAATGCAGGGATGGGGGTGGGTTTTGAGAGCTGGGACAAGAGGTGTTCCAGGGGATGACCCAGGCACAGGAGGGAACAGGATAGGTCTGAGGGCTGAAAAAACAAAACAAAACAAAACAAAAAACCAGTATGGTGGAAAGAAGGGTGCAAGCGGAGAGTCAAGTGTCCAAGAGTGGACCCTGCAGAACTTTGGGTCCCTTCAAATTTGAAGTCTGTATCTCAAAAGTAGAGAAAACCACTGCAGGGTTTTTAAGGATGCTGCCTGTATGGGAATCACCTGATCGGACCCTCATTGCTGGGAGTCTGCCTTAGAGAAAAGGGAAGGATTGGAAGAGGGCCAGAGCAGAAGGGGGGGGGGGCAGACCTGTCAGGGGCTCCCATCTTGGCCCAAGAAATGGATGACAGAGTCTGACTTATCTTTGGAGAGGGCAGCTACAAGACTTGTTGGGGAGAAGCTATCACCGCTCTGGCTGGACTGAAGGGGCTAGGAAGTATAGAATCTAGGTTTATGACTCCAGCACTTGGGTGGCCGGCTGAGCTGTTTGCAGAGGGAGGGGCAGATGTGGAGGAAGGAGAAGTTCTCAGCATGCGTGAATCAGATCCACTGAGCACCCTTTCTTATCAGGCCACTACGCTGCCAGCAATGGGAGCCTCCGCCGAGGTTACCGCATACTTCACTTCTAGAGGTAACCGATATGAACGGCTGCCGGCACTAACCTTCCTCAAACACACTCACTCCACTAGTGATCAGAGCAAATAGCCCAGTGCAGAAAGCCAATAAAAGGTACTCAGTAATGTCTGTTGAGTAAATAGATGTCCCAAGTGCCACCCAGATACCAGACACCAGGGAAAAGAAACCCTTACTCAGGGCATGTTATGAAAGCCTAACTGCCCCGGGGTAAGATCAACCCCTTTTCTTCTCAGAGTTGAAGGCCACAGGGAATACTACCGAAGAGTAAGCTGACATTCTCACTGCGGGTGCGGTGCGGGAGGGAGTCTGGCGTTCTGATAGGACCACGGGGTGGTGGTTCCGAAGACAGCAAGTGTTTCCCAGCGGGGGGTGCCTGCCTGGCTGAAGGATGAGCAGAATGGGGGGTGGAGACAAATGGAGAGTCACTCAAGGCCAGGCACAGGCACCCCTAACCGCGTCGCCATAGGAGGCATTTTACACTACTGAGACATGAAGTCTCTCCAGATTCCTCCATGCTGAGACAGTCTATTTTTAAAAGAAATCAAGTCCCACTTAAAAACTCTAGGGACATATTCTCAGAAAGCTCAGCTCAGTGAAGTTGGGGGGCTGAATTTGGACCCAATCTCACCTCCACGCTCACCCACCCCTCTAAAAAAGCCACTGCACCCCACCTTTGTAGCATTTCATTTCTTCCTTCAAAGTTCTCTTTAGCACATCTGCTACCCTTACTCCTGGGCAAGGCCAGGCTCACTTCAGCTCTGGAAGCAGCCGGAGGGTCTGCGGCGTTGGAACTGTGCCGCCAGGCCCCTGGCTCACAGACCTGGATCTCCGGTTCCGTGGCCGAGTTAGTGATGCCCAGATGGGTTCCTAGGTTTGTGTGTCCCGGGGTTAGGCTAACCACAGTCACGGTGCACCCCGAA
The DNA here is from genome assembly GCF_049852395.1 of Peromyscus maniculatus bairdii. NCBI lineage: Eukaryota > Metazoa > Chordata > Mammalia > Rodentia > Cricetidae > Peromyscus > Peromyscus maniculatus. The sequence goes on from NC_134854.1 coordinate 107,256,752, forward strand.
GAGCCCAAGCGGGTGTGGATGGGGGCCAGCGCTGCGCCGCGCCAGGAAGCAACGAGTGCGGGACTAGGGCACGCTCGGGACCCTCCGGAGGAGCGCGGCGGCTCCCGAGGATGACACAGCGTTTCCCCGCACCCGGCTCTCTCCCGCGTCCCAGCCACATCCTCGCAGAGAGCATTAGGAGGCCGGCTGGTCTCATCACTGAAGCCCCGACCCGGGGATAAGGATCGGGTCGCTGCACCCGTGCACGCGGTCCCATCCTGGGATGCACGTAGCACCCTGCTGGAGGTCGAGGAACCGGAGCGTGACCGTGGGGCGTGACCAGGGAGTTTTGCCCCGCGACTGTCCCGCAGCTCACAAGGAAGGTCAGTCCCACTCGGGAAGAAGTTGAGAAGCGTCCCAGCTACACCACCTGCCCATGCAGCACAGGACTGGAACTTTGCGCCTAAGGCGCACTTGCCAGAGTGACCCTTCAGAGCCACTCGGACCCGGGACCCGCGACCCGCGTGGCCAATCACCGCGCGACGCGGACGGGGGCGGTGGCAGGGCGCGGGTATCCGAGGAATGACTGCGCCACCCACCAATAAGAAGCCAGGGTGGGAGACCTCGCCCATCCGGTTGACCAATGGGAAAAGAGCGGCTACAGCCGAGGTCCCCGCACTAGCTGTAGGCTCTGGTGGCCGCGGGTTGGAGACCCTCGGGCTGAAGTGACTTTGCAGGAGACTTGGCTCGACCCCCTCCCCTGTGCCTCCCTCCCACCCGCGGGCCGCAGCCCGGGCCTTACCTGCTGGAAGCGAGGCTTGCCCAGCTGGAAAGGGGGAGCATCGGTGGAAGCGTTTGCAGGACTGGCCGCCGCCGCCGAGGTTGTGGTCGCTGTATCCGCCATGGCCACTGACGCCCGCAATCTCCAGCCCTTTTAAAATGTCCCTCCTCGGCCCCCGCCACAGTTGCCTCTCCCGATTGGCCGTGAGCAACCGCAGCAAGAAGGGCGCGCAGGGCCTTGTGGGGAGTGTAGTTTTCCTCAGCTCTGAGCCTGACAACCCGAGACTGCGGAGAGCTGCACCCACGCAGACCTGGTTTCGGTTCCAGCCGCCAAAGCAGCAGGCACCGACAATCTTAGGAATGTGTGCAGGTGCGGGTATACTCGCGGCCCTAAATTTTAGGACTAGGGACGTCCAACAAACGCGGACCTGACCAGGGATCAAATAGACAAGGACTCCAGGCAGAGTGGGGTTAATTCAGAAGGCCTTCAGCAAGGATTCGCACTGCGGGATTGCACTGCGGGATTTTCCTGCCGTTTCTTCTATCATAACCCTGCCTCCAGCCATTCTGTCACTCTGCCATTCTCTTAAACAAGCCCTGCTCAAGCTACTATGATCCTTGAACATTCTACTCATACTTTTACCATGGTTTGATGCAGTTCTTTTTCTAGGCTTTGCTTAAGCATTCATCGATTCCATCACTCTACTTCCACAAAATCCGCTTCAGGATTCTGTAACCTCAAGACACTCTGTTTTGTCTAGTTCCATGTAGCTCAGGCTAGCCTGGAACTACGTAGCACAGGCTACCCTCAAACTTGTGACCCTTCTTCCTCTGCCTCCCAAGTCCTGGAATTATAGGTGTCAGCTAGCTGACCAGCTATGGGCTTAAATATCTTTCTAATGGTGTGGGTGGGGAGGGATGATTTTGGTTGGATAAATCTTCAATGCAGGTATAGGAGGACCTATACTAGAACTCAGATGTAGGGAGTGACTTAAGCATCCTGAGAGACACCCCCCCCCCAGCCCCATTTTGACACAAGGAAGTTCCCTCCCAAGCCTAATTATCAAGGACCAGCAACAGTGATTCACTGGGAGCTGCAGAGCACACTGGGTAACAAACACATACTCCCGCAGAATGGTGCGGAATGGCCACTGTAGTCCCAGCTTACTTACCTGGTTGATGAGCCAGCTTGGGCTTAGATGGGTGGGGAGACGCTGGTCTCCCAGGACAAAACTACTCGATTCTAGGGAAGCCTCCATCTCAGGATGGGATTCAGATTGAGGTTTCCCTCCTGTCCTTCTGGACACTGAATGAGCAGGAGGTGGCCCAAGTACCCATTCACTCACTAATAGCTGAGCCACAAGGAACAGCACTCACAAATGACCCTAAAGCTGGGGAGAGACGATGGCTAACCAAAGAACCATTTTTATTTTTAGTTTGTATCCTACCTCCTCTTACTAAACTCTGTGGCTTCAGAACAGAAACCACAAGTTTTGCCCTCTTTCTTCCCCCACGGCACTCACTTAATTTATGCCCGTGGTCAGTGCCCAGTGAACCGGGCACCCCGCCCACAGGCAGTCCCCTTCACCCGCTCATTTCAAAACAGGAACACACCAGGCCAGCTGTGGTACACGAACTTTTTATTCTTCATAAAGTGCTCAAAACATGAAGAACAAGCTCTTTATAGACAGGAGTTTCAACTAGGAAGACCAACGGCAGAGCAGAGCTGTACCTGCTCACTGCCTGCCAGCCGCACTCTGCAATGTGTGGTATGGAGCAGACACAAGCAAAACCCTGGCTTCAGTTCAGAGCCTCTCCTGAGACACCCCTGCCCTGGCCACACAGGGAGACAAAATGGCAGGGACGGGCGAAGGGCGAGGGGACAGGGCCGGAACCAAATGAGCTCAGAGGCATGCCTAGCAGAGGGACTCACTTCAGTGCCCAATGACCCCCCACCATGTGGGCAAAAACCTGGAAACTGGTGGCTGCTTTCTTCATTTCCGAGTTGACCTAGAGTTGGTAACTGTACTGTGGGGGCCCATTGCGGGGTCTGTCTGCTCTATGCTGTCAGAAGACTGACATCCACAGAGCATACCTCCTGAGGTGTTCTGAGTGAACTCATGACCCTGCCATGAAGAAACAGGTGTTGCCTTTCCACCCGGCCCAAATCATCTTTTTTCAGCATCTCACCTCCTTCACACATACTTTTTGCTAATGCACAGCCACCAAGGACCCCTGCAGATGCCATGGGGAGACCTGCTTTATTCACAAGCAAAGAAGAAGCTGGACCACAGGGTAAATACTTGGCTTCAAAATGCACTTCAGCCAGGCCAGGAAAGACAGAAGGGGTTGGTGAGCAAGAGGGAGGCTGCACAGCAGCTTACAGAACAGCTGGAGAGCCACAGGCATTTCCTAAGTTCAGGTCTCCTAAGGCAGAGTGAAGCCTCCCACTTCCCAGACGCGCCCTCTGGTCCAGCACAGCTGGGACTCAAGGCCAGACACAATAAGATGCAGGGTAGCCCCAGGCTTACTGTGCACTAGATTTTTATCCCAGGATGCTCTGAATGGGGGTCAAGGAAGGAGCAGGAGGTGGGAAGAAGACTTAGGAGGTGGCAGCAGGTTGGCTAGAGCCTTAGCTGAGGTACTTCTTAGGGAAGCACAAAGCCTGGTCCACATCCCCCTTTCAGGACCTTAACGGCCATTTTCATGTGCTCAATAAGAGGGAGGGGACCCCACAGCCAGAGTGGTCACATCCAGAGGCTCTTGTCCTCACCCACAAAAGGCACGTTTTAATTGGTTTCCAAAAGTTCTGACCCCACAGCAGCACAGTTTTGGCATCTGGACAAGTAGTAACAACGGACATGGAGGCCTGATCCCCGTAACACGAGCAGCCCCAACCTGGAGGGTCTCGTGTTCGGGAGGTAGGGAGAACCTCAGGAGCAGGGAGTCATCCTCCCTACACCCAGCCCCACCACCCATCACCACTGGGACATGGAGTGGGAGGGTCTGAAGAGGGGCAGGGAGCAGCTGAAGAACACAAAGACACAACACACATCACCATCACCACCACCACCATCACCATCACCACCACCACCAACAACAACAACCTGTATACATGCTCCACACACAGCCCCAGACAGAAAGAGAGACAAGACTAAAACACACAGGCTCCCTACTCTTAGGGTACAGGCACAAGGTTGAGGTGTAGGTGCCCTGGTTGTCCACAGCGCACAGACAAGCAAGCAGCTTGGTCCCCATCCCAGTCCCAGTCAATACCAGGAGGACCTCCAGCACGATCGGCCAAGAAGAAACAACCGACCAACCCCATGGGGTGATTTAAATCTGTGCTGGCACAGTGTTGCCCTAGATACCACAGCTCACCCCAGAACCCACAGCTCACTCCTGCTCCATCTCGACAGCTGACATCCTTCTTCCAATTCTCTGGGGGGCCCCAAAGCTACTAGTGTGAAATGGGCAGGTAGGAAAGACCCAGGGCTCTAGTGGGAGTTCAAAGGGGCCCCTTCCAGCAACCCCAGCAGAGGCAGGATGGGGAGGGGAGCAGAGGGTGACCAGGAGAGCAGGCCGTGCCCTACTCAGGTGACTAGTCAGTGGAGGGCATCACACCGGCCCTCAGCAACCCTCCAGGGATGGAGGGAAGGGTTACTTGTGGGGGGCAGGGGAGATCTGCAGCAGCGTGGGCGAGGTCTCCATGATCCTCACCAGCAGCCGGTCGATGTAGCTCTCCAGCTCCTGGACATGCTCGTCTCTCTGGCTCAGCTCGCGCTCACGCTGCAGGAGCAGGCCAATGAGCTCATCATGAGTCAGGTGATAGTACTTGGCCGACTGGTCCAGCACAGCAGATTCCTATGGCCAGACCAGATGGAACTAAGAAAGGGAGGCCCAGACCTTCCCACCAGCTAGCCCACCCAAACCTGTTTCCGCACTGTAGAACCCCAGACTCTGCAGCAGCCCATCTCTAAAGCCAGAGATATCCTCCCCACTTCAGAGCTGTGGCATGGGGAACCGCCAGCTACCTGCTCTGCCCTTCGCACCTCACTCAGCCTCTCTCTCGGGTGCCTCCCAACACCTTGCTGGGCCTCACCTTTAGCCTCTTGGTGTCCACAGTTGGGCCAAGCTGAGATGCTGGAACCACAGACTGGATGCTGCCAGATGTGACAGTTTTGAGCTTCTCCAGTCCGCTGCTCAGGGCTGAGCTCAGGCTGGTGCGGGGCTGTTTCCTGTCGGGGCTGGCCTCCACAGGGGCAGCGCTGAGGGGCTTCACGGGATGGGGACTGCAAAGACAAAAGGGAGGTGAGCTGCGGGGAGGGGAGGGTGGAGTTGCTGTCTCTGCATGGCCACCTGACCTGATGAAGAGCTGGTGTCCCCAGGGCACAGCATCCTGTGCACCTCAGCCCACCAGCTTCAATCCAGCACGGACAAGTGGCCTACCGACTCTGTGCCTGCACCAGTCTTCGCCAGCTCCTCGCCTTCTCTACTTTCTCAGTTTCCCAGCAGTCGAGACTGTGAGAATGTTAGGGTTAAACTGGTGGTCCTTCCTCGCCATCACCTCTCTCTGCTGGGGGCTTACCACAAGCCTCGGGACAGGCCTGCAAACTCTTCTCGACCTTGACCGTCCTCCGCTCACGACCCTGCCCAGAGCCGGGGGACTGACGACTGCCTTTAGTTTCGAACTTCTCACCTTGAGAAGTTCTCAAGCCAACACCTCAGTGCTGCTAGCCCAGGCCAAGTGAATTTATTTGCTGGATCCTCTCCTTCACCTCTCAGAGCTCACAGACACATACCTCTCTCCTTCTTCAAGACCGAAGCTAGTGTCCTGACCTCTACCAGCCTCTTCTCAGGCTCAGCTGCCAGCTCCCTGGCTTCTCCTCTCTCCTCCTGGACATCCCGTATCTCCCCAGCTGCAGCCCAGCTGTGACCTCAAGGCCAGCTGCGTCCCTGGGGTCCACCTAGCTCTACCCCAAGTTTCCCTCACGCCTGCCTTTTCCAGCAGCAGGCCCCTGGGAGGCCCTCCAACGTGCCCTCTTCAGCCTCCACCTCCCTCTCCTCTCCTGGCTGCACTCTATCTGCTAGAGGACAATCTATGGCTTTCCACTTCGGACAGTTCCTTTAATGGCTCCTCTCTAGATAAGATCACTCTAAGACAGCCTGGGCTCTGCTCTGCCTCCTGGCCCACAGCTCCACCCCGACAGTCATAAACAACGATGATCTTTCAACCCTTAACAAAAACTATTTCTTAGCTAGACGAGGTGGTGCACATCCGTACAAAGAGCACAGCAGAGGGGAAGCATCGGGATTCAGGCTCCACTAAGTGAAAGTGCCTCGACAACAGCTCCCCCCAACACACACACACACACACACACACACACACACACACACACACACACACACACACACACACACACACACACACACCTCTACCTGGGGGTACTTCCCTTCCTTCCAAAATCTTAGTTCTCACTACTCTTTCAAAACTAGGAGTGGTCACCTCCTCCAGGAAGCCGATTGATTCCCTGAAGCTAAGATAACCCTCTCCTGGGGTGCCTTAGCACCTAGTTATGTATGTTGTAAGCAGCAGGCCCATAAATCAGCTCACCTGACCCTGGGGAACCTCAGAAATCCACTCTCACCCTACAGGGGCCTCAGGCCTTCAGGCAATGAATGGGAAGCAAAGCCACTTAGCCTCAGCCTTGACTTAGGCTCAGGCCAAGCCCAAGAATCAGCTCTGCTCCTCAGGACAGGGCTGGTCTTTAGTCTCACAAACATGAAAGCACATCAAGTCCCCACACAGGGCACAGCAGTCCTGTCACCTTGGGGTCTGCACTGCAGATGGCAGGAAAGTAGCTCTAAGGCCACCTGTCTGAACGGTCACCCCTAGACGCATGGAGGTACCCCCCCCCCAGGAAGTAGCTGCAGTGCTGGGCCCTCAGCCTGATCCCCGCTCATCTGAGAAATGGAAACAACTCTGGGCACCCATCACTTTAAGGTCATGCTCCATATAGACATGAAATGAAAGCAGTTCTGAAAAAGAACCCTGTAAGTAGTGAGTATAAATAGAGGCTGTACTGCAAGACATGGGTCAGAGGAAGACACTGTCATCAGGAAATGAGGAAACCAGAGCCACCAGCTCCTCCCCACAGGGGGGCATAGCCCCATCCACCTCTAGGGAGTCAAATTCCCTCCCTGACCTGATTTCTTGGGAGTCACCGGCAGGCCCTACCGCCTTTCCTCACTGAAATCTCCCTCTTCACCCACCTGGACTAGGAATTCGTTGGGTCTGGCACAAAACAGATGCTCAGCAACCCGAGCAACTGAACATGAGCCAGCAGGTGCCTGAGCAGGCTGGGGGCCTCACAGAGGTTAGGGCTAGGTCTGAGGAGCACCCCCACCTCACCTGGCCCAGCCGCCTTCGATCAGGCCCCTCTGAACTCTGCCGCCCTTGCTACGTCACACTCACTGAGACTTGATCCCAGGGCCCCCGACCTCTGCTCTCATCACCCTCACCTCATCAACGCCTCTGGTGAGGTCTTGGCCTCTCTGTTCTGCCCAAGGCCTAATGCCATAGAGACCACAGCCACACAGGCATCAGCTGTCCATTCAGCTGCCCTAAATAGATAGGAGCCCAGCCCAGAAAGCCAACGACAAGGCAAGCCAGTGAGGCAGCTGCTGCAGCTGGACAGCCTTTCCTAAGGGTTATGGGTGGGGAAAGCATTTAAGGACAGCTCCCTTTCCTTTCTTCCGAGCCTGTCTTCAGCTTCCTCTAAGGCCAGCCCTCTGCTTCTTCACCCTGTCTGGACAGGAATCTGCTGTGGGACCACTGCCACCTGTTAATACACCCAAGGCCTGAAGAAGAATCGCCCCTCTGCGGAACCCCACTCCCCCGACCATGGCATCTCTGTGCAGCACATGCAGCTTTCCCTCCCATCTCCTGCCAGGGCATGTTGACTCCCCTGAACCTCATTCCTCAACCCCTATCCTTGTTGGGTGCTATTTCCCAAACCCCCAGCTTGTGGGGCCACCCCAGATGGTGCAAGGTCCTATACATAAAATGAGGAGCTTCAGAGCTGGTCCTACCAAAGCTCGTGGCTTCGAAGCCTTCACCACTTGCCTCCAAAGAGAGCAGACCCTTACCATGTGCCCTTGGCGAAGATGAAGCTGGGCTGGGCAGCATTTCTACTCCTGTGTCACTATGCCCCGCCCCTTTCCTCCTGGGAAGGGTTCTGAGTGGATGCTCACCTGCCACTGGGCTGGGGCTCCTCAGCTGGTCGTGTCTCCCAGGGCAGAAGCGCAAGCGGGGAGGCTGGGGTGGCTGCAGCGTGGTCTTCCCCACATGGTGTAGGGGAGCCCCCAGTGGGGGAGAGCTCAAGGGGGCCAAGGGGTGAAGCTGACTCCTCGGGAGGGGAGGAAGAAGAGGTCAAGGGCCAGGCTACAGGCAGGGGAGGGCATGGAGGGCCTGGCACCCCATGGCGGTGGCTGGCCCACGGTGGGAGAGGGGGAGGTGGGAAGGCAGGTTCTGGGGGTGTGGGCAACTCTTCTGGACCAGAGTGGACAGAGGATCCCCTTGACCCTGGTGGTGATATAGATGGGAGGCTGGGGGGATCTTGGCTCTCCTGACATAAGAAGGGATTCAAGGCATCCTCCTCCTCCTCCTCTGAGGCCCACAGATCAGCCTGCTGAGGTCCAAACCCCTCTTTGACTAGCTCCTGGCTCTGGGTTTCGAGGCTCTCCCCTGTATCTGAAGTCCCCCAGACCATCTGGCTCAGCAGAGTTGAGCTGGCTGAGCTATGGGATCTAGGGATGGGCCCCTCAAGGTAGCTGGTGGGCCTGGGTGGACAGGCCCCAGACCCAGGAGGATCCGTGTCTCCTACTAGTTCTTCAAGTTCTGGCTCACCCATCAGGGTCCCAGAGGGCAGGCTGTGCAATTCCTCCAACTCTGGATTTACCTCCTCCTCCTTAGACTCTGGGGGACCAACAACCAATGCACTTGGGGTGGTGTCTTCTTCTATCCCTGGCCCCCCGCTTTTCAGACCCCCTGTAGCATTCTCTTCCTCCTCTTGGTCCTCCTCTTCTTCCTCCTCCTCCACCTGGGAATTTGTAGGTGTGAAGAGGCGTGGTGGCTTGGGAGGTGGCAGGCCAGGCCATGACCCCTCATCCAATCCCTGCTCAGGCTCTGGCTCCAGCTGCCATGCAGGGTGCCCCTCGCTCTCCATGGGGCGCACGGCAGCTGGTGATTCAGGCTGCGCCTTGGGAGGAGGCACCTCATCGGAGTCTCCCTGCATGATGGATGAAGCAACCTCTGCTGTAGGAGAAATGGTGATCACATCCCAAGGCCAGGAATCCTCCACTGTGTTCAGCTCCTGGAAAAGCTGGCTTCCATCTCGGGGAGCCTCCTCATCCTGGTCCCCAGGAAGTCTCTCCCACACACTGAGTACTTCTGGGGAACTGAACAGAGATGCCCCGCTATCTGCTGGACTCTGCGCGGCTCCCACTTCTGAGGCAGGAAGCTCCCGGTCTGGGGTTGAGGCTGAAGTTCTCAGGTGCAACTGGGCTGCTCTGGAGGGTGGGCCAGTCCCTGAAGACCCAAGGGGTCCTGGGTCAGACACACTTGAGCTTGGCTGGTCCGGTCCCGAGTCCACAGGCACCCTGGGCTCCGGCCGCGCGCTGCTTCCACCTCTTTCTCCCCCAGGTTCTCTCTGGGGCTCCGCCGCTCTCACTGCCATGGTCCCAGGGCCTGGGTCTTGCAGCCCATCCTCCTCCAGCCCCACTCCTGCCAGGGCCAGAATCTCACTCCTGGCCTCTGGCTGCAGCCTGCCAGCAGCAAAGACGTTGAAGGTGTCGTCCCACTCAGGCAGGGCTTTCCCAGGGGAGGCCAGGGGGGCCAGGCTGGCCCTCGAGGCACTGGGGAGAGAGGGAGCAGGTGAAGGAGAATTTAGTGCTATGTCGGCTTTGAGCTCCTCGAAGAAGGGGTTGCTCTGCAAGGAGGTGAAGAACGGGTTGGTGACCCCCAAGAATCCAGAGGGGGTGGCTTCGGGGACAATGGTGGCAGCAGCGGCAGTGGCAGCGGCAGGGGAGGTGGCTGCAAAAAGGTTAGTGCTTAGCATGGGAGCAGCAGCGGGAGCAGGAGTGGGGGGGGCCGGAGCCTGGGGGGAGCAGGGGTGAGGAGGAGCAGCTGGGTCAGATTCTACCTGAGGAGACACGTCCAGGCTGTGGAGAAGACAAAACCATGAGCCTCCTGGTTAATGCTAAGACTGGAAATAGCCCTGCCAAGTACCATCCCTACCCCCACCTCCAGGCCAGGTGCCACACCATCACACGGGCTATTTGCAGCCACATGACCCAGGGACCAAATGAAGGAAGAGCCCACTCTTATGAGGTACCAAAGGGAAGGATCCCGGGAGAGCTCATGGACAAAGACAGCACTGAGAGAACCAAGCAAGGTCCCCGGGACTGCAAACTGAAAGAGACTATGTCCCACCGAGCTCTTGCAGGAAAGGGTAAGGATGGCGCTGTCATCAGGCATGACAAGGTGTCCGAGAGAGCTCACCCCTTTCGTTTCATGGGGAGGGGGCAGAAGAACTGGCTAAGGAGCACCTGGTATCTGCGGGCACACCTGCCAGCAGGCAGCACCCTCACTTGACCCCTCTGTGGGCCAGCCTCTGGAGATGAGATCAAGGGGTACACACTGAACTAAGAGCCTTCGCTTCCCCAGGACAGACAGAGTCTAGAACACAAGAAGAGAGGAAAGCAAACCAAACACCCCAGTGTGAGCAGACTGGCAGTGGCCTGGCTGGCAGTCAGACCCCAACCTTGGCAGCCTCACCCCTGCTATCCAGCAGGGTTCCTCCTCACAGGCAGCTTTTCAGTTCTCCAGGTTCCTGGGACCTTCTGACTTCCCCCCTCCTACCTAAATGAGAGCATCCAGGGAACCTCCTCCTATCCATCTTTCCCACTCAACCAGCAACTTCCCAGAAAGTACTGGGGGTGACCCGAGGCAGCTCTGCAAGCCAGTCACGAGCAGAAGTGGGTTGTGGCAGGAGGGTAGAGGCTGAGCTGTCTGGGGCTTGCCACGCTCTTGCAGGAACTCAAGGTCTAGACTAGGCAGGTTGGACATAGGGCCTGATAAGCAACAGGAAAGAGTCCAGGTCCACCAAGGCAGAGGAGGCTCCAAACACAAGCATGGAGGAAGAGGTGAGCCTCCTCAGCAGGACGCGGTCAGATTCTCCTAGGAACTGAGCTTTCAGGGCTGAACGAGGTGGTGCACACCCTGGCATTGGGGGTGTGGAAGCAGGAGGATCAGAAGCATGCTGTCATCTTCACCTACAGAGTCAGCCTGGATTACATGATACCTTGTCTTAATAAACCAAAACGTTTTAAAGGAGGCTGGGGCTCTAATTCAGGTGGCAGCATGCTTGCCCTACATGCATGAAGCTCTGGGTCCTGTCCCCAGCACTGCATTAACCAGGTATGGTTGCACAAGCCCGTAATCCTAGCACTGGGGAGGAGGACCAGAAGACCAAGGTCATCCTCAATACATAGCAAGTTCAAAGGCAATCTGTGATAGATTGAGTCCCTGTCTTTAAAGAGAAAAAATAAATAAAGGCTAGGCGTGGTGGTGCACACCTTTAAACAGCACTTGGGAAGCAGAGGCACAAGGAGGCAGGAGATTTTTCTGAGTTGAGGCCAGCTGGTCTATATAACAAGCTCCAGGGCAGCCAGAGCTACAGGGTGACACCCTGTCTCAAAATAAAACAACAACAAAAGGTAATTTTAAAATACCCAGCTTTCAAAGACTCTTGTGACCTTAATTTCTCCCCTAGAATAGGGTAGATTCTCAGTCTGGTCCCACCTCTAGGCAGAGATGGAGAGGGAAGGGAGACAAAGGTCTCATGTCCCACCTCCAGCTCCCAGCACTGTTCTGCTTCTCCAGACAGGCGGAAGACACTGAAAGGGGAGAACTCTGTGCCTGGGGTCCCAACTCCCACAAATGTCTCCTCTCCCTTCATTCCTGGCAGGTCCCAGGGCAGAGGCACAGGTCTACTCCTGGAAGTTAGGGGAATGAGAGGCAACATACCGACCCCCATCTGGATCACAACCATGCTTGGAGCATCCATAGCACTCAAGCTGCATCCCAGGAACAGGGCTGGGGCGCTCTGGACTCTGAACAACGCAGCCTCTCTCTAGGCCTCTCGTGATGGTAGCCCTGGTGACCCCATCAACATGGCACAGCAGCAGGATCAGCCCTGCCTGACAACCCCCCCCACACATGCACACACTCACCCTCGGGCTCACAGCAGTCTGCTGCCAGTCACACTCCAGGGAGAAGGGCACCAGGAGCCCCAGGCTCTGTCAGCAGCCTCCTCCCCACCGTGGCTCCCCAGAGATGCACACAAAGCGGTTGGTATGGAATCAGCAAAGGGCTCTCTCTTGAGGCCAGGGTTCTAGGCAGCAGGCCCAGCAGGTTTCCCAGAGCCAGCAGGGCTTGCTAACCCCCTGCCTGTTCTCGCCCTCAGAGCCTCTCCATCTTCACTTTCCTGCTCCACACCAGACACACATTCTTTTGGTTATAAGCTTAGCCTTTAACAGCTGAGCCATCCCTACAGCAGCCAAGCACATGTTCTGAAGGTCATGGCTCCTGCCTACCACTGCACATGGCGCAGGGCAGCAGAAGAGCATTCCTTTGTGGTCCTCTGTGCAGGTTGTGTCCTGAGAACATCCCTGCACCCGGGAGCCTATCCAGCCAGCCTGGTACAGCCTCCCCCTCCCAAGGAGAGCACAACACATGCTGATTTGTCTCCCTCAGGGCCAACTATTGGGAAGAGAAGTGAGACGCCAAGCAGCCCTGTCCCTTCAACCCACGGAAACAAGCTTCAGGGCCTGTGGGAACCTTAGGACAACTGGCTGACCTGCCACTTGATGTCAATCACTGATTCACTGCAATGCTTCTCTCCACCCACCCTCCTTTCAAGTTTTTTGAGATAGTGTCTCTCTATGGAGCCCAGGTTGGCCCCAGACTCACAGCAATCCTCCTGCCAGGGCCTCCTGAGTGCTGGGATTGCAGGCATGTGCCACCTTCTTTAAAACCACACCCTGGGGCCATCTCTGGAGAAAGCAGATTTCTCCACTAGCTGGGGCTTCCTGGGATGAGATGCGCTCTGTGTTCCATACACTTGTCACGGGCGTGGCAAGTGGCTTTATGAAGCCCTGCCTGCCAGTCCTCAAAGGCTAAAGCCAGCCTTTGAGACACTACCTGTAGTTAATATGCCCCCGGCCAACATCCCTCCTGAGCTTTGGAAGCTCCTGACACCTCCTAAGATGTGCCCCAACTCCCAGGAAACATGTCCAGGAGGTGCGCTTATCCTAAACCATCAGGACAAACGAGGAGACACCGAGGGGCCTTCTAAGCTTAAGCAGAGCTCCTAACACCCTTCAAACCAGATCACTGCTAACAGAGTAACAATTCTGGGAAAAGAGACACCCAGATAGGACAGGAAATATGCTGACACCAGCCAGAGGGCACCTCAGATGACCCACTCTTTCTACAACCACCACCATCTGTCTGCCATACCTTGGAGAGACTGGGCAGACACCAGTGCTAAATGCCATTTGCTAACACCCCTGGCTCTCTGTTGCACCAGATTTCCCCCTAAGTTAAATATATTTTTGCATTAGTATTTGATCCCTTCCTGTGTTCAAAGGTTGCTGTGGGAGACAGGAACAAAAAACAAGGCACCCTGGCACAGGAGGACCTAACATGTGTGGCCTATCTTAACTCAAGCACAGGGCACAGACACGGCACAGACCAATGCTCAGCAGGTCCTGCAGCCCAGATGAGCATTGTCCATTCCGACTCCTCTCAGCCTCACATCAGTAGAGATCATGGGTAACAGCCACATGTCAACAGAGGAGCAGTGTGTCAGGAGGACCAGGAGGATCATCTTGCAGCTACTGAATTCTGTAACACAGCCTCATGCCTCTCCACGGAGCACAAGTGCCACACAGAGTCACTAGAGGGCGCCGCTGCCCTTACTCAAACTTGGAGGATTTGTGACAGTAGCCGCTGGGTACAGGGGTCCTATGCCCCAAGGCCTGTGGGCTGGTTCTCCAGGTTGCAGGTAGAGATCCTCCAGCTGTAACTAGTTACAGCAGTTCTGGTTCTAACCTGCAGGGGATGCCCTGAGCTGTCTTGTGTCTCAGCTTTCTCCCTAGAACTTTAATCCAGCATTCTAACTGACAATTGCTCCTCCTGGGCCAGCTTTCCCTCCTGCTACAGGCACCCAGGGTTAGAGTGCTGGGGCTCACAGTCCCTGAAGGTGACTGGCTCCTCTTGCCCTACCTGGATGCTTGGCCCACGGCCTGCTGTGAAGCTCCCACCTACAGACAGACAACCCAAGGCAGGCAGGCAGGGCGCTTAGGGACCTGGCCCGTAACAAGGCCAGGACAGAAACCCCCTCTTCCTTCTGTCCATCAATGACCTGCATTTTCTGGAGTCTGAGAAGCTGTCGGGAGTCAGAGAAGCAGGAAAATGGAAGACAGAAGGAGACAAGAAGCGAATCTAGAGCTGTAAGGTCCAGCCCTTCCCCTCTGCTGGGAAACAGATGCAGCATCGTCACACCTGGGCCCGGCCTCCTCTGTGCCCACTGAATGGGAGAGAGAGGCAGACTGCTGCGGGGAGAAACAACTGGCCTCAAGACACCAGGTGGGAGTGCCACCAACGCTGGGCACAGACAGACTTCTGACCTGCCCACGGAGACCCTCCTTAGGGCCCTGCCAAACAATACAGCGGTCGCCCTATCTCGGAATAACACAGGGTGGGGGCCAGAGGCTCTGACCAGGACCAGGGGACAGAGAGGGTTAGGCACATTCCCAACAGCAGTCACCAGCACTCCCGACAGGCGTCAAGAAACACTAGGCCTTGGTGGGTGGACATATTTCAAGGGAGTTGCTATGGTCTCTTCCCAGGCTAGGAAGCGACTAGGGGTGAGGAGGAGGGATGCAGCAGTAACCATTGAACTCCCGTCCCTCAAGGGGGCAAGACCCCGGAGCCAGGCACAGTCGCCAGTCTCAAGGCTTCCTCACCTTGAGGTCAGGAAACCAGGAAGCACACGAATGCTCTCCCTCTCCCTTTGCACTACCAACTCAAGCATCAGGGCCTGGGCCCACCTGGACCCATGGGACCCTCCGGGCACTGTGTCCTTACCACTCACCTGTGTCGGTGGGCACAATATGAGCCTCGGCTCAGGAAGACAGGATACCCCACTTAACCAAGCAAAGCTAGAGCTCAGGAAGCCTGCTCCCCGCTCCTCCCAGCCTCAGGCCCCAGGGCAAACACCCAACCTCCTCCACACAGGGCCAACGTAGCCTTATTAAATATGTACCTGGGCTTCTGAGTTGGTTCCTTGGATTCTCTCAGGCCAAACCAGCTACTCTTGGCCTTTTCCTCCCCAGTGGGTGGGTGGTGCGGGGAGGCTCCCAGTGAGGGACTCCCTTTCTCCCCAACTGAGCCACGGCGCCCCAGCTCATTCCGGCTCAGCCCCTGGTGATGGTGGTGGTGATGATGGAAGAGCCCCATCCGGGGCTTCCGCTCCTTCTCGGCCACAGCCTCAGAGGATGCCACCATGGGCGTCGCAACTTGGACTGGTTTTCCCTCTGGAGGCCGGGCCCCCTCTTCCTCTCCAGAGCAACCGGCCCCCAGGGCCAGCACTTTGGCCTGAGCACTCAGTTCTTCCTGTCCAGGCACTGCCTCCGAGCTGCTGGGGCCACGGCTGCCTCTGCCCCCAGAGTCATCGGAGGACCGAGGCCCCTCCTCGGAGGGCCGAGGTGGGACACTGTGTAGGGAGGTCGAGGGTGGAAAGGGGCCTGAGATGGAGCTGCGGTGCCGTAAGGAAGGCTGAGGCTCCTCATTGTACACGTGGCTCCCATTGACACAGAGGGAAGAGCGGGAGGCACCATCAAGATGGCCTTGGAGCTCCAGAAGAGCCCGGGGAGGAACTGCCCGTAGCTGGCTGGCCTCATCACTGTATGTCCTCTTGTGGGTGAGCAGCTTGGGGGACTGGGTAGAGTCCCTGCCTGGAAAGGAAACATGCACCGCGTCAGCACCTGGGAAGAAGAGCCCTGATCCTCTGCCCGCGGCCTTCTTCACCCCCTGGGAAGAGCCCACCCCTTCCTTGCTCACCCCCTTCGGTGGACAGCCAGCTGCTGTGGCTTGGTGAGCGGGTGAGGAGCTCAGCTCCAGGGCCCTGGTAGGCCAGGCTGCCGCTAGTAGAGGACAGGGTGCTGTCAGAGCCCAGCGAGGTGTTGGATTGTGTGAGCGAGGACTTGCGGAGCTTGTTGCGGAGGAAGAAACCTTTGGCTTTGCCCATCTTGCCCAGGCTGCCCAGCTCAGGATCCTCCAGGGCGCTGCTTGGGAGAATAGCTGAGGCCGATTCTAGATCATACTTCTTCTTGCCCTTCACCTTGTCCTTGAGCTTGCTGAAGGGGGACCGTGGCTTGTCCTTCATGGACAGGTCGAACATGCTGGCACTCAGATTGTTTCGTGTGAACTGGATGGTCACCTGGATCTCACCGCGCTCCTTCTCCTTCTTGCCTGGCTTGGAGTGCAGCTTGTACCACCTAAGAGAAGAAGCAGGGCAGAGCTCTGGTCACAGGCACCTCAGACCCCTCCGTACTTCTGAGACCAGCTATACACCCACCCCCACCCCCACCAGCTCCTTCCCCGGCACACAAGCTTGGGGTTCGGAACTACCAGGATAACTGAAAAACTCCCAAAATTGTCAATGATGGAGAAAACCACATCCTGAGTCAGGAAAGCTCAGGTGCCACTGAGCAGGGCAGCAGGGACCAGGCCTTAGCACCCCTCCACCCAGTGCTTTCCTGGAGGCTCACAGACCCCACAGTACCTCATCACCTCTTACCTGTAACCCTGAAGCCCAAAGGGGTGAGGCTGGGCCTGTTGAAAACTGCCCTGTCTCCGGGCCCCTGGCATAGACAGCCTTGTCCATGAGTCACATTATCTCCTGTGGCCAGTCCCAATAGAAGGTTTACTCTGAGCCACCAAGAAAAGAAGACACAGAGGCCCAGGACACTGATGTATGTATGCATACTCCTCACCCATGCACTGACTCACCCCAAATCCTGCCAAGAATAGTTCTGTGAAGAGGAGCAGACAGGCGTGACTGAGACCTGAGGCAGGAGAGCCGGGGGAGAGGAGTGCCTTCAGCCACTCTCCTCCCGACTCTCACCCTGCCAGGTACTCCCAAGGGGTGTCATCACCCTGTTGCTCTACAGACTGGGAGTGAGGCCTGGACTCAGAACAGCAGACAGGCAAAGAAAGGGACACACAGAGCCAGGCTCTCATCATTCCCAAACACACGTTCCTCAGCTACATTCTCCCCAGGGAGTCACAGAGACAATCCCTACTTCGGCCATAATGGCTGTGGGGTACTGTGGGGTCTGTGAGCCTCCAGGAAAGCACTGGGTGGGTGGAGGGGTGCTAAGGCCTGATCACTGCTGCCCTGCTCAGTGGCACCTGAGCTTTCCTGACTCAGGATGTGGTTTTCTCCACCATAGACAAGTTTGGGAGTTTCTCAGTTATTCAGGTAGTTCCAAATGGTAGTTCCATAATGGTATGAAGAAGGGTGACCTTAAGCTTTATTTGTTTTTGTTTTAGAAACCCCAGTTTGGCCTTGAACTCATTATCTAACTGAAGTCTACTGTGAACTCTGCCATCCAAGGGCTGAAATAACAGCTGTGCGCCACCACGCACTTAACTGGACCTCTCTGAAAACTGAATGCACTGTTGCCGGGCAAGGAGCAATTGGACTTCTTGCTTTTACCTATTGGGGTGCAAATTTGTGTCAACCAAAAACTACAGAAGTGGATAGCACCTCTACTTATAACAGCCCAAACTTGGAAGTTACCCAGACGCCCATCAGTAGGTGAATGCATAAACACACTGCTGCCGACATGGAATGTCAGGCGATGAGAAACAAAACTGAGCTACAGAGCCGTGAAGACACAGGAAAATTTGTGAACTCGTAAGAGAAAGAAGTCAACCTGGTGAGGCTTCATAGAGTCTACTGTATGACATTCAAGAAAAGACAACAAAAAGACCAGGGCAGAGCATGGCAGGCAGTGCACATCTGTAATCCCACCACTTGGGATGCTGAGGCAGGAGGATCATTGAAAGCTTGAGGTCAGTCTAGGCTACACAATGAGATCTCAGAAAATCAAAATAAAACAAAGAAAAAGGCCAGTGGTTGGCAGGGGACTGAGGGAGAGAAACAGGAATGAACAGGCAGAGAATTGTTATGAATGAAGGGGGAATTTTTATAGGTGTGAGACTATCCAGATGACATCATCATTGTAAATGGTGCCATTCTGTTTGTCAGAACCCAAAAAATGTGTAATATACAGAATGAGCAAACGGAATGCCACAAGTTCAAGGGCAGTCCAAGCTACACAAAGACTTCTAGGGACTACATAGTGAGGCCCTGTCTCAAAAACTAAGCAATAAAAAAACCTCTACTGCTTTGATATTAGCACCTCAACCTTAACAAATGCACTACACTGGCCAGATATTAGTAACAAAACTTGTGGTTTGGGAGTGGGATGGGGGATGGACAAAATTCAAATTTTATTCACGTCTCTAAATCTAAAACTAAAACTGCTCCTTATAAAAGCAACTCAATGGGGCTGAGGCATAGTTCGGCTGCTGAAGAACATACACTGTATTTACAGAGAATCCTTATATTAAGTGGCTCACAAATGCCTGTTCCTCCAGCTCCCAGGGATGCCCTCTTGTGGTCCCCACAGGCACTGCACAAACACACAGGCACACAGACATGGGATTAGCAGGTTCCATGGCAGTCGCTGTGATGCCATTTTGCCCAATATTTAGCTTCAAGAGGAGAGGGTTGCTTTAGTTCACAGGGTCAGAGGCTTCGGTTTGTGGTCCATGCCTCCCTCGATTCTGAGTCCTCTCAGCTGCAGGAGCACGCGGAGGAGGCCGCCCACCAGAAAGAGGTATCTAGCTCTGGGATAACAGCATGATGGCTAGTGCCACTCACATTAGGGACAGTGTTCCCAGGCTCTGGGAACAGAATCCTCACAGAAATGTACAGCGTGAACTTCACTAATCGCTCAGGTCCTTCAGGATCTAATACAGCTGTGGAACGACCTGTGTAACTTATTTAAACAGCAGATTTAGATCAAGTTCAAGGTGACACCCCCTGTAAAGTAGAGGTTCTCAGAAACAGGACACTAACTTCCTCTCAGAGCATCCCCTGCTGGAGCTGAAGACATGATCAGTTGGTAAGGTGTCTGCCACACAAGCATGAGGGCCTGAGTTTGGGTCTCCAGCACCCACATAAAAAGCTGGGTGTGGTGTCATGTGTCTGTAACCCCAGTGCTGAGGGAGAGGAAGGTCTCTAGGCTCTCGGGTCAGCTGCTGTGGGTAGTCTGTGAGCTCCAGGTTCAAAGAGAGACACTGTCTCAAAAAAAAGGTGGGGAGCAGTAGAGAAAGACACCAGAAATTGTGTAAATTGACCTCTGATCTACACACACACACACACACACACACACACACACACACACACAAATACCACACACACCACACACCACACACACCTCTGCAGGTTGCTTATTTAGCACTACAAAGAGGAAAGGGTATCTTTATGAAGAGGTTGGAGCGCATCCTTAAGCTGGGGTCCAGCTTCTTAAACCGAGTGTTGTGACCCCCCACAGAGGGAACTGAACGTGGAGTTGTGAAAAGATTGACAAGAAAAGTCTGTGAATGGGTAAAAACCAAAACTTACTTCAAAATCAAACCTGTAATGATTCCAGGCTGTTATTGCCTCCTCTGCTGCAGCCTCAGGTCTGCACACCCAACAGGCATACTTTGTACTGTTCACACCCATCACACCG
This sequence comes from Peromyscus maniculatus bairdii, assembly GCF_049852395.1. NCBI lineage: Eukaryota > Metazoa > Chordata > Mammalia > Rodentia > Cricetidae > Peromyscus > Peromyscus maniculatus. Next base: position 107,276,450 of record NC_134854.1, read on the forward strand.
CACACATCACACCAGCCAGCGCTGCCCTAAACACCTCAGCTCAGATTCGAGACGACTGCATGCTATGAATCTCCATGTTATTACTGTATACACAAGTTTTCTGTTTTTAGAGAATCCTAAGTTTAATCATAAACACAAAGCCTTCGAATTCCCCTGCCTTCATTCCTCGACATGGTACTCGGGTTACAGTATTTCTCGGGGATGTATTAGAATGTCTGACTTAAAAATTGCTGTTTGGGGTCTGGGAGGATGGGACAGTTAAGTTAAGCGCTCTCCACACAAGCACCAGGACTGAGGTGAGCCTCAGCACCCATGTGAAAAGCAGCCGGTTCAGGGCATGTACCAGGGGATGCAGAGACAGAGACCTGAGGCTCTCTGGCTGACCAGCTCAGCCTACCATTAAGGTCAGACAGAGACTGTCAAAAAGCAAGATGGATAACTCCTAAGTAATGACATTCAATGTAGTCCTCTGGCTGCACGCACGCACGCACGCACGCACGCACGCACACCCAACCCACATGTATTCACACATACATACACACATACAAAAATTTCTTTTAAGAGTTGACTTGAGTTTCACTTAAAAACAAAGATTAAATTTATTAGAAAAAATATGCTCACATGCAATCTATACAAATGCTTTAAATTAAAAGTTAAAAATCATTAAATAAATTTTGGTAGAATTAGGACACTTTCTAGGAATTTTTGAAAAGGCCCTAAAACATTCTTTTGCCATTTTGCAGTATGTATTTCTGTGAAGTGGTGATCTCAGCATTGCTTATGAAATCAAAGTATCTGTCAACTCTGAAAACTGTTGAAGATGTTCTGCATTCTGCAATACTAGATATCTAGCCAAGATTTATTATTGGTTTATTAGGTTTTGTTCTTTGGAGAAAGTTTCACTATACAGCTTTGACTGACCTAGAACTCACTCTGTGGACCAGGCTGGGCTGGAACTTGCAGCAATCCTCCTGCCTCTGCCTCCCGAGTGTTGGGATGACAGGTGCGTATGCTGTGCCCCACTGAGATTTAGTTCTTTATGGAAAAATAAACATCTTCATGTCATTAGTGTGCAAATTTGCTTTCATTTTTAATAAATGGAAAATGTATATGTATTTAAAATTTTTTTTAAATAAATTTCTTTTCTTTTTTTTGGGGGGGGGGGGTTTGAAGACAGGGTTTCTCTGTGTAGCTTTGCGCCTTTCCTGGGACTCACTTGGTAGTCCAGGCTGGCCTCGAACTCACAGAGATCCGCCCACCTCTGCCTCCAGAGTGCTGGGATTAAAGGCGTGCGCCACCACCGCCCGGCAATAAATTTCTTTTTTAAATTAACATCTTAAACATTTTATTCTATATGCATACGTGTTTTGCCTGCTTGTATGTCTGTGAACCACAAGTGTGTGCAGGTGCCTTCAAGACCAGAAGAGGGCACCAGGTCTCCTGGACCTGGAGTTAGGCAGTTGTGAGCTGCCATGTGGATGCTGGGAACTAAACCTGTGTCCTCTGCAAGAGCAGCCAGTGCTCTTAAACACTGAGCCACTTCCCCAGCCCCTCTCGTTTTTTCCTCTTTTAAGACTTACGCTATGGGGCTGGTGGCAGGTGCTCAGGTGAGCAGCACATGCACTAAAACTGCAACTTCACAGAGATTATCGTGACTCCTGCAGGAGAACGTGCCCATTTGTGAAACATCCGATTAAAAAGAAAGAAGAAGAAACACGTGTAGTCACTACACAATAACCCATCACGTGCTGTACATTTGAAAAACAATTTTTCTATTATTGGTGTTTCAGATGGTTTTAGGTCTTTAAAAAAAGTTACATTTTAATTTAGTGAGTGTGTGCTGGGGGGAGATGGAGGGAGAGAGTGGGTGTGTTTACGTCCCACAGTGCAAATGTGAGGTCAGAGAAGAACTTTAGTCTTGTCCTGTGGTGTGGGGCCTGGGGATTAAACTCGAGTGGTCAGGCCTGGCAGTAACTGCCTTTACCGGCCGAGCCGCCTCATTGGCCCTCTGGTGGGATTTTTAATTTTAAATGCCCAAGAGGCTGGAAAGATGGCTCATTGTGGAAGGGTGCTTGTTGGACAAGCATGAGGACCTGGGTTTGAGATCCCGGGACCCATGTAAAAAGACAGATGTGCACTGTGTGCCAGCACTGTCAGAGGCAGGGAAGGGGGAAGCCTGGGGCTTGTTGGCCATCAGCCTAGCTCCAGGTTCAGTGAGAGACCCTGGCTCAAAGGAATAATGGCAGAGAGTGATAAACAGGACACCTGATGTCTTCATCTTGTCTCTGCACATGTACAAATATAGTATGCTCACAGTACACACACACACACACACACACACACACACACACACACACACACACACACTCACGGATGGCTTAGTGGTTCAGAGCACTGGTTGAATCCCCAGCACCCAAACAACAGCTCACAAACATCTGTAACTCCAGTCCTAGGAGATCCGCCTTCCCCTTCTGGCCTCTGCAGGCACTGCACGCATGTAGAGTTCATACACATAAAAATAAATTACGGGGCTGGAGAGTTGGCTCAGTGGTTAAGAGCACTTGTTGCACTTGCAGAGGACCTGGGTTCAATTCCTAGCATCCACGTCTGCTCGCAGTCATCTCTTAACCCCAGTCCCAGGAAATCCAATGCCTTCTTCTGACTTATGAGGGCACCAGGCACACATGGTGTACATACACACAAGGCAGACAAAACACTTGTATACATAAGATAATAAAATAAATATATCTTAAAAACAATTTTTTTTCCAAGACTGAGTTTCTCTTTGTAGCCCTGGCTGTCCTGGAACTCACTCTGTAGACCAGGCTGGCCTGCAGAACTCCACCTGCCTCTGCCTCCCAGAATGCTGGGATTAAAGGTGTGCACCACCATGCCCAGCCTTTGCACAAAGGATTTTTATATAAGGACACACCCCACTTCTAACTTCCTCTGCCTACCAGGAACCCCAAGTTGCCAGTGTTGTGAGGCATATTCGTATGCCCACTGTGTGGACAAGGGGCTCTGAGCCTGCTGGCGGCGATGCTAACCACCTTGACCTATCTTTCTCATGCCATCACCCTTGAGTGGCTGGTCTCGATATTCATTGTCCTGTGTGTGGTGTTGACAATGAGGACAGGATCCTGCTCTCATTCCGGAATCGTGAGCCAGCTTCCCCTTTGGAAGCCTTTAGGCTTTTCTTTATGTGCTTCTTGTTTGGAAGTCTCATAGCAATATCTTCGGGTGTGGTGCTGGCTTTGTTCACTGGGCTGCCTACTTTGGGGCCTTTCAGTTGAAGGAAACTCGTGTGTTGTTCCTTTCATGGTTTCTTCCTGTGTTCTCGCTCTCCCTCTTGCTCTCCCTCTCTCTCTCTCCCTCCCTCTCTTTGCCTTTCCCTCTCTTTCTCTTATTTTCTGAGGCAGATTTCTATTCTGTAGCCTTTGTTGACTGGGAACTCACAATAGGCTGGCCTTGAACTTGCAGTAATCCCCGTCTCTGCCTCCTGAGTGCTAAGATTATAGGTGTGCACTGTTAAGCTCAGTTTCTTTGTTTCTTTTTAAAGTAATACAAATTATTATTATTATTATTATTATTATTATTATTATTATTATCATCATCATTGGATCTTTGAGTCGGGGTTTCTCTGTGTAGTCTTGGCTGTCCTGGAACTCACTCTGTAAAACCAGGCTGGCCTCAAACTCAGAGAACCACCTGCCCCTGCCTCCCAAGTGCTGGGATTAATGTCATTAATGTCAGGTGATACAACTTATTTTTTGAGAAGAGTGTTTTTTATGTAGTTCATGCTGGCCTTGAACTCAGACCCATCCTCCTGTCTCAGCCTTCCAAGCACTGTTCCAAGCATGCACAATCATTCCCTTCTTAGTTAATATTTTTAAATATTTTATTTTTTCTAATTTTTTAGCTTATTAAAAGTGTTTTTAGCTGGGCATGGTGGCGTACACCTTTAATCCCAGCACTTAGGAGGCAGAGGCAGGTAGATATGTAAGTTCCAGAACAGCCAAGGCTGTTACACAGAGAAACCCTGTCTCAGAAAAAAAAAATCCTCTGTGTAGCTAGGCATGGTAGGTGCACAACTATAATCCCAGTTCTTGGTAGGCTGAGGCAGGAGGATGACCAGCTCAAGGCCAGCCTGAGTTCCACAGTGAGAGCCTGTCTCAATGTGTGTATGGGTGGTAAAGTTTCTCATCCAAATATACAGAAATAACTCACCATAAGGCTTGGTAGCAGTGAGCTACCCAGGGGGGTGGGGGTTATTTCCTTTTGAGACAGGGTCTTGTTATAGAGCCTAGCCCGGCTAAATTAGGATTCTCCGGCCTCAGCCCTCTGAGTACTGAGACTAAGGATGTGCCATGACGTCTGGCTTCTCTTAGGTCTTTAAAGACCAAGGCCCTAGTCACTGTCCCCAGATCCAGACAGGGCCTCACGTGGAGCAAGAAGGGCTGAGAGACAGAAGAAAAGAGAAGTTATGGACTCTGACTCCAACCCAAGCAGCCGCTGAAACACTGGATGGACCACTGCTGTTGTTCGATTGTTTGGTTTTTTTCTCTTTTTTGCTCTTTGGGGGCCCACCACCCAGCTCCTGAATAAGTCACATATGAGTCTTCTTACTCCTACTTACCAATGCCTGGCCTTAGCTTGGCTTAGTTTCTAGCCAGCTTTTTTTAACTTAAATGATCCCATCTACCTTTTGCCTCTGGGCTATTTATTTATTTATTTATTTATTTATTTATTTATTTATTTTTCTTAACTATGAATGCCCAGCTTTAGCTCACCTTAGTTTCTAGCCAGCTTTCCTCAACTTAAATTAACCCATCTACTTTTTGCCTCTGGGCTTTTCCATTCTCTTACTTCTGTAAATCTTACTCTTACTCCGTGGCTTGCTGTGTAGCTGGATGGCTGGCCCCTGGAGTCCTCCTCTTTGGTTCCTCCACCTTTCCTCCCAGGTTTCTCCTTCTATATATTCTCTCTGCCTGCCAGCCCCACCTATCCCTTCTCCTGCCTTGCTATTAACCATCCAGATCTTTATTAGACCATCAGGTGTTTTAGACAGGCACAGCAACACAGCTTCACAGAGTTAAACAAAAGTAACACCCCTTAAAATAATCTACTACAGACCATGGACATTCTCCATGCTTGGCCTGAAGGTCACGTGCAGCACAAGAGCATGCAGGGGTGAGAGGCTGCAGGGAACCAACCGCCTCATCCTCCATGGCTATTTTTGTACGGCCTGAATCTTTTATAAGGAGCATCTATCACGGCTGTAATAGGAGGGAGAAATACGAGGCTTGAGCTCTGTCTTCCGCTCAGCTTCTGTGGCCACCAAAAGGGGTGGCTCTCGGGACTTCCCCAGATAAAGGCAGGGGTCTCAGCAGCCCAGGCTGAGGCTTGACCTTCTCCCCTGTGAGGCCATCACCCCATCTGATACTTCTCCCAGGAAATTCAAGTCTCTCTCGGGGAGGCCAGGAGGGAAGAACGGCTTTGCCCGAGGTGATGGTTAATAACACTAACTGTTGGTCTGAATGATGGAAAGTTACCTAGTAAGCAAGCACATCTAAGAGGGATTAATTCACTGATGTCGCATGACACACCTTCACTGAGGAGCATCCCTGAGCTAAGCATTCCATCTGCTGCTCTCTGCTTCCTTCCTGCTGCAGATACAATGTGACCAACTGCCTCACATTCCTGCCAGGATGACCTCACTGCCACGATGGACTGGACCTAAAACATCCTTTGTCCCTGACGTTGCTTTTGTGAGGGTACTTTATCACAGCAAAGGAGAAAGAGCGTGGTTAAGACACTGAGCATTTCTCGGACTCTCTTGTCCAGAAGTCTGGAGCTGAAAATGCCTCGGGACCCAGAAAATCATCACTCCTGTCCCTCAACCAACAAGCTCACTCACTTGACACCTCTCTGGCCACCAGTTCAGGCACCTTGAGCAGCACCCTGGGGACTTGGCCAGAGCTTAGCCTTCCTGCAGAGAGGTGACCCTAAGCTTGCTGAGATGGCCGAAATTCCTGCTTCCTCATTCTTGACCTAGACAAGTCCTCTCAAATACACCCAACCCAGATCTGCCAGGCACCAAGCTACTGGGTGCCTAGGGCGAAGGCAGCCACAGACACTGCCTGCTGGGCAGACACAGTCGGACACACACCACAGAACCAAGAGCAACAAGGCTGTGAGCAGCGACTCCCTACAGACTGAGGCTCCCATGGCTCCATCCATGCAAAGGTGGCCCAAACAGCTAGGCCTTGCCAGGCATCCTCTCCTAACAAATGGTCACCTCCATCTCCAGGACTGGACAGGGAAGATGGGGCCTGACTTTGAAGGTCTCAAGTACTCTCCCTGCCCCTCCCTGCCCTCCCAGGCCTGCCTAAGTGGGGATGTCACAGCCCTGAGAACCTCAAGGCCCATGCCGATTGATGCCTGGCCCCTTTTTCCCATTCAGGGTTGAGATTCGGCCAAAATCCATCAGGATTTGACCAAAGCCTTAACCAAGCCTGACAGTGGTGCCAGCAACTCCAGACTCCCCCTAGTATAAACTATGAAGTCCAGGCTGGAAGCAGACACATGACAGACGTATTGGTGGGGGCCCTTCAGATGACTACACTCAGCCCTGGTGGGAACAAGATGGATGGTCCGTGACTTGTTTCCATCAGTTTGCCAAGTCAGAGACCAAATTTCCCTCCACGTGTTCATTCCCAGACACTCAGGTGGAACCAGAAGAACCCTTTGTTGCCCTGGGCCCAGCCAAGTCAGGCCATGCTTTTCTGTCTCGTTCTCCAGTTTCTTGTTCGTTTTTTTAGACAAGAGTCCAGTGGTATTACCCAGACTGGCCTCAAATTCTCGGTCCTCCTGCCTCAGCCTGCCTAAGGCTGGGGATAGAGCTGTGCCCACCACTGCCAATAGGACACGCTGCTTTTTGTTTGGGGTACTGCTGCTTGGATGCAGGCCCTCGTGCATCCTAAGCAAGGGTGTTACCACTGAGCTATACTAAACCTCGGCCTTTATTTGCTTAGAGTGTGTGTGTGTGTGTGTGTGTGTGTGTGTGTGTGTGTGTGTGTGTGTGTTTTACTTGCACATATGTCTGTGCACTAGGTGTGCACCTGGTGCCTTTAGAGGCCAGGAGTGTGTCAGATTCTGCAACTAGAGTTACAGATGGTTGTGAGCCACCCTGTAGGTGTTGGGAAGTAAACCCAGGTCCTCTGGCAGAGCAGCCAGTGCTCTTAACCACTGAGCCATCTCTCCAGCCCCCTAATTATTTTTGAAATAAGGTTTCACTAAGTTGAACCAGCTGACCTTGAACTTGCCTTCTAACCCAGACTGTCCTTGAACTCTGATCCATCTTTCTCAGTAGGCCTGTGCCACCTGGCCTAGCCAAGACATACTTCTTGTGAGATGACTGACCCCAGATGTGTCCATCCCTCTCCAGAAGGAGGCAACCTGCCGAGAGGTAGCACACCTGGAGTAGGGACCAGCCTCACAAAGCACTTCCTATAAACTAAGCGTGCTAAGATGAATGTGGCCTCTTTTCCCCAAAACTGCTTCTGAAATGCCACAAGAACAGTGACCCCACTTGACCTATGATCCCCCAACACATACCTGGTCCTCAAAGCACAGGTTCCTCAGTCCCTGCAGCTTGTCATTACCCACATACCTGCACCCCAAAATGCTATGCATATATAATGCACTTCAAGTTAACACAAGTTATCGGTAGAAGTAGAACAGAGAGGTTAGTTCCTTTCACACCACAGAAGAGCCCCTGGCTTTGGTCTAAGTCTTGGGCTCGCTCAGTCAGTAAAGCCCTTGCCATGCAAGTGAAAGGACATGAACTCAAATCCCCACAACCCATATGAAGCTGGGCATGCCAGCACACACCCATAGCCCAGTGCTCCTAGGAGGAGACGGGAGCAAACAGTGAGATTCTTCAGAAGCTCTTGGGCCATTTAGCCTGGCTGACTCGGTGGCTAACAGCAAAGAGACCTTGACTCAATCGAGATGGAAGGTAAGGATTGACACCTGAAAGTGTCCTCTGACCTCCACTCATGTGCCAAGGCATGCACTCTCATGCACACACATGATACACATATGCCAAAATTAGAAGACTCTGAAAGCCCCAGATATTTTCAAAAGGCTCCCTTTCTGCCCGGTTCACAGGGTGATCAGGCTGTTGCTACCTGGAGCCACGTTTGTGTGAGAGGATGCAGACAAGTGTTCCAGACCATGACCAGAGTTAACCTCGCGGGGAACTTGCTACACACCTGCTGCTCTCTGCCCCTGGGGTCACGGGGAAGAGTCTTGAGAGCTGAGTCCCAGGTCTACATGTGACCACTGGACTTTGTCAAGGAGATGAGCTTGGGGAGGAGGCTCAGCTGACAGACAGGGTTCTTGGAAAGCTTCCCTAAAGCCTAGGCTTGGCCTCCATAGCTCTGTGTAGAAAGAAGGCTGTTCTCCATAAGTTTGTTTCTGTTTTGTTCTGAGACAAGGAATCATGTAGCCCAGGCTGCCCTCCAATTTGATAAGCAGTTGAGGGTGACCTTGAACTTCTGATCCTCTTGCCTCTACCTCCCCATGTGTGGATTACTCTTGGCTTTTTGCAGTGCTTGAGATAGAACCCAGGGCCTCATGCATGCTCTGCAGGCCCCATCAACTGAATGATAGCCCCACCTTCAGCAAGGTTTAGAGGGGCCATGGTCGGGACAGAACTATTGCTCAGTGACCTCTCAGGGCTAGGTCCTGGGATCATGTGACCTCTGTGAGGGGGCCTGGTTCTTCACCCCCACCCACTGGGAGAAGATGCCCAGACAGGCCCAGGAAGTACCCAGGTCAGGAAAGAAAGAGGCTGGGTGCTGACCTCTAGCCCACCACTTGGCCCTGAAAAGCCACTGAGCTCATCGCCGCTTCTCTACCAAACACACAGCACACTGAAATGCCCCAGACCCTCACAGCCCTGTGCGGTCAGGATGGGAAGCAGCTCCTGAGTCATGAAAACATGGTGGGGGGTGGGGGTGAAGTACACTATCTTAATCGCTGGGCCATCTCTCTAGCCCCTCTAGCTGAAGCAACACCCCAAAATAGGTTTTTGTATGTGTGTGACAATAATATCATAGTGGCAATACACAGAAGTTGGTCACACATACACGCAAAAAAGGTTGTTTCATATTGACGGACAGCTGTTAAAAGCACACTCACCACTGCTCTGACCTATGTAACAATGAGAGCAGAACCAGATCACTGGATTCAACACAGGACTAAAGCCTATGTCTTTTCCTATGCTGACTACTGTCTTCAACATCCTAGGTGTGCAGGTTTGTAAACTGTCCATTCAGAGACCAGACTCTGAGAAGAAAAGAGGCCCCTGGGTTTCCGAGGCCCAGTACTGAGAATGCCCAGGAAGGGAGCTCAGCAGAGGGCCAGGCCTCCCTATCCAGCATCTCAACCTTTAGGCTGAGAGGTTCCAGCAGAAGGCATGTACCATCCAGGGGCACACAGGGCCTGGCAATCAGCAAGGAGTCTGCCAAAGGCCATAAAGATCAGCTTGGTCTTCAAATGCTCTGAGTGCCAATGAAGGTTGCAACTGAGGGAGGGAGAGAGGAACCCGGCAGAGAACCTGCCTCCTAGGGAGTGGAAGCTACTGATCATGTGACCAATATCACACATTCGGGCTTCCTAGTCCTGGTGAGCAGTTAAAAGCACTAGCTTCAGCCAGGCTGTGGTGGTGCACACCTTCCATCCCAGCCAGCACTTGAAAGGCAGAGGTAGGCGATTCTCTTTCAAGGCCAGCCTGGTCTACAGATCAAGTCCTGGACAGCCAGGAAAATACAGAGAAACCCTATCTCAAAACAACAATAAATAAATAAATAGCACTAGTTTTGCTGGGCATGCCTTTGATCCCAGCACTTAAGAGGCAGAGACAGGTGGATCTCTGAGTTCAAGGCCAGCTTGGTCTACATAGCCAGTTCCATGACAGCCAGAGCTATATAACACAGAAACTCTGTCTCAAAAACAAAACAAAAAGGACTTGGAATACATTCCAGACACTCCCTCCATCCTATCTCCCACACCCTAGCTGCATAGAATGTTGTCCAGCTGCTCCTGGCCTTAGAAGGCGCTAGAATATCTAAGTAGTAGGTTGACCAAAGGGGAGACTCCATCTGGGCAGCTTTGGAGAGGTCATGCTGGGATGGGGCTTTGAGGGAATGCAGCTATTCTGGGGTCACCCACACCCCTGTATATAATCTGTCAATGTGCTCACAGCATGCTCCCATAAGTAAGCCCAACGGCACTGGCTTGCCCCGCTGTACTTGGGTAGACATCTGCTGGACCGGTGAGTGCGTGGGACTGAGGTGTTCACGGGTGAGCTCGAGGCTCAGGAGTTGGAGGGCATCTTTAGGAGTTGGGGCCAGGCATAAAACAAGAGAAAAGGCTAGCCTCTAACCTCTCAAAGGGTCTAAGGGACAAAAAGGAATGTGAATGAGTCAGGACCGTCTAAATGTTCCAGAATATTCTGAGATATCTTTAGTTTCAGGTACTGTGTGAAAACACAGGAGGTGCCTTCCTCTCATAGTACCTCCGCGACAATGCCCCCCAAGCTAAAAGTCTCTTCATGGCTGTTGGTTGTCTGTCTCCTCTCCCAACATTTCTAGTTCTCTCTGTGTTCCGTACTTCATCTGGTTGAGGAACTGGACCTCCTGGGGCCTTGGAAGTAGATTCCCATGATGCCATTCATTATAATTCTCCATCCCCAGACTCTAGACTTCTAGACATGAGTCCTCCCTGGGTGGGTGTGGGCTTCCTGCATGAACTCAGGGGAGCTCGGACTCAGCCGTGGACTCTCCACCGCTGCCCCGCCCAACTCTTAGGAAGCTCCCCGTTGTGTGACTGGGGATGATGCAAACAGACGTCTGTTCACCCCAGGTTGGCACACAGAAACACAGGCCAGCACCATCCCTCCCAGAGGCACAGGGGTCCTGCCAGCAACACTCTACCCAGCCTGGCTGCTGAGCCAGGCCTGCACTCAAATATTCCAGGGACAAGAACAGAGTGTCCTGTGGAACTCACACCCTGGTGGGGAAGCGAGAGGCAAATAAACCAAGGAAGACGGCAGTCATCACAGGAAAGCAGAGTGAAAGGGTGGCCAGGGGACTTGGGAGGGGCCTAGGATCAGCTAGTTACAGTGGGCTTGAAGGGCGGGGAGGAGAGGGGAGGAGAGGGGAGGGGAAAGGCAGAAGACATTCCAGATAAAAAGAACAGAGAGTACAGGCACTGGGCTGCAAAGGGCAGACTGGGGTAGATGGAGGCAGACTGGGGTAGACTGGGGGCAGATGGGGGAAGAGAGGAGACAGCCTCCAGCACACAAAGGAACTAGGACTTTCTTTTCTTGTTTTTACTTTTTATTTGTTTCGAGACAGGGTTTCTCTGTGTAGTTCTGGTGCCTGACCTGGACCTCACTCTGTAGACCAGGCTGGCCTGGAACTCACAGAGATCTGCCTGGCTTTGCTGGGATTAAAGGTGTGTGCTGCCGCCGCCACCACCTGGCTCTTTTTACTTTTTTTGAAAGATATTTTATTATTTACGTGTATGCAGCTGTGTATGAGTTTGTGCACATGAATTCAAGTGTCCATGCACACCAGAAAAGGGTATCAGACCCCCTGGAGGGGAATTACAGGTGGTTGTGAGCCACCTGATGCAGGTGCTGGGACTGAACTCTGGTCCTCTGCAAGAGCAATATGCACTCCTAATCACTGAGCCAGCCCTCCAGCCCGTTACTTGGTTTTTTTTTTTTTTTTTTTTTTTTGGTTTTTCGAGACAGGGTTTCTCTGTGTAGCTTTGCGCCTTTCCTGGAACTCACTTGGTAGCCCAGGCTGGCCTTGAACTCACAGAGATCCGCCTGGCTCTGCCTCCCGAGTGCTGGGATTAAAGGCGTGCGCCACCACCGCCCGGCCCGTTACTTGGTTTTTGAAAGAGCGTCTCACCTGGAGCCTAGGCTGGCCTGGAACTCGGCAATCTTCCTCTCTCAGCCTCTCTAAGTGCTGAGATCACAGGTTTAAGCCACCATGCCTGTCTGGAGACCTGTGGCTTTACTGTGGACCCTGAGATGCATTCTAGGGTACGACTGAGGACAGAACTGTGGACAGTGATGGAGGAAGAAAGAGCGTCTCACGAAGGGCAGCACAGAGAGAAGACAGGGAGCAGAGCGCGGGGCCAGCACAACCGTGGCAGGTCCCAAGGCAGGCTGATCCCCAACACCTTAGATTTTAACAGCCATGTCTGTCATAAATTAATAATCAGACACCTTTGTTTATTTCTTTAAAGTATCAGCAGCTAACTGTCTAAAACAGAAGTTTAAAAACACAATCCCGGGGCTGGAGAGATGGCTCAGTGGTTGAGAGCACGTAAATAAGACTGCTCTTCCAGAGGTCCTGAGTTCAATTCCCAACAACCACATGGTGGCTCACAACCACCTGTAATGAGATCTGGTGCCCTCTTCTGGCCTGCAGGGACACATGCAGGCAGAACACTGTATACATAATAAATAAATAAATAAATAAATAAATAAATAAATAAATAAATCTTAAAAAAAAAAACAAAAACAAAAACAAAAAACACAATCCTGGGCCACAGAGATGGAAAGTACACATCAAAAAAAGCACTTGCCACCAAGCCTGATGACCTGAGTTTGATCCAAGGGACCTCCATGGTAGAAGGAGAGAACCCATTCCAGAAAGCTGTGTCTGACCTCCACATGTACCATGGCATTTATACACCCATACACACCTACGTAAGTAAATTTTGGGAAAAAAGAAAGAAAGAAAGAAAGAAAGAAAGAAAGAAAGAAAGAAAGAAAGAAAGAAGGGAGGGAGGGAGGGAGGGAGGGAGGGAGGGAGGGAGGGAGGGAGGGAGGGAGGGAGGGAGGGAGGGAGGGAAGGAAGGAAGAAAGAAAGGAAAGAAAGAAAGAAAGAAAGAAAGAAAGAAAGAAAGAAAGAAAGAAAGAAAGAAAGAAAGAAAGAAAGAAAGAAAGAAAGAAAGAAAGAGAGAGAAAGCCCTGGGGCCAGGGAGGTGGGTCAACAGGTAAAACCATTGTAACACAAGCCTGGAGACCTGCGTTCAACCCCTGGGGCCCCCAGTGGACAGGAGAGGCGACCCCAGTTGTTCCCTGACCTCCACACACACTGGAGCACACACACAGGTACCTGCTCCCAGGGGCATCGGGACACAGTGGTAGATAAAATGGAGACTCTAGGAAACAATTCTGGGAAGCGGAGCACAGCAGTGCCGGCCTGTAATCCCAGCATTTGTGAGGTGGAGGCTGCAGGACTAGGAGTTCAAAATCATTCTTGGCAACATGGCAAGTTCAAGGCCAGCATGAGCTCCACAGAGACCTTGTCTCAAACAGGAAATCCTGACCCAGGGGCAATGGGGAGGCAGGAGGGACAGGGGCTTCCTCAGGGGACGTTTTTGGTGCCTTGGCAGCACCAACCTGTGCTGGATTCTCCCAGAAATTGGCAGTAGAAATCAATATTCATTCACCTTTTCTATTCCACACCCCAGGATGCCTCCTGTATGCATTTGGATATGGAGTGTTCCCCAAAAAGCTAATGTGCTGCAGGCTTGTTCCTCACTGTGGGTGACTGGATCGGAGCTCTGTCTTCATCCATGGGCCAAACCACTAATATGTTCACAATTGGATGGCATTATTGGTGGATGGTAGGAGACAAGGCCAAGTTGGAAAGAAGCAGGCCATAGGTGGGCGCCTTGATTTTCTCCCAGGCAACCATAAAACGGCCACTTCTACCACACGCTCCAGACCCCAGAATATTCTGCCTTACCTCAGGAACAAATAAGCCAATAACCTTGGGCTGACATTTCTCAGAGCATGACTGACAGAGAAGCGAAAACGCAACATCCAGCTGAGTGTAGGCCTGCTCCCAGCTGTTCTGGAGGCTGAGGCAGGAGAATCACCTGGGCTCAAGATTTCCAGGCAAGCCTGGGTAACACTGGGAAACTGTCCCAAAACGAAACAAAAAGAGCAAGTAAAACAAAGCAACGCACCTTCCACCATCCACTAGATAAAGACACGGAACTAGCAGGACTCAACTTACTTACTCAGAGAAAGAAACTGGGGGAGGGTGTCTTTAAGGGCATTGTGGGACGCCACACACACACACACACCAGTAGCTGAGAGACAGAGCCCTGATTCTACTCTTGCCTCTTATTTACTGAATGAATTTTGTTTTTATTTTGAGACAGGGTCTCATATAGGCCAATTGGCCTTGAACTTTGTAACTGAGAATGACTTTGAAGCCCTTATCTTCCTGCCTCTATGTCTCAAGCACTGGGAATACAGACATGTGCGACCACACCCGGCTTATGTGGTGCTGAGGATGGACCCAGGACTTCTGGCATGCTGGGCAAGTACTCTCCCAACTGAGCTGCATCTCCAGCCCCTTGAGCGCATCGCTGGGTTGGGTGTGAGCTTTTTTACAGTAGGGAGGACTGAGCCCAGGACTCACACATGGTGAGTAGTAGTAGACAAGGCTCTACTACTAACAATATTACATCCCCAGTGCTCCTTAGGTGGATCTTTTTTTTTTTTTTTTTTTTTGAGACAGGGTTTTTCTGTGTTGCCCTGGCTGGCCTACCTGCCTCTGCCTCCCTAGTGTCGGGATTAAAGGCACGTGCCACCACTGCCCAGTGACCTTGGGTAGATTTTTAAAAGCTATTTGCCTCTGCAAAATGAAATGGTAAAATAGATTTAAAAACAGGAAAGCACCAGCTAAAACTCACAGTTGGAGTCTGGAGACAACCAGGAGACACCACCACCCCCCAATCTCCTCTGCCTTCTCCCTCCATCTTCTGCCTCCTCTTCTCTCAAAACCCCGTGGAAGCAGTCTGTGTCACACACCAGTGGACAGGACTGGAGGGCTCTCAGGCCAGTCCCTGACCCCCAACCCCCACAATGTACTCTTTGACTTGGTCTCTATACTTAAACTACGAGCCAGACACAATCCCAGGACCCAACTGAGCCTTTTATCAGGCCCAAAGACTAATCTTATCCTCTCCTCTGGCATCATGCCAGGCCTGGCAGCCACAACCCTTGGAGGGGACCCAGACTAGCATTCACCACTTACTCCTATGTCTGTCCCGGCACACCCCAGCCAGGTTCAGCCTCCATCCCCACTTCCTTTGTATAAACATCTCCTCTAATACTTGTCCCACCGCCTGACGCTCCAAAGGTCTGCGTGTCAGCTGGCCTCAGAAGGGGCTGGGAGCCCCATGCTATAAAAATGCCAGAAGGCCGGTCCAACCACCACGCAACAAGGGCAGATATTCGGAGAGCAGGGCCCAGAGCCAGACAAGGGAAAGTGCACCAGGCTTGAGGTGAGGCACCTGTCCACCACTAACAAGCCCTGAGACCCTGGACAGGTCATTCCCGTCCTGGGACCCCAGTCTTCCATGTTTGTGGAAATAGGGATCACTCTGCTGCCCTCGGCGGGCAGTAAAATGAGATAATTCTGGAAAAGCATGCTGAGAAGTAGGCCAGCCACATATAAAAGCTTTGAGTTTATTGTCTATGGAAGGTCTTTTACAGGCTGTCACTTGCCTCCAGGAACGAGGTAGCCAGGACCATGCAGTGTTGACTATTCAGGAGGAAAGAAGGAGTTGACAAGACGACCTTTCATGGAGTTCCAGCGACAAGGGCAAAGACTTCTATCTAGCCCACCTGGCTTCTGGGGGGGTAACCTCACTTTTCCCAGGAACCTTGAGTCAGAGAGGCCAGAGCTAAGTGACGACTGTCCTTCTCTGGAGCTCCTGTTTGAACCTCAGCAGAGATAAACACCAATAATAATTCTCGCAGTGTGGGAAAGTGAGGCAGGTGGGTCACAGGTACAGAGCTGCATCTGAGAACGTCGCACTTGGGCAAACAGGGAGGGAGGGGAAACTATGCCCTTGGCTTGCTTGTAATGCAGGAAATAAGTGTGGAGGCTTACCCCAGAGCTGGAAAAACTGGCTGCCTCTGAGAAGGGGAGCAGGCTGACTCAGGGTGGGGGGCAAGATGTACCCAAACTCAGCCCAGCTCCCCTCCCTGCCTCTCCCCACTTCTGGAGTGGTCCCTTCCCTGCCTTCTGGTCACGAGGCCGCATCAGGTCTCTTCTGCATCCCCAGGGGGCCGGGCCTGGCCCCTCCAGCCCTGTGAACACCTCCTGACTCTCCTCTGGGGCTGTCTGCCGGCTCTGTGGGTAAAGGCTTCCTGAGAAGTCTCCTCTCAGACACACCGCTGCCCCTCTCCTGAGGGGAACCCGTCTCACTGCCTCCCTCCGAAGCACAGTGGTTACGGGGGACCTTGGGAAAGGCTTCCCAGACTTGAAAATGCGGGAAACAAACAGCAAATGCCTGGTCTCTGAGAGGAAGAACAGGAGGCCTAGCAGCCAAACACGCATGCGACACCTTGGGAGGAGTTGGGGAGATTCGGATGGACCCATCCAAGTCTGAGGAGAGTCCCAGGCCTCAGCCTACCTTTGTGATACACTAGGTAGCAAGCAACACTCATCCCCTGGGATGAACATGACCAGTTAGAACCATAGACACCATAAACTGCTTAACTCATAAATTCGGGGCTCTGCCAGGAGGGGAAGCAAGTCTCCAAGGCCAAGCCCAAGATCTGGAGATCTGTATTGGAGAGTGAGAAGAAGCCTTAGCAAGGTCCCTGCCAAGCACCTGGACTTGTGCAAGGGAGATGGGGGGTGGGGAGGAGGGGGGGAGGGGTACCCCCCCACAGAGGTGGACCAATGTTCCCATGGTGGTGTGTGCAGGGGCAGGGGAGGGCAGAGATGGACCAATGTTCCCATGTGGTGTGGTCAGGGGGCGGGCGAGGGGCAGGGACGGACCAATGTTCCCATGTGGTGTGGTCAGGGGGCGGGCGAGGGGCAGGGACGGACCAATGTTCCCATGTGGTGTGGTCAGGGGGCGGGCGAGGGGCAGGGACGGACCAATGTTCCCATGTGGTGTGGTCAGGGGGCGGGCGAGGGGCAGGGACGGACCAATGTTCCCATGTGGTCAGGAGCCCAGGTCAAGTCCTAAACTCTGTCATGTGCTGTGCTAAAGTCACTTCACCTCTGTATGCCAAGAACTACTCAGCCATGAAGCGGGTAGCAGCTGAAAGCTCCCAGGCGTGCGCTGAGGTAAGGGAAGTCCTAGAAGGGAGTTAGTGAGTGACAGACCAGAGTAGAACAGAAAGAGCCCTCAGTCCTGGGGCTGGGAGGCAAAGAGGCTCTCTGATGGCCGCCCAATTAGTCTCCAGTTTTATGTCATCTCAAGGAGGCTAGCCTTGACTATAGCAAACCCAGTGACCCACCTGCTCAGAACGTATCCAGGATTCCTGTCTGGGCCCCAGAACACAGGCTTTAACTAAAGTGTTTCCAATGTGGAAAGATGTCCATGTCCACCTCCAGAGTCCCTCCCCCAGAGGCTCATCTTGAACTTTACCATGTGCTCCAGGGATGCCTCAGAAAACAACCCTCCAGGGGTGTACAGAACCCAGAGACACCCCCCCCCTTCTGCTTCCCATGAGCTATGCGCCCAACTCACAGAAACCCCACAATGCACACAGGACCCAAACGCCAGCTCTTGCTCACCCATAACTCTTTAGGCTGCCAGAGCCACGGAGAACCACACACTTTCTGACTACTGAGTAGCTCCTGGGCTCTCTTCTCCTTATCCCCAGCCAGTCTCCACATGTTCCAGCCTCGTCTACCTCTGAGGCTGGAATTCCGAGGAATTCCATAGGAGGTAAACCGAAAGTTAGGCTGAAGGGTGGGTGCTCTGCTAAAGCCTCTCCCCATAGCCTCTCCTCTCTGGGAGCCCTGCTCCCTGCTGGCTGAGGAGACACTGGGCCTATTCGGGGCCTCATCACCATGTATCAAGACCCCTCTCTTCCACAGGGAAGCCAGCTCAAAAGGAACAGAGGGACCCGTCTTACTGGGCCTCCAGGATCCAGCCTGAGGTCACACTCTATACAGGGAAATGCAGCGTGGGGGCTGATTTCCACAGAGCAACAGCCGCCCTGTTACTGCGTTAGTCATCTGTCCCGAACAGGGTGGGAAGGGCAAGGGAAACATCTGGAGAAGGCCAGACCAGCAGTTTAGCGGCAAGAAAAAAGCGTCACAGCGCCAGGGTGACTGCAATAACAAGGAGCGGTCAGCTGCAGCCTGGACTACACAGCAAGTTCCAGGTCAGCCTCAAATATGCAGTGAAACCCTGCCGCAAAGAAAAATTAAAGCAAAACCAGGTCTCAAGGTCAACCAGGATGGTGGTTCTGCTGGCTTGTACCTTGTCCCCATCTGCCTAGTGGGGTGGGCAGACCCCTGGTGACTGCCTGGGTCTGGCCCAGGAGTCAGGGCCAGGGACAGATTCAAAGGAAAGAGGAAGCCACTGTGCCAGGGAGAGAAGTCACACCTACCCCACCCCACCCTCCATGATGCTGCTCAAACAATCCCAAATAGGGGTAGGCCACTGGATCACAATTGAGAGATGAAGCTTGTTCATCCTAATGACACCTTCTGAGCGTGGCCACAACCCTTCCCAGCAGCCCCCAGGCTCCACTCCAGACCTGGGGTTCAAGCAGGGGCCTGAGTGGGCCTTGGCTGCTTCTTGAAAACCAGGTCACACCTAGCTCATGCCTGTCATCCCAGCTCTCAGGGAGCAGAGGCAGGAGAATCGAGAGTTTAAATAGTTGTGACCAGCCAGGAAGAGAACCTCTGCCCTCAGACTTCCACACCCATGAGCTTCCCTGGGCCTGCCCTCTCCAAAAATTAAAAGATAAAACAGTGCACAGGCCGGGCAGGAACTGACAAAGCCTCTCAGGGGGCAGTTAGCAGCCTGGTCATGGTCACAGTTTTAGACTATGATGAGAGAAGACAACTGGTCCCAGCTGACAAACCCACAGCCGTGGCTTTTCCAGAGGACCAGCCCGATTTATTTCTGGACCACAGGCTTCACGGCTGGGACCGGGTCAGGGAGGAGGCAAATGTGGGGGTCCACACAGAATGGTGCTGCCTCCTCCTCTCCCAGTACAGACCAACCAGCACTCGAGGGGATCAAAAGCAGGTCTCCCCATCCAAAACGCTCTGTGACAGACTCCCTAACCTCATTCAAAAATTTTTGCTGCTTTCTTTTTCCTCTTCCAGTTATTTGGGGTCATCCCCCTGTGGTATAAGCCACATCCACAGCAGGGGTCCAGTAGAGCCCAAGTGTCCCTATCTGACCCCACAGGTAACAAAAGGAACTAACTTCCACTGTCCCATCTAGGTCCTAGGAGGCAGAAGAGCAAGCCTGGCACCCACTGGGCGTTCCTGGGTAGGAGCAGCGGTGGTAAGCGCTAACAGTGGGGAGCACCTTGGAACTGTCCCAGCTACCACACCAACACTGGTGTCACGCAGGAAGATGGCACTCCAGATGGGAAGGCGTTCTGATCGAGTGTCATATGTGCCATGTTTTTTTGTTTTGAGAGCTTCCTCTCTGAGGGCTGGAAATGCAGCTCAGCAATAATGTGCTTGCCTAGCACACACTAGCCACCGAGTTCCATCTCTGGTATGGGAGGAGTGGGGGTAGATTTCCTCTTTGGATATTTCGAAAGTCTCCAGTAAAGCGGCTCACACTGGAGAGTGCCTCACAGAGAAGTGACTTGCAGGGGTCCCTGGGGTAGCTACAGCCACAGCACAGGAAGCAAGGTCCTACAGCAACCCCAGCCCTGCCCTTGTGAAAGCAGCCATTGAGAATTACACCAAGCCTTTACAGATGGCATCTTACCAACCTATAGAGCCAATCTCTATCATCATGGCCCTTGCAGGGACGTGGTGAAAAGGTTAAGGAACCAACATTGTGCCAGCGTACCTTCTTCCAGGGCACGGGCAGTACCAAGCAAGGCTGCCAGGGAGAGCTGCAGAGCCACTGGGTGACCCGAGCCTGGCTTAAGGACCAAGGATGCTTCCCAGGTGCAGCTCTTGGGCCTCCAGAGGGCTGTAAAGGATCAGCACCCACAGTCAGATGTCTAAGTTCTAAGCTCTTGGGCAGTTCTTCTAAGGCAGAGGACTTCTTTCATGGTGCTGTCAACATGTCCTTCCACCTCTTCTGTTCACTGACCTACAAACATTCACACACACACACACACACACACACACACACACACACACACACACACACACACACACCTGGGAACTGCACTAGGTCTTCCTCCATATTCTCATGTCATCTCCCACATCAGCCCTGGGAAGGTGTAAGTTACCTCCATTTTAAAGACTAGTAAACTGAGACACTCAAGAGTTTGCCTGCCTAGCACACTTGAGAAAGGGATCTGCTCCATGCCACTTCTCAGCCTCCTCCTCTCAAGTCAGCCTGCTCTTCCCAAGTCAGACTCTCTCGGTAACAGGGGCCCACCCACCACTTGCTCCCTCCGCCCTTGCGTCCTAGAATTACTGTGAATACAGTACTTCCCCACCAGTACCCAAAACTGAGATGTCACCCCTGATCTTCTCTGCCTCGCCACGTGGGCTTTGCACAGACTTACTGCCTCAGCAGCTCAGGCCAGGAAATGCCTCCAGGAGTGGCCATTAGAGCCTTTGGGACGAGGAGCAGAAGTGGCTGCCCTAGTTCTCTGTCGGTGAGCACGCTGTGAGGTCCAGGGACTAGAGGAACAGAGGGGCCAGCTGCGTGGACTTTTCCTTTGCCCACCCTAAGTGCCCGCCTTCCTGCCCTCTCCAACTCCATAAAAAAGCCAGGTCAATGCGTTAGCAGGAAGGCAGCCAGGTGGGCGTGAGGCGATGCTTGTGGAAAAGATGACTTCTGAAAGTAAATTAAGGTTCCCATGCAGATCAAGGGAAAGCACGTCCAAGTCTCCCGGGAGCACTGTTCTTGGCAGAAAACAGGCCCACCTGGACTTGCAGGCTGAGCCAGCTCCACTAAGCAAGATTCTTTGAGGCCAAGAGGGAAGCAAGGATATGAACTGGAAAGAAAGGGGGGAAAAAAATCAAAGAAGCTTCTCCCTGTAGCTTGTTTTGTTCTTGCGGTTCCTGTTTTTTGTTTTGATTTGTTTTAATCTGTCCCCTTAGTCCACCACCACCCCTAAAACATAGCCCATATGTAACCACCACCCTGGCTGAACGGCCGAACAGAAAAGGGGTGATGGGGATGGGAAAAGGAAGGAGTTAAGGGGTCAGAGGAGAGCATTCCATCCCACACCCA
The DNA here is from genome assembly GCF_049852395.1 of Peromyscus maniculatus bairdii. Taxonomy (NCBI): domain Eukaryota; kingdom Metazoa; phylum Chordata; class Mammalia; order Rodentia; family Cricetidae; genus Peromyscus; species Peromyscus maniculatus. The sequence continues at coordinate 107,297,705 of NC_134854.1, forward strand.
GTGCCTGGTCTGCCGGGACCAGGAAGGAGGGGAAGGATACCAAAGAGGAAAAGAGAAGGCAAAACAAGGCCTGAGCTGCAGCACATGACTCCACACCCAGCAGCCAAACAGCAAGTCATGAGGAAAGAGGAGAGAAGTCAGGGGAGGGGGATGAAGTCAGGCCAGAGCCCTGGAATGTGCCCAGTCCTATCCCACCCCAGCCACAGCAGGCCAGCCGGGAAAGCCCTCCCCTATTCATGTTTGGGGGGCGGGGATCATTTAAGGAAGGTTGGACCCTTTTCATTTTCTTTCTTCTTCTTTTTTTTTTTTTTTTTTTTTTTTTGGTTTTTCGAGACAGGGTTTCTCTGTGCGGCTTTGCGCCTGTCCTGGATCTCCCTCTGTAGACCAGGCTGGCCTTGAACTCACAGAGATCCGCCTGGCTTTGCCTCCCGAGTGCTGGGATTAAAGGCGTGTGCCACCACCGCCCGGCTGGTGGGACCCTTTTCTATCCAAATCCTGCTTCCCTCTTCCTCTGTACCTGGCTCAAGGCTCACCCCTCTCCAGCAAGCCTTCCTCAATTTACTCAAAACCAGCAAGCCTTTTCAGCAGCTCTCCTACGCAGGATAGATACCACCTTGCACCCATTCCCTTACAGACCCTCCCCCACCAGGAGGCTTAGAAATTAACTGCTCCTGGAGGCCCCAGGAGGTGGTCAGCCCTGGAGACTGACTTCCAGATGGTCACAGGCCCAAACAGGAAAAGGTACTCCAAGTCTTAGGTCTTTTGTTTGTGTTTTGTTTTTCAAGACAGGGTTCCTCTGTGTAGCCCAGGCTGGCCTCAAACTCACAAAGATCTGCCTGTCTCTGCCTCCCAAGTGTTGGGATTAAAAAAAATGTGTACCACCACTGCCCAGCCAAGTCTTAGGTCTTAATCTCAACTCTGGGAAGGCCAAACCCTGCCAAAATAAATGATTAAAACACCCTATCCTTACAGCCAGGTTTTGGTGGCGCACACCTTTGAGCCCAGCATTGGGGAGGCAGAGGCAGGAGGTACGCTTGAGTTCAAGGGCAGCCTGGTCTACACAGCAAATTCCAGGACAGCCAGGGCTCCACAGAGAGATCCTGTCTCAAAACTAACCAACAAAAACCCCTCCTGTCCTTTCTAGGGAAAATATCCTGGAGAATGGCTAGGTGTTATAACCATGCCACTGCCTCACCAGGGACAAGCTGACCCAGGGGTCTCCTTCCTAAGCCAAGGAGGTCGCCCAGTTCTCTCAGTTCTGGTACCCTGGACACAGAGTCAGGGAGCGTGACCAGATGGTAAAGGGCATCCCTGTACATTCAAGACACATGTGTTCTGTGTAACCTTAGGTTTTGCTGAGGCGTCTCCCTTCAATTTTGCCCTAGAAGATAACAACCTCACCTTGCTGCGTCTACAAGGTTAGCCAATCTCTCCACTCCCCTACAGGCCGGGCACCTCTTTGAGGCAGGCCCTGAAGCCCTGAAATTTCCCTTCTTGAATTCGCACAGCCTCAGAATCCCATTCCGAACTTTCCTTGACCATGTACTCCTAACGATTGGTCACTATGCCAACTCCATCAGGCCTTCCAGGCCCACCAGGCTGTTTGGGAGACAATCGGAGGGCCCCCCAAATGAGAAGTAACAACTAATGTGTCGGTTTGTGTGTGTCCTTGAGCGCGAGGTCGGGGTCCCAATGTCCCACCAGCCCCGCCCGGTTAGACCTTCAACCGTTCTGCACACCCCCCTCCCAGCGCCCCAGACTCACTGCGTGTGCTGGGCGCGGCCTGCGCGGAAGACCTCATCCAGAGCCACGGTGGCCCGGCCCAGAAACTTGTCCACACCGATGAGCGAGCGGTGCATGGTGGTGAGCACCAGCTCGCAGGCAGCATTGGGGCCCGAGGCCCAGGGCGCAGGGGCCCCATCTGCCTCCTGTGCCCGCAGCAGGCCGTCCAGGGCGCCGGGCGGCAGCTCGAACGAGCACTCCTCGCACCATTCCGGGCAGCCTTGCGTCTTCTCCACCACCGAGGTGCTGTACTTCTCGCGGCCCACCTGGATCACCGTGTACGCGTCGCTGGTGCTGCCGGCGCCTGAGCTCTTGCCCCTCAACCCGCTAGCCCGTAGCACAGTCACCTGGACGTGCGTGGGCAGCCAGCGGGAGGACCCGGCCGCCGGTTCGGCGTCGCGCACCAGGGCCATGTCTGACCCGGGGACAGAGTGACAGAGGTGGCAGCCGCGGGATGCTGTTAGCAGCCGGCTCCCGGCGCTGCCTGCAGCGAACCGGACCGCCGCAGCCGCGGGCTGGCCTGGGCCAAGCGGGCCGCCGCCTCCCCGCCGCCCCGCCTCCCGGGCGGCCGCCCCCCCCACCTCGACGTCACGCCCCGCCTAGGCTCCGCCCAGACCCCGCCCCCTGGTTTCACCAGCCTTTAGCTGCCTTGGAGCTTTAGAAGCCCAGAGAGGGGCGCGGCCTCTGCAAAGATGTAGGCGGGGCACCCTCACGGGCCCAGCCCCTCTGGCCGACCCTCAAGCTAATACTGCAGTACTAAAAGGTGACTGGAGCGGAAGGGGCGCGGCCTCTGCATGGATTTGGGGCAGGGATTAAGAGCTGGCCACGCCTTATTCACGACCGGATTCGCGTGTGCACAGTGCGGAGCTGCAAGAGAAGAAACGGAGGGGTCAACCGGTGAAGGCGGCTCACAGCCTCTGCAGAGAGGTAGGCGTGATTACTATGGCCCCGCCCCGTTTTGGCAGCGACCCCAAACTGGAAAATTGGACCTCTGCACTACTACCCGCGGCTCTCTACCTGGGCAGTCCCAGCTTTCCCGGCTAGCTCCTCTATTCCCGAAAGCCCTCGCCGCTCGGAAGACCACCCTCAGCGAGTGTTTGAGGATAGATGCCGACTCCGGAGACCCCTCAAATCACATATGCTCTCCCATCCTTCATCCCACCGCTCCACGTGACCGCCAGGCACCACAGCCTCCGCTGACACTGCAGTTGAGGATCTGTGATGGCTTGGAGCAGCCGCCTTCGTGCTGAGAAGTCACTGACTGGAGTGGGGCTCCAAACGAACAACCTCCCCCCCCCACCCCGAAACAGGGTCTTTCTATGCAGTCCAGGATACCCTGGAATTCGCTATATAGATTAGGGTTCGAACTCAGATTCTCTTGCCTCCACCTTCCGAGTGCTGGGATTAATGGCGGACTCCCCCACGACAGATTTTTTTTTCTTTTTGAGCCACCACACTGTTTTGATTTTTTTTTTTTCTTTTTTTAGATCAGGGGCCCTGCACAATCTCTAACTCACGCCCAGCCGAATTTAAAACATTTTTGTGTGGCCTGGTGGGGTGGTGCACACCTTTAATCCTAGTCCTTTGGAAGTAGAGGCATAGCCGGGCGGTGGTGACACACGCACGCCTTTAATCTCAGCACTCGGGAGGCAGAGGCAGGCGGATCTCTGTGAGTTCGAGGCCAGCCTGGTCTCCAAAGCCAGTTCCAGGAAAGGCACAAAGCTACACAGAGAAACCCTGTCTGGGAAAAAAAAAGAAAGAAAAAAAAAGGAAGTAGAATGCAGGAAGATCTCTGTGATTTTGAGGCTAGTCTGGTCTGCATAAGGAGTTCTAGGCCAACCAGGACTGCCAAGTGAGATCTTGTCAAGCTAGATGTGGTAGCGCACGACTTGAATCTCAGCACTTGCCCTTGGGAGGCAGAGGCAGGCAGATCTTTTGAGTGTGAGGCCAGCCTGGTCTATATAGTTCCAGGCCAGCCAGTTCCAGGCCGCATGGTGAGACCTTGTCCAAACAAACAACAACAACAACAACAAAAACCTCACAAACTTTTTATGTTAGTTATATTTCACACAGGGCCTTACTTGTAGTAGGAAAGCATTCTACTCCAGAGCTAATATTCAGCATCTGAATCCATTGATAAAGGCCTACTGTGCACTGGGTCCTGAGTACTACCAGCATACTTGGTTCATTATAAAGATAATGGTTAATAATTATGGATGCTGAATTTCAGCAGGAGTTGGCCAACACTGACTCATGAGCTGTGTGTTTATTACCTCACGTCATTTTCAGAGCCACCCTGTATATGAATTTTGGTTTTCCAGAAGACAGAATTATAGGTTAGATAAATTTGCCTAAGGTTCATAACAAAGAAGGCATGGTAACACAGCCTGTAACCCTGGGACTCTGGAGGCAAATTCAAGGCCAGCCTGGGCTACATGGTGAGCCTTTACTTTTTGCTGTTGTTAACTTTCAGAGCCTACACAAATTAGGTTTGTTTTGTTTTTTGGAGACAGGCTTTCTCTGTGTAGCCTTGGCTGTCCTGGAACTCTCTCTGTAGAGTTCAGGCTGGCCTTGAACTCACAGAGATCTGCTTGTCCCTGCCTCACACATGCTGTAATTAAAGGCACGGGTGCCACCACCACCTAGCCTAGAATCTTTTTCACCAATGTGTACATAACATACTCCGGTCAAAAAACAAACAAAAAAGGAGGTGCCAAGGTGGCCCTATTGCCACCAAAGTTGATGACAAGTTTTATCCTCAGGACCCACATGATAGAAGGAGAGAGCCAACTCCAGCATGTTGTTCTCAGACCTCCACAGATACACTAACTGTAGCACACCCTCTCCCACCAAAAATAATAAAATTTAAAAAGCATCAGAAGAGATTTAGAAAGCTCTCCATATCTAGGAATATCTCTTTTAACTTACTCTATCCCTCACCCACCCACCCCCGTCTGTCTCTCTGTCTCTTTGTCTCTCTCTGTATCCCTCTGTGTATATGTGTCTGTGTGTGTGTAACAGTCAGAAGATAATCCACAGGACTCAGTTCTCCTCACAGGATTGACTCAGGTCATTTGGCTCCACAGCAAGCACGCACATGCTTCACCTGCCGAATCATCCTGTCCGATCATACTTACTCTTAAATTTTTATTTGAGACAGGGTCTTACCACATAACTCTGGTGGGCCTCAAACACACAAGAATTAGCCTACTTCTGCCTCCCAAGTTCTGGTACTAAAGATATTTCCCACCATGCCAGACCCTTTATCAACTTATTTTTATGTTGAGTCCTGTGTAGCACAGGCTGGCCTTGAAATCACCATAGACTGGCCTTGAACTCCTTCCTCATCCTCCTGCCTCTTCTTCCAAAGTGCTGGGATGCCCGGCTTCAATCCAGACATACTTGTGTTTGTTTCTGTTAAACAGGATCTCATGTACCTCTCAGGGTAGCCTTGAATATGAAACGTAGCCAAGAATAACCTTTAACCCATGATCCTTCTGCTTCCATCTTCCTAAGGCTGGGATTACAGGCTTACGCCACCACCTCCCATGGTATGCTGGAAATCGACCCCAGGGCTTCACTCTGGCTCTCTCCAGCTAAGCTACACACCTCATAAAGCTATTTGTGTTCCTGGGCCTTGGGGATGACTCCACCTAGCTGTAAAAATTGCTTCTGTGGCTATAGCTAAATTTGACACCGGCTGTTATCTATTGCCTTCCTGCTAAGACAGATACAGACTTTATCTGGCTAATATCCACTCTCCTCCCTCAGTCCTATTAGTTCTATTATTGTTTTCCTTCCTTTATTAGGAGGTTCACGGTGCTTTATTTCTTATATAGCTCCCAAATTTCTTCTTGCCAGGTCACATACTCTCTACCAGGAACACAAAAGGGGGGATCAGCAGGGAAAGGAGACTCTTGGGGGCCACTCCACCACAGCCCATTTGGTCAGCTTCCCACAGCAGGCGTGTGTGTGTGTGTGTGTGTGTGTGTGTGTGTGTGTGTGTGTGCGCGCGCGCGCGCGCGGCCTCCAGAGTCAATCCTCACACACATTTTGGATAGGGTCTCTGTTGTTTTCTCCTAGACTGAGTACACCGAGCTGGCCCTTGAGCTCCTGGAATTCTCCTTTCTCCACCGTTCATCTCACAATGAAAGTGCTGGAAGTACCAATGTATGCTTTCTACCACAACCAGCTTTATGTGGGTCCTAGGGATTTAAACTCAGGGCCATCTCCACTGTTGGGGTGGGAGTAGGCTGCTTGCCTACATGAACCAGACATGCGTGAAGCCCTGGTTTCATCTCAACACCACATAAACCGGTGAGGGGGAACACGCCAGCACTTGGGAGATGGAAGCAGCAGAATCAGAAGTTCGTGGTCACCTCTTGGCTACACAGTGAATATCCTTGGCTACACAGTAAGTATCCTTAGCTACACAGTGAATTTAAGCCCAACCTAAGTTACATGAGACCTTGTCCAAAAAAAAAAAATTATTTGTAAAGTACATAAACTATAAAGAAAAATAAAAGTACCACCCAGAAATCAACACTGCCAGCAATTTGCTGTGTTTCTAATCTTTGCACTGTCTGCATACAATTTGAGGGCCCTAGAGAGTAAAGGTTAAACCTGTGGGTTTGGGAATCTCCTGTTTACCTTCTGTGTTATCTCCCTTGCCTCCCACCCCCACCCCCTGAAGACAACTTTGAGAGTGAGGTAAGTTCTCTTGCTTCTCTCAGTTCACTGATGGGGAAACTCAAGCAGAGAGAGCTTAGACTATTTCCCTGAAGTCATCAACTGGAAAATTGCAAACTGCAGTTAAAACAGTTGTAGTGATTTTATTGCCCATGACACTCTGGCTTGTTGGCCATCTAAATGCTACAAACTTTTGTAGGCTTTAGTTGTTTTGTTTTCATTTTTAGAAACAGGATCCAGTAACCCAGGTATTAGTCAATGTTCTATTGCTATGAAGAGACACTGTGACCAAGGCAACATTTCAGATGTGTGTGTGGTGGGGGGACTTCTAGATAGGGAGACAGGGTTTCTCTGTGTAGTCCTGGCTGTCCTAGAACTTGTTTTATAAACCAGGATAGCTTTGAATTCAACATAGATTGTCTGCCTCCCAAGTGCTGGGACTTAGCCATCATGCCTGACTAAGGTAACTCTTTTGAAAGAAAGCATTTAATTGGGGCTTGTTTACAGTTTCAGCAGTTTAGTCCATTATCATCGTGGTAGGGTGCTGTGGATATCTGTATGATGTGAATGTGTTGCTCTGATTGGTTAATAAATAAAGTGCTGATTGGCTAGTAGCCAGGCAGAAAGTATAGGTGGGACAAAGAGAAAGGAAAATTCTGGGAACAGGAGGGCTCAGTCAAGAGATGCTGCCAGCCGCTGCCATGAGAAGCAAGATGTAAAGACAGAACTAGAAAAAGGTACCAAGCCACGTGGCTAAACATAAATAAAAATTATGGGTTAATTTAAGTGTAAGAGCTAGTCAGTAATAAGCTTGAGCAAATGGTCATACAGTTCGTAAATAATATAATCCTCTGTGTGCTTATTTGGGTCTGAGTGGCTGCGGGCCCAGGTGGGACTGGAGATAACTCCAGCTGCAGGAGGGAACATGGCTGCATACAGATGGACATGATGCTGGAGAAGTAGCTGAGATAGGAAAAGGTGAGCAGGCTTGCCCAAGCTTACAGACTCAGAAGTCTCCACTCCAATCCCCCACACTAAACACAGGTCCTCTCACACTGACCAACGTTCTTACACACACACGCTTTGGTGAGCTGAAGTTCCCACTTGCACAGTAGATTCCCAAGGTCTTTCAAATGAAAGCTTCTTTATTAACCTTCAGCTACCATGAGTCGGTCACACTCCATTAGGGTCTGTTTCATGTTGGCCAGCTCTCCAGCTGAGCTGTCCCCACCTCCTGCCCTCTTCCTCTCCAAGCAGTAGGAAGCCTCCAGGAAAAGGCAAAGAGAACCCAGATGTACCACCCCTGCCCCCTACCCTCCTTCCTCCTGCCCTGGCCTAAGCAGTTGGCAAGTTCAGGCTTCCTGCTGGCTCAGGACTGCAGCTGTAAGAAGGCACTGAAGCTTGGCAGTGTGCGCCTGGTGAGGCCTGGGTCATTAAGAGGAAAGAGCCTGCCAGCTTACTGTCTGTGGCCTGGCAAGAGTTGACCCTCCAGAGGGCCTCCTCCTCTAGATTAGAAGTGGAGACCACCCACCACACCCATTGCAGACGTGGAGAAATCACTGATTCTAGGACCAGTGAAGGGAAAACAGGATGAGCCTGGGTCATTTTGTAATAGTGGAAAATAAGGATGTCCTCAGGGGCAAGAGATCTGGGGGATGCCAGAAAAACAAAGGAACCAACCAGGAAGGACTATAGGTGCCCAGAGCTGGGGCAGTGGAGCCAGAAATATGGCCCAACAGAATTGGATTTTAACCCATTTTAAAAAAACTCCACGTGTCTAGAAAGATATCAGTGAATGCGTGAGTGAATGAATAAATAAGGGCAAATTATGGCCTCCAAGTGTCCCGGTTCACTGTACTGCTACGTTTCACTCAGAATGATTGCTTTGTTTGTTTGTTTGTTTGTTTGTTTTGAAACAGTTTTACTCTGTTGCCCAGGCTGGCCTGGAACTTACAATTCTCCTGCCTATTGTTTGGGTGGGAGCTCCACCTCAACCCCTGGCACCCTGGCATCCCTATACCCAAAGAGTCTGGAATGTTTGGAAGGAGTCTGGTGGAAGATCCCCCTCAGCTCCCCTCCCCATCTCTCCCCAAACCCACCCCTTCAAAGCCTGCCAAACACAGCTCCTCCCCCAGAGAGGCTCAAGACTACTCCCACAGGGTATATAAGCAGCAGCATCCCCGAAAACAGACACATGGTTCTTCCAGTCTCACATCCCATCTCCTCTCTGAGGGGAGGGGGGTGCCTGGGAATCGCCTGGGAACGCTTTACCCATTAAACCTGGTCTTTCCAATTTGGTCTGATTCAGTTTGCTGCATCCCGGCGGAGAGACCTTCAGGAGGCCTAAAACTTATCACCTATGCCTTCTGAGTTTTTGGATGGCAGTGAATGCCACCATACCTAGCAGGATTTGGGATTTTCTAAGGGTGATTCAAATTATTTCACAATTGGGATGGGGGAGGGGAATACTTCCTAAAAAATATTATTCAGAACTGGCAGCCTCCGCAGCTGTGCCCTGGACAAGGATGTGGGTGTGTCCTGCTGTGAGCAGTTACCCACAGGGAATGGGAAGCCGGCCACAAAGCAGCAAAAGACAGGGCTGGAGAGATGGCTCAGTGGTTAAGAGCACTGGCTGCTCTTCCAGAGGACCCACATGCAATTCCCAGCACCCACATGGCAGCTCACAACTGTCTGTAACTCCAGTTCCAGGGGACCTGACACCTTCACAGACATACATGCAGGCAAAAGACCAGTTTACATAAAATAAGAAACAAAAACTTTAAAAAAAGCAAAAGACTCCATGTCCCTCCCTTCGTGGTAAGGGATCCTGGGCTGGAGGAACAGCGCAGCAGTCAGGGTAACTGAGGGACCCCCTCCAGCTGCACTGGTGGGATTCTTTGGGGAGGGGGTGGTGCAGACAGTGGGTATGATTACGCAAAACTGTTGGTCACCGGGATGAGGACAGGGCAGAGTGTGAAAGGCCAACCTGAGAAGCCTGACCCGAGACCAGAGCTGCAGGAAATCCAAAGCAGTAGAAGGCCTTACAATGGGTATCATTTATCAAGGGACAATAGGAGTCCTGAGGGGCGGGGCTTAGCCTTTGAATGTTAAACTCCCCCTCACCTTCTCTTCCTCCTCCTCCTCCTCCTCCTCCCCTTTCTTCTCCTCCTCCTCCCCTTCCTCCTCTGGGTGTCATAACCTCAAACTGTGGAGCCAATGGTGACCGTGAACTTCTGTCTCCACCTCCCAACTGCTGCTGATAGGTGTGCACCATCACACCTTGACTTTTGAATATTTTTTTCTCTTATTCATGGGGAGGGCAAGTGTCTCACTATGTAACCCTTACAGGCCTGGAGTTCACTGAGACCAGGCTGGCCTCTAAGTAACTTTGTGGTACTTTTATCTCCACCTCTGGAGTTCTGGGATTTCAGTCGTGGTCACAAGCTCAGCTCTTACATGGACTTTCAAGGTATCTTTACTGTGTATTGTACCTCATCCAGTGAATAGATGTGTTATTGTTTGTTTTTTGGCTCTTTTGAGGGGCCCGCCACCCAGCTCCCAAATAAATCACACACAGAGGCTTATTCTTAATTATGAATGCCCGGCCTTAGCTTGGCTTAGTTTCTTGCCAGCTTTCCTTAACTTATCCCGTCTACCTTTTGCCTCTGAGCTTTTCCTCTTCTCTTACTTCTGTAAATCTTACTCCGTTGCTGGTTGTGTAGCTGGGTGGTTGGCCCCTGGAATCTTCCTCCTTCTCTGGCTCCTCCTTTTCAATGCCCCTTCCCAGATTTCTCCTTCTATCTATTCTCTCTGCTTCCCAGTCCCGCCCATCCTTTCTCCTGCCTTACTATTGGCCAGATCTTTATTAGCCCATCAGATGTTTTAGACAGGCACAGTAACACAGCTCCACAGAGTTAAACAAATGCAACACAAGCAAAAGCAACACACCTTAAAATAATATTCCCCAACATAGATGCTCACCTGTGCTGAAGTGAACTAGACGGGTGTGCTGTTCATGTCCCAGACACAGAACAACTTTCCCCACCCTCAAAGGGACTGGGCTGCAGAAGTGGATGGTGGCCCTGGGCTCCCAGAAGGCTATCAGTGCCATGTGAAAACACCAAGATCAACACGTGAGCGACTACTGACTCCCAAATATCCCAGAGAGATCAGAACCATGACAGAGGGAATGAACCTCCTGGTTATATCAGTGGGGAATTTCAGCCAGATGTACAGCTTGGTTTGAAGAGCACTTGCCCAGCATGCAAGAATTCCTGGTCCCTTGTATAAATCAGCAGTATCAGTGCATGCTTGTAGTCCCAATACTCCAGGTGTGGAAGCAGCAGGCTTGAAGTTCAAGCTCATCAGCTACATAGTGAGTTTGAGACCAGCTTGGACAACATAAGGCCCTGTCTAATAAATAATAGTAACAATAATAATCATGCAGCCTCAGAAGTAGCCATTCTGTCCCCACTTTAGGACCTCTAAAAGGGCTTGGAGGAGGGACAAAGATCCTTGTGCTAAGAAATAAGCATAGGGGAACCTGGAATGTTAGCACACCGGGTTGTTCCTTCAAGAGCAAGAATACAATACACTCAGAAGGCTGGAAGCAGACCTGTGTATTAGCCTGTTGACCTCTATGATGTCCCTGTGGCCAGAGATCACACTGGATCCTCCCCCAGACCCTTATCTTAAGCTTGTTTTTCTCAGTAGGTCTATAGATAGAGCCTATCTTTACAAAGAGTTTTGATGTAGTCACATACAATCTTTATTTAACTTGCTTCACTGTTGTAAGGTTTCGGTCCTTAATTACTTAGCCTTCGACAGCAGGTGGGCCCTCTGTGCGCCCCTCTCCTTTCCGCTCCTTCCTCCCCTCCCCCCTCTCTCTCCCTCTCTCTTTCTCTCTCCCCTTCTCTCCCAATAAAGCTCTAAAAAGGTAACCATGGCTGTGATTCTTTTAATCAGCACGCTCCTCCGCCGGCATGGCCGCCACCGGGGCGGTGACCAGCCACGAGGAGCAGCCACAGCGCAACCAACAATTGTGCACACAGGATTGAGTTACCACTGAGAAAGTTTTCACCAAATTGTGCTGTGTTTAAATGTGCCTAAAATAAACCACTCGAGGTAAAACTCCTGGAGTTTGAACCAACACTGGACTGGCCACTTAGCTGTTACGGACCAAACCGCCTTCTTGTCTCCCCCAGATGTCACTCTGCTGGCTGTGGAGGTGTAGAGACCTTTGCTGTAGTAGCTCTGTGGAAGAATGCTTGCCCGGCACTCACGGAGTCCAGGGTTCAATGCCCAGTACAGGAAATGAAAATGCAAAAGGACTTCTCAAAAAGCAGGCAGTTATAATCTCTGCTGGTAAAGGTGATGTCACAGCCATGCAAAGGGCCTGAGTTCCACCCTTCCACACAGATGCAAACATGGCTGCAGAACCCTCCAATAGCCAGTCAGGAGATAGGAGCCACTAACAGCCCAGAAAAGCAGCTGGCCTGCGCACAGGAAGGACAAGGCACCAGTGTTAAGGGCCAAATAGAATGCCCTGCTGATGAGGACAATCTGGACCACAGTCTTCCAGAAAACATCAGTGAAGCCGTAAATCCATTCTTAATGGGAAATTCAAAAAAAGTTTAAGTGGTTGCTATCATTTCCAAAGCTATATCGACAGTAACAGTTAGTGAGAAAAGAGGCCATGGATTTGAAGGAGAGCAAGGGAGGAAACACAGGAGGGTTTAGAAGGAAGAAAGGGAAGAACAGATGCTGCAATTAACTTATAATCTCAAAAAAAAAAATTTTTTTTAAACACATCAGGGCCGAAGTGTGCTAGGTGTAAAATGTTTGCCCAACATCCCCAAAGTCCTGGGTTCTATTCCCTAAAAGAAAAGAAAAGAAAAATAAAACTTGGGTGTTGGTAAGGGTTCGTTTTATTTTTCCTTTTCTTGTCTTTTTGGGTTTCTTTGTTGTTTTGTGTGTGGGGCCGGGGGAGGGGGCGTTGTTGTTGTTGTTGTTGTTGTTGTTGTTGTTGTTTGTTTCTTGTGACAGGATGCCCATGCCCCTAAGTTTTTTCCTTTTTGAGATAAGGTTTCAGTGTGGAGCCCAGGGTTGTCTCAAACCCGTGATTCTCCTGCTTCAGGCTCCTTTGAGTACTGCACATTAATTTCCTATTGTGTCTACTGCTCAATGGCTTAAAACACCACAAATTGAAGCCAGGCATGGCAGCACACACCTTTGATCCCAGCACTTATGGGGCAGAGGCAGGTGAATCTCTGTGAGTTTGAGACCAGCCTGGTCTACATAGTGAGTTACAGGATAGTCAGGGCTACATAGAGAAACTGTCTAAAAAAGAAAAGACAAGAAAAACAAAACAAAACAAAACAAAAAAACACCACAGATTTATTCTCTTCTTCTGAAGCCTGGAAATGGAAACCAAGAATCATTTTCCCTGGGCCCAAGCCAGTGTAGGCAGGCTTGAGTCTGCTGGAAGGCCCTGGAGAGGATCTGTCTCTTTACCTTTTCTTTATGACCCTTTCTTCTAGCTCCCCCAGCTTCCTGCTTCTATTTTCCATCTCTTTCTTCCTTAGTCAAAGCTCTTCTTTCCTTTTAAAGTGTTTGATTTTATTATCATCCCGGAATAGGAAGGAGTGTGCACATCACGACACACTTGTGGAGGTCACACTTGTGGAGGTCACACTTGCGGAGGTCAGAGGGGGCTTTCCAGAGTTGGCTCCTTCCTTCCACCTTCATGTGGGCTTCAGGGATTGAACTCAGGTCGCCAGGCTCTCACGGTAAGCATCTTTACCCACTGAGCCACCCCGCTCTGGCCTCCCTCTTCCTACCTTAAAGGCTCTTGTAGTTACCTGTAAGGTGGGTTGAGAATAATCTCCCTGTGATGGTTAACCTCCATTGTCAACTCGAGGAGGTCTAGAATCAGCTGGGCCTCTGAGCTTCTGGGTGGAGAATTATCTTGACTAAGTTAATTGAGGCGGTACCTATGCCCTGTGGGGGAGCGCCATTCCTTGGCTGAGATCCTGGTCTGTATAGAGAAAGCTAGTTAAGCAGGGGCATCCATTCCTTGATCTCGCTTCCCGATTGTGGATACAACGTGACCAACTGCTCCTCTGCACAGACATCCCCACCACGGTGAACTGTTGGTTACCCACCAAGTGTGGACCAGAATAATCCCTTTTCCCCTTCCAGCTGTTTTTGTCTGAGCATTTTCTCACAGAAACATGGAAAGAATCTGTAGCAAGATTTGGACTCAAAACACACCAGCCATATAAACAAACAAATAAAAAAAACTGCACCGTGGCCTCATTAGTTAAGAGCACTTGCTGCTGCTGAAGAGACCCAGGTTCAGTTCAGCACCCATATGGAGTCTCATAGCTGCTGTAACTCCAGTCCCTGAGGACGGACACCTTCTTCTGGCCTCCTCTGGCACCAGGCACACACATTGTGCACACGCATGTGTATGAGCAAACTCTCATACACATAAAATAAAAATTAACCTTCAAAAAAAAAAAAAAAAGATCCAAAGTGGTCTCCCAACATGAGAACTCTCAACTAGTCAAGACCCCAGAGCTGCGCTCCAAGGAGCAGCCACAGAGGGCAGAGAAAAGCCGGTTCAGTGGTACCACGAAAAGGTGAGAGACAAAAGCAGAAATTAGGGCAGTCCGCAGATTGACTGATCCAGGTCTTCAACACGTCACTATCACAAGAAATTAAAAAAAGGGGAAGACTACTCTAGATTCAAAGAAATTTAAGAGCCATAATTACTAAATGCAATCTGTGTACCCCAGTGCCAACAGGCTGGAGTTGAAAGGCCATTTTTGAGACAATCAGGGAATGTGACCTAGTAGTCGAGAATAAGATGGACGTGTTATAAGTTGTGTTCAGTGTGGTAGGGGCAATATTTTTGGAAGAAAACGGCCACCCACCAGAGAGACACTAAGTGTAGACTTTGTTTCAAAACACTTCAGGGACAATAAAAACAGCACACAAAAAGAACTGCAAGTAGATTGTGGATGCTTCCTGAGTGGAGGGGAAATGTCGTCCATGCAGCTGTGGGGAAATCATCAACCAGGCTGGGTTAGACTTTCTAGAGCTTTGCTTGTTGGTCACTCGGGATTCTGTAAGTAACCCCTCACCCATTCACCAAGTTGGACTTTGGAATCATTAAGCACTCTGTTCTGATGTTTGTGCCCTCTCCAGGGTGACTGGGCTTTTTTTTTTTTTTTTTTTTTAATCTCACACGATATAACCTACTCCGCCTCCCGTTATGGTTTGGATCCCAAGTGTCCCCTCAAGGATTATGTGTTGAAGGCTCAATCCCCTCTGCAGCAGTGTTCAGGAACAAGGCTTTGGAAAGTGATCAGATCACAAAGGCTCTGATGTCATCAGGGGACTGATCTTGGTACAGCGTCTGAATTCGATCTGCTATTGGGGGTGATAGAGACTTAGGAGGGTGCACTCAGTTGAGGGGTGTTGGTCCTTGGAAGCACTATAACTCATCCTGGGCCTTTCTGTCTCTTTCTGATTTCTGGCCATCACAAGGTGAGCAGCTTTATCCACCACATACTGACCTAGAAATGACAGGGCCAAGTGGCCCTGGCCTGAACCCTTCAAGGTCGTCAACCCCAACACATTTTCCTCCTTCAGGCTGATTGTCTCAAGTATTTTGTCATGGCGATGAGAAGCCAGCTTAGTCACTGTTTCATTTTAGAGAGATATTTGGACTTTTTCATAATTAATTGTTTTGAAATTCTTAGAGAAAGGTGTTATACTATGTCTTAAAACATTTATAAAGTCTTCCAAGCTTTGCCATTAGAGAAAGCATTATCATCATATTTTTAAAAGCCGGGTGGTGGTAGTACTCACCTTTAGTCCCAGCACTTGGGAGGGAGAGGTAAGGCAGATCTCTGTGAGTTCGAGGCCAGCCTGGTCTATGGAGTGAGTTCCAGGACAGCCAGGGATACACAGTAAAACCCAGTCTCAAAAAAAAAAAAAAAATTTTTTTTTAAAGCCATGTATAGTAGAACACACCTTCAGTCCCGGCACTAGGAGGCAGAGGCAGACAGATTTCTGGGAATTCAAGGTCAGTCTGATCTACCTTGTGAGTTCTAGGCTGGCCAGAGCTACATAGTGAGACCCTAATTGAAGAAGAGGACAAAGAGGACAAGGAAAATATAAATAAACGTATGTGGGAAGGGGGAAGCTGGGGTGTGCGTATATGCCATCCATACGTGTGAAGGTCAAGGACAACTTGCAGAGTTGGTTCTCTCTTCTCACCAGTTGGCCTGGGAATGGAACTCAGGCCTTCGGGCTTGGTGCCAGGTGCCTTGACCTGCTGGACCACCCATACCACCATTCTCGAGTGAATTTTCTATTTAACATTCCAGGGTCGAAGTTGGCTTCAGATAACTGAACTCAGGGCATCGAAGCTGGGCACTCTCTTCTTCCAAAGGGAAGAGGGATGGATTCTTCTCCTTCATCAGGGACAAGAATCTTCTCTCCAACCTGAAATCCTGGTTTTCACTTCCCTCCACTCAGGTCATGCTCAGTCTTGTGGTGATATTGTATTCCCCAAAATATTGTGCACCCTAATAAACTTATCTGGGATCAGAGAACAGAACAGCCATAATATTAAACATAGAGGTTAGGCAGTGGTAGCACAGGCCTTTAATCCTATCACTTGGGAGGCAGAGATCCATGCAGATCTCTGTGAGTTTAAAGCCACACTAGAAACAGCCAGGCATGGTAACATACACCTTTAATCCCAGGAAGTGAAGGCAGAAAGCAGAAAGGTATATAAGGCGTGAAGATCAGAAACTAGAAGCTTTTGGCTTGATTAAACTTTTAGGCTTTTAGCAGTTTAGCTGAGATTATGAATGAGGACTCAAAGGCTTCCAGTCTGAAGAAATAGAATCAGCTGAGGAACTGGCGAGTTGAGGTTGGCTGTGGCTTGTTCTGCTTCTCTGATCTTCCAGAATTCACCCCAATACCTGGCTCCAGGTTTGTTTTTGTTAATAAGACTCTTTAAGATTCATGCTACACAGTCTAGTTTGGTTTAAGGTTTTGTATTCATCTCTGGCCATCCTGGACTCACAGCTTGACCTCCCAGCAACCCTCCTACTCAGCCTTCAGAGAATGGTGATTAGAGGGCATAGTTTTGTTTTTGTGCATGATAGTTTATGTGGTCTGGAGCTAGGGCTGTCACTCAGTTGCCAGAGAGCTTACCTAGCAGGCACAAAGGCCTGGGTTTGACTCCCAGAAACTCATAAACCAGGCATGGCAGTGCTAACCTCTAATCCCAGCACTTGGGAGATGAAGGTGCAAGGATCAGAAATACATGGTCATCCCCAGCTACATATGGGGTTTAAGGCTAGCCTGGGCTTTGTGAAACTTTGTCTCAGGGAAGGGGGAGTCTGTGGGGAGATGGGCAGAATGGAGATCAATACTGACAACTTTTGAAACCAGATATTGGAAATGAAAACATTCATTGTATTCTTCTCTCTGTTTTAGAGTATTTGAAAACTTCCACAAGAAAAAGGATTTTTTTTCCAGACAATTAGAAAGCAAAGCCGTATCATCAACAAAGAAACAACCATTGAACTGACAAGTTTCTCGCCAGCAAGGGTAAACAGACCATAATAGAATAATAACCTCAAAGGCTGGAAAGAAAACAACTGCCATGTTAGAATAAAATGTTCAGCATAGCTAGCCTTGGAGAGCAAGGTGAATTGAGGATTCAGAATAAACAAAAGCTGTGCTTAGCTGGGTAAGCAGGTGCAAAACCCTGCTGAGGAGCATGCTTCAGGAAGACAGCCGTGATCCGAGAAGAAATAATGAGCAAATCAATGGGCACAGGGAGAGCTAAGTGGGAGCCCCCTCCGTGAGATCGCTGTATAATTCGACCTTCATGATTTGTTTTGTGGGGGTGTTTGTTTGCAAGTGACCGGGTTTCTCCCTGCCGTTTACCAGCCTCTCTGGCCTGTTTTTGTTTGTTTGTTTGTTTTTGTTTTTTATAACACCGATGAATTTAGCTTCTCAGAGTAAGGGGAGAATCCTTCATCCAGCCTCTTGATTTTATCTCTCTGCCTTCAAATTCTCTGGTCCGTTTATCATAAAACAAAAACAAACAAACAAAACCCAACAGTAACAAAAACAAAAAAACGGAACAAGGCAGGTAAAGGTTTTTTAGACAGCTCCCAAGGGTGGGAGAACATTTCTCCATCTCCACCCACCCCACCCCCTTTTTTTAAAGACACCATGTAGACCAAGTTGGCCTTGATTTGATTTTTTTCTTATTTATCTCTTATTTACTTATTTACTTACTTATTTTGAGACGGGGCCTCACTATGACGCTCTATTTATTGTCCTGGAACTCACTATGTAGACCAGGATGGCCCCATGCACCACCACACCTGGCTGGGCCTTGAATTTGAAATCCTCCTGCCTTCGCCTGCCAAGTGTTGGGATTATAGTCACTATAGGTAGCTTTCACCCACGTTTATTTTCTCCACTCTTGAGACAAAATTTGACACAGCCCAGATTGGCAAAGGATGACCTTGAACTCTTGATCCTCCTGCTTCCTCCTCCAAGTGCCGGAAGTACGGTCAGGCATCACCAAGGCCAGCTTCTCATTGCACCGTTATCAGAAATTATGGAGTCCATCTCCCGAGTCTCCCGGTTCTGCTCAGGACCATAGCATAGCTCCTTCCAGGCCTGCAGCCCACGTTTGCTCTGCATTTAGCTGGGTGCGCCCTCTGCTGCTCAAATGGAGAACAACAATTTCTATGGACATTAGCCCTGGCAATTACCAGCCTGAACAGCGTTTGGAGTCCTACCCCACCCCTACCCTGTCTCTCCAAGGGCATAAAACTCTTTGCCGTGGCTTGCAAGGATACATTCAGCAGGGTCTGTGTAGTTTGAGGAAACCGACTGTGCTAGCTAGTCTTATGTAAACTTGACACACAGAGTTATCTGAAAGGAGGAAATTTCAATTGAGAAAATAACTCCATAAGATCCGCTATAAGGCATTTTTTTTTAATTAGGTATTGATGGGGAAGGTCCAGTCCATTGTGGGTGATGCCATCCCTGGGCTGGTAGTCCCAGGTTCTAGAAGAAAGCAGGCTGACCAAGCCATGGGGAACAAGTCAGCAAACAGCACCCTCCATGGCCTCTGCATCAGCTCCTGTCGCCCTGTTTGAATTCCTATCTTGGCTTCCTTAAATGATGAACTACAATTTGAAAGTAATTGTAAACCAAATAAACCCTTTCCTTCTCAACTCATTTTTGATCATAGTGTTTTGTCGCAGCAATAGAAATCCTAACTAAAATAACCAACCATCCCTCTTCCTTGGCCCTGGTCCCTTCCTCTGCCCAAAGCGCTCCAGGCAGGGCAGAATTGCCCCTTCCCTTGCAGACCTCTCGCTTCCGGACTCACAGAAGCCACCTTCCCTTGAGGTCAACCTAGTGGAGTCAGAGTGAGAGCTGGCCTTTCAGACTTTAGACAGAGACAGCCTGTCTTAGGGTTTCTATTGCTGTGAAGAGACACCACGACCACGGCCCTCTTAAAGGAAAAACATTTAATGAGGTGCTTACAGTTTCAGAGGTGTCATCCATTATCATCATGGCAGGACATGGCAGCATGCAGGAAGACGTGGTGCTGTGGCTACATCTTGATCAGAAGGCAACAGGAAGTGAACTGGGACACTGGGCATAGCTTGGGCATATATGAGAGCTCAAAGCCCGCCTCCAATCAGAAGGTGCCTTAGCAGAGACACATCTTCACAGTGTGCAAGAAGATTATCCCTCAACAATGCCCCAACAGGGTATACAATCTTATGGGGCTATCACTGAACAGAAGTCTGTCAGTAACAGCATAGTCTCCTGTTCACCCACTGTCCACAGTGAGTTTAATGTTCAGGCTCTGCCACATAGGGTAGACAAGATGGCTCAGCAGGCAAAGGTGACGGCAACCAAGCCTGATGACCTGAGTTCTATCCCCAGGACCCACATGGGAACCAGCCACCTCTTAGTGTGACCTCCATATGCTGTGGCACCACTCTTATGCTTACACACATGCACATAAATACATAAATGAAAAGAAAAACTACTATATGATTTAAATGAGGTTGCTGTATGTTCAAACACAAGCACGCATACACTCAAGCTATGTGGACTGGGAATACAGCTCAGTTAGTGGAGGGCTTACCTAGCATGCACAAAGCCCTGGATTTCAGCTCCAGTTCCTTGTAAAACCAGGTTGGCTGAGCACACTAGTAACTCCAGCGCCTGGGAGGCGGAGGCAGGAGGATCAGGAGTACTAGGTCATCCTAGGTTCTACAGCTAGTCCAAGACCAGCCTGGCCTCCAAGAGACTCTACCTCAAAACAAGACCAAACAAGCTGAGGTGGTGGTGGTGTGCACCTTTAAGGCCAGCCTGGTCTACAGAGAGAGTTCCAGGACAGCCAGGGTTACACGGAGAAACCCTGTGTGGGGGTGGGAGTGGGGGAACAACAGCAACAAAAAACAGCTGTGGGCTGCCTGGGTGATGTCCCGGTGGAAGCTCCACCTCGACTCCCCTCTCCCCCATCTTTTCCCCCAAACCCCTCTCCTCAAAGCCTCCAAACATGGCTCCTCCCCCAGAGATGCTCAAGACCACACCCACAGGGTATTTAAACTGCGTCCCAGAAAACAGACACATGGTTTTCCAGTCTCTCCTCCCCGTCTCCCCTCTGGGGGGCTGGAGAACCACCCGGGAACGCTTTACCCACTAAACCCAGGGCTTTTTCTAATTCGGTCTGATTTGGATTGCTGCGTTGGCGGAGAGGCTTATCCGGGGTGCAAAACCTTTCAGTTGACTCAAGGCTCCCAGGAGCCCTGCACTTCCCACAGGAGCTGGGGTCAATGTCTGCTGTCCGAACTGCAGCTGACTTCATGGAACAACCCGAGTGCCAATCAGGAGAAAAGAGGGAACAATCTGGGGTCAGAAATCGGGGAGCTTAGCTGGTTGTTCTGAGTCCAAGCCCTTGAGGACTGTCATGAAGTCCCAGTCAGGATCAACCTGGGCTGCAGTCACCTGAAGGCAGAGCACATGACTGTTCTTTGACACACAGGTCTCTCCACAGGGTGGCTAGAGCATCCTAGTTTGTCTTGTTTTATTTTGGGACAGAGTCTCAAGTAGCCCAGGCTGGCCTCAAACTCCCCATGTAGTTGAAGCCAATCTTTTTTTTTTTTTTTTTTTTTTTTTTTTTTTTACAGATACCAACAAAGTCCAGTTCGGTTTCATTGTGGTTCCTTACAGAAGCAGAAATGCCTCAAGGACAGCTATATCTCTAAAGTCACCCCAGCATGGGTGATAAGACATAAAAGCTGGGGATCTGGAGGACACGCACAGCCTGCAAGAAACTCAATAGGCTGAAGAATGTCCTTTCCGGGTGGCTTGGTTTGTCTGAGCCTCTTCCAGAAATGAAGCCAATCTTAAAGGCCCGTTCTTCCTGCCTCCACCTCCCGGGTGCTAGGGTTACAGGTCCGGCCACCACACCCGCCTGCTGAGCATTCTTGTGACCAGGCAGCTAGCTTGCCCTAGAATGAATGACGTAATCGAGAGCAAAGCAAGGGGGAAGCGATGTGGCTCATGCCCTCCTTTGAGAGGTCGTCTGCCCACTGCCATGTCTACCCATGTCTATATCCCCTCAATTCCCTTTGCTACAAAGTTGGAAGACCAAAGAATTGTAAAACTACTGCAGCCTGAACTAAATAAGAAATAAAAAAGCAAAGATAAAAAAACAACCCGTTGTTTTATGAGATCGAATTGTTACAGTCTCCAGTCTGATTTAAGCTGAGGTCCGGCTAGGCTGTTAACAGGAGTCCTGTGAGCAGGTGAGTGGTGTGGGGCAGGGGGGTGGGAGTCATGGTGAGGAATTCCTCTCCATTGACATTGGTTCTGTGACAGTCTTACTATATAATCAAGACTGGCCTTGAACTAAAAGCAATCCTCTTGCTACAGTGTTCTCTCTCTCTCTCTCTCTCTCTTTCTCTCTCTCTCTCTCTCTCTCTCTCTCTCTCTCTCTCTCTCTCTCTCTCTCTCTCTCCTTTGTAGTTTCTTGGGAGGTGGGGGAAGAGTCTCATCTAGCCTTGACTACTCTAGCAAAGACCCTCCAGCCCTAAGGCTGGCCTTGACCTTCTTCTGATCTTGACTGCATTACCAAGTGCTAGGATTATAGGTGTTATAGGGAGCCCACCGGAGATGACCATTCAGACACAGTTTATAGCAACTGAAAGTCTTTATTCCAGCTGGATGGGACGACACTCAGGTATTCAGAACCTGTGTAGCCCTAAGCATTTAGACTGGGATGGGGTCGGGGGTCGGGGGTGGGTGGTGGATGGGTGCTTAAAGGCAAAAACCACGTCCTCTTGTCTCACTCAGCAGCTGCGGGGGTGGGGTGGGGGTGGCACAAGAGGTGACTTAACAGAAGCAAAGCTAGTCGGGGCATTTTGACCTCAGGGCCTAGAACAGAGTTGGGTGATTTTTCATGGGATTCTCCATCAAGAAGATCAAATTCTAGTGAAAGCTGAAATAGCCTCAGCAAGAATACAGGATGGGGGAATCTTTGCACTGTCTTTCCCTGTACAACCGTGCCTGGCTTTTTGTTTTTGCTGCTGAGACTTTATTATCATGTGTGTGAGTGTTCGCCTGAATTTAAGTGCACTGTGTGTGTGCAGTACCTGAAGGGGCCAGAAGAGGGTATCAGATCCCTTGAGACTGGAGCTACCGACAGTTGTGAGCTGTTAGGTGAGTGCTGGGAATTGAACCCTGGTCCTTTGGAAGAGCAGCCAGTACTCTTAACTGCTAAGCTATTTCTCCAGCACCCCTACCTTTTTAAATTTTTTAAAACATCTTGATATGTGTCTCAGGCTGACCTGGAACTTACTATGTAACGCAGGCTGGACTTAGCTGGAGGTGATCCTCCTACCTCAGTCCCCCAGCTGCTGGGATGATAGGCATGCTCCACTAGGCATGGCTGGCAAGTTTCTTGGGGAAGGAAGTTTTATGGAATCGGTGACATTTAGCTGAACCATGAAGGTGGTGTTTTGCCTAATCTGGCCAAAATGAGGGGCATTGCCCTCCAGGAAGAGAATGTGTGAAGCCAGGTAGGCCAGGGAATAAGGAGGACACACAGGGACAGCAGAGATCGGCTGCAGATGGCAGTGAGCACGCAGGTTGGGCCTGGTGTCTACAAGCACTAGAGTGGCAGACTTACCTACCATCAGAGCTTGTTTTATGGGGGCGAGGGGCACTTTTGACCAGCTCTGATATCATTGGACCAACACTCTGGGAAGGTCAATATGAGCTAAGAACAGTTGAATTTGTTAAGGTCTGGAGGCCACACAGCCTCATTATAAGGTCACTCAATGAGTGGCCTACTCATATGTGTGGGCTCTGGACTACTGCCAAATCCTACAAAAGCTACAAAATGATAATGGCTTTCCTTGTGAGTCTACGGGATTTGTGTTCTACTGGGAATGCCTTTAAGTTAAATTTATTTTTATTATTTTTTGTGTATGAGTGTTTTGCCTGCATGTACTTCTGTGTGCCACATTCATGCCTGGTGCCTGAGGAGGTTGTGAGACTCCATGTGGGTGCAGGGAATCGAACGCTGATCCCTTGTAACAACGGCAAATTCTCTGAACTACGGAGCCAACTCTCCAGCCCCAGTATTTTTGTTTTTAAGCCATGACAGGCAGGATTCACGTTTAAACAAAGACCTACTTCTCAGAGCCTGCTTCCCACCATGGTGTTTCCATCCACCGAAACAATTCCAAAGAAGTCCGGAGGCCCTTATAAAGCCATACTGTTAATGTTTAGAAGGCAATTTTCAGGTTAGGCATCCAGGTAGATACCATCATGGCTTAATATGCCTGGGGTTCATTAAGGTGGCAGAGACCTTAATGAGCCAAGGACTTCCGGGAGCAGGCATGCAGAGAAGGCCTTCAGTCAGATCTGAGAAAGGAGAGAAGGTGGGGACTTCCGGGAGTGGGAGGTGGCTTTGGCAGAGGTGTGAGGGAGGGAATGGCAGTTAGGATGCAGCCTGGAGGGTGCATAGAGCCAATACAGAGGCTTACCACAGAGTCACCGGGAGGCGAGGTCTGGCTCAGGGGCCAGGGTTCAACAGCCTGGCTGGGTTGGTGGGGGGGGGGGGGGGTGGCGCGGGGGGACGACGGGACACAGCAGCTGGGATGTAGGGTGCCTTACCAGGCATGGCTTATCATCCCATCAAAGGGCCACCTTCCACTTGCTCAAGCCCAGCTTCAGCCGGCCGCCTGCCCCAGGGAGCGTGGGAATGGGATCCAGCTTCATTTACTCCACAGTTAATGGACCTGTACCCAACTTCTCTGCACAGAGAATAGAGTAGTTAACAGCTCCAAGTGCTGTGTGTCTGCGGGATTTAGCTGTGTATTAACCGGTTTGTTTGTGCTTCTTTTACACACTTCCTCAAAGGAAAGAGCTATCACTATTACCTAAGTCCGTTTATAAGTGAGGAATCAGACACCAAGAGGATAAGGAACGTGCCCAAGGCCACAGCTGCTGCAGATTTGCGCTTTGAAACGAGGTGCCCTTGCTTCCTTTTCAGCCCACGACGACAGTGGGAGAGAGCCAGGCCCTCTCGGAATTACCTTGGAGTTTGACCTCACCTTCCACACGCACCCAGCCCCATCTTGTGTGGGTACAATAATGCCTCTCATTTCAGGAGCCCGTGGGACTTGCAGGAGGTAGGGAGGCAATTTTGGATCCTGGATGGTTTAAAAGATAAACTTCCCTCAGCATTGTGAAGCTCACTTGTAAACTGTAATCCCAGACTAGGAGGCTGAGCGAGTCTTGGCTCCCAAGCCATACGCTGTCTCAAATCATAATTATCACCATCACCAATCATCATCTGAGTTGAACCTGCAATGGTGGCAAGTGTATCGAGGCTGCCACCTAGTGGCCAAGTCCTGAAGGACAGCTCCCTGCTCCTTTGGGGACTGAAAAATTGAGACTTCGTAAAGATTGGATCTATTTAGAAGGTCACAGCCAAGGTTTGTAATTATTTATTTATTTATCCTGGTCTTTTGACACAAGGTTTTGGTCGGTGGCCCACACTGGCCTTGACTTCTCTATGTTCCCATCTTAGATACTTGTCTGCTGCTGAGATAATTCCCTAGCAAAAGCAACTCAAGGGAGTTTATTCTCGTTCCCAGTTCAGTCCATCAGAGTGGGGAAATTCAGAGTAGGAGCTGGATCAGAGACAGACCGGTGCATGCTAGTGCACAGCAGGCTTTCTCTACTCTATAAAAACAAGGATTCTTTGCCCAGGCAATGGTCCGTCTCATAGTTAAGATGGATCCTACCACATAATTAATGCAACCAAGATCACCCCCCACAGGTACATCCAGAGGCTCATCCTCTAGACCAGTGGTTCTGTAGACCAGGTTGGCCTTGAACTCACAGAGATCCGCCTGCCTCTGCCTCCTGAATGCTGGGATTACAGGCGTGCACCCCACCACCCAGCTTGGTTCTCAACCTTCTTAATGCTGCAACCCTTTAATACATTTCCTCATGCTGTGGTGACTCCCAATCATAAGATTATTTTTGTTGCTACTTCATAACTGAAATTTTGCTACTGTTATGAATCACAATTTAAATATCTGTGTTTTTTTAAGATTTATTTATTTATTATGTATACAGTATTCTGTCTGCACGTATCCCTGCAGGCCAGAAAAGGACACCAGATTTTTATTACAGATGGTTGTAAGCCACCATGTGGTTGCTGGGAATAGAACTCAGGACCTTTGGAAGAGCAAGCAGTGCTCTTAACCTCTGAGCCATCTCTCCAGCCCCGATATCTATGTTTTCTCATGGTCTTAGGCAACCCTTTGAGAGGGTCAGGACCACCAGGTTGAGAACCACTGCTCTAGGTTCTGTTCAATGACAATCAAGACCAAATTATCAGTAGCCAAGAATGACCTTGGGTTTCTAAAGATCCTCCTGTCTCTACTTCCCAAGTGCTGGGTGGGGTTACAGATGTGCACCATGCCAGGCAAACAGTGTTTTCAAAGGGAAGATTAGAAATGATAGAAACTGGGGGCTGGAGAGACAGCTCAGGGGTTAAGACGACAGTACTACAGATCACGCAGAGGACCCAGGTTCAAGTCCCAGCACCCACATGGCCATTCCCAACCATCCAGCTACAGGGGACTTGACATCCAATCAGGCAAAGCACTCAAACACATTCTTTAAAAAATGAAATAATAAAAGCAAACTTTAAAGAAAGAAATGATAGCAACTACCATGGTGGCACATGCCTATAATCCAAGAACTCAGAAAGGCAGAAGGGTCAGGGACAGCCTGAGACACATGAAACCCTGTCACAAAAACAACAAAAAAGAAATGAAAAAGCCAAGGTCATGGTCTATCTGTACTAGATGAAAGCTTGATTTTGTGGGCCACCGGACACAGGACTGCAGTGCACACCTGTGTGTGGGAGCCTGCTCCCACTTTTTGAAGGCTTCTTAGGTGAGGGAGAGAGGAATGAGGTATCAGATAGAAAAAGAGACCTAGATGACAAGAAGAAAGACAGAAACACAGGATAGATTTGGGAGGGCCTGGGTCAATACCCAACAGCCCCTTCATTTTTTGTTTTTGTTTTAGTTTGTTTATTTGTTTTCAAGACAGGGTTTCTCTGTATACTTTTGGTGCCTGTCCTGGATCTTGCTCTGTAGACCAGGCTGGCCTCGAACTCACAGAGATCGGCCTGGCTCTGCCTCCTGAGTGCTGGGATTAAAGGCGTGCACCACCACTGCCTGGCTTCAGCCCCTTTGTTTATTCAAAGGGGCTTTTTATAATATGCCAAGAGGAGAGGCAAAAGACCTTCCCCTTGCAAGATCAAAGCACACCATACAGCCAAGTGTAGACCCTTCCAAACATCTGGTAAACACTCTCCTGGCCAAATCATCTCCTTATGCAGCCCTGCTGGGTAAAGCAAGCCCAGATTCTATGACCCTGAGTAAGTTCTCACTAGGTAGCCTCTGTGTGGTCCCACACCTGTGTGCTGAGATCTTACTTTGAGTTGAAGCAAATATGATTGAAAAATTCTGATTCAAGAACCTTAACTTGGCCAGCATGGTGCACATCTTTAATCCCAACACTCAGGAGGAAGAGGCAGGAGGATCTCTGTGAGTTCAAGGCCAGCCTGATCTACAAATCAAGTTCCAGGAGAGCCAGGACTGTTACAAAGAGAAGCCTTGTCTCAAAAGAAACTCAAAAAGAAGAACCTTAACTCATTCAGGTTAGGAATCTATTTTCTTTATTTTTTTAAAATTTATTTTATGTACAGGAGTAGTTTCGCTTGTATGTATTACAGGTACCATGTACATTCAGTAGCCATGGAGGCCAAAGAGGTTGTCAGATCCCCTGGAAGAAGAGTTATAGGGTTGTGAGCTGCCATGTGGGTGCTGGGAATGGAACCAGGGTCCTCTGCAAGAGCAGCTGATGCTCTGAACACTGAGCTGCCTCTCCTGCCCAAGAACCTAACTTTTCAAAGTTATCTTCTGCCATTCTGTCTTTCTTGGTAATTCTGTCCACTGTCTCAGTTAGGGTCTCTGTTGCTGTGGAGAGACACCATGACCACAGCAACTCTTATAAAGGAAAACATTTAATTGGGGCTGGCTTACAGTTCAGAGGTTTAGTCCATTGTTGGCATGGCAGGTGGCATGGTGGCATGCAGACAGACATGATGCTAGAGAAGGAGCAGAGAGGGCTACATCTTTTTGTTGTTGTTGTTGTTTTGTTTTAGAGACAGGGTTTCTCTGTGTGGCTTTTGGAGCCTGTCCTGGATCTCACTTTGTAGACCAGGCTGGCCTCGAACTCACAAAGATTTGCCTGGCTCTGCCTCGGGAGTGCTAGGATTAAAGGTGTGCGCCACCACCCCCCGGCAAATTCTACATCTTGGTCCACAGGCAGCAGAAGTAGCTGTGTGCCACACTGAGCTTAGCTTGAGCATAGGGGACCTCAAAGCCCACGCCCACAGTGACATACTTCTTTCAACAAGGCCACACCTACTCCAACAAAGCCACACCTCTTAATAGTGCCACTCCCTAGGGGGCTATTTTCTTTCAAACCATCACATCCACATATAAATGGTGTCATTATTTTTGTTTTGTTTTGTTTTTGTTTTGCAGTCCGATTTCATGTAGCTCAGGCGGACTTCAAAATCCATATATAGCCAAGGATAACCTTGAACTCCTAAGTCTCCTGCCTCTACTTCCCCTTCTCGAGTGCTGGGACTGTAGACATGTGCCACCACAGAGGCTCAGCAATCCATTCTTTTTGAGGGCTGAGTGATATTCTACAGCATGAATGAACCAAATGCATTTAGCTTCTCCCTGTGGACTCCTTGCCTGTGTACCTGGCAGGGAGAGTGCCCTGCTCCTACATACATGTAGAGGAGGGTTTCCTCTTCCTTTTCCTGTAGTGGGGTATGGCAAGGATTGGGGCGGGGAGGGTAAAACTTAGAAAGCCAATGGAAAAGCTCTAGAAAGTTCTGCCACCCCTCTGTGACGCTCAGCTCCCTTATCTAAACTCCTCCCCATCCTTTCCTTGCCTAGTGCACTCCAAGGAGCTGGGCACCCTCCCAGGCTCTCCCAGCAGCTTCTCCTCCTGGCCCAGGCCAGGCCCCGGCTGGCAACAGCCTCTGCCTGGCGGGAGGGCCCCTCCGGGAAGGGGAGCCTGAGCCCAGAATGCTTAGCAACACTCTGAGTTAATTATTTAATTGGGTGAAACACCCATTAGGGAGGATTCTCACTTCCCAGACAGCCTGTGAGTAAACATGTCGAGAAGAGTGAGGTGTCCATGAAAGCTGCCACTCACCCTGGCTCCTCCCCCGCCCCCCATTCTCCAGCTGAGGAGGAGACCCTGGAGGATTCTGCCCAGATGTTTCCGCAGGCAGGACCAGGCGAGGCTGGCCAGGCAGCCTCTGAGACAGACTGTGACCTGAAGGTGGGAGGCTGTGCCAGGGGACCTGCAGCTAACCTTGGTATGGCGGCAGGTAAGGAACTCTCAAGAATGCCACTTCTGTTAGGTAACCGGGGATAAAGAGGATGAATCTGGAGCCGTTAACTGTGTGTTCAGAGAGCTGGAAGCAGGATATTGGGGCTGGGGAGATGACTTGATGGTAAAGTCACAGCCGTGCAAACAGCAGAACCTTGGTTCAATTCCCAGCACCCACGTAAGAGATGGACATGAATCCAGACTGGTGGCACCTGCCCTTAATTCTAGCACTCAGGAGGCAGAGGCAGGAGGATCTCTGGGAATGCTTAGATCAGCCACGTCTGCATTATGGGTTCCAGGACAGCCAGGGCTACAAAGTGAGACCCTGTTTCTAAATGAGTAGTAAATCAGGGCTGGAGTGATGGCTCAGTGGTTAAGAGTACTTACTGCTCTTACAGAGGATCTGGGTTTGATTTCCAGCATTCACCTGACAGCTCACAGTAACTGCCTCTTACTCCAGTTCCATTGGATCCAGTCCCCTCTTCTGACCTTCACAGTCACCAGTCACATGGTGCACACATGCAGGAAGGCAGAGCAGAAAGAGCTTGCGCAGGCGCGCGCGCGCGCACACACACACACACACACACACCCCTAAAATAAACAAAGCTAGGCATGGTATACACCTTTAGTCTCAGCACTTGGGAGGCAGAGGCAGGCAGATTTCTGTGAGTTCCAGGCCAGCCTGGTCAACATAGAGTTACACAGTGATAGCTTGTCTCAAAGACAACAGTACAATAAAACCAAAGAACTGGACATGGCGGGATGCTGCTGTTACCTCCCACCTCATCCTGGGGGAGGCAGAGACAGATGGATCCCTAGAGCTCACTGTCCAGGTAGTCTAGCTGAATTGATGAGCTCTGGGTTCAGTGGGACCCTGTCTCAAAATAGAAGGTGGAGGGTGATTAAGGAAGGCATAGAACACCAACTTCTGACCTCTAAATGCACGTACATGTGCATCCCTTGCAAGCACATGTGTATACACTCATGAGCACATACACCACAGGTATATACACAGGCTCTCCTGAGATCTCCATGGACAGTATTTAAGAGGTACAGGAGCTTCCCTGAGGCCCAAGGACCAGCTGTGGAGCACAGAGCCCTGTAGGGACAGCAGGAGGTGAAGGAAGCCAGGAAGGAGCCAGGGAGTCTGTGCACAGGACAAGGCTTCTTTGGGAGAGGAAGCATCCACTTGGTGTGCTGTGTCAGGGAATCAAAGAAGATATCTGCGGCCTGTTCTGTGCTTTGCCTGCCAGGGTTAAGCTTAGAAAGCTCTACTGAGCATTTTTACAAGGTAAAGATTTGCTTATTTTAATTGATTTAATTTTTTGAGACAGGTTCTCACTGTGTACCTCCCTGATCTGGAACATGCTATATAGAACAGGCTGGCCTCAGATTTTCAGAGATCCACCTCTCCTTCCTGAGTACCAGGATTCAAGTCAGATGCTAGACAAGCATGGGGAGGCATGCCTCTACTCCCAGAACTCAGGAGGCAGAGACAGGTGGATCTCTGATTTGAAGCCAGCCTGGTCTACAAAGTTCTGGACTATGCAGAGAAACCCTGTCTCAACAAAACACAGTCATAAGCCACCACACCCAGCTTATTTATAATATTTACTTTTATCTTTTAAAATTATGCATATGTGTGTGGGTATTTGCATTCCAATGAAAGTGTTTGAAGAGATCAGAGGCATTGAAGCCCCTGGGGCTGGGGTTAGAGGCAGTTGTGAGTGGCCCAAAGTAGGTGCTGAGAACTCCACAAAACCTCTGCTAAACCAGTAAGTGCTCTTAACTGCTGAGCCATCTCTCCAGCCCCCAAGGAAAGATGCAGTGGAAAAATAGATCCTTCTAAAAGTGTAGCCAGGCATAATAACTCACAACCTGAAATCCCAACACTTGGGAAGTTGAAGCAGAAAGGTGGTCAGCAATTTGAGGCCGGCCTAGGCTGCATTATGAGTTTAAGGCTTTGTTTAAAAAGGAAAAAGACACTAGGAAGATTCCGTGGAAAATGGGCATCATAAGCATAAAAAACAGAGTTCAGAGTCCCCAGCATCTACCTTAAAAAATGAAAATTAAAAAAAGTCACGTGATCATGGCTCCCTGCCTATAATCCCTGCACTCAGGAGTTCAGGAGCTGAAGACCAAACCCCTAGAGCATGTTGGCTCCAAATGTTTGAGTTCTGTGTCCAACAAGAGACCCTCTGTAAAATAAAGTGGGTATCAACTGAGAAAGACACTCACTGTCCATCTCTGGCCTCCCCACAGATGCTTGCTACACATGAGCCCCTGTGCCTGTACAACACATACATGTAAAATAAGTAAATAAAGCTTCCAAAGGTGTTCCGTTTTCAGCACCCACATGGTGGCTTGCAACCTTTTATAAGTCTAGCTCCTGGGGATCTGATGCCCTCCTCTGGCCTCTGAGGGCACCAGAAATACACATGGTACATACATAAAGGCAAAACACCCATACACATAAACCAAGACTTCCTTGAGAAGAAAGATAAAGCAAGAAGAGGAAGCAAGAGATAAAAATGAGATGTCAGCTGAACATCCAGACATTTAGGAGCAAGTTCTAGAAAATTCTATAATCTTAGGCTGATGGAAGGAGACTCCAAATATGTGGAAATCTAAGACAAGAGGGCAGCTGGTCCCGTGGGCTGCAATGTGAAAGGCTTCCCAGAGCAGTGAGCTAATGTGGGCACTTTCCTGAGGCTAGCCCAAATGGGACTTGTTACCCTTATCAAACAATCCAGCTTCCCATGACCACATCAAGCAGGTCCCACCCACCACAATCCCATTTACAGGTGGGGACTGAGGCTGGGACAGGTGATACAACCTACAGGATGTGGGCTGGGTGTGGAACAGCAAGTTCAAGGAGGAGAGGCTGCAGGAAGACCCAGTGAGGGCCCAGAATGAGCGGAGAGACGCAGGAATATGACGGTGGCACGCAGGACCCATCGGGGAGCGGGGGTGGGGATGGGGGGAGCACTGGCTCCAGGGGAGACTTTCTGCATACCTAGCTCTGTGTCATTTTGTGTGCATAGCAATGAACATGTACGGTGTCTGCATGTGTGTGCCCATGTGCACTGAGGACAGAGGAGGACTCGGGTATTTTCTTCTATGGGTCTGCCTTATTTTCTTGAAACAGAGTCTCTCAGTGAGCTTGGAGCTTGCTGTTTTCCAGCTAGGCTGGTGACCAGCCAGCCCCAGTGATCCTCCTATCCACACACACCCAACAGTGGGGTGCATGCACACCACACCATGATGGCCACACCAGGCTATTCAGGTAGGTCCCAGGGGCTGAACTCAGGTTCTCAGACTCTTACCCATTGAGAATAAGAACTAGCTATGTTCATTTTGAGCAAGGTCTCACTTCATAGCCCAAGCTTGCCTCAGATTTATGGCGATCCTCCTGCTTCTGCCTCCTGAATCCTGGGACTGCAGGGATGCACCACCAAACCTAGCACTGCCTCCTGCTTTGTTTTGGGACAGAGTCTCCTGTAGCCCAGGGTGGCCTCAGATTGGTTATGTAACTGATAATGATCCTCCTGCCTCCACTTCCAGAGCATTGAGAGTATAAGTATAAAGCGGCATGCCTTGACCCTCCCCTGGGTGCCTCTGGCTCTAAGAGCCATGCTCAGCTGCTCGGGTGTGTGCCCTGTACTCTGTCTTGTCTATCTTGAAATGATCAGCCTTTTGTTTTGTTTTGAGAGCA
The DNA here is from genome assembly GCF_049852395.1 of Peromyscus maniculatus bairdii. Lineage (NCBI taxonomy): Eukaryota > Metazoa > Chordata > Mammalia > Rodentia > Cricetidae > Peromyscus > Peromyscus maniculatus. The sequence goes on from NC_134854.1 coordinate 107,329,983, forward strand.
GGTCACTCTATGTAGCCTAGCTGGCCTGGAACTCACTCTGGCCAGCCTGGCCTGGAACTCACAGAGATCCACCCACCTTTGTACTCCTAGCGCTGGGATTAAAGGCATGCACCACCGTGGCCAGTCAACTTTTTCAGCCATTTTCATCAAGGCTCGATGAACTTTGGCTTTGTATCTAGGGCCCACAAAGCATGAAGTCTGTCCTGCCTAAGCTAAGTCCATTTTAAAGAAGTTTTCACAGCCCCTGGGTTGGGGGGCAGTGGAGCCCTCCTCAAGGCCTCAAGGAAGGTGTATTGGAGGATTGTATTCCTCTTGTTGTTTTGGATTTCAAGTACACACATACTCCCCAATTCTTACACACCCTGGCGTCCTCTTTTACAAACAGTAACCGAGTTTCCAGGTCCTGCCCAACGCCTGCTACTCTGAGTCCAGAGAAACAAAGCCTGTGTTTAATAGCATCAACAGACCTCAGGCCCCCTCCGGTTCCCCAAAGGATCCCGAACACTGCAGGAGCTCAGTGAAGCTTGTTGATCCTTCCTAAGGTGGGTATAGACAAACTGACAACCTCCTGAATGACACTGTGCTACAACCTGGGCAGAATGAGGAGGGGAGGGGCACTCGTGTGTGTGTGTGTGTGTGTGTGTGTGTGTGTGTGTGTGTGTGTGTGTGTGTGTGTGTGTGTGTTGCACAGAACACAGAAACAAATAAAGAGTTCAAATGTGAAACGATTAAAAAAATAAATCGAAGAGAGCGAGATAAGGCTGCTGAGGCCCCGCTTCCTAGTTAACATTCATTGGATTGAATAATCAGCCTTCATTATCTCAAATTGTCTGCATATTTGCCCTCAAAATGCTAATTTACAGTTGGCTGGGAGCAGTCTCAGCCTATTTTGACTAAAATATGATTTCACTTTATTGAGCATTGTTCTTAGCTGTCGGGCATCTCGGTTTGCATGGGGAAGGAGGGACGCAATAGAGAGAAAGGAAACCATTTTCTATCAAAGCGATGCCCGGCTCAGCTCTGATTACGGCTCCTGTTTTGCGTGGAAATGGCATTTCTAAGCCTGCAAGTAAAATTAAAGTCGTTATCATTTTCTTTTAGGGGACAGACAGTTTATCATTAATCTCGGAGGAGGAAATGGGAGAAATAATTTTTTTTGTTGTTGTTTCACTGGGGGATGAAAAATCTTTCCCATCACTTCCCCTCCCTGCTGCTTAAAGCAGCAGCCAGCCCCTCCCTTTCACGTTCTCTGTGCCCTCCAAAGGCTTGGAATTCTCTGCCTCTTGCCCTTCTGTGTCCTCTGAGCCCTGGAGGGCAGATAAATAACCTCATTACCGGAATGTAGCCCAGGATAGCCAAGAAGCCTACATTCCTGAGGATAGCCTCCACCTTCCAGTCTCCTGCCTCTATCTCCTGAGTGCTGGGATTATGTGAAGCTGTGAGCCGCCGCAGCAAGCTCTAAATTTTATTTAGGATTAGGAAAGACAGAAAAGGCAGGCATGGTGTCCCACACTTTTAGTCCCAGCACTTTGAAGGCAGAGAGAGGCTGGTGGATCTCTGAGTTTGAGGCCAGCCTGGTCTACAGAGTGAGTTCCAGGACAGCCAAAGCTACACAGTGAAAAGAAACACTGTCTCTAAAAACAAAGAAAGAAAGAAAGAAAGAAAGAAAGAAAGAAAGAAAGAAAGAAAGAAAGAAAGGAAGGAAGGAAGGAAGGAAGGAAGGAAGGAAGAAAGAAAGAAAGAAAGAAAGAAAGAAAGAAAGAAAGAAAGAAAGAAAGAAAGAAAGAAAGAAAGAAAGAAAGAAAGAAAGGCATTTAATCACAGTGCTCAGAAGGTTAAAAGTTTTGAAACCAACCTGGTGGACATAGTGAGATACTATTGGAAGGAAAGAAAGAAGAAAGGGAGGGAGAGAAGGAGGGAGGAAGGGAGGGGGTCCTTCTTGGAGCTGAAACACTGCAAGAGCCACACATTTTTCTTCACACAGGAGGCTCAGGTTTTAGCCAGCCCGATACTAGCCACAAGCTGGTTTTCAGCCTGGAGAGAGGCCACCCTCTCCACCATCTCCCAGCTCCTCTTGGGAATAAGGACATGGCCTGGGAAAGGACAATTCTTATCACAACCCTTTCTCTGCAAAGCGAAGGCCAGACAGTAGTCACAGCCACAGGTCACAGTCAGTAACAGGTCTCCTCCACTGTCAGAGTTCTGTGGCCAGTGAGCGGCCCTCTGACCTTCTTAATCAGGAAGTCCCTGGGTTCTATGTCTTTTCCCAGGCCTCAGCCACTAGGCCTGCTACCTACCACCTTTGGTCCTCCCAGACCTTCCTCTCCTCCACAGTGTGAGCTGTCTACCCTGCTCAGCCCTCCAGCCTCCGGCAGGCAGGATGTCAACTGCACAGGAGCACCTGGCTAGAACGGTAAGGGGCTGGTATCCAGGTCCTGCTCTCTCCTCAGAGTCCTGTGCCTTAGTGTGGGGCTGACTTGGCCCAGAAGGATGGTGTGTGAACAAGCCTGGGCCTGCAGAGCTGGCTCACCTCTCTATCTCCTCTAACCACCTGGGCTCAGCCTTCTTGGAGAGTTCCTCTCCTGAGCCTCAGTGTGCTGTCTGAACTGAGACTCAAACTTCATTATTTACCATCTCCTCTCGCCCAGAATCTCTGGGGTCTGTGACGTGCAGGGCCTTGTTATCTTGTTGTTGTCTGAGAGAGTCTCTTGTAGCCCAGGCTGGGTCTCACTATGGTAGCTGAAGGTGCCCTTGAACCTTCTGATCCTCCTGCCTCGTTCTCCTGGGCACTGAATTTATACGCATCTACCACCAGCTAGGTTCTTTGGGTTTTGTTTTGCTTGTTGGTTTTTGTTTGTTTTTTGAGACAGGGTCTTACTATGTAGCCCGGCTGGTCCCTTGACTCCACCATCTTCCTACCTCTGCCTCCTGAGTGCTGAGATCATAGTCATAGACCACTACACCTAAAACCATGAATCTCTAACAGGCTTTGGAACAGCCAAGTGGGCCTCTGCCCACGTTGGCAGCCCTCACCTGTCTCTTTGTAAGTCCCAAGCCCTGGTTATGGCAGTCACTGCTGTTCCTCAGCTCCTGGTCTCCTGAGATACCGGTCTTCACAGGCCCTGCCTGCCTGCCTGCCTGGGAGAACCAGAGCCAGGGGTGGGCAATCAGCCAGCAGGCGCCTTTATCGACCCACGCACAGAAGTCCTGAGACATGAGTGTATTCCTAGCCCTGCACACACTGCGTGCACATGCCACGGACACTGTTTCCCCTCACCTTCCACAAACACCACAAAACTAGACAACTCAGGACTGCATGAACACCAAAGTCTCAGATGTATATCCCTAAGGCAAGACCCTTGTTAGCCTACACCCACCTAACAGAATCCATACACGTCATCAACTGAGGACACAAATAAACCCCACACATTCAGGAGACCGCACACACACACACACACACACACACACACACACACACACACACACACACTTCAGTACTCTCATACACATAGGTATGTTGCTTCATTCTTTGGAGCTAGTGGCCATGAGAAGAGCTCAGAAACTAGCTGGGTATGGTGGTGGTGCATGCCTTTCTTTCTTTCTTTCTTTCTTTCTTTCTTTCTTTCTTTCTTTCTTTCTTTCTTTCTTTCAGCTGAGGACTGAACCCAGGGCTTTGCACTTGCTAGGCAAGCACTCTCCCACTAAGCTAATCCCCAACCTATGGTTCATGACTTTAATCCCAGCACTTCGGAGGCAGAAGCAGGCAGATCTCTGTGAGTTCAAGGCCAGCCTGATCTACAAAGTGAGTTCCAGAACAGCTAATGCTCTTACACAGAGAAACCTTGTCTGTAAAAAACAAAAACAGAGCTGGGAAACCTCCACCAGCCTACCTACCTACATAAGACCCAGGAATTGCACCTCCCTTAACTCATCCCATATGACTCACAGATTTCTGTGAGTTCAAGGCCAGCCTGGTCTATATAGTGAATTCCAGGACTGCCAAAGCTACGTAAAGAGATCCTGCCTCAATGCCTCCCCTCCCCCCACAAAAAAAAGTGGAGTTTAGGATGCCAGCTCAGCAAGTGTGAAGGAGACCCATTCCATTAAGTGCTCCAGGAATTCAAAGCTGGGCTTGATCCCTGAGGGCCTTGTGTGTCTCTCCAGAGACCAAAGCAGCACTTGGTGTCAGCTAGAAACCTAGCTGTAGAGAACAAGCAAGCCAGATGTGGCCATGCAGCTGGCTCTCTCTGGTAGGCTGGAGGAGAGTGGTGGATTCAGGGTAGTTACTAATTCCTGAGTGTTTGCTGAGTACTGCTCTTGGCAGTGACCGCAAGAGATGAGGCCTCTGTCTTGGGCTGTTTCACTGGGACATAGTCCCCTGGTCATACCAACCAAGTGGATGAGGCAGTGTGGGGGTGTTGACACAGTGGTGATGGCTATCTGAGGCAGAGCAAGGGTTTCTCAAGGCCTGAGACCATGGTGAGGCAAGGAGGCACTTCCTCTCAGGTGCTCACTCTGCCTGGTACCATGGTACAAGTACCATGCACAACCGATACTTAGTGGGCCTTGCTGGCCTCTTAGTGAGACATCGGGGTCAGCTTGCTCTGGAGTCCTCCTCCATCTCTGCCTTTGTGTTTCTGTCCAGCATCCCTGCTCCCAGCTAGAGCTTCCCTTCCAGGAGTGCAGCGTGTTACCGTGGCAGGGAAATAATGGGGACACAAGAGGGTGAGGAATCCTGCCTCTGGGAGTCTGATCAAAGTCTCCAGTTCCAGAACGGAACTTCTATAAACCAACATTTGCTGTAAAGGCTACCGACATGAAGCTGAGAATTGTCTTAGTTAGGGTTTCTATTGCTGTGAAGAGACGCCATGACCACAGCAACTCTTATAAAGGAAAACATTTAATTGAGGTGGCTCACTTACAGTTTAGAGGTTCAGTCCATTATCATCATGGTGGGAAGCAAGGCAGCACGCAGGCAGACATGGTGCTGGAGAAGGAGCTGAGAGGTCTTACATCTTGACTCACAGGCAACAGGAAGTGGTCTGAGACACTGGGCATGGCTCAAGCATATATGAGACCTCAAAGCCCGCCTCCACAGTGACATACTTCCTCCAACAAGAAGACCACACCTACTCCAACAAGGCTACACTTTTTTTTTTTTTTTTTTTTTTTTTTTGGTGTTTCGAGACAAGGTTTCTCTGTGTAGCTTTGCACCTTTCCTGGGACTCACTTGGTAGCCCAGGCTGGCCTTGAACTCACAGAGATCCTCCTGCCTCTGCCTCCCGAGTGCTGGGATTAAAGGCTACACTTCCTAATAGTGCCATCATTCCCTTTGCGGGCCATTTTCTTTCAAACCACCATAACATTCCTTTCATATATAGACAGTTTATGTTAAAATAACAGCGACCCAGGCCTAAGGTTTATGACCTTGGGAATGGTCTCATTGCATTGCCCAGCCATCTCCTAAGATTCTCAAACAAAACTGTTGACAGTAAAGACACCTTTCTGCTGTCCTGTGGGCTAGACTTTGACCTTACCTGTTGTAAGCCTGCCATTTGCCCTTCAGGAATCACCCAGTGATCTTGTAAAAACCAATGATGAGAACTCTGAGAAGCCCACATCTAGGCTATTGGATCTGCCTTCCTTTCTTCTGAGTGCCCATTTCCTCCTAGTCCTCATTCTTAAGCCTATATTAAAATGTCTTCAGCCGGTTACGAAGACCTTTAATCCCAGCACTCGGGAGGCAGAGCCAGGCGGATCTCTGTGAGTTTGAGGCCAGCTTGGTCTACAAAGCAAGATCCAGGACAGGCACCAAAAACGACACAGAGAAACCCTGTCTTGAAAAAAACCACACACACACACACACACACACACACACACACACACACACACACACACACAAATACCACCACCACCACCCCCAAAAAAACAAACAAAAAATCTTCAATAAAATCTCCCACTCTCCTTCATGAAACTGACATTTTCAGCTGTGCCAAAGCGACTAACCTTGTTTCAGTCTAAGCTGAGGTTCCTAAAACTCCAAGGAACTCCTCAGGCTGCTGAGGGCCACGGTGGGGATCTGGGCCTCCTTTACCCAGACAGATGAAAAGGGAGGGGAGGCCACAGCATCAACTTTGCTCTGTCTGTAAAAACCACACTGTCAGCTCGGGCCAGAGAAGCTGTGCTCAGGTTTCCTGGCCTCGCTTGGGAGTGAGACAGCCATGACTTGGCCTGGACTGGAAAGTGAAAGCTGAGAGGCACTAGACGAACTCCTCCAGATAAGACAGGGTCTAGCCTTGGAAGCCCATCCAGTTCTCTAGACTCCCACAGAGTCCATCTCTCTCCTCTTGGTGTGACCTTTCTCATTAACTACTTGTGGAGCATCCTGTGTCTGCCTGGCTTAAAACCTCTTGAATCCCTGCCTTCCACCCTACAGCTGGGTGAGGACTCATGGGCAGGCGTGCTGAGGCCCTGATACTGGTTTCGGGCATCTCCCCAGACCCATAGTGAGCTCACAGGGTGTGGAACCCACCGACACCAATAAATCCCTGTACCCTGTACCCCTCGCTGGACAGCATGGTCGGGCATGTCCTCCCCAGCCTGGGAAGAGCCGCCCCGCCCCCTGCAAGTCAAGTCAGAAGGTGTCCCCACCTCCCTACTGGCAACTCTGCTGTCCTTCCCAGGGACAGAGAGCCTCAGTTGGAAAGGACGTGGGGAGGGGAGGGGCGCCAGCCAGCGGCCCTAGGGAGTCAGCGGAGAGGCAGGCGCGCTAATCCCCCGGCCGCAGCCGGCTGGGCCTCGCAGGGATTAGGCCAGGGAGGGCGCTGACCAGCCTGCGGCACCCGCGTCCTCCGCCCGCAGCTCAAATGCCGCATTTGGGATGCGGTGCGCGCTCGCCTATTTGCTCGCGGAGCAGGCCCGGGGCTGGAAGCCGACTCGCAAGTGTATCGGAGATTAGGGCGCCGCCTCAATCCCCCTCCTGCGATTCCGCCGCGGGCGTTGGCCGCTTAAGCACTGGTCCCGGGGAGGGAGAGCACCCAGGGGAGATGCTTAGGGGCGCCCGCTGAGGACCAGGGAGGCCTCCCTCCTTCCAGTGCCACGAAACCGGCAACTTGTCTGTCCTCTGAAGTTTGAGCATGTGGGGGACCGACTCCCGGTGGAAACAGGGTTGTTTCAAATATCAAAATAAGGAAATGAAAGGAAAAGAGAGAGCGAGAGAGAGAAGAAAAGGAGGAGGAGGGAGAGGTGGGGAGGAGATGGCCACTACGGCAAGAGGTGGTGGCACATGCTTGTAATCCAGCAGTGGAGAGGTGGAGGCTGGAGGATCAGACTCAAGATAGCCTTGGCTACATAGTGAATTTATGCCACCCTGTTTCAAAAAGCTAGAGGAGGAGAGGAGAAAGAGAAGGAAAGGAGAGGAAGAGAGAGCGGACTGGGGGGGGGGGGGGACAAGAAAAGACCTGGGAAGAAGAGGGAGCGGGCTGGGGGGACAAGAAAAGATGTGGGAAGAAGAGGGAGCGGTAAAGAGGCCCCCTTTCCTCTCATCTCACCTCCACTCCCAAGTTCACCATCTCCAGACCCCGTGACCCTTCCCTCCTCCCATTCTCAGTTCCGGGCTGCCAGGTAGATACGCCCCACCCCCACCCGATGGCTCTTCCCTCTTCTCATCCTCAGCCCCCAGGCTACCAGGGCAGGTCCCCGCACAGGTATCCATGGTGTCCAGAAGACCCCGCTGGTCCCCAGCCCGGCTCTGAGTGCTTGGTGTCCTGAAGCCTTCAGCTTCCTTTGGTCCTGGCCGGGGATGTGTTTCTGAGTCTTACACTAAATTTCTCAGAGCTCTCAGAGGTGGGAAAGGCAGTCGCCCACTTCTGGATGCTATGGGACTCACACAGAAGCCATATCCCTAGCTGGATCCTTATCCCTGCTCCCTCCCTCCCTCCGTCCCTCTCTGCACCTTCCCCGCGTAAGCTGACAATTCCTCCATCTGCCCTGTTGACTCCCAACCTACTCCTGCAGGAAGCCCTCCAGGTCGTCTTCATCTCAGAGATGAAAGGAACAAGCATCTGTCCCCCCTCTCAGCTGTCCAGCAATGGGGTGTCAGCCTTCTCCCCTTTCCTTTGGGCCATGTGTTAGGTTTTTCTCGGGAGTCACACAGGGATGCTCCACCCTGCCTCACTCTGACCCCACCTTTGGGAGACAGGACAACCTTGGAGTTGTGAAGTCTTCTCCTGCTATCCAGACACTTGTGAATTGACCAATTAAGTCCCTACCCAGCTCTGTGCTCTCTGAACTCATTGCTTTCTAAATTACTTACATAGCTTTCTGGGAGTGAATGCTTCCCAGCTCCCTCATTTAGGAATGAGGGAGGCTGTAATCCCATTTCCCCTGTCCTCTGCTGCCCTCTGGGCTCAGGGGCCTGCCTCTCCTCCCCCACGCCAGCTTCATTTCCCCTAGCTTTGGAGGGAATTGTAAGCCAAAATGGTCCCAGCTCCTAGGCTTCTCTGTGAGGGCCTCTCCCAGCGTCATCCCCAGTCTGGATCACTGAGACAGCGCAGTCGTGTCCCCCAGCGGCCGCTGCAGAAATTGGGCGCCCCCATCGAACAGTCTGCGCGCGCCCTCTGCTGCCCACTGTGAGAGATGACACTCTGCGTAGGCCTGGCCCCGGACCATTATTGAGTGCTTTCTTGAGTCCTGGCTGGGATAGAACCTAGGAGGGTGATATTACAAAAACAAAATAATATGTCCGTTTAAAGGGTTGAATACCACCTGGTGGTACTGTAGAGAAAGGGAAAAAAGAAAATGCCCCCACCCCAGGGTTTGAAATAAAGGCCAGCAGGCAGATTAACCGAGGAAAATACATTAGTGTATTAGGTGCACCAGAACATAATGAGAAAGAAAAATAATACCCAAAGACCACAAAAGCCTGCGTGGTGCCTGTCACAGGCCTATAATTCCGTCACTAGGTAGGTGGAGGCAGAAAGATCAGGAGTTCAGTCATCCTTGGCTACATAGCCAGTTTGAGGTGTGCCTAACAAATCTCCTAGGTATTTCTCAGTCCACTCAAGTATATCCGTAATCCTAGCACTCAAGGGGCTGAGTAGGAGGATGGCAAGTTCAAGGCTACACAGAAAGACCATATCAAAACCAGACAAAAACAGCTAAATGCATTGTCATTGTCACATGTTATGCCTCCCCTCAAGTCCCTCCTGTGTTGTCAAAGAATCAGACCACCGTGGACTGTGTTTTGGTTTTCTGTGGTTATATAACAAACCACTCCTAAACACTGTGCTTTTAATAACACCTGTTTTTTGTTTTTGTTTTTTTAATTTTTTGTTTTTTCCAAGACAGTGTTTCTCTGTGTAGCTTTGGAGCCTGTCCTGGGACTTGCTCTGTAGACCCAGCTGGCCTCGAACTCACAGAGATCTTCCTGCCTCTGCCTCCTGAGAGCTGGGATTAAAGGTGTGTGCCACCACTGCCTGGCTGGCAACTACTTTCTTTGCTTGAAATTTTTGAGAATGGGGGTTAGCAAGATGGCTCAGCAGGTAAAGGCATTGGCTGCCAATGACCTGAGATGACCTGAGATGGTCATGGACTCACATGATAGAAACAGAAAACCAATTTCCACAAATTGTCCCTCTGACTTCCATACATGCCATAGCACAACACAGCACAAAACACACACACACACACACACACACACACACACACACACACACAGAGAGAGAGAGAGAGAGAGACAGACAGACAGACAGACAGACAGACAGACAGAAATGAATGAAATAAACAATTTTTGTTTGTTTAATTTTTGAAACAGAATTTCTCTATGTAGCCCCAACTATCCTGAGACTCACTATGAAGACCAGGCTGGCCTTGAACTAACAGAGACATGCCTTCCTCTACTTCCTGAGGTAGATTTAATCCCTGGGAGTTAAAGGTATACACACTACCATGCCTGTCCTTTTGCTGTCTTTTGAGACATGGTCTCATGTAACTATTGCTGACTGAAAACTATGTAGCCAAAGGTGACCTGGAAAAAGTGATCTTCCTGCTTCTACCTCCCGGGTGCTGTGGTTACATGTGAATGCCACCATGCCCAGTTGGTCAATGCATTGCTGGGACTCAAACCCAGGTTGTGGACATGCTAAAGCAAGCACTATACAACTGAACCCCAGCTCTAGCCCACGGTCGATCATACAAGGTTGCAGAAAGCAGGCTTTTTGGGTGTGCACCTTGTGGGTGCCCAGGCCCAAGCTCACAGGGAGGTTGGGGTTCAGTCAATGCTCTGCTATTGTTATCTTGAATCCTAAACGATTTATTTTGAACCACAATCCCCATTTTCATTGTGCACTGGCCCCTACAAATCATGTAGTTGGTCTTGGCGATAACCGCCTAGGTGCTGGGACTAGACTGTCTAGGATGATAACTGCATTTATAAATCTAGGGTCCTGGCAGGGTGGTCTGGGCAATAGGTCCATGCTGGTGTCTGGACAGGACATGACTAGTACAGTCATGAAAGCAGAGTAGCTGTGCCTGCCAGCTTGAGGTCGTCACAAGATCCAGCCTATCAATACGCCCTCACTGGAGGGTGGAGCCTCAGGGGGTCCACCTGAGACTCCAGCCACTCACCCTTTCCTGGTCCCTAGTGATGGGGCACTCTACCCCAGCTGTCTGTGGTCTCAGGAGCTGCTGCTGTATACAGGAGGTGGTAGCCTGACTGCATAGACCACATCTATGCAGCTTTTGTGAGATTGTTTACACACACTGCAGTGATGGAGTGTTTGGGATCACCCACGCTCCTGGGAGTAACCCTCATATACCTGTAAGTAAGTCTAATAAAATCATTGGTCCACCAAGCTGGACCTGGATGGAATTGCTACTTTGATTTGTCATTGGTGACTGATCTAGGATGACTAGACATTTCTCCAGGAAAAATAACCCAACTGGGGTTGGAGAGATGGCTCAGTGGTAAAGAGTACTAAGTACTTTTCCAGGAGACCTGGGTTCAATTCCCAGGACTTATAAGGTTGTTTACAATTGTCTGTAACTCCAGTTCCAGGGAATCAGATGCCCTCTTCTGGCCTCTGTAGGCACCAGGCACACACACATGTGCATGGACATACATGCAGGCAAAACACTCATACACATAAAGAAATTACATATTTTTTAAGATTTACTTATTCTTTATGTACACTGGGGTTTCATCTGTATGCATGTCTGAGGTGCCAGATTCCCTGGAACTGGAGTTACAGACAGTTGTGAGCTGCCATGTGGGTACTGGGAATTGAATCCTGGTCCTTTGGAAGAGTAGCCAATACTCTTAACTGCTAAGCTATCTCTCCAGCTCCCAAAGGAATTATCTTAACTGGACTTCAGTCTCCCCGCGCCCCCCCCCCTCTCTCTCCCTCTTTCTCGTTTTTCGAGACAGGGTTTCTCTGTGTAGCTTTGTGCCTTTCCTGGATCTCGCTCTGTAGACCAGGCTGGCCTCGAACTCACAGAGATCTGCCTGCCTCTGCCTCCCCAGTGCTGGGATTAAAGGCGTGCGCCACCACCGCCCGGCTCTCTCTCTCTCTCTCTCTCTCTCTCTCTCTCTCTCTCTCTCTCTCTGTGTGTGTGTGTGTGTGTGTGTGTGTGTGTGTGTGTGTGTGTGTGTGTGTGTCTTCCTCTCTTTCTATCTCTTCTTGAGCTTCTTCACATAGCCACTGGACCCAAAGAACAAACAACGCAACCGTGAGGGAAGGCTCCAGATCATATAACACACCACCGATTCCACACTCCATTAACGTAAACAAGTCACACCTGAGTTCATGTGCCCAGAACCCATGTGAGGAAGCCTGGTGTCGTGCTGTGCACCAGCACTCCTGGACATGGGGGATGAAATTCATCTCAGTGAGAGAACTGGCCTCAAAACACAAGGTGGAAAGCAGAGTATGGTGTTGAAGGCACGTAATCCCAGCATTTGGAAGGCAGAGGCAGATGGATTTCTGTGAGTTCGAGGACAGCTTGGTCTATACAGTAAATTCTAAGCCAGCCAGGGCTACATAGCGAGACTCTGTCTCAAAAAAAAAAAAAAAAAAAAAATCAAAACAGTGGAGAGCAACTGAGGAAGACACCTCTGACTTCCTTAGGCACATGCACACACATGCACACACACTGAATAAGTAAGTAAATAACGATCTTAAGAGCCCAAGCTAGACCTGTTGAATAGGTAGGGACACAGCTCCACTGGTCCATATTCCAGTTGAGGTTTGGGAAGCAGCTAGCCTCCCCGACCTCCACCCTGTAGCCACAGGTTAGACCAATTAAGTCAGAACCTTCCAGGTGGGACATCAGAATAAGATCATTTGCTCCTCTCTGGGTGGTCCCTGCAAAACCCAGGTCCTTCTACCCAAGATTCTCACAGGGTGAGACTCATGTTGTTCCTTCCAGGAAAGGAGGGGGCAGGCTGAACCCCTCACATCTCTTACAGCTTCCAACCGAGCTCAACCCTCTCTTCTCCCTCCAGGAGCTTGAAGACAGTGGCTTTTCTAGGTTATTCTCTGGATGCTGGGGACTCTTGAGTTCAGCCTATACCCCTTCCTAGGCCTCCCCAAGGGGCAGCACTTTGTGCAAGTGTGAAGAGCAAACAAATCAGTCTGAACACAAACTTCCTCACAGGAATCTCAGGTCTGTGCTGAGCAAACAGCCAGTCAGGCCCCCATCCCACTAGGAGAGCCTCAGCAGGCCTGGCCAGGCTCTGCACCTGGCCTGGGAAACGAGCTTTCCCAGGACCTCCAGCACCCCTCCCCCCAGAGGCCCCCCCCCCCAGCCTGCTCCCCTAGGCTCAGACCCCAGCCTTGGGGCCAGTGGCAACAGCTTGCTTAGCGACCAACCAGGAAGTCCAGCTGTAGAAGAGCTTGAAAGGTGACATGGGATGAGAGAACATCCGAGCTGATCAATAGGCCAGTGACAGGGTCTGTCCTTGTCCCCTGGTGCAGCACCACCTGGCATCTGCAGGGCATACCATCGGCAGCATCTGTTTTTCTTTCTTTTGAGAATAGACACTTCCAGGTGGTTCGATCATGCTCTCTCCTCTCTGACCCCCTCAGCTTACAAGGCATCCTAACTCAGTTCTCGCTATCATTCCAATGGTGCTCCTCATCCTCAGAGCAGGCACCAATGAATGGCAAGATGGGGTCTGATTATGTAGCCCAGTTTGACCTTGAACTAGAAGCAACCCTCCTGCCTCAGCTTCTGGAGTAGTGAAGTTATAAGGGGTCTCACTATTTAGCCCTGCCTTCTTGTATAATATTAGAGGGACCAGTCTTAATATTATACATCCCAGGGGCTCAGGAGAGAGAACTACTAACGGCGAGGACTATTTTCAGGAAATAGAATCTCAGCACACCGAGCTCTATCGTCCACTTGCTTTTTAATTCCTCTGGCATAACATCCTTTATACACAGCTTGAGTTCTGTTCTCATGTCTTGCTCCTTTCTTGCCTGAATTCTATTATTTATCTACTGTCCCCTCTAGGTTCTATCTTAATTCCTTCATCTAATTCTGTCCCTTCTAGGTTCTCATCTGTCTAGTTCTTTCCCCTATCAGCTCCTCTCCCATCTCCTTCTCTCTCATCTGGCTCTTCCTCATCTTGTTCTTCCCCATCTGGCTCTTCCTCATCTTCCATCTCCTTCCTCTAGTTCTCTCTTCTAGCCCTTCAATCTAGTTCTTCCCCATCTCAGTTTGTTCTTCTCAAGTTCTTACCCAACTAGTTCTTCCACTCTCTTTTCTCCCTCCTGTGCCCTGGAAGTCCTGGTATATAAAGGGAGGGTCCGAGCTAAATTGTGTAAAGCTATTACTTAACGTCCACCTCTCCTAGGCGGTGTCTCCTTGTGGAATTTACCTTAAGTCAGGAGACTTGCCTGTGGGCTGCTATCATTGTTAGTCCTTGAAAGTTGGGGCCCACCTAGGCTGTGTCTCCTTGTGGAATTTAAGTCAGGAGACTCGCCTGTGGGTTGTTATCACTGTTAGTCCTCGGAAATTGGGTGACCACCTGGGTGGTGTCTCCTTTAGTCCTTGAAAGTGGCTAGGGGAGATATCTGATTCCAGAGAAAGCCTTTCCTGAGGCTGTTCTCCAAATGCCTGTAATGTGTATGTCCAGAGAGTGATCAGTCCATACTGTTAGCCCTTCTTAGGGAAAAATCAATTGGGAAAACTATGAAGGCACACATGATTTTCATAACAGAATACAGTTGATATATAACAAGCCAAGTAACACCAAAAACTCCTTGGGATTTGGCTTCCTCTGGAGGAATTCCCTGATCCCTCCAGGTAGTGACTTTGCCATAACCAGCTGAGTTCTTATGATAGATTCCTGCAGCCCGCAGCACTGCCTAACCTGAAATCCACAGAGACCCAGATGTCCTTGCCTCTGCCTCCAAGTGCTGGGATTCAAGGCTGGCTCCACCATGCCTAGCTCCACCTTTTTAAAAAGAGCTATTAAAACTGGACATGGTGCCGGGCGTTGGTGGCGCACGCCTTTAATCCCAGCACTCGGGAGGCAGAGCCAGGCGGATCTCTGTGAGTTCGAGGCCAGCCTGGGCTACCAAGTGAGTTCTAGGAAAGGCGCAAAGCAAACAGAGAAACCCTGTCTCGAAAAACAAAAACAAAAACAAAAACAAAACAAAAAAAAAAAAAACTGGACATGGTGGCATATTCCTGTAATCCTATCACTTGGGAGACCAAGGCAGAGAGAACTCTGTGAGTTAGCCTGGTCTACATGCAGTTCTAGACCAGCCTGCACCGTTGTGAGATCTGGAAAGAAAGGACAATTAGGAGGTCTGGAACACATACCTGGCAAGCTCTCCCAAGGCAGAGGCAGGAGGATGGCTGAGAGTTAGAGGTCAGCCTGGGCTACATGGACACTCTTCAAAAAAGAAAGAAAGAAAAAAACAGCTCTGAAGGAGATTTACCCCCACCCCAACTCTTATTAACCCTGTCTCCCAATCTCTAAAGAAAAACTTACCTTTCCCCTCTGTGGGCTGTGAGAAATCAACTCAATCCAAGTTCAAATTTTTGCTCTAGTTTTTGTTTGTTTGTTTATTTATCGTTTTAAGATTTTCTCTTGAGAGAGAAAGAAATATGAAGGATTTGGGGAGGCCGGGGGCATTGGATGGCCTAGAGCCATCTGATGGACCTCTTGTGAGAGCAGCAGTACTCCCCCTAACCACTGAGCCATCTCTCAGGCCCCTGGCCTCAGTGACCAGCACTTCTCCTAAGTGCTGGGATTGAAGATAGGTGCTACCAAGTCTGACTTTTTAAAACATGTATTTTGTCTTTGTTGTTTTACTGTTGGTTTTTATTGGTTGGTTGGTAGGAGACATGGTCCCACTAAGTAGTACTGACTGGCCAGGTGGCGGTGGTGCACGCCTTTAATCCCAGCACTCGGGAGGCAGAGCCAGGTGGATCTCTGTGAGTTTGAGGCCAGCCTGGTCTACAGAGTGAGATCCAGGACAGGCACCAAAACCACACAGAGAAACCCTGTCTCAAAAAACCAACCAACCAACAAGCAAATAAACAAAGTAGTACTGACTGGCTTGGAACTTGCCATGTAGACTAGGCTGGCCTCAAACTCACAGAGATCTGCCTCCTGAGTGCTGCAATTAAAGGCATTTGCCATCATGCCTTTATTTTTAACTTCTAATTTCCTTTTATTTCTTTTGAGTGAGTGTATGTGTTTGTGTATGGGCATGTGTGGGTCACAACACGTGTGGAAGTCAGAGGACCGGTTGTGAGAGTCAGCTCTCTGCTTCCACTGTGCTGGTCCTTGGAGATTTAACTCAGGTTTAGTGGCGAATGCTTTTACCCACTGAGCCATCTCATCGGCCCTCCTGGTCATCCTCTGGCCGTGGCATTCCCTAGTACTAGGATTGCACATATCAACCGCCATGCTCTTTCTTTCCCCTTTAGGGCTGGGGATCAAATGCAGGGTCTCAAAAAATATGAAGCAGGTGTTGCACAATGGAGCCACATCCCTAGCACTTACTGAAATTAGAGCTGGACAAATCCAGGTTGAATTTAGACATCACCAGCTCTGAGAGAAGTCACGGGGCTGGAGATGTGGCTCCATTAGTAGGCTACTTCCTGGCATGCAGAGTCCTGGGTTCGATTTCAGCACTGCACGAACCGGGCATGGTGGGGCACACCTTCAATCCCAGCCCTGCATGAACTGGGCATGGTGGGGCACACCTTCAATCCCAGCACTGCATGAACTGGGCATGGTGGGGCACACCTTCAATCCCAACCCTGCATGAACAGAGGGCATGGTGGGGCACACCGTCAATCCCAGCACTGCATGAGCAGGGCATGGTGGGGCACACCTTCAATCCCAGCACTGCATGAACTGGGCATGGTGGGGCACACCTTCAATCCCAGTCTTGCATGAGCAGGGCATGGTGGGGCGCACCTTCAATCCCAGCACTGCATGAACAGAGGGCATGGTGGGGCACACCTTCAATCCCAGCACTGCATGAACTGGGCATGGTGGGGCGCACCTTCAATCCCAGCACTGCATGAACAGAGGGCATGGTGGGGCACACCTTCAATCCCAGCACTTTGGGAAGTGGGGATAGGAGAGAAGCTTGAGGTCATCCTCGTACAGTGAGTTCAAAGCCAGCCTGGGCTATGATACCCTGTCACAAAACCAGTGGTTCTGTTTTCTACACATGTGAAATGGGAAGAAAGTACCAGTGGGAGAGGGGTGGGGGTCGTGGGAACGCCTGCACACCTTGTGGTGTTTGCAACACTATCAGGTCCAGGGGCATCCCTCTTTCTAGCCTCTTTCTTCAGAAACTGACTGGAAGAGAAGGGGAAAAAGAGAATTCAAAGGCAGCATATCTGCACTAAGCTCCACGTGGCCAATGGGTAAAGACTGAGGGGGTGCTGACCCGGCCTTGTGTTATCTTATGGCTGCCAGGAAGAGTGATCTGGATGTTCAGAGCCTGAACCAAGATTTGCCTTTGGAGAAGTTCCCACCTTTGGGTCTTCAGTGTCCTTCTCAACACATCAAAGGGTTTTCGTTAGTTTACTGCCAACTCCCAGCACCAGGCTGTTCCAAGTGGCTGGGACATGGACTGTCTCAAGCCTGGCATTATGGCATGTGCTCCCAAGCCCAGCACTTGGGGGGCTGAGGCTGAAGGCTTGGGAGTTCAAAGCCGTCCTCAGCTATAGCAAGGCCAAGGGCAGCCTAGGCTACATCCTTGCTCCCCTCTCTGACCAATCCTCCTTTATCTTACTCATTCCGGAAGTCTCTAAGGCGCAGACCAGCTCTTCTTCCTTCCACAGAATTCCCCCTCTGCTGGATCTCACCCAGACTCTGGTGCTCTGGCCAACCTTGCTCGATTTGGACTTAACTACAGAGGGAAATCTCTGGGAAACCATCTCCAATAGCGCAGGCCTGTTGGCTCAGCCACTTGGAAGACTGAAGCAGGAACATCGGAAAGCCAAGGGCCTGTCTGGGCTATAGAGTGAGTTCAGGGCCCGCCTAAACACTTTAGGAAGACCCTGTCTCCAAGTAAAAAGGGGGTATAGTTCAATGGCAGAGAGCTAGCCTAGCATGCACTGGGACACCATGTTCTATTCCCTGGTGCTGAAAAAAATAAAATAAAATAAGTTATCCCTAACCTCTCTGCCTTTCATCCTGCCATAGACTCTGTCCTGGGCTTGGCAGCTGCATTAGCAAATTGTAGACGGGTCTCTCTGTCTCATCTCCCACCCCACCATGAGACCGGTAGTTCCCAAGGCAGAAACGTAACACATACACACCCATAGCTCTTTGTACCCCTCATAAAACCCAACTCACAGAAAAGAGCTCAAACAAACACATGTTTGTTAACTTCGGTCTAATTAAAGAGCATAGAACTTCAGAGGGTCTTAAAAGCAACACACATAAGAAGAAGTTAGGAGAGCCCTGGAAACTGCCTAAGTGCGTGTGTGTCAACACACAGCACCTCCTGGGCCAGAGCATTCCGGGGAGGGAGGAACAAACAACTTTGTTTGCTCTTTGCTCTTAGTCAGGTGCGGTATGGGAGGAGGGGCAGAGAAAGAGGAACAGGTGTGCCCTGGAGCTGAGGAAGCTTGGGCAGGGGGGGAAATGAGGGTCCCCCCCCCAGGAGGCCTTCAGGTCCTCTCACTCTGCAGGCTGCGCTCCACTTGAAGCCTGTGGTGTGGGCTGTGGGCTGTGGGCTGTGGGCTGTGGGCTGGAGGCCTTAGCTCCAGAGAGCTTCGTGGTTATCACCAAGCATGTGGCCTTAGGATGGAGATGACTCCCCTTGGGGGTGGGGGGATGGGACCATTGTAAAAGGGACAGTGAAGAAAGAAAACAGGAAACAAATGCTGGGAGAAAGGGTGGTAAGGGAGTCCGTAACTATCTCCCCAATTCTCAGCTCCCCAGCGGCTCTAAGATCTCAGCGAGGGCACCGCTCAGTTCATTGGAAGAAACCTGCTCTCAACCTAAGGGAGATAGCCAAGCAAAGCTCCAGTTGTTGGTATCACGCTCACTTCCTGCCACACACCTCATTCACTATCAGTGCTCAGTGCATTCAGAGAGAGGAGAGAGAGGCCCTCACTGCAGAGAAGGCGGGAGATGGGGGAGGAACTGGGGTGGGAACAGCTGGATAGCCAACTCTCCTTTAGTTACTGTGTTGGAAACAGAATAGGGTCTCCCTCTGTAGCCCATGACCAGTGGCTTGCTTCAGCCTCCCAGGTGTCCAGGTTACACGTGCGTGCTACTAACCATGACAAATATATAAATTTGGAGACTGGGAGATGGCTCAGAGGTCAAGAGCACTTGTTGCTTTTCCAGAGGACCAGCGTTTGGTTCCCAAGACCCGCATGGCAACTTGCAACTCCAGGTCCAGAGGCTCTGATACCCTTCTCTGGCTTCTGCGAACAATGCACACACATAGTGTACTAACATACATATAGACAAAACATCTATACACACAATATATTGATAAATTGTGTGTACTTCTTTCTTCCTTTTCTTTTCTTTTCTTTCTTTCTTTCTTTTTTTTTTTTTTTTTGAAACAGAGTCTCACTGTGTAGCTATGGATGTTCTGGAACTCACTATGTAGAGCAGGCTAGCCTTGAACTCCCAAAGATCCAGACATCTGCCTGCCTCTGCCTCCCAAGTGCTGGAATTAAAGGTATGCACCACTACTTTCTTGTTTCTTGTTTTTGTTTGTTTTGTTGGTTTTTGAGACAGGGTTTCCTGTGTAACCCAGACTGACCTGGTACTCAGTATGTAGATCAGGCTGACCTTGAACTCATAGAGATCCACCTGCTTCTGCCTTCCAGGTGCTTGAATCAAAGGCATGCACCACCAAGCCTGGCTATTTTTGTTTGTTTGTTTGTTTGTTTTGTTTTTCGAGACAGGGTTTCTCTGTATGGCTTCGCGCCTTTCCTGGAACTCACTTGGTAGCCCAGGCTGGCCTCGAACTCACAGACATCCGCCTGCCTCTGCCTCTCCAGTGCTGGGATTAAAGGCGTGTGCCACCACCGCCCTGCCGTTGTTTTGTTTTTTAAAGTCAGTGTGTGTGTGTGTGTGTGTGTGTGTGTGTGTGTGTGTGTGTGTGTGTGTAGCTCACAGTACAGGTGTGGAGGTCAGAGGACAATTTCCAGATGCCAGTTCTCTCCTCCCATTCTGCAGACCCTGGGGCGATGGATTTAGATTGACAGTCCTAGCAAGCGCTCTTACCCACTGAACCACCTTGCCAGCCTGTGTTTTCATCTTTGAGGGAAGGCTCATGTTGCCAGCTTGGCCTTGAACTTGCTATGCAATTGAGGATGACCTTGATCTTCTTGATTTTCTGATCTTCCTACTTTCATGTCCCCATACTAGGATTACAGGCCTGTGTCCCTATGCCCAGTTTTATGGGGTACTGTGGGTTAAACCCAGGATTTTATACATGCTAGGCAAGCACTCTACCAGCTGAGTTATAACAGTGTGTGTGTGTGTGTGTGTGTGTGTGTGTGTGTGTGTGTGTGTTTGAGGCAGGTTCTAATAAAAGCAGGGGCTGGTCTCAAACTTGCTATGTGGCTGAGTGTGGCCTTGAACTCCTGATCATCCTGCCCTTACCTCCTAATGCTGGAATTACAGACATGCACCATCATACCAAGCTTTAAATATTTATATTGTTTACTTGACCATTTGAGTCCTTGGCATTGTGCTGGCTCCTTGGATATAGGTAGCAAGGGATGAATTATTAAAAACTAGTCTGGAGATCAATGTGACATAAAATATACATTCATATAAATTTATGTCCATTAATCCTATTTGCAGAATTTTTGTACAGAAATAAGATCATCAATTGCACATTAAACATTGAAAAGAAAAATTTTTTTTGGTAGAGGTAGAAGCTGGGAAGCTACAGAATGTTCTTCAGCAAAGGAAGGATTGAGTAATTGCGGTTTACCTACACCATGGGGCCTGATATGGCTATTACAAGGAACAAGTTAAAGCCACGGCTTGGGTCCAAGCCAGTAAGTACAACTCCGTGAGTGACCGGGGCAGAGGGATGCTAGTTCAAGGCCTGTAAAACTCGGTGAGGCCTCGTCTCAAAAATGAGAGGACACAGACTGGGAGAAGTCCAGACAGGAGCCTAGTGTATGGTCATCAGAGAGGCTCCATCCAGCAACTGATTTCGGAAGCAGATGCAGAGACAGCCAAACATTGGATGGAGCTCCGTGAATCCTTCAGAAGATGGGGAGCCAGAGGGTCAGGACACCACAAGAAACCCCACAGGAACAACTAACCTGGCTGATAGGGGTTCACAGAGACTGAACAGACAACCAAGGAGCCTGCATGGGTCTGACCTAGACTCTCTGCGTATATGTTATGGTTGTGTAGCTTGGTGTTCTTGTGGGACTCCTAACAGTGGGAGTGTCTGTCTGTCTGTCTCTGATGTTTTGCCTGCTTTGGGGACCCTTTTCCTCCTCCTGGGTTGACTTGTCAAGTCTTAATATGAGGAGAAGTGCCTGATCTTATTGCAACTGAATATGCCATGGTTGGTTGATATCCCTAGGAGGCCTGCCCTTCTCTGAAGGGAAACAGAGGAGGAGTGGATGGGGGTGAGGGGACTGGGAGGAGAGGAGGGAGGGGAAGCTGCAGTCAGAACGTAAAATATGAGAGAATAAATTAAAAAATAATAATTGCATAAATGAAGTAATTATTTCAATTAAAATTCTAAATGACATTTTTAAACTTTAAATTGTAAAATAGCCAGGCAGTGGTGCACACCTTTAATCCCAGCACTCAGGAGGCAGAGCCAGGTGGATCTCTGTGAGTTCGAGGCCAGCCTGGTCTACAGAGCAAGATCCAAGACAGGCATCAAAACTACACAGAGAAACCCTGTCTCGAAAAAACAAACAAACAAATTATAAAATAAAGAGGCAGAAAAGAGAAAAAAAAAGTGAAAGAGGGGGCTGGACATGGTGGCGCACACCTTTAACTCCAGCCGTTGGGAGGCAGAGACAGGTGAATTCTGTGAGTTTGAGGCCAGCCTGGTCTACAGAGTGAGCCCCTGTCTTTAAAAATACACTTAATTAACTAGTCAGTACTGGCAATGCAGCTCCATGGTAGAGTGCTGCACCCTCACCAAAATAAAAGTTCTAAACATGATGATGTGGAGGGAGGAGTCTGGGTGAACGGCAAAAATTACTTTCCTCAGAAAATTCTGGGCTGCAGAATCCTTCTAGGCATTCTGTATCCAGGGAATTCAGAAGTTGTCTCCAAGTGTTTGCTTTCCCTTTTTCCATTTTCATGTTTGTATGTATGTGTGTGATATGCATGCGGGCACACGTGTATGTAGGTACATATACATGTGGAAGCTGGAGTTTAATGTCAGGACACGTCATCCTCAGTTGCTCTTCCACCTTATTCACTGAGGCAGGGGCTCTCAATCAAATCTGGAGCTGGCCAATCCGGCTCCACTCACTGGCAGCTTGTTCTGGGGATGCAATCTCCACCTTCTGAGGCCATATGTGGGCCACCACACCCACCTGGCTGTTACCGGGCCTGGAGATCCAAACTTGAACTCCTGTCCTTACTCTTTTTTTTTTTTTGAGGCAGGGTTTCTCTGTGTAGCTTTGGTGTCTGTCCTGGATCTCGAACCGTAGCCCAGGCTGGCCTCAAACTCACAGAGATCCGCCTGGCTCTGCCCCTCAAGGGCTGGGATTAAAGGTGTGCGCTGTTGCCGCCGCCGCCACCGCTGCCACCACCACTGCCCGGCATCTGTCCTTACTCTTGTTCAGTGAATGCCACTGTGAGTGCTGAGCCCTGTCCCAGGCCCTATCTCCAGGTTTTTGTTTGTGGTGCTGCACACTAAACCCAGGACCTTCGGAACGCTGGGGAAGTGCTTTACCACTGAGCTCCATCTCCAGCCGGCTTCCGGTTAGGGGTTATAAAATTGCTACAGGGCAGGAGAGATGGCTCAGTGGACCGCTTGCCTAGTATACAGGAGGCCCTGGTATTAACATCCTGCACCCAAAGCAGGAAGTAGGTCTTGGGGTGGAGCTCAGCTGATACAGTGCTGGTCAGCACGCACCAGGTCCTGGGTTCAATTTCCAGCAATGAATAAAACTCTCAAAAATTAGAGTGGTGGTTTGCACCACTCATATCAGCACTTTGGGGGTAGAGACAGGAGGATCAGGAGTTCAAGGTCATCCCCAGCTATGTAACAAACTTGAGGCCAGCTTCAGCTACTTGAGATTCTGTATTTTAAAGAAACAAAAGAAAGAAAAAAAGAAAGAAAAAAATCCTGTTTCAAGAAACTGAGAAAGGCCTGAAAGTGTCAAGGCTATCTTGTGGGACAAATTATGTCCCCACTCTCACGGTTCTCTTCCACTGTGTAGCTATTTCTTCCAACCTGAAACATTCCCTCTTGGAAGGAGGAGGGAGGACTTAATGAAATCTATAATACCTATAAAATAAAGGGAAGTTAAAGGCTCAGGAAGATCCTGAAACTTACAGGACTGACAGGTCCCTCCATAATGTTATAGAAACAGAGCAATTAATTACTAGGGAGAGGAGACTCTCTTCTAGGGCAGAGGTGGAGTCAGGAGCTCCATGGATGCAGTTTTCTTGGGTTGTCACCCATACTGTATTGGGCTTCTTGGTGACAGAGCTCCCTTTGAGCCACCCATGTCCCTGGAAGTAACCCAAAAGACCTTATAGGTTCACTACAGCAGTCTTGGGTAGAATCATTTCTTCAGTCTGTCATTGATGCTTAGTCTGGGGTAGGATGTCTATTCATGTCTCCCCAAGGAAAAGTCACAGAGCAGCAAACATTTGGTAAAAATTAGATCAATGGTAGGCCAGCAAGGGCTGGGTGTGGTGGCGCACACCTTTAATCCCAGCACTTGGGGAGGCAGAGGCAGGCAGATTTCTCTGAGTTCTAGGACAGCCAGGGCTACATAGACTGCGTCTCAAAAAACCCAAAGAAGAAGAAGGAGAAGGAGGAGGAGGAAGGGAAAAGAAAAAAAAAGGAAAAGTAAAAAAAAGTTAGGCCAGCAAAGCAAGATGGCTCAGCCTATAAAGGCACCAGCTACAGCCACCAAGCCTAATAATCCAAACTGAATCCTCAGGCCCCACATGATGGAGAGAGAGATCCGGCCCCAGCAAGTTGTCCTCTGACCTCCACACGAATGTCATTCATGTTCCCTTCCATAATAAACAAATAAATCTTGAAAAGTCAGATCAATGGGGGCTGGGAGGATGGCTCAGTGGGTAAGAGGGCATGCTATGTAAGCATGAGGACCTCAGTTGAATTCCCAGCATCCGCTTAAAAAGCCAGGCATGGCCGGGCGGTGGTGGCGCACGCCTTTAATCCCAGCACTCGGGAGGCAGAGCCAGGCGGATCTCTGTGAGTTCGAGGCCAGCCTGGGCTACCAAGTGAGTTCCAGGAAAGGCGCAAAGCTACACAGAGAAACCCTGTCTCGAAAAACCAAAAAAAAAAAAAAATAAAATAAAAAGCCAGGCACAACTGTATGTGCCCGGAACCTCAGCACTTGGGAGATCCCAAGAAGTTATTGGGGAGACCCTTTCTCAAAGCAATGTGATGGTTTGAATGAGGATGTCTCCTATGAGCTCAGATGTTTGAATACTTGGTCCTCATCTGGTGGCTCCGTTTGGGGAGGCTTATGTGTGGCCTTGGAAGAAGTATGTCACTGCGGGTAGGCTTTAGAATTTTTTAGATTTACTCAATTTATTTTATGTGTATGTTTTGTCAGCATGCACGTATGTGCACCACATGCATATTTGGTGCCCTTGGCTGTCAGAAGAGGGCATCATATCCAGTGGAAATGAAGTTACAGATGGTTGTGAGCCATTATGTGGGTGCTGAGAACCAAACCCAGGCTCTCCGCTAGAGCAAAGTGCTCTTAACTGCTGAGCCGTCGCTCCAGTCCCTAGGGATGGGCTTTGAGTTTTAAAAGCCACACGTTATTCCCAGTTCTCTCTCCTTCATGTTTGTGGTTTAAGATGGGAGCAGTTTTCAGCTCCAGCTGCCATGTCTGGCCTGAGGCCATGCTAGCTCCACCATCATGGACCCCAACTCTCTGGAACTGTAAGCCTGAATCAACCTTTCTTGGCCAAGGCAGCTCATCACAGCAATAGAAAAGTAACTAATACAGAATAAAGCAGAAAGCAATAGGGGAAACGCCTAATGTCTTTCTCTAGCCTCTGCATGTCTAACCATGGGCCCACACACTTGCATACTCAATGTGCACATACCAGACACACATACACCACGTACAAAACAAGCAACACACACACACACACACACACACACACACACTAGATCAATGATTGGGACGACGGGAGATATATATGTCCAGGTGCTAGTGAGGCTGGAAAACCAATCTCCTGAATTCTGCCAACTTGAACCTGCTGTCATAGAAGTAGCTTTCCACTTTTTTTTTTTGTTTTGTTTTGTTTTGTTTTTTGTTTTTTTTTTTCGAGACAGGGTTTCTCTGTGTAGCTTTGCGCCTTTCCTGGAACTCGCTTTGGAGACCAGGCTGGCCTCGAACTCACAGAGATCCGCCTGGCTCTGCCTCCCGAGTGCTGGGATTAAAGGCGTGTGCCGCCGCCGCCGCCGCCGCCGCCGCCGCCGCCGCCGCCGCCGCCGCCGCCGCCGCCGCCGCCGCCGCCGCCGCCGGGCAGCTTTCCACTTTTATCTAGAGGCATCAGGTCTTTTTTGTGGAACGACCTGTAACAGACAGATCTGTCTCCACCATCCTCCTGGATGCTTGTAGAATCAAGGTCCTGAAAGAAAGAAGGCAGCTCAAGATACAGCCCCTGAGAAAGTGTGCCACCAACCCAGATAGTTGCACTAAACAGCCATTTTACATCTGCAGAAACCTGGGAAGGTGCAAAGAGGTGGAACCCAGGTGTGTGTGTGTGTGTGTGTGTGTGTGTGTGTGTGTGTGTGTGGAGAGAGAGAGAGAGAGAGAGAGAGAGAGAGAGAGAGAGAGAGAGAGAGAGAGAGAGAGAGAGAGAGAGAGAGAGAGAGATTATAGAAGCCAGAAAGGACACCAGATCCCCTGGAGCTGGAGTTAAAGGTAATTGTGAGCAGCTCAATGTGGGTGCTGGGAATTGAACTCTGGTACTATGCAAGAGCAATATATGCTTAACTGCTGAGCCATCTCCCTAGCCTTTTGCTTTTGCTCTTTTGAGAAAAGAGCAACAAACTCCTATGTAGCCAGAGATGACCCTGAACTGATGATCTGCCTGGCTCTCCCTCCCACTATGCTGGGATTGCAGGCGTGCATCACTGTGCCCAGTTTTCATGAGGCACTGCGGATTGAACCCAGGGCTTCACACATGCTAGTTGCCACATCCCTAGACCTTCACTTTCTTGCTGGGCTGCTCAGAAAGCAGGAGAGGTGTCCTGGTTAGTTTTTATTGTCACCGTGACACAAGCTAGAGTCACCTGGGAAGACAGAACCTCAGTTGAGGAAATGCTGCCAGACTGTCCTGTGGGCATGTCTGTAGGGAATTTTTTCTTTTTCTTTCTTTTTTTTTTTTTTTTTCTGGAGCTGAGGACCAAATCCAAGGCCTTGCACTTACTAGGCAAGCGCTCTACCACTGAGCTAAATCCCCAACCCCAGGGATTTTCTTGATTGCTAATTGATGTAGGAGGCTCCAACCCACTGTGGGAGGTACCATCCCTAGGCAAGGTAAGCAGTGTTTCTCCTTCCTCGTGGTTTCTGCTTCAGTTCCTGCCCTGACTTCCCTCAGTGATGGACTGGAACTTCCTCCCCATTTGCTTTGATTGTGGTCAACCAGGACATCAGTGCATGCTCAAGAAGATTCCTTCTACCTCTGTTCGGCACAGCAGTGGAGCACGTTTATGTCCCAAATAGCCCAGGACCACGGGGTGACATGGAACCAGCTGCAACATGTTGGTGCAGTTTTAGTGCTAGGCATTGATTTGGGAAGCTAGAAGGCCAGGAGAGCCCAGGAATTGGGACTCTCAGGACTCCACCGTCATAGCCCAGTGCTCACCACACTCCAGACCAGTTCTAAAGCATTGCATGAATTACCTCACTCAAGCCCAACCTCAAAGCCAAGGTAACCACTATTATTCTCCACTTTGCAGATGGTAAATACAAAGAGTAACTTGCAATTTATCCAAAGACACAGCCAGAAAGGACTGATAAGTCTGCAAAGTTGGGACACAAATGACTACCCTACACATAATAATAATAATAATAATAATAATAATAATAATAATAATGTAAATTGCTGAATATAGAAGATCTTTCTTCCTCAAACTCACAGAAAGCTGCCTGCCTCTGCCTCCCAAATGCTGGGATTAAATGCGTGTGCCTCCATGCCCAGCCCCAAAATTGCCTCTTGAGTGGCTGGTCTCAGTCTCAGGACAATGATGATTAATTAATGGAGCACATGGGAGTAAACAAAACAAAGTAAACAAAGTTTAAGGGAAACTGAGGAAAATGAGAAAGTAAGGTGGGGGGATGAGAGACACTCCTAAGATTAGGAGGGGTTTCAAGAGAGGAGAGAACTACAGAGCCACTTTGTAGGGGCTTTTAATAGGGCCTCCAGCAGAAACTGGGCAAAGGCTGGAGGCAGTTTCTACAGAGACTAGTTAATTCTCTAGGCTTCTCCCAGGCCAGACCAATGGGGGTCCACATGTCATGTTCCCAGGCTCACCAGGTAGATAATCAGGAGCCGCTCATGTACTGCTTGTTCAGTTCGGAGTGGTCCACATGTTGAAGCCCCTCTGTCCATCTGTGATTTGTATCTGCTGACCTTGGCTCCTCTGCTGGCCACTGGACCTGGGGACCTCGCAGTGTCTGACCTTGGCTCCTCTGCTGGCCACTGGACCTGGGGATCTCACAGGTGTTGCCAGTTGACTTTGACTAGTGTCCCGGGGGCCTGATGTTAATTAAACTGTACGTGCTGCCTTTGTTTTCACTTTTACCATGGGCCATTTTCTCTTTATTGCCTACAGAGAACATCCTGCCCACTTCCCTTCTTTTCCTTCTCTCTTCCTCCCACCCCTCCCTCCTTTCTCCCTTCTCTTTTTTTCAAAATGTGTGTGTGTGTGTGCCCGTGTGTGTGTGTGTGCCCGTGTGTGTGTGTGTGTGTGTGTGTGTGCCCGAGCATGCACACGAGCGTACCTGTATATATGAGTGCCGCGGTGCCTGTATGGTGAGGCTCAGAGGACAAACTTGGCTGTCTGTCCTCCCCTTCCACTTTGTCTGAAACAAGAACTCTCTTTCTCATCTCCCTCTCTCTCCCTCTCTCCTAAGGCCCTGGAGTTTCTGGGGATCTCAGCCTCTTTGACTCCCGTCTCCCCGTGGGAACTCTGAGGACGACAGATACTTGCTAACACATCTGATTTTATGTGATTCTGGAAACTTGAAGTCAGGCCCTCCACGCTTGCTTGGAAAGCGCTTTATCTACTGTGCCATTTCCCCAGGCACCTGTCTAGTTCTCTTAAAAAGACAGAGTCTCGCCGGGCGATGATGGCGCATGCCTTTAATCCCAGCACTCGGGAGGCAGAGCCAGGCGGATCACTGTGAGTTTGAGGCCAGCCTGGGCTACCAAGTGAACTCCAGGAAAGGCGCAAAGCGACACAGAGAAACCCTGTCTCGAAAAACCAAAAAAAAAAAAAAAAAAAAAGACAGAGACAGAGTCTCACTATATAAACCAGGCTGGCCTCAAGTTCAGAGATCCACCTGCTTCTGCCTGCTGAGTGCTGGGATTAAATGGGATCCACCAAGTGGGTAGTAGGACTCCAGGCCAGGTCCTCTGAAAGAACAGCAGGAACTTTCAACCTCTGAACCATCTCCCCAAGCTTCTGAGTTTTTGAGACAATGTCTCATGTAGCCCAAGCTGGCCTCAGACTCTCTGTGTGGCTGAGGATGGCTTTGACCTCCTGGTCCTGGGGTCCCCGGAGAGTGTCACCATGCCCTCTTGCTGACTTACCCTTCTTTCTTGTTCTGACAGAGTTTTGCTTTGTAGATCAGGCTTGGCTTTGAACTCTAGATTCTCCTTCTCCAGCATCCCAAGTGCCAGCATGCCCAGCGGGAAAGACCTTTCTAGAGAGACCCTGGGCTGAGGGTAAGGACATTCCCAAAAAGATCGAAAAGAAGCAGGAGGAGGAGGAGAAGGAGGAGCAGGAGCAGGAGGGGTCTAGGAAGTTTATTTTTCATTGTGCTTATGGATAAAACGTTTACCCATTTTAAAATTCCAGCCCTTATGTGAATCTGAGCAGGCTTCTGCTTGAAGGGCTCTCCCAGGATCTCCTGGCTGAGTGCTTGCCTAGCAAGCGTGAGGCGCAGTGCCAGCTGCAGCGAGGCAGAGCCCAAAATTATTTGGGAAAAGGGTGAAGGTTAGGAAAACAAGACAGTAGGTACTGCCCCATCCTCCTGAGACCGCTGTTCCCCACACCAGCAGGGGAGACTGGGACAGAGAACCTACATCTAGGATCACCAGAGGGCCACAGTGAAGCCAAGGACCGCGGTATAAGCCTGTAATCCTAGTACTTGGGAGGCTGAGGCAGGATTGCCATGATTCTGCCATGATTCGTGATTTGGAGGCCAGCCTGGGCTACAGATTGAGAAGGGTGGGGGTGGGGTATGGTGGAGCATGCCTTTAATCCCAGCACTCACCAGGCAGAAGCAGATGGAGTTCTGTGAGTTCAAGACCAGCCTGATCTACACATAGGCTGTTTCAGGATAGCCGGAGTTACACAGTAAGACCTTCTAAAATAAAAGCAGGTGGAGGAGGGGGAGGGCGCCATAGTGAGCTATAGTAAGCTCAACGTCCTTCCTCCAAAGCACCAGGGTGGAGGAAACCCCCTTTCTGCCTTCCACCTCCTACCCCCCGCGCTGCATCCCCCCCCCCCCCCCCCCCCCCCCGCCTGCCTGGTGGGATGCAACCTAAGGCTACTGCAGGGACTTTAGAAGCCTGGTCTCACTCTAGGAAGATTAAGTCTGGCCTTCGCCCCGCCTCCTCCCACCCGCTAAGTTTAAAAGCCCTGGCGACCAGCTGGTCCGAAGGATCCTGATTCACAAGTCTCTTGTCCCGTTAGTAGGGTGATCTCTTTCTCCTATTGAGCTCCTTGCACAGCCGGTTAGGTCCTCCCGCTCTTCTCCAGTGTAGGTGCCCTCAGGGGTCGCGCCATGTCCCGCCCAGAGCCCCAGCCGCTTGTTCCCTCAGGCGCTGAGGTCCAGCCGGGGCGCTTGGGCCCCTGTCCCGTGGCTGCGTCCCCAGTGGTCCCGCGCCTAGCTCGGGGACGCCTGGAGTCCTCCTTTTCTGTCGAGGCCATCCTGGCGAGACCCGAGAGCCGTGAGACAGCTGCCACCCCTCTGCAGCTCTCTTCCTGCGCCAGTCTGAACCTCAGCTCCCGGTCACAATACCCGGCCCTGCCCTGGGTGTGCTCGGCAGCGACTTGGCTGCCCGCCTACCTGAGCATGGGCATCTACCCACTGTGCTCCACGCCCTGCGTGCCTGGACTGAACGTGGCTCGCCTCTTCTGCCAGCAGGGCCTCGGCCTCACAGGTACATGGATGGAGCTTGGAAGCCGTAGCAGATGGCATCGAAGGGAAATCCTAGAGTTAGCCAGGGGCGATGGTGTGTGCCTGTAATCACAGCGCTGTAACAACCATGTCAAGTTCAGAAGACAGCTTTTCACACATTCCTTCCTAGTCCTCTGGCTCTTTTACACTTCCAGGTTATTTATTTATTTTTAATGTATATTCATATGTATGCAGGTGAGTGCACATGGGTGTGGATATCGGAGGTCAACATCAGGTGTCCTCAATACCTTTCCACCTTATTTTTTTTAAAGATGCTTTTACTTTTATTTATGTGTATGTGTGAATGTATGCCATGTGTGTACACCTGAGGTGGCCAGAGAAAACATCGGATTCCCTGGAGCTAGTTACAAGTGGTTGTAACTCACTCCAGGGAATCCGGACATGGGTGCTGGGAACCACACCTGAGCCCTCTGGAAGAGCAGCGATTGCTTGTAATTGCCAAGCTATCTCTCTAGTCCTTTTCATCTTAATTTTGAGAAAGGGCCTCTCCCTTAATCTGGGGCTCGTCAGTTGGCTAGACTGGCTGGCCGAAAAGCTCCCCAAGCACCACCACCTGTCTCCACAAGCTCAGCCCTGCTATTTTCTTTTTTTCCTTTGTGCTGGGGATCAGTCTTATGCCATTTACTGATTTACTGAGTCATCTGCCCGGGTTTTTCGGGGTTATTTCTGTACAGCGTCTTCCCACTGCCCTAAATTGCCTGGCCAAGGGAAGGGGAGAGATTTGGAGCCTGTGGGTTTCTCTCTCCTCAATGGTGTGTGTGTAGAGCGCGGGGAAGGGGGCAGGTGGCTGCTGGCTGACTTCCTTTGCTGTTGGTTGTTCTTCAGGCTCGGAGCTGCCTTACTGTGCAGGCCTCTGGAGCCCTCTGGACTGGGCACCTACCATGGACCTTCAGGACGCAGAGAGACACCAAAAGAGGGTCCGCACAATGTTTAACCTGCAGCAGCTGGAGGAGCTGGAGAGAGTGTTTGCAAAGCAGCACAACCTGGTAGGGAAGAAGAGGGCCCAGCTGGCTGCCAGGCTGCACCTGACCGAGAACCAGGTGAGGACAGGGACCCGGGGCTCAGGCTGTGTGGGGATTGTCACCACCTTCTGATAGGCTCATAGTAAGGGATGGGAGGAAGACATGACCTTTTTTCTGGACTAGGATGCTGGGGGGACAGGCCCTAATGGTTTACACATTCCCTATGTCATATAATATTCCTATTTGGAGTCACATTACAAACATAATGTTCCTCTAGCCCTTGCTCCTTTTTATTTCTCCTGTGTGTTTTGCATATGTGTATGCATGTTTTGCATGTGGGCAGGCACACTTGTGTGCCAGTGTATGTGCATGTGGAGGAGGCCCAGGGTTGATGTCAGGGATCATTCTCAGTTGCTCTTCCACTTTGTTCGCTGAGGCAGAGTCTCTCAATCAAACCCATTGCTGGTTCATGTGGGGCTAGCTTGCTCTTCTAGGGAGCCTGTCTCTGCTTGCTGAGGCTGGAGTTACAGGTGGGCCACTTGGCATTCATGTGAGTTTCTGGGGATCTGAACTCTGCTCTTTGCAAGCCTGAGACTTGGGTCATCTGAGCCATTTCCCCAGCCTCCTCTAGTACCTTCTGAGTGTTCCCATGCTAAACAAGGGGCTGTCAGCAAAACCAAGTGGGTATTCAAGAGACTCGATATTTAGGTTACGACTGTTCCTTTGGCCCCATATTGTCCTGTTATTGTGCCATTACTCTGTCCCATTGTAGGCAAGCTTCTCAGGAGTTTGCTGTGCTCACTCCCATCCTGTCCTCTCCTCCATTCACTCTGCTTTTCCATGTGCGTGCGTGCGTGCGTGCGTGCATGCGTGCGTGCGTGCGTATGTGTGTCTGCCTATCTGTTTTGAAACAGGTTCTCATGTATCCCAGCCTGGTTTTGAACTTGCTACATAGCCAGAGATAATTTTGAACTTCTAATCCTCCTGCCTCACCTCCCAAATGCTAGGATGACATGCGTTTACCACGGTGCTGAGTGTCAAATCCGGAGATTTATGTGTGCTAGACCAGTGTTCTGCCAACTGATCAAATACAGGCTCTCTGGTGTCTCTTGAAGTCACCCCTCCATGATGATTTTCCCTCTGTTTCATCAAAACATCCAAGTTGTCAAAGCCAACAACTGTTCCTCCGCTCAGCTGACTCCTGAGCTTCACGGCTCTCATGATTAACTACACCTCCCCGACTTGGACACATTCTCCTCTTGGCCTTCCTCCAACCTCTCCAGCCATCGTTGTCTCCTTTCTAGGCCACTCTCCCCTTCGGGACTTCCTGCCATTTAGTCTCATCTATAGCCATGGTTTAAATGCCATCTCTAAGTTGATGGCTCAGATTTATATTCCCAATCCAAACTTCTCTGCTAGGAACCGAACTTCATCCTACACAAGCTCTCTACCATTAAACTACATCTGCAGCCCCTAACTACCTTCTTAAAATCTCCACTTAGACGTCTCTGGGAAGGCATTGCAAACTTTACAAAACCTCAATTCTTTAACTCCTTTTCTTCCCTAAATCTGTTCCTTTCCTTATCCATGGTCAGACACCCCCAGCCAGTTACTTGACAATGGAGTCATCCTGGATTTCTCTTCTTCCTCCTACTCCTAACCCTCTGCAAGCCCTCACTGGTCCCCTCTACCTCTAAACTGCAGATGGAATTGCTTCCCTTTCCCACTGCCCCGCTTTATCTCTGCATCTCCCTCCCTCACCCCGCATCACCGCTATGGTCTCCTGGCTGTCTTCTTGCCTTTGTCTTCATCCAGCTGTGCAGTTCAGGACGATGTCACATCCCATGTACAAGCCTCCAAAGGGACTCTCCCTCCCTGTGGCCTTCAAGGTCCCGGGTGTCCTGGCTCTTCTGAACTCCCACTTCCCTGCCCTTCCTCCCTTGCAACTCTGCTCTCCTTGCCGGTCCTCACCTTGAGTTTGATGTCAACCGAGGGCCATCCCATAGGCTGTCTCCCTGCTCTACCCGGTCTGCTTCTCTCTGTCCCCACTAGGATGGACCTCCTCCTCAAGGAGATCACCCAACCCAAGCCTCTGTGCCTCCGCTTATATCTTCTGGTTCTCACTAGATGGTGAGTTCCAGGGGACAGGGACCTTGCCTCTCTCACCACTGTCACTGTCACCTAGTACAGCACAGCACACTGTAGTCATAGTACTCGCTTGGGGCTAGAGCATAGCTCAGCTGGTAGAGTGCTTGTCTCAGATGCACCAAGTCCTGGATTCAATTTCCAGTGCCACATAAAATGGGGCATGGTGGCACACACCTGCAATCCCAGCACTTGGGAGGTGGAAGCAGGAGAACCAGGAGTTCAAGGTCATCCGGAGCTACACAGTGAGTCTGAGGCTAGCCTGGGTGGTATGAGACTCCATCACAAAACAACAAAGGTACACCAGGGGTGAATGGGTGGTGACAGGAGTGGCCTTTTGGAGGAGATGCTTGACTTGTCAGGAAGAACAGATTTTGTCCAGACAGCAAGAGGTGGGCAGCTCCAGAAGTGAGTGGAGGGTGAGAGGGACCTGCTGGCCAAATGCTGATGCCTGTCCACTGCTCCCAATTACAGGTGAGGATCTGGTTCCAAAACCGCAGAGTGAAGTATCAGAAGCAGCAAAAACTGAAATCTCCTTCCTCCTCTGCCATGGAAGAGCCCTCCAGCAGCTCAGATGGCAACATCCAGAGTGAAGATGCGGAGTCAGGAGATGGCAGTTAAGAACTGAGTCAGAGGCTTGCTATGTGGGCTAGTTTCTTCCTGGGCCACCTGCTGGACCACCTCCCAGTCCCACATCTCAGTGAAGGGCTTCCTTAAGGTCAAAGGACACCAACTGTACTTGAACAATCAAGCAAGAGATCCCTGGGAGCAGACTGATGGGATGATCTACGTCCTTGGCTAGGACAGCTGGTATATTAACAGCTTACACATCTCTCCTGGGTGATAGGAGGTCTGTAAAGCACTTACAGAGTGCAAGCCCCGTGGTCAGGGTGTGGAACCCATGAGGTTTAAAGGTCCTGTCACCTAGGAAATGGAAGCACCTTTCCCAGCTCTGCCCTGAGGACGGATTCATCCACTCTTTCTTGGCCTCGCTGTGGAGAAGGGGCCTCCCTGGATGATCATCTGGGTGTGGAAGACTCTCCCTGGAGTCTGGAGGGAAGCACGTTGCTTAGCCTACTTGGTACAATTTCCCACATTTCAACCCTACTCCTCTTCATCTTCTCCACCCACCTCTGTATCTGAGGATGACTTTGGATTCCTGATGCTCTTGCCTCTACTTCCCACATGCTGGGATGACAGCTTTTTTTTTTTTTTTTTTTGACACAGATTCTCATTATGTGGCACAGACTGACCTCACACTCATGGAAGCTCTCCTGCCTCAGCCTCTCTAGTGCTAAGATAACAGGTGAAAGCCGCCATGCTTTGCCCAAAGTTTTCTGTTTTGTCTGTTACCAGTTTCAATATGGGCTCAGGTTTATGTAATTGTTTCCCTGGAGCAATACACTACTTTGCCCGCCAACTTTTTCTCTAAAGCGCCGACCTTTTTCCCCCTAAATTTATGTTGACCTCCTTTTGTCACACCTTTTCACCCAGCATTGACAATATAGTTCCTCCCTGAATGACCCTCTCACCCTGCTCATTTCTTGCCAGGAAGCCTGCTGAGAGCTTATTCTCATGAAGTCAGCCTCCACCGTTTAAGAGCTGATTTCTGTAGTGCAGACTGTTCATGCACGGTTCCTGGGCTAAGGTGAGGTGATGGGGAGAAAGAAGGCCTGATCTTCCTCTATGAGGTTGTTGTCAGGGCCCAGTTTCCTGGGGAAAGAGGAAGGAAGGTGGATGGTGGGAACTGAGCTTCAAAAGTCCCAGCACACAAGACAGCACATGCCTTTAATCCCAGCACTCGGGAGGCAGAGCCAGGCAGATCTCTGTGAGTTCGAGGCCAGCTTGGTCTACAGAGTGAGGTCCAGAACAGTCATGACTGTTACACACAGACATCTTGTCTTGAAAAACAAAAACAAAAAACCCAACAACTTGTAGACATTAAATGTCAGGTTAAAGGGAACCCAGAGCCTTGTCTCAAGAAGCCATCCTCTGGATCTGAGAGGGTAGTGCAGACCTGTAGTGGTCCCCCCCCCCCAAGACAGGGTTTCTCTGTGAAACAGTCCTGGCTGTCCTGGAACTCACTCTGTAGACCAGGCTGGCCTTGAACTCACAGAGATCTGCCTGTCTCTGGCTCCCCAGAGCTGGGATTAAAGGCATGCACTACCACCACCCTGTCTGAAGACCTGTAGTGTTAACAGTAGGGAGGTTAAGGCAGAAGGATGGTGAACTTGAAGTCAGCCAGAGCTACCATAGTGAGTTTGAGGCCAGCCTAGAGTAAACAGTGAGATGCTGGTATGTCAAAAACAAGAGCTGGTAGAAGCCTCAACCAACAAAGACTCTTGCTGCCAAGCCTGAAGATCTGAGTTTGATCCCTGGAACCTGCATGATGGAAGGAGAGAACTGTCTTCCCCAATGCACACACCCACCCACATATAGACACACTCACAAAGTAACTGTAAGAAAACCAAAATTTTACCAAAAAAATGGGGCTGGGCGGGCAGTGGTGGCACACACCTTTAATCCCAGCACTCGGGAGGCAGAGCCAGGCAAATCTCTGTGAGTTCGAGGCCAGCCTGGTCTACAGAGCGAGATCCAGGACAGGCACCAAAACTACACAGAGAAACCCTGACTTGGAAAAAAACAAAACAAAAAAACAACCAAACAAAATGGGGCCAGAGAGATGGCTTAGCAGTTAAAAGCACTTGTTGCTCTTGCAGAGGACTGGGGTTTGATTCTTAGCTCACAACCATATAACCCAAGTTCAGGGGATCCAAAGCATTTTTCTAACTTCTGCAGGTACCACATACATGCAGGCAAAGATTCATACATGTAAAAAATAAAAAAAAACTTAAATATTCACAAAAAACGGTAATGAAAAGAGAAATTAAAAAATTGAAACCTGTCTCTGTCCATGTCCTCAGGGAAATCCTTCTGAATGCTGGACTCAAAAGTCCTGTTCATCAAGGAGTCCAGCCACAGCTGTCTCCTTCAGGAACAACTGACTCACTGTGTGTCTGCATATCTATATGTGTTCACTGGAGGCTAGAGGTCAACACTAAATGTCTTAACTGCTCTCCTTGTGTTTTGAGACAGGTTCTCCTCTTGAACCTAGAGCGAGTCCATTTGAATAGGCTAGTTGGCCAGAGCCCTAGGTATCATCCTCTTTCTACCTCCTCAACCCTAGGATTACCAACGTGTGCCGCCATGGCCAGCCTGCTACATGGTGCTGGGGCTCAAACTCAGGTCCTCATACTTATGTGGCAAACACAGCCCCAACTGGCTCACTTTTAAAAAAATTCATATTCAGGAGGCAGAGGCCAGTTTGATCTCTGTGAGTTTCAGGCCAGCATGATCTATATAGAGACCTTGCCTCAAAATAAACAAAAAATAAAAACATTACTTATGAAATAATTACTAGGCTGTTACCTAATGCCAAAGTTTCACTATGAAACCATAGCAGAGCAGACATAGGTCCCTTTTCAGGGACTGCATAGTCAACTGAAGGACAAAACAACATAAGGTATGGTGGTCAGGTCTAGCTGCAGGAACAGGAACACCCCTCTCCAAGCCTCAGAACAATGCCTGTGTACATTCATTTCTGCATCTAGTTAAGGGGTCCTCACACCTGAGGTCCTGTGACTACTGCTCCCTAACTCCACTCTGCAAAGTCAAGAGAGTCCCTGTCAACTCAGAGGCACTGACTGGTCCAGCCTGCTTAAAATAAGACAGTCTGACCAGCTGCAGGAGGGTTTATAGAAAAAGGAAATAATGTTTTTCTTTTTAATTTTTGTTTAATGTGTATGATTGCTTTGCCTGCGTGTGCATATGTGCACTATGTGTGTGCCTGGTGCCTAAGGAGGTTGGAAGAGGGCATCAGAGCCCTCTGGAACTGGAGTCACATACAGATGGTTGTGAACCAGTGTTGGGAGCCAAACCTGGGTCCTCTGTTAGAGCAACAAGTGTTAACTGCCCATCATGTCTCCAGTCCCTAAATTTTCTTTTCAGACAGGTTTTCACGTACTCCAGGCTAGCCTTATGTTTATTATGTAGCTGAGGGCGACCTTGAAATTCTGGTCCTCCTGCCTCCACCTGAGCGCGGAGGTATTAGGCTTAGCTCATCGTGTTGGCTTTAAGTAGTGTTGGGGCTCAAACCCTCTACCTGCATTCAAGGCAAACACTAACAGAAATGTTGCCAACGGACGGAGGGGCGTTTTTAACCTGTGAGTGAGCCGCGTCCACTAAACTGCTTCTCCTTTCAGGATGAGGGCCAAAGTGAACATGAGTAAGTCAGGCTTCTGCTGTCCCACACCTCTCAGTCTAAAAAAAGGGCTTTGTTTAGTGTTGGAGGATGGTGAGGGGCTTCTGAAGCAGGAGCTCGTGGTCAGCCTGGGATACATAGTGAGACCCTGTCTCAAAAACAAGACAGCGTGAAATGAAGCAACAATGGACACTTAAGAACACAGACTGGGTTTTTTGTTTTGGTTTTTGTTTTGTAGCTAGGGAAAGACTAGGGGTCTACTCCTGGGCTACTTCGTCAGCCGTCACTGGTGGACTCCGACACTGGCCACCGAGTCAGAAACACATACTACCAAAAAGTGCAAGCACAGGCCGTCCCGGTTCCACCCGGACAAGCCACCAAGACAACCAAAACCTTGCCATGCTGCAGAGCGAAGCGGTCGCTGGGGCTCAGCACGTCCTGGGGCGGGGTGGGGATGGAGGGTGGGCGCTCGGCAGCTCGGTGGGCGGGGCCTCCCGGGGCGGGGTCAGGGGTCAGAAGGCGGAGGCGTGCCCAAGATGGCGGCCTCCATGTGCGACGTGTTCTCCTTCTGCGTGGGCGTGGCGGGCGGTGCCCGGGGCGCCGTGGAAGTCCGTTTTGTGAGCAGTGCCAAGGTGAGGCCGGGCCGGATTCCGCCCGGAGAGTCGCCCCGGGGACCCGTGCCCACAGCCTGGGGTCCGGCCCGCACGGCGCCGGCCTGGCCCCTGCTCGGGCCCGGGGCGCAGGGTCTGTCCGCGCTCCCAGGCTCGTGGCGATTTCGCGTGGGGGAAGCCCAGCCTCGGAGCCTGCGTGCGCACCCCTGCCCGCGGGACGGGGCCCACTGGCAGGTGGCGGGGCTGCGGCTCTCCTGGGTGGAGTAGAGACTCCGGGAGGTCCTGGGGTTGGGGCAGTCTCCTGGACCAGCTTTGGGGCTCAGCTGCTGGTCAGGAGGCAGTGGGTGGGGAGTGCTTAGCCGAGGGAACTGAGGTATAAAGCAGCCTGGCACCCCCAGCGACCCTTCTGAGTGAGGTATGGTGGAGACTTGGAGAGCTAGGGAACTTGGACCAGAACCCACGCACCGAGTGCTTATCTGAAGGGTTTTAACAAGAAAATGACATGATTTCGCGATTTGGTTTTTTTTTTTTTTGTTTTTTGTTTTTTGTTTTTTTCAAGACAGGGTTTCTCTGTGTAGCTTTGCGCCTTTCCTGGAGCTCACTTGGTAGCCCAGGCTGGCCTCGAACTCACAGAGATCCGCCTGGCTCTGCCTCCCGAGTGCTGGGATTAAAGGCGTGCGCCACCAACGCCCGGCCCGATTTCGCGATTTGTATCGTGAGCTTTTTGTTTTTTGTTTTTTTGAGACAGGGTCTTATTATGTAGCCCTGGCTGTCCTAGAACTCACTGTGTAGACCATGCTGACCTTTGCCTCTCCAGTTAAAGGTGTGCGCCACTACGCCCGGCTCTATTATCGTGTTTTATTAGTTCCTTGTAAAATAGGAAATGCACATAAATAAAGATAGAAATCACTCCGTATTGTACTTGTGCACATACACGTCTATTAAAGTTACATCTTTAAAAGCTACCTCTTTGGTCTGAAATGAGGTCCTCATGTAAGCTCATCCTGGCCTTCCTACTGTAACTCATCTTCCTGCTATCACCTCCCAAGTGCTAGGTACAGCTTGGTAGTGGCGGAAACATCCCTCCCCTCCTCTGTTGCTTTCAATGCATCCTTTCAGTACATCCTCCCCTATCATTGAGCCCATTTCTTCTTGGTTCAAGAGTTGACTGATAGTGTTTCAGGGGAGAGCCACACTTCACTTAACCAAATCCTTATTTATAGTTCCTTTATGTCATATCTTATTTATCACCCCTGAGAGCAAAGGTCTCGCTCTTGGGTTTCAGTGTAGAGAGACTTTTGTCCTTTACAGCACTCTTTTTCTCTCTGTGTCTTTGCCAGTTGACATATGCAAATGGTATTGTTTTATCTTTATTTGCATTCCTAAGTGTAAAAGTCAAGTTGAATGAGTAATAATAATGTGCATATCCTTGGTCCTTAGCTCAAGATGTTAACTCTGTAGTCATCTGCTGTCAGCCTCTCCATATCTGCCCAGTGTTTTGTTTTGTTCTGTTTTGTTTTTTGCTGTCTTTGTGTTCCATAGGCATTGGGAGCACTCCTCTCCTTGGGTGGGAAGTCAGCTTCCTTATATCCTTTGTGTCCTTAGCTGTTCACATCCCCATTACCACCCAGAGCCTCTGGTGCTCCTGGGGCCCACAGTTTGAGGTGTCTCCGATCCAGCAATAATCACTTTTCATCTCTCTTACCCCTGCCCTGTCTTGCTCTTCCCCTTTCTTCACTTCCTTCTCATTTTTTACTTCTGCCAATCTCCTTGCCCAGTTCTGCCCCAGCCTTCTCTCAGGATCCCAGCTGGTGACTGGCCTAGTGGCCCTGGCCTGTATCCCAGCACTCAGAAGACTGAGGCAGGAGGACTATTGTGAGTTCCAGGCTAGCCTGAGGTACAGAGTAAAACCCTTTCTCAAAAGCAAACAAACAAAAAAACCTCCATCTGGTCACGTTCCTCTGCCTACCCCTACCCTTCCACTGGGGAGAATCGCCTCCCCGTGTGGACTTAGAGCCTATCACGGGCTTCT
This sequence comes from Peromyscus maniculatus bairdii, assembly GCF_049852395.1. Taxonomy (NCBI): domain Eukaryota; kingdom Metazoa; phylum Chordata; class Mammalia; order Rodentia; family Cricetidae; genus Peromyscus; species Peromyscus maniculatus. Next base: position 107,370,099 of record NC_134854.1, read on the forward strand.
GGCAGCTGGAGTCCTGTGTCATGATTGATTTGTCGTTTTTCCCTTTGTGCCCTCTTCCTCAGGTTACCACCTAACACTCAAGCCTGACTTAGGGTAGAATGAGTGACAGTTTTAGAGAATGGTCTCCTGATGCATGAAGTATTGGAGGGGACAAGTGTGGGCATAGTTTTTAGTCACTTTTTACTGCATCTGTGGATATGAGTAGGAATGATGTCTAGATCTCCATGAATTGTTATGCCAGAGACACATCAGTGGGGACAGAAACCTAACTCGAGGTCCAGTAGGTGCCCGTTGGAATGTTACACTGCTGTACACTAGCTAGGTCCCAGCATAGCTCATTAATTCGGGCTTGCTTCCTTTTGAATTATTTTGATAATTGTATTTTTCTAAAAAAAATCACTTATGGAAGATTTTATTTTTTTAATGGAATCTCACTCATGCACTTTAAAGTATTTTATTATTACTTGTGTGTATGGTATGTGTGTCTACCTAGACATGGATGCATGTGTGTGCCACATCCTGTAGCGGTCAGAAGACAACTTTCCGTAGCTGGTTCTCTGTTTTTACGGTGAGATCTGGAGATGGAAGTCTGTCCTCAGGTTTGATGCAGCCAGCACTTTCACCCACTCAGCCGTCTGGCTGCCCCAGTGAACCATAAGACTCAAATATACTGTCTGGGCTAAGAGTTTGTACAGTCCTCTCTTAAGTTTGTCCTCTCTCCATGTTAGCTCCCTCTCTCCTCCCTCCCTCCCATCCTCCCCTCTCGTTCTTTTCTTCCTTCTGATGTGGCCTCACTGTGTAGCTCTGCGTAGCCCATTATGTCAGTGGTTCTCAACTTGTGAGTCACAATCCCTTTGGACTTGAATGACCCTTTCACAGGGGCTGCCTAAGACCATCGGAAAACAGAGCTATTCAATTATGATTCCTCACAGTAGCAAAATTACAGTTATGAAGTAGTAACGAAAATAATTTTATGGTTGGGGTTGCCACACATGAGGAAGGCTGAGAACCACATTATGTAGTTCAGGTCAGCCTTGAACTTAAGGTAGTCAGCCCTCTTGCATTAGCCTCCTAGATTCTGAGACAACCGATGTGAACCACAGTGCCCAACCTTGCATGCTTCTTGATCTGCATTGGAGTGGTTTTTTCCTGAAATACTTTTGTATGTTTGAGGAATGAGTAACATTAGAAAGAAACAACTCTTGATTCTTTCTTTGCTTTTTTTAAAAATTTATTTATTTATTTATTTTTGGTTTTTCTTAATTTATTTTATGTGCATCTGTGAAGATGTCAGATCCCCTGGAACTGGAGTTACAGACAGTTGTGAGCCACCATGTGGTTGCTGGGAATTGAACTCAGGACCTCTGGAAGAGCGGTCTTTGCTCTTAACCGCTGAGCCATCTCTCCAGCCCTGTTGTTGTTTTTTGAGTGGCCTTGAACTCCTGATTCCCCTTCCTCCTAAATGCTGGGGTTACACACACCAACCACCATTCCTCTGGCTCTCCTTTGCTTTGGTGACTAAATATTTTCTGCATAAGGTCTTCCAGGACTTAAAGGAAAGGGAGATCTATAGTTATTTTTTTTTTCTTAGACAGGATTTTTCTTTGTAGTCTTGGCTATTCTGGAACTCACTCTGTAGACCAGTATGGCCTTGGCCTCTGCCTCAGAAATCTGCTTGCTTCTGTATTCCAGAGGATGAAACAAGTTTGAAGCTATCCTGTGTGTGTGTGTGTGTGTGTGTGTGTGTGTGTGTGTGTGTGTGTGTGAGAGAGAGAGAGAGAGAGAGAGAGAGAGAGAGAGAGAGAGAGAGAATGAATAGTTGAAGGGTTGTTTCCTTCACTCTTTATTCTGATGTGTGCCAGCTAGGCTTCTTAACCTTTAGTACTGGGATTAAAGGCATGCCCATGCCGGGTGGTGGTGGCACACGCCTTTAATCTCAACACTCGGGAGGTAGAGCCAGGTGAATCTTTGTGAGTTCGAGGCCAGCGCGGGCTACAGATTGAGTTCTAGGAAAAGCGCAAAGCTACATAGAGAAACCCTGTCTCGAAAAACCAAAAACAACAACAAAAACAAAAACAAACAAACAAACAAAAAAAAACAACCAACCAAACAAACAACAAAAAAACGAAGGCATGCCCACTACATCTGGTTAGTTACCTATTGGGGAAAATTATAAAGGCCACTCCACGTAGTTAAAAGGAAGATTTATTTAGTGGATGACTTACAAATGAAGGAATGGATAGGTTGCGGGGGGTCTGGGGAAGGCGTATAGCAATCCAGTGGTGTTCTCTGGAGCTCTGCACAATCAATCTCCACCATCCAGGGTCCAGGCGCAGAGAGCGCGCCCAGAGCGAGCGCTTGCCCATCCAGCTCTCAGGTTTCCAGCACCTCCCCTCGCCCCACCTCGTAGGCGTGACAGTTGCCAGAGTCTCAATGGGGGTTGGAGCTTCCAGATCCAAGCTGGAATGGCTACCCACTACAGTTACCCAGTTTCAGGATTTGAAATTGTCAGAGGTCACCTGAGGCTGATTTTCATTTTGCTTGGTTGATCCCAGGGGCCACAAAGTGTAGAGATAGGGCTTCCAGAAAGGCAGTCAAGGGGAAGTCCTGGGTTTTGCCTCTCACTTTATTCCACCTTCCTTGTTCTGTAATTAGCTTCTAGAGCTGGGTAGTAGTGCATAACTGTTATCCCTACCTAGTTCAGGGTTAGCCTGGGCTATGTAGGGAGACACTGTCAAAAAGAGAGAGAGAGAGAGAAAGAAAGAAGCTCTCCAGGTTATGTGAAGGTTGAGATTTGCTGTGAGTGTGGCAAAGACCCATCTGCACCCAGTACCAGTGCTGAAGGGAAACCGGAAGCTGCTGTGGCGACCACAGTGACAGGGCGTTTTCTCTGGCACTTTGTGATGGCAGCTCCTTGTTGGCAGGGACACCATCACTTGCAGTGCCAGCAGAACCATCAAGTGCCTGGGCTCTGAGTTCTCCTCAGTTCTTCAGCTTGCTCAGAAGAGCGCAGTGGAGCCAGATGTGGTGGATACCTGTAACTCTAGTGCTCCAGAGGACGGAACATGTTTGAAGCCAGTGTCTGTCTGTCTCCCCTCCCCTCCCCTCCCCTCCCCTCCCCTCCCCTCCCCTCCCCTCCCCTCCCCTCCCCTCCCCTCCTGACTGTAAGCTGTACCAGGCTAGGCTCTTGTTTGATGTTTTGGCTTTTTGAGACAGGGTTCCTCTGTATAGTCCTGGCTGTCCTGGAACACACTATGTAGACCCTAGGCTGGCCTTGAACTCAGAAAGAAATCTGCCCGCTTCTGCCTCTGTAGTGCTAGGATTAAGGGCTTGTGCCACCACTGCCTGGCTTAGAATAGGCTTCTTAACCTTTAGCATTCATAGGAATTGCCAGGATCCTGTTAAGATGTAGATTTTGGGGCCTGTGAGATGGCTCAGGTGGGAAAAGTGCTTGTCATATAAGGCTGACAACTTGAGTTCGTTCCCCGCATCCCACAGAGAAGGGAGATATCATCTGGCCGTCACACAGCATCTGCGCACAAACACGCACACATGCACACACACTCACGCACTAACATAAAAATAAAGATGCAGCTTTTGATTTAGCAGGTCTAGGCAGGGCCTGAGAGTTTGCTTTTTAAACACCGTAGTGACAAGGTAGAGTTCATGAGGGTGCTCACTTACACTGTATCACCACACCTCAGAACCTGCCTGGCAGAATTACTGGAATACTCATGTCTCCAGTGGGAAGCAGTTGACTAGGAGGTTCCCAGGAGATGGCGGGAGCTGGTTCTAGAACTAGTTCAGTGCTTTGTGCATCCCCTGAACATTGTCCAAGGAGGAGGTAGGTCAGTTCTCCCCCAGACTAGGCTGCTTTCTGCTGGGATATAGGATTTCTCTGTAACCCTGAGCAGTAGCGCAGGTTGGTGGGGAATTGAAGATGGTGCCATCCTGCTAGCCACTGCTGATATAGGAGGCCCCAGCCTGCTAGGAACCTTGGTCTTGCCCCTAGCCATTCTGAACTGTCCATTTCCAGGTATCCAGGTGGCTGCTGAGGTGGTTCCCTCCTTGGCCAGGTACTTCAGTCCTGTGGACTGAGAGAGGTGCAGCTGAAAGTAGGTCAGTCAGCTTCTAGAGCAGACATTTCAGGAGGCTGATGACCTCTCTCACCAGAGGTACAGCTGGTCTTGAGAGCTCTTGGAGCTCTGTTTTTGTTTAAAGTTATTTTTATTCGTGTATTTGCATGAGGGTATCCCAATGTGCTTAGTGTCGGTGGAGGCCTTGGATATAAGTTGCCTGATGTGAATGCTGGGAACCAAACTTGAGTCTTGTGGAAGAGCAGTGAACATTGTCAACTGCTGAGCCATCTCTTTAGCCTGTTTTTATGTATTTTTGTTTGTGTGTGTATGCATCCATATGTAGGTGTGCATGCCTGTGTGCACAGAGGGCAGAAGAGAGCAGTGGGTGTCCTCTTCCATTATAGCCACATACTCCCCTGATGGAGGATCTCTTCCTGAATCTGGGGCTCTTGTCTCGGCTTGGCTAATAACCCGTAGACCCCAGTGATCTTCCCGTCTCTGCCTTCTTTGGAGCTGGGGTTGCAGGCATTTGTAGAGACACCTGGATTACTTATGTGGGTACTGGGATCCAAACTCTGGTAGTCATGATTATGGAACAAGTGTACTTAACTATTGACCCATCTTTCAAGATTGTTTTGTTTTGTTTTGTTTTTGTTTTTTGAGACAGGGTTTCTCTGTGTAGCTTTGCTCCTTTCCTGGATCTCACTCTGTAGTCCAGGCTGGCCTTGAACTCACAAACATCCGCCTTCCTCTGCCTCCCGAGTACTGGAATTGAAGGCATGCGCCACCACTGCCTGGCTTTTTTTTTTTTTTTTAAACAAAACAAAAAGGTCTTATGTAGCCCAGGCTAGCCTTGAATTCCTGATCCCCCTGTTTCCATATACTAGGATTATAGATGTGTGTCACTGTGGCAGGTTTGGAGCTATGTCTTACCCTGTCTGTTCTCTGCCCTGTTAGGGAAAGGGACTGTTCGCCACACAGCTGATCCGGAAGGGAGAGACCATCTTCATTGAAAGGCCCCTGGTGGCTTCACAGTTTCTCTGGAATGCACTTTATCGGTACCGGGGTGAGCACATCTTGCCTGCCTCAGGTGGTGGCTGGGCCCGTCCATTTTGTGCATGGAAGAGAGCATCACACGTCTTCTGGTTAACCCCCTGGGTGCTGGGAGGAAATGCTGTCTTCCCCTGGAGAACAGGACCTGAGAACCACATATCTGCCTACCTTTGTGTTTGGGGCTATGTACCTGCAATGGAATATGCCTCCAAAAGGCTTCTTGGGGAGGACACTCTCTTAGAACTTAGAGTCTGCTCCCATTACATAAGTGTCTGGACATCATGCTGAAGGGCTCTGTACCAAATTAGATGTCCCTACTAAAAGGTGGTGCATAACCCATGCTCGATGAAGACTGTGTTACGGGCCAGAGCAAGTATGATCCTTGGCTTTGCCAGCCATAGGCCTTTTCTATTTTTCTTAAGCTAGAGACAAACTGGAAGGAGCAGCAGTCAGAGGTAGGGATCCCCATGGACTGAGTCTGATGGAAAAGCAGTGGGGTCAGGAGGAGCTAGAGGGTTCTTGAAAGAGGGCACTTACTGTGTCTGGCTTCCGTGCAGCCTGTGACCACTGTCTTCGGGCACTGGAGAAGGCGGAGGAGAATGCCCAGAGGCTGACTGGGAAACCAGGCCAGGTCCTACCACACCCAGAGCTGTGCACTGTGCGCAAGGACCTCCACCAGCACTGCCCCCACTGCCAGGTGAGCACCCCTGCCTGGGGAATGCACAGGAAAGGGAGCAGGCCAAGGAGGCTTTAGTTAGCCTTCACTGGCAAGACAAAGTCTGAACAGACCTGGTCTGTTCCTCAAGGCTCACAGTCTAGTGTGTGACAGTGAAGGGACCCAGTCATTGTTCAGCCTCTTTGCTGCCAGTGTGGCCCGTCCAGAAAATAAGTGTCGTGGGACATACCTTTCTCTTGGGAGTCTGAGAGGGCTGAAAAGCTCTCTTCCCTTCATGTAGTATAACGAGCTTAGGTTAGGTGCATGCCCTAGAACACCCTGTACTATCCTCTCTGAGCTCTTATTCTGGGGCTAGTGTAGAAATATGCAGTTAAATTGAGGTGAGTACCCCAGGTCCTGGGGGCTAACCTCCACCCCACCTAACAGGTGATGTACTGCAGTGCAGAATGTCGGCTGGCAGCTGCAGAGCAATACCACCGAATCCTGTGCCCAGGCGCATCCCAGGATGACCCCCGGCACCCCCTGAATAAGCTTCAGGAGGCATGGAGGTAGGTCTCTTCTCTTGTCCCTTCCCTCCATTCCTGCCTCGGCTCAGCAGCTGTTGGGAGCTTTTGTGAGTTACATCCATCCCCAAGATGTGTTCTCCATTGTTAGGCTTAAACGGAAGTCACGGTTTTCAGCACCCTGCCTTTAATCTGAGCAGCCAGCCCTACCATCTTCAGCCCATTTCAGACTCCCCAAGAGAGTCCTTCAAACCCTAAGGATACAAAGTTGTCTGAGTCCAGCCTTTGACAACCGATGTCTCTGTGGCCGTCAGAATGGGCTTCCCAGGCTCTGCTCCTAGGGAGGGAATTTTTAGGCTACACTTTCTCTTTCCCCAGGAGTGTTCACTATCCTCCAGAGACTGCAAGTATAATGCTGATGGCCCGGATGGTGGCCACGGTGAAACAGGTAAGCCAGAGAAGCTGACCCCCAGTCAGCCCTGGGTCTGTACTGACCTCGCTCGGATGCTTTGCTCCTGGGTTTTCCCGAAGGATAGCTGCTTGCTATGGAGAACCTCCAGCACATGCCATCCAGCAGTCAGGCATAGGCCGTAGGCACTGGTTTTGCCTATCTTCGTTTTTCTATGAGATGTCTGCCTTATGCAGCAGTGGTTCCTGAATTTGACTGATAGGCGTCACTGTTCCAGGACAGTGTCTCTTACATGAAGTGAGAGACACCATGCTGACCACTTCTGTCTGTATTGTCCTTCCTCAGTGGCCTTATGTTTTCAAAGTATTTTGAGTTGGCAAGCCCGGCTCCAGCTGGAAATGGCTGTGTGGGCAGAGTGGGGACGGGCCCTGGGCAGAAGGTCTTGGGTGGTGGTCATTTCCTGATGGAAGGGACTTGAGAAACATAAGCCCTCTCTTCCACACGGGCACATGACCCTTATGTGTCTTTGTCCTGCAGGCCAAGGACAAGGACCACTGGGTCAGGCTTTTCTCCCAGTTCTGCAGCAAAACGGCCAATGAGGAAGAGGAAATTGTCCACAAACTCCTGGGGGACAAATTCAAGGTTGGTTTTCTCTCATGGCCTTCTCTCCCTACTCCTCAAGTAGCCTGGGGGGACTGTGGCTACCTTTAGGGGACTAACTCCACATTTGATCTCTTTTCAGCTACAATGGGGGTTAAAACCTGGTCTTAAAAATCCCTTCAAAGAATGCACATTCCTGACCCCATTTGCCTTTGTGACCTAATACAGACCTAAAACTGGCAGTAGAAAGAGGGGTGCATGTCCTACCCAAGAGCACTTGGTAGGCCGTGTGGAAGGCAGGACTCCTGAGGAAGGCAGCAGTAGGCATACCAGGTTTTCTGGAGAGTGGAGGGTCGGAGGCCCACAGGTCAGGGAGTGGTGTGAGATTGGTGTGGTGGCAGGAAGACAGTAAGGACCTCAGCCTTCCTTTGGAGTTGCCAACGTGAGGAGGCTGCCAGAGGGTAGAGACTGTTCAAGGGGGGCAGACAGAGGTTGGGAATGCAGCTGTGGGAAAGATGTGTCTCAGAGCATTGCTATGCTGGACCTAGAAAAAAGGAGAGCCGGACCGTGGTGGTGCATGCTTTTATCCCAGCAGAGGCAGGCAGATCTTTGTGAGTTCGAGGCCAGCCTGGTCTACAGAGTGACTTCCAGGACAGCCAGGGCTACACAGAGAAACCCTGTCTCAAACAAACAAGCAAGCAAACAAACAAAGAATCAAGGAGAAAGCCTAGCTGGTCAGAGGCCAGGCAGGCCTCAGGGAAGCTCCAAGGGAGGATGAGGATGGGTGTTCTGAGCTGTGCTGTCCCAGCCTTGCTGGAACAAGTACTGAAAACAGGAAGAAACTTGGGGCTCACACCCTCACTTGGAGCCCTCAGAAAGTTGGAAATAAGTACTGCCTCTATCCCCAGGGAAAGCTCAGGCCACACAGCTGTATCCTTTTCCTCTTGCATCTGATTTTTTTCTCACCTACATGGTACTGAGGGGAAGTCTCCAGGGCTGCAAGTGTCCCTCTGTTTCCCTGAACCAGGGCCAGCTGGAACTTCTGCGTAGGCTCTTCACAGAGGCCCTTTACGAGGAGACCCTCAGCCAGGTAAGTGTAGGAGGGTGGGTGGGACCTGAAGCCTTTCTGCGGTGCTCCGGGTCTGGAGTTGAAGTGAGGCGCGCTTTCAGAAGCCTCCCACTGCAGACCTGGACTAGGAAGAGCGGTCCCAGGCTCACTTCTCTCTCCCTACAGTGGTTCACGCCAGATGGATTCCGGTCTCTCTTTGCCCTTGTTGGGACCAATGGTCAAGGGATTGGAACCAGGTTAGGAGAGAATGTTCTAGACCTATTAGGTAATCCCTCGGGGTTCAGATGGGAGATTAGTGTAGGAAGGTAGCCACAGCTTCTTTCAAGATGGATTGGGTGCTGCACAGACCTGGATGGGAGGAGTGAGGCAGGGGAATCTGCTGCTCTTTTGGAAAGATAGGACCCTGACTCTAGAAAAAGAACAAGGCAGGGTGGGAGACTCTTCTGCCTGGGCTTAACATGCTTGGACATGAAGAGTCCTGTGACCTGGGCTGTTTCCAACCATGGGCTGCTGGGACTTCCAGCTCCCTCAGCCAGTGGGTACATGCCTGTGATGCGCTGGAGCTGAAGCCTCAGGACCGGGAAAAGCTGGACACCTTCATTGACCAGTTGTACAAGGACATTGAGGCAGGTTGGTGAGATGGGGCTGTGACTTCCCTCATCCCTGGAGCTTTTTTGTCAGGTAGTGGACACAGTTCTTGCCAGGGAGCTCTAAGCTCATGGTAGGGGAAGGGAACCCCTATGTGCCCGTGGGAAGCTTCAGATCTAGCCACAGGACATGCAGGTGAGTGGTCCTGAGACTCACCCAGAGGCTCCATGCTGGGAGGAGGGGAGTGCCAGATAAATAGTAGTGATGCAGACAGAAGAGCAGGCTTGTCTCAGAGAAGCAGGGTCAGGTCAAATGCGAGTGCCTGGGTTTTGGAGGGTGGCAGAAGAGCAGAGCTGGTGTCTGTTCCTGTGAGTGTGCTTTCCTTCTCCCACTGGCATCTTCACATTACTGTCTTACAGCAACCGGCGAGTTCCTTAACTGTGAAGGGTCTGGCCTCTTTGTGCTTCAAAGCTGCTGTGAGTCTCGGCACTGGGGAGGAATGGGCCCGCATGTTTCTGCCCCTGCCACTTCTCTTTCCCAGTTTACCCTTTTTGGGCTGACCAGGTCAAGTCTAGAGTGGGGTTTGGTCTGTGTTTTTATGGAAATTCTCTTGGAAATTATTGCTCTTATCAGTTTTTCTCTTCTCTTCTCTTCTCTTCTCTTCTCTTCTCTTCTCTTCTCTTCTCTTCTCTTCTCTTCTCTTCTCTCCTCTTCTCTTCTCCCTTCCTTCCTTTCTCATTCATTCATTCATTCATTCATTCATTCATTCATTCATTCATTCATTCATTCATGTTTTTGCTTGTTTGTGATGTTACTGGGAGCCAAGCAACCCAAGGCTCATTCATCCCCAGCCTTCTGCTTGTGTTGGAACAGATATTTACAGTGGCCAGGTCCACCTAAGGGGATGCACAGAGCCCTGCTGCTTGCCAAGGGAAGCATGGGCATTGTACCACCACTGCCCTATGGGATGTGGTCAGGAAGCACTAGTAGAGCCTGAGGCCTATAGGGTCTTGGGAGGAGGCCTCACGCTGGAAGAGTCTCCTCAGTACCTGGGAAGACCAAGGCCACCTCTCACAAAGACCTCCCCAGATCCCAGCCTTGCACCTCCTGCTTTCCTCACTACTAAATAACCTCTCTTCCCAGGCTGGGTGGTCAGGGGTTCCAAGTTAGCAGACAGAAGTAAATGATCTGTTGTAATGTCCTCAGAGCCCCATGCCTCCCTTGGTGAGACAATGGGACACATCTGAGAACATGGTCAGTCTCGTGGGGTGGGGGTGGAGCCAGCAGTGATACAAAGCACATTGGATCAGCACTGTGGTCTTCAGGGAAGAGGCACTGACTGGGTCAGAAGACAGGAAATGGGGTCTCACACCTGCCCTTCCTTGCAATGTTCAACCACAAAGTAAGTGACCTAGGCCTTTTTTTTGTGGTTTTTCCGAGACAGGGTTTCTCTGTGTAGCTTTGCACCTTTCCTGGAACTCGTTTTGGAACCAGGCTGGCCTCGAACTCACAGAGATCTGCCTGCCTCTGCCTCCCAAGTGCTGGGATTAAAGTTGTGCGTCACCACCGCCCGGCGACCTAGGCCTTTTTAAGTTTTGAGACAGGGTTTCCTGTAGCCTAGGTTGACCTTGAACTTGCTATATAGACAAGGATGATCTTGAATTCCTAATCCACCTCCTAAGTACTGAGACTATAGGCATGCCATGCCCAGCCTTTTTTTTTTTTTTTTTTTTTTTTTGAGACAGGGTCTCTGGAGTCCTGACTAGACTGGAACTCTGTGTAGTCCTGTTGGGCTTCGAATCACAGCAAATCCTCCTATCTAGCTCCTGGGGGTGGAGATTACAGGTGTGGGCCACTTGGCTTGAGAATATTAGTTGAGTTTTACTTATTTTTTATATTTGTTTGTTGTATTTTTTTAGATAAGGTCTCACTGTGTAGCCCTAGCTGGCCTGGAACTTAGTATTGTAGATCTGCTTGCACTGCCCCCCAAGTACTGGGATTAAAGGCGAGTGCCACCACACATTGCTTCCTTTTGTTTTTAACATTTATTAACATACACAGAGCCTATGGTGAACAGATAGAGGTCAGTCAGGTCTGTCTTTCTACTAAGTGGTTTCTAGGGATCACACTGAGGTTGTCAGGCTTGAGGCAAGCACCTTTACCTGCTGAGTCATCTACCTGCCCCTAGAATTATATTTTTGTTTTGTTTTCTTCCAAGACAGGGTTTCTCTGCCTTGTCTATCTTGGAATTAGCTCTGTAGACCAGGTTGGCCTCAAACTCAAGAGATCCGCCTGCCTCTGCTTCTCAAGTGCTGGAATTAAAGGTGTGCGCCGCCGCCGTTGCCACCACCGCCGCCGCCACCACCACCACCCAGCTAGAATTACCATTTTTTAAAAACTGATTTTCATTGCTGGGCATAGATACACTTGTGAGTTGGAGGCAGGAGTGTCTCAAGTTCAAGGGTAGCTTGACCCAGATTGAAAACTAAGGGCTGGGGTGTAGACCAATCATGGAATGCTTGCCTAGTAAGTGCAAGGTCTTGGGCTCTACATACACATACTTCACTCATTATCTGTCTTTTGTGATCCAGGCAACCACAGCTGTGTTCCCAATGCAGAGACCTCCTTCCCAGAAAACAACTTCCTTTTGCATGTTACCGCCTTGGAAGATATTAAGCCGGGCGAGGTGAGGGGACTTGGCAGCAGGGGTGGGCATAGGGCCTTGCAGGTTCTCTCCAGGGAACAGCAGTAGCCAGCTGGAGCCCTTTGTTGGGCTGGCAGAAAGTCAGCACAGGCCCCAGGGTGTGATCTGATCCCTCAGTTCTTCAAACATCTGTAGAAAGTTTCAGATTGAAGTAGAGCTATGTGCCCAGCTACTTTTTGATTTCTTTGTGGCTTGAGCCACGGGGTGGAGTGTGGATTGAGAGTCTGATTGGTGGCCACAGCCTGGTGAAATTTTCTCCTATACAAGTTATCATCCAGAGGTTAACCTCTGATTCCATCTACAGACCTTGGCTACTGGCTAGTTTTCCTCAGGGTCTGAGGCCAACCTCCACCCTTGTCTGTCTCAGACCCAGCTGGAGGCATGGGTATGGATCAGTGTTGAAGGGCATTGACGGCCTAAATGCTGGGCCAGGACCAGTGGTTGACAGTGGATAGGCAGCTGTTGGGGAAGCTCTTTCCTATCTGAGGGAGGGCATAGGCACTCACACCCTCCTCTGCCCCACAGGAAATCTGTATCAGCTACTTAGACTGCTGTCAGCGGGAGCGCAGCCGCCACAGCCGCCACAAGATCCTCAGGTGCCAGCTGGGGACATGGTCGGGCTCTGGGCTCTTTCATCCTAGCAAGGCCTGACTTGTCACTTCTCTACTTTGAAGGGAGAACTACTTGTTCATCTGTTCCTGTCCCAAATGCCTGGCAGAGGCTGATGACCCCAATGTGACCTCAGAAGAGGAGGAAGAGGAAGATGAGGAGGAAGGAGAGCCAGAAGATGCAGAGCTAGGGGATGAGATGACTGATGTGTGACCTTGCCTGGAAGAGGCTCTGCCCAAACCCTGCTGGAAAAGGGGGCCCATCCTCCACAAATGTGGTTGGGAGGAACATCCCCTCCCCCTTGCACCCATTGCCTGCTTTCTCCCTTCTGGCCTTCTGTCGGAGGGTAGGAGAGAGGCTGGACCCGCCCCCACCAGACCTCATGCCCTGAGCACTGCTGCTGAGCTGCATCGGCCCTGTGCCCTCACCAAGCCTTCCGGAACTGGTCTTCCCCTGCCATGCCCCACTGTAGCTGTGAGACTGGAACAGGCTCCAAGCCTCACAGTGTTCTTCCTCTGGGCCCCTTGGCCCATACTCACCCATCCACCTGAGGCTTGACCCTTCTAGACTGGCTGTTAATTTGAGGGTGACAACAAAATTGCCAATCTGAAAGCAGACTGATTTCTTTGACAGAAAGAGGTGATGTGATGCCTTACCTCTTCCTTACTGCTCACCTACCACAGCTGCAGCTGAAGTAATATCCTGCCACTTGCCAGCATGAGGCAGGAACAAAGGTCTAGGCCTTCAGAACACTTCAGAAGACTGTGCCGGGGTGCTGGGCTGTTCCCATTGGACACTGGGGAGGTGGAGAGTAACCGACTCTCTAGACTCCAGATTGCTGTGCCTGTGCCTTGCCTCTTGGGGCTCAGGCAAGATGGCTAGCCCTATAAGGTATAGATGAGGCCTGTCTTCATCAGGACTCTAGCAGTATGGCAGATGACAGATTGTGCTCCTTAATTTAGGATGCTCCACTCTTCCTGGGACCAGCTGAAATGGTCCAGCAAAGGGTCTGATCTCAGACATTCACCTTTAGGATATCCATAGAGGAACACTGAGGTCTTCCAGAAACCTGAAGGAGCTGGGCAGACGCTTAGAGATGAGCCATGACTTTGTTCCCTCCTCGCCACAGATGACCATCTCATTCTTGGGGTGGGCATTGTGGAAATGACAGCTACCACTCCCCATCTTTCCCTGAGAGGCCTGCACACAGTCCTGCTGGGGGCTCCCAGGGAGGACTGGTACCTAGGCTACAAGCCCTTTCTAAGGTGGAGCCAGGTAGAACGTGCCTGACTGGCCCTCTACCTGTAGGGGCACACTTCTTCACAACAGCCAGCACCCCTCTCCCTCTGGTCTGCCCACTGGCCTCAATAAAATGTGAGTGGTGATAGCCTCTGCAGCAGTGTTTTATGGAGAGTGGGCTGGTGGAGCACTCTGGGCCTGCAGTAGTCAAGGTGGGTGCAGAGGGCACAAGTTAGACCCGTGGGCGGCAGCAGAACGCTCCATCTTTCTCAGTAGTGCTCATACTGTCAGCCACGCCAGCGTGTAATCCTCCCCAAAGCCAGAGCAAGGGTCTCTGAGGTTTGGTTTCAATTGCTGACTAGGTATAGAAGTCGTCTTCCCAGAGGGCTGGACCACAACTAGCAGTCTGTATAATCCTAATGGGCCTTGAGAAGCCATGGCCTTCTGTGAGCCTCCCCAAAATGCAGCAGTATGATGAAGGACCAAATACGAGTCCCACCACACCCATGCATTCTTAGTTTAGGACACAGGTACAAACCTAATGAGCTTTATTTAGCTTTATTGCTAACAAGTAGGGGATCCTTAGTCCCGGAATACCAGTTCTTTAAACCATTCCAGCAACAGCTACAAGGCTCACTGTGAGGAGGTCCTGGCTGCAGGAGGCTGAAACTGGTGGTGTATGACAGGTTGCAGATGACAAGGCCACCTGCCTTCAGCACCTTTTGTTCCCAGTTCTAGCCAGAAGCCTTGGGTCTGGTTCTTGCCTCTTGCTGGAGAATGAGATGTCCTTGCAGGTCCCAGGGAAGAGAAAGCCAGTCGTGTGGCTTCCCTGTCCCCTCCCTGGCTCTACTTGTCCTCAGAGTCTATCTCCAAACTCCAAGTGGCAGAATCTTAGGTTTCCTCTTCCAAGTGAATCACCTGTGGCTGGCACCTGGAGTCAGCCTTTCTACCAGAACGTCCAGGGAGGTTGCAGCAGCTCAAAGGTGGGGATACTGGTGACATTGACTGGGATAGAGATGATGGCCCACGGCAGCCCATGCTGTTCCAGAGACCTTCGGATCATGTAGCTGGGAGGGGCATGAAGAACAGTCACTTTCTCAGCACCCCATACTGCCCTCTGCCCGTCACTCTGGGAGTTTCCAGAACCTGAGAACTTTGGCCCTCTGACTGGGATATTCAAGACAGGGCCTGTGAGAGGGGCCTGCTGATTGCCTTTGAACCTACCAAGTCATGCCACCCAGTTTAGTGTGGACAGCCAGGAGCAAAGAGCCCTCACCCATCTCGGCCGAGCAGGAAGAGGGCAGGAATGTCAGCTGTGCGTTGAGTACTATCCTGGATCATCTCCACGTAGAAACTGTCATTGTCCACGGCATTGTCCGAGATGATCACAGCTCGCCCGCCATGCTCCTGGACCACCCTGGTCTTGGAGAGGAAGGAGCAGCCCCTGGAAGAGGTAGTGTTGAGACCAAAAGAAAAGCAGGTGCTAGCTGCCCCTCCCTCATCCTCTCTGGGAGGATGAAAGGACCATAGAGGACATGTATAGAGGGTCATCAGTACACAGCAGAAAGCAGACAAGACATTTCTTAAAGACCCGAAAAGGATGAATTTAAAGATCAACATTTCAAAGTACCATGAACTGTGATCAGAATTTGCCCTCCCCATGTGTCATGCCTGCCTACTGCCCACTCCTTACCCCCTTTCCACCAGAGCGATCTGGTCCTGGATGAAGAAGCCGTTGCTGAGTTCCCCACAGGCCTCTGGAGGTTCAGCAGGGACGAGGTGGATCTGCTCATACCGTGTGTGCTGAAAAATGTTTGGACATTTGGACAAGTAAGAGTGTAAGAAAACATGGCTTTGAACGAGCTAACAATTCCTTCTTCCTGGTACCTCATAATGAGTGAAGAAAGGAAATGGAGTGCTGAGGCCTTGAGTGCTTTAATTCTCACCAAGATCCATCTGATGACTCAACTTCGCCCTGCCTTTCTGTGAGAGGGGAGCTGGTTACAACCCAGGGGCAGGGGAAGTGGGTAGGAGGACAGAGAAAGCTGGTGCCCTTGGTTTCTCAGGTAGTTTCCACCAGCGAAGGCAGTCCCTCCCTGGCTACAGTACGCAGCAGCTCTGGAGGGCACGGCTGCTTCCTGCCCTGTTCCAGCATAAAAGTGGGATGAGGGTCACCATGGCTCAGAGATGGCAAGAAGGCTGCTGAGGGTCAGAGACCTGAGCATCTTTGCACTTACAAATATACCACCAAAGTCCTTGGCAGGTGTGGCTGTGAAGATGTAGCGAATGTCCCCAGGACTCAGCACTTGGAAGTATAAGTAGTCATGGATGCGTAAGCCTAAAAGGAAGAGTGCAGATGAAAAGCCTCTTGGGAACAAGCTGGTTAGGGTTTAGATCTCGGGGTTCCTTCCCTATGTCTTCAGCTGGATGGGCATCAACTGACTGGATCCTTTGGGAGCATTATTTTTAAAACAGGGTCTCACTATGTAGCCCTGGCTTGCCTCAAACTCACAAAGATCCACTTCTGCCTCCCCCCTCCAACCCTAACTAGTGCTGAATTAAAGGTGTGCACTACCACACCATTTTTTAAAATGGCCTCACATAGCCCAGGCTGGCTTTGAACTAGTTTTGTTTCCTTGGTGGGCCTTGAGTCCTTCTTCCTGACTGCCTCCCAAACATGATTACAGGCATGCATTGCCACCCCCAGCCCGAGAGCTGGTTCCTGAACTGGACAGGACAGACTGGATACAAGAGATTTGTATTTGCCTGCTCCTCCTGCCACAGTGAGCCACAAAGACCCAGAGCTCTTGGGTTAGCATTCACGGCTGCTCTGAAGACCCCAAGTTTCTAACCAGAACTTACAAGTTAGCTCTGGTCTCACTGACATCTAATCCAGGCACTGTCACCTCTTGTCCTGACTGTTCAAGCTTAACTTGGTCTTGCTTCCATGTCTCCTTTTTCAGAAGGGTCTTGCTATGTTACCCAGACTGGTTTTCAACATTTGGGCTCAAGCAATCCTGCCTCAGGTTCCCATCTGTCTTCATTCTTTAATTCTCATTTCATCTTATGTATATGTGTGCTTTGGCCACATGTATATCCATGCACCATGTGTGTGCCTGGTGCCTGCAGCATCCAGAAAGAGGGTGTCAGCTCCCCGGAACTGGAGGGACAAGCGGTTGTGAGTGGGCCCTCTAGAAGAACAGCTAGTACCCTAACTGCTGAGCCATCTCTCAGCTCCCTCTCTCCATGCCCTCCTTACAGTCCTTAAGGTCCTCCAGCCACCCACTCACTGCCAGAGCCTCAGTGTCTCCTTCCCTGACTAAAGCGTATGCTGCTGCTCACTGTGGTGTAGAAGGCCTTGCATGATCGACTCCTACCCCGGCTCCAATCTTGTTTTCCTCTTTCCCAGGTTCAAGCTGAACTCGCTTTTCAGTGTTTCCATCTTTTGGGGTCTTCTTAAAAGTTCACCTGTCATTTCTCAGATAGATGCTGCCTTGTCCCTTCCTATACCCATTCAAAATGTACTTTCTTCCAGCTGCTCCTTCCTCTGTAATTATGATGTATGTATAATATTCTATGTCTGCTTCTTCCACTGGAGCAATGATTCTAAGTTTGTGGCTTTACTCAGTGATGAATCCCCAGTGCCCAGGACACAGTGGCTGCTCAGCAAAGGTTACTGAATGAACAGATACCTGCCCTGTCCTGAACAGGAGAACTGCCAGAACCACCAGGGTTTTAGGATAGAGAAACTTTTCAGCATCGAAGTTTAATGTTTTCCTGGGATTTGAGTCCCTGGATTGCTTAAGTCCAGAGAGAGGAGTGAATGTTGATGGATGGAAGCTGTGGCCTCAGGTCTGTTAATCAGTTTAACGACCAAGCTATCACTGTGTGGGCTGTGGCTACGACTGGCTGTGGTTGTGGCTGTTGCTGTTTATGGTCCGAATCGCAGCCACCCAGACAGAGTTCAGGGGGCTTGCAGCTTTTTGTCCTGAGTGTAGATATACTCCATCAGATGGATACACCCCCCAAGGAAGCCTTCTGGATTAACATGAGGCAACCCTTTTCACAAGTACACTCCTGTCTGGCGTT
Organism: Peromyscus maniculatus bairdii; assembly: GCF_049852395.1. Lineage (NCBI taxonomy): Eukaryota > Metazoa > Chordata > Mammalia > Rodentia > Cricetidae > Peromyscus > Peromyscus maniculatus. Next base: position 107,387,717 of record NC_134854.1, read on the forward strand.
TGATGTGTTTATCTCTTCGGTTACATATTCATGTGTTCACTTAGCGCGTAGGTGTGTACATTTATGTGCGAGTTGTGTAAGTGAGTGCCTGTGCGTGTGAGCCCACGTGTATGTTCCTGCCGGCATGAACGCTCACGTTTCTCCATTCTAGATCTCTAGCTGTCACCTGGGTCGCCCTCAGTGGGAGGAAGGCTGGAGGATCTTGCTCCGACGTGGGGAGCCTCTGGCTGCGCCTACTCATGGCCCCGGGGGCCAGCACCCACCCATTGCGGCCGTCTGGTCGCAGAACCAGGTCGGCCCAAACTCGCGGGGTCCCCAAGGTGACCCGTGGCCCCCGGCCCGAGCAGCGCGCACACTGGATGCCCACCCAGCCCGCCCGCCCTCCCGTCGCCGCTCACCGTGGGCCGCGACGCACGCGGGCAGCCAGAGCACGAGACAGCACCAGCCCGCGGCGCCACGGCTCATCTCCAGGGCCCGTCCCGCCGCCGCCGCCGCCGTCCCGCCGCGCTCGCTAGCCGGACTTTAGCCTGACAGCTGCCCCGGCCTCCCCCAGGCCCGCTCTCGGCGCGGGTTGGAGCGCGGAAGCGAGGCCGGCGGCTGATTGGCTGTCATGCCTGTTCGTGTGGCCGTACTTTCCGCCTCTGCGCCCTAGGCTACTTCCTATTGGCCAGGAGAAGTGGAGCCGGGAGCGGATTTGCCAAAACTCTTAATAGCAACTGCAGTTCGCAGCCCCGCCCCCGCGCTCCTCCGTATAGACGCGGCACCCGACCCGAGGGTGGGCGGCTCGCGGAGACAGACTTGCGGGGTGCTCGGGTGTCCTCGCCGCCGGGGGCTGGCTTCGCGCTGGGGCCGCGCGCGACCTCACCCTTCTCAGGCCGCAGGGCGGTGCCTCGGCCGACAGGAGGCGCTGCAGAGCCAGACGCCGCCGGGACAAGTTTCCCGCGCTCGGGGGTTGCGCACCTGTGACCCGGGACCCCTCAACTTCCCAGGCTACCTGTGAAAGGCCCAGAGCTCCAGCGCCCCGGAGCTCTGGGGGTGCAGTGAGCTCGCTCACCTAAGGTGCTTCCCACAGCCGGCGTTCCGGGTTGACATTTCGCCGCTTGTCTACCGTGGTATCCAGGGACGCGGGCCCGAGTGCGACGCGACTGCGCCCTCACAGTGCAAAAAATCACATCGAAACTCGATGACCCCACCATGCCAGACACGAGTTCCTAGAGCGTCCCTGGGGCCTCCGGCCTCTCTAGCCGGCCACCTCGGTTGTAGCTAACCATAGAGTGGCGGAAGTGGTCCGTCTCCTTCCTCTCCCGGGCCTCCCTCTAGCCAGAAGCTTCTGAGGACGCCTCCGGCGCGGAGCATTGTGGGCTTGGGTGGGCGGTTCCGAGGCCGGGAACAGGCGAGGTTTGGGCCCCTGAAACCGCTTCCAAGATGATGGTGAGTGGCGCCTTGCGTATCCGTTGCCATCCACGGCCGTAGGGCCCCCGCCTTGCCGGGAGGCTGCAGAGGCCGGCTCCCCGCTCCTTGCCCGTGGGCGGCCGCGGCCCGGAACTGGAGCGGTTGGCGAGAGCCGAATGGGGCTCGCGGCTCCACTGGGCCCGGAGACTCCGGGTCCCCCGGTGATTCAGGGCCGTTTCAGCCCCCTTCCCCGTGCTGGAGACTTGGGTTTTCGGCACCGAGTGCGGGTTGGGAGTATGCTTGGCTGCCCTGGGAGGTGCAGAAGCTTCTAGAGCGCTCAGAAGCAGCGGGAGGATCTTTGGGTTGGGCCGAGTGGCGCCCTGCATGGCACTGTGGTCGCTTGCGTTCCCGCATATACTCAGCCCGGCTGCCGCATGCGGGAAAACAGATCCCTTCATTCCTGTGGGAACCGTTTGTTCGCTCAGTGGTTCAGCGGGTGCGTTCTTAATGTCTCCTGAGTGTACAGGCCCAGCTTCACTCTGGGTAGGGGCGGCAGTTGAGGTACACAGCAACAGGGGTGGGAAGAAGACCAGAGTGCCTTAGGCAGGAGCCTCTTAAAGGTCTGCCTGTAGCGGTCCTTCATCAGACTTTCCCTGTGTATGATAAACCTCAGTGGTTAATGAGAGCAACGTCAACTTCAGATTCCTGTGCACTTGGCACCAGTTCACGAATTAATTTTTGCTTTTTCGGTGTCAATCCTTTGTCTGCCCTTTGCAGCTTCTTGTCTCCGGAATCCACACTGACTGATGACCTGTATGGCCTTCTCCCTGTTACCAAATAAAAATACTTTGTGATTGCAGCTCCTACTCAGTAGAAGGAACCCTTACAGAAGCGTGTCCATACTCCCCTAGCACTGTCCCTTTTCAAAGTCTATTTTCAACGTTACTAATTCTTGAAATTGATTTGGTTGGCAAGGACCAGAGCTGAGGAGTAAAACTGAGTCTCTTAATGTGCTACAGTAAAACATCAGGGCTGCAGATGTGACCCAATATATATCATTTGCATAGCATGGCCAAGGCCCTGAGATCCGAGCCCACTCAGCCCCCCCCAAAATAGCAAACCTTTCGTCAAAAGGCACAGGCCACTACATTTGGGTTTTACCTGAATTGATTATTCTTGTCCTATCCACTTGGCTTGTTTGCCTTCAGGTTATCTCCTTTCTTAAAATGTGAGTCCACCATGCTGTTAACAGACTGGTCTCAGGTTGTCTGGTCTTTTATAGATCATCAGGTCTAACGCTAGTGGCTTTTATTTTTTCGGGCACTGGGAATTGAACCTAAGGCCTCATTTGATTGTCCCACCACTTAACTATAGCCTGAGATTTTCCTCCTCTTTTCCAAATTTTATTTATTTATGTATATTTTTAGATAGGAGTGCTCTGTCCACGAATACCTGCACACTAGAACAGGGCATCAGAGCCTATTATGGATGTGGTTGCTGGGAATTGAACTGAGGACCTCTGGAAGAGCAGCCAGTGCTCGTAACCGCCGAGCCATCTCTCCAGCCCCTGAGACTTTATTTATTTTCAAGAGCAGGCTTGTCTTCCTTTGTAGCTCAAAGTCAGTGTGTAGCCCACTGTGGTGATGAGTTTTGTCAGCTTGACACAACTCAGAATCACCTGGGAAGAAAGTGTCGATGGGGGATTGTCTAGATTAGGTTGGTCTGGGGGGAATTAATAGTCTGGGTTGCTTTAATTGATATGGGAAGACCCAGCCCACTATGGGTGGCACCATTCCCTGAGCGTGGAGTCCTGGACTGTATAAGAGAAGAGAGCTAGGTGAGCACCAGCAAGTGAACAGCATGCATACATTCATTTTTCTCTGATCTTGACCTTCAGGTTACATGACACCACACCCCCGTACCCACCAAGTAGCAGACTGTAACCTGGATTTGTAAGCTAAAATAAACCCTTTTGTGCCCCCCCCCCTTTTTGGATTTTGAGAGAGTTTCTTGGTGTATCTCTAGCTATTCTGGAACTCTTCCTCTTACACATAACTAGTTTTAGTGGATTGATGTATATTCTTTAAAGTATGGAGTTACAGATGGTTGTGGTATTGGGAATCAAATTCCCTGTCCTCAGGGAGAGCAGGAAGGCCTCTTAAATGCTGAGCCATCTCTCCAACCTCAAATCTATTCTTACATTTCACTCTTGATACCTTTTCTTAGACCAATACAACTTTATTTATTACTACTTGTACTATTTCTTTCATTTGAGTGTCTGCGTGCCTACAACTGGCCGTTTTACTTTGAACCAGGCAGTGGTAGTGCAGTCCTTTAATCCCAGCACTCAGGAGGCAGAGGCAGACAGATCTCTGTGTTTGAGGCCAGTCTGGTCTACAGAGTGAGATCCAGGACAGTGAGGGCTACACAGAGAAACCCTGACGGGGCGGGGGGGATAAAAGAAAGAAAACATTGGTTTTTATTGGCTTATAGCTGTCTTGTAGGTTCTGCAACTTGTGCATACAATTTTGAGGCCAGCACCCTGATCCCAGTCTTCATTCACTAAAGACAGTGGCTCTCTAACCAAGATAGGCTATAGTGTGTGGTACTGGGTGCATCTTCATTTCTATCTCAGTGGACTGCTAATACCTTGCTCGACCAATTCCTTTTTTAAAAATTTTATTTCAATTGTATAGGAGTTTTGCCTGCATGCAGGTGAGTGTATCACTTGCGTGCCTGGTGCCTAGAAGGGTTACAGGTAGTTATGAGCCGTCTTGTGGGTGCTGCAAGTCAAACCCCAGTCCTCTGGAAGAGCACCAGTACTTTTAATTGTTGGGCCATCTCCCCAGCCCCAAGCAATTTCTTTCGACAACTGTGCTTATTGGATCCCAGGTTCCTGTCAGTCATGTTGGGCCGAAACCATGCTTTATTTCACATTGTCTGAAATCTGGTAAATGTACACCATTTACCAGCCGAGACTCAATTGTAAGTCTTTTGGTTTTGCACATATGAACTGTGTTTTCAAGCTTTAGGGTACATGTAAATCCACTTGATCTTTATGAAATTCAGGCCGTTTCCTTGGGTCTGGGATGCAGCAGACACATTTCTGATCACTTCTCAGGTGGAGCGCATGCTGTCACATGCCTTGCCATTGACCTGTAGCATATGTGCCTGTGCTGCTCACAGAGGATTTTGACAAATACGCAGCGTGGTTCAAAAGAATGTTTATGAAATAACCTAACAAAAAGTTGAATAGTATTCTGTTTCCTCAAAAATTATATGTTTAAAAAGGTCTAGTTCTGTAAGCCTAGCCTTGAAGAAAGAAAAAAGAAAGTTGGGAGCAGAGACTCTGACCAAGGTCATTTCCAGACCTAACACCCACTGGAGTTGAGAGGCAGGGTGGAGACAGCACAGTCCCCACTGCAGTGCCTGCATAGAATGAGGCCCCCTGGGGTGACAGCCACAGGATTCAGTAACAGGAGAGAGGAAAATGAGCCAGAGAGGAAAGAATGGAGGTCTGCACTTAGCAAGGTACATCAAGATCTAAGGTTCCATTCAGGAGATGAGGTGCTATGAAAAGTGAGTTCTTGGTGCAGAGAAAGCTCAGTTTCTGCCGCTGCCCCTCCCACTTCAGAAGCCTTATATATGTCCAGCCCACATACTGCTCACACAGGGGGACATCCAGCAGGGAATCTGCATGATTGCAGAAACTTGGACAGCTCCCTCTGCACCCCCTAACTGTAGTGCTCTCAGACACTGGGGTCTCTGGCTGCAGTGTGCAGCAGATTATTACAGGGATCAGGAGAGGTGGAGTGAGTTGACTAGCCATAGGTGGGTTGGGGACTTGGAGCTGGAGCAGGGTCTGTTCTGGGTAATTCTTAGCAAAGATAGCTACCACTGCCTCATGGCAGTGATTGTAGTGGACTTGGAGCACTCAGTCTGAGCATGTGTTAGTCCAGTGAATTCCTATAGCTCTTGGTACAAAGTATATGCGCCCCTCCATGGACCAGTGCCCCTCTTCCCTTTTGCTTTAGTTTCCCATTCTGGGCACCACCCTGAGCCAATTGGTAGACATAAAATCTTTTGCCTGGAAACTTATCTAGGCCCCCGGGGGTGTCTGCTACATTCTCTTTCAGCTGCCTGTGTACAAAGGCATCTTTCATGATGCCCCTCACACTTGGCCTGACTTGGTGGAACCTTTATTGCCCACTTGCAGCTCTGCTGAGGTTTTACCCTTGCTAGCTTAGAGTTCTTTGATATGCAGTTATCATTCACAATTGTCATGGCTAGTTTTATATCAATCAACTTGACACAAGCTAGAATCATTTGAGAGGAGGGAACCCCAAGTGAGAAAATATCTCCCTAAGAGTGGACTGTAGGCAAGCCTGTAGAGCATTTTCTTCATGATTGATGTAGGAGAGACCAGTCAATTGTGGGTGGTGCCATCCCTGGGCTGGTGGTCTTGGATTCTATAAGAAAGCAGGCTGAATAAACCTGTAAGCTCATTTCCCCATGGCCTCTGCATCAGCTCCTGCCTCTAGGTTCCTGCCCTGTTTTGAGTTCCTGTCCTGACTTCCTTCAGTGATGAATAGTGATGTGGAAGCATAGGCCAAATAGACTCTTTCCTCCACAACTTGGTTTTGTTCGTAGTGTATTATCACAGCTGTAGTAACCCTAACTAAGACAGGAATGCAGTTTTGCCTTCTATAAGAACTATAGTTAATGTCATTTCATCACCTTCCCAAACTATTTAAAAAGTGAGCAAGCGGATCTGCTCTGTCGGTGGTTGGGTCCAGTTTCCAGTGATGTCAATAAACAGCCTTACCACATCTGAACAGCCATGTGGAAATACATGTAAATGCTTCTGATGACACTAAAATGGAGCTTTATGGAAGAGGAACCAAGGATAAAATGACCAAAACAGAAAATGGCATGTGTCGGTAGACAGACTCAAATTAGGAAACTGGTTTCCTCTTGTATTGTAGTTCTCTGAGTACCTTTTCTAGTGCTGGTGGTCATGTGCTATCTTGAAATGCTCTTTTTTCTCCTTCAATCTTAGAAGACAGCTTTGCTGTAGTATATAGCAGTCTTGGGTGGTGGTATTTGCTCTGAGGGCTCCTTGAAGTGTACTCCATGCTTTTTTGGCTTTTTGGTCTACTGCTGCAAACATCCCTTGTAAGGATTTACTTTTAATTACGTATATATGTTGTGTAGTACGTGGGTATGTACATGTAAGTGTCAATACCCGTGGAGGCCAGAGGCGTCGGCCTTGCAACTTCAATGACAGGTGGTTGTGAGCCATCAGACATGGGTGCTGGGATCCAAACTCAGGTCCTCTGTAAGAACAGTGTGTACTCCTAATTGCTGGGCCATCTCTTCAGTTCCCACTTTCAACTTTTAGTGTTATTTCTTTGCTCTGTGAATTATTTGGGGGTTTGTTTGTGTTTTGAGATAGGATCTCATTATGTGGCCCAGGCAGGCCTAGAACATGGAATGATCATACTGCCTCAGCTTAGCTCATTAGTGGGCTTACATGTGTGCACCACTATGTCCTGCAACAAATACTCTTTTTTTTTTTTTTTTTTTCTTTTTCTGAGACGATTTCTCTGTAGCCCTGGCTGTTCTGGAACTAGTTCTGCAGACCAGTCTGGCCTCAAACTCAGAGATCTTCCTGCCTCTGCTGTCCAGTGCTGAGATTAAAGGTGTGTGCCACCACTACCTGGCAAATATTCTTTTAAAAAATGTAGTGGGTGTTGTGTTAAACTACCCCTCATTCATTCATGAGCCATACTTCAGACCCCTTTTGTACATCTGCATGTTGTATCTTATCTGCTGTCATTTTCTGGAGTGGCTTAAGGTGATTCACAGTGTGTAGTTCTTGCGGACGGCTTTTCTAGAGCTTCCTTTCTAAGTAGGAATACAGCCTGAGCTTGCCATGGCTGATCTCAAGTATATATGATTAACTTCCTGCCCAACTCTTCAGCTTTATTCCACGCATCCTCTTAATTTGCCATCAGCCGTTTTGGCCAAAGGAGTTAAACTTTTTTTTTAAAGAACATGAGTATTTTTATTTGTTCAATAATGTTAAATGCAGATGTTAACTTAACTGATACACATTCACATATAACTTTTTTCCTCATATCCACTCAACGGATGGGTGAATCCAGAGGAATGACCATGATCATCATATGAAGCAGACTATATTAACCTTTCCAAAGTTTATTCCAATCCATTTATTTTATACTCCAAAACATCTTCATTATGTTGTTTGATGAGATAAAACCCACAGGAAAACCATGGTGCCCAAGGTCAGCCCAGCTTTCAGCCAGTTAGGTTTGGCATTGGCTGCTCCCGTCATAGAACCTTGACCGTGTTGAAGAGCAGCAGCTCTGGAGCCCGGCAGGGGCCAGCAGCCACGGAAACAGTCAGTTTTCTGGAGCAGTAAGGTGGACAGCGCCATTTTCTCCACAAGCTCTACCTCTTCCAGAAGTTTCTCAGTTACTGTGGACTTAGGCTCATAGATTGTTAGACTACAGACTATGATCCCTTTACTCTGTATTTTTAGATGGGGACAGTATCTGAAGTCAGCAAGGGGACAATGGCATTTTTATTGCACTGTAAAAATAAAAAGTAAATGTCAGTTGTAGCTACTAACAAAGAGCTGTGAATGTGCTGAGATGGTGCTCTCCTGATTACTTCTGTTTGACATGCAGAGTTAGCCTAGTACTGAGGAGATGGCCTGGCTCACCACTTGTTTCTGAAGGCTCAGGTGTAGCTGTAGGAGCTCTGGTTTGCCAGCTCTTCCACTGTCCATGCTGTTTCCTGGACACTGGAGGAAAGATCCTGTCCTGGTTAGGTTTCTGTTGCTGTGATTAAACAGCATGAGTGCCTTCGTTACTGTTCTGTTGCTGTGAAAAGACACCCTACCAAGGCAACCTATAGAAGAAAGCATTTAATTGGGAGTTTGCTTACAGTTTCGGAGGGTGAGTCCATGATTATCATGGTGAGGAGCGTAGTGGCAGGCAGGCAGGCATGGCACTGGACAAGTAGCTGAGAGCTACATCCTGATCCACAGGCAGCAGGCAGTGGGAGAGACACTGGACCTGATCTGGACTTTTGAAACCTGAAAGCCAGTGACACACCTAGTTCTTCCCCAACAGTTTTACTAACTGAGACAGAGCATTCAAACATGAGCCCATGGAGGCCATTCTCATTCAAACCACCACAGTGATGAAAGCAACTTGCGGGGGACAGGGCGTATTTCATCTTCCAGCTTACAGTCTACATAAAGGGATGGCAGAACAGAGCCTGAAGCAGAGGATGTGGAGGAACATTGCAGACTGTCTTGTTCCTCGTGGCTTGCTCAGCCTGCTTCCTTAAAACAACCAGGACCACCTGCCCAGGGGTGGCACTACTCCTAGGGGCCTGGGCCCTCCCACATCAATCATTAATTAAGAAAATGCCCCATAGACATTTCCATAGGTCACTCTGATGGTGGCATTTTCTCAATTGCTATTTCTCTCCCCAGATGATCCTGGCTTGTGTTAACAAAGAACTAAGCAGTACAGTCTCCAGGCCTTTTGAACAAGCAACATTCCTACCTTCTCATAGTTTCTAGAGTAGTTGTACACAGAAAGCCCATGCAGGGATGTTAACCCTTCTGGACCAATGCTAAAGAGAAAGGCAAAAATTACTGAGTTACTTGGGAGCATTTTGGAATGGGTATGAGAGGTGACAGCATTGCTGTGTGATCTTAGTATGTCACTTTAAGGTAAGATAAACATGCTTTTTGTCTTGCTACACTCAATCTGAGGTCTCTGGTAAAGCTTCCTTTCTGGTCATCTCCAGGACAGTGTCTCAGTTTTCCATACCTCTGCTTCTCTAACACAAACCAGTGTGTATTTTATTGGAGGGACAGACGGTGTATGAACAGCTGGAACTGCTCTTTTTGTGCTGTGTGCTGTGGCCCAGTTATGAAGCGCAGGACAAAATGTCAAAAGTTGAAAGGGCCATACTGGATCATGTGGGCACCAGAAAGCATAATTTATTGTTTAGATTTCAACATCAGCAGTACCTCTAGAGGTAGACGTGGTTGGGGAGTCAGTCTGGGTAACAGGGGACTGTGTGTGCTTTAAAAGGGTGCAGATTACTCTGCCATGGTGGAATTGGGAGCACCTTCACTGCCCACTGTTCTGAGTCTCAAGTAGCAGGTGATGACTAAAAGCAGTCATTTGTTCTCTTCTGCAGCCCACACCAGTTATCCTGTTGAAAGAAGGGACTGATAGCTCCCAGGGCATCCCTCAGCTGGTGAGTAACATCAGTGCCTGCCAGGTGGTGGCTGAGGCTGTGAGAACCACGCTGGGTCCCCGGGGCATGGACAAGCTTATCGTGGATGGTCGAGGTAAGTCTTCATGGTTCCTTGGCTGTGTGAAGGAGGAGTAGAGGTGTCTAGGGGGTATTTGGGGCTTGGGGTTGCTATCAGAAATCCCATTGCTTGTAGGATCTCCGAAGGATCTGTGAAGCTGTATGCACGGCCTTGAATGTAGAACCCTCTGGGGATCTGTGGGAGAACCTGGGCTCAGGAGTCTCCTGCCTTCTAGGAAAGTGTGGCCCAGAGACATAAATAGAACTGGGGGCTAGAGAGAGAGATGCGTCAGTGGTTAGGGGAGCTTGCTGCTCTTTTGGGTGACCAGTTCCTAGCACCTATGTCAGGCAGCTCACAACTGTCTCTGAAATTCCAATCCCTGGAGTTCTGATGCCGTCTCTGGCTTCTGAGGGCACCTGCATGCATGCACATGTGCATGTACTCATATATACGTAATTAAAACGGGAAATCTCTCCTTTTTTTTTTAAATTTATTTTTAAGAAGCTGGTTTTCTCTGGGTCCCTCTCATTGTAACATGTTGCTAACACAGAAGGGAAAAATTGTCCTTTAAGCTATGTTGTATTGTCGTGAGATACTAGAATGTCAGTTGTCTTCAAAATATTTTAGGGGTTACTCTTACTTTTGAGGCAGTATAGCCCAGGCTAGCCTCAAACTGGATGTTCTGCTTTAGCCTCCAGAGATGACTTGCACACTGCATGCTTGGCTATTTAAAACATTACTCTGTTCAGTTAACCTGGATTCAAAAGAAAATCAAGAGCCCATAGTATTTAAAAGCTTGTGACCCAATCCCAAGAAAAAGTGTATGTGGAGTCCAGGTCTGTAAACAGGATTAATAAGAAAGGAGGTTTTAACTGTTACTGTTTTCTCTCTTAAGGCAAGGCAACAATTTCTAATGATGGGGCCACAATTCTGAAACTCCTCGATGTCGTCCATCCTGCAGCAAAGACCTTAGTGGACATTGCCAAATCCCAAGACGCTGAGGTAGGAAAGTCAGTCATAGAAACTTAAGTGGAGGCTAGAGCACAATGTCTCTCCTTCAGTGCCTCACTCTTTTCACTGAAGATCTTTTTTTTTTTTTTTTTTAGGTCTAAAATTATACTTGTCTAACTGTTTTACATATAAAAATAGTTACAATTTAAAAATTTTAAAATAATTATTATTGTTTTTGCTTTTTGAGATAGGGGCCCTCTGTAGTTTTGGCTATCCTATAGCTGGCTATGTAGACCAGGCTGGCCTTGAACTCACAGAGATCCTCCTGCCTTTGCCTCCCAGGCAGCATGTGGCACCACACCCAGTCTATGATTAATAACCTTTAAAGCTATAATTTTGCATGTACTATTTCCTATTCATTAATCTGTTGTGCATGGCAGCTGTCTCCAGGTCTCAGCTCTGGAGACTGAGTCTAAGTGCTCTAATTTAGACTGGGCCTGTGAGTTATTCACTGCTTACCACTTTATAAAATGGGATTGGAGACACAAAGGTTTCCATCCTGTGTGTGTGTCAAGTACACCTAATTTATCCTTCCAACCAGTTTCCAGTGTCCATGTCACTGTCAACCTTCAGTCTGTCTTTGTAAACACCAGTTTTGATGCTAAAGTCTGGGTAGTAAGTGTGCAGAGCAAGCTTTGTACTTTGGAGTGCTGCAGAATAGGGATGTTGAGGTGGGTCTTGATGGGTTTGTTAATTATCTTCAGCAAGGAAATAACGCATGCTTGTCAGACATCTAGCAGCTTCATTCCTTCTCCAGAGTGTTCCCCTTCCTATTGAGTATTCCTTATTTTACATAGGGAACATAAGTGAGTGAAAAAGGAATTCATTCCCAAGGAGAAGTCAGCCAGTTTTTGTAAATGATCTTACTTTTTCTCTCATTAAAAATACAGTTTAGGGGGCTGGAGAGATGGATGGTTCAGCAGTTAAGAATACTAGTTATTCTTCCAGAAGACCCAGATTCAGTTCTCAGCACTCATTGTAGTTAACAACTGCCTCTTAAGTCCGTCCAGAGCATTTGACACCCTCTTCTGGCCTCTGTGATACTAGGCACACAGGTGGTACACAGACAGACAGACAAACACCCATATACATAAACAAATACTAGACTGCAGCACAGAAAAACAGAGGAAGATTAGCAGACTGGAAAACTGCTCTTCTAAATAGCGTTTGGGCCAGTTGTAGGAGTTTGTTTACTTCTGCCTCACAACTACCTGATTCTAGCTTCAGAGAATTTGGCACCTCAGGTTGGGGATTTAGCTCAGTGGTAGAGACTTGCCTAGCAAGCGCAAGGCCCTGGGTTCGGTCCTCAGCTCTGGAAAAAAAAGAGAGAGAGAGAGAGAATTTGACACCTCTAGTCTTTGTAGGCACCTGCACTTATGTGCTCAACTGTGTGTGTATATAATTTAAAAATTTATTATTATTTATTTATTTATGGTTTTTTGAGACAAGGTTTCTGTATGTATCCCTGCCTGTCCTGGAATTAGCTCTGTAGACCAGCCTGGCATCAAAACTCACAGAGATCTGCCTGCCTCTGCCTCCCAGGTGCTGGGATTAAAGGCATGTGCTGCTGCTACTTGACTTAAAATAAAAACATTTTTAAGGAATGTTTATTTATTTCTTCTTGGTACTGTAGTTATTTGTCACATGCTGTATTTCTTACTAACTTTGTATATAGTAAAGTGCACTGGCTAGTTTTACGTCACTTGACACAAGCTAGAATCATTGGAGAAGGAGGGAGCCTCACTAAGATCAGGCTGTAAGCAGGCCTATAGGCATTTTCTTAATTAGTGATTGATGGGGGTAGGCCCAGGCCATTGTGGGTGATATTACCCTTGAGCAGGTGGTCCTGGATTCTATAAGAAAGCAGGCTGAGCAAGCCACGAGGAGCAAACCAACAAGCATCACTCCTCTGCGGCTTCTGCTTTAGCTCCTCTCTCCAGGTCTCTGCCCTGCTTGTGTTCCCGTCCAGACTTCTTTGATGATGAACTGTGATGTGGAAGTATAAGCCAAATAGGCTCTTTCCTCCCCCAGTTCCTTTGAGGTCTCATCACAGCAATAGTAACAACTAACACAGTAAAGTTTCTGCTGACTCATGTGCCAGGTTCGTATCCTGAGAGGGGACTGTCCCTGGGCTCTCTGGAGAATGGTGCTATCTAGGGAATTAACTTTGTACTTCAAAGCCATCTGAGAAAGGCTGATTCCCTGGACACTCTAACCTTTCCATTTTTGTTGCAAAATATGTGGGTTTCTGGAAAAAGTTTGACACCCAATTTAAAGTATCCACTTTAAATTGCTAAGTTGCCTAAAAATGATTTTCAGAGCTTCATTCCCTAAATAGCAGAAAACATGTCTTCCAGGTTGGTGATGGCACCACTTCAGTGACCCTGCTGGCTGCCGAGTTTCTGAAGCAGGTGAAGCCCTATGTGGAGGAAGGTTTGCACCCTCAGATCATCATCCGAGCTTTCCGCACAGCCACCCAGCTGGTATGGACTGCATCGGCTCACTTGCTCTAGAACCTGGGCCCCTCACATTTCTGTTAGGATAATGCCTTTCCTGGGGGTGAAGGAACTGCACAGAGCAGAGCTACGTGGGCATTTCCAGCCAGTTTGATGGGATAGATTAAGACTGGTAGGCTTATTTTGTAGGCATAGGCTCTTTATAGGTGAGAGCTGATTTTTAATTATTTAGAGTGTACAAAATAGGGACATCTTAATATGTCTCCTAAATGCAATCTTTGTTTTTTCTTTTACTTTTTTCAATTTTTTTTTCATTTTGAGATTGTATTTTCCTTACAGCATTTCTCCCTTCCCATTCCTCCCTTCAAACCCTCTCATGTACTCATCACTCGCCTTCCAGTTCATGGCCTCTTGTTACTGAATATGTGTATTCCTAAATAGAACCTGTTGAGGCCATATGATATATGTCACTTGTATATTTTCAGGGCTGATCATTTGACATTGGACAGCCAATTTCTTTTTTTCTTTTTTCTTTTTTTTTTTTTTTTTTTTTTTTTTTTTGAGATAATCTGATACAGCCTAAGCTGGCCTTGAATTTGCTTGATCCTCCCACTTCCACCGAGTACAGGATGGCAGGTAGTACATGCTGCTACACCTGGCTCATGGCGGTTTTCATGCATACATTGTTTGGTTTAGTTTTTCGAGATGGTACAGTTTTGTTTTTTTATCAGGTACCTTATGATAGCTTGGTTTTTACTGGTCAGCCTCCCATCATGTGACTTGTGACATGTCACTTAATCCCTGTAGGCCTTACTTTCTCCTTTGCTGTGTTCCCAGTGCTGACACTGAAATCAGGTCATATGTAAGGAATACTTTGGAGGGGATATGCTGGTTTAAAATGCTAGTTTATATATTATTTATGACTTGCATAGATATAAAGTGCTAGAAGTTGTCCACTTGTAAGCCAGGGGCTTGGCCTAACCTAGCAACCTGTCTGCTTCAACTGCATTGTCCTCATGTTGTTCTTGGCAGTCTCAGAGCCAAGGCCTGGAAGTGCCTGGTGAGTCTTCAGAACACTCAAGGTGGCAGAGCTCTCCATTTTCCTAGGCAGCTCCAGGCCCAGAGATATGCTTAGGATCTTGGCACTGTTGGGTCCACTTCACCATTCTGTGTTTAGCATGAGACCCACTCAACTTGTGTTCTTGGCAGGCTGTTGACAAGATCAAAGAGATTGCTGTGACTGTGAAGAAGCAAGATAAAGTGTAAGTTTCCAGTGGGCTTTGTCAGAGCCTTGCTATCTTGTGGCCAAATTGGGTGTGTAAGCATGTTGCAGTCTGTGCAGGAGGCTGTTGAGTTTTTGTCAGACCCTTGGCTATGCAACATGAAAGAGCTGGCACTGGGGTGGGTGGGGTGGGGGTGATTGCATCTGCCGTCTTTTGCTGATAATCTACCCTAACAATAGGAAAGGTGACAGGTGAGGAGGGTGGGTGGTGAGTTTTGGGTTAAAGGGAAAGTAATGGGGTGGTATGTATAGCTGCTAAGGTGGATTTTCGTTTAAACGATGGGTTGATACTGATTTTGTCAAGTGTAGTTTTCTGTCACACTAATGGTTAATATGTATAGAGTATTGTATGCAATGCACCACTCCCATGCTATAGTAGAATCAGGGAAGAAGCTCAATGTCAGTTCTGCCCTGTGCTACAGAGAGCAGAGGAAGATGCTGGAGAAGTGTGCAATGACAGCCCTGAGCTCCAAGCTGATCTCTCAGCAGAAGGTCTTCTTCGCCAAGATGGTGGTTGATGCTGTGATGATGCTTGATGAGTTGCTGCAGCTTAAAATGATTGGCATCAAGAAAGTGCAGGGTGGAGCCCTAGAGGTGAGCCTGTTGTGGTCTCCCTAGACAGCAGACAACTTGACGTGGGAGCAGAGTTCACAGTATAGATGCAGGGAGAATGCAAGAATCTGCTTATCATCGGGATGCGAACATGGACCTGTGCCACTTGAGGATCCTGTTCTCTGTGTTAGTGTCAGGGTGTATAGAAGGATTGGCTCAGATAAATTACTTGTGAATTCTCCAAAGAGAAATCCTAGAGGTATTCGGCAGTCCACAGACTGTTCCTTTGTTGGCTGTAACTGGAGGGGTTGGTGGGTGAAGAGCCACAGTGACAGCTACTAAGGAAGCGTCCAGGCTCCAATGTGTATACTTCATGTGTTCAGGCAATAAGGAGACTTGAGGGTGAGGTGGACTCATGGCAGTGTGTCTGCCTTTCCCCTCCCCATCTGCTCCTTTGTTGGCAATGCTGTGCATAGCCAGCTGTAGAGGTCAACCAGGTAGATAGCTTTTACTGTGCTTGTCTCTGTTCAAATTGAATGCTATTTCACCTTAAAGGGGCAACTAAAGTACGTTCTATGTCACTTAAAGTTTAAAAGATGGGTTTGTCCCAAATTTTGTGATGATGATGAATAAGACTATCACAGTAGTGGAGAGTGGAGTTTACTCTTCTGAGTTCATAGATTGATTGGATTTCTGGCTGTAACCAAACCATTGAGCTGTCTGTCTTTAACCAGGAGTCTCAGCTGGTGGCTGGTGTCGCATTCAAGAAGACTTTCTCTTATGCTGGGTTTGAAATGCAGCCCAAGAAGTATAAGAACCCCAAGATCGCCCTCTTAAATGTTGAGCTCGAACTGAAAGCAGAGAAAGATAACGCTGAAATCAGAGTCCACACGGTGGAGGTAGGCTCCCCCCTTCGTAGGGCTGAGGAGGCCAGCAACTTTCTAGGTGAGGGCCTCCAGTCTCTAGGTTGCTAAGGGCCAGCTCAGTTTCTCAGGTTTCTGTGGGCACTTGATCTTCTGTCCATGCCCGTGTCTGCATACTCAGCCCACTAATTTTCTACTTGTTCTTGACTTCTATCGGGGTGGTTTGAATGTGAAGACCTATTGAGCTGCTGTGCTCTGCCTCTTAGGGGGATGAGCCCTCTAGCTTGCCTGAAACTTTTGTTTATTCTCTTATCCATAGTAAGGCTGACATGCATTAAGTAGGGCTTTACTGCTGAGCTACACCCCCAGTCCCTAGCCCCTTTTTAACTTTTGTATTTTAAGACAATGTTTTTCTGTGCAGCCCTGGCTGGCCTGGAACTTGCTTTGTAGTCTCAAGTGCTGGGATTAACTCAGTGGCCTCCCCTTTTTTTTTGAGAAAGGGTCTCATTATGTAGCTCTGTTTGTCCTGGAACTTGCTGTGTAGACCAGGTTGGCCTCACAGATACCTGCCTGCTTCTGCCTCACTAGTGCTAGGATTAAAGGTGTGCACCACTACCCCAGGCTTGCCTATTTTTAAATTTTTATTTTGAGACAAGTGTTGTTAAGTTTCTTGGGCTGGCCTTGAATTGATAATCTTCCTATGTCGGTCCTGAGCAGCTGGGATGACAAGCTTGCCTCATTGTGATTCTCGTGGGCTGGACAGGTCTCCTTCCTTCCTGGTCTCATGAACTGTTCCTCCCGTTGTGGTTCCCAAGGCTGCCTCTAGGTAGCAGTGTTTTCCAGCACAGAATGGCCTTTGTGGTGGGAGAGATCATATTGGGAAATCCCTAGGCAAAGCTCCCTCCTTGAAGTTACTCTGTTTGTGTTTGAAAGTGTTAAGTGGTTGCTTTTAATGGTCCTTTTGTGCTTGGACTGTTGGCCCCTCTTTAATTCCCAGATAAGTTGGCATGTTTTCTGTGGGGGGAGGAGTTGGGTTAGCCTTAGCCTGTCTGTATATATACCAACTTTCATCCTCCAACACCCTCATCTTTTGGGGGGTCTCTAGGATTACCAGGCAATTGTTGATGCTGAGTGGAACATTCTCTACGACAAGTTAGAGAAGATCCATCAG
The DNA here is from genome assembly GCF_049852395.1 of Peromyscus maniculatus bairdii. NCBI lineage: Eukaryota > Metazoa > Chordata > Mammalia > Rodentia > Cricetidae > Peromyscus > Peromyscus maniculatus. The sequence continues at coordinate 107,404,809 of NC_134854.1, forward strand.
TCTGGAGCCAAAGTCATCTTGTCCAAACTCCCCATTGGGGATGTGGCCACCCAGTACTTTGCTGATAGGGACATGTTCTGTGCTGGCCGAGTGCCAGAGGAGGATCTGAAGAGGACAATGATGGTAAGCAAAACTTCATAGGCAGCTGCTTATCCTTCATGGCCCTGGATTGTTTCCTCTGTCCCTGATGTAATAGAATAGACTGTCTATACCCAGTAATAGAAACTGCTTTGAATTCACTGACCAAGACAGGTCAGGAAGTAGGTGCCTCACAGCAGCACTGTGGTCATGGGTCAGACTCAGTGGGGATTGCTTCCAGTGAGGGCTTTCCCTCTCGGGATCTGCTCCTGAGGAGAGTTGCTGAACCCAGAGCAGTAGACATCAGATCTCTCTCCTTTGAACTGGGCCCTTTTGCCTTTTATGAGTCTGGTTCTGTTTTGATTCCATCTTTTTGAGAGGTAGTAGGGATCATCTTGAGGTCAGGATAAATGTTGAGCTCTTAAGATTCTGTGGCAGATTCAGCATGGAAACTGGCTTATTGAGTGGGTGTCAGCAGGCCAATTGGCCTCATTGATGTTTTCCTTGCTCCCCAGGCCTGTGGAGGCTCAATCCAGACCAGTGTGAATTCTCTGAATCCAGATGTCCTGGGACACTGCCAGGTGTTTGAAGAGACCCAAATTGGAGGCGAGAGGTGAGCCTATGGGCTCAGCACCCAAGAACTGCTTGGGTCTGCCCAACCTCCCCCCCCCCTTATTTTTTTTTTTTGTCGTTCTGGGTGTGGTATGTGGCCTGTACTGTTCCCTTTTCAAGGTGCTGTTGGGTGGAGGGGTGGATAAAGAGCTCAGGTATAGTGTTACAGAAGGGAAGTAGTTCTGGTTGGATCTTAGATCTGATTCCACAAGCTCTACTGGTACCACCCCAGTCCTGCCTCAAAAAATACTTTCAAGGTTAGGATTGACAGCCTGAGTGAACAAACACTGCTCCCTCTTGGGAGGGCTTGGTAGGGAGATCAGACAGCAAGGTGGCAGCAATTCATGTGTGCACCATTACATCCTGGACATAGGTACAATTTCTTCACTGGCTGCCCTAAGGCCAAGACATGTACCATCATCCTCCGTGGTGGAGCTGAGCAGTTTATGGAGGAGACAGAGCGGTCCCTGCATGATGCTATCATGATCGTGAGGAGGGCCATCAAGGTACTGGGATGATGCCTCTTTCCTGTACAGTCCCCTAACTAGAGCTGGTAAAATCTTAGAGTTCATATAATCTGTCCTTCCTAGGTGGCATGTTGGGCTTTGATTTCCCCCTACAAATCATGGAGAAATAACTTCAGCCTCATATATAGGCCATGCTGGTTTTTGTTGGTTGCTTGGTTTGGTTTAGCTTGTTTTTATTTGGCTTTTTTTTTTTTTTTTCTTCCTGAGACAGGGTTTCTTTGTAGCCCTGGCTATCCTGAAACTCGATCTGTAGACCAGGTTGGCCTCAAACTCACAGAGTCCTGTCTGCCTCTGCCTCCTGAGTTCTGGGATTAAAGGCATGAGCCACCACCACTGACTGGCATAGGCCATGATGTTTTAAAGGCTAAAACTAGTTAACAAACTGGGGCTGATCTATTCAGCTGTCCTCCTGATGTCACCACACCCAAGCTATGGTTGGCCTTGACAGTGACCTTTCAATTTCTATGATTGAAGTTGGGATGTGCTGGATGCTGGCTGTGTCTGGGCATCTGGGGTTTGGGGAAGGGACAGAACAAGCCAGTATTCACATTTTGGGCACTTTCTGGGCTGGAGGATTTGCTGTGTGGCCCAACTTGAAGCCTGGAGCTGGGCCACTACATTGCGAGCTATTTGGTTTCTGCAGAATGACTCTGTGGTGGCTGGTGGTGGGGCCATTGAGATGGAGCTCTCCAAATACCTGCGGGATTACTCAAGGACCATTCCAGGGAAACAGCAGCTGTTGATCGGGGCATATGCCAAGGCCCTGGAAATCATTCCCCGACAGCTGTGTGACAATGCTGGCTTCGACGCCACAAACATCCTTAACAAGCTGCGGGCTCGGCATGCACAGGTATAGTTCTCTGCTCTCTTTGGGATCCAGGGATTGGGCGGGTGAGGGTCGGCTCTTAGGTGTGTGCTGTCTGGGAATATGCTCACTGCCAGGCGCAGTGGACAACTCCCTCCTGGCACACCTGGAAACAGCAGTTGCCTGGGAGGGCCTAGGTGCTTGTGGCCAGCATGCCTGGAAGCGGAGTTGGAAGCAGGTGTTGGCAGGTGGGGAAGGGTGCCATGGCCCTCGGATTCCCTTGGGAAAGTGCCATCAATTCAAAATTTCTGGCAATTGAGTCCTTTGGCAGGTGTGCAGGAAGAAGTGAAAATAGTTCCTAAATGCTTTCCCTATCTTTCAGGGGGGTATGTGGTATGGGGTGGACATCAACAATGAGGACATCGCAGACAACTTCCAGGCCTTCGTGTGGGAGCCGGCCATGGTGCGCATCAATGCCCTGACAGCAGCGTCTGAGGCTGCATGCCTTATTGTATCCGTGGATGAGACTATCAAGAACCCCCGCTCCACTGTGGATGCTCCCCCAGCAGCTGGTCGGGGTCGAGGCCAAGGCCGCCTCCATTGAGAGGCACACCACCCTGATGAGGTGAATTGGTGGTGAGGAAATGGTTGATTAGTCTGCTGTGTTCTCACTGGAGGTTATTTAAATAAAACTTAAGATTATTTGGTCACCGTTTTTCTCAAAAACATCCTCCTGCCTCTCAGAATGAGCTGTGTGTATACTTGCTGAAGTAGAAGTAAATGATTCTGCAGTGAGCTCTGCTGGGCCCTTGTCTACAAGTCTCAGTGCAGTTGCAGTTCTGAGCAGTAGCTAGGCGATGTATGGTGGCTTCCTTTTCTCCTGGTATCATTATCTTCAGTCCTTCTAGCTCAGGCACTGCACACACAGCATCTCTTCCATCACAGTAGTGGATTATGGTCCACATTCATGTACTCTGAGCTTAGGCATGTTTCCTCTTAAAATACTGTGAGAGCTCTTGGAAGAGTGTCAGGGCATCACATAATCTCAGGACTCCGGTACCTTCATAAGGCCTTGGAGAAAATACCTGTTTTCTTTTGCTCAGTCACCTTGAGAGTCCTTTTTGTTTAAACTGGTACTATGGATTGAACCCAGGGCCTCGTGTGGTTTGCTAAGCAAGCACTTGCCATTGAGCTATGTCCCCAGCCCTATTTTGACCTTGGGCTGAGAGTCTTTGTACTGTTAAGGTTTCACTGAGTTGCCCAAGTTGGGCTTGACCTGCTTTGTCTTCTGAGTAAGCTGGAATGATTGGCTTGTGCTACCACCCCAGCTCCTGCTGCTTGTGACCAGGGGCAGTTAATGGTTATTGGCACAGAAGTCTGGCAGCGTCTACCAGTGCCTCAGTTCTGCTAACTACCCTAAGCTAGAGCTGTAGCCAGTGACTATTAGAGCTGAGGGGGTTATGTTGAATAATTGAAGTTCTTGCTTCCTGGAACTGAGATGTGATTAGAGAATTTGAGCTCTGAACTCATGGTTAGATGGTCTTGAAGCAGGATAGGATTTGTGGGCAGGTGTGCACTCTGGAGTGTGACAGACATCCTTCCTGTGGTCAGGTTGGAACAGCTGGCTCTCAAGGATTACTTGTACAGTATGCAGTTTAAGCCAGACAGCTGTTTTGTGTGTGTTTTTAAATTTAAACAGGTTAGGAGCTATTAATTAAATCAGCATGAGAAGGCCATTATGTAAAATGGGGAAATTAAGGTCAGGCTATGGTAGCAGTTTAGTCTCTCATAGGTCAAGTGATTGGCTGCCAGAGCCTCCTGAAGTGGGACTAAGCTGCTGTGGGGTTCTGCCTATCTGGGTTTACCTTGGAACCCTGGAATGGAGGCTTTGTATATTTGGACAGCAAAGGAGGCTTCAGGAGGCAGTCACAGGCCTTTCTCCAGCATGGTCTGCTGCCCTAAAGAGGGTGCCTAATTCTTCATTTGCCCCATTGACTGGGCTGTCTGACTTCCTCCTGCCTCACTCTTAGCTATAGAAAAGCTGTAACGAGGCCTGAGGATGTTTGTTGGTGGGGTGCTTGCCAGCATGCACAGAAATCTGGGTTCGATCTCCAGGGCCACACAAACAAAATGGACGTGGTGCACACATGTACTCCCTAGCACCAGAAAGCTGGAAGATCAGAGGCTAAAGGCTGTCTTCAGTATTGAGTTTGAGACCAGCTGGGCTACGAGACTCTGGGAAGCAAAGGGTAGGGGCTTGGTGTCTGACAAATAGGGCTGTATGCTACATGTTTTTCTGAACCAAACACAATTTTTCAGTTTCATCATCTTTTATTGGATACAGAACCATAAATTCTCTGATGCCCATGAGTCCTTTTAAATACATATGCTCAATACATTCGGCAAAGGGCATCTGGGTGACATGGAGCAAAGTGCTGGGATGGCAATGCCTGGGTGGGGCAGATAAGTGGGGCCAGGGAAGGCCCCCTGGGGGCTGGAGGTACAGGCACCACTTTAGAAACAAAAGTAAAACCAAAAGCTGCTCTCAGCCCCTCTGCCTAGTGTGCCGGGGGCAGGATGCAGCCTGGCTGTGCAGGGAAGGCAGTGCCCTCTGAGCCAAGCCAACTGCACCAGCTGCAAGGCAAGCCTGAGCCACCTCAGGCCTCTGAGACCCCTGCCAGGGATGAGCAGAGGCTGGGGTTCCAGGGCAAGCCTCCTCAGGGGCTGGCCTCATGGTGGGGTGCCTGCTTGATTGTCGGGCAGTCTTGGACTAAGGTCCCAAAGAGTTGAGGAAAGCCTCATGTTCTGCTCTTCACCCAACCTTCAGCCTTGTCCCTGGGCAAGGACTACAACTGAGCTCACTTGTCCAGGAGTAAATATACACACTACATAGTAATATATACAGAGATGTTGGCCTGAGCCAAGGCTGGATGAGAAAGTGTGGCCACCAAGGGTAGAAAGACTGCCAGGTCATTAGGGGCTGACAGGCTGGGGTAGATCCCATCAGTGGTTAACTCCTCTGGGCACTGGGCCATATCCCACTCAGTCGCACTTCTTCCAAGTTCACCAGAAGCTATGTCTTTGGCACCAATTGTCACTCTGGGAAGTTTTCATTCAACTTAGCGCCTTACAGAGACTGGGGTTGACAGCTCACTGCCTGTGTTCTGAAGCATTCTACATAAGGGCCGGGGATAGGAAAGACTCAAAGGCAAAGGATGGATCCAGGCCTTGGGAAAGAGGCCTCTGTTGTCATAGGGTTAAACAAAACAAAACAAAAACCACCCGATTTCAGGGTGCTTTCTCTTGATGGGTAGAAAGCTGAGGTTCTGGGAAGGAGTGCATGTATTTTTGCCATACTGTGGGGAAAAGCAGCCTACATAAGCATGAAGTACTCAGGCCAAACATGCTATATTTCACAGGTGCTAGAGCCAGGCTGTGTGGCAGGGGGTGGGATTGGAAGAGATGCCAGATGGCTGCCACCCATGAGCCCTTTCCATAGACCCTGTGCTTCTGGAGCAGGGCATGCAGGCCCTCACATGTGTTTTTGGACAAAGGGCTCCCTTTGGGGTGCCTAAAGATGGGCTAAGGTGCTTCTCAGGAAGCCAATGCCCCACCCCCAACTCTGGCTCTTGACTGCTCAAGATGGAAACAAGCATAGTAACCAGAAGCAGGGTTGGTCGCCAGGGGGCAAAGCAAAGGAACCACAAGTGAGGGGCAGAGCTGCTGGCTCTCAAGGCATTCCTGAAAACTAAGATGCCCAAGACTCAGCCAGGACACAGCGACCTGTCACTTGGGTTGGTAAAGGCTTAGGTTTTACTCTACCCACCTCTACTCAGCAAGAACACAGGTGAGACTTCTTGGACACAGCTTTGCAGAGAGCAGACTATGCCAACAAAAGGGGTGTGTTCCCTCTCCATGAATCAGGATGTGGTTAGATGTAGTAGAGCCTGGGACTATTGACCTTGCTTCCTGCCCTGATGGCTGTGCACTGCCACCCGTTTCCCTCAACACCAGGCATTCCAGTGCCTCCCCTGCCCAGGAAGATGTCCAAATCCTGGGGCTGAGGAATGGAAGCCCCTGGGGGCAGGCTTGGCCAACTACCACATCACTTTGTGCTTTATCCAGGAGACAGGAAGGGCAGCACCTCTGGTCTTGGAGTCACAGGGAGCAGGGGCTACATAGATGCAGCTGGCAAAACAACTGACCACTAAAGGCAGCTGGGCCCCAAGTGCACCTCCACCTCCCTTCTGAGCCACTGAAGGCGAGGAAAGTTGTGCTGTTGCCTGTGACTCCTGGGGACGGGGCTGGAGAGGGGGGAGCAACTGGAGGCAGCTGTGAGAGGTAGGGGTGTAGATACCACACAGCCGAGGTTTCATGCAGGACTAGGCATGGAGTGTCCAGCATGATAGCCTTGGCATTTCAGTCTTCAAAGGACGGACAGAACAAGCCACACAACTCATGATGACAAACTGGGACAGAGCTATGGGATCTGGGAGCATTGAGCAGGGAGGGCGTACAGCAGTGGTAGGCGGCACTCATAGCTGGGTTCATGCTGTGGCCAGCTGTGGCCTAGCTGGAGAAAATTGACAAGACGATTCCACCTTGTACAGGAGCAAAGAAAACCCTAAGATTTGGATGAGAGGCCAGGAATTTGAAAGATCTGCCCAAGTGAGGATTGCCAAGACTCATGCCTTAGCCACTGCAAGTTCTGAGAGGAGGAACTCAGTTAGGGATGCTCAGTCTTCAGGGCTTTGGTGCTCAAACAGACTTTTGGGTATGGTGCAAGGGCCTGTCTGTGACACCCTGCCCCAAGTGTTCTATTGTAGCCTCAGCCCTGGGAAGATGGGCTGAGGACATTCCTTCCTCTGCCTTGGCACCAGTATCTGGCTCCTTGCCTCAAGCAAGCTGTTAAGGAAAGCAAGCCTTCTCCCCCAAGCCTCAGCACAACAGGGAGCTCAGGGTCCTCCCTCCCTCCCTCCCGATGTCCCTCAGCAAGAAAAGCTAAGTATAGAGACTGCTTTAAGCTTCGCTCTGGGGTGTGATAATGAGAAGTCTTTGTCTTACAGTAGTCTCCTCCAACTGGCCAGTCCTTTACCTGCTAGGGAGGTGTGGGCCTCGTCCTGGGAAGTTGCAGGCTTTTTTTTTTTTCCCTTTACCCTTTTAACCTTATCCCTATGGCCCTGCCCCAATTTCCCCCTAACCTTCTACCTGGGTTCCTAGGCTTGCCTGGATCATCACTGGAGAATGAACGTGGACCTGGAAGAGAGACCCACTGTCTGACGGGACTGCCTCGCAGAGGGCTTGGTCAGGGAAAGGGGAGAAGAGTCCTCCTTGCCATGTCTGAGCTGCCTTGAGCCCCTTCTGGCCTGTGGCCTGACAGGCTCCTGAGCAGGAGCTGGCCTCAGGAAGGAGAGACCTGCCTGAACAGCTGAGGAGCTGCTGGGTGGTTACTGCAGATCCTCTTGAGTGGTGACAACCAGGTGCTGGTGTGCCAGCTCCTTGCTGGTTGTGCCAGAAGGCTGTGCCAGCTGAGGATGTCATGTCATGGGGGTCTCAGGGCAGCTTCTGTCCAAGCCCCTGCCCTGGGGAGGCTGTGCTCTGGGTCACCTGTCACTTGGCTGTTGCAGTTAGACAGGGTTACTCAACCACTGTCTGGAACCTGGCCTAACACTAGGCCTCCAAAGGTCTAGTCCAAGCCAGGGCCCCTCCAGAGGTCCAAAGAGTGCCTTGGTGTGGGGCTGGCAGGGGCCCTGCCGCCCCTCACCCGGGTTAGCAGCCACCTTCCACTTTGACGTGCAGAATCTTCGAGAAGCCAGGCCTCCGTCGCAGGGCCTAGAGATAGAGCCCCAGGTTAGCTCTTCGTTGGTGTTGGGCAGATGAACTGCTGCCACCCTCACCAGCCCCAGCCAAAGGGTCTTTTGTGGCCTCAGAGCCCACCCCTCACCTGAAGCTTTGTCACCATGTCCTCAAACAGCTTCTGGGCCTCGGGGCTGCTGGGCTCTTTGAAGTAATCAGCAATCCCAATCTGCACCACAATGGATTTGAGGTTCCGGCAGATGCCTGGCAGAAGGCAGGTAAGGGAGATGGAGCTTGGCAAGGGCAGTGTGCTCCATGGGTTCCTCTCATGAATGAAATCAGAGCCCCACTGGGAAACACACATGGGCCGGCTACAAGAACACGAGTGTCAGGCCTGTGCTGGTGCAGCTCCTAGGACATCTTAAGAAGGCAGGGAGGATATTCTGGAAGGACAAGTGTGTGACAGCAAGCTGCCCAGTGCCCTAACAGCTTCCTGGCAGAGGGCACAGCTTGGACCATGGCCTGGGCACTTGGAAATGACTAGCTGCTGAACTGAGACTGAGTGTGGAGTCGGATGGGTGGGAGGCAATCAAGTCTTCTTGAAACAAGGGCTTCAAGAATTATTGGCCATGATGTCAGGGAGAGTTGCAGGGAGGTCAGGAGCTGGGAGGGACCTAGACAGCATGATGTAGGGGGCTGAGTAGTGAGTTCTGGTGGACCATTTAGGTGGACATGAGGCTGAAGGAAGGTAAATAGGAAGGCTCAGGAGGTGATGACGGTCAAAGAAGTAGGTATGGTGGCCCAGGTCTGTCACCTCAGCTACTCAAGAGGCTAAGGTGTGAGGATCGGAAGTTCAAGGCCTGCCTGCACAGCTTAGTCAAACTGTCTCAAAAATGTAAGAAAGGCCAGGCATTGTGGCACTCGCCTTCAATCCCAGCACTGGGGGTGCAGAGGCAGGCGGGTCTACAGAGTGAGTTCCAGCAAAGCCAGGACTTTGCAGAGACCCTGTCTCATGGGGTGGGGGAGGGGTACTGCTTAGCAGTGCAGCACTTAAAGCACTGGGTTTAACCCAGTACTGGTGGGGAAAAAACCAAGGAACCTTCAATCAGTCTGCATGGAGACCTCCCAGAGGCCAGTGGTCCTGAGTGGTGGTCCAAGTGAAGGCAGAGAGGAATGACCAAGGAGATGGGATGATGTGGGCAGCAGAGGAGTCAGAGTGAAGTCCTTACCCCAAGAAATGTCCCAGAGGACTTAAAATTCTATGACCTTTACCCTACCATCTAGAAAGTGGAAAGATGAGACTGCAGAATTCAGAAAGCAAAGTCATGTGCTCAAGAGCAGCATTGCAACCCTTGATGATGCCCTGTCTGCTCTCTGCCTCCGCCCCAGTGGGAGGCTCACACAGGAACCACTGGCACCACACACAACTCCTGGAGCCACTATGGGCCAGAATGGAACAGATATCCTGTGCAGCTAAATAGTTGGCATCAAATGCTGCTGGGCCTGGAGTACCATCCTGGCCTCAGAGATGCTGAAGGAGCCAGGAAGAACACTGCTCTGTCTGCCTCAGCACTGGCACATGCTGGTTAGAGCAATAGGAGATCGTTACACTGAATGGTTGTAAGTGAGAGCCTAACAGCCATTACCATTTCATCAGAGTGGCTATGACTATCCCAAGGGACCCTCCAGACTGGTCTTGTTGATCTCTTTTCCTCATAGAAGAACTGGAGAGTCATCAGACAGATGCTCACCTGCGCTATCAGCCATCCCTTCCTCCCCATCCCCGCCAGATGTGTGCAGTTTTGCCCTGGCTGCACCTTGGAGGTATTAGACTCCGACTTGTGTATGGAGAGCTTCACCTATGTAGCTATAAGGGAGCTGTCATCTGTGCAGAGATAAATCTGTTAAGTGGTATGGCTACTTTGGGGTAACCCATACTCTGTATGTAACCCTCATTCATGCTCTGTAAATAAGCCATAAACTCCATGGTTCACCAAGTTGGACTTTGGTGGCACTGTTTGGTAGATCATAGGTGCCCTTTCTAGGAGGAGCAGGCAACTGTTTGCATCTCCCCAGGAAAAGTTCACTCAATGCTGCAAAATGTCCAAGAATAGGCTATAGCCATACCCTGCTCTGTACCCCCAAACCCCATTGCTCACTGTTAAAATGTAGCAGGGCCTTAGGGGTGACAGGGGTGGCCGTGAGCACCAGCATCTCCAATCCCTTCAGGCCTTCCCGGCAGACTTCAGCTGCCACCTCCTGGGTAATCTCTGACACATGGTCCAGTTCTAGCACCTGCAGCCGCATGCAGTTTCTTGCTAGGAGAGGAAGAAGAGAAGCCTGGTGTTAAACTCCCTGACCCACCTCCTGCCCAGCACTCAGTCCCTCGCCATCACCCAGGCTGCAGACCCTAACTCTGGTGGGATTTCATAGGCAGCATCTCACCCTTGCCTGCTTCTTACCTACCCACTCCAACCCCAAGGAAAGACTCACCAAGTGATGCCAGACCCTGTACCCCACAGCCGGCACCACCTACACCCAGGGCCCGGAGGTGGGGCCAGCAGCGTCCAATCATCTGCAGGCAACGGTTGCTGAACCGGGTGGGCTGCTGGCTGAAGAATGAAGAGTGAAGAGTGGTCAGGGAGGCATTGCAGTCCCAAGTGTGAGCATCCCTGGAGGTCCCTATCCATGCCTCAGGCACGCACCTTGCCAACAGTCCAGTTGTCAGACAATAGCGCATCTCTGACCCTGCCCCTCCCCTCTTACCACATCTGGCAGCTTCAGATTCTGGAGCCAACCAGAGAGCGCTGTAGACCAGAGCCCCACCTCAGTCTCCATTTACCCTGCACCTGGTGGCCAGATACTCATCAGACAGCTGAACCGGGCCCTGGCGTTCAGGGTGACAATGAGGACAGCTCCCACCCTCACAGCAGAAAGTCTATGACATACAACATTTAGCAGCCTGACTTTAATCTGTCCCTGCCACCTAGCCTTGAACCTGTAGCAACCCTGCCTCAGCCTCCCGAGGGCTGAGGTTATAGACCACACCTAGCTTCTGGTACTCTTGTTTGTTTGGATTTTTTTTTCTTCTTTCTTTTTGGAGCTGAGGACCAAACCCAGGGCCTTGCACTTGCTAGGCAAGCACTCTACCACTGCACTAAATCCCCAACTCCTAGATTTTTTTTTTTAAAGGAGTGACCTCAGCCCAGGCTGAGTGACCTCAAACTCATGATACAGCTGAGGATGACCTTGAACTCCTGATCCTCTTGCTTCTACCTCCCAAGGGCTGGGATGACAGGTGTGTACCACCATGTTTGGCTCAATACACCCTTCTTAAAGCTGACAATCTCCCCAAAAGCTTCCTTGTACTTGCTACATGAGATCCACCGATCCACATCTTTTAGCAAGGCCTTCATGATGTTTCCCTGCCTGCCTTTCCATCATCGCTGGCTTGCCTACCCTACTCACACCAAACTTCATCCCTCAACATCCATTCAGGCAACAGTATCTGTCATCTGATATGCCCAGGGTAGCAAGGACACAGAAACGGACATTCAGAGTCTTCCTTGAGAACCAAGTCTAGTAGGGGAGCCTGAAGTAGAAATTACTACCGAATGGATGATATTATGGTCAGGATGAGGGGCAGCGGGGACCTAGTAGGGGACCACAATGGCAGACTCCATCAGGGTATTAGAGGGCCTGGGAGGAGCTGGCACATAGGGGAATCACTGGGAGGGTAAGGGGCAGGGCAGAGAAGCCTGGGAATCTGAGGAAGTCCCAAGAAGAGCAAGGGATGATTTGCACCCTGGGTTCGCCAACAACTGATTTGTTCTTGTTTTGAGATGGGATCTTGCTAAATTGCTCATACAGGTCTTGAATTCTCAACCTGAGCTGGAGTAAGCGGAGATGAGGTGTGTGACAGCACACCCAGCCTGCTCTATGTATCATTTACTGACTTCCCGACCTGCTTATCGTAGGCCAGGGTAGTGTTGACTGCACACATACTATGGACTTTACAGTCTCCATGGACAGACACCACTGAGCCAGTAACGGCTCTCATAATCTAAGCCGCAAAGCTAAGGTGTGAGTGGCAATGCCGGGCTGTCAGGGTGGCTCAGTGGGTAACGGCGCTTACCTCCAAGCCTAATGACATGAATTCGATCATGTCTCACATGACTCACATGTGGAAGGAAAGAATGACTCTTAAGTTGTTCCCCGACCTCCACACAGATACCCGATTCCCACCCCCAAATGTGTCATAAAAAATTTAAGGGCACTGCCACAAGCCAGAGAGACACAGCCCAGCTCCTTACTATCAACACACTGACCAGTGTGTGTAATCTGTCCCCGACACTGACTTGCTCAGTCCTCAGCCCCAGACCAGGTCCCACTGCTGCTCCCTCCCTCCCCCCCCAACGCCCCACCTCCCCGCTTGCCTGGGCTTACCAAGGATGAAGTGGTGCCACCTGGAGGGAGACAATCTCTCTGCAGCCTGCACCCAGGGCCCAGATCACCTCATGGCCGACAGGGTCTGTGGCACTCCTGCGGAAAAGCCAAAGCTCAAGTGACCCAACCGTGGTGGCCTCTGTGGTCACCAAGAAGCAAGACCATGTGGTAGCTAGGGACCAAGGCATAGAGGGTGTGAGCTGTGCTTCTGGAAGGGAAGACCCACCTGTAGGTGACGGCCTGCAGGGCACGGCAGTAGCAGCTGGCCAGCCAGAGTGACCGGTCAGTGAGGATGTTGGGACAGTGGGAGATACGCAGGATCAGCAGGTTCCCACCAGCTGCCTTTAGCAGGGACTCCAGTCCTGCTTCAAGACAACCCCTGAGGATGGGCCAAGAGGTCAGGGAGTGGCTGGTGGTCACTTCCTCATCTGGGAAGCATCCCCACTTAAACTCAGGAGCACGCACTCACTCACCCACCCACCCACCCACCCACCGCAGGCCTCACCGGGTGCTCCGGGCGTATTCCTCCTTGCTTTCCTTCTTTCCCCGCTGTCGGGGCTTCAGATTCTGTAACGTTAATGAGTGGGCCTGGGTGCACCATTGAGCCAGCATCGCCAGGAACTGGGGAAGATCAAGTGATATGAGCAGAGATAGCCTCGACTGGCTGGCGATGGGTTAGCTCTGAGGAGGAGGCGCCATGAGAGTATAGGGAAACCAGGGCAGTGAGGGTTACCAAGACTAGACCTCTACTGCTGCTAAGAGCTGGGCTCCCCGAAGGGCAGGGGCAGGCACCTTGGAACAGACTCGGGCATTCTCAAGCAGCACCCTGGTCCAGACGGCAGGATGGCGGGCCACAAAGCGCCAGTCTCGACAGACCTCTGCAGCATGCAGCAGCGTGCGGGTATCCAGGTAGGTGAAGATACAGAAGAGGGCGGCGCGCATCTTGAGGATTTCTGGGCTGATGACCTCATTGGAGCGCGAGGGGCTACCTCTCTCCACCCGACGGCCTCGCCCACTGCCTCCCTCAGGGCGGGCTGTAGAACATGGGGGCCAAAGGAGACAGTGGGGTGTAAAAGAGCAGTTACAGGGCTGTGGGTGGGGAGCTGGGGCAAGGCAGGAGCTGGCAGGAGGGGTGAGTAAGAGACCCACACTGGGGACCAGCTCCCAGGGAAGACAGCAGGTCCCCTGCTTTCCCCTTCTCTATAGTACCCCAAGTTTTACTAATTGGAAAGGGGTGTCTGTTGCTTTGTCACACACCCAAAACTTTTTCAGACATGATCTCATGTATTCCAGCCTAGCCTTGGACTCACTATGTAGCCCAGGATGACCTGGAACTTCTGATTGTCCTGCATCTGCTGCCCAAGTACTAGGATTAGAGATGTGTACCACTATGTCCAGTTTGAGGTGCTAGAGATCAAAGCCAGGGCTTCCTGGATTCTAGATGAGCATGTACTAGTTGAACTACCTCCCCAGCTCTAAACTTCCCTTTTGAGGGTTACCCTGACTCTCAGCCTCAGAGCCCCAAATAAACGCTCAGCTCTTTTCCCCTACCTGTGATGGAGTCCACCATGTACACAGACCCCCTCTTAAATGGAGCATCCTTGGGTCATTGCAGGCCTGGCCTGTCACACAAACCCCTGCTCCAAGCTTGAAGAGTGTTTTACAGGTAGACAAGAATAAGAGAGGTGTAGGAGTCAAGGGTCACCACCTCCACCCTGGGTCCCCTGAGACAACCCAGCACCCTGGAAGGCTGGATTCTCTACCCGCTTTCCCAGGACTTACCTGAGAGGCGGCTGTTCAAGGGCCCGGCTACAGCAGGTGCAGGGCGTGGGACATCCGAGGGGCCCTCAGCCTCTGATTCAGTAGTTCGGGAGCCCACGTCTGAGACGTCCCCCTCCTCCCCCTCGGTGCTGTGACGGCGCGGTCGGCGCTGCCAGTTCTGGATGGCCTGTCGTCGAAGGCCTGAACTACGAGGGGGCTGGGACCGTTCTGAACCACCGTTGGCAGCCTGGGCCCGAGAACCCAAGCCCCCAGGGCCACCGTCCTCCGAGGGCCCTTCCTCTGGCCGGGGCAGCTCCAGACTGTCACTGTCATAGCAGCCTGAGCTCTGGGATGCAGCTGGCACACGGCTGGAGGCCCTGGGGTGGGTGGGGGAGTGCAGAGTGAAGGCTGAGGGATACCAGATTGCCCCAACTCCCGACACTTTCCTTACCACCAGCCAAGGGGAGGCCCACTCGCCTGCTTTCCAAAAGTTCCCTGAGCATGGAAAGGCAGACTGGTGATACCAGGGAGGGTGGGCACAGAAGGAGATGAGCCTCTGATGGGCCAGCAGACCTTCCAGGGTGAGGGTAGGCTGTGTGGGGTGGGCCAAGGCTTACCCTGTGCTGGGAGAGGAGCCATGCCGTGAAACGGCGTATGTGCTTGGCAGAGCTGGGCCTGCGTGGTGTTCTCGCTGTAGCCCCCAGAGTGGAAGGGAAAGGAAGGATGGGCAGAGGAGGCCAGAGGAGAAAGCAACAGTCGGAGAGAGAGGAAGATGGAGAGAAGAAAGGAAGGAGAGGAGAGAGAGAGAAGAATAAAGTTGGAAAAGATGGACGAATGGACAGACAGACAGTCCAGACAGGCAGGCTCCCAAATCCCTCCCAATGCACCCACCCAGCCTCCCAGGGCCCAGCTTGTGGCTCCTAGGCTCTCATTAGCAGGAAAGTAACAGAGATGGGCTTCTGAAGGCTGAGGCGATTGAAGCACCCTGCCACAGCCTCAGAGCCAGCCAGCACTCCCGCCCTGACAGAGTGGACCTCCCTCCCACTTCAGGTCTGGGGGTGCTCCTGGGGTGCTCCTGGGGGAACAGGCAAAGGAGGCAAGTTGGGGTGGTGTGGGGGAAGGCTGTGGGGACCACAGGAGCAGGTGAGAAGCCAGGGCACGTACACACTCACCATTCTGCCTGGGCCTCTCACCCCAGGCCCTGAGGCACTGCCCCCACCTCCTCGGCCCAGGCTGGCACTGGGTGTGCTGCCACAGCTGCTGCTGATGACCTGCAGCTGGCGCTCGGCCCTGTCTGCACGCTCCAGGAGCTCCTCAATGAACTGTTGCAGCCGCAGCTTGGCACTGGCCTCCCGAGCCGCTGTCTCCTTCAGGAACTGGTCGATCTGCACCACCTCCCTGGGCCGGGAGCAGTCTCTTACCCTAGGTCCCTGGCCTGACTGCCCATTGGAGGAAAGCCTGGCAGCAACCTAGAGCGTCGGCTCATGGTCCCATGGACAGTGCCCAGCACGCAGACCCACACGACGGCACACATACAACACAAATAGGCAGACACACAAGTCACCACACACACACACACCTGGACACCCCTGTTAATACTGAAGTCAACCTGACAGAATCTAGAATCACCCAGGAGACAAACCCCTGTGAACACAACTGTGTGAGGAAGTTTCTAGACTGGGTGAAACCGAGGTGTGAAGATCCACCCTAAATTTGCAGGGCACCATTCCCTGGGCTGGGTCCCAACTGAATAAAAGGTTGAAAGCATGCTGAGCAGGAGCCTCCATCTCTGTTTCCTGGCTATAGATGACCCCTTGACCAGCTGCCTCACACTCCTGAGACCACACCCTTCCTGCCATGATCCATTGTCTCCCCAAACTGTGAGCTGAAGGAAACCCTTTTTTTCTTCAAGTTGCTTTTTAAAAACACAGTTTTACTACACATGGCAGGAGCAATCGCTCCTTCAGCCACTTGCTGCTCTTGCAGAAGCCCTGAGGTTGGTTCCCAGCACCCACATACTGGCTCACAACCACCCTAACTCCATTTTCAGGGGATGCGACATCCTATTCTGACCTCTGCGGGCACCAGAGGTCATGCATTCAAGCACAATGCTCATACACATAAAAAAAATAGTAAAAATAAATCTAAAACAAAAATGTACTCACGTCTGTGCTCCAACACATGTGCAGAGGCTGGAGGCCAATGGGAAGGAGTCAGTTCTCTCCTTCCACCATGTGGGACCCAGCGAACAAACGGACAGCCCTTTAAACTGTACGAGGTATTTCGTCATAGCGACAAGAAAGGTAACTAAACACAACTGGTCTTAGGGACACAGTCGTGGGTATGCTCATCCTACACACAGCCACCTCCAGGCACATGCAGAGTCCCATGAGCAAAAGCAGACATCCTTCGTCCCCTGTGGTCTCCATACACAGCCTCCTCACATAGTTACACGCCCAAGCATACCCCGAGAGCCTCAGGGCTATGAACACATATCCTCACTTGGTCCAATACACAGTCCTCAGCACGTTCCTATGTATGCAATCACGCTCATTCTCAGGGCACATTCACACTCTGAAATACATTAAGAACCATGGAGAGCCACGCCCACCAACCCAATCAAACACACGCACGTACTCTTATCAAAGCGCACTGAGTCACATCAACACAGACAAAACCATAAAGCACTCCTATGGTCTGCCCCAGCATCTGAGGGGGTATGTAAACACGCAGCACCCTCGCAGTTACCTGCGTGTGTGTGTATCCCGGCACGCATTCAGCTGTTCATGCATTCGTTAAACATTTAATCCAGGTGCCAGGCGCTACTGGAGATTCAGGGGAAACGTACTGAACAAAAGAAGGAAATCCCGGCCTGCTTGGAACTTGGTATGACAATGAGAACAAACAAATGACTCCATTTGCAGACTAGAGAAACAAGGAGGTGGCCAGAAAAGATGGCTGAGGAGGAGCAAAAGGAAAGGAAAGCTAAATGTGGTGCAGGGCAATAATTCATGAGGCTGAGGCAGGAGGGTCATGAGCTCAAAGGCTACACAGTGAGAGTCTACATCAAACACTGTACAGATGGATCCAGGACGGTGATGAACATGAAGTTTACTGAGGACACAAAGATGGTGTGGAGGTGGCAACCTGACCCCAGAGGGTAGGTTCGGGAACCAGAAATACAAGAAAGGCCTTCAAGAAGCCAAGAGCAAAGAGTTAGAAGGTTAAGAAGCAGCAGGTTTATGGGACCTGAGAAAGATGCAATTGTGTCTGCATGCTTTTACGAAGTACAAGACGGCATGGAGAATTGGGCCAGTTCTTTGGGTAGGCTAAAGGGAAATCTGGTACAAAATTCAAGAGCTGCCTGGCCTGGCTATCGAAGGTGAAGAAACACACGTATTCCGAGCTCCCAATTCATCACGACGACACACTCGGACCCGCAGGCACCACTATCACGGACTCATCTTAGAACTTGTGTTCCAAAGCCTAACCACATGAAGACACCTCAGGCACGTGCAGGCGTAAGTGAGTAACATCCAGAGACACCCACCCACTCGACTCCCAGGGTCTACTCACTGCTGCTTGCGGCTCAGCTCCTGTTCCTTATGCACCAAGTCCTGCTTAAGCGAGGCCAGCAGTTCCACGCTCACGTCCACCTGGCGTGAAAGCTCAGATGCGCGCTCCTCCAGCTCCTCCTTCTCGCGTCCCAGCCGTGCACTCTCCTGTCGCGCAGTCTCCAACTCCGCCGCCTTGCGCTCCAGCTCAGCCTGTAGCCGGCCCACCTGGCCGGCGATCTTCTGCTCCACCTCCTCGCTCAGCCGCTCCAGCCTCCGGTCCACCTCCAGCTTCTCCAGCGCACGGATCTTGAGGCGTGCCAAGCCCTCTTCGTAGGCGACATCGGCGGGTGATGGCGAAGCTGGCGATGCGGAGGCGGGCCCGGAACAAGGACCAGGGCCGGGCCCGGGTGGAGGCGTCGAACAGGCCGAGGATGCCACGGACTTGCGCGCGAACAACTCGCCGAGTGGGATTTCGATCTCGCGTAGTGCATAGCGCGCGGCAGGCACGAGCCCCGGCTCGGCCAGCTCCTCACAGGGCAGGCTGGCGGGCACCAGGTCGCCAGGGAAGTGAGCCAGCGGCGCGTGGTGGTGATGATGGTGCAGCAGGTGCGACCCCGTGGGCGCTGGCCCTGCCGCCTGCTCCTTGCCCTGGAAGGACGTGCTCTCGAAGACCTCGCGCCGGGCCCCGGGCACCGCCAGCAGGGCGGCGGGCTCAGGCGCCAGGGGGAAGCCAGAAGCGGCGGCAGCAGCCGCTGCAGCAGCGGCCGCGCCGTCGCAGATACTGTTCGTCTTGGAGAGGATGTAGAGCGTCTCGTAGGTGTGGCTGTATTCCAGGTGCGCGCGCAGTGACGACAGGCTCCGGAAACGCTTATGCTCCCCGCAGCGCGGGCATCGGTATGGTAAGTCCAGCGAGGCCATGGCCCCGCTGCCTTCGGGGCACGCCGGCTCCACCGCGGCCGCCTCACCGGTCAGCCGGGCGAGCTCATGGGGGGCCGCGGGTGGGCCCGGGCTGCGGGATCAGGACGACTCTGGTCACCAATAGCCAGGGCCCAGGAGGCTAGAAGAAAGAATGTGAGGCTCAGCAGCCTGCTGGCCGCACCCCCCACCTGCCACTCCCAGGTCCAGCAGTCCTGTACCCTGGCTCTATGAATACGCCTAGGATGGAGGGCTCTGGGACCTGTGCACGAGTGTGCGACTTCTCGCTGGAAGTGGAGGGACTATGGTCCTCCAGGTGTGGCCAGGCTGACCTGCCTTTCAGATGCCGAAATTACTAGGTCTAGATTTTTTTTTTTAATTAATTATGAATGTTTGTTTTGGAAGGCTGGAGAGATGGCCTCGCACTTAAGAGCACTTGTTGTTCTTGCAGAGGACCTGGGTTTGGGTCCCAGAACACCTAACGGTTCCCAACCATTCTAATTCCAGGGAATCCATTGCCTTCCTCTGACCTCCCTAGCACCAGGCAAGCACATGGTGCACATGCAGGCAAAACACTCATACACAGAAAATAAAATTTTAAAAATGTTTAAGGAATGTTTGATTTAAAAAAAAAAGTTGCTTCCCAGTGGGGCAGGTGCCAAGAGGATGAGACCTTCAGGATTATCCTTATCTACACAGAGAGGTGCAGCTAGCCTGATCTACTTGAGACTCTGCATCATAAGAGACAAAAATGAATTATTACTAAATACTAAATTGTTTGTTGATAGACTGTTTAACACAGGATCTTAGTCCCTAGACTTGCTGGCCTGGAACTCACAGTGTAACTCAGGTTGGCTTCAGACTTTCAGGAACTCACTTAGCCTCTCAAGTGCTGGGATTACAGGGATGAGCCACTGTGCCTGGCTTAAAGGAATTTTTTTTTTTAATTATTAAAGGGGCCAGGAGGTGGTGGTGCACACCTTTAATTCTTGCACTCGGGAGGCTGAGGCAGGCAGATCTCTGTGAGTTCGAGGCCAGCCTGGTCTACAGAGTGAGTTCCACGACAGCCAGGGCAACACAGAGAAACCCTGTCTCAAAAAACAGAACAAAAAAAAAATTAAAGGAATAATTTTAATTACAATGATTCCTGACCTAGAAAAAAGTGCCAAGCACTGTTCAACAGCAGAATGGGATTCAGGTGTGGTGACATAGATCTTTAATCCCAACACTCATAGGCCAAGCCAGGTGAATTGCCAAATGAAGATTGTTACAGAATTAAGAAGATCCCAATCAAGAAAACAGTAGAATGGAATAATTGTATATTTATAATGGACTGCTACTCTGTAGTAAGAAAAGAACCAGTATCCATAACAACAGATGAATATGTTTAGTATTATGGGAAGGAAGCCAAACAGAACATACTGCAAGATTCCAGAGTTGGACGTCAAGAACAGACCAAACGGATGGAGACACAAGTCAGAACAGAGGCTCGTGTCTGCAGTGAATTGGGAAGGGGTAGGAAGGAACCTTGTGTGCTGTCGAGAGTGTTCTGTAGCTTACCCGGGGCTTGTGTTTCTGTAGGCCGGTGTGGACACAATCAAGACATGCATACAAACCAACCCTGGGGTATTCCATGTACCCTAGCTTGCTGTGGGATGGTCTGTATGTCAAATAAAACACTGATTGGCCAGTGGCTAGGCAGGAAGTAGGTGGGACAAGGAGAGAGGAGAATTCTGGGAAGCGGAAGGCTGAGGCGGGGAGACACTGCAGCCGCCGCCATGACCAGCAGCATGTGAAGACACCGGTAAGCCACGAGCCACGTGGCAAGGTATAGATTTATGTAAATGGATTAATTTAAGCTATAAGAACAGTTAGCAAGAAGCCTGCCACGGCCATACAGTTTGTAAGCAATATAAGTTTCTGTGTTTACTTGGTCGAGTCTGAGCGGCTGTGGGACTGGTGGGTGACAAAGATTTGTCCTGACTGTGGGCCAGGCAGGAAAACTCTAGCTACACTAGCTCATGTATGTGACATCTAAGAAGGTTCTCAAGCACATGCTTAATTTTCATCTTAGGGAGACCTGAGCCCTCGTGCAGACTGAACCACTAGAACCAAGATGCTCACCTAGCTATGATGCTGTAGGTGGCCCTGATCCCGAGCCCGCTGCCATTCCAGGCACTGCCTCCAGTGGCCCGTTCCAGGCACTGCCTCCAGTGGGCGTTCCTGCCCTTCCCCTCAAGGGCCCTATTGTCTTTCCTCAACCATTCCTGGCAAGGAGCCCACCCAGTCTCCCACCCAGCCTCCGCTGCCCATCCTGCCACCCGTGGCTTCTAGCCCCTTCCCCTCTTTTCCACTCCTCTCTCATCTGCTCCCCCTTTTCAGCTGCCTGAATCCAGGCTTCATGCCCCTCAGGACAACCCAGTTGTCATCAAGCACTTTATCTGTCGGCGGGTGCGTGACTGTTCTGTCCTCATAGGCTGCCTCCATACTGCCCAGGGTGGACTTTCCTCAGGGTTCTGTGACTTTCTGCTCTTAACTGATTCCAGCCTCTTTGTGGGGTAATCCCCACTGCCTCTCTCTGTTCCCACTGACTCCTACCTTGAGGCTTCTCTCAGCTCCACCTCTCCTTCCCGAGGGGCTCCAGAGGGTCCTGCTTGCCTTGTGCCATCTCCTCAGGGATGGAGAGACCTCTCTTCCCATGGCCACCCAGTGCCTAGCCTCCTCCTCATATCAGCACTCTGCTTTGATCTTGGGGAGCCTGCCTTCCTTTCCCACTGTTTTCAGTTCCTCCACGGGGAGTGGGGCATATAATCAATTCCCCTTCTTCACTTACACTGGGTCCGTGTTCTTTGTACTGCGGAAAAATCTAACTGAGAAATGAAAGATGGTTTCCTTTTTCAAATAATAGACCCCGTGGTAGTTAGTGCCTTTTCCCCTTTACATTTAATCCATTTATTTTGTGTGGGGTGGATGATCATGCCATGGCACACATGTGGAGGTCAGAGGTTAACGTGCGGGAGTCAGTTCCTCCTTCCACCATATGGGAGCCAGGATCAAACTTAGACTGTCAGGCGTGGTGGCGATACTCTTTACCTGCTAAGCACGTTCCCCACTGAGCCGTATCCCTGGCCCTCTGGTGGTCAGTGTTGTCTCCTTCACAGACTCTAGAATCATCTTGGAAATGGGCCTCTGGGGAGTTTTGATTTCAGTTGCTGAGGTGGAAAAATCTGCCCACTGTGGGTGGCATCATTCTCTGACGAGGGTTGTGTGTGTACACGGAAAAAGAACTGAGCAGCCGCTCGCCTTCAATGCCCTGCTTCCTGCTCCTGCAATGAACAGCTGCTTCAGGCTCCTGCTGCCTTGACTCCCCAACCATGATGGACTGCACCTTGAACTTCAAGTGAAAATAAACCCTCTCTCCCATATGTTATTTTTGTTAAGAGTAGTTTACTGTAACAACAAGGCAAGAAATTAAGATAGGGGAGTGTAAAACAGTACCCCTTCCCTCATTCCCCAGTCAAAAGTTGGTGGACACACACCTTTAATCCCAACACTCAAAAGCAGAGGCAGCCAGATCTCTGTTGAGTTAGCGGCCAACTGGTCTACCTAGTGAGCTCCAGGCCAGCCAAGGCTACACAGTAAGACCTTGTCTCAAACTACAAAGAAACAAAAAGTTGGTGAACCCTGTCACAATAGCAAACCTGCTGATTAAACTGTCATTCACAGGCCCTGGAGCTGAGGCCATGTCCCCACAAAGACTGCTACATTAGCAGAAAAATGTTAGGATATTGTTAGGTGCTGTGGTCTCTCCTGTGGCCTCCTTAGTAAAGTCAAACAGGACCCACTTCAGCCGAGCTCAAAGCAGGAAAAACTAGCCTACCTGGAGAGGCCCTTCTGCCTGGGGCCAGTAATCTAATATGGCTGAGAGATAATGAAGAGCCAGGTCTTAGCTTTAAACTAAAGTGAACTGAAGCAAAGAGAGAAGGCAGGAAACTCAGAGGGAGGGCAGTCGGGGCCTGCCTGCTCTTGACTCCTCTGGCCCTGCTGTGTCCTCTCCATGGAAACGTCCATTATGAGCAGTCTTTTGTGTGTGTTGAGGGGATGCAGCTTGGGTAGGAAGGGCCAAGGAGCTAGGGGCCTGCATTGCCCCTTGGCAGAGGCCCTGGCTGGAGCCCTCCTTCCAAGCCTGGGCTCCTACAATGAGTGGCACAAGGGAGGCTGTTGCTAAGAGACAACTCCCATTCCCCCTCCCCACCACCATCAGGGATCCATTCTAGAATTACAACTTCCAATGAGGTCCCTGGCTTTGGGCAAACACTCTGGATAAAGAAGGCAAATTGATGGAAAGCCCTCCTGAGGACCAAAGCCAGTATATTGCTAGAAAAGCCTGGAAAACAAGTTAATGACCCCCTAAGACTGTGCCCTCTCCATCCCCAAACAGGCTTCAGTCCTTCTCTCACAAACAGCCTCAGAGCACTAAGGATGGAGACGCAGCGTCAGAGCAGTGGGCTGGGGGAGGTCAGAGAATCCTTGCTACTAGTCGAAGGTGTGGGCTGTGGACTAGGTGTTTTTCCGCCCTTCCCCTCTCCAGCTGGGTAGTTATTTTGTTCTTTCAGCTATCCAGTTTTCTCTCCATCATTCTATTCTGCCCACAGACTGCAGGACCCTGAAGACTAGATTACTGCTTAATCAGACATTAGCACAGTACTGTACGGGGCTGGACGTGTCTCAGGATGAGGATGGGGGCTCGCTTCTTCTGGAGACAGGACAACTAGAGTGTAAGTTTGTGATGGATGACTGCATTGGGATGAACAGGAAAAACGTTCTGAATTATTCAATGGTTAAGTAGAAAGCCACGTGTGTTTAATAAACCACTCTACTGCTCTGCCACTCTGCCCTAGGTCTTGGTTAGACTCCCAATTTTCTCTTAGAGAACTGTTTCCCGCCAACTCTTGAGTTAGTAGAGCTGACCTCAGCCCCTGGCTCCAGGGAAGCACGTGTGGTCTTACTCTGTTGTCAGAGGCCTGGCCATCTGGAGAGAAATAAACATGTTTTCCCATTTCGGGTTAACACAGATACCCCAGGACCTGTGTGTAGCTGGCAGGCTAGGAGCCTGGGGCTTCTGGTGGCCTTACTGTCTTTTCTGTGGGACAGAAGAAAAGGACTTGTGATGTCACTTGAACCGTGACACCACATGTGCCCAAAGCTCTTGCTCAGCACACAGCTCATGTTGACAACATGATGTCTGTGACTGTAGCTCCCATGAGCCGGAGCATGTGTGTGGAGAGCAGAGCACACCTTTCAGGAGTTGGTCCTTGCCTTTCCATTTTCTTTTCTAGTTTGTGTGCACATGGAAGCCCCACGCTAATGACGAGATCACCCTTGATCATCTCCCACCATATTCACTGAGGCAGGGTCTCTCAGTCCAACCCAGAGCTCACTGATATACCTAGTCTTGCTAGCCAGCCTGCACTGGGGAATCCCCTCTCTCTGCCTTCTGAGGCTGGAGTTACAGGAAGACAACCATGGCCACCTGGCATTTCTGTGGGAGACCCAGACTTCAGTCCTCACATTTGTGTAGCCAGCACTTTAACCACGGAGCCGCCTCCCCACCTTCCACCCTATTTTAAGGCAGGTTTACTCCTTGTTTTGTGGCTGTAGAAGTCAGGCTAGCTGATCTGACGGCCTCTGGACAGGTCTCCTGTCTCCATCTCCCTCTCTGTGGTAAGAATGTTGAGATTACAGGTGTGTACAAAGACCTCCAGCTTTGACATGGCTTTTGGGATGAAACTCAGGTTCTCAGGCTTGCATGTACAGGGCTTTTACCCACTGAGCTCTCTCTCCATCAGAAAACACAGATATTTACACTACAACTAATAACAGTAGCAAATTACAGTTATGAAGTAACAATGAAATATTTTATGGTGTGTGTGTGGGGGGGGGTCCCCATAACACGAGGAACTGTATTAAAGGGCTGCAGCGTCAAGAAGGTTGAGAACCGCTGCTCCAGTGTCAAAAACCGATTTGGAACTCCCACTCACTCCCAGCAGCCTGGTTTCCTTTAACGTTGCCCGCCCTCCTCCCAGCTACACCACCCGCCATCTTGGTTTTTCTCTCTTTGGGATGCTTTCAGCCCAGACATCCTTCCATGCTTTGTGCTCTTCCAGGCCAAGGCCTGCTCACACTGGTGCTGCTGGGCTAGCCTCTGGTCTCATAGCTCCCTTTCATCCTGTGTGAGAACATGGGCCCTCCCTTTTCTTTTCCTTTCTTTCAAATGATTGTTTTTGTTATTTTTGAGGCGCGGTCTCGCTCTAGCCCAGGTTGGGCTGGCCTGCTCCTTGCGCTCTTCCCGCGTTACTGTCTAAAGTGCTGGGATTACAGGCATTTGCCTCCACACTCAGCTCCAGACCTGTCTTATGGTAGTTGATTTCTGTTCAAAAGTCTTTTCATGGCCCCCCACTGCCTACCCATCACAGCCAAATTCAGCTTCCTGTCTGGCCTCGGGGTGCTCTTGCAAGCTTGAAAGTGAAAACTGACCTGGTTTCTTCACCTGAGTTTCTTTGATTGGGAGCTTGGACACCTCCCCGCCATTTTTCAGTCGCCTGTGTCTCTCTAATGTTGACTATACACTAAGCTATTTGGGGTGGGGCGGTTTTAAGTTAAACTATGTTTATTTACCTATTGTGTGTGGGTATGCTGGAAGGGGTGCATATCGGCCTCAACACTCATGGAGGTCAGGACAACCTGTGGGAGAAGGTTCTCACCTTCCTTCCATGTGGGTTCTGGGGACTGAACCCAGTCTGCCAGGGTTAGCAGCAAGTACTATGGCCTACTGAGCTATCTCGCTGGAGACAGGGTCTCACCATAGAGCCCAGGCTTGGCCTCAAACGAGCCACAGTCCTCTTGCTTCAGCCTTACAAGTGCTGAGATTACAGCACTGTCTGTCACGCTCAGCCCAATTTTGCTCATTTTTACATTGAACATTCATATTTTCTTATTGATCTGCAAAGGCTTTTTAGAATATTGACCTCTTGTCCATTATGCACTACAAATATTTTTCTCAAGTATGTTGATTGGCTTTTACTTTATTTTTATTGATATATTGAAAGTATACCTCAGTAAAATTAGAATGATTTCTGACTTTCTTGTTATGCTTGGCTGTCTGTTCCCACCAAAGGCTAGAACCAATTATGCATGGGTTCTTTTAATACTCAGGATTTAAATTTTTATGTGCATGAGTGTTTTGTCTGCATTTATGTCTCTGCACTGCCTATGTGCCTGGTGCCTACAGAGGCCAGAAGAGGGTGTTAGATTCTCCTAGAACTGGAAACAGATGGGGGCCATCATGTGGGTACTGGCATTTGAACCTAGGTCCTCTGGAAGAACAATAGGTGCTCTTAATTACTAAACCATCTTGCTAGTCCCCATAATATATTTTAAATAAAAAAAAAAAACTGGGAACTGTGCAGACACATCAGGCTGTCCCTTTCACATTTAGATTCTGTCTCCCTTAAAAAAGATGTATTTCATTTTAACTTAGGTGTTTGTGTCTGTATGTAGGAATAAGCATGAGAGTGTAGGTGCCGGGGGAGACCAGGAGAGAGAGGCAGATCCTCTGGAGCTGGAGTTAAAGGTGGTGGTTATGAGCTGCCCAACATGGGACTGGGGATCAGACTCTGATCCTCTGGAAGGTCAGCAAGCACTCTTAACTGATGAGCCATCTCTGCACCCACTTCTCTGCTCTTTGGAGATAGGGTTTCACGTAGCCAAGGCTGGCCTTCAATTCCTGACCTCCCTGCCTCCGTCTCCAAAGTGCTAATCTGACAGGACTTCTGTGCCACACCCGACTTAACCGGCTAACCTTTCTTCTTTCATTTTAAACAAATATTTGGTAATTGATGCTGGCGAATAGCTCAGCTGGTAAAGCACATGTCTCACACACACAAGCACCGGATTCAATTCCCAGCACCACATGAGAAATCTAAAGCCATTAAATGCTTAGTAATTGTGCCAGTATCACTGTCCTCTAAGTATACTGAAATCTAAAGACTGGCCAATAGAAGTCAATTTAAAAAATGGCTTTTAGAAAACATCAATGATAGATAAATAGATAGATAGATAGATAGACAGACAGATAGGACAAGAACACATATATAACACTATAACAAGAAGAGGGATGTGACTTGCATGCAGATAATTTTTTTTCAATTATGGAAATACTACTAGGTATAACTCTTGGCTCAAAATCTTGAAAATCTGAATGAACTGAATGCTTTTCTAGAAAAATATAAAACCTCAAACCGACTGGATAAGAAACAGAAAACCTTAAACAGGCATGGTGGCACATGCCTGTATCCCAGCACTCAGGAGGCAGAGGTAGGAGGATCTCTGTGAGTTCAAGGCCAGCCTGGTCTACAGAGCAAATTTCCAGAACAGCCAGGGCTACGCAGAGAAACCCTGTCTCCAAAAACAACAACAACAAAAAAAAAAAAAAAAAAAAAAAAAAAAAGGAGAAGAAAAAACAAAAAAACAACAGAAGACCTGAATAGATTCGCTATCACAGGCCAGACAGACGAAGCTGGCCATTGTGAAGAAGTTTCCTCTGAAATTGAAACATTCTATCCTGGGGGGAGGCTTTAAGCTAGAAGGCGAAAAACTCAAAATAGCTCCAGCAAGTCCTGAAACTGACCAGATTCATTAGGCCCCTCCCTCCCTCCCAGAATAAACAAGAAACCCGCTGAGTCACTCTCCCACAAGCCAGGCTGAAAGACCTGGAGACCCCACCAGCTGCCTGCCAGAAGCAGAAACCAGCAGAGCTGAGCCTGGAAGGGGTTTAGACGGACTGAGTCACTGGGAAAAGACACTCTCCAGCCTGTGGAGCTAGCTGCCTGCAGGCTGTGTAGCCCCAGCTTTACGAGCTGTCACTCATGCTGGGGTGGGCTTTGGTGATGCAGCTGTCTGAGTCATTTTTGCTCCTGTAAGTGACCCCTTCGCCCATATTCGTATTAGTAAACCCCTCCCCCATATTCTGTAAGTAACCCCAATAAAACTCATTGGTTCACCAAGTTGGACTTGGGTGGTATCCATACTTTGATCTGTTGCTGGATAGTGTCTCCCCAAGAAAAGTTTGTCATACACGGTGGGCCTGGAGATTCCAAGTTCACAGATCCAGCTGGTGGGGAGCAGGGCTGTTCCTACCTGCAAAGGGCAGCACCTCCTAAGCGCGCTTCCAACTCTCTGCCTGTCCCCTCCCCACTCTTGAAGAACATTTTTTTTTTTTTCAGCCTTCGTAGCACCCTAC
This sequence comes from Peromyscus maniculatus bairdii, assembly GCF_049852395.1. NCBI lineage: Eukaryota > Metazoa > Chordata > Mammalia > Rodentia > Cricetidae > Peromyscus > Peromyscus maniculatus. The sequence goes on from NC_134854.1 coordinate 107,432,607, forward strand.
TAGCCAGGCTCCAAGAAATCAAGGAGAGGGCAAAACCTGGGCGTGGCAGGCCTGTGGGTGAGCACCTAGTGGGTGAGAAGAGGGGCTACTCATATCCCAGTAGCTCTTTACCCCAGTAGACACCCCGAAGCTGCCCTCCACCTACTGCACCCGAGACATGGCTGTGAACTGTTCTTGAGAATATTCCTGTCTAGACTTTGCACACCTCCGCATGAGTGTGAAGCTTTCTCTGAATGCAAGCAAGAAGGTGATGGGGGTTGGGAGGACGGCTCAGCGGTTAAGCGCTAGCCGGGCAAGTGTGAAGACCAGAGTTCAGATCCCCAGAAACCCCCATAAATGCCTGGCGGGCATGGCTGCCTGCCTGCCTGTGATTCCAGCATCAGAAGGCAGACACACGGTTCCCCAGAGCAAGTCGGGTTTCAAGACCAGACATCAGACAGCTCCAGGTTTGAGAAGTCTGCCTCAGCTTCTAAGGTGAAAGAGTGATGGGGATAACTCTTAACATCAACCAACTCCGGACCAGTGCATGTGGGCATACGCACACATACCTGAGTGACACACATACAAAAATATATATACACACACACACACACAAGAAAAAGGGGGGAAAGGGGAAGGTAGTGTGGGATGAGAAAAAGAAAAAAGTGACAATGTGACTTTCATCATCTATTTAGATTCCAGCCTGTACTCTGTACTCTGAGCAAGGGGGTGGGGGGGGGGGGAGACACACACTAGTCAGATCCTCATTTGTGCTCTGGTTCTCCCAATTTAACAACTACCGCAGCCCCGAGAACCGCCCCCCACCCCCGTTTCTGCCTGGCTCTATCCCTTGCCACACTGCTTCTCTCATCCAAAACGCCGATCTCAGGGTGCCTTTCTTCCCAAGCCCAACTTAAGGTTTTCTTTGGCTAGGATTCTACAGGCTGAACTCACTGGAGGGATTTTACTCATTTATTATGTATTTATTACGTTTAGGCGTTCAGGCCCATCTGAGCGGAGTGTCTCCAGTCAGTCTCACCTGTGGCTGCTGCGGAAAGAAGCAGAGGCTGTCTCACTCTGTGGCGTCTGCTGCCGAGTCCTGCAGTAGACATTATTATTATTTCAACTGCCCACTATGTGGTCATGGCAGCATCTCCGCTTGTCTTTGTTGAGCTGCCCCTTTACACTCCACGTGCCTAGGAAGTGGAGACATGGCCTAGTCCTACTTCCTTGGTGATAATGACTGACCCAGGGATGAGTATGTACATTCCTCAAACTGAGCCACTAGAGTCCTTCATTGGGAAATGGGGGGAGGGGTCCCCCTTTCCTTTTGTGATCACATGCTAGGATGACGCACTCTGGGAAACTGTGCACTCTCCACTGAAGCATGGATGAGAAGAAGGACGTCAGTGGCTCAGACTGCCTGACCACACCGAGAAAGTCCATGCACGGAAGGAAAAACATGCAAACACCCAGTGAGGTGGAGCCAGGAGCTGGAGAGTCAGCCCCACTTTCCTGAGAACCTGGATGCAGTTATGCCAAAAGCCCATTCATCTGCCCTCCTCATAGGTACGGGAAGTGTGAAGATATTTTATTGTTAAAAATAAAACTGGGGGCTGGTGAGACGCACAGCAGATAAAGGTTCTTGTCACCAAGCCTGGTAACCCGAGTTTGACCCCCGGGACCCACATATGGAGCTGTCCTCTGACCACTCTCTTCTACGGCCGTAGAACATGTATGTACGCACACACAACACACACAAGATAATGTAATGTAAAAACTAAATAACATTGGGTTTGCCACTTGTAATAAAACTCTCTTCTCTAAGCCGGGCAGTGGTGGCGCACGCCTTTAATCCCAGTACTCGGGAGGCAGAGGCAGGAGGAGCTCTGTGAGTTCGAGGCCAGCCTGGGCTACTGATTGAGTTCCAGGAAAGGCTCCAAAACTACAGAGAAACCCTGTCTTGAAAACCCAAACCAAACCAAACCAAACCAAACCAAAAAAAAAAAAAAAAAAAAAATCATCCCTCTTCTCACCTAATCAGTCAGTCTGCACTTCTTACCTAAGCTGTAGCTAAACATGAATTCATTCTGTGTCCACTTACTGAGTGCCTGTTCAGCACCATGCACTACACGGGTGTTGTGCTAGGCATATGCAGGTCACACAGATAGACAAGATCCAGTCCTTTCCTCCAAGTAGCTGGTGACGTCCTGAGGCAAACTTGGTTAGAAGATGATATGTCAAAACAGTATGGGAGATGAACAGAAACCTCTGTGATTAAGAGCACACACTGCTCTTACAGAGGACCTAAATTCAATCCCCAGGACCCACTTCAGGCAGCTCATAACCACATCTAACTGTGGCTCCAGGGCCTCTGATGATCTCTTCTGACCTGAAGGCAAATGTAAACCCCACATCCACATAATTAAAAGAGTTGGGTGTGGTGCCACATGCCTTTAATCCTGGCATTTGGGAGGCAGAGGCAGGTGGATCTCTGTGAGTTCAAAAATCAGCCTGTTTTACACAGCAAGATCCAGGCCAGCCAGGGCTACAGAGTGAGACCCTGTCTCAAACAGAACAAAACAAAAGCCAAAAAGCGAGCAAGCAAACAAACAAACGAAAACAGAAAAACAAAAACAAACAAGCAAAAAACTGGGGACAGGGGCTGAAGGGATGGCTCAGTAGTTAAGAGCACTTGTTGCTCTTCCAAAGGACCAGAGTCTGATTCCCAGTATCCACTCGGAGGCTCACAACTGTCTGTAACTCCAGTTCCAAGGATTCTGAAGCTTGCTTTTGGTCTCCACAGACACATGTAGTGCATACATACAGACATACGTGCAGGCAAAACATGCATGTACTTAGAAATAATTGTAATACAAAACAAACACAAAGCTATTTGGATCTACTTTGCAGTACGTAGCCTGAAATACATTACTGGGGATAGTAAGATCATTCAGTGGGTAAAGGTACGTGCTACAATCCTGATAACTGGGGTCCACATGGTGGAAAGAGAAAATGGACTCCCACAAGTTGTCCATATGCACATCCAATTGCATGTGTCTACACACAAATGAGTGCAATTAAAAAAATTAAATACATTACTGGCCAGATGTAGTGTCAGTGCCTGTAACCCCAGCAGTTTCAAGGCAGAGGCAGGATTATGAGTTTAAAGTCATTTACAGCTACATAGCAAGTTTGAGGCCAGCCAAAGCTACATAAAAACATGTCTCAAAATTTTATTTAACTTAAGCATGAAAAAAAAATTAGGCTTAAATTGGGTGGTAGTGGTGAACGCTTTTAATTCTGTCACTTGGGAGGCAGAGGCAGGTGGATCTCTGAGTTCAAGGCCAGCCTGGTCTACAGGGCAAGTTTCAGGACAGCCAGGGCTACACAGAGAAACCCTGTCTCGAAAAAACAAACAAAGAAAAAAGAAAAAAACAACCAAACAAAAAGTTAGGCTTACTTATTTATACTTTATGTATGAGTGTTTTGCCTGAATATGTATCAGTGCACCAAGTATGTGCGGTATCCTTGGAGGGAAGAGAGCATCAGACCCCCTGGAACTACAGTTGTGATGGTTGTGAGCCACCAAGTGGGTGGGTGGTCTGCAAGAGCAACAAGCACTCTTAACCATTTAGTCATCTCTCCAGCCCCAAATGGACACATTAAAAAAATAATACTGGGAAAGCAAGCCCAGGGTGGCAAATAGAGAAAGAAGAGACAGAGGAGAGAGAAGAGCCAAGGACTTCTCGGGAACCAACAGCAGAAACAGGAGTTCCAGCCGGAAACTTGGGAGGTGCGGATGTAATCTGGAAGGAGTGGGCAAGCTCACACTGGCCCGGAGCTGAGGAGGGCCCGCTGGGGACTACTAAGATGGCTGCTTTAATGCGCCTGGCTGCTGTGGGCATGGCACCGAGTGGACAGGAGTTCCCTGCGCCGGGAAGGAGGCAGTGTGGGAGAATCCAGGAGCATTTTTTTAAGATTAGAGAGAATGAACATCTTAGAGATAACCCACTTCCATAGGTCAGAGATACAAATAAGGTCTTGGGCCTGAAACCTTGCTAAGGAGTCCTTCCTTTCTCCTTCCCTTTTCTTCTTTTTTCCTTTAAACTCAAAATGAATGAAAAGGGATCATAGGGAACGAAATGGGTTCTATCTCAGTGTTGGCAGCCCAAAGCTTCAAGTGGCTAAGACTAACCTCACAATACCAATGTCCACACTCTAAAACCTGCCTTTCCTACAATTCTCAACCGACAGCCGCGGTATCTGCTCAGCACCTTGGACAGCGACTCGCCTCCGGCCTCTCTCTTCTGTCTCCACCCTTGCCCACACTGTCTGCTATGGTTGACTTCCTTTTCCTATAGGCGCGGCTGCCGAGACCTCAATCCTCATCTGTGTGGACTCTAACTCACTCATCTGACAATCCTCATGACTTCTGAAGCCTTTTGCAAGTATCTACCCAGTCATGTATGTCACTTATAACGTAAAATAGGGGCTGTGGAGAAGGGCTGGCTTCAGGAGCAGGAAGCCCTGAATTCAGATCCTCTCACAAAAAGTTCAGTGTGGCAGTGTGCATCTATACTGCCAGAACTGGGAAGGCGGAGACAAAAGGATCGCTGTAAAGCAATGGCCATCCAGCTTAGCCAAACTAGTGAGTGCTAGGTTCAATAAGAGACCCTGTTTGCTTAAAAAAAAAAAAGCAGCGGGGGTGGGGGAGGGTCTCAAACTTGCTGTGTAGCTGAGGACGATCTTGAGTTTCTGATCCTCCTGCTTCCACCTCCTGAATGCTAGGATAGTTCTAGCAATCAAATGCAGGGCTTGGTGCATGCTAGGCAAGCATCAACAAAGAGATCCCCAGCCCGGCCACTCAGAAGCGAAGTACACCTGCCATACTTGTCGTCAAGGGTGGCTCATGCTGACCAGCCCTCGGCTTTGCCAGCACCAGCTTTTGTCTCTGCTCCTGTTCCACATAAACCGTCAGTGAGCCCCATGAGGGTTCTACTCCACTGGAAAGCACTGGGCCCTGTCACATCCCCATGCTGTCTCCCTTCTTAGAACTCTGTTCTCCAACTGGTGAGTTTTGTAGACCCAGCTCAAATGCCACCTTTTCCACCCTGACACCCTCCTCCACCTCAGTCCCCGTCACAGCACAAATCCTTCCTTACTATAAACTCCCAAGACAGCAGGTCCCACAGCTGGGGGTCACTGACCTGCACATACATCGGGTCCCTCATTACTTACATTCTACAGGCAGAGACACTACAAATGACCATCTTCACAGAGTATACACTAGTACACTGTTAGAGGAATTACCAGATCATAGATAAATTAGATTTCATGCAACCAAAACAATTTTCTAAAATGAATTTTTAGAAAGATGTATTTTGTAGGTGTCTTTTGCCTGCACGTATGTGCATTTCTGATCAGAAGAGGGCACTAAATCTCTTGGGACTGGAGTTTCAAACAGTTATGAGTCATCATATGGGTGCTGGGAACCGAACTCAGGTCCTCTGCAAGAGTAACTAGTGCTCTCAACTGCCAAGCCATCTCTCCGTTGTTCAACCAAGGCAGTTTTTGACACTCACCATCATGCAACTAGATAAACTGGTTAAATCAATCCAAGAATGAACTTGTAAAGCATGGTGGCTCCCTAGTCACTTACTAGGAGGTCCGAGCTCACTGTCTTCTCATTCCCATGGTTTGCTCTAGTTGAGCTGAGGTTTTGGGATCACCTGCTTTACTCTATACGCCATGTGCCCAATGCAAGATGCCAGTCAAGCCCAAGGCCCACAGGTGCCCGCAGTTTAAGAAAACAGTGAACCTGTGTCTACCTACTCATTATTTCTGGGACATCATTGTGCTTCGATTTTGGAATGAGGAAGCGAAGGCTCAGATTGCCCGTGGCCAATAAAGACTTGTAACAAATTGGTGCCACGTGAGGACCTCTGATGAATCAAGTCTTCTAGAGTTGCCCTTACGTGGTGCTCTCCCACATTGACTCACGGCACGGCCAGATGGACATCAGCAAGCTTCGTGCAAGCAGAAGTCAGATACGCCATTGTACATCAGGACTTGTCATCTTGGAATGCTCCCTCTTAGCGAGCCCTGGGATCCAGCTGCTAGATCCCTGCTGTCTAGAATTATCGGAGGCTACTGTGGAAGGAGGCCTTGGGGACTGAGAGGCCACCTTGAGAGGCTGTATATGTGATTCCAGGTGACATCCTCAGGTCCCATAGCCACAGCCACAGGCGAGACATAGACCAAATAGTGTCACTGTTAGTGGTGACCTGACTGGAATCCTAAAGAACTGATTGATAGGCAGGTCGCAACTTTAAGCCTAATGGTAGATCATTCGCCTAGTATGTGCAAGGTCTGGAGTTCAGTTCTCAGCACTGAAATAAGTAAACAAATAAATAATTGCTATTCCAAGTTTCCAAAGTCTGGGGGTGTTTGTCACATAGTAGTGAGTAACAAAAGCAGTGACAAGCAAGGATTTGAACACAGCACTTCCTGACCGACTCGTGGTCTGTGCTACCTTCCTTCCGGCTGAGAGTGGGATGCTCATACCAATCCTGAGATGTTCTCAGGAGGAAAGTCGGTCTAGGGAAACACAGAGGCAAGATAACCACTACGTTTTGACGACCTTCACCACCCCTTACAAATACTCCCTCCCTAAAAGGTGGGCATGCCTAAGTGTAGGAACAAATGTGGACACTTCACGGCTCTCTGCCCACCAGCTGTGTTCAGATCAGGCAAAATTGAAAAGCTAGCATAGTTTGTCGTTTTTTTTTGGGTGATTCCCCCATATGGCCCCCAACTTCCTGCCTGACCTACCCAGGACATCCTCTCACCCTCCCACTTGGCCTTCGGAGCCCAGGAGCACTTCCCTCCTCCTCCTCCTCCTCCCCCCATGTAAAACCCACATACAGGAAAGAAGCAGAGAAGCTGGAAATCACACAAACGAGGGAGGAAGGTTTGGGTGTTGTTAGATGGACCTAGAAGCCCAAAGAGCTCGAAACTAGGTGTTTTCAGGAGGCCTCTGCCAGCAGGTGGAGGCATTCTGAGGATGAAGAGGCTGCTGGAGGTGTCCACATGTATTATACCCCCATTATGCCCCAGTGGGTGGAGAATAAAGGAATGCCCTGCCTGTCTAAAGCCTTCCAACCCTCCAAGAAGCCCAGGCCTCGGCTCTGCAGCTACAACCCCAAACTGGGTGCCTGCCGAAGGGCTCCCCAGCCTGGTAAAGACCTACAGGAGTCAATACAGCCGCCCTGCCACACTGCCTTCTGTTCTAAGCACCCCCTCTCGTGGTCCTGCAAACATGCACACGCCTCCCAAGGTCACACACACACAAGCTCCAGCACCTGGATCCCACACCCGGAAAACCGTATGAGCCCCTCACCGCAGGCTCAACCAAAGGGAGGGGATAGGCCTCACTCGGTTCTCTAGGCAGACTGTAGGCAGTGCACACAGTATCTATCACACACACATGCAAGGCGATGGAGTGGAGCCCACACCTCCGGAGATACTGTGGGCACAGTCACCCGCACAGGCACTGGGGTGTGGGGAGGCAGAAACATGCGTGCACACATATGAACACCTCCAGACGATCACACGTGCACATCGGCACGCACCGACAACGGTACAGGTGCCCCGCCAGGCCTCGGGACCAAGACCCTCCCCCATGCCATCACCAGCAGGTGGAGAGGGCTGGGGTTTCAGGGCACTCCCCCTTCTCCCTCTCCAAAGTCCAGAGTCCCAGTGGGTTTTTTTCTGGAGGCCGCCCCCGCCCCACAACAAGGCTAGGGCAGCGACAGGCGGGAGGGGGGAGGGGAAGCCTGGTCTCAAACCCGTTCTGATTTTAATTTCTTAAATTAACCCCTTGGCTGCCTGAAGCCGGGCCTGCCCAGAATCCCTCCCAGTTCTGGCGGCCTCGCGGCCTCAGGAGGGCAGCAGGATAGAAGGCATGGAAGGAGGGTGCCGCGGCTGAGGTCCTCTCCGCCTAGCCTCTCCAGGAGCAGTCCCGCAGCGCGCCCCAGACTTGCCCTTACCTCCTCCAGTCCGCGGCAAGGCAAGGCACCGCGGCCCTGGGCTGGGGGCGCAGAGGCACAGACCCCGCGTGCCCGGTCCAGATGCAGGGCCGCCACCGGGCCTCGGATCTCGGTCCCCACTGCAGCCTAGGCTGGCCGCCGCCGCCTCCCAGTTGGGGCGGGGGCGGCCGAGTCCCCCAGCCCCGCGCGGCGGGAGGGGTTCGCGATGCGATCACGGGCGGGGTACGCAGGGAGGAGGGGAAGAGAGGAGGGGGCGCTCGGCCGGGGCGCAGCCAGGAGACAGGGAGGGAGGCGGCAGGGAGGTGGGGCGGAGCCGGCCCCTCCTCCGGGGCGGGCTCTCCAGCAAGCGGGGAGCGGCAGATGCAGCCAGGAGCGGCTGCGCCGGGACCCCACGTTTTCCGCAGAAGCTGGTGGCTCGGGTGGGGGATGGGTGCCGCCGGGGCGGGGGCGGGGGTGCAGCTTTCCCTCCAAGGACCACCACTCAAGCATTCCTGTGCCTCGGAGCTTCCAGCTGTGGCCTTTGCTGCCCACCTTTAATCAGGGCCTATCCACCCTAACCCACCCCCACAGGCTTGGCCTGCACCCAGTGGGGAGCCCATCTTGGATGGGTGGTTCTGAGGACCGGGGAAAAAAAAAAAAGGCTGGCACGGGCGCTATGACACACACCACAGTTCTTCAGCGGCCTCTTGGGCTCTGAGCCCAAGTACTGGCCGTGTGCCCAAGTGCGGGTTGTGCACTCTGTGACCTCAGGCCGGAGGTGTGGTCTTTGGGAAGATTTGGCTGCAGCTGGGCCACACTGTCTTGTGTTACCTCCATCCTCTTGTGGACCTACAAACGGAAAGAAGCAGGGACTATGCACTGCTTTGCTCCAGACAAACCCACCGCTTCCAGGATGCTCAACCCTGAAACATCCAGAAGGCCCCTCACCCTTGGCTTCAAGCCTACCTAGCTGCTGGGGTAGGCACACTCCATGCTGTAAACTGTCCTGTGTTAGAGGAAGTCCTCAGGGCTGAAGTTGAGCTGGAAAAGGAAAAAACAAAACAACAACCCCCACCCCCCTTTGGGCAAGGCCAGGACTAAACTGAGCTTTGGATGAGGAAAAGGGAAATGGTTCTTCTAACACTCAGTGGTGTCCCAGCTGGGCTGCATCAGGGCCTGTAGCAGAGCAAAACGCAGACATAGCTTTGGGACTCTCCAGTAAATTGGAGGCTTTGGATGACTACCACTGATCCCATCCCACTCCTGAGAGGGCAGAGGCCCCAGGTGCGTGGAGTACCAGGGAGGGGTCTGTAGACCTGTCAGGTGATTTAGGGGGAAGGATAAATCTAACAAGAATTGTACAGTGGCCAAGCAGATGAAGCGCCCTCTCCTTTTCTTCCCGAAGCTCTGATGTCTTTCCACCTGCAGGAAGTCTTAGAGTGATAAGGGAAATCACTTCTTCTAAGACTTAAATAAGTTCCTGTCAATCATGAACCAGGCAACATGATCATGCTGATCATCTTCATACACATCATTCACTTTCCAATAGAGTGACCAAGCAGAAGCTGTTCTTTGTATTTATGTACATTGGTGTTTGTCTGCGTGTCTGTCTGTACGCAGGTATCAGGTCCCCTGGAACTGGAGTTACAAACAGTTGTGAGCTGCCATGTGGTTGCTGGGAATTGAACCCTGGTCCTCTGGAAGAGCAGCCAGTGCTCTTAACCTCTGAGCCATCTCTCCAACCCCAGAAACTATTTTTATCCCCACTGTGATGGTTCACCCTCTGTCAACTTGACTGGGTTTGTAACTACCTATGGGTCTGTCTGAAAGGGGGTTTAGAGAGAAGTTTAATTGAGAAGACCCTCCCTGTGCGCAGCACGGTCCCATGCCCTGAGGCCCCAAACTGAATAAAAAGGAGGAAGTGAGTTAAACACCAGCATTCACTGCTGTCTCCTTCTCACTGGGGCCACAATGTGAGCAGCTGCCAAATACTCCCACTGCCGTGCTTTCCTGGACATGCTGGACGGTGTCCTATCAAACGGGGAGGCAGGATAAGTCCTTCCTGCCAAGTTGCTCACGCCAGGGTTTTTGTCACAGAAGTGATAAAATGCACCCACTTCTGCAGGAGAGGCTAAAGTTCAGAGGTCAATGAATGGCAGGACCAGAACTGGAATGCAAAATACTCAGCTCATCCTCTGGTCAAACCATGCACCCTCATGCCATCTCTCTGCTCCAGTGAAGTTCCCGAACCTGCTCTCTCCAAATGCAGACTGGATTCTTTCACCTGTTTTCGTAGCGAGCCCAAAGTATCTCTATACCATCCTGGCTCCACCTTTGTTATGATATTGCCCTTGTGATGACTATACAAAAATAATTTACAGCAAGGAGTGTGCTTGTATGTGTTTTGTGTATGTGTACACATGGATTTGTATGGATACGGAGGTATACACCAGTGGCTGTGCAAGTATATAGAGATGCACATGTGTATGGTTATGTATGCATGTGGATGTACATGTGTGTATGTGAAGGTGGGTGTGCTGTCCTTATGCACGTAAGTACACACATGAATTCCAACATGTGCACACATATATGCATGTGCGCATGTGTGACCATGCTATATTTCACAGACAACAGTTCCTGCTTGGTTGTTATGGGAACCACTGTTCTAAAAATGTGAATCTCACTCCATGTGGGCCAGAGAAACCAAAAGAACGAGTGCTCAGTGACAAACCTATCTAGGGCTCCCAAGGCTAAGGCAGGGAATCATAAATTACGAATCAGGCAGTCCCAACTGGTGAGAGGTACATTACAGCCCCACTCCCAGGACCCCATGTTGTGCCAGGGCCTCCATCCTGCCTCTTTTCATCTCCCCATCTTTCCCAGCTTCATGCTCTCTGGCTACCTTCCTCCTCTCTTCCTCTTCTGTGAACTAGTCAGAACAGTGATTCAGTCTTTAAGTGGACTGGGTCGACTTGGTGAGCTGGAGGTTGTGTGGATCAAACATCTACCTCAGAGGGAGCTCAAAGGTGGGAACAGTTGGGTATTAGATTGGAAAGGAAGAGGATAAAGAGGTGATGGAGGGGGCGGGCAGTGGTGGCACATGCCTTTAATTCTCAGCACTCCGGAGGCAGAGCCAGGCGGATCTCTGTGAGTTCGAGGCCAGCCTGGTCTACAGAGCAAGATCCAGGACAGGCACCAAAACTACATAGAGAAACCCTGTCTCAGAAAAAAAAACAACAACAACAACAAAAAACAAACCAACAAACAAAAAAGGACAGAGAGATGATAGAGGAAGGTGAATTCAGTTGTGAAAGGGTTTACCCTCACAGTGTATGTGGTTGTTTTTTAAAAGACTTATCTTTGGTTACATGTATGTTTGTGTGCGCATATGTGTGTAGGTGCCCTCAGTGGCCAGAAGAGAGCATGAGCTCTGGAGCTGGAGTCACAGGTGGTTATCAGCTGCCATATGGGTTCTGGAAACTGAACTCAGGTCCATTCTGGTAGCAATAAGTGCTTTTAACTACTGAGCCATCTCTAACCTTTATGTGTGCGATTTTGTTTTGGTTTTGAGACAAGGTCTCTCTGTGGGGCTGTCCTAGCCCTGGCTGTCCTGAGACTCACCGTGCAGAAGAGGCTGGCTCAAACGGACAGAGATCCACTTTGCCTCTGCCTTCAGAGTGCTAAGATTAAGAGCATGTGTCACCATGCCCCATGCGTATGTGACTTTAAACATGCGATTGTGGGCTCATGTGTGTCATGGCTTGTGTGTGGCGGTTAGAGGAGGAATTTCTCTCCTTCCATTCTGTCAAGGCAGGGTCTCTCTTGCCCTACCGCTGGTGTCCTGCAGACTCCATGCTAGCTGCCCATGAACTTGCAGGCAATTCTCCTATGGTTTTCTTGTCTCCAACTCCTATTTTATGGGGGGGGGGGTGCTGGGATGACAGGTTTGTCCCACTGTGTCTGGCTTTTTAAGTGTGTTGGGGGCAATAAACTCAGGCCACCAGTCTTGGCCATCTCCTTGGCCCAGGTGTATGTATTTTGGTCAATCTGACACTATCATGCCATGAGTGATGTTCTAAGGAGTTTCTAGCATGAGCTCCGTGTAATGGAATGGAAGGAGATATCATGAATCAGAGAAACAAGGGGCACAGTTAGGTAGTTCAAACTGGTTTATACTGGTCTTCTTTCAAGCAGGGAACAGGGGTTGTTGGCCAGGATGAAAGGAAAGGGCAGAGCAAATGTTCTAGGCTGTTTTGTCCAGTTCTTCCAGATCATACCTCATCAATTCTTATTTCCAGGCCTGAGGATGTAGCTCATTGGGTAGAGTGCTTGCCCACCATGCAGGAGGAGGCCTTGGGTTAGATTCATGCAGATAGACAGCTATGTAGATAGATGCAAACTTTTAAAAAGGGTGAGAAATTGAGAAAGAGAAAAATGTCAGCACAAAAGCATGAGGTGTTGAGTTTACCCCCGGAAGGCCCGGGGAGGGCGTGTACTGCCTGTAGATCCTTTGGAGAAGGAGGAGAGCTGCCTCTGAAAAATTGTAACTACTTATATCTGCTTGGAACAGGAACTCCAAGTAAAGAAATTGTCAAAAGATTCAGCTGGGTGTGGTGTGGCATGTCTGCAAAGCCAGCTCCGGAGACACAGAGACCACACAGCGAGCTTGAGGAGAGCCTGGGCCACATGAGGCCCTATCTCAAAAGAACAAGAACAGAAAGACTGATTCCTACTGGGGCTCATGCTCTTAGAGTACCGGGTTAGGGAAGCATACCGTCAACCTCTGCCACAGAGTGCTGTTGCCCAGGTCAATCCCCAATGCCAGGTGAGCTCACGAGCTAAAAGCCATTAACTCATAAAACTACTGATCACAAGGACAGCGAACAAGACTGTAGAAGAATGAGAACAGGATTCCAGAGAGACACTGGCTGCTCTGGCAGAGGATCTGGATTTGATCCCCAGCACCCACATGGTGGCTACCAACTGCCTATAACTCCAGTTCCAGGCAATCCAATGCTCTTTTGACCTCCTCAGGCTGCTGCATGCACATGGTGCACAGACATATACTCAGGCACACACGTGTGCACGTAAAATAAAGTAAAGAAATACTTTTAAAAAAAAAAGAATGCTGATAAGGTCCACCAGGTGTGAGCAACAGTCTGGACACATGGATGGGGGACAGCAAAAGTGACTGGCAGGGAACTGTAACTACTCAGATGGGTGTAGAGAATCCAACAAAGGATTGTCATTATTGACAAGCACTGGGACTATGGAAAGATGAGTTGATTCTACATAGATTATATCTGAAATGATGGTGGGACACTCAAATGGAGGCCACAAGTGACCACTCACCTGGCTGACTTAGGAGGAATTTTGTAGGGGTGGAAATGAATGTGCTCTCCAAACACCGGAAGCAGGAAAGACAAGAGCTAAGAACCGGGTCTGCTGCGGACCCGTGCTAGAGCACTTGGCCAGCAAGCATGAGGACCCACGTTCAATTCCAAGTCAGGGGAAAAAGAAAAAGAACTGAGTCTGAGGAAATGTCCTCATTTTGAGGAGTAGATGAGAGGATTTGTTTATCTGTTTCTCTCCCCGACCCCCAGTTTAAAAAAAAAAAAAAACACTGATGAAAAGACATGTTTTTGCCAAGTGTGGTGGCTTGTCCCTGGAACCCAGTCCTACCCACCATAAGTTCAAGGCCAGACCCAGCCAGTGTCTCTCAATAAACAAACAAAACCCAAAAAACTAATGACAAGAAAAATCCAAACCAGAAACTGGAGAGAGGGCTCAGTGGTGAAGTGTGTACTGTTTTTGCAGAGGACCAGAGTTCGGTTCCTAGCACCCACATGAGGCAACTTACAACCACCTCTAGCTCCAGTTCCAGGGGATCTGGTTCCCTATTCTGGCCTCTATGGGAGCTGCATGTATGTGGTGCATGGGAATATTTACAGGCAAAACAACCACACACATAAAATAAAAACAATTAAAGATGTGGGGTGGTGCATACCTATATATTTTTTATTTTTATTTTTTCGAGACAGGGTTTCTCTATGTAGCTTTGGAGCCTTTCCTGGATCTCACTCTGTAGAGCAGGCTGGCCTCGAACTCACAAAGATCTGCCTGCCTCTGCCTCCTGAGTGCTGGGATTAAAGGCATGCACCACCACCGCCCAGCAGTGCATACCTTTAATCCCAGGATTCTAGAGTCAAAGGCAGGAGGATCTCTGGAAGTTCGAAACCAGCCTGTTCTACACGTTGAGCTCCAGGACAGCCATGGTTACATAGAGAAACCTTGTCACAAACAAACAAACAGATAATAAATAAAGAGGTTGGAAGGATTGCTCAGTGGTTAAGAGCATTCAGTGCACTTGCAGAGGACCCAGATTCAATTCCCAGCACCCCACATGGCAGCTTACAACGTTCTTTACAGTTCTGTTCCAGTTCCAGGGCATCTGACACCCTCACAACAACATATGTGCAAGCAAAGCACCAATGCACATTAAATTATTTTTAAAAACCCAAAGTAAATAATAAAAAAATAAAATTTAAAATCATAAAGAAATCCTGAACAATTAAAAAAAAACAACTCAAAATGAAAATGAACTGAGAGCCCTTGATGCGTTTGGGGATCTAAATTTGGGTTTTCTGATTGATTTGAGGCCTCAAACTCAGAGATCCACCTGCCTCTGCCTCCTAAGTGCTGGAATTAAAGGTGTGTGCCACCACTACCGAGCTGGGGGTCTGATTTTTAATAACCAGTACATGTGTAAGAGCCAAGCATGGCCACTCATTGATGCTTGTAACCCAGGGTTAAGGGGTGGAGACAGGTGCATCTGGGAAATTTACTGGCTGGCAAGCCTAGCCAAAACTGTGAGCTTCAGGTCAGGCGAGAGAGCATCTCAAAAACAAAACAAAACAAAACAAACAAACAAACAAAGCACAGTTAGAAGGGGCTGAAAAGATGACCCAGTGGACAAGAACACGTGTTACTCTTACAGAGGATAGAGGTTTAGTTCCCACAACCCACATGGTGGCTCATAACCATCCAGAACTCCAGTTCCAGGGGGTCTGAAACTGTCTTCTGACATCAGATGTCAGAATATGGGGCACATCAGGCAACACATTTATGCACCCCAAAGTAACAAAGCTAAAAACCATGGTGCAGTGTGATAGAGGACATTTGGCATTCTCTTCTGGCCTTTGCACAGGTGTGCACTTGCAAACACACATGCATACGTATACATACACACAGACAGACAACCAAACCAAAAGCAGTAAGTAGGTGGCTCCTGAAGAATGATAAAGTTGACCTACACACACACAGACACACACACACACACTTAGCTTAGAGCAGAAAAGAACAAAGTCATCAGATATAGGCCCTCTCCTTGCCTTAGCTTAGAGCAGTCATTCAAGAGGTGCAACATGGTACACAGTAGGCTGTTTATACTGCCCAACATGGGAAAAGCTTTGAGGAGGAAGATCAGAGAATAAAGCGGGTGACCCATCTTCCCTATTACAGGATCATGCTTTTTTCACCAGCCTCCTGCCTGCATCCCCAAAACATGAAGGGTTGACCTGGAAGTAAAGTTTTGGAAAGGGCTGTGACCTGGAGACCCTTCTGGTCTTCACAGCCTATGATTCTTGAACAGATACATCTGTGATAGCAAATGCTGAGTTTCATAAATCCCACTGTCATTCGGCAACCTCTGATGCCCAGGCGCCCTCTAGTGCCACAGCTTTCTCTTTATCTGTTTGAAAGCCTTTTCCAAATGCTTCCCTCTCAGGGGCTGGAAAGCAAGCAATCAAGGCTGGCGTTAGGTACCTGACCCTTGCTGTTTCTACTTGGATACTTGCCTGCAACCAACTTACACCGACTGCTTCCTGTTTTGAAATGGTACTAGAAACTGAGGATCAGGACATCAGACCAACCATGTTTACTACCTACACCTTCCACATTTGGTTCCAGAAACACAGCTAACCCCTAAGTCAGCTGTGAATAAATACATCACTTCATTCTATATATATTTATAAAATGCCTGAGGTATATCAGTGTCCTGTAGGTGCAATGTGTCAGGGGCCTGCATCTCACCAATGTGGGTTATTTCCTGTCTCCTGGCATATACTGTCCTGGAAGAGAAGTTAGGAAGGGTTAGGAGTTTACAAGGCAGATCCAGTAAGCTTTTAGCACAATAATTTTAATTGCAAAAATAAACAGTTTTGTCAAGTGCTTGAGAGTAGCGTCTGCTTTACAAAAATGAACGACAACCGAAAGAAAAATCACCCCAAAGCAAAAAACACCACATCCAAAGGCTTGCTGGACATTGCTATACAAAGTTCTCAAGAGACCGGCTCGGCTCGGCACATCCCCAGCTTTGTCTCCGGGGAGGGATAACGAGGAGGGCGTGGGGCAAACGCCAGTTACAAACAAAACAAAACAAAAACCTCTCTTTAGTCCCAAAGGAAGTGCCTGCTCTGTGGGTGGCCCAAGAGGACTGTCCCCACAGCTGGCTAGGAGGAAGGCGGCTGCGAAAGCAGGCGCTGTCCACGGAACCCGTGCTGAAAGGGCGTCTGCGGCGGGCGCTTCGTGGGAACTGGAGCTGGACTGCGGGTGGCCCCGGACGTGCGTGGAAGAGGCAGGAAGGGTAGCGGGGAGGAGGGACCGGCCAGACCTTGCCGCGTGCGCCGAGCGGCGGCGCCCCCAACCTACAGGGCCAGCTCCAGCTCAGAGGGCGGCGAAGGAGAGGCCCAGCGAGTAGAAGCCCAGGCCCTTGAGCCTCTCCTCGGCCCGCGCCTTCTGCTTCAGATGCACCTTGCTGTGCCGTTTCTTCTCGTCGCTGCGCGCGAAGCGGCGGCCACACACGTCGCAGGCGAAGGGCTTCTCGCCCGTGTGGGTGCGCACGTGCGTGGTGAGGTGGTCGCTGCGGCTGAAGTTGCGCAGGCAGATGCGGCACTGGAAGGGCTTGTGCCCGGTGTGGATGCGCAGGTGGCGATTGAGCTCGTCGGAGCGCGCGAAGCTCCGCACGCAACTCTCCACCGGGCAGGCGAAGGCCTTGACGTGCGGCCGCGGGCAGAAGCAGCGCGCGCTGCACTTGCCGCCCCGGCGCCCCTTGCGACGGGCCTTGGCCGCGGGAAAGGCGGCGGCGGGCGACACCGGCGGCGGGGCCACTCCGCTGCCTCCCGCGAGGTCGGCCACCAAGGGTTTGGGGAAGTCCGCCGCCGCCGTGGCGGCGCTGCGCAGGCCCAGCGGGGACAACTGAGGCTGAGAGGTGGCCAGGAACTCCGCGCCTTCGCCACTGCTCCCTCCCTCCCCGCCCGGAGGGGTCAGCAACTCCGGGAGGCCCTCGGTCCCCTCCCCTAAGTCACCCGGGGCCAACGAGAAGGCGTCGTAGGCCCCTGCCGGGTAGAGTCTGGTGGCCGGGCCCGGCAGCTCGGCGGGGCAGCTGATGGACAGCAGGTCCTCAACCTTGGTCCCTACCGTGGGGAAACGCACCTCGGGGGTGGCCTGGAAGCTTGCATGTGACCCACAGTTCCCCGGGGCCCCCGCAGACAGCAGCTCCCAGGGGGCGTAGGGCCCTTTGAAGGCCGAGGCAGCGTCCAGCGCTGGCGAAGCGGGAGGCGCCCGCAGCCCCGGCTTGACGTCGGGCGGGGAGAGCTGGGGCTCGAACAGGCACTGCGAGGGGGCTCCCGCCGAAGGCGCAGCCTCCCAAAACGCCTCCGGGAAGGCGGCTGAGCTCAGATCCGGGGAGTAAAGGTCCGGCAACAAGGCATCGAGGCCGGCGGGGAAAGGGGCATCCAGCGGGGACCGAGACGCTGCCGCCTCGGGGCTGGGGAAGGGTGCCAGGCCCAAGATGCCCGACATGAGGTTGAAGAGGGCCTCCGGGTCGTGCGGGTGTTCGGGTACCGCCTGGATGAAGAAGCTGCCGCTGTAGCTGAGGCCCGGAGGGGGCGTGGGTGCGGGGCCTTCCAGGAAGCAGGAGTCAGCTAGGTCGCCCCCGGCGCCGCAGCCGCTCAGAGCCCAGCTCAAGAAGTCGCCTGCCGAGGGAGGGGACCGCGCATCAGCCCCGCACACCTCAAAGGGCGTGCCCCCATCCTGCAGCCGCGACCCATCCCACCCGAGCCCCCGTGCGCAAGCCACAGGCAGAGCGCCTCGTGCACTTCCGAGTCTGCAGCGCGGGGGTTCCTCCCTACGGACGCCCCGGGACCGGAACACGCACGGGCTCCCACCCAGGAGCCCGCGGCCTTGTTGGGGGTGGGTGGGAATAGTACCGCGCGCTTTGGGACATCCCCCCACCCATCTCCACCACGCGCGCCTCTTCCACCACCCCTCGCCGCGCTCGCCGTCTGCGCGCCCCTAGTCCCTCTCCTTACCTCCAGGATAGGCGGCGGCCGAGGGAGCGTCCCTGGCGGGCAGCCGGGGCAGCTCGGGGCTGGCGTGGGCGCAGCCTTCGGTGGGTTTGGCGAGGGGCGCGTCGGGGCCGGAGAAGTCGCTCAGGTGGAGCATGGCGCGGCGGCGGCGGCGGGGCGCCCGGGGCCTCGCAGGGCTGGGGCGCGCGCGGCTGGCGGGGAAGCCTGGAGCTCTAGCTCCAAGCTCCCGACGCTCGGGTCGAGGATGCGGGTCGGGGGGCCGCGACGCCCTGGCTCGCCGGCACCGGCCTCGGGCGGCAGCTCCTGGCGGCTCCAAAGCGCAGCCGGGCTCCCCCAGCCCGCCGTCCCCCCACTTATATAGCCGAGGCGGCGCTGGCTCCGGGCTTCCGACTCCCCGGGCCACTGCCATTTCGGGAGGCCCCGGCCCTGGCGCCGTGACGTAAATGACCAAACATGGACACAGGATGTATGCCGGGGACTCCCGAAAAGGAAAGCTCGGCTTGTGACGTCGCTGCCGCCGCCGGGGCCGCGCCGCTACGTGCGCGCGAGTCCCCTGAGCGTGGAGCCTCGTGCGCGCTGGGCCACGGGTGCGCCCCGCAGGGGCTGGGCGACGTGTGAGAACCCGGAATGCGCGTTGCCCTTCCGTCCGGAAAATCGCGGGTTCGGATCCACCCTTTCCAATTTGCAGCGTTTGCTTCCCACCTAATGCCAATTTCTTCACCTGTGAGTTTGCTAAGCAGAGAAATTGAGTCAGGTAACGTGAAGTCCCGGACATACTCTGTAACCCAGAAATGGATAAGAGCACGTGAGTTGCAAGCACGAAGACCTGAGTTTGAAACCCCAGCGCCCACAGAAAAAGCCAGACAGGACTGCATTGGGGTCCTGGGACAGGCAGATTCTGAGAGATTGACTTTGTGTGTGTGTGTGTGTGTGTGTGTGTGTGTGTGTGTGTGTGTGTGTTCATTCCTGTTTAAACATCTAAGTTTATGCTTATTTATATAAAAATTGCCATAATGAAAAATTCGAAAATGGTGGTGGATGGTATCAATTAGCATACAAGAGTATTCCGTTCTTTTTTTGAGACAAAGCTTCACTATGCAGCTCTGGATGACCTAGAACTCTGTGGACTAGGGTGGCCTTGAACCTAGAGAGATCCACCTGCCTCTGCCTCTGAGCCTTCTGAGTCCTGAGATTAGTGTGTGTAGCCATACTAGGCTAATAGTACATTTTTAAAAAATTTTTTATTTTATGTGTATTCATTTTGCCCGCATGTATGTCTATATACTACATGCATGCCTGGTACCCACAGAAGCCAGGAGAGAGCATTGGATCCCCCTGGAACTAGAGTTAGAGATGCGTGTGAGTCACCCTGTGGGTGCTGGGAACTGAAGCCAGGTCCTCTGGAAGAGCATCCAGGGCTCTTATTCACTGAGCCATCTTTCCAGCCCCCAAGAGTACATTCTTAACTGAAAATTAAAGGTTTCTCTTGTCTCGCCTTCATTTTGATCTCTTGAGGTAGCCACGTAAGAAGTTTCTCGAGTAGTTTTTGGCAAAATGTTTTCACCTATGCAAACATTCAAACTGTTTTGTAATTTTTTTCCCACTTAAACTAGCTGAGAGATTTCATCATGTCTCAAGACAAAGACCTAGTTTGGCGTTATCTAAGGCTGAACAGTTAGTTCTCCATTGCACCGGAAGACCATGAATTAGCCACTGGCTGGTACCTATCCATGAACACACGAGTAACTTCTAACTTTTTTTCCCCAACCAATGTTGTTGGCATCATTGTCCTTAACTATATAAATGTGAACATGCCCAGGATTAGTTCTTATAAATGTATGTCTAAGCTACAGGATATTCAGATTTTGACAGACAGCTGACAAGCTGTTCTCCAAGGAGGTAGCAGTTCCTGCTCTGTCTCCTGCAGGGAACAAGGTGCTCCTGGAGGCAGTTTTTCTGCCCTTCTACGTGTGGTAGTGCATGTCTGTAATCCTAACACTCAGAAGGTAGAGGCAAGGGGATCAAGAATTCAAGGCCAGGCTGGACCGTATAAAACCTCTTCTCAAATAAAAACCCTTTAATTAAAAATGAAGAGAAGTTGTTCCCAAGAACACTGAGACTCCCCATCCAGAGTCATGTGGATTCCTCAACTTTAAGGAGGCTTTGACTCCCGGCTGAAAAAGCACCAAGAATCTGCTCCAGCCACGATCCCTCCTTGTCTCTACTGTAGTTTCTGATTTTCCATACAGTCTCATTCTCTATTTTATCTTAGGTCACTCGAGTCTTTTCTGAAGCCATTAAAATAAGGAGATTAAACTATATATAGGGTTGGAGTTGGGCAGTATCCCAGCACTCAGGAGGCAGAGGCAGGCAGATCTCAGTGAATTTGATACCAGCCTGGTCTACAGAGTGAGTTCCAGGACAGCCAGGACTGTTACACAGAGAAACCCTGTCTTGAAAAAACAAAAAGAAAAAGCAGACAAATAAACAGAAAAACCAAACACTTATATATAGAATAGCTTTTATTTATTTATCTACTTATTCGAGATCAGGTCTCTATGTTTCTTGCTGTCCCAACTGGCCTCAAATTCGCAGAGCTCTGCTTGTTCTGCCTCTTGAGTGCCTGGATTAAATGTGCATATCACTATGCCCAGCTTGGAATAGCATTTATTTTATTTTATTTTTATTATCTTTTAAGTACATATGTGGCTGTGTATGCATATGTGCATGTGAGTGCTGGTGCCCACTGAAGGGCTCTAGCAGGTCCTGGCATGGCAAGCATGACTGGCAGGCCTTGCCCCTGCCTCTCCCTTGCAAACCAGAGATTATATCTCTAAAGCTAACCACCAAGGTCTCTACCCTTATTTAGACACTTTCTTATGTCAGACTCATTCCTAAGGCTGATCACCAAGGTCCAGCTATCAAAGTATTGAGGTTCACGAACCAAAAGCACCCTTTTGGCTACCCTAATTAACATGCCCAATCAAAAACACACCACCGAATCCTAGCCCATTCTAACACAGACCTTCCCTTTTTTTTTAACCTCTTAAAATCACATCTGCAAGGCCATTTGCTGCTGTTTTCTGCCTGAGTTGGAAAGCAGCCACTTCCCTGCCTAATAAAAGCTCTCTCTGTGAACACAGGTGTTTGGGTGTGGTTTGTACCTAATCCAGGGTCTGGGAGGGAGCACCTCCCTGTGTGCAGATCCCTTGCTCCATGAGGTCCAGAATTGATGGATCCTCCTGGAGCTAGAGTTAGCGATTGTTGTGAGTCCCCTAGGTGGGTGCTGAGGACAGTACCTGGTCCTCTGCAGGAGCAGTAAGTACTCTTAACTGCTGAGGTGTCTCTCCAGCCTGGAATAATTTGATAAAATGATTATGTTTAATACAGAAATTTAAAAAGGAGCTTCAGTTTCTGGGACTCTGGCACTGGAGGGCAGGGGGAACAGGTCTGAGGTTCCTCATTTTATTTCCACTCTCCTAAAAATGGAAACAAGGTCCTTGTGGGGCGTAGGCTACAGAGAGGCAGACAGTGTATCTTGGAGAATCCTCTCCTTACTCCTTTAAAAAGACTGTGCCCCTTACTTTATGGACCGTACAAACTCAGTATTGCATGGTACTCTGCATCTTCCCCTAGGTTCCTCTTTGGGCCCAGATGGTAATTTTCAGCTTCTACTGGAGAGGTTCATCCTTAGCTACTCATTTCTCCACCCCACAGAGATGTTTCAATCGTTCATAGAATAAACGCTATCACACACTCATCTGTGGAATGCACCGACATGCTTTCATGCATCTTTCTAAGCCTGCAAGCCTGGTGAAGGATTCTTTACAGCCATGCACACATGTGTCCCCATGACGGTCACAGTTCCGATTCTATGTTGTCAGTATACAAGATGTGCATATAGAAAATACAGAAATGGGGATGATGATACAGCTCACTTGCAGAGTGCTTGTTTAGCATGTATATCCCTGCATAAACTAGGTTTGGTGGTTCACCCTTGCAATCCCAGCACACTGGAGGCAGAGTTAGGAGGATTTTCAGAAGTTCATGGCCAGACTTGAGCTACATAAAACCTTATCTAAAAAGAAATCCATCTATAAGGAACACACACACACACACACACACACACACACACACACACACACACACACCTATTTCAGACCCAGAGCTTGACTCTAACCCAAATGCATCACCTAGGCCAGGTGCCCTCACCAGACAGGAAGGGCACACGTGTCTCACATACACTCTGGCATCTTGTGGCCTAAGGGGAGGGGAAGAGAGGAGCATGGCTAGGCGGGTGTCCAGGGTTCCCCAGGTGGCCCGTCGGGCCAGATTGGCCAGCCCCAGGTTGCCTATTCCTTCTGCTGTTCTTCCCTCTGCCACAGTGTCCCTCTTCCCTCTTAGTCATGGATAATTCCCTTAGTCCTGTGGTGAGGTGCCAGGCCACTGCTACTTTCTGCCAAGGGCTGTTGGGCAAGGTCTGTGCTGGGACAAGCATCCAAGTCACTTTAATTTGCTCTTGCTGGAGGCCAGACCTGGGGCTGGGCTGGAGAGTAGGAAAGGGTAGGGGAGGAGACAGGTGACATCTCTGAGTTGGGGCTGCCACACCCCATCTCTGTGCACTTATATAGGAAACACATTCATACACATGCTCAAAATTGCTGCTCCTGGATAGGTAATGAGCACCTACCTGTATCTTGTTCCCTGTGGACAAGTGGGGAGTAAATGGGAGACATCTGACTATTCCTCTTCTGGTTTGGCTCTCTTCCTCCAGCTTTGTGCATGCATGTACATGTTCATATGTGCTTGCACATATGTGCTAGTGCATTTGGAGGCCAAAGGTCATTGTTAAGTACCCTTTTTTTTTTTAAAAAAAAAAAAAGATTATTATTATTTTTTTTTTTGTTTTTTCGAGACAGGGTTTCTCTGTGTAGCTTTGCGCCTTTCCTGGGACTCACTTGGTAGCCCAGGCTGGCCTCGAACTCACAGAGATCCGCCTGGCTCTGCCTCCCGAGTGCTGGGATTAAAGGCGTGCGCCACCACCGCCCGGCAAAAAAGATTATTTTTATGTACAATGGTGTTTTCGTCTTGCGTGTATTTCTGTGTGAAGTGTCAGACCCTCTGGGACTGGAATTACAGACAGTTGTGGGCTGCAATGTGGGTGCTGGGAATTGAACCTGGGTCCCCTGGAAGAGCAGCCAGTGCTCTTAATCCCTGAGTCATCTCTCCAGCTCTCAAGTATCTTCTTAAATCACTCTTGTGCTGGCTAGTTCTCTGTCAGCTTGACACAAAGTAGGGTCATCTGAGGAAAGGAACCTCAACTGAGAAAAAAACAGTCCCCACCAGATTGGCCTGTAGGTGTGCCTTTGGGACATTTTTCTTGATTAATGAATGATTGATGTGGATGGGCCTAGCCCACTGTGGGCTTTGCAGCTCCTGGGTGGGTGGTCCAGGCTTGCTGAGCAAGCCATGGGGAAGCAATCCAGTAAGCAGAAGCCTTCCCTGGGCTCTACTTCAGTTCCTGCCTCTAGTGAGGTCCCTCCTGGACTTCCCTTCATAATGGACTTCCCTTCATAATGGACTACAACTGTAAGCTGAACTAAATCCTTCCCTTCCCAGTTGCTGTTGGTCCTGGTGTTTATCATAGCAATAGAAACTTAGCTAACAGCTCTCCACTTACTTTGAGGCAGGATCTGTTTCTGACCCTCATTCTCTCTCTGAACTCAATAGATTCTGCAAGACAAACTGACCCCCACACTCCCAAGGACCTGTCTCTCCACAACTAGGATTACAGGTATGTGTCCCCATACCTGGCTTTTTCTTTTCTTTTTTCTTTCTTTTATTTAAAACAAACAAACAAACAAACAAACAAACATGGGTTCCAGGAGTCAAACTTGTGACCTCATGCTTGTGGGACAAGAACTTTACCAACTGTACCGTCTCCTTAACCTTCCCTCCCGACTTGTAGCAGTTTATAAAGAGACCCTGGGCCCAGATGGAATAAAGGTCTTCGGGAAGCCATAGAAGGTAAGGGAGCTGGGCTCTCTGATCTCTGGTTAGTTACACTTCAGATAGAAAAACATGTGAGTTCAGAAGGAAAATGATAGCCTCCTAGGCTTCCTAAATGTTGTGTCATTTTCTTATCTCCTTGGAGTAAGGAGCCGCATATTTCTGTTTTCAATGAGAAAACACTCGAGAAGTTGTGTGAGTTACCCAGGGCAAATTCTGTTCTCTGGTGGGGCAGAGTGGTGAGCACAGGGTAGTCTACTCTATAAGATTACATAGGAAAACATCATTCACTTTACAGAATGATTCACACACAGACATCTGTGGGTGGGGGGGTCTTCCTCTTCAAATAGGGAACACAACCTAGCCATCCCTGATCCCTGCAAGACTGTCAGGACCACCATGGACAAGACAACAGGGGTCATTCGGATGCCTGTCGTAGAAGCTGATGGTGGTGGTAAGTTGTGTGTGTGTGTGTGTGTGTGTGTGTGTGTGTGTGTGTGTGTGTCCTTGAGGAGAGGAAAAGGTAATTTCAAATTCCCATTAGGACAGGTAAGGTGGAATTTATTTTTAGATGATCGAGGCACAAAATGTCGCTGAATGAATGAATGGATGGATGGATGAATGACCGATTTCATTCATTGAACACAGCCTGATGCCAGGTGCTTCGAGGGCCCTTCAGATGGTGATGCTGCTGCAGCACCTGGCAGGGGGAAGCTCTGCATCCAGAGAGCAAGCTGAGCCAGGAGGGGATGGATGGCAGAGAAGGCAGCCTACTTTCTACCTCCTGGGGGAGGGAGGGAACCCAGCCGGTGCCACAGCTCTGGTAACAGGACCGCTCTCTCCCCCACACCCCACCTTGATCTTTCTGCTCTAAATATCATTGTGTTCAAATAATACAGTGTGTATTTTAAAAGACTCCAAGAAGACAGCTGCCTGGGAGTATTAATCATGAAGAGACCAGTGCTCGGTCGCCATGGTGACTCCTGACAGCTGAAGAGCAGTTCCCTGCCCCACTTCCTGGGGCCAGGAGGATGCAGGGACATTGCATCCTCCTTTGCTCCTCTTTCCTTTCCGCTTCTCCCCTCTTCCGTTCTTCCTCCTCTCCTTCCTTCCCTTTTCCTCTTCCTGAAGGCTTTACCTAAAAACAGGCACAGAAGCAGGGTGGGGCTGCAGGATTGACGAGGCAGAAGGCCAATGCGGCTGCAGCAGGGATGAATCAAGTGTCTACAGCGTGCCCAGCTTCCCCTCAACTCTTGCAGAGTCCCCCGGTTTCCATGACCACTATGGCAAGAGACTAGTCATCTGTTCATGGAGCAAGGGACCTCTGTCCTTCTCTCTTCCCTGCAAAATAGGCAGTCATTTTTATTTTCTTCCTTCCTTATCCTTCTTCTTTCTCATCCATTTTCCCCTTCTCTTTCTTTTTCCCCTTCTCATGATGGGGCTGAAATCCAGATCCTCGTGCTATGTTGGACACATGCTTATCATCATGTTTTTTGTTTTTGTTTTATGTTGTTGTTTGAGATTGTCTCACACATCTCAGACTAGCTTTGCATTTGCTGTGTAGATAGCCTTGAACTCCTGATTCTCCTACCCTGGTCTCCAAAGAGCTGGGATTACAGGTGTATGCCACCATGCCTGGTTTATACAATGCTGGAGATCAAACCCGGGCCTTTTTGCATGCTAGCAAGCACTCTTAACAACCGAGTGACGTTCCCAGGACCATTTGTATGTTTTAAACTCAAATTCACTGGTTACTAAAAAAAAAAAAAAAAAAAAAAAACTGGGTGTTTTGTATGGTAACTAAAAAGAGGAAAGAGAAAAGACTCAATGGGCACAGTGGCTTATGTTTGGAATTAGTCTCAGCACTTGGGAGCTGGAGGAGGTAGAACCAAGAGTTCAAGACCAGTCTGGGCAACATAGTCATTGTGTCATAATGAGTTCAAGGCCACCCTGGGCTACATAATGAGACCAAACCAAAAAAAAAAAAAAAAAAAAAAAGCCAGATGGTGGTGGCACACACCTTGGTTCCCAGTACTTGGGAGGCAGAGACAAGCGGAACTCTGTGAGCTTGAGGCCAGCCTGGTCTATAGAGCAAGTTCTAGGACATACTCAAAAGCTACAGAGAAATCCTGTCTTGAAAATTTAAAAAAAAAAATGGGGGCTAAAGAGATGGCTCAGTACCAGGTGGAGGTGGCGCACACCTTTAATCCCAGTACTCAGGAAGCAGAGGCAGGCGGATCTCTGTGAGTTTGAGGCCAGCCTGGTCTACAGAGTGAGTTCCCGGACAGCCAGGGCTGTTAGAGAAACGCTGTCTTGAAAAACCAAAAAAGAAAAAGAAAAAGGAAGAGGTGGTTCAGTGCTTAAGAGCATTTGTTGCTCTTGTAGAAGAGCAGAGTTCGATTCCTAGGACCCACATGGTGGCTCACAAGCATCCAATCCCAGTTCCAGGGGACCCAGCAGTCACTCACATGGTGGCTCACAAGCATCCAATCCCAGTTCCAGGGGACCCAGCAGTCACTCACATGGTGCGTATACATGCACGAAGGCAAAACATTCATACATATAAGGTAAAATAAATCTAAAAAATATTAAAAAGAAAACCACAGAAACATGGCCAGGCAGTGACAACGTATGCATCCCAGCACTCGGGAGGCAGAGGCAGGCGAATCTCTCTGAGTTCGAGGCCAGCCTGATCTACAGACCGAGTTCCAGGACAGCCAAGGCTACACAATGGAACCCTGTCTCAAAAACAAAACAAAACACAACCAACCAACCAACCAAACAAACAAACACTAAAACAAAGGGCTTGAGAGACGCCTCCACGGTTAATAGCAAATTCGCTCTTGCAAAGAACCCAAATTTGGTTTCCCAGCACTCACATTGGGCAGCTCACAACCACCTGTGACTCAACTCCAGGGGATCTGATGCCCTCCTCAGGACTTCTCAGACACCTGCATTCACATGTGCACAAACCCACATGCGCAAACACACATAATTAAAAATAAAAATCTAAGAAAAAACTTAAAGCAGAACAGGAGCCAAGTAGAGTGGACATGGCTACCTAGCACACAGGAGACTAAGGCGGGAAGGTCAGAAGTTGAAGGCTATCCTGGGCTCCATAATGAGACCCTGTCTCAAAAATTGATGAAAAGGAATCCAGCCACCTCTAGTCTTCTGTTCATACTTCGAGTATTAGTGGAGTATTAACACATTAGTATTCTAGCTAGTGTTTATATACCATTCACTATGGGCACTGCTGGGCATTGAGAGTCTCACACACAACATCATTTACTTCTACAAGCTCAGGGAGGGGTACTATTATTACCTCTATTTTACAGGTGAGGGAACTGAGGCATGAAGCTGTTAGTTTCCCCAGACTTAACAACGTTAGTAAATGGTGGCTACATGTCTAGGCCAAAGACAGAAACACTTTAACATAAATACTGCCAAGCATTCCTTGAAAAAAAAATGACTTCAGTTTCTAGGTCAAGCAGAGGCAGGGGGGAGCCAGCTGGCAAGCTAACCGAGGTATCCCGGTTGCAACTGTAAGCATCAGTAAGGATGGGCATCCTTGCACAGGACCTTGGTGTGTCTTTTCCCGTCACCCAGGCACATGAGTGGAAGCGTTCATGCTGCCGCATTGGACCCTGAAGGCGAGGCTCTCTGCTGTAGGCTGGGCTGAGGACCTGATTGGATTATGGAGGGGCAGTTCTGCACCCTTCTTACTATTGTCCTATGTTGGCTGATGGGGGATTTGGAGAGGAGGACAGGGTGGCTTCCTAGAAGCTATTCTCCCACTGTGAGGGCGGTTAGCCTTTCTCCTGCGTTCCACTCTGCACCGTGCAGGTTCCTCCACGCTGGGCCCTAATGTGACCGTGTTGAGGTATCACGGCAGTGACAAGCCACATGAGACCCTCAAGAGACCAGAGCCTGCCCAAGTGTCCCGCTTCCATTCCTGTGGCTGTGACAAAATACCCTGACAAAAACAAGGCGGCGGGGGGAAGGATTCATTTTAGCTCAGATTTCTAGGTTGCAGCCCATTCCAGCAGGGAAGCCACAGACAGTGGGAACTTGAAGCAGCTAGTCACATCTGTAGTCTAGAACAGAGAGGAAATTAGTGTGTCCATGCCTCTTCCAGTGCTCAGCTGGTTTTCTCTACTCTTACCCAGCCTAAGACACCCCACCCCCACCTAGAGAATGGTGCCATTCGCAGTGGGCTGGGTCTTCCCATTTCAGTTAATGTAATCAAGACAGTCTCCCAAAGGTCAGCTTAATGAAGACAATCGCTCATTTAGACTCTTCCCATGTAATTCTTGATTGCATCAAGTTGAAAAAAAAACGAAAGCTAACTATAACAATAAGGTCCTCGGGAGGCCTCTCCTTTCCCAAAGATTACATGAAAGGTGAACAGTTGACTGGGTTGAGACTTCATAATAGTTTAGCTGCCTTTGGGTTTCCCATATTTCTGTAATTTTAAACCCAAACTGGACTTGGAAAGAACCAAAGTGGTTTAAAACTTTGGCCTATTGGTGCTGTCTCTATACCTGGTCTCTTTGTCTCTAAGAAAAGTCACACAGCATCTTTTTTTTTTTTTTTTGGCAAAGTAAACATTGGACAGAGCCGAAGAGTGGATAATCACAGAAGAGATATGGCTAAGATGAATCATAGATGGATCTGAGGCAGGGGGGTGGACCTAATGTGTTTCCTCTCCAACCCTGGGATTTGGAGTCAGCCTCCCACTATCCCTTTGTAGCTAAGCTTGGTCCTCCTTTGAGGACAACAGTGGATTTGGATGTCTTGTGTGTTTTGTTTCTATTTAATTTCTTTATTTAGAGACAGGGTCTCTCTACATAGCCAGGACTGCCCTGGAACTCGCTTTGGAGACCAGGCTGGCCTCGAACTCACAGAGATCTGCATGCCTCTGTCTCCAGAGTGCTGGGATTAAAGACGTGTGCCGCCACACCAGCTTGTTTCATTTTTAAAGATATGTTTATTTTTACTTTGTGCCCATGTGTGTTTCGCCTGCATGGATGGCTGTGCACAGCCTGTGTGTGGTGCCATGACTTTCCTGCACTGACGGGCTGTAACCTCGCATCGTGAGCTGAAATAAATGTTTTCTCCCTTGAGTTGTCTTCGTCGGGATATTTTATCACAGAAAAGAAATCAAACGGGGCCACTTGGGGAGGCTGTGGTCTCCCGAGGGTCTCACGTAGAAGAGGGTGTCAGGTTCCCTGGAACTGAACTTACAGACGGTGTGAGCTGCCACGTGGATGCTGGGCTGGGTTCTCTGGAATTGAGCTCTGGCTGGCAGGCTTAGTGGCAGGCACTTTTGCCCACTAAGTC
Organism: Peromyscus maniculatus bairdii; assembly: GCF_049852395.1. Classification (NCBI taxonomy): domain Eukaryota; kingdom Metazoa; phylum Chordata; class Mammalia; order Rodentia; family Cricetidae; genus Peromyscus; species Peromyscus maniculatus. The sequence goes on from NC_134854.1 coordinate 107,462,335, forward strand.
ATCTTGCTAGCCCTGGATTTATTAGCCGATAGCATTAAGAACGCAGATTTTTAGTTCATGGGCTGAATAGGCAAAAAAGAGGCTGCTGGAGCAGACGGACAAGTCTGGAGTTCTAGAACAGAACTGAGATGTTCCAGTCAAGCCTGCTACACCCTACGTCCAAGTATTGCTTCTTTTCTGGTGTTCTCTCTCCTGCTTCCTCTCTTCCCACTTGGGCTCATCTTTTTATCTTTTCACCTTCTCCCCTCCTTCATCTTTTTTTTTTTTAAGTTTTTGACTTAAGGTATATAGCTGTATATATGGCTTTAGTATGTAGTTGAGGATGACCTTGAACTTTGTATCCTCCGGCTTTCCCAGCACTGGGGTTACAACTGCATGCCGCCATTGGAAACCCAGCATTTCCATGTGGGCTCTGAGTCTCATGCTCTCGTGACCAGCACTTCGCTGACAGAGCCACCCCAGCACTGTCTTTCCTCAGCTTTTGCTCATTTTCCTCTTTGAAACAGACCGGTCATTGTAACATGACTCTAAAACACCAGGTAATCAATCCACAGATGGGCCCACGAATCTGGAGTCTGGGCGTCTGTCTGCATCCCTGAATCCTGTCAACCGGCAAGCTGGGCTTCTAGCTGTAGAGGACAGAAATACAACCTTAATGAGTTTTGAGGCAGGAAAAGGAGTTTACCAGCTCAAGGGCCTGCTTAGATATAGGGAACACAGAGACCCAAGGATGGTTCAGCCCAGGTGTGCCATTTGCTTATTCCGTGACCTTGAACAAATAACAAATCAAATGGCGAGGGAGTCTGGCCCATGGCTGAGTCAGGAACCAGAGGCTGAGAGTTTCTAGAATGCTCTCAGGTCTTCCCTGTTGCTCTCACTGGTGACTGAAAAGTTGGCCATTAGCAGACTTGTGTGCCAGGCTCTACTGCTGAGGTAAATGAAGGCTCTTTCTGAGTCCTAGGCAGGGAGTCCCAGGAAAGACCCGCCCACCTCCTAAGGCAGGGTTCTGGCTGCTGGGCACGGGCAGTGCACAGCGGACAGCATCTCTAACGGCTTGCACTTGTTTTCAGGGCCCTTCTAGGAGAAAAGGATGCCACTGTGAACCAGGAAGCCCTCCAAGAGGCCTCAGCCTCAGGCACCGAAGGCAAGAGTTGTGCCACCACAGGCCCTGGCACCTTCTCATACTCCAGGGCAGATCAGTAGTTCCCCTTGCTTAACATGCCCCTGGAGCAGGCTACCTCCTCCATCTGTCTGCCAGCTCCAAGGAACACTGCCCAAAATAAAAATCCCCAATTAGAAATTCCTGCAATCCAGAGCAAAACAACTTATTTGTTTCCTAGAATAATCTGGAGCTACATTTGGCTTGGCAACCAATAGGTTCCACATATTCATGCCGTGCACCAGCAGGGACTTCTGTTCCGTCAAGGAACAAGAAGAGGGCCTGTGGTCACCTCCCAGGCAGCAGCAAGCAGGAGCTGAGAACAGAGATAGTTTGCTCAGTGCTCTGCACTGGGTTTCTGGAACAGGGTAGCTCGGAGAACAAAGAACTCCAATAGGACTTCAAACACCGTCTCCCACAAAAGCTGAACCAGTGACCCCTACGTTTGTGAGGGAGACATGTTCTGCAGCGAGACAGAGGCAACCAATGAAGGAGGAACAGCATCAAGCTGGGAGTCAGGGGAAGAGAGTGAACCCCAGGCTACCACTCACTGGTTCTGTGACCTTGAACCCGTGGCTAACCTTTCCTCTGCTTCCTTACCAATGAAATGGGGTCCAGAGTTGGTTCTACCTACCTACACTCACAAGAAAGAGTTAGAATTAAGGCTAGGCGTGGAGTCACAAGCCTATGACACCAACACTCAAGACTCACCCAGCCCAGCCAGGACTACATAGTGAGACCCTGTACAAACGAAATCCAGCTGGGGACATAATGTAGCAAGGTTTGTAGAGTGCTTTCCTGACATGCACAACGTCCTGGCTTTGATTCCCTTCACCACACATACCAGGGGAGGTGGCTATGGTGGTTTGAATAGGTACGGCCCCCATAGACTCATGTGTTTGAATGCTTGGCCCATAGGGAGTGGCACTATTAGGAGGTGTGGCCTTGTCAGAGGAAGTGTGTCACTGTGGGGGCAGGCTTTGAGGTCTTATATTCTCAAGCTATGCCCAGTGTGGCTCATGTAGACTCCTTCCGCTGCCTGCGGATCAGGATGTAGAACTCGCAGCTCCTTCTCCAGCACCATGTCTGTCTGCACGTTTCCATGCCCTGCCATGATGATTATGGACTAAACCTCTGAAACTGTAAGCCACCTGAATTAAATGTTTTCCTTTATAAGAGTTGCCGTGGTCATGGTGTCTCTTCACAGCAATAGAAACCCTAAGACAGTGGCCCATACCTGTAATTTCAGCACATAGGAGGTGGAAGTAGGAAGATTAGTTCCAGGCTAGCCTTGGCTATATTGGGAATTCCAGGCCAGCTTTAGCTACATGAGATACTATCTCAAAACAATGACCACAAAAGCAAAACAAAATGTAAACGAAAGAAATGAGCTAGAATTAACAAAAGAACTAGTTGAAGTTCAAGCTTGATATAGCAAGGAAAAAAAAAACAAGAGGAAATGTGAGAAACAATATATCTGGCTAAGAAAAGGTTCTTGGGGTCTGGAAAGATGGCTTAGCAGTTAAGAACATTTGTAGAGGTTGGGAGTTCAGTTCCCGGCACCCATATTAGGCAGCTCACAACCCCCTTTAAATCTAGCTTCAGGATGTCAGTTGACCTCTTCTAGCTTCGTGGACATTGCACATGCATACATGTAGATAACACACACACACACACACACACACACACACACACACACACACGCCTTTTAAAAGAAGAAAGAAATGGTGGACAGCCTTGTGTTCTGTGTTTTCTGGCACCTCCTTTGTTGTTGTTGAGACAGGGTCTCCTTATGTTTCCCTAGCTAGCCTGAAACTAAATATGTAGACCAAGTTGGCCTTAAACTCAACAGAGATCCATCTGCCTCTGCCTCCCCATTAAGGTGTATGGGATTAAAGGCAGCTCTCTGGCCCCTTTTTAATGGGGTAGGCAGGACTGAGCATCATGACTTGATTTCACTATCTTCCAATTTCCTCTCCTTCATTCATTGATCCATCCATCTAAATGGTTCTCCAATACTTAATATTCCAGCCAGTTCATTGACTTATAACAGAAAACGTGATACCATGACAGTGGCAGAACCAGCTAGCTGGTTTGAGATCCTATAGTTGTCCAGTCAAGATACTCGGGGATGATTCTCCAAGGGGCTGATACTTGAATTGAGATCAGAGGTTGGTAAAAGGGACCCAAGGAAAGGAGAAAGTTTGAGAGGGAGAACGTGGGTGGCAAAGGATTCAGTGTGCACAAAGTCAGAGACAAAGAACAAAGGTTAAATTCAAGGCGCTGAAAAAGGCCTCCATGGCTGGAGAACAAGGCATGGAAGGGCCAGAAAAGAGAAGCTGGAATCAGCTCAGAGCTTAGCAAGCTTAGGGCAACAGGGGACCTTTAATTTAAAAATAGTTTTATTACATTTATTATGCATGTTCATGCCACAGCATGTATGTGGAGCTCAGAGGGCAGATGGCAGGAGTCAATTCTTTTCCTTCTACCATGTGGGTCGTGGGAATCGAACTCATGTAGTCAGGCTTGTCAGCAAGCTCCTTTGCCTGCCCACATGGAGGATCTTTTAAAAGTTTGCTCAGGCACCTGGACCGTACCACTCACTAAGTAACGGGAACAGATCTTAAAATAAGTATTTTTAAAGAGAATATGCAAAACTAATCTTTATTGATAGAATTGAGGAAAAAGGTTATTTGAAGAGGTGTCTAATGGCTGCATGAGCCAGGGAGAGATGCCCTTCCCCACCCATCAGTGCCTGAGGCAGGTGGGAAAGCTGGCCCTGAGGTCATAAGAGTGAGTGCAAGAGCTGTTCCTGCCCCTCATGAGCTGCAGTACTGGAGAGAGTCCCCTACACCGTGCCTGGGCCACGCAGTAGAGCTGGCCCTGAAGGTGTAGGTAGGTGTGGGATGTGAAAGCCTGAGAACTGGCCCCGCCCCTTGCCATTGCGGCAAGGGGTGACCTAGCCAGGGCAATGCTGGAGAGCTCCCCCTGGTGGTGAGGACAGGGGAGAGCTGGCAGGTTGACCAACCCTGCAACTACCCAGGCCCAGAACCAGGGTTGTTAGGAGTTGGCCCACCCTAACAGCCACCCCATCTGTGATCTGCTGGAGGATGTGAAGGGACCAGCCCGACAGACCCAAGGCTGCAGGATCTCCACAACACAGGGCAACAACAGGATAACCAAGAGGAGTCCCAGTGAGGGCGCAGCATTGATAGTGTAGCAGGAACCAGAGGCCTTGAACCAGACCAATGACTCTGCAATGAACACTTGCAAGTAAAGATATGGATAAAAGGGTTTTATTGTGTGACTCACTGCGTCACACTACAGCTTCTATGACAAGATTGATTTTTTCCTTTTCAATTTTTTTCTTTTCTTTTTTTTTTCCTCTTAAATTTTATTTTATTTTATTTGTGGGGGAGGAGGTTGCAAGGGCAGAGGGCAGATATGAAGGGACATGGAAGTGAATGGGATGGAGATGCATGATGTGAAAGATATAGAATAAATAAAAAGAAAGTTCTAAAATACTTCTTTTAAATTATGTGCTTGTGTGTGGATATACGCACATGTGTGATGGTGTCTCAGTGAGAGGTAAATTTCCCCATTTTACAACCGGATCTAGGTTTGGTTTTTTTTGTTGTTGTTGTTTTGTTTTTTGTTTTATTTTTATTTATTTATTTTTATTTTTTATTTTACAATACTATTCAGTTCTACATAATAGCCACAGATTCCCTTGTTCTCTCCCTTCCTGCCCCCTCCCCTTCCCCCTAGCCCACCCCACATTCCCACCTCCTCCAGATCAAGGTCTCCCCCGAGGACTGGGATCGACCTGATAGACTCAGTCCAGGCAGGTCCAGTCCCCTCCTCCTAGACTGAGCCAAGCATCCCTGCATAAGTCCCAGGTTTCAAACAGCTAACTCATGCAACGAGCCCAGGACCTGGTACCATTGCCTAGATGCCTCCCAAACAGATTTTTTAACAGCAAACAAGGTTTTTTGTTTTGTTTTGTTTTGTTTTCCCCAACAAAGGACATGACAGCAGAGGGGAGGAGGGAAGCAGTATGAGGCCTGAGCCAGCCCCGACACTGTCACAAGACAGTGACCAAAAAGGACAGTTCCTGTAACCCCCTAAAACGGGCTCGGACTTGTCCCAGTATGCCCAAAGATAAAAAATCTAAATCCCCAGCCAATCAAAAATATATTAATGTAACTGCTGCTTGTAACCAATCATGCTTCAGATGACCTAGCTGTTCCTGAAATACCCCTGGCTGTGCTCAAGAGGACCTGCGTGCCTTTGTCCAGGGCAGTAGCCAGTTTGTACAGGTCAATGACCCCGCATATGCTGGTAAATAAACGCTCTTTGCTCTTGCATACTATTTGAGTATGGGGTCTTCCCTTAGTGTTTTCTTGCGCCTGATCCCCTGGAACTGGAGTTATTGGCCACATGTACTGCCATGTGGACCTGGGAAGGGAACCTGGGTCTTCTGCAAGTGTTCTTAACCATGGAACCATCTCGTCAGCCCCCTTGTTTTGTGTATTCTTGAACCGTCTATAAACGGAAGGAGTCTGTTTATGCCTGGTACCTTCCTACCTTCATTTCTTTGGTTTTCATTCCTCCCTCCATTCTTTCTTAAAAGTGTGTGTGTGTGTGTGTGTGTGTGTGTGTGTGTGTGTGTGTGTGTGTGTACATACATATTCCATGACATATGTGTAGAGGTCTGAGGACAACTTACAGGAGTGGGTTCTTGTAGAGAGCTGCGTGCCACACCCTAAGATGGCGCAGGCTTCTGCCCTCCACCCTCCCGACGGTGAGTGCTCTCTGTGATCAACAACTCCTTATTTGGCTAAAGCTGAGGATTTGGCTTATTTCTGCGCACCTGGACCTATCCGCAGTACCCACGTGGCAGATTGGGGTTGGCTGTCCAGAAGCTATTTTGGTTGTGGGTTGGCTTTCCCCGGGGTCTGAAGTCAGAATATTGTTCAAGGTTCCTGAATAAGCTGCTGAAAGAAGAGCTCGGTGTTGCGTCTTCCTTGCTGGTCGAGGCGGACACAACAGGTTCTCCCTTCCCGCTATGTGGGTTCTGGCAATTGAACTCAGGTCATCAGGTTGGGCGATGCCTTTAGTTACTTTTCTATTGCTGTGATAAAACACCATAACCAAGGCAATTTATAGAGGGAAGGGTTTATTTGGGGCAGAAAGACAGGATTCCATCATCACCATGATAAAGAGCATGGCAGACGACAGGCTGGCTTGGCACTGGAGTGGCGGCTGAGTGCTCATATCCTAATCTACAATCAGGAAGCAGAGGCAGTCCATTGGAGATGTAGGGAGCCTCTGAGAGGCCACGGTAGCACCACGGTGGGCTTCTCCTGGCCCCAGCCTCTACGAGGCCTGAGTTTCCGTTTAGGTCTCAGTTTCTGTTTCAGTTTTGGTTTCTGATAAGGCAGGTAAGGAAGATATTGCATGCCAGGCATGATTCAGCACTTACAGCCCCAGTCAATCAGAAACATATTAATGTGGCTGCTGTTCGCTTGGCCCGTCACATTTAGGTTGTCTATAAAAGGAGCCTACGAGCTTCTCTGGGGGGAGGGGGGTCATTGCCATTTTGTTGTGTGGCTGACCTCTACAGGCAGGAATTCTTCTCTCGAGAAGTTAATGCTCTTACCTTTGCATATGTGAGTGGTAGTCTTTCTTGGGGTGATCTGTGGACCCTAACAACTTTTGGAACCTTAAGACTGTCTCCAATGACACAACTCCTCTAACAAAGCCACACCTCCCAATCCTACCCAAAGAGCTACCAACTGGGAACCACGTATTCAAATGTCTGAGACTTAAGGCATCTCATTCAAAAACTGCCAGCCTCCAAAGATCATGTACTTCAACTACTTTTAAAATCTAGTAATAAGCTTGAGAATGTGCAAGGCAAATATGGACAGAAGTGTACATTTTTCCTAAAGGGCAATTAAAAATAGATTGAGCATGGAGATGTGCTCTTGGCTGGCAGGATCTGTTGTAAATGCATCAGTATGAGAGCCAGGCATGGTGGCTCATTTGTGACCCCAGCACTTGGGAGACTGAGGCAGGAGACTTGACAAAACCTTGAGACAAGCCTGATTTACAGAGGGAGTTCCAAACCAGCCAAGGCTACCCAGTATGGTTTTCTCTCAAACCAGACAAGACAAACAAAAAGCTCCAGTTTGGGCAAGGACCAGCAAGTGGGGGCCCAGCCTTGGAAAGAGTGAAGTGTCCTCCTGAAGAAGGCTGAGCACAACAGAGGTTTCCAGGGGTGCTGGCTGTCAGTCCAGGAGTGCTGGCTTCCTCACAGCATGGGGTCTAGCTCTGGGGAACTGGGGAGGAAGTGGAAGGTAAAGGAAGAGACTCTAGCCCTGCTGTTAATTGTGCCCGTTCATGTTCATCGTAAACATGACTGAACTTGGAATCACCTTGGAGACACACCTTTGAGTATGTCTATCAGACTGTCTCCTGAGATGTGTTTTCTTCCTAAATTAAATATTTATTTATTTTGATTTTTGTGTATAAGTGTTCTTCCTGCGTGTGCACGTGTCTGGTACCATCAAAGACCTGAGGAAGACACCAGATCCCCCAGAAACTGGAGTTACAGATGGTTGCAAGCTGCCATGCATGTGCTGGGAGCCAAACCCAAGTCCTCTGCAAGAACAACAAGTGCTCTTAACTGATGGCCCATCTCTCTAGTCCCTCTATATAGAGGTTTAATGGAGGGATAAGAAGACCCATGATGAATGTGGGCAGTGCTATTTACTGGACTAGGGAAAAAGATTGAGTAATAGAATCCACCTTTTTATGCTTCTTTTTCTTAAAGTGTGTGTGTGTGTGTGTGTGTGTGTGTGTGTGTGTGTGTGTGTGCGTGTTATGCATGTACACATGCACATGGGCTCTGGAGACTGAATCTAGCTTGCACTACAAGCGGCTTACCTGCTGAGCTAGCTCACTCTCTCTGGTTCTCAACTGCGCTCTGGCTTTCATGCCTTCCCTGCCGTGACGGATTGTATATCATTAACCAACACAAGCCTTTCCTTCTTTACCTCCCTCTTGTCAGGTGTCTGCTACAGCAACCAAAGAGTAATGACCACACGCAGCTTCGGCATCCCTTCAGCCACGTCCTCCCACTCCACAACACAGTAAACACTGAGAGTGGGAAACCTGTCATCAGTGACAAGGCCATCTGTACCTTCTAGAGTGAGTCCCACCAACATCAAATGGAGTGATGCCAGTGCTGAGTGTAGTCTGCTGAGGTCTTCATCACTTTGGAGGAGACCAGGGCCTACTTGCAGGATGGAGTCAAAACGATCTTCACCTCTGCTTCCTCTGCGGATGCCCTGTGTTTGTGAGGGGTGTGATGGGTGCCATGGTAAGTAGGGCAACTCACTCAAGACTGTCAGCAATGCCTCCTGCCCTCCCCCCCAACTGCTTAGCTCCCTGGCCAAAGTCACCCATAACAGCTCTGGCATTGTCAAGGGACTCAAGACCTCAGTCCATGCCATCCCACAGAAGACTGGACAACCTCTTCGGAAAACTAGTGTGATGGCTGTGGGTTACCCAGAACAACATTCCTGCAACTACTGGTACTGTATGGGCAGAAGGGAGCCATACTCTCTCTCAAACATCATGATAAAGTTCACTGTACTTAGCCTAAAAGAGGGGAACATGAAGAAAAATCAATAGCAATAGAGAGATGCACTCAGATATGTCACTGGAGAACAACTCCTCTGGACAGTCACTGGGCAGGTGCTGCCCAAACTAGACCCAGCTCCCAGTTGATGGAACTATTTGAGAAGGATTAGGAGGCATTGCTTTGTCTGCTTTGAGGATTCAAAAACCCACACCATTCCCAGTTATCTCTCTTTGCCTGTGGATCAATGGTTGTAGATCAAGATGTAAATGCTCAGCTATTGCTCCAGCAAGGATGAGGGGTTACAAGAGTGTCAGGGGGTGGGAGATGTGACTCTAAGACACATCCTCCCAGCATGGGTGAGTACTCACAAGAACTCATCCCTGGAGTTCCCTGCAAAATTTGCAGGCAGTCTCTGGTCTTTTCAGCAGTTGTTGCTATTTGTATGGTCTTGGTTAGGGGGAGGTTTGAATCTTGTAAATTTCAGGAGCTTTCTGAGGCTTGTAAATTCTATTTACTTCTTGAGCCTTTAAGAAAATGTTGTGATTTGAAGAACACAGTTGCAGAAGATTCACCAGCTCTTCAAACTCCCTTTGGGTTCATTGTGCCTGAGAGGCAGGCAATTTTATTGTCCACATTTATAGAGGAGGAGTCTGAGGAGTGTGCAGTTTAGTGTCATATTCTCCAGTCCCAGGTTAGTTTTACTGTTGTTGTTATTGAAATTAATAGTTTCTAGTATGATTGGGGGTTTAATACCATGTTAGAGATACGATCTTAAGATATCAATGGAAAGGCAACCTTCATCAAAGGTTGCCTTTGGGCTGCCTTCCCATTGTTGCCCCTTTGTGGTGGTATTCTAATTGTACTGAAATGTGATTTTGATTGTATGTTAATAAATAAAGTTACCCGGGGGTCAGAGCTATTAGAGCCATAGACAGAGTGTGGCGGTGGTGGCACACACCTTTAATTCCATAGATATCTGTGTGTTCAGGGATACAGCCAGCATTGGAGACATATGCCTTTAAGACCTAGGGGGCTGTACATTCAGACAGTGATGAGGCAGTCACGTGTTTGGGTTTACAACCAATGAGAAGGCAGAATGACTAGAAAAACGACTTACACACAGGAAATAGCTCTTTCGGGAAGCTGGGACAGCAGGAGGAAGGGTGAGATTTTAGCTCTGAGCTCTGACCTCTCAGCTTTCTCTTTTACATTGTTTCTGTGTTTCTTATTTAATAAGACTGTTGGATACATCTACACCTCTTCCCCATTTCCTTCCTTCCTTCTTCCTTTTCAGCATTGGGGATTGAACCCAGGACCTCTAAATGCTGAGTTAGTGCCCTGCCACTGAGCGACATCCCCAGCCTGGGTGCTGTCTACTTTGATGGGTTTCCCTGTCTGTCTCTGCTTCTGTTGCCCACACTTTTGACGTCATGTCAAGAATGTCACCCAGACCTGTGACAAGAAGCTCTTCACTTAACTGCCTTCTAGTGGTTGAACGTTTCAGGTCTTAAAGTAAGTCTTCCATTTGTTTTGAGTTGGGTTTTGTATTTCTGTATGTGTTGTGAGCTAAGGGCCCCATTGCATTCTCTACTGTGTGGATACCAGTTTCTGCAGTGGTAGCTACTGAGCAAACTACCTTTCTTCATTGTGTCTTTTTTGGCATCACTGTTGGAGACCTGAGCTATGTGGGTTTGTCTGTGGGCTCTCTATTGTGTTTGGTCAGTCCATTTGTCTGTTTTTATGCTAGTTGCTTACTGCTTTTTGTCTCTGTGTGTGAGAGAGTGAGCATAGTGTATGTGTATATGTATGTTATGTGCATGTGTGTGCAAAGGTATGAATATGTGCAAAATGTATACATGTGCAGGTCAGAAGTCAACAGAGTTATCTTCCTCGATCACTCTCCACATTAACTTTTTATATAGGGTTTCTCAGAAAACCCAACACTCACTGATTGATTAGACTGTTTGGCCAGAGAGCTCCAGTGATCCACCTGTCTCCATCTTCCCTGTTCTAGAGGTACAGACTGTACCTGGCTTCTTATGTAGCTGATGAGGATCCAGACTCAGGTCCTCATGCTTATATGGCTGGCACTTTACTGAGTGAGACATCTCTCTGGCCCTGTTTTGTGATCTATTTAAAATCAGAAAGTATAATATCCCCAATTTTTGTCCTTCTTGCTTCTGCTGGATAGTTTTATGTTAGTTTGGCATGGGTTGGGTCATCTGAGGGGAGGGAATCTCAATTAAGAAAAATGTCCATAAAATCAAGCTGTAGATGGCTGGGCAGTGGTAGCACATGCCTTTAATCCCAGCACTTGGGAGGCAGAGGCAGGCAGATCTCTGTGAGTTCCAGGCCAGCATGGTCTACAAAGCAAGTTTCAGGGCAGCCAGGACTGTTACACAGAGAAACCCTGTCTCAGGGTGGGGGGTGGGGGTTGGTGGGTGGGTGGGGACATCAGGCTGTAGCAGACCTGTAAGGCATTTTCTTAATTAGTGATTGATGGGAGAGGACCCAGCCCATTGTGGGTGGTACCATCCCTGGGCCAGTAGTCCTGGATTCTATAAGAAAACAGGCTGAGCAAGCCATAGGGAAGCAAGCCAGTGAGCAGCACTCCTCCATGGCTTCCGCATCAGCTCCTGCCTCTGGGTTCCTGCCCTGTTTGAGTTCCTGTCCTGACTTCCTTCAGTGATGAACTGTTACCTGGAAGTGTAAGCCAAATAAACTCTGTCCTTCTCAACTTGCTTTGGTTATGGTGTTTCATCGTAGCAATAGAAACCCTAAGACATTACTCAAGTCTGCTTTTACTCTGCAGGGTAAAAGTGACCTTTTTTTTTACATTTAAGTATTAAAACTCATAACTGGGGAGATATATTAGCCAGTAAAGTGAGTTGAAAAATATGAGGATCTGAGTTTTCTCTTCAGAAGTCACATAAAAGCTGGGTGTGGTCTCACTGATGGGGAGGTAGAGATCACAGCATCCTTGGGTCTTCTTGGCCAGCCAGCTTAGCCTATGTGGCAAGCTCTTTCCCAGTGAGAGACCATGTCACAAAAATAAGATGGAAAAACTAGAGGAATGACATTTGAAGTTGTCCTCTGATCTCCATATGTACACATGCATGCACACACACAAACATGTACCACCCTGGTGCTAGAGAAATGGCTCAAAAATTAAGAGCACTTACTGCTCTTGCAGAGGACCTTAGTTTGGTTTCCAGCACCCACAAGAACTGGTCAAAACAGCCTGTAACTCCAGATCCAGGGGATTAGCACCCTCTTCTGGCCTCTGAGGGCACCCCCATAGCCTTTGATATACTCACACAGACATATGCACACACACAATTAAAAATAAAATAGCTCTTTGCATGTACCACCTCAAATGAATGCACACACACGGACATGATGGATGTCTAATTCCAATATTCATGTATTACAGGAGAGTCACTGCGAGCTCCAGGCCATCCTGGGTTACAGTGTGAAACCCTGTCTCAAAAATAAAAAATAACAAACTGCTCGCTCAGATTCTCAGCTTCATCATTTCTTCCACCCAGGTACTAATCAGGCGTGGCCCCGCTAAGCCTCTGAGATCAGACTCGATCTGGTGCGTTCAGGGTGGTCGGGATGCAGCCTCTCCTGCATCTAGTTTATAAGTTATAGGTCTGTGGGGATTCCAGAATCAGGCCTGTTCACCTCACACTGTTCACTGCATGGCACCATGTCAAAGAAGCACTTTGGAAGATATTTTAAGGGATTTTGGAACTTTTATTTTTATTTTAAATGTATGGGTGTTTTGCCTGCATATATGTCTGTGTACCACAAGCATAGGGTACCAGCGAAGGCCAGAAGAGGGCGTCAGATCCCCTAGGACTAGAATTACAAACAGTTGTGAGCTGCCATGTGGGTGCTGAGAATTGAACCCAGGTCTTCTGGAAGAGCAGCCAGTGCTCTAAACCACAGAACCATCTCTCTAGCTCCCTTTAAAGGGATATTTTTTTTTTCTGTTTCAATTTTCCTAAATTGAAAAATATCTCATTTAGTTGGGCATGATGGCTCACATCTATAATCCCAGACTTGGCATGTGGGGGCAGGAGAATCAGAAGTTAAAGGTTATTCTTGGCTATACACAAGTTCAAGACCAGCCTGGGCTACACTATAACTCTATTTAAAAAAGACAAAAATATGGGCTGGTGAGATGGCTGAATGGGTGAATGCATTTTGTCTTAGTTTGGGTTTCTTTTTTTTTTTTTTTGGTTTTTCGAGACAGGGTTTCTCTGTGTAGCTTTGCGCCTTTCCTGGAGCTCACTTGGTAGCCCAGGCTGGCCTCGAACTCACAGAGATCCGCCTGGCTCTGCCTCCCGAGTGCTGGGATTAAAGGCGTGCGCCACCAACGCCCGGCTTAGTTTGGGTTTCTATTGCTGTGAAGAGACACCATGGCAACTCTTATAAAGGAAAACATTTAATTGGGGTGGCTTGCTTACAGTTCAGAGGTTTAGTCCATTATCATCATGGCGGGGAGCATGGCGGTGTGCAGGCAGACATGGTGCTGGAGAAGTAGCTGAGAGTTCTACATCTTGCAGGCAACAGGAAGAGGATTGTGACACAGGGAGGTATCTTCAGCATAGATGAGACCTCAAAGCCCAAAGTATGCCCTAAAGTGACATACTTCCTCCAACAAAGCCACACCTCCTAATAGTGCCACTCCCCATGATCCTATGGGTCCAATTACATTCAAACCACTGCACACTTTGTGGCCAAGTGTGATGACCTCCTTTCAAGAACCCCCATGGTGGAAAGAGAGAAGGTCGTCTGACCTCTGCATGCACACTGTGGCACATGCACAGACACACAGTAAATTAAAAAACGAATATTCCACTTAAAAGGAATTTGAAGGTGCTCAAGAGTTCCTGGTTTTCCACCTCACATCTCATCTTCATGTCTATTATTTAATTAACTTTAATAATGTAATTAGCACTCCCAAGTGAGTCACTCAGCAAACAAGGCTTTTGGTAGTAAGCCACATATAACCATATGGTCCAAGTCCAACCCAACACAGTCCCTCACTTCAGATGCCTTTTTGTATGTTCCAGTCAGGCCTGTTCTGTGACATCTCCTTCATCCTCTCTCTTCTGTATCAATAGGGCAAACCAGCTCAGCAGGTTTAACATTTAACAGAACCTTAAATGGCCTCACTTGGCAGAGAGGAGCTCTCGGATTAAATGCTATTTCTTGTAGCAAATTTTTTCTATGTTTAAGAAGAGTTCAAATATAGCTGAGATATTATTCATCTTGAAGCCATCACCCACCAGCCTGGATGTAACTTCCTTCTACACATTCTGGAAACCCTACCAGGATGGGATTCTTGGGCTGACTAAGAGAATCTCCGCCCAAGCTGGCCCACGTCCTCTCCAGTACTGGTTAGTGTTTTCTGCCGAGGGTCTGCCGAGGGCTAGAATGGCTCCCGAGTTCTCCTAGCCCCTTAATTTAGCGGCTGCAGGTTGGAGAGACCCTCACAGCACTGAGTTTGTTTCTAAGCAGTCCTAGACTCTGTAAGAGGTGACTGAGGAGCTGCAGAGCTGGCACAGGGTTAATAGCATGTGCTGCTTTATTCTTCCAGATGACAGCGCCTACCTCGAATGGCTCACAAATGCCTGCCACCCCAGCTCTGGGGAATCTGTCCCTCCATTTTCTGTTGAAGTAGTTAAGATGTCTTATATTTTCTGCTATCAGGAAAGAAAAAAGAAACCTTTCCTTTTTTGGTTTTCATTTATGTGTGTATATTTTCTGTGTGTTCTGTCAATGTGAGTGAAGTGCTTGTGGAGGCCAGAAGAGGGCACCAGATCCCCTAGAGCTGGAGTTACGGGTAGTCTAATGGTGAGTGCTGAACTCCAAACTTGGATCTTCTGCAAGAGCAGCAAGTATGCTTAATCACTGACTTGTCTCTCCAGCCCCATCAGGAAAATCTATTTTTTTTTTTTGAGGGGGAAGTGGGGGCATTGAGACAGAGTAACTGCCTTGTGTAATTGCTCTGACTGTCCTAGAACTTGCTCTGTAGACCAGGCTGTCCTGGAACTCACAGAGATCTGCCTGCCTCTACTGGGATCAAAGGTGTGCGCCACCACCGCCTGGGCCCATTAGGAAAGTCTTAACTGATGTAGTTCATCAGTTTGGTTACTATGAAAACTGCACCAGTTGTTACTGTTGGATTGTGGAATTTGGGCTCACCTGATCCGTGTTCATGGGCCAACAGCACTAATATTTGGCTCCAGAAGGAACTATGTCTTACTCCCTGAATCAATAAAGATTTCCAGGTTTATTGCTTTGTTGTTTTCTCTAGTTTCTTTAAATTTCTGTAAGTCTGTCTTGTGTCCATTTTTCTATCTTTGACAACAATGAATTGTGAGGCTCTTACTGTAACAGAATTGCTTTTCTTTGCATGTTCACTTATGGATTTCTATTTACTAACCCTGGTTTGGTATCTCTGCCCTCCTGCTGTCCTTTATACTCCTGACTGTAATCCCTGTTAGGTTTCATCCTGCCAATATCAATGCAAAAACACAACTTTCACCTCAAAGGGAGTAAGACATAGTTCATTCTGGAGTCAAATATTAGTGCTGTTGGCCCATGAACATGGATTCAGGTGAGTCCAAATTCTATGATCCAACAGAGAAACAATTTGGTGATGTTTTCCTAGTAACAAAATAGGAGTCCTAAACCAAGGCATTTTAAATGTGTTGGTGATTACATCCGGTAAGCAGGGTTAGAAAAGGGGGATTTGGTGGAGTCTGATGACAGAAACCGAGGTTCTGTTTGTACTTTTCAAAGAATTCTCCTCATGGTCCCAGGTTGTTAGGCCACATGCAGAGGAGGGCAATAAACGGTTATTAAAGGGGCCTGAGATGATTTGGCTCTAGGCTTGTGACAGTCCAAACTCCCCACATCAGTCCATCAACCTTGCAAAAGATCCAGTCTTTTCAGGACCATCTGTGTAAGCCGACAAGATAAGGCCTTCCCTTTTGTCCCTGCAAGGTCTTTTGAGCCACTCATGAGAGCAGTAGAAATGAAAACAGACAAAGTCAGACAAGAATGGCATCTCCGTGTGCAGGAAGGTAAATTACACAGCCAAGAGTGCGGAAGTGGTATTTAACAGGTGATGTAGAAACTCACGGGAAATCGTAGTAAGCACCCCCTACCTCAATAACCATCCCCCCTCTCTTCCTGGCATTTGACTGACCTGTGAGAGCAACACAGAGCTTGTAGCAAGGGCTGGGGAGATGGTCTTGTTAACGAAGTGTTTGCCTTGCAAGCATGAGGACCTGTATTTGATCCCCCAAACGAAATAACCCCCTACACGAAAATAGCCAAGCCTAGCCTGGTTGGTTAGAGTCTTAAAAGAAAAGCTGTGGGGTGAGGTGGGATGGGAAACGGCTCAGTGCTTAAGAGCACTTACTGCTGTCCAGGGTGTCTGAACTTGCATATCAACAGAACCCCCCGCCCCAAGAAATTGACTAGAATGCACATTTCTGGCTCCCTGCCTCTTCTCTAAAGAAGTACTCCGGAGCAGAGGTTCCATGTGGCTTACCTGGAAGACACTTCATATGGAGGGTTAATCGGAAGTGATGGTGGGTGACGCCTGGTTCGCTTTGGGCTGTTGTGTGACCCTAGGGAGACACGCACAAACATCTCCTCATGCCAGAAAGGGAACTAATGACAGACCCAAGTAATATCACCCAAGTTCAACTCAGTAAACCAATGAGTTCCTGGGGGTTACTTACAGGAGTATGGGCAAGGTGTTACTTACATCGGCCGCATCACCAAAAGCCTCCTCTAGGTAGCGCAACTGAGCTGAGAGTCTTCCAGGCAGCTTGGATGGTCTGTCTCCTTAGCAGTACCTCCAGCTTCCATAGCCTTGGGGAGGGAGGAGGCTTGTGCATCTCGTCAGTTTCAGAGACTTTCTTTTAAACTATTTTTCTACATTTATTTAGTGTGTATACAGGCTCACATGCGCCATGGCACAAGTGTGGAGGTTCAAAGACAACTTATAAGAGTTGGTTCTATCCTTCCATTAGGGATCCTTCTGTATAGGGATCAAACTCAGGCGGTTAGGTTAGTGGTAAGCACCTCTACCTGCTGAGCATCTCTTTGTTGTTAGTAGTGGTTTGTGGTTTTTTCATGTGTTTGTTTTGTTTTGTTTGAGATAGGAGTCACACTATATAGCATTGATTGGCTTGGAACTCACTATGTAGACCAGGATGACCTTGAACTCAAAGAGATCTACCTGCTTTTGTCTCCCAAGTGGATCAAGGCATGCACTCACCACACCTAGTTTGAGCCTCTCTCTCTCTCTCTCTCTCTCTCTCTCTCTCTCTCTCTCTCTCTCTCTCTCTCTCCCTCCCTCCCTCCCTCTCACTCCCTCCCTCCCTTCCCTTCTTCCCTCCCTTTCTTTTTTTTTTTGCATTTAAAAAATTTATTTATTTTACATCCTGACCACAGCCTCTCCTCTCACTCCCTTCCTCTCCTCTCCGCTCCCCCTTCCCCCATCCATTCCTTCTCTGTAATCACTCGGAAAGGGGCTGGCTTCCCATGGGCATCAGCAAAGCATGGTGTATCAAGCTGCCATAAGACCAAGCACCTCCCCCTGTAGTCAGGCTGGGCAAGGCAATCCAGCATGAGGAGTAGGTTCCCAAGAGCCAGCCAAAGCACCGGGGACAACCTTCTCTTAACAGACTTCCCTTTGGAACTTCCAGAATCTTGAGGGGTTTCCCTCCAGGAATCCTTCAACGTGGAGGAACCCGCTCCACAGCCAGGTCTGTCTGACTCGAGTCTCTCTTCCTTGCCCCACTCGTGGCTTTCTCCTCTTCTTGCCTCCTCGGGGCTGCTCCTCTCGTGACAGCACTGGCTCCTAAGTTTGGCTCCATTTTCTCCAGCAGGGAACCTAGGCTAAGGACAGAGAATGGAAGTGAACGAGTTACATGTAGATGCTCCATGCAGAAGACCCTCAAACGAAGTAGGCGGTTCCCCGTGGTTGATTCCAAGACCCAAGGCTATAAACTTGGGTTTATAGCTAACTGCGCAGCCAATGGTTTATAGTTAACTGCTCAGCCAATGGTTTATAGTTAACTGCTCAGCCAATGGTTTATAGTTAACTGCTCAGCCAATGGTTTATAACTAACTGCGCAGCCAAGCACCCCGGTGAGCCCAGGACAGAGGGGACATTCTCCCTCCTTCCAGGCTGGTCTCCAGATCCCTAGTGTCTGTTTGGGGTCTTTGAAACACACAGCACTGAGCTCAGGGAATGACAGTAACTGCTCTCTCTGGGAATGGGAGGGGCCGTCTAAAATCTTGGTGATTGTGGGGCCGGGGCTGTCCTTTCTTAGATATCCTTTTACATCTCAGGACTCTTGAAAAAGTGTGCTGTGCTGTTAATGGGAATGTAAATTAGCTCAGCTATTATGGAAACAAGTAAGGATGTTCCTCATAACATTAAAAATAGAACCGCCATATGATCTGGCAGTCTCATTACTAAGTATATATCTAGAAGAAATGAAATAAGGATCTTGAAGGGATGTGTGCACTCCCATGTCACTGCAGCATCATTAGTAATAGCCAAGATAGGGAGTCAGCTTCAATATCTATCAAAAGGAGAATGAGTAAGGAAAACATGGCACACACACACACACACACACACACACACACACACACACACACACAGAATATTATTTAGCATTAAAAGAGAAAGAAATCATGTCATTTTGTGATTGATTGGATGAAGCCAGACAGTATTGTGCTATGTGAAATATATTGAGCACAAAAAATAAATATATTGCATTATCTAATTATACATAAAATGTTAAAAGTCCAATACATCAAGGCAGAGAATAAAATGGTAGTTACCAGGATCTGAGGTGTGGTGTTGGTTTGGCAGGTGATGGTCAAAGGACACAAACTTTAAGAAAAAAAAAGATTTATTTATTATGTATACAGTGTTCTGTCTGCATGTATCCCTGCAGGCCAGAAGAGGGCACCAGATCTCATTATAGACGGTTGTGAGCCACCATGTGGTTGCTGGGAATTGAACTCAGGACCTCTGGAAGAACAGTCAGTGCTCTTAACCTCTGAGCCATCTCTCCAGCCTCAACACAAACTTTTATTAAGATAGGAGTATATTCAGAATATCTATTGTATAATATGGTGACTATAGTTAATGTCAGTTCTGCTTTTGTTCTTTGCAATGGTAAGAATGACCCCCAGCACCTCTCAGAGTGCTAGGGAAACACTCTACCACTAAGCACACCTCTAGGTATCCTTGAAAGTTGTTAAAAGGGTAGATTTTTTTAAAGATTTATTTATTTATTTATTTATTATGTATACAGAAGAGGGTACCAGATCTCATTACATATGGTTGTGAGCCATCATGTGGGTGCTGGGAATTGAACTCAGGACCTCTGGAAGAGCAGTCAGTGCTCTTAACCTCTGAGCCATCCCTCCAGCCCAAAAGGGTAGATTTAAAAAAATTATTTTTAGATTTTTTTTTTAATTTTTAGGAGTATGTGTATTTTGCATGCATGTGTGTCCACCATAAGCATGCCTGGTGCCCATGGAGGCCAGAAGAGAGCATTGGAACTGGAGTTATAGATGGTTGAAGTGGAACCATCTAACCACTGCTCTAACCACTGAGCAATCTCTCCACCCTAAATTTCCAATATTCTTATGGGCCTAACCACTAGAACTGTGGTGGACTGTGTGAGGCACATCCAGCAATTATTTTGGATGGGAAATAAAAGGGAGAATGAACTCTCAGCTTGGAGATGCTGGCCTAGGAGGGGTTTAGTTGATGCATTGTCTAGTTTATTTCAGGGTCTTCTGGTGGCCATGGTTCTGCAATATCCTTAAAAGCTGTGACTGGTGTGATGTATGCATGCTGTGGGCAGAGGACAGGCTTCTGTTTTGTGGCAGCCAGTAGGCTTTCCAGATGAACTGGTTGTTATACATCAGTTTTATCAGTAATATGGTAATGATTTGTTCCTTTTAACTCACTCTGCTGTTCTAGTTCCTGTTTGTGTGGGCATGTTGTGTGTAGCAATGCACCTGTGCATGTGTGTATGTGTATGTATATGTGTGTATGTGGAAGCCTGAGGTCAAGGTCGAATGTCTTCCTCAAACAGATTCTCCACCTTTAAATTTGTTATTGTTGTTGTTGGTGGTGGTTTTTTGAGACAGTTTCTCTGTGGTTGTTCTGGAACTCACTCTGTAGACCAGATTGGCCTCCAACTCACAGAGATCTGACTGCCTCTGCCTCCTGTATGCTAGGACTAAAGGCGTGCACCACCAAATCTGGCTTAAAAGTTTTATTATTCATTCATTTATTTATTTTTGATATTTTGAAGCAATGTCTCTTCGTGTAGCCCTGGCTGTCTTGTAACCTGCTGTGTAGACTCGACTGTCCTTGAACTCACAGAGACCCATCTACCCCTGCTTTACAGGTGCTGTGAACCAGCATGCCAGCTTCCAGCTTTGAGAAAAACATTAACATCTATTTACTTATTTATTTATGTATGTATTTATTTATTTATTTGTGTGTGCACATGCATACACGAGTGCACATGTGCGTGTAAGTTCCTATGGAGTCCTATAGAGGGTGTCAGTTTCCCTGGAGCTGGAATTATGGGCGGTTGTAAGCTGCTTGATGTGGGTGCTGGGAACTGAACAGGGTCCTCTGTGAGAGCCGTAAGAACTCCTGATCTCTGAGCCGTAGCTGCAGCGCCTCCACCTCGGGTTTCTGAGACAGTTTCTCACTGAAAGCTGAGTTCAGTGAGACTCAGACTGCCTGGCCAGCAAGCCTCAGGAATCTGTCTGTTCCCACCCCAGCCCTGTAATACTTGAGTATAGATACACGCTGCCATGCCTTTTTTGGGGTTTGGGGGGTCTGTATCCGGTTGTCATGCTTGTACAGCAAGCACTTTGCCTGCTGAGCCGTCTCTCTGACCCCCTTGATTTTATTTCATTCACTTCATTAGTCTGAATAATGTCACTGTAAGCCTAGGGAAACCCTCACTGGTGTCATTGATCCAGAACCACATACTCTGCAAGGCAAGCCCTGCCCTAGGCATCTTAGGCTGAGGACCCAGCTCTGATGTTTCATGCTAGAGAGTCATCCCTCATACAGAGAGAGGGAGATGATAAAGGTTTGCTCTCCTTACGGTGAGTCTCTGGAAAAGTGTCTCCCCTCAGCATGGCTGCTTGTGAAATGGGCCTGGTCTAGACCTTAGAGCTCGCTGAATGATAGCCGTCTGAGGCCACTTCCTTTAGTACAGGAGACCTGTTGGGTGTTTCTGCTCATTTTTCAACAGTAGAGACATGACCTTTCAGGCCACAACTACTGCCTGTCTCAGATAGTTTCCCTGGATTGCTCCAGCTTTCCTTACCCCTCAGAAACTGTGTTGACCCATGACCTCAGTGTCTTGGATTTCCAGTTCATTCTTTCATGGCTGAGTCTCACTTTCCTGAGCTGTCTGTGTGGTGAACCCTCTGGAGACTTTTTCTCCTTTTCCCTCCAACTGTGGATACATTGGTTCTCAGTAAACAGCCATTGAATTGAATCTTCCATATCTCAAAAATGAGCAGGGAAACTTGGTGATTTCTAAGCCCGGGTCTCGCTAAATGGCCTCTGGAGCTCTGCAGTTCTCTTCCGGGTCTGTTGTGTGGGATTCACCAGGGTGGTGGGATTTTAGGGCCTAGAACCAGATCCATTAAGAAAGCCTTCCGAGCTGGGCAGTGGTGGCGCACGCCTTTAATCCCAGCACTCGGGAGGCAGAGCCAGGCGGATCTCTGTGAGTTCGAGGCCAGCCTAGGCTACCAAGTGAGTTCCAGGAAAGGCGCAAAGCTATACAGAAAAACCCTGTCTCAGAAAAAAAGAAAAAAAGAAAAGAAAAAAGAAAGCCTTCCTGCTCTGTTTGTACAGCTCCAAATGGATCTGAAGCATGGACTCCTGGCACTTTGGGGCCTCTCTGCTCCCTTGGAAGTCATAGCTTGTAGCAAAGATTCCTGTTGTGCCTGACCATCTTGCAGGCATGGGTTTAGCTGGGGACGTGGGAGCCAGACTTTTCAGTTTGTGTCCTGTTGGGACCGAGTACCACTTCTGAGCAGGTCATGCTTCCTTTTTTCAATTTTTTTTAAAAAGATAAGGTCTCATTTATCTTAGGCTATCTTCAAGCTCAAAATGTGTGTTGGTCAGGGTTCTCTAGAGGAACAGAACTGATAGACTACCCATGTATATATTCAAAAGGGCATTTTTCAGAGTGGCTTTACAGGCTGTGGTCCAGCTAGTCCAACAATGACTGTCTCCTGATCAAAAGGCCAAGAATCCAGTAGTTGTCCGGTCTGGATGTCTCCACTGGTCTTCAGTCTACACTGGAATCCTGAAGAAGTAGGTTCTAACACCACTGAAGGGATGCCTCAGCAGCAGGACATACATGCACCACTGTGCCCAGTTTAATTCATTGCTATGGATGATTCATACATTCTAGGTGTCATCATAAACTTTAACTGTCACCTTGACACAGATTAGAGTCATCTGAGAGAAAACCTCAGTTGAGGAATTGCCTAGATCAGATTGGTCTGTTGGCATGTCTGGGGGCATTATCTTAATTGCTAATTGATGTAGGAGGGGCCAGCCCACAGTGGGAGGCACCATCCCCTAGGCAGGTGCTTCAAGCCTACATAAGAAAACTAGCTGAGCATAAGCTTGAGAAAGCCTGAGATCCAGTCAGCCTCAATACTCCATGATATGTGTTTTGGGTTCCTGCCTTGACTTGCTTCAGTGATGGACTGTGACCCAGAAGTGTAAGCCAAATAAATCCTTTCCTCCCCTAAGCACTTTCTTTAGTCAGCATATTTAATCTCAGCAACAGAGAGTTAAGTAGGAAGCTAGGCAGGCACTCTACCAACTGATGCCTAGCTCTGTATATCACACATCTCTTCTGATTCTAAAGCACTAGGATCTCTGGCCCTCAGAAATTCACTTAGTTTTCCTAAGTCACAGAAGCTGCAGATTGCAGGCTCACTTCACCAAAAGGTGTGGGCAGCACAGAGGGCACTGGATAGAGACTGGAAGAGGTTGGTAGACCTTCTAGGCCTGAAGCTCTGCATCTCTTAAATAAGAAGATAGGAATGCAAACCTCAAAACTTCTCACTCAGTCCTGGCATTCTAGGTTGCTCACTGACTTAGGGATTGCAACATAAAGTAGTTGGCTGCTAAATCTACTTATTCCAGTTCCCAGGCTGGGATTCAACTCTTCCTGCCTGAGGCTTGATGGTATGTACTGTCCTAGATAGACTCTGTACTTTTCTCTTGACTCTTGGGGCTGGGCTGTGAGAGGCTGTGTACTTGCAGGTTTTCTACAGAAACCCAGTTTGTAGCACTGTATACTTTGCAGCACACAATTTTTATGGTGCTAAGGATTAAACCCAGGGCTTTGTGTGTGCTAGGCTAGTAAGCTATCAAGTGAACTACATTCTCTGTCAGCACTGTGTACTTTGAATAGAACAATTTGCATATATTTTCTAGTCTGAATCTGACTCTCTCTCTCTCTCCCTCCCTCCCTCTCTCTCTCTCTCTCTCTCTCTCTCTCTCTCTCTCTCTCTCTCTCTCTGTGTGTGTGTGTGTGTACGTACGTACGTGTGTATACACTTGCATATGTGTGTGTGCCTGTGGATGCCAGAGATGATCTCAGGTGTTGTTCCTGTTATGATATGTTCACTTTGTTTTTTTGAGACAGTCTCTCGCTGGCCTGGAGCTTTCCAGTTAAGCTAAGCTAGCTGGTCAGGAAGCCCCAGGGATCTGCTTGTCTCTGCTTTCCCAGTGTTGGCATCACAAGTTTGCACCATTACTCCTGGCTTTTTCAGATGTGTTCCAAGGATTGCACTCAGGTTCTCGTGCTTGTATGGTGTGGTGGCTTGACCATGGGCTCATATATTTGAATGCTTAGTTACAGGGAGTCACACTATTTCAAAGGACTAGAAAGATTAGGAGGTGTGGCCTTGTTGGAGGAAGTGTGTCACTGGGGGTGGGCTTTGAAGTTTCAAAAGCCCAAAATAGGCCCAGGCGTGGATGCTCTCTCTCTCTCTCTCTCTCTCTCTCTCTCTCTCTCTCTCTCTCTCTGCCTATGGAGCAGGATTTAGATCTTAGCTACTTCTCCAGCACCACATCTGCCTGCTTGCTGCCATGCTCCCTGTTACCATGCTCCCCATCATGCTGATAATGGACTAATCCTCTGAAACCGTAGGCAAGCCCCAATTAAATGCTTTCTTTTATAAGAGCTGCCATGGTCATGGTATCTCTTCACAGCAATAGAACACTGACTAAGACAGAAGTTGGTACCAGGAGCGGGGTATTGCTGTGATAGGCCTGACTATGCTGTTAGCAGAATGAAGACTTTGAGACTTTGGATTAGGAAAGCAGTTGACTGCTTTAAGTGGGGCTTAATGGGCCATACTTGGTAGGAATATGGAAGATAGTTCTGAGGGCAGTTTGAACTGTGGGAGCCCAGCTCAAGAAGTCAGAGGGGAAGAAATACTATTAAGTGGTTATTAGTGATTATTCTTGTATAGATCTATAACAAAAAGGAACAAGCTGAGCAAGGAAAAATACAAAATGTACAGTTTGAGGAGAAAAGGAGCACCAGGAAGTGTAAGGGAACTAAGTCCAGTGCTCAAGGAGATCAAAAAGTTTTTAAAACAAAAAAAACAAAACCTGATGTTAAATGGAATAAAGGGAGTGGTGACCTCAGGGCAAGATCCCACAAAGTTAAGCTTCCAATCTGTGAAAAGAAATTAGAGAAAACCTTAAGAATTGAAGGAAACCATAAAATTCAGAAAGCTGATACACAAGTAATTGAATGAGGGTGCCATGTTTCAGCCCCAGCAAGTAGCAGAGCTTGGCTGTGGGATGACTCATCCCTAACACACTTGAGGGCCAGCTGGCCCAAATAAGTAAAAAAGATACTTTGGGAGAGCCAACCTGGGTCTGCCTAAGGGCCTTAGCAACAGCAGCTGAAACATGATCTGGAGATGACCTAGACCAATAAGAGACAGCCATGTCACACCAGCAGATGCATATTCATCAGACCTCCCCCCAAGGTAGGGTGGAGGGTATATAAGGCTTGCCTCTTCCTGAATAAACTGAGCTTCTTGTTTCAACATTCTCCTGGAGTCTGTGTGATTTGACTCTGCGCCTACTTGGCCCCCTCCCCCAAAGGGAACAACAGCAAGGACCCTGCTACACTTGGCAGCTTCAGACACGTGGTCATGGCTTTAGAGTCAAGGACACAAGAAGGGGGTTTTGGAATCTCCCTCTTTGGCTAAGAAAAGCCACTGAGGCTAGCTGTGTGTCAGGACTGTCCCCCTATGAAGGCCCAGAGAAACCATTGCATGAAGGCATGAAATTGAAACCTTGGTTGTGTTGGAGACTCCAAGATGTTGGAGATGTCAGAGCTGTGGGATACCAGTCAAGGAAAGACAGGTATGGAACCACTCAAAGAGAAGAGAAGTGTGTTGTAGTCAACAAAGCTGAAAGGAATTGAAGGTCTGAAGAGCCCTTTGACATCAGGCAGGTAGGTGCAGAATTTTGAGTTTGCCCTGCTGGGTTTCATTATTGCTTTGGCCCAGTATTTTCTCACTATGCTCTCTTTCCTCCCTATTGGAATGGTAATGTACATTCTGTGTCATTGTATGTTGGAAGTATTATGATTTGCTTCTTGATTTTGATTTTACAGGGGATTACAGTTAAGAGATTGCCACGAATCTCAGAAGAGACTTTAGACTTTGGACTTTTAAGCAGTGTTGAGACTGTAATAGACCATGGGGACTTTTGAAGTTAGACTGAATGCATTTTTGCGTTATGTTATGGCTACAAGCCTATGGGGGCCAGGGAGTGGAATGTGGTGGTTTGACTAAGAATGCCAGCCCTCCGAGGTTCATATATTTGAATGCTTAGTCACCAGGAAGTGGCATTTTAAAGAATTATAAGGATTAGAAGGTATGGCCTTTGGGGGTGGACTTTGAAGTTTCAAAAACCCAAGCCTAGTCCAGTCTCTGTCTGTTACAGATCAGGATGTAGCTCTTAGCTACCTCTCCAGCACCATACCTGCCTGCCTGCTGCCATGCTCTCTTGCCACCATGCTTCCCACCATGATGATAGTGGACTAAACCTCTGAATCTGTAAGTAAGCCCCAATTAAATGCTTTGTTTTTATGAGTTTCTGTAGTCATCAAATGTCTCCACAGCGAAAGAACAATGACTAGGGCATATGGCGAGGTCTTTAGGAACTGAGCTATTTCCACAACCCAAGAACTTGCCATCTCTGTTTTTAAGAATTTTTCTTCAATTATTAATCTCTAAAAGTTTCATTTATTTATTTATTTATTTATCTATTTATTTATTTATGCACACATGCCATGGCACATGTATGGAGGTCAGAGGACAATCTGTGGGGATTCATTCTCTGCTTTTACCATGTGATCTTAAGATTGAACTCAGATGGCAAGCATACTTACCTACTAAGACATCTTGCTGGATCCCTGACAATCTCTTTTTATTTATTTTATAGGTATGAGTGCTTTTGCCAGTGTGTATGTGCAGTAGAATGTCTTTCTGTATGTGGTGAATATGTGTTGCTCTGATTGGTTGATAAATGAAGCTGCATTGACCTATGGCAGGGCAGGATAAGGTTAGGCAGTCCACTCAAACTGAAGATGAGAGGAAGAAGGGTGGAGTCAGGGGAGAGGCCAGCCTGCCACTGAAGGAGCCACATGCCAGCTGACCGGTAACACCATGGCCATGTGACAACATATAGATTAATAGAAGTGGGTTGAGTTAAGTTATAAGAGCTAGTTAGCAAGAAGCCTGACCCATAGGCCATACAGTTTGTAAACAATATAAGCCTCTGTGTGTTTACTTGGGACCAAGTGGCTGTAGGACACAGGTGGGAGAGATTTGTCCTGACTGCAGGGCTGGGCGTGACCAGAGAAACTTCCAGCTTCATGTTTCCTGTGTTCCACATGTATATCTGGTACTTGAGGAGGTCAGAAGTGGGCATTGGATCCCCTGGAACTGGAGTTGTGGGTGCTGGGAATTGAACCTGGGCCCTCTAGAACAGCAGCAAATGCCCTTAGCCTCTGAGCCATCTCTTTAGCCCTG
Source organism: Peromyscus maniculatus bairdii (assembly GCF_049852395.1). Classification (NCBI taxonomy): domain Eukaryota; kingdom Metazoa; phylum Chordata; class Mammalia; order Rodentia; family Cricetidae; genus Peromyscus; species Peromyscus maniculatus. Next base: position 107,489,334 of record NC_134854.1, read on the forward strand.
CCCTGAGACCATCTCTGAAGAGATAATTATTTATATGTGTTTTCTAGATGGGAAATTGACTCTTGAAGAAATTAAGGACTGTCGGAGATTGTCTGGATTGTTAATTGAGATAGGAAGCTATGCCTTTAACATAGATGGCATTATTTCATGGGCTGGGCCTTGTAGGTAGCAAGCAGCTACCTATGAATTTATCCTCTTGCCTCTTGACTGTGGATGTGATACTTTAAATTCCTGCCTTGACTTCCTTGCAATGATGGACTGTAACCTTGAATTATAGGACAAGTCAACCCTTTCTCCCCTAAGTTACTTTTTGTCAAGATGCTTTATCTTGACTAGACTAGACCACCTGCCTTCAGTGTTGATGGGACTACATGAAGGTGCCATACTGAACACATAACATGCATTATTCTGTTTAAGCCTTATAAGAAGCCCACTGTAATGATTAATCTCACTTGTCAACTTGATGAGATCTGGAATCACATGGATTTGAGCCTCTGGGCTTACCTGTGAGGGATTATCTTGGTTAGGCACCATACCCTTGCTGTGGACTAATCCTTTTGTACACTGTGAAAATATGTTTCTCTCATTGTTAACAAAAACCTGACTGGCCAGTAACTAGCCAGGAGGAGGTTAGGTAGGAGAGCCAAACTGAGAAGAGGTTGGGAAGAAAAAAGGCAGAGATAGGGAGTCATCAGCCAGACGCAGATGAAGCAGGAGATGAACATGCCATGCAGAAAAAAGGTACCATCGTGGTAGAGCACAGATAAGAAATATGGATTAACTTAAGTTGTAAGAGCTGATTAGTAGCAAGCCTAAGCTATCTGCCAAGCATTTATAATTAATAGTAAGCCTCTGTGTGGTTGTTTGGGAGCTGGTTGGCAGGACAGAGCTGACTGGTGGGACAGAAAAACTCTGCCTACATACTCTGGGCTGGGATCCTGGACTTTATGAAAGGGAGAAAGTGAGCTGACATCAGTGCTCATCTCTCTTTGCTTCCTGATTGTGGACACTTCATGACCAGCTTCCTCAAGCAGCTCAAGCTGCCATAATTTTCCTGCCAACTTGGACTGTGAGCCACAGAACCCTTTTTCCCTTTAACTTCTTGTGTCTGGGTATTTAAAACAGAAAAGCAGCTAAGATGCCTACACGGTAATTGTTGGGGCCTGGCTTCCACATAGAAACTGAGGGACGTGAGTTTTTGAGGGACTGAGGCTTAGAAAGGCTAAGTAGCTGTCCAGGGTCACAGAGCTAGTAAGAGGCAGAGGCAGAGCTTGTACCAAGTGTTCTGTGCAGGGTCTGTGTGACACAGGACAATGCAGGTGCTCCTGGGGAGAGTGTCCATGCCTACAGGTCCCCCGATAGTGCTTCAGCACCTCTTCAGGAGCAGCCAAATACTGGGGCGAGAAAGAGAGAGCATTAGTAGGTCAGGTCTGCACAGGACACCTCGGCGGGAGCAGGGGGGAGGAGGACACTGAGAGGGGTAGGTGGCTGGTGGGAATCAGGCATAAGTTCACCGATATCTACAACTGGGCAGCCCCATCCTCAGGTTCTTCTATAATGGCCTCTATTGAGGCTGGTTCGCATAAAAATATTTATCTCCAATGAGAACAGAAATGAAAATATCTCGGAGGGAGGGGGGAGGGAGGGAAGACATCAGGGCATTGGGAGCCGGAATCTCAACCATCTGGAATCCTGCTGAGTTTTGGAGGCCCATTCCAGAGTCTCAGGTATCTTGCCAAGATGTTTGTTTTCAAAGGAGAGGGAGAGAGGGGACACATTAGTGTTGCCTGCCATTATAACTCACCAGGTCCTCTTCACCTTGGCATTTACAGACTTCCTGCCAATGGCCTGGAGAGCATGTGATGAAATAGCAGAGAAGCATTGAGGGGGCACAGCCACGGAGTGATTGAGCTGTGCCTCCCTGGGTTCTTAATATCATTGCTGCCTGTAGCCATATGCTCCTGAGAGGCACTGACAAGCCTGGCCCGCTTTCAAAGGAATTCCTAAACCCAGATTTTGCTATCGTCATTATGTCTCCGGATTGCCGGCGCTCTGCATTGGAAACAGGAATTTATGAAAATTCTTGAATGTTTCCCCATCAGGAGGTGCCTGGAGAGGTGGGAGAGAGGCTGATAAACAGCAAATCCAGTTTATTGTCAAGTCATGAAATGCATTTCTCTCCCTTGAAATAGGATGTCTTACCACTTGAGCGGGTCCCAGCAGCTGGGTAAGAGGGAATCAAACGGCTTCTTTTCCAGCCTGTTTGGTTGTTCCTTACCACCCCCACCCCCACCGCCACTTCTTAAAACAGAGTGAAAACAGACCCAAGCTGCTGAGGACGCCAGCTCTGGAACACAGCACGGACCCTGTTTATGCAGTGGCCACCATCCAAGGCAATTGTCATTCTGTGCTGCCATGGGGATCCCATTGGATTGTACCTCTCCGTGTCTTCTAGGTCTTCTCCCATACATTTTCTTTTCCTCTCTTCACATGCTAACTTTGCTGTATTTCATGAACAGAAAATCTGAACCTGGGGCTGAAGAGTGTTAGTAGACCACTAACTAGGGTTGGAGGCTGGGAGATCATGCACCCAGGTGGGGCTCTTTAAATCTGCGGTATCCCTGACCCAGCCTCCAATGTGATAGACAATATACCAAAGGTTCTAGAGAACCCAAAGCTGTAAGCATACTGTGTATTTAGTTAAGGCTTGTGGAGCAAGATCAAATCAAAGGGATACATCCTGTGTAAAAATGGGAACCTCCCACTCGAGAATTCTTAGGTGAATGGCATGTGCAGTGGCTAGGGGATGCTGGGCATTTGCATGCCCCATGAAGGAGGCTAATAGTTCAAGGACACCCTTGGGTACTGAGGCAGAATGATAGCACATTCAGTGTATGCTTCAAAACCTTGTTCTCCTCATGGGAGTCAATGATAAGGGCAGTTTAATATCTAGAGAGGGAAACAGACTTTCAACTAAACTCTGTCTCTGTCTCTCTGTCTCTGTCTCTCTCATACCTCAGGCTGGCCTTGAACTCACTCGATAGCCAAACTCATTATCCTGCTGACTCCACCTACCAAGCGATGGGATTACAGGTGTGCATCACCACGCCTGGTTTGTGCAAAGTGTTGAGGAGAATAGAACCCAGGACTTTCCTGCGTGCTAGGAAAGAGTGCTACCCACTGAATCCCATCTGCGGCCCTTTAACTATTTTTTGTCTATTTTTGATGTGTATGGGTGTTTCCTGCAGATTCGTCTGTTTGTGACTTACGTGCCTCATGCCCATGCAGCCCCAGAAGAGGGAGCTTAGATCCCTGGAATTACAGGTGATTGTGAGCTACCATGTGGGTGCTGGGATCTGAACCCAGGTCCTCTGCAACAACAATAAGTGCTTTTAACCATGGCACCATCTCTCCAGCTCCTTTCTTTGCTTAAAAAATTATATTTTTGAGAATGTCATATGTATCAAAGATTTCCTGTGTCCACCTGGCCCTCAGTTGGGACAAATCTCTCTCATGTGCATTCCCACAGCCACGTAAAAAATAATCACTCAGAGGCTTAATAATAATAATTACAAACTGTATGGCCAATGGCTTAAGTTTCTTGCTAGCTAGCTCTATCATCTTAAATTAACCCATTTCTATTAATCTATGTTTTGCCACATTACTGTGGCATTACCAATCTACTGGCATGTTGCTCCTTGGGTGGTGGGCTGGCATCTCTCCTGCCTCTGCCTTTCTTCTTCCTGTCTCTCTCTTGGATTTCCCACCTGCCTCTGAGCTGTCTTGCCATAGGCCAATGTGGTTTTATTGATCAACCAATCAGAGCAACACATATTCACAGCATACAGAAAGACATCCCACAGCAGTCATATGTATACAGTGTACATACATTGTACAATGTACAATGTCATAACACTGAAATTTCCTCTTCCAGCTCCATCCATATCCCTGCATGTCCCCTTCTCAACCTCATGTCCTCTTTTATTATAACATCCTACTGTGTTTTAATTTAGAGTTGCTGTATGTGCATGAGTGTGGGGCCTTCCACTAGGGCATGAATACCCGACTAGTGGCCACTTCCCAAATTGTTTTTCTTGAGCACTTACTGCAGGCCAGGAAAAGTTGCAAGTCTATTGTTGGTGCTACTTCAACCCTCCCAAGGACATTCAAGTAGCATGGGGAGCCTAGGTTTGAACTGAAGGCCTGTGTCTCCTGAATCAGCTGTTCTCCACCACTTGCCCTGTTGCTTTCTCATCACCAGGGTTGTTAGCTGACGTTGGAGACTGCCGTTTCCAAATGATGCCCATTCCTCCCCCAGTCTATCATAATTCCAGTGTTCTTCAAGCTATGGTACGGATGATAAATTTAGCTGCCACCTACACATCCACTTACAATAGTGAGAAGTGGGAACTGGTGAGAGCAGGAACTTTACCATAACTAGTACTTTAAAGGAAAGGAAAAGTGGAAGGCAATTATCCAATCATCAAATACTCTAGAAGCAACATAGAAATGTCCACGTGATCATGGCTATGCTAATCCACATGTAAATTGGGTCCTTTCATCATCAGACTGCAACTGGGAGAGCATCAATGACTTCAAGACTTGGGGATGATCCAAACAACCAACAATCTAAAGCAATTTGAATATTTGCTTATTTATGTAGGAGGAAAGCTTGTATTCAGGTCAGAGAACCTTGACCAGCAAGAGCTGGTTCTCTCCTTCGATCATGTGACTTAGGATAGAATTTAGGTTATCAGGCTTGGCAGCAAGAGCCTTTACCCAGTGAGCCATATTACTGCCCCCTCCCCGACTTTGGAACAGGGTCTCATGTATCCCAGGCTAGCCTTGAACTTTCTATGTGACCAGTTGTGACCTTGAATTTCTGATATTCCTGCCTTTAACTCACAAGCACTGGGATTATAGGTGTGTACTACCACTCAGTTTGCTTGGTACTGAGAGCTGACTCAGGATTTTGTGCTTACAAAGCAATCCTACCCATTGAGCCACATCTCTAACCTGAACCAATAATTTTGAAAGTAATACTCATTCCAATTTTTTTCTCTTCAGAATTATAATTTCAGATAAAGTCATCTTCACTTGTTTCTTATATGGCCTTGAGTCCTTATAGGTCATGGTGTGGTTTTTCTTCTTGTATATTTTTTTCTGTCCATGTAATGAAATACCCTGCTCCCAGGAATCGGCTTCCTTTTCAGCCTCTCCTTTCATGGTGAAGTAAATGAGAATTTTCAAAGTTAGATTTTCAGGGTGCACCCCGTGGGACTCCAGAGTATGGGGGAACAAAATGTTGCTATTATTTTTATCTCCTACTGTCTTCTCAGGGTAGTGGGGTCTTTGGTTTGTGCTAAGTTTGAATAGTCATCCTTAGTGTAACAGTCTTGTGCATTCCTAGGGTACAATTTAATGCTGGGTGTGGAGGGAATATACAATTTTAGATGTAGAAGCTAGAAGAAAGCAAAATTACTGTGTTTAAGGAATAAGGATCTATAAAATAGGGGTAATAAGCGTTTGGAGATGTAGGGTTGTTTTGAGGGCTAAATGAGATAATTGGAAGTGTCTGGGCACAGCTAGCACCTAGGAGCTGATGCAAAGTTAAGACGATTTGTTCTCTTACCATTGTTGTGGTTGTTGCTGTTCAAGTCAAAGGCTTGCTTCAAAAATATGCTAATTATAGATTCAAGCAGAGGATCAAAACAAGATCCACAAATGACAGCTGGAAGCATTGCTTGCAAAAAGAAATGTTATAGAATTCGAGGCTATAGAATGAAATGTACATGCTATAAACGTTGACAGTGAAAATAAAGTGGCCGATAATAAAGCTCAGGATGTAGGAAGAAGTATGAATGCTCACTTGTTTTAGGTGTATCTGTAGAACACAGCAGATAGGATTAAAAAAATTACAGCTTTTGTGAATGTATGTGTCTGCTTATTGGCAGGTGTATCACATGCATACAGGAACCCTTGGAGGCCAGAAGAGGGTATCAGATGCTCTGGAGCTGGAATTGTAGGGGGTTGTGAGCAGCCATGTGTGTGTTGGAAACTGAACCCAGGGTCTTCTGCAAGAGTAGCATCTGTTCTTAACCACTGAGCCATTTCTCCAAAACACTTTAAAAAAAAATTAAGACAAGGTATCATGTAGTTCAGTTTCTTTTAACTCAATATGTAGTCAATGATGGCCTTAAATTCCTGATCTTCTTATCTCAGTCCTCTGCCTCCACTAGTGCTGGGATTACAGATGTGTGCCACCACACCTGGTAACTATCCTTTAAAAAAAGATTATTTTATGGGTCTGTATGTTTGTCTGAATGTATATCTATGTACCACATACTTGCCTGGTGCCTAGGGAGGTCAGAAGAGGGCACTGGATACCCTGGAACTGGAATTACAGATGGTTGTGAGCTGCCTGTGTGGGATGGGAACCAAACCCTGGTCAACTGGAAGAGAAGACAGTGCTCTTAACCACTGAGCCGTCTCTCCAGCCTCCAGCTCCCTGGTAACTGTCTTAATCGTCTATTTCCTTAGCCAGCCATTAATTCCCCTTTGAGAGCAATGGTGGAGTTAGAGTATTTCTACTGCTTTCCTTTGTCCTTTCTTCCTCCATGTAATTTCAATTGGTAGCCTCATTCTTAGAGTTAAACTTTGTATTATTAAATATATGGCATATACCCAAGGAATACTCAATCATACCACAAGGACACATGCTCAACTATGTTCATAGCAGCATTATTTGTAATAGCCAGAACCTGGAAACAACCTAGATGCCCCTCAACTGAAGAATGGATTAAGAAAATGTACTTATACACAATGGAGTACTACTCAGCAGAGAAAAACAATGACATCATAAAATTTGCAGGCAAATGGATGGAACTAGCAAAGGGTAATCAGGGAACAATCCACAACCCAGAGAAGTTAACTAACAGGGAAGACCCAAAGAGAAATGCATGGACCACCCTGGGAAGGGGAAATAGATGAGATCTCAATAAGTAAATTGGGGATGAGGGGTGGGCAATGGAGGGTAGGGGATGGGGGATGAGAGCATAAGAGAATGGGATGGTTGAACTGGAACAGGGAGGGAGGGGGAATGCAATGAAAAAGATACCATGATAGAGAGAGACATCATGGGGATAGAGAGAAACCCGGTGCTAGGGAAGTTGCCGGGAATCCCCAAGAATGACCCCAGCCTGGGCTACTAGCAATAGTGGAGAGGATGCCTGAACTGAACTGGCTTGCCCCAGAGATCAGACCGGTGAATACCATAACTGTCATCACAGAACTTTTCTCCAATGACTGATGGAAGCAGATGCAGAGATCCATAGCCAACCACTAGACAGAGCTCCAGGAGTCTAGTCAAAGAGAGAGAAGAGGGAGTCTATGAGCAAGTGCATCAGGATCATGATGGAGAAACGAAGGGATGACAAACAAAACTAGAGGGAACTCATGAAAGTTGGATCAATGGCTATGGAGCCTGCATGGGACTGGACTAGGCTCTTTGCATGGTGAGACAGTTGTGTAGCTTGATCTGCTTGGGAGGCCCCCTGGTGGTAGGATCAGAATCCATCTCTGGTGCATGAGCAGGCTTTGTGGAGCTCACTACCTATGATGGAACACCTTGTGCAGCCTTGAGGCAGGGGGAAGGGCTTGGACCTGCCTCTACTGAATGTGCCTCCCCATGAGAGGCCTTGCCTTCTTGTGGGAGGGAGTGGGGGATGGGTTGGGAGGGGAGGCTGGGGGGGCAGCAGGAGAGAAGAGGGGGACCTTTGATTGGTGTGTAAAATGAATGAAAAAATTTCTTAATTAAAAAAAATAATAAATATATGTATTTCTGTCTCTTGCTTTGTGCTGGCTAATCTTATGTCAGCTTGACACATAAATTAGAGTTAGCTGAAAGGAGGGAACCTCATTTGAGAAAAGGCCTCTACAAGATTTGGCTGTAAGGTATTTTCTTAATTAGTGATTAATGGGGGAGGGTCCAGCCCATTGAGGTTGGTTCCATCCCTGGACTGGTGGTTCTGAGTTCTATAAGAAAGCAGGCTGAGCAAACCATGGGGAGCAAGCCAGTAAGCAGCATCCCTCCTTGGCCTCTGCATCAGCTCCTGTCTCCAGGTTCCTGCCCTGTTTGAGTTCCTGTCCTGGTTTCCTTCAGTGTTGGACTACAATAAAGTGTAAGCCCAATAAACCCTTTCCTCCCCAACTTGCTTTTGGTCATGGTGTTCTGTTGCAGCAATAGAAACCCTAACTAAAGTCTGGGCAGTGGCGCACACCTTTAATCCCAGCACTTAGGAGGCAGAGACAGGCAGATTTCTGTGAGTTCGAGGCCAACCTGGTCTACAGAGTGAGTTCCAGGACAGGCCTCAAAACTACACAGAAAAACCCTGTCTCAAAGAATCAAAAAAGGGGGCTGGAGAGATGGCTCAGAGGTTAAGAGTGCTAACTGCTCTTCCAGAGGTTCAGAGTTTAATTCCCAGCAACCACATGGTGGCTCACAACCATCTATAATGAGATCTGGTGCCCTCTTCTGGCCTGCAGCCATATATGCAGACAAAACACTGTATACATAATAAATAAATAAATCTTAAAAAAAGAAAGAAAGAAAACCAAACTAAGACATGCTTGATACGTGCTATATAGCTCAAACTACTGAAAATGAAGATCTGGACATGATGGCACACCTCTGTATTCCCAGTACTTGGGAAGTGGGGGCACAAGGATCAAGAGTTCAAGGCTAGGACTAGAGAGATGGTTCAGCAGCTTCCAGAGCAGCCAGGTTTAATTCCCAGCCCTTACATGGCAGTTTACAACATCTGTAACTCCGGTTTCAGGTCATCTTACACCCCCTTCTGGCTTCCTTGTGCACCAGGCACCCACATGATGCACAGACATACATTCAGGCAAAACAACCATATACACAAAATAAATAAGAAAAAATAGTCCAAGGCTAATCTTGCCTACATACAGGGTTAGTAGCTAGCCTCTGAGATAAATGAAGTTCTGTCTCCAAAATATAAATAAAAATTAATGGAAGACGAAGGAACAGTTTCATACATGTTCACATTTATATATTGCATGATCTTGTTCCCCCTTCCCATCTGAGTTTTGTCCCCTGTAACTTTTTTCTTTCTTATTCATCTATTTATTTTACATCCCAGCTACAGCCTCCACACCCCCATCCTCTCCTCCACTCCCTCTCCCCCATCCCCTCACCCCCAACCCCCTCCTCTTCTGTCTCCATCCAGGAAAGGGCAGGTCTCCCATGGATATCAACCAAACATGGCATATCAAGTTGCAGTAACACTAAGCACCTCCCCATGTATTGAGGCTGGGCAAGGCAACCCAGTATGAGAAGTAGGGTCCCAAAAGCCAGTCAAAGAGTTGGAGACAGCCCCTGTTGCCACTGTTAGGAGTCCCACAAGAGGACCAAGCTGCACAACTGTAATATATATGCAGAGTGCCTAGGTCAGTCCCATGCAGGCTCCCTGGTTGTTGGTTCAGTCTCTGTGAGCCCCTGTGAGCCCAGGGTAGTTGATGGTGTGGCCTTCCCCTGCTGTCCTTGATCTCTCTGGCTCCTATGCTCCTTTCTCTTCCACAGGATTCCCGAACTCCACCTAATGTTTGGCTGTGGGTCTCTGCATCTGCCTCCATCAGTTGCTAGATGATGTCTCTCTTATGACAATTGGGCCAGCCACTAATCTGGTCACAGGAGGTGCCCAGTTCAGACTACTTATCCACTATTGTTAGGAGTCTAAGCTGGAGTCATCCTCATAGACTCCTGGGCTAGGCTTCCCTCAATCCTGAAATGCCCCCCCCCAAAACTCGCCTCCTCTGTGCCCCACCCCTCCCAACCCGTCACTCATGATCCCTCCCCAGCTGCCCTCAATCCACTCATGAAATCTTTTCTAGTTCCCCTTCCCGGGGAGATCTGGGTGTTCCTCCATGAATTCTCTTTGGAAGTCAGCGTGGTGGTTTCTCAGAAAACTGGGAATCAATCTACCACAAGACCCATACCACTCTTGGGCATATACCCAAAGGACACTCCACCATACCACAAGGACGCTTGCTCAGCTGTGTTCATAGCAGCTTCATTTATAATAGCCAGAACCTGGAAACTACCTAGATGACCCTCAACCAAAGAATGAATAAAGAAAATGTGGTACATTTACACAATGGAGTATTTATTACTCAGTGGTTAAAAACAAGGACATTTGCAGGCAAATTGATGAAACTAGAAAAAAATCATCCTGAGTGAGATAACCCAGACCCAGAAAGACAAACATGGTATGTACTCATACGTGGATATCAGCTTTAAATTAAAGGATAACCATCCTGCAATCCACAGACCCAAAGAGACTAGGTAACCTTTTTCTTTTTTGCGGAGGTTGGGGGGGGGGTGGTTTCGAGACAGGCTTTCTCTGTGTTGTTTTGGTGCCTGTCCTGGATCTCACTCTGTAGACCAGGCTGGCCTCGAACTCTTAGAGATCCACCTGGCTCTGCCTCCCAAGTGCTGGGATTAAAGGCGTGCGCCACCGCCGCCCTGCTACTTTTTTCATTTTTTAAAGTCAGAGTCTCATATGTAGCCTTGGCTATTCTGGAACACACAGATATTCTCCTGCTTCTGCCTCACAGAGTGCTGGGATCAAAGGCGTGTGTCACCACGCCTGCCCCTAGTATCATTTCTAGTCTTCCACAGTCTGTTCTTAGTCACAGTCAGGGCTGTGCTGCCCTGGTTCTCAGCTCTCTGCGGGATCTTCAGCAGCTTGTTCACCCATGCCTCCCTCGAGACCCCAAGCTCATCTGCTAATGGAGTTCTCCATTTAAGCTGACTTCATTCTCAGGATTCTCTGGTTTGATGCTGGTTTCTGACAGCTTTGTTCATAAATCACAGAAATAAGGAAAATATTCTTCTTTCCCTTGAAGATCCAGAAGTGCTCTCTTCACTGCTTTGCAGCTTCTGGAAATTTCCAGGAGCCAGGTGGCCAAATCGCAGCACTAGAGAGGCAGAGGCAGGAGGATCTCTGTGAGTCCCAAAACAGCCTGGTCTACAGAGTGCGTTCCAGGACAGCCAGGGTGACACAGAGAAGCCCTGTCTTGAAAAACAGAAGAGAGAGGGAGAGCAGAAATTTGCAGTAAAATCTAGGAGGTGGAAGCAGGGGAGGAACCAGAGCTCACCTCTGGCCTTGGCTACACAGCCATCCCAGGATAGTGAGACTCAGTCAAACACACACACACACACACACACACACACACACACACACACACACACACACAGAATTGCAGTGATGAGGTCATTGTCATCATCATCATTTCAGATAGGGACTCACTCTGTAGCTCAGGCTGCCCTTGAACTCATGGCCATCCTCTTGCCTTAACCTCCCAACTGCTGGATGGATGGATGCCATCACGCCTAGCTAAATCATTATTCAATGACAATAATTTTTTCCTCTTTTTTAAAAGTTTATTTCATTTTATTTTATGTGGATAGGTAAGTTTTGCCTGAATGTATGTCTGTGTACCACTTGAGTGACTGGTGCCCATGGAGGCCAGAGTAGGTATTGGATCCCATGGAGCTGGAGTTGCAGATGGTTGTGAGCTGCCACGTGGGTGCTAGGAATCAAACTTGCATCCTCTGGGGAACAGCCAGTGCTCTTAACTGCTGAGCCATCTCTGCAGCCCAAAATTATTCTTTAAAATGTTTTATTTGCCAGACATGGTGGTACACACCTTTGATTCTAGTGCTTGGGAGGCAGAGGGCAGGTGGGTCTCTGTGAATTTGAGGCTAGCCTAGTCTACATAGCAAGTTCCAGGACAGTCAGGATTACATAGTGAGACCTTGTCTCCAAAACCAAATAAATAAGTAAATAAACAAATCAAATATTTTGTTAATTCATTGTGTGTGTATATGTTGGGTAAGCTTGTGAAGGTCATAGGACACTTGTGGGAATCGGCTCTCGACTTCCACCACGAGGGTCCTGGGGGTTGAACTCAGGTTGTAAGGCTTTGTGGCCAGTGCTTTTACCCAATGAGTCATCTCTCTGGCCCCCTAAAATCATTATTCTTGAGAAAAGAGGTAGAAGGAGTAAAGAAAAGTGGAGAAAATGCTAGACAGAAATTACTTAATAATACAAGTAAAGGAAAATAAGTCATATAAGTGCAAAATCTGAGAACATTAGGTATGAACAAAACAGCTGAGCTATTAGCTGGAATAAACAGCAGGGTAGAGTCCCTGACTAAGCAGTGACTCAGAGATCAGTTTAAATAGTTCTTTCATGGAGCTGGGGATGTGGTTCAGTTGCTAGAGTGTTTGCCTAGTATGCACAAAGCCCTTGGTTCAATCCCTAACACAGTGGTGGTTTAAATGAGAACAACCCCCACGGGCTCATACAATTGAATACTTGGTACCCAGTTGGTGGAACTGTTTGCAAAGGATTTAGGAGGTGTGGCCTTGCTGGAGAAGGTGTGTAACTTGCAGTGGGCTTTGAGGTTTTAAAAGTCCAAGCTATTCCCAATTAGCTCTCTCTGCCTCATGCTTGTGGATTAGATGTGAACTCTCAACACCATGCATGCCTGCCTGAGGCCATGCTCCTCACCTTGGTCTAACCCTCTGGAACTGTGAGTCCATAAAATAAGTGTCTTTTATAAATTTCCTTGGTTATGGTGTTTTGTCACAGTAATAGGACAGTAACTATTAAGACAAGCATCAAACTGGGCATGAAGAACAATGTGATTGACAGGGTGAGCCTGAGCAACACCATATACAATGATAAACAATGTGATTGACAGGGTGGCCTGAGCAACACAATATACAATGGTACCCCTTGCTTTTCTTTATACACACACACACACACACACACACACACACACACTTTGTTTTTTCCCTCTCTGGCAGGCATTCTTTGTACAAGGTACTGGGTTACATAAAGATATTTGTATCCAGGTATATAATGTATATTGAGCAAATTAAAACTGAATTTTGGCTAGAGATGGCTTAGCTGTTACAAGCACTGGCTATTATTCTTCCAGAGGACCAGAGTTTGCTTCCCATCACCTACATGGCAGCTCACAATTATTTGTAACTCCAGTTCCAGATCAATGCCCTCTTCTGCCCACATAGTGTACATACATACACACTGACAAAACACTCATACACATAAAATAAAAATACATAAACATTTAAAAATTTAAACATAATCAAGTTCATTGAGACAACTGAACAGTGGGGGAGGGCAGGCAGGGTAAATAAGGACTGAGTTTCTGTTTTATAGGATGGAATATTCTGGACAGTAGTGGTGATGGCTGCATGCTAGTGAGAATGTACTTAATAACATTGAACTGTACACTTTAAATGGATTAAAATGGTTAATGTTATACTACATGTATTTAAGCAATTAAAAAAAACATGGAATTGCTATGTGATGATTAACTTAATTGTCAAATTGATATGACCTAGAATCACTTGGGAAGAGAAACTCAGTGAGGAATTGTCTACATTGGGTTAGCCTGTGAGCATGACTACAGGGAATTGTTTTTTAATTTAATATGTGCATTGATATGAGGGTGTCAGATACCCTGGAACTGGAGTTACAGACAGTTGTGAGCTGCCACATGGATGCTGGGAATCGAACCCAAGTCCTCTGGAAGAGCAGCAGCCAGTGCTCTTAACCACTGAACCATCTCTCCAGCCCCAGGAATTGTCTTAATTAAACTGACTGATGTGGGAAGCTGTAGCACACTGTGAGTGGCACCATTCCCTAGGCAGTGTCTTAAACTGTGAGTGGAGAAACTGAACTGAGAACCAGCAAGCAACTGAACACACATGACCTCACTTCTCTCCACTCTTGACTGTGGATGTGATGTGACTAGCTGTTTGAAGCTCTTGTCCTGACCTCCCCACAATGATACAGTGTAGCCTGGAGTTGTGAGCTGAAATAAACATCTTTCTCTCATAAATTACTTTTTATTAGTGTATTTTATCATAGCATTGCAAATGGAACTAGGACACTGTAGGACCCAGAAACTCCACTTGTAATTATTTAATCAACAAAACCACATTTCCACACAAATTCCTGTATATCACCATTCTTCTTAAAATTTTATTTGTATGAGTTTTTTGTTAATTGCATGTACGTCTGTGTATTATGTGTATACTAGGTGCCCACGGAGTCTAGAAGAACTAGAGTTTCAGACAGTTGTGAGCTGCTCTGTGGGTGCTGGGAACCAAACCTACATCCTCTTGAAGAGCTGGCAATGTTCTTAACATCTGAGTCCTGAGTCCAGCCCCCTCAAGTGTTCTTAAGAGCATTATTGAAAAGAAGAAAAAGCCAGAATGTCTATCAGTTGAAGAGTGGGCATGGAGAATGGAGGATGACCATCACGGCTGGGGGATCTCCTTTGGGGGTGATGGAAGAGTTTTGAGGTTAGATAATGGCTGAACAGTTCTGTCGGGGGCACATGACTGGATTATGTGTACTTTGGACAGGCGAACTGCCTATCTTGTGAAGTATGGCTTAGAACAGCCCAGCAATACGCCTAGAATGGTCTTCACTAATCACATGACATTTGGGGTGACTTGTTGCTTTTATGAATCACTTGGAATTTTAAAAAATTAAGTGTATGTGTCTGTGTAGGAGTATGCACACATGAGTGCAGTATCCTGAGAACAGAAGAGGATAATAGATGCCCTGGAGCTGGAGTTACAGGCAGTTGTGAGTGACCTCACCTTGGTACTGAGAACTGTATCCAGGCCCTCTGCAAAGTTCCCTCAACCACTCCAGCTCCACCCAAATTTGTTATTGTTATAATTTGATTTTTTTGAGACTGGACCTTGTAGTCAAAAGTTTTCCTGTTCCCACAGCTGCTGGGTCCCAAGTAAACACACAGAGGCTTATATTAATTACAAATTGTCTGGTCTATGGCTCAGGCTTCTTGCTAGCTAGATCTTTCATTTTAAATTAACTCATTTCTATTATTCTATGTGTTGCCCCATGGCTGTGGCATTACTGGTCTGCTGGCATGTTGCTCCTTGGTTGGCAGGCTGGCCTCTGCTCTCACTCTGCCTTTCTTCTCCTTGTCTCTCTACTTGGATTCTCTGCCTAGCTCTATTCTGCCTTGCCATAGGCCATAGCAGCTTCTTTATTAACCAGTGGTAGCAACACACATTCTCAGTGTGCAGAAAGACCATCCCACAGTAGGACCCCACTTTGTAGCCTCGCCTGGGCTGGAACTTAATATACAGATGAAGCTGGCCTTAAATTTACAGAGACCTGCCTGCCTCTGCCTTCTAAGTGCTAGGATTAAAGTGCTGTGGGATGTCCTGTATGCTGTAAATATATGTTGCTATGATTGATTGATAAATAAAATGCTGATTGGCCAGTAGCCAGGCATGAAGGATAGTATAGGTGGGACAAGTAGAGAGGAGAATTCTGGGAAGTAGAAGGCTGAGGCAGAGAGAGGCTGTCAGCTGCGGCCATGGGGAGCAGGATGTAAAGTACCGGTAAGCCACGAGCCACATGGCAAGGTATAGATTTATAGAAATGGGTTAATTTAAGATATAAGAACTAGACAGCAAGAAGCCTGAGCCATTAGGCCAGACAGTTTAAATAATATAAGTCTCTGTGTGTTTGCTTGGGTCTGAGGGCCGCAGGAGCCAGGCAGGAACAGGATAACTTCAGCTACAATGTACCACCACATCTGGCTCCACTTGGCTTTTTAAACAAGGACTATGAATGTAAAGAAGTGACAATGATTCTGGATTGTAGAGATCTCAGAAGTTAAAAAGAAGAGGTGTGTTAATGGGCAGTGGTGGCACACACCTTTGATCCCAGCACTCAGGAGGCAGAGCCAGGCGGATCTCTGTGAGTTGGAAGCCAGCCTGATCTACAGAGCAGCGAGATCCAGGACAGCTAGAGCTGTTACACAAAAAAGCCCTGTCTCAAAAAACAAACAAACAAACTTACAATCAAACAAAAAAAGAGGTGTGGTTGTTTGGTGGTTAAGAGAAATACATTTTTGAAAGAAAAAATCTTGTCTCTAGGGCTTGTTGTTGGATGGACACTATGCTCGTTAAAGAAATGCAAGCTGGGCGGTGGTGGCACACACCTTTAATCCCAGCAATTGAGAGGCAGAGCCAGGCAGATCTCTGAGAGTTCCAGGCCAGCCTGGTCTACACAGTGAGATCCAGGACAGGCACCAGAACTACACAGAGAAACCCTGTCTCGAAAAAGTCAAAAAAAAAAAAAAAAAAAAAAAAAAAAGCAATCTTGGGTTTGGAGAGATGGCTGGGTTGGTAAAGTGCCCGCTGCACAAGTATGAAGGCATGAGTGTGGATCCCCAGGAGCCATGTTAAAAAACTGGGTGTTGATGACATGCATCTTTAACCCTAGTCTGTGCAGGAAGAAATGCAAGGCTCCCCAGACCTAACTTGTCAGAAGTGTAGCCAAATCAGTGAGCTCCAGCTTCAGGGAGAGACCCTGCCTTAAAATAAAGGTGAGAGTGTGACTGTTGATGTTGGCTTCAACACACGTACACACCCATCCACAGACACATATGCATACATGCACACAGAGGACAGGAAATGAAAACTTTATTAGCACCATTACAATTATAAATATAACTTCATTTTTATGTTCCCTTAAGCTGAGTAATTTTCAAATAAAGACTTTCCCATGATGCAATTTTAGTGAACTCAAGATCTGTTGGGACAGATAATTCAGTGACAGAAAAGTCACTTTTAAAGAAGCAAGAACAGGAATATCTCCTTTCCGTGGTGTGCCTCTGATTTAATCTTGGTGAAGCAAGCCTACAGACATTATCTCAGCAGGCCAATCCATAATTAGAGTTCTAATTTTCTCCCAGGCACTTTCTCCTGAATTGTTCAAGGAACCCGATGAGAGGGGCCTTTAACACCATGACAATGGTCCTAGCCCTGTTCAGTGCCAGCATCCTACTGAGGAGTGTGTGGGAAGTAGGAAGTTGCATAGTGCTGAGGGAGAAAAGCAGCCACATGACCCTTAGGCTTGCGTACAAATTTCCGTGGTTCCGAAGGTTATCTGGGAAGACCCTCAGAATCCCTGTCAACTTTCTTTGCAGATACTTTCCTTTTAAGCATCTGTCTCAGAGAAAATGTGACTTGGTCACCAGAGTTTCTGGAGTATGATAAAATAACACTAAGTGAGGGACTAGAGTAATGGCTTGGTGGTTAAGAGAAGTTGCTGTTCTTGCAGTGGATCAGGGTTCAGCTCCCAGCACCCACTCCTATTCTCGGGGCTCTGATGGCCTCTTCTGGACTCCATAGGCATGAGGCTTGCACGTAGTGCACAGACATATATGCCAGCAAAACATTCATACACATAAAATAAAAATAATACAAAGAAAACAAAAAGTAGCAGGGCAGTGGAAGCTTTTAATCCCAGCACTCGGGAGGCAGAGGCAGGAGGATCTCTGTGAGTTTGAGGCCAGCCTGGTCTACAGAGCGAGTTCCATGACAGCCAGGGCGATTGTACAAGGAAACCCTGTCTCAAAACCCTTCCACCCCAGAAATAAAAAAAAAGGAAAAAAGAAAACAAAAAGTAAATTGAACAAGCTTTATGTGACTTCCATTGAAGCAAGAACAAATCAAGAGCCCATGAGATCAAAAGGCAAAAGACAAAGGACATATGTCGACGTGGGTTTTTATAACTCTCTGTCTTAAGAGTATTCTGACTAATGCCTTCTCTCTCTGTCATGCTTCCTGACCTGGGGTTTCTATTGCTGTGATAAAATGCCAATGATCTAAAGCAACCTAAAGAGGAAAAGCGTTTCTTTCATCTTGTACTTCCACCAACAGTCCATCACTGAGAGAAGTCAGGGCAGGAACCTGGAGACAGGAGCTGATGCAGAGGCCATGGAGAAACACTGCTTATTGACTTGCTTGTTCCTCATGGCTTTCTTAGTTTGCTTTTTTATACACTCTGGGAACCATGCACTCAGGATAGCACCATCCACGTGGGCTGGGCCCTCTTACGTCAGTCATTAATTAAGAAAAACTTTGCACAGACTTTCCCACAGGCCAATAGGGCGAGGGCATTTTCTCAAAATGGTCTCTCTCTCTCTCCAAATGACTAGTTTTTGTTAAGTTGACATGAAACTAGCCAGCACACTCCCTCTAATAACACAGTCCATCAATTCCTTAATCAACTGAGGTCTCAAGTCATAGATGTTTGTTTTTTAACACAAGGTCTCATGTAGACCTTGAACTCCCTATGCAGCTGAGGAAGCCTTTGAACCAATGATACCCCTGCCTCTACTTCCCGAGTGCTGGAATTACTGGTGTGCACCACCATGCCTAGTACCCTGTATGCTAGGCAAGCACTCTAGTGACTGAGCTCCAGCTCCAGCCCTCGGTCCATTATTGTGCCTGTTTCTGCCCATCTTGAGCATCCTTAGACGCTACACTCAGGGATGCTATACATTGAGATGCTTATTTGAATTTACTTGGCTACTTTCAATTTACCTACTTCTAAAACTAGCTTGAGATGCATTGAAATAGCAAGACACTCATGACAGAGGGAGTACAGATTTAGAAAAGGAAGCCAAGATTATTTAAAACGTCAATCAAGAAGGGACTGCTTATGTAATTAGAAGAAGAATCACCCTTTCTCACCCTCTTTCTCTGTCAGGGAGTAGAGGGAGGGTCAGTCTACACTAATCGTTTAATTAGGCCAAGGGTAAAGAGAAAGGGCAAATTTAAAGGTGGCTGTTTATGTAAGTAAGTCATGGGTATAAAGAGGTGGGTGGCTGAGCCAGGCATGGTGCTCATGCTTATGATCTCAGCTCTTGAGAAGTGGAGGCAGGAGGATCAGAATTTCAAGGTTACTACACATGATATGAAATTTCTCCCTGTTAGTTCTCTCTCTCTCTCTCTCTCTCTCTCTCTCTCTCTCTCTCTCTCTCTCTCTCTCTCTCACACACACACACACACACACACACACACACACACACACACACACCTTTCTCATTTTGAAGACGTAAGCTGCCATGACACAAGTAGCTAGGTGGTAAGAAATTCTGGGTAGTCCTCCTGCAGCTGAGGAAAACCTATCATGAGACACAAAAACCTTTAATTCTGGGGCTGTAAGGAAATGAGTTCTTCCAACTTCGGACGGGAGCCTGGCAGCTGCTCCTTCTACGGGCATGTTCTAAGGAGGTTTCAGCCTCAGTTCACACCCGCACTGTAAGTTGGTGAGGCCACTGTTGGGAATATTATTTTAAGGTGTGTTACTTTTGTTTATGTTGCATTTGTTTAACTCTGTGAAGCTGTGTTACTGTGCCTAGTAAAATACCTGAAGGGCTGATAAAGAGCTGAATGGCCAATAGCAAGGCAGGAGAAAGGATGGGCTGGGCTGGCAGGCAGAAAGAATTAATAGAAGGAGAAATCTGGGAGAGGAGAGATCTAGGAGTGAGAGAAGGAGGAGGACATTGGGCCCAGCCAGCAATGGAGTAAGAAAGAATATACAAAAATAGAGAAAGGTAAAAGCTCAGAGGCAAAAGACAGACAGATTAATTCAAAATTAAGAAAAGCTGGCAAGAGCTGGGCGGTGGTATCGAGCACCTTTAACTCCAGCACTCAGGAGGCAGAGGCAGGTGAATCTGAGTTCGAGGTCAGACTGGTCTACAAAGTGAGTTCCAAGACAGCCGGGACTGTTACATAGAGAAACACTGTCTTGAAAAACAAAACAAGAACAACAAAAAGGCTGGCAAGAAACAAGCCAAGCTAAGGCTGGGCATTCATAATTAAGAATAAACCTTGGCAGGCCCCCCAAAAGAGCAAAAACAATAAACAACAGGCCACAAAATGGAAAACCCAGGCCACATCCAGACTTTTGAACTATAGGAACTTCACAGAAATAACTGTGTGTTGTTGATAGTTACTAAGGCTTAGTATTTTGTTACAATCTAATAAGAAAACAACACACCCTGAAAGGTCATAGCCTTTTTGGATACCAAAAAGTAACCAAAATCAAATAAAAAACCAGGAGAAACAGGTTAGAGGCATTGCATGGAGTGAAAATTCAGATTTTGTCATGTTAAATTTTAGCTTCCTATTAGATATCTGAGTAAGATGTCAAGCAGGCAATTAGAAATGTAACCCTGGAGTTTCAGGGAGAGGCAGAACTAGAATATAATTTTGGGAGTCATCAGAGGATGACATTTACAGCCTGACACTGGATGAGTTCGTAGAAAGAATGTGAGGCAGGAAAAGGGAGCACTCAGACTGAGCACAAGATCTCACCAACATGGAGCCTTTGGTTGGAAGGTAAGAGAAGTAGCCGGAGAGGCAGGAGACCAAGAGACTGGAGCACCCTAAGAAGCAAGAAAAGGCAAATGGTATTGTGATGAGATAACCAGACAAAAGCAACATCGGGAAGCATTGATATGGCTCACAGTCTCGGGGGATACAGTCCGTCATGGTGAGGAAGGCGGCAGTGGGGATGCAAGGGACCAGTCATGGTGTGTCCATGGTCAGAAAGCATGCAGAGAGATTAATGCTGACCTTCAGCCCACTTTTCCCTTTTTGTTTCAGTCCAGGACTCCAGCTCGTGAGATGGTACAGCCTAAATTCAGGGTGGGTCTTCCTCAGTTAAACCTCTCTGGAGATGCCCTCATAGATGGACCTAGAGTTGTGTCTCCTACATGATTTCAAAGACAGCCAGGTTGGCAATGAACATTAATTATCATATTAATTCATTCTCTCTCTCTCTCTCTCTCTCTCTCTCTCTCTCTCTCTCTCTCTCTTTCTCTCTCCATCATACTCAGTAATTCCCTCTCTTGATTTCTCTCTCTCCTTCCCTCCTTCCTTCTCCCTCTCTTCATTATCTTTTCCTCTCCTCCTCTCCCCTGTCCTCTCCTCTGGTCATCTATCTGTCTGTCTGACTCTCTTTCCCTCTCTCCCTCTCTCTGTCCTTGAAAGCCTGCCACTACACTGTGAGGAATCTCAGGCCCCATGGAGAGGTACGCCTGAACTTTCTGGATGGGTCTTCTCAGTTAACCCTACCTGGAAATGTCCTCACACAGGTGCCTAGAGGCATGTCTCCTAGGTCATTCTAAATCAAGTCAAGCTGACAATAGAAATTAGACATCATAATGTCTATGTTAGAAGTTGTTGAGAGGTTAAACGGTCTGGGGCTGAACAAGCCACCACTATTTGGCCAGGTGGAGGTCCATGCTGTCCTAGGTGAAACTAGTTCCAGTGGACTGGTGTGATGCAATTGAGTTGGGGATGGATGAGGAAGAGCGCAAGATGAAGGGATAGTAGGGATGGGCAGGAGCAATCTGAAAAGTTTTATTTACTCTTTGTTCGGAAGACAGAAGGATATGGCAGAGCCTGGAGGAAGATACAGATAGTTTTTTGTTTGTTTGTTTGTTTTTAAGATGAGGGATTTGGAGGATTCTGAGGCGTGTTTGTCCCCGATGAAAGCTGTTCAATAGTGTGGGGGGACCTATGATGGAAGAGAGCGAGGGAAGAGTTGCAAATACAAGACTGTAGTGTAAAAGGGGGGAGATTAGATCGCAATGGGAGAGTTAGGCTTAGGGCTAGGGATCTGTCTACTGCTAAACAACAGATGTCAGTGCATGGATGTAGATGGGGAGGGAGTGGCAGATCAGGCCATGGAAAGGTGGCAACCTTCCTGCCTGTGATAGTGAGTAGCAACATACCACACAGGGTCTTCTGCTGAGAGAAGCGGGTAGGAATGGTGTTCAAGGGATGGAGAGGACATCTCCATCCCAGTAAAGAGCTGCGGGACCATGGAGAGCTTCGATCTTGTTTAGATTTGTACTTAAAATTTAAAGTAAAACGGGTCCAAGTAGTAAGATAAGAATCAATGGAACGAACCAGGCTAAACAATAGTTTTCAACATCTTGGCTGCATAGGAAGATCTGAACGTGACCTGGCAAGCACAGGGGGAAGAAGGCAGGGTCAAGAAATTAAGCTGAGGGCCTGGGGATGTGCTCAGTTGATAGAATGCTCACCTAGCATGCCCAAAGCCCTGAACTGATGATTCCCAGCACTACATAAACCAAGTATGGTGACATAAGCCTGTGATCTCAGCACCCTGGAAGTGGAAGTAGGGAGCCAGTCCAGCCTATATGAGTCTTGAAAATAAATGAGGGGCTGGAGAGTTGGCTCAGTGGTAAAGAGCACTGACTGCTCTTCCAAAGGTCCTGAGTTCAATTCCCAGCAACCACATGGTAGGCTCACAACCACCTGTATTGAGATCTGGTGCCATCTTCTGGCCTGCAGGGACATATGCAGGCAGAACACTGTATATGTAATAAATAAATCAATCTAAAAGAGAGAGAGAGAGAGAGAGAGAGAGAGAGAGAGAGAGAGAGAGAGAGAGAGAAAGAAAACCAAACTAAGACATGCTTGATACATGCTATATAGCTCAAACTACTGAAAATGAAGATCTGGACATGAAAGAAAAAAGAAAGGAAATGAATAAATAAATAATTGTTGCAACTGGGAGGTGGAAGCAGGAAGATGAGAAGATCAAGACTAGCCTGGACTACAGAACTACAGAGCAGGACCCTGTCTCAAATGAAAGTAATGCCTGGACCTACTGGCATAAGCTTATAATCCCAGACTCAAGACAGTCTCTGTCAGTTCATGGCCAATCTGGTCTACGTAGTGAGCTCTCGGCTAGGCTATCCGGGCCTGTATGGGAGAGCCTGTCTCAACAAAATGAATGTTTCCTGCGGACAAGTTTGTATACTTGGAGGAAGTGTGGGTACCGGAGGTCAGCAGGGATAGAGTCAGCAGATTAGGGATCTCAATTGGTCAAAAGAAATGTCTAGAGTAGAGATTGGAATTCAAATTGGGAGGAAGGGTGGTGGTCAGAGGAGATTTGGGGAGGAGGTGCATTGATGGGTAACGACAGCTGTTCAGATCTGCGTCCTTTGACCTCATCGACCTTCTGAACCTTTGAAATCTTCAATGCTCATGACTCACACAGACCACAGTCGCCAATTACTTAAGCACATTCATTCTCTCATTCCTAAAATAGTGGAATCACATAATTCATGTTTTTAACTAATGTAAATTTGGCTCTACAGTCTGGGGGAGGGGATAGAAACAGGAGAGAGCACAATTTAAATAGCACAGTTAGTGGCCTGACTGCTTCTCTGCTCCAGGGCGCGTGGGGAGGGAGGATGTGGTGGGAACCATGGAAGTGCCATCTCCTGGGCTGACTCAGGGCCCTTGAACCTCTTACTGTCTGAGCCTAACCTCTAAAGAGTCCTTTCTTTCTTGTCAATATGGTTTCTAAAAATGGGACAACTACTTCATTTGCCGGTCCACCACCGAATTTGAGGTTAAGGACAGTTATGCAGTTCCTACTGAAAAACATGCTGGATGTTTGGGCAAGTTGCATTTTTGCTTGTTTGTTTGTTTTTAATAGCGACTTGTGTAGCCCAGATTGGCCTGGAACTCATCAGGTAATCCAGGCTGAACCTGCTAAGTAGCAGAATAACTTTGAACAACTTTTCTATTTTTGTTTCGTTATGGGGGGTCTCACTGTGTAGCCCTGGCTAGTCTGGAACTCTCTATGTAGACCAGGTTTGTTTCAGACTGACAGATCCGCATGCTTCGATCCACATGCTGAGGTTAAAGGCAGGTGCCACCACACTCTTGCTAGGGAAGAGAGTCCTAATGAGGAAATATCTAGATGAGACTGGGCTGTGGGCAAGTCTGGGGATGTTATAAGTGTTAGTGATATAGGAAGATCCAGTCCATTTGGAATGGCAGTATTCCCTAGACAGAGAGACCTGAACAGCATAAGAGGAGAAAGCTAGCTGAGAGGGAGCAGGCAAGCATCCATATGCTCACTCTCTTGACTATGGGTGTGATATGACCAGTTACTTGATTTCTTGCCTGGACTTCCCTGAAATAATGGACTGTGACCTGGAATCGTAAGCCAAATAAGCCTTTTCTTCCCTTATGTTCCCTTTTCCAGGGTATTTGTCACAACAGATATGAAACCAGAACAGTAAGTTACCCATCCTGCTTTGTGTCTGAATTTATGGTTAAGTCTCTTTCTCTAAATGCTGGAGAAAAAAAGTACTGAGAGACAGGATGCGATTAAATCCGAGCTCAGTCAAGCCACTGGGAGGTGAGTGTGGAGTACAGAGAGATCAGATGTGAGAAACGGGATCACACCACAGGCAAGCTGAGGCCTGAGCCGTTTCAGAATTTAGCCTAATGCTTTTACAGGGTGAATTGATTCTACCATTCTGTCTGATTCAGAGACCATGGGGAGAATAAAAGGTTGCTTTGATAGAATTAGAGAATGTAGAGAGACTATTTAATGGAGCGCCAACAAGGCTTGAATAGATTTTCTTTTTTTAAACATTTTTTTTTGCACAAGTAGAACATGTTTATTGTAGAAAAAAACTAATTCAGAAGAGGAAAAAATAACCCAAGAACCTTGTAATCACACTTCACAGAGACAACCATTATTAATATTTTGCAGCAAATCCTTTAATTTCAACTCTCTCTCTCTTTGACCACATACCACATACATTTATTCTAACAAATGGACTTGCATTGAATATAGTGTATTATAACCTGTTTTTTTTAAAGGCTAAGGTTTATCTTTATGTATGCATGTGTGTGGGTGTTTCCTCTTGAGTGTGGTGCCCTTGGAGTCCAGAAGTCTGATCCTGGATGAGAACCTCCAAAACTGCAAGTCAAAGCAAACCTTTTCTCCTTGCAAGTGAGTCATTCCCACAACTGCAGGGCAGGAACATAGCACTGATTTCCACAGTGCTCATGTGCAGACATCACGCATAGTAAAGGGCTGTACTTAGAACGCTCCAAGCCAGGCTGCTTGTTGGAATCACCTGAGAGCGTTATTTATCACCATATTTTTTTTTTCAGACCCAGGGATGGAAACTGGGGCCTCATGCGTTCTGTGTACAAGGAATCTACAACACTGAAAGTATGTATTAATACATGTTGTATCAGTGTGTGTGTGTACACACACACACACACACACACACACACGAATAGTAAATATGAGATGTTTGTATATAAATGAATTAAATGCGGACTTAGTTAATTTTTAGATAGGTGTGATGACTCACAGCTGTAATTCCAGCACTTAAAAGGCTGAGGCAGGAGGATCAGGAGTTCAAGGATAGCCTGGACAAGATAAACTCTTTTGAGGGGGTAGGGAAAGATGGCTCAGCTATCAAGAGCATTTGCTGCTCTTGAAGAGGACCTAGGTTCAATTCCAAGTACCCATATGGTAACAAACAATCATCCCTAACTCTGCTCTCGATGGGTACCAAGCACACTCTGATGCACAGACATACATGCAGGCAAAGCAGTCGTGCATAAAATTAATAAATCTAATCTAAAAATGAGAAAGACAGGGCCTGTCTCAAACAACAACTATAGTAATGAGATACTATAGCATAGCACGAGACATACAAATGCATGGCTTAATGAGTTATTTAAAGATGCACTCCATCCAGATTGAAACAATGAAACCACCAGATAGGCTGGAAACAACTTGGGATAAGCAATCAAGCTTCAACTTCTCCTCTTTCCAAAAATAAATGCCATCCGATTACACTTCTCACTTTCTTTATGTTTTTTTTTTACCCAAATGTGCATCTTTGCACTGTAGTTCAGTCTTTCCCACTAAAATGTGTATCTACTAAGGGCTGAGGAGATGACTCAGTTGGAAAAGTGTGTACCCTGTAAGCATGAGAGCCTGAGTTAGATTTCTAGCACCCAGGTGAAAACTGCTTTGGAGTGTGAGCACCACAGAGTTAGAGACAGGGGCATCTCTGGTGCTCACTGGCCAGACAGCCTCGTCTGACCTGTGAACTCCAGGCCAATGACAGACAAGAAGATAAGGTCTCAAAACAAACTATTTCTAAACATTTATTTGTGAGTGTGTATATGGAGCATGGGTGGGTGGGGGAAAGGTGCAAAGGCCATGATGTGCTGTGTGTATGGAAATCAGAAGACAACCTGCAGGAGTTTCTCTCCTTCCACCACGTGGGTTCTGGGGCTTGGTGGCAAATGCTGTTACCCAGTACTCTGGAGGCCGATCTCTGAGTTCAGGGTCAGCCTGATTTTCATAGGGAGTTCCAGGTCAGCCAGTACTGCATAATGAAACTCTGTCTCAAAAAACAAACAAACAACAACAATAACCCCCCCAAACCCAACCAAACAAACAAAAAACCCCTGTACTACATATTGTCAGAGCACACAGCCTTTATGAGTATAGTACATCTTAGCCCTCACTGTTTGTGACTCTGCAGGAAACTGCAGAGCGACTATCACTTGTCCTTGCATACATGTCTCTGCAGTTGTTTTTATACTCTGTGGTAGTTTGAATGTAATTGGCCTCCATAGGCTCAGAGGGAGTGGCACTATTGGGAGGTGTGGCCTTGCCGAAGTAGGCGTGGCCTTGCTGAAGTAGGTGTGGCCTTGTTGAAATAGGTGTGGCCTTGCTGAAGTAGGTGTGGCCTTGCTGAAGTAGGTGTGGCCTTGCTGAAGTAGGTGTGTCACTGTGGGGGCAAGTTTTGAGGTCTCTTTTGCTTAAGCTTCTCTCAGTGTCACAGTCCACTTCCTGTTGCCTTCAGATCAAGATGTAGCCAGCATCATGTCTGCCTGCACGCTGCCATGCTCTCCGCCACCACTCTCCCTGCCATGATGATAATGGACTGAACCTCTGAACTGTAAACTGCCACCTCAATTAGATGTTTCTTTTCGAGTTGCCATGGTCATGGTGTCTGACAGCAATGGACACCTTACTAGGACGTGGCCTGAAGCTCTTTCTTGGTAGATTTCTCAAGAAAGGTTCGTCATAATATTACTGGCTTCTTAAATGTAGACAACAGAGTGTATCCTTATACTTAAAAAGATGTTAAATGTAACAAACTTATTTCATGCTTTCTTTCCTTATGTATGCTTTTCCTTCCCTTTTTTCCTCCTAGCATAAAGCATTGTAAAAATGTCTCATGAAAATCTGGTTTTCGGAGAGATGGCTCATCAGTTAAGAGCACTGGCTGCTCTTCCAAAGGCCCTGAGCTCAATTCCCAGCACCCACGTGGGTAGCTCACAGCCATCTCTAGTGGGATTGGATGCCCTCTTCTGACATAAAGTTGTACATGCAGATAGAACACTCATGCACATAAAACAAATGAATAAATCTTTAAAAAAAAAGAAAAGAAAATCTGGTTTTCTTTTTCTGTTTACTTAATGTTTTTATTGATTATTTGGAAATTTCACATAATGCACCCCAATCACATTTACTTACCAGTCCTCCCAGCTCCATCCCCACCCCATGACTTCCCCCAAGACAAAAGAAGAAAAAGAAAAAAAAAAATCCAGTTTGTGCTGCCCGTATACTCACTGGATTATAGTCAAACTCCCAGAGGCCAGCCCCTTAAAGAAAAATGAGTCCTTCCCCACCCCCAGTCCCACCCCCACCAGAAACCACCTTCTGGGAAGCTGGGTAGAGCTACACTTCAGTATCCCTATCACTCTTGAATGGCTTCCTGTCTAGACTGTTTCTTTTGGGGTGGGGGTGGGGGTGGGGGAGGCTGTCACGGAAGCCTTCGGTGTCTCATTCTCAACTCTGAGTCTGCTGTCATTGACACCACTGCAAAAGACGCTTCCTTTTACCGTCAGCAGCAGCACAGATCATGGACTTCCACATGGTTTCTGGTGACAGCATAGACCATGAATATCAACTTGGCCCCCTGCCTCATCAGGGCCCCTGGCAGCAGCATGGACCACAGTCAACATGGCCTTTGGGGGTAAGATGGGCCACAGACATCAGCACAGCCTTCAGTGGTGACATGGACGACAGGCATCAATATGGCCTCTAGCTCTATCACAGACCATGAACATCCCATGGCCTTTGGTGGTCACATGGGCTATGAACATCAATATGCCTCCCCCTCTCCCTCGCCCCTCCACTGGCCACAATAGGGTCACAGACACCAACATGACAGCTGTATGGACCATGGACCTCAACATGGCCACTGGCGGTAGCACAGGCCACACACACATCAACATGGCCTCCAGCAGCAAGATGGACCACCAGATTCCAACATAGCCCTAGTTGACAGCACAGACTATGGGCATCAACATGGCTCCGGGTGGTAGCATAGACCCCAGGCATTCCCACAGCCTTTGGCGGTAACAAGGGCCAAGGACATCAACATGGTCTTCATTGGTAACTCAGACCGTGGATATCAACAGGGCCTCAGGCAGAAGCACTGGCCACAAATATCAACATGACCTCTGGTGGCAACATGGTGGTGGTGGTGGTGGTGGTGGGAGGGACAGCAGGGATCACAGACACCAGCACATCCCCCAGCTACACCATGGATCACAGATACCAGCATGACTTCCGATGGCAGTGTGCACCATGGAGGGCTTTCAAGGAGGCCGGATACAGAAAATGGACTGTTCTCCATCATGGACATAATAACTGCTCTGCACCAGACTGATTGTTCTGCTGGCCAGCATATCTCTCTCTCTCTCTCTCTCTCTCTCTCTCTCTCTCTCTCTCTCTCTCTCTCTCTCTCTCTCTCTCTCTCTCTCTCTCACACACACACACACACACACACACACACACACACACACTTCCCACCCTCCCAAACAGCTTTACATGCAAATACTCATTGCAAGGAGTCATTTGGTCTGGTTTAAGGTTTCTGGTTTCTGAAGCACCGTAAATACTGGCCCATCACTGAGACTCGTCTTGATATCCTGCTGTTGCCCAAAGTGTGGATGATCTTGAGGCGAGGCAGGGCATCTGGGGGCAGGTTCTGCAAGAAAGCTCCAGAGCTCACTAAGCTGTGCTTGCAGTTTCAACGCTGCCCAGCATTCTCCTTCTCCCAGCATGGCAAGCAGCAGGCTGCAGTTCCATGCTGCGGGCGGGCGGGCCCTCCGGCCGAGGACCAGCTACACGCATTAATCCATGTTCTTTGTCCGCTGGGGCCATGCTCCCATATCACTCTCATGCCCTTCCTCACTTTGGAGTTTCGCCATTCTCCCCTGCCCACGCGGCTCTCTCTGTTCAGTCCTTGTTCCTTCTAATTTCGTGAGTCAACTTTTTTTCCCCCCATGTTTTTCGAGACAGGGTTTCTTTGTGTAGCCCTGGCTGTTCTGGAACTCACTCGACAGGGCTAGGATTAAAGGCATGTACCACCACCACCAGCCAACCGTGAGTCCACTTTTTAAAATGCCCCTTCCCACAGGACCTGCCCTTGTCTAGTTCTTCGGGGGGACATTGCAGGCTCTAGAGACTCCTCCTCCGTCACCTCTTTGTCCCCCCTTTGAGCCTCAGTGGGTTTCTAAGGCTCCCCGGAGTGGCACTGAGGTCTCATGGCTGGTTACCCATGGCTGCTGCCATCTTCAGTCACATCTTCAGGCTTTTATCTTTGATGCCAGTGACGTGCCCCCGGATCTGGCTCGGCAGGACCGCTTCTCCACGCGCTCCGGCAGCTCGTAGATAGAGTTGGGGTAGACCAACTCGAAGCAATGGATCTGGGCCCGGAGATCATCGGAGCTGACCAACTCCGCTGCTATCTGGGCCGAGATCCGGTGCTTCCCCGCCACCTGAGAAGGTGCGGGACTTCTGGGCGGCCTCCAAAAATCGGATTTTCTTTTAAAAAAATTTTAACTTAAAAAATATTAAAATATAGTTTCATTTCCCTCCTTTCTCCCTTCAACCCCTCATATTACACCCCCCTCTTCATTCGTGGTCTCTTTTTCTTAGTTGTTATTATTAAATAGACATGCATAAATATACAAATGCAACTGGCTCAGTCCATTAAACTTGTATGTATGTGATTTCAGGGCTGACCACTTGGATAACCAAGTAGGAGACTTGTCCCTGGAGTGGATGCATTCTCTGTTCTTCTGTGGCTCTTTGTTTGGGGTGGGCCCCCATGAGAGTTCCTGCCTCCATGCTAGCCTGCCTATTGGCTTCGTACTCGTTCATGCGTGTTCAGGCAGCCATATTATTGAGGCATCTTTGGTGACGCTTCCCTGTTATTTCCTGGAAACATGCTCTTCCAGCAGCTTCTTGAATCTGCTGCCGTAGACCATCAACCATCCTAATACCCTAATTTTAGTTTTCTTTAAAGTCCGGTAGGGAGGGGGCAGAGGATGGAGCGATGGCTCAGCAGTTAAGAGCATTTGCTGATCTCTTCCAGAGGACGGACCTGGGTTTGATTTCCTGTGCCAACAGGGCAGTTCACACCTGTCAGTAACTCCAGTTCCTGCTGCCCTCTTCTGGCCCCTGTGGGCACTGCATACATGTGGTGCATGGACATACTTGCTCACAAAGACGTATAAAGTAAATTAAATAATTTTTTTTTTTAAACTCAAATGAAGAGCACAGAGATGGTTCAGTGTGCAAAGGCATTTCTGCCAAGCCTGATGACCAGAGTTTGGTTTCTGGGGGACCAACACAGTAGAAGAGAACCGACTCCTGAAGTTGCCCTCTGGCTCCACCACATGCACCCTACTACCACAAAGTAAAAAACACATATTATGTAACTTTTTAAAAGTCACCTTTTTTCCCCTCTAGACGCCCAGAGATTTTTTTTTTCATTTTCCTTCAAGTCCAATAACATTAGAATACGTTGGAGTGAGTATTGGATGTTTGGGGTAAATAACTTCATCTACTTAGATCTCTCTTTACAAAGACACTTCCAAATCTTTTTTATTTTCAGCAAAGTTAAGTTTCTGTTTGTTCGTTTGAGGTAGGGTATGGCTATTTGTCCCAGATTGGCTCAGGCTGACCTCCATTATCCTCCCGCCTCAGCCCCCGGGGTAGCTGGGAGTGCAGGCCCATGCTAGCACATCTGGAAAGAATTAGCATTTATTCTGCATCTGTCCTTTAGAGAGTTCTACTACCTGGCTATAAAACACCTTTGTCTTTCATTTTGTTGTTTTTAAGTTTTTAAAACAGTGTTACTGTGTACACACTCGCCCTGACCCAGTGTGGAGGTCGGGGGGGGGGGGGGCGTTCTGTGGGCTCTGTTCTCTTCTCCACCCTTTTGTAGGTCCCAGGGATTGAACTCGGGTCGTCAGGCCTTCACAGTAAGTCCTTTCCCTGCTGAGCCATTCCACTGGTCCTTTTTCTTTCTTTTTTTTAAAAAAAAAGTCAATGTCAATTTCTTCTTCAAATTTTTTTCTGTTTTTACTTTTCAGACATTTCTCTTCAGGAATTAGCTGTCCTTTTTACCTGATTTCGGTCTTTTTCCATTCCAGTCTTCATTTGTGAAGTGACTTTTTTCCTTTTGATTTTTAGCCTTTCTTGAGTTCTGTCACCAGATTTCTGAGTTCTATTCTGGTTTATTTTATTCTCTTACTGTCTTCTAGCTTATCTTGAAATAGCAGGTCATAATTTTCAACTATTTTGTGGGCACATTTTTATTTGGCTTGCTTTTGTTGCTTGGGGATGTAATTCCACAGTCTCTCTTTTTTCTTATAATAATTTTGTGTAGGACTTGGTTTTGGCAGTGTTTTGTTTCTTTTATTTTTGGTGAAACTACTTTTTTGGACCTCAAAAAATGTGACAGTGTGGAAGGACCAGGAGAGCATTGTGTTAAGCAAAATAAGCCAGCCACTTAAATGCAAATGCTAAAGATTTCACCCACAGGTAGACCCTTAAAAAAGGAGGGATGATTCAGTTGGCAAGTCAGTAAGGTGTTAGCCACATGTGTTGAGAATCTGAGTTGAGATTCCCAGAACCCAGCTAAAAAGCCAGCTTGGTGGCCTGCGTCTATAATCCCAGCAATAGTGATGAGCTTGGCATTGATCAGGAGACGGGGCCTGGCCTATTGGTGAAGTTTCAGGCCAGTGAGAGACTCTGTCTAAACAAAAGGAGGAGGGCTAGGACTGGGGTCCAGTGTTAGAGTGCTCACATGAATTAAGTTAGATCTCCAGTCCTGCCCAAACAACAAACAAACAAACAAACAAATGGTGGAAGGCATGTGAGGACCAATACACAAGGTTGTCCTCTGACCTGCTCTCTCTCTCTCTCTCTCTCTCTCTCTCTCTCTCTCTCTCTCTCTCTCTCTCTCTCTCTCTCTCTCTTTCTAGAAGGTGAGGTTACACAATGGTTCTTGGAGAAGGAAAGAGGGTAGAGTAAAGAGGATGGAAGAAGAGTAGCCTGTGGGTCGCAGGAATTGAACTCAGGTCATTAGGTTTGCACAGGGAGCCTTTCCTTGCTGAGAATTTGTTTTATTTTTATTAATTATTTTTGAGACAGGGTTTCTCTGTGTAGTTTTAGTGCCTGTCCTGGATCTTGCTCTGTAGACCAGGCTGGACTCAAACACACAGAGATCCGCCTGGCTCTGCCTCCCAAATGGTGTGTACCATCGCTGCCTGGCTTGAGAATTTAAAAAAAAAAAAAAAAAAAAAAATTCTCTCTTTAAAAACAAAAAACAAAAAACCCATTTATTTATTTATTATTTTACATCCTGGCCACAGTCCCCACCCCCCCAGTCCCTCCTCCCAACCTTCCTCTGTCCCCATCCCCCAATCCACTGCTCCTCCTTTTCTGTTTAGGAAAGGACAGGATACTCCCATGAGTATCAACATGGCATATCTAGTTGCAGTAAGACTTGGCGCCTCCCCATGTATTAAGGCTGGGCAAGGAGACCCAGTATGAAGAGTAAGGTCCCAAAAGCCAGTAAAGAGTCAGAGACAGCCCCTGCTCCCACCATGAGGACCTGCTGAGCAACTTTGATGAATCTCTCTTTTCTATCACTCTTAGTTTCTTCTTTATCTTGTTCCTGTTCAGGAATTTCTCTCCAGGAGTTAGCTGCCCCCTCTACCAGCCCCTGTTCTCTTCCTATGTCAGTCTTCATTTGTTAGACAGGGAGGACTAAGTCTACAGCAGGATGCTTACACCTAGTGACAGTGCATTCTTTCAAATAGCTAGCAGACAGGATTTTGAATGTTCTCACTAGAGGTGATAAACGGTTAAGGTGATGATGGGCCAGCTCTAGTGGTTAATAGCACTTGTTGCTCTTGCAGAGGACCTGGATTTGGTCCCTGACATCCACATGATGGCTCACAACCCTGTGTGACTCCTGTTCTAGGGGATCTATTCCTTTTTCTGATCTCTGAGGCCACCAGGCACATATATACTCTGCAGACAAAACAATCACACACATAAATAAAATAAAATAAATACATCTAAAAACACTTAAGGTGATGGGTATGTCACTTGTTCTCATCTTTAAACAAGTACACAGGGTCCAACTATCAGATTTTACCCTTCAATGTGTGTGATTATTACCTGTCAATCACAGAAAAAAAACAAAAAACCGGAAACCCGGGTCATGGATCTGAAAAGCCTTTCGAACTTCACAGAGCGCCCTCTTGTGTTGTTTCTGTGTATTGAATACCTGGCTTGCTTTCCTGCTGGGAGTCTCGGCAATGCTCCCCTCTCCAGTTTATATCTAGTTTTTCTATTTGTTTACAATGTCCTTTCCCTGAAATTATTTTTTTTGTTTGCATGCTTGTTGAGCTAAGATTTCAGGTAGCTGAGAATGATCTCAAACTTCTGATCCTCCTCCAGCCTCCACCTCTCAGGTGCTGGGATCACAGGCATGAGCCACCACTCCTGGATTTGAAATTCAAGCTGAAGTGAGCATATTTTATCTTTATTTGCTGATTCTGGCACTCTTTATTTTCTGTGTTTTTGATTTTGCTGTCTGGTGGTTTTGCTGTTTTTTGTTGTTTGTTTGTTGTTGTTGTTAATGGGGAGATTTGTAACTACTGAAAAAATTAGACTGTGGCTACTGTCACTCCTCTCCAGAGTCATTACGTAATTGTCAAATGCTTTGCATTCTTTCACTTGTCTCCCCCTTCCTCCCTCCTTCCTGCATCTCCCCACTTCTTTCTTGTCTTGTATGTACGTCAGTGTGTACCACTCATATCTGCTCAGTTAGTACATGCTGTAAACCTGGTGTCTATTTTTCTCTAATTGTATTCACGTAATCATATATGCATATAAGAATAATGTGGCCGGGCTGTGGTGGCGCACGCCTTTAATCACAGCACTCCGGAGGCAGAGGCAGGTGGATCTCTGTGAGTTCGAGGCCAACCTGGTCTACAGAGTGAGAGCCAGGACAGACACCAAAGCTACACAGAGAAACCCTGTCTCGAAAAAGAAAAAAAAAATGTGTATATGGTTTTCTGTTAATAAAAAAAGACACAAGATAACTTCTCTTAGTACATTTTACTCTTCTTGGCAACATCCCAAAGATGCACACATATGCACATAAGTAAATACTAAAATAAATCTTAAAAAAATAACTCGGAGGAGCTGGGCATGGTGCTGTACACCTTTAATCCTAGCACTCGGGAGCCAGAGGCAGGTGGATTTTTGTAATTTGAGGCCTGCCTGGTCTACAAAGAGAGTTCTAGGACAGCCAGGGTTGTTACACAGAGAAACCCTGTCTCAAACAAACAAACAAACAAACAAATAAAAACAAAACAAAAAACCTAAAAAAAAAAACGAAACAAAAACCCCCCACAAAAAAAAAAATACAAAAAAGAATGTGGAGAGCCAGGTGTGGTGGCGCACACCTTTAATCTCAGCACTCTAGAAACAGAGACAGGTGGATCTCTGTGAGTTCCAGGACAGTCAAGGCTACATAGAGGAACCCTATTTTTTTTTATTTTTATTTTTTAAATTATACTCTTGATATTCATTAATTACACTCATGATATTAATCACATTTGTGGTATTCATAGATTACATTCACAGTATGTATATATGTAAAATATATATATGTATATTTATTTAATTTTAAATGCCGAATGTCATTTATTGAAGAGGGAGGAGGTCTTAAATACAGGCTTACAGCACAATGGGAGAACCTCGGAGGGCAGAAGTTCGCTACTGATGTTTTACAATCTTGCAGAGGAACCCTATTTTAATAAACCAAACCAAACTAAAACCACACCAACCCCTCCCGTTCCAAAAGATGGAAAGCAGTTGAGGAAGACATCTATATCAACCTTTGGCCTCTACATGTATGCATGCACGAACACACATACACACTATTCACATACATACCATATGCCTGTGTACATGTATGTGCACATGCACACACTTACACAAAAGATGGTATTCTAGGGGATGGAGAGATAACTCAATGGTTAAGAGTGGTTACTGGTCTTGTGGAGGACTTGTGTTAAGTTCCCGGCACCCACACAGGGGTTCAAAACATCTGTAATTCTAGTCCCAGGGGGTCTGGTGCCCTCTTCTAGTCACTGAGGACACTGTAGGCATGTGACACACACATATGTGCAAGCAGAACACACATACACAGGAAATGAAAATAAAAATAAAATAAATCTTAAAAAGCTAGGCAGTGGTGCCACACACCTTTAATCCCAGCACTTGGGAGGTAGAGGCAGGTGGATCTCAGTGAGTTTGGGACCAGCCTGGTCAAGTTCCAGGAAAGCCAAGGCTACACAGAGAGACCCTGTCTCCAAAAACAAACAAACAAACAAACAAACAAACAAAAAATATTGTGCTAGCTGGGTGTGGTTTTGCAAGACTTAATCCCAGCACTCAGGAGGCAGAGGCAAGTAGGTCTCTGTGACTTGAAGGCCAGTCTGATCTACAAAGTGAGTTCCAGGTCAACCAGGACTACATAGTGAGACCCTGTCTCAAAAACAAAACAAAAGCCAATGAACCAATAAGCAAAAAAGATAGTGCTCTATAATAAATACATTTTCATTAACATATGCTTATATATTAAATAAAGTCCATTGGTTAAAATACTACAATCCCTGATTTCAATGGGAAGGTCAGGTTGCAGTTAAATCTGTGACAATATATTTAATATCAAAGGATACCTTAAAATGTCACTAATTCTTTCTTGTAAGCAGAAGCCCTCTCCACCCCACCCTACCTGATGCTAACTTCTGGGGCAGTTTGAATCCCTTTTCTTTCTTTCCTCCATGGTTTGCTTTCATGTGGATGCCAATCATTAGGCCATGCCTCTTTTTACTTCCTCTCATTATATCTAAATCTTTAAGTAGAGTCGAATTGTCTCATCTCCCAGGGGTCCAATTATGAAGTCAAAGCCTATTTAGCAAATGAAATGGAAGATTTTTTTTTGCTAATTTATTTCAACAGACATGAATAATGTATGTGGACACAGAGTTCCAAAAATTAGCAGCATGCTTTTTAAAAAGTAGTTTACAAATATTTATTTTTATTTTATTTGTATGTGTGTATGACTGAGTAGATGTATGTTCAGGCAAGTGCCCTGGAGTTATAGGTGGTTGTGAGTTGCTCAATGTGGGTACTAGGAACTGAACCTGGGTTCTCTGCAAGAGCAGCAAATATTCTTAAAAGCTGAGCCAACAGGTTTTGGAGTGATGGCTCTTCCAGAGGTCCTGAGTTCAATTCCCAGCAACCACATGGTGGCTCACAACCATCTATAATGAGATCTGGTGCCCTCTTCTGGCCTGCAGGTAGAACACTATATGCACAATAAAGAAATAAGTCTTAAAAAAAAAAAAAAAAAAAAAAAAGCTGAGCAAGCTCTCCAGTGCCAGCAACACACTTTTAGACTCCTTTCAACTTATTTAATCTTAGAGGGTCTGGCTGCTTAGTTGTAGTGGGAAAGGTAGCTTATACAACTCGTAGTCGAGAAATCAAATTACATACCAGAAATGAACAACACTGTGAAACAGAAACCCAGGGAAAAGTGTTCTGGAATTTGTATTTATCCAATATGTATGTATCTCTTACCCCTTTCCTAAGCAACTTACCTGAGAAGGCTCAGAGAATGTTCCTTTTATCTGGGCTTAGAAAAATGGAAATAGAGTGGAGAGATGACTTAGCAGGTAAGGACGCTTGCTGTTCTTTCTGAGACTGGGGATTGGTTCTCAGCATCTGCACGGTGGCTCACAAATGTCTGTTAACTCTGTTCCAGGAGACCGGTTGCCCTCTCCTGACCTCCATAGGCACCAGGCACATGAGTGAGTGGTGCACAGACATACATGTAAAATACTCACACACATAAAATAAAGATAAATAATTCTAAAAAAATAGAATTGGAAGGAAAGGGGGAATTCATGGTATTTTCCTATTGAAATGTGCTCTTTGGACCTGCTGGTAGAGATGATCATATCACAAGAAGTGGAGGCCACAATGCGACCTTAACAATGGAGGAAAAGTGGGCCTGACTCCCTCATGGGTTCATGGTTAAAGTAGAAATCGAAATAGTTGAGCCACAGAGAGCTTTGGTGTGGTTCCTGTGGGCACTGTGGGCCACATGGACAGCTCACTGAGGTTCTACTTAAATGATCAAACCAGAAAGAGAAGGAGGAGAGTCCTGTAAGTGCGTGAAGTCCTGACGTAAGCTAACACAACAAAAACAAAACAAACAAACAAACAAAAAAATAGGGCTTCTCACTTCTTTCCCATTTCTGAGTCTGGACCCTTTGAACAAAAGTCATCAGGTCTCCTGATGTCACTTAGAAACACAGACCAACTCTTACTGTCTTCCCCAAAGGGACACATACCTACTCACCATGGTAACTGAACCTGGGGAAAGAGAGAAAAGCAGACCTCCCAGGAATTGTAACTGGCTCTAACCCAAGGCTGATCTACCTGCGGAGCTTGAGGCTATTGTGGGACATCATTTAGGGTGGGACTTCGGAGAGCTAGGTGATTGCACGTGGGTTGATATGGTATGTGTGTAAATGTGTGTATGTGTACAAGTGGGTGCAAGTGTCCAGAGGTTGTCAGGTGTCATCCTCAGTTGTTGTCTGTCTTATTTTTTCTCTTTTATTTCTATTTCTTTGTTATGGTTATGAGTGTTCTGCCAGCATGTTCATATGTGCATCATGTACATGCCTGGTGCCTGGGGAGGTCAGAAGAAGGAGTCAGATCTCCTGGAATTAGAGTTACAGGCAGTTGTGAGCCATCACGTGAGTGCTGGGAACCAAACCCTCTGCAAGAGCAGCAAGTGCTCTCAACCGCTGAAGCATCTCTCCACCTTCTCCATCTTATTTTTTTGAGAGACGGTATCTCACTGAACTTGGAGCTCAGCTAGACTGGCTGGCCAGTGAGACCCAGGGGTGCTCCTGTCTCCTTTCCCCAGCCCTAGGACTAGGTCTTCGCTGCCAGACCTGCTTGACATGGAGGTGGGGAATCTAACCCAAGTCCTGGGATTTGTGCAGCAAGCCCTTTTCCCATTGAGGCATTTCTCCAGACCCTTGACAATCTTTTCACAGTGGGTCTTCAAATACATCCTGTGATTTTTTTTCCCCTAGTTTTTGACTTTTACAGTTGAAGTAGAGATATCCAGCTACTGACAGAAAAATACACATTGTTTCCTGACCTTAAATTTGTTAGTTGTGGTAGAAAGGGCTTAGTGGAAGTACTTAGTAATCCCCTTTCCTACTAAAATTATAAACTAAAGGGAGGTTCTGTTTGTTTGTTTGTTTGTTTTTTGAGACAGAGTCTTACTATGTAGCCCAGACTGGCTTTAAACTTCCTATATAGAAAACAGACTGGCCTTGAACTCGGGATCTGCCTATCTCTGCTTTCCAAGTGCTGGAATTAAAGGCATGTATACAAGTGGGTACAAGTATCCAGAGGTCAATGTCAGGTATCACCTGAGCTTTTCTAGGGAGTAGTACCTGGGTTGGTGGACTGAGTGAGGAAGAGCTTTTCTTGTGTAGGCTGGCATTATCCAGTTATCTGGGAGCCTGGGTAGAACTCTGTCTTTAGTAGAGCCCAGATACTTCACGCCCTTGCTCTTGAACCACAGAAATCCAGTCCTTGGATTGCATCAGATTCTTGAGTCCTTATGCTTCAGATTGAAAGTTATATATAAGGTTCCTTGGACCAAGAACCCTGAGTCTCCCACCTGTTGTGTGACCTTTCAGCCTCCATAACCACATAACCTAATTTTTATAACGAGTCCCTATCCTCCTTCACATCTATATCTCTATATAACACCCACTCTCACTTTGCCTAATACACTAAGAAAGAAGAATACCACAGAAATTGCAGATCTTCTCATGAATGTCCTCACTTTGAGCTTACAGCATCATTTAGTGGGCTGTTCAGGCTGTCACTGGGCCAGACCTGAGATAACCAAGGGAGTTAGGGAAGGGGAGTGGGTACCTTACCTCTGAAATGCTACCATTTCAGAAATAGTGAAATTTCTTTCACAGTCAGAATTCATGGTCCTGGAAACCAAGTTAATAAAGGTAGTTGTTCATTTTCAATGCAAAACATTTGTTTGCTTCATTGTCTTTGAATTTTTGCCACATTTTTTGTCTCCGTGTCTCTGGCTTGAAAGAATTAGTTTCTAACATGAACACGACAAGAGGGCTCCACTGGACTGGAAGTTGAAACTGTCACTTGATGGTTTATTTTTCATGTACCTGGCTTACTAGGGCAGAAAGGGGCTTTCAATTTGGCAAGGGTAATTGATTCTGATTATCAAAGGGAACTAGAGAGTGAGCCACAGAATGGAGCGAGGAGAGAACAGATCTGGAGAGAGCAGGCTTATAGGTTAAGAGTACTTTTACAGTAGTCCTGGGACCCAGATGGTGGCTGACAACCAACTGTAACTCCAGTTCTAAGGGATTCCACACCCTCCTTTGACTTCCTCAGATACCAGGCACACATATGGTACACATACATAAATGCAGATAAAACATTCATACACATTAATAAATGAATCTGAAAAAAATGTTTAAAAGGGAATGTATCTGGAACACAGGTGATCTTCTGGGGCATTCTCTAAGAACGGCATATCTAACAATGTCATGTAAGGGAAGATGGCAGCCACCCTATAAAGGTAAGACCCCTCAGAAATGGAGTGTGGAGTCATCTAGTGGATAAAAGATCCTGTGATGCAGGCTGAGACAGGAAGCAGATATGGACAGGGGTGAAGTGGTATTCTACAGTTTGTGTCCACTTGCAAGAATGAGGAGTCTTGAGGTTATTGTGTTGCATGTAAACTGTAGATATGTAGTTGTCTGTTTTGAGTTATGCCACTTCATGTTTTTTATCATTTCATTCTGTTTAATACAAGGTGGTTTAGTTACTGATGCTGATGTTTTCAAATAGCATTTCATTCAATTTTTCTAGACCATGAATTAACTGAGATGTTCTGTTTGGCAAGGTATGTGAGCTAGATTGCTCCTTTCCAATAAATTTTTTTTTCAATTATATTAACTAGAGGAAGCCAGACATGTAGCTGATGCCTATAGTTCTTGCACTGGAGAAGCTAAAGAAGGAGAATCCCCACAGGCTTGAGGTCAGCTAACACAGTTCCAAGACAGCCTGGGCTGCAGAGTGAGGTCCTATCTCAAACAAGCAAACTGACCCAGACTAGTCACTTCCATTACTTCTAACCGAAGAATACTGCTGGACTAGATATGGACACCTGCAAGTGGGTTTCAAACAAAAGGTCTTGAGAATGTGAAATATCTGGAACTGGTCATCAGGCTGGATAAGCCTCAGCCTTGGTTATTTTTCTGTT
This sequence comes from Peromyscus maniculatus bairdii, assembly GCF_049852395.1. NCBI lineage: Eukaryota > Metazoa > Chordata > Mammalia > Rodentia > Cricetidae > Peromyscus > Peromyscus maniculatus. Next base: position 107,529,906 of record NC_134854.1, read on the forward strand.
GTTGTAATAAAACACCCTGACAAGAGCAATTTAAGGGAAGATGGGCTTGTTTTGGTTCACAATTTGAGAGTATAGTCCATCATGGTAGGTAAGTTCTGGTGGCAGGAGCTTCAGACTAGTCACATGACATCCATAGTCACGAGCAGAGAGAAATGAATGCATGCATGTTTGCTTTATTGTTCTCTATTTGATTTTTCTACTCTTAACCAGTTCTGGACCTCCTGCCTAGGGAATGGTGCCGCACACAGTGGGCAGGGTCTTCCTGCATTAACTAACGAGACAGTCTCTCACAAACAAGCAAGCATACAGGTATTAATGTCTCTCTGTTCTTGACTGTGGATGTGGTGTGACCTGCTGCCTTGACTTTCCTGCTGTGATGGACTGTAAACAGGTTGGGACTGTGAGCTAAAATAAACCCTTTCTTCCTAAATTGCTTTTTTCGAAGTAGTTTACCACAGTAGCAGAGATGAAATTAGAGCAAATAGTAACTTACTGAATACTTCATTTTGCCTTCACTGGCTTATCATGTATTTCCTTTATGTTTTTATTTCTAAATTTTCTGGCCCTTTACCATATTTTTCTGTGTATTTATCTGCTCATCTATTTTTCCAAACACATAGGTATGCACACATATATAGCAAAATTTTCTATATATGCCATATATAATTATCATTTTTTTGGAGTTATTTCTTTAGCCATTGGTGGCAATGATTCATCCTGTGAGGGTCTGGCACCTGGAGTCAACTGCAAGTTATAATCGGTTTCCCTCTACCCACACAAACACCAGGAGGTGCATTTCACTTTCTGCCTATCTGATGCCTCCAGGTAGGGAGAGGAAGTCAAAAGTTCTCCAGTAGGTAGACAGCTATAGGAACTCCAAGGGAAGCCAAATTTATTCCAGCATTCTATTTATCATCTTCTGACCAGTCAATTCAATATGGACTTTGTTCATTTAATTTGACAATGTTTACTGAGCATCTCCTTAAACGCCAGAGGCTGTTCCAGATACTAGGCATACTTGTGGCTTTTTCTCGGGGAGACAGGAACACATGTCTATCTGTGACGGTTTAAACTAGAAATGTCTCATTCAATGTTTCAGTCAGTTGAATACTTGGTTCCCAATTGGTTATGCCTTTAGGTTTTGGAGGTGCAGCCTTGATGCTTAGAAGCCTGTCATGAATGGTGGGAGTGGAGTGGGCATGTGCCTTTACCTGCTAAGCCATTTTGCTGACCCTCTTTTTAAATTTTTTTTTGACAGGGCCTCTCTATGTCACCCTGGCTGTCTTGAAACTCCCTATGTAGACTAGGCTGGCCTTGAACTCACAGAGATCCAATTGCCTCTACCTCCCAATTGCTGGGATTAAAGGCATGTGCCATACTACCGGGCTACCTCCCATTCTTCTCCGCCTCCTCCTCCCTCAATAAGGACAATTTAGGAGAATTGGTTCTCTCCTTCCACCTTTATATGGGTTCTTAGGATCGAACTCAGACGCTGTAGATGCCTTATCCGTAGAACCATCTTGCCAGCCCTGCAGGGGCCTCTTAACCTCTTTTTATAGGCACTCCTTCTCACACCACTGCATGTGGTAAAGTCAGATCCCAGTTCCTGTTTTGGACGCCAGCGTCCATTAAAAAAAATTCACTTATTTCCTTACACTTCACAACTGCTGGGTTCAGGTGCCAGCTGTGGACTGTCACTTAAGGCGCTAACCCTTTAAAAATCTGTAATTTGCAAATGTGATTATTATGGACTTATCCTAGGATTTGAGGGCGAAAAACAAAAAAATCAGGGGTGAATTGAGCAGGAAGTGCCCTAGCGCCCCCAGAAGAGCCCGGTCTAGGTTTATTGTGAGCATACAGTACAATAAGCAAGGTCTGGTGACGAAAAAGGACGTAGCAAGTCGCGGTCCTCCTCTGCCGCGGCTTTCTTGCGCGCCCCGCGGGGCGTCCCTAGCAACGCGCGCGCTCACTCGCAGCCCCGCCCAGCCTGTGGCGGTGGCGACAAGTGCGCCTGCGCACGTCCGCAACCGCCAGTCAATTCGCTTCTCCTCCACGCCCCGCCCCCTCCTCTCTCCTCCTCCTCCCACAGCCGCCCGGAGCGCGAAGCCAACATGGAGCCGGAGGACCTGCCGTGGCCGGGCGAGCTGGAGGAGGAGGAGGTGGAGGAGGTGGAGAACGCGTCGGTGGCGGCGACCGAGGAAACCGAGGAGGTCCATTCCTCTGAGGAGACTGTGAGGTTGGAAGAGGAAGAATTAGAAGAGGCGGGGCCCGAGGTGGATTTGGATGATTTGGATTTTAACAGCGAGTTTCAGCCGCGAGAGAGCACGGATGAAGAGGAGGACGAGATGGCTAAGGCCTGGCTGCAGGCTCACCCTGTCCACGCTGGCAGGGCTTTCCCTCTGCCCCCGCCCCCGCGGTACCTGTACGCGCCTGTGAAGCAAGTGAGCGACGCTGAGGTGGGTAGCGGCACTTGTAGCAAGGAGCGGGGCTGTGGGGAGGAGCGGGGCTGCGGGGAGGAGCGGGGCTGTGGGGAGGAGCGGGGCTGCGGGGAGGAGCGGAGCTGTGGGGAGGAGCGGGGCTGAGGCCCAAGCGCCAGTCGAGGTGTTTGAACTCCTGAAATTGCTCCAGGATCTCGGGGCCTGCTCGCTGCGGGTCGCCATGCCTACGGAGACCCCTGCTTGTAGGGCTGGCAAACTCTTCGCAGTCTCGGGTTCTTCCTGGCAATGACATCTCTGGTGTCTTTCCCGCCTCTTAGTGAGTCCTGGTTTTTCTGAACTAGGACAGATACGACAGATGCGCAGGGAGCTGGTACTCCCAGAGCGTTCAATTAGAAAGGCCTTTTGGGCAGAAGGTGGGAGCTGGCGAGGGAGCTTGGGGAATAGCTAGCAAGTGGAGAGACATTTGGCACCTTAGTTTTATTGAAGTGCAAGAACCCCCGCCCCCGAAGAATTAGTGTAGGCTATGGACTCTGCATGGGCTGCCTTGATAAGCTCCCCGCCTGTTTATAGCAATTTCCTGCATTTGTAGCAATTAATGGGTCCCCAACCAGTGGCAGGAACTTGGAAGGGAAGTGATTCAGCTCTAGTTTGGAATATTAGAAAGCACCTAGTCAAGACTAAATGGAGAAAGACCGAGTTTACAGAGGTCCTGCCAAGATTTTTAAAACTTAACCATGTTCTTAATTTAATGCTTTTTAGCTGTCAGGAACTGCGCTGTTGTTGTTCAATACGGCCACGTGTAGTTCTTGACATGTTAACTAGTTAGTAATATATGGAATTAGAAGGGCTGGGGAGGCATTTAGGTGTTAGAGGTCTTGCCTAGTGTGTGCAAGGCCCTGAGTTCAAGCCCTAATACTTGGGGGGAAAGAATTACTAAAATTAGGAATTCAGTGGCCCTGTTTAATCATTTTACAAGTGCTTGATAGCCATGCTTAGTCAGTGGCTGTTACTTTGGACATAGAAGTTACAGAACAATTCCATCATCACAGTGATACTACAGACTGTGATTGGTAAAGAGCCTGCTGGATATTTTAGGGAGCGTTTAATTCATTCAGCTTAGACTTTAAGCATTCACCTTGTGCCACACATTGTACTTGATGCTAAGGAAATTTTGATGACCCAAACCCCTGCCTTCCTGATGTTCCCACTTTAAAGAGGGAGGCAGATAAAATTCACATGGTCTCATAAGGAATAATGGTGTATGCTAAAGTGCTATGAATGCAGAAAAATAGGTAACCTGGACTTGTCCGTGAAGGTTGGCGAGTTGCCTTGAAGACTGTAAGGCTAATTAAGCAAGGGTTTCAAAAAAAAAAAAAAAAAAAAAGCCTAGATGAGGAAAAGCACTGTTAGCAAGAGTGTGACACTTTCACATCTTACATGTTTTGATTTTTTTGTAGGACTAGGGTTGAACCCCAGCCTTTGGGCATTCTAGGCAAACATTCTCCCTACCACTAGGCCGCATCATTTAAAGCATGACATTTCAAGGAATTGAAGGCCAGCAGGTTGAGTCTGGACTACAAGGCTTTATGTGTTATGCCAGGGATTTCAAGGATTTGTCCCTGGAGTTTTGGGGAGTCCATAAAATGTTTTAAAGGAGATGTTTATGATTAGATTTGTATTTCAGCAAGATAACAAGTTGTGTAGATAACTGTGCTAGTAGGGGAAGATTAGAGCATTCTGAATAAATGAGGGACACTAGTTAGAGGGTCGTTGCAATACTGTCAGGCAAAAAGTTTCTAGAATAAGGAAATGAGCAGGGTGCGATGATATATGCTTTTTAATTCCAGCATTTAGAGCAGTGGTTCTCAACCTTCCTAATGCTGTGGCCCCCAACCAGAAAGTTATTTCATTGCAACTTCATAACTAATTTTTCTACTGTTATGAATTGTAATGTAAATGCAAGATATCTGATATTCAACCCCCCAAAGGGGTCAAGACCCACAGGTTGAGAATCACTGATTTAGAGGCAAGGGCAAGTGGGTCTCTTGAATTCCAGGCTGGCCTAGTCTACGTAGAACATGGAAGTGTTGATGGGACTAGGGAGAAGTAGGCTGTTTCAAGTGATGTTTGTCATGCCAGGGACAGTGTTGACAGACTGGTGACCTGGTGCTGTGAGTGAATTCACCCAGACAAAAAGGCAGAAGTAGAAAGTTTAGGCTCTTGAATGGGAGGCTCTTTTGGCATTGTCTCAGTGTCATGGAGTCTTCTCTGGTGGGGTCCTTGGGTGTTTCTTTTTTTGTGACTGGTTATCTCTGCAGGGTCAACTTTCTGATGGTCTGGTGTGCTCATCAAAGAGTGGAGACAGTGGTGTTAGCAATGCCCCGAGACAGATTGCAGCAGGGCTTGTTAAACTAGCTCTTTCTGAAGGCAGCAGGGCCTTTGCTTTGAGGCCCAAACAGCCTTGCTCTGAGATTAGAATGGCTTGGCACAACCACCCATCCCAGAACAGCATTGACACTTAGAAAGCAAAGTCATCACTCTTAGTAATGGATTGTTTGTGAAGGGTAGTGTCCTGGTGTTAGCTTAGTGAGTAAACGCTTGTGCTCGTCTTGAGATGTGGCCAGGTCAGCTTTGAGCTGGTGATGATGAACTGGCTGGATGGGTACTAAGAAAGATTACAGAAGTCGTCTGGGCCAGAAATTTTAGGTACTACATTAGCTACATCTAGACCATAATGAAGCTATACTTTTGAATTAGGTCTTCTAACTTACTTTGTTCTGACTTCTTATTTGAATAACTATGAATATTTAAATTTATTTCTTTAGGCCTAATGGAGGAATTTTTAAATTAGCTCACTTTATAACTCTTACCATACCTAATATGAGAAAATTGTTTTCCTGGTTTACAGTGACCTATATAATTCTAGTTTCAGTGCTTCTTAGAGCTTGGGTTGTCTTTCTCCTTCCCTGGAAGTTTTGTTTTGTTTTTGAGACAGGGTCTCACTATGTAGCCCTGGCTGGCCTGGAACTTGCTACGTTGATCAAGATGACTTTGAACTGTGACTGCCTCTGCTTCCCAAGTGTTGGGAAGAAAGGTGTAGTCGTCACATCCAGTCCTGCTTTTTCTTTTCTTGTATCAGTTACTTACATTAGAGAATATGGGAAGGTGTAGACGGCTCACTTTTAGTTTGTTTTATGAAGTTGGGAATTGTGAATCCTGACCTTGATGCATGTTAGGCAAACTCTGCCTCTGAGCTATAGCCCTCCTCCCCCAGGTCCACCCCTACACACACACACACACACACACACACACACACACACACACAGGCTTTGACTATGTAGCCCTGGTTGTTCTGAAACTCCCTATGTAGTAGACTGGGCTAGCCTTGAACTCAGAGATTCATCTGCTTCCGCCTCCCAAGTGCTGAGATTAAAGGTGTGTGCCACTCTGCCCCACTCCTCCAGGTTTTTTAAGATGTGTTCATTGTGTAGTACTCAATTCCTCTGTCATCTATCTCTTGCTAAGTAGTAAGATTTTTATAATAAGTTTGTTTTATGTGTGTGTATATGTATGTGGTGTAGTGTTTGTGTGCACATATGCATGTGTGTATGGGTACATATGGATTGCTTCCCACCTTATTTATTTAATTTGACCAGCCTGATCTACATAGTGATCTTTATAGAGACCCACCTACCTCTGCCTCCAGAGTGTTGGGATTAAAGGTGTGTACCACCACACCTTCCATCTTAACTTTTGAGATAGGATCTGCCACTGAACTTGTAGCTCACTGGACTAGGTCAGGCTGTCCCACCAGCATGTTCCAGGGATCTTCTTGTCTTCCTCCAACAGAGCAGGGGCTGAGGATTGAATGCAGATGGACTCGGTTTTCCCCCTTTATGTTGGGATTGAACTCAGGTCACCAGGCTTTACAGGTGGAGCCAGCTCTGTCCCCCCCCCCCCCACTGCTCTCTAAGGACTTGGTTGAGGAGTGAGGGATTCAGAGCCTCTGCTCCTTTGTTTTCCTGCTGGACCTGCGCATCTTTCAGCGTACAAGAATTCAAACACCTGTCCTGGAAGCTTGCATTTGGAAGGAAAATATTTATTTTTGGGAGACTGTAATGTTCATGGGTTGTTGCACTAGAGATTCTTGGTTTTTGACTTTTAACGGAGTCATGAACCCAGCTTGCAAATTTTTCTAAGTTTCCTGTCAGCCCCTCCTCCCTCTGCTCTTACCCTCCAACTTCCATCTAGTGCGCAGCATCTCTTCTGATAGCAGGTGGCCGTGTTTTCAGAAGAAAGAACACATGGTCAGAGCCTTTTGCCTGGTCTGTGGTATTCCATTCCATTTGTATGAAAGGTGCTGGATTGAATATTTTCTATGCCCTGGAACAGATGAGTTGTGTAGAAATGTTTCTCTAATGTTTGAGCCATACCAGAAGCAAAATTATGGTGTTTCCAGGTTCCTCTCAGGTGTGGTCTATATACATACTCATGTTTCTTGGGTTAGTTTTGATAATTTATGATTTTCCTAGAAAGTCCTTCATTTCAGCAATGGCTATAGTTCATTAGAATAGAGTGCTGTAGTTTTTTTTTTTTTATTTTTTGTGGCAATTTTCATTTCTCAGTCTTAGTTTTGTGTACTTTTCTTTTGATCCACCACTGTAGAGGTTTATCTACTTTTCATCTGAGGAAACAGCTCATTTTTGGGAAAAAGCCCATTTTTTTTCCGTTTTAGGTTGTTAACAATGCTACTGCTCTAAACAGAGGTGTTGTTGTGTGGGCATGTGAGTTCATTTCTCTTGGGTATGTATCTGGTAGTGGGATTGCTGGACATTTGGCAGTTCTGTCTCCAGCCATTTAAGGGCCTGCCAGGTTGTTTTCCAGTGTGCCTGGGCCGCTTTACATTCTCGCCAGCACTGTACGAGACCTCCTGTTCACCATGTCTGACTGATGGTGAATGTATTTTTTTGTGCTTATCGATTTACTCTATAGAGCTGTCGTCCATTTAGAGCCCTTGCCCTTTCTTTATTTGGGCTTTATCTGTCTCCTGTTGGGTTTTCAATGAGAAACTCAGGGCCTTGCCTGTGTCCCTTGAGCTCTCAGCTAAGGTAATAACTAGGCCGCATCCTGCTTAGCTTCCAGGACGAGCAGAGATCGGGCACGTGCAGGGTGGTATGATACAAACTACTGGGGACCTTTATCTGTTTCCACAATCAGATGGTTTTCCTACTGCTGAGGTGTATGAATTCTGTGTCATTTTATCTATTTTAGTACACTTTTTAGATTTATTTATTTTTATTTTATGTGCATGAATGTTCGCTGCTGTGTATATTTGCACCACTTGTGTGCTTGGTGCCTGTGAGGTAAGAAGACTGGGCAGATCCCTTGACTGGACGGAGTCATAGGTGATTGGGAGCCTCCATGTGGGTGCTGGGAACTGAACACTGGGTCCTCTGCAAGAGCAGCCAGTGCTTTTAACCACCGAGCCATCTCTCCAGCCCCTGTATATTTATTTATTTAGAAGCAAGGTCTCTCTGTGTAGTCCTGGGTGTCTTGGAACTCACTATGTGGACCAGACTGACTTTGAACTCACGGCGAAACAGATTAGATACAGAGTTTGCAAAGACTGCAGATATTTTCTCCCATTCTTTGTGTTCTTCTTCTTCCTCCTCTCCTGTTTCTGTCCCTTCTCCTTCCCTCTGCTGTCTGGTCCCTCTTGTCTTTTCTCTCTCTTTTTGCCCTGTGCTCGATAGTGCACTAAGGGTCTCAGAGTGTCAGGCAAGTGCTCTTCCCTGAGCATCACCTGGGCAGCTTCCCTTCTCACTTGGTGGTCTCCTTTGCTGTGCAGCTTCTTAGTTTGCTACAGTTCCATCTCTTCAGTTTGTGCCCTGAGCTTGTGGTGTGATATGCAAGACATTGCCAAGACCAGACTCAAAGAGCTTTTCCCTGCTTTTCTTGTTTTATGACTTTAGTTTTTACATTAAAAAAATTCATTTTATTTTTCATGTGTAGTTGAAATTAAGAAATAATAACACCTAGCTTTTTCTTTCTTAAAATTGCTTAGACTGTTTGGATCTTTTGTGGTTCCGGATGGATATTGGGATATTTTGGTTTTAAATTTTCATGAAGAATGCCACTGGAATTTGATAGAGATTCTATTGACTTTGTGTATTGCTTTGGGCAGTATGGACATGTTAACAATATTAATTCTTATAATCCCCAAACATGGGCTGTCTGTTTATTTGTACTTTTTTCTTTTTCCCCTCTCTTGAGAGGATTTCATTGTATAGCTTGGCTTGGCTGGCCTGGAACTTAACTATATAGATCAGGCTCGTGTGTGTCATCATGCCTGGCCGTTGGTGCTTTTTTCAATATCTTTCATTAGAATCTTATACTCTTTAGGATACAAGTCTTAAGTGTTTACTTATGTATAACTGACTTTTTTGTTTTTGTTTTTGTTTTTCTGAGACAGTGTGTCTCTGTAATATCCTTGACTATCTGGGAACTCACTTTGTAGACCAGGCTGGCCTGGAACTCACAGAGATCTGCTGCCTCTGCATCTTAAATACTGGAATTATAGGCATGTGCCACCATGCCCAGCTGACTTTTTTAAATCTTTACTTATTTATTTATTTATTTATTTATTTATTTATTTATTTATTTATTTATTTATTTATTTATTTATTTATTTATATTTGTGAGGTGGGGTCTGGAACTTGCTATAGCCCAGGCATGTGCCACTATGCCCAGCTGACTTTTTAAAATTTTTATTTATGTATTTATGTATTTATGTATGTATGTATTTATTTATTTTTATTTGTGAGGTGGGGTCTGGAACTTGCTATAGCCCAGGCTGGCCTTGAACTCTAAGCCCTCCCTCTGCCAAAGCTGAGATTACTGGCTGCTGATTGATTTTTGATGCTATATTAATGAAACTTTTTTCTCATTTTTTCTTTGGATAGCTACTTGTATACACAAATGTAACTGATTTTGTGTGTGTGATATGTATATACTTTTTTTTTTTTTTTTTTTGGTTTTTGGTTTTTCGAGACAGGGTTTCTCTGTGTAGCTTTGTGCCTCTCCTGGAACTCACTTGGTAGCCCAGGCTGGCCTTGAACTCACAGAGATCCGCCTGGCTCTGCCTCCGAGTGCTGGGATTAAAGGCGTGCGCCACCACCGCCCGGCGTATATACATTTTCATGTATGTATGCATGCATGTATATATGCAAATGTGTGGAGGCCAGTGGTCAGCTCTCCTCAGTTACTGTCTACCTTATTATTTAGTAAATTTTTTTAGACTTATTTATTTTGTTTCTTATGTATGAATGCTTTGCTTGCATGTATATCTGTACATCTGGTGCCCACAGAGTTCAGAGAGGGTGTTGTAACTGGAGTTACAGATGGTTGTGAGCTGCCCTGTGGGTGCTGGGAACCAAACCTGGATCCTCTGCTCTAACAAGTGCTCTTTACTGTTGAGCCATCTCTCCAGTCCCCCACCTTTTAAGACAGTTTCTCACTGGGCCTGGAACTCACTGATTTAGCTAGACTGTCTGGCCAGTGAGATTTGGGGATTCCTTTCCATGCTCTACCCCCATCCCCATTCTGGGATCACAGATGCGTGGCTTTTACATGGTGCTGAGGAACCTCAAATTAGGTTCTAATGTTTAATGGAAAGTGCTTTACCAGCTGTGCCATCTCCCCAGCCCTGTAACCAATCTTCTTCTCATGTTGATTTTGCAGTTTTAATGAATTAGTTTATTCTAGCAACTTGTGTGGTGTGTATTTGTTTGTTTGTGTGTGTGTGTGTGTGTGTGTGTGTGTATGCACAAATGAATGTGTGTTTGTCTCTCTGTAGTTTTTGAGGGTTTGTATATATAAGATTATCTCAGCTGTCTTCCTTTCAATCTGTATGCCTCTTTCCTTTTCCTGACAGCTCTGGTTAGGACTTCTACTTTTTTGTTGAAGAGAACTGGCAAGAGAAGGCACCCTTTCCTTGTTCTAAAACCTTAGAGGAATTATTTTCTTTAGGTCTTTCATATTGAGTATGATATTTGAGTGGGCCTTTCACATCATAGACTTTATTCTAAGGTAGTGTTCTTCTATTCCTAGTTGGTTTTTTTTTTTTTTTTTTTTTTAAATCATGAAACAGTGCTTGCCTTTGTCAAGGACTTTTTCTATTTTAATTGAGGTGATCATGTGTCTTTTATCCTTCCTTCTGTTAATGTGATGTATTTATTATATTGATAAATTTTTCTGTGTGGATCATTCTTGTATTGCAGGAATAAATCCTGTTAGTCTTGTCATATAATACTCTTAATATGTTGCTGGGTTTTGTTTGCTATTATTTTGTTGAGAATTTTTACATCAATATTCATTAGGGATATTGGTCTAAAGTTTTCTTTCCTTTTAGCATCCTTCCTTGTTTGGCTTTGGTGTCAAGACAATGGTGGCTTCATAGAATAATATAGCAGGATTCCTTCCACCTTTGGGGGATGGGGAGAGTTTTAGGATGACTTATGTTAATTCTTTAAATGTTTGGTAGAATTCTCCAGTGAAGCTATTTGATCCTGGATTTTTCTTTTGTGGTGATATTTTTGAGTAATTCACTTTCTTTGTTGTTGGTCTGCTCACATTTTAAAAAGTATTTGTTGTTTTTTTTTTTAGGTTCTGTTTTTTTGTTTTTGTTTTTATTTTTGAGACAGGGTCTCTGTGTAGCCCTGGCTGGCCTGAAACTCACAGATCTGAATGCCTCTGATGAGATTAACGGCATATACCACCACAGCCTGGCTCATTGTTTTTGAAATAGAGATTGCTTGTATAGTCCAGGCCGACCTTGAACTTGCAATCTTTCTTTGCCTCCTAAGTGATTGTAAGTATTGATGGTAAATATTGTTTATTGAGTATACTTCAGGGAATCACAGAACTGGGCATTGACCATTATAGAGTACTACCTTCAGCTCACAGAGTGGCAATTTTTTTTTTTTCTTGCAGCATTGACTGAGGTTTGGGACTTGCATAATATAGGAGACAAGCTTCCTACCTGTGAGTCCACTGTGTGAGTCTGTGGGCGACCAGCTACGACCTGCTCCCACCTTTCAAAGGATTCTTGGTTGGAAGAGAGAGGAATGAGGAAATATTAGGTAGAAAGATAGACCTAGATGACGAGGAGAAAGACAGAGAGACATAGGATAGCTTAGGGAGGGCCCTGGGTCAATACCCAGCTGCTGCTCAGAGCTTTATTCAAAAGGGCTTTTTATAATATGCCAAGTGGAGAGGCAAGAGACCTTCCGCTTGCAAGATGAAAGCACAACCATACAGCCAAGTGTAGACCCTTCCAAACAACTGGTAAACACGCCCCTGGCAAAATCATCCTATTCTGCAGGCCTGCTGGGTAAAAGCAAGCTCAGATTCTCTGACCCTGAGTAATTTTGGCTCCCACAGTCTACCACAGCTCCATTGCCCATTTTTCCTTTCTTTTACCTAGAGTTCCCATAATAATATGGAGTCAGGTTGATCATGTTTATAAGTCCCTTAGATTCTGTTGACTTTTACTTATTTATTTTTGTACATTTTTCGCTGCTCAGATGTGGTTGTTTCAGATGAACTGACTTTTTTTCTGTTCAAATCTGCAGCTAAACCCTTCTAGTGAAATTTTTTCAATTCACTTAATTTATTTTTCATCCCCAAAATTTGTTACTTAAATTTTTTGTGTGTGTGCATGTACATGTGCATGTTTATGTATTTGTGGGTACATGTGTGCATGCAGATTTGTGTGCCTGTGTGTGTCCCTGTGTGGAGTCAGAGGACAGACTTGCATGTTGTTCCTGTGAAAAGCTATCTACCTCCTTTAAGGCAGGGTCTCGTACTGGCTTGAAGCAGCTACTTTCTTTTCTTAATGTGGATAATAGAAATTGAATCCAGATCCTTGTGCTCACAAGGCAGGTTCTTTACTGACCGAGCTCCCTCTCCAACCCTCTAGGCTTTGTCACTTTTTAAAATCATTATGTCTCTGTTGATATTTTCATTTTCTTCTGACATTGTCTTCCTGACTTTAATTGTTCACCTTAGCTTATTGCGCATGCTTTAAAAAGTAGGTTTTAAAATTTTTTCTCTATGTGTATGTGTGTGTGCATGCAAATGCATGAGTGCACACACATTTGAGCACAGGTGACCATGAGGCCAGAAGAATATGTAGAATCCCCAGGATCTGGAGTTACATTACAGGTGATTGATGTTAGCATCCTTCAACATATGGATACTGGGAATTGAATTTAGGTCCATTGGAAGAATAGCAAGCACTGAACAGCTGAAACAACTCTCCATCCAGTTCTATTTAATCTCTTGCACTTGGTGTTTGTGTGCATATATGTGCCTTCACATGTTCACACTCTTGTGTGTGTAGGTCAGAGGATAATGTAGGAAAATCAGCTTCCTTCTTTATTATATGGGTATGGGTACCAGGATTGAGCAGTGTGTTGGTCAAGCTAACTGAAAGTGCCTTTACCTACTGAGTTATCTTACCACCTTATTTATTTAGAGAAGGGTATCATGTAGCCTAGGCTAGCTTCAAATCACTAGCTGAGGAAGACTTTGAACTAGTGTTTCTCTTGCTACCACATCCTGAGTACTGGGACTATAGGACTGTATCACCACACTTGGGGTGTTGATATGGTGCTGGAGGTTGAACCCAGGGCTTTGTATATACTAGGCAAGCACTCTTCCAACTGAGCAACCTCTACAGTTTCTACTCTAATTTTTAGTGCCCTGTTTGTTATTTAGCCCTGCTGACTTTTGTTAATTTCTTGTAAACTCAAATTTGCACTCATTTTACAGCTTCTCTCCTCTTCCTTGTTAATTGGTAGTAGATTAGCTGTTTTGCTTCTAGACAGAAATCAGTAACGTGAATTTAGATCTTTTGGATTCTCTTTCCTCCTGGCTGATGCAGAGTTTTTGTTTGTTTTTTAACTTTCTTTAATTTATTCTTTGTGTCTTTCACATAATGCATCTTGATCACCTTCATTTCCCATCCCTTTATATTCACCCTCTGCCCTTGCAACCTCCCCCCTAAAATAAAATTTAAAGAAAAAAAATTTTTAAAAAAGGGAAAATCTCATCATGGAAGCTGTAGTGTGACACAGTGAGTCACACAGTAAACCCTTTGTCCATATATTTTTACTTGCAAGTGTTCATTGCAAAGAGTCACTGGTCTGGATCGAGGCCTCTGGCTTCTGCTACACTGTCAGTGCAGGGTCCTCACTGGGACTCCTTGGTTGTCCTGCTGTTGTGTTGTGGAGATCCTGCAGCTTTGGGTCTGGTCCCTTCACATCCTCCACCACATCACAGATGGGGTGGCTGTTAGGGTGGGCCAACTCATAACAACCCTGGTTCTGGGCCTGAGTAGTTGCAGGGTTGTAGTCTGCCAGCTCTCCCCTGTCCTCACCACCAGGGGGAGCTCTCCTGCACTGCCCTGGCTAGGTCACCCCTTACAGAGATGAGCTAGAGAAGGGGCCAGTTCTCCTGCTTTCACGCCCTTAGGGTCTGCTCTTCCACACCTACACCTTCAGGCCCAGCTCTACCGTGTTGTCCAGGTGAGGTGCAGGGGCCACTCTCTGAGTGCTGTAGCTGGTAAGGGAGAGGGTCAGAACCCTTGCCCACCACAGGAGGCAGGGATGGGGGCGCAGCTTTCTCTCGCCCTTACCATCACATGGCAGACAGGGGTGTGGCCAGCTCTCCCACTCTCACACCCTCAGGACCAGCTCATCCATGCCTCTGCCAACAGGGTCAGCTCTCCTGTGCTGCCCAGGTGAGGTGCAGGGCCTGCTGTCCTGAGTGCTGCCGTTGGTGTGGGGCAGGAGCAGCTCTCCTGATCTTACGACCTCAGGCTCTAGGGGTGGGGGAATCTCTTCCTCTTAATGCCACCATATGGCACATGAGGGGTGGAGCTAGATCTCTAATGCTCACTCCCTGGGCAGCTAACCTGCCCCCCCTCCCCGCCCCCAACAGCGCAACTGTGCTTCCCAGACAAGGCACAGGCCTGCTTTCCTGAGTGTTGCAGCTGGTAAGGGGGGGGGGCACAACAGCTGGAGTAGTAGGGGCAAAGGGGGGGCGTCTCCCCTCGCTCCCACCACCACACACTGATGAGGGAGGCAGTAACAGTTTCATCTCTCTCACTCCCTCAGGGCTGGCTCACCCGCAACCCTGTCTACAGGGCCAGTTCTCCCTAGTGCTGCAGGTGTTGAGGGGTGAGGGGAGGGGACATCTTTCCCTCAGGCCACCACATGGCAGACAAGAGGAGTGTGACCTGCCCATGCCTCTGCAAACAGGGTCAGTTCTGTTGTGCTGCCCAGGTGAGATATGGGGCCCTCTCTCCTGAATGTTGCAGCTAGTGAGAGGCAGGACCAGCTCTATATAGCCCTATCCTCTCTGCCTTTGGTGGTATCAGGAGCCTCAGACATCAACACAGACCATAGCTAAATCAGTGCCATGAACACAGACATTGGCCTCAGCAGCAGCCCAGGCCCAGACATCATCATTGATAAGCCAGAGTAACTATTCCAAGTCCAGCTTTGTGAGCAAATGTATTTATCAAACTTACAGGAGGAGCATGAGATCAGAGAGGGTCATATGAAGAGTACTCAAGGCCCTTAAGAAGGAGTACACTCAGATGTACTTTGGGTATTCTCTTATTTTAATTGTTAGATTAGGTCATATATATTTTTCCTACTGCACATGTCCCTTCCCATAATGCGTCTGATTTGATTCATATGCATGCCCAATTATACATAGGCTTCTTCAATAAACGGCATTCGGCATTTAAAAGATAAGATCTTGAAGATAAAGATTTATAAATTATATATCTGTTTAAAACCTTAAAAAATTATACATAGGCATAAGATTATAAATAGCAATTTTCCAAAAAAATTCACTGGAACAACATGGTTTGTCTTAGTGTACATGCACTCCAAACCAGTACAGGCCAGATTAGCCTTTCTCTTCTTTCTGTCCAGATACATTGGGATTATTCTTGAAATGGTCTAATTTGATTGTTGTTGTGTCAGAGAAACTATGCTATTGTTCAGAGTGAAGTGTACATGAAGCCCAGTGTAGGTGGAGAGTGGAGGGGTTCTGAGGTTGTTAGCTACATTGTTTGGAGAGGGATGTGTGTCTATAGTACATGCATGTGAAGGAACAGGCTGTCAAGTGCATTATTACAAGGGTGTGTGTGTACATAATCCAAACTAGATAGGGTCCCAAGCCACTAAACTGTTTCCTATGTTTGCTTGCCTTATAATGCCTTTCCTATAGGAAGGTCAACAGGCCCAGTCTTGAGAGTCTCTTGTGGGTAGTTACAGCTGCTTCTGATGAAGCTGGTAATGCTGTTATGCTTAGAGAATAGCATTTTATAGCAACATTAAAGCATTTTATAGAGTGAAAAGTGTATTCGAGCATGGTTAATTTTGTATTGTACAGTCCCAGCATTATTCAGCTTAAGTATGCTTTGATTTTCAGGTTGTTCCACTGACTTGCCATGTGTGGCAGGAGTCTTCATATCAAGACAATTCTAGAGCAGAGTTTTCCAACCCCAGTACAGTGCCACTGGAAACAACAGTCCAGTGGGATCCTGGGGAGGATCAGGTACGTCTGCAGCAAACTCTTTCTTTTTACCAGCCACAGAGAAATGCTATAATATGAAGAATGTGAAAATGTGAATTACTTTACTATTTCAGTGTTCTAATAGGGCTACATAATTTTATGTACACCAGAAAGCTTGTCCCTGCTTTTTTGATCTCAATAGTCTACATTCTTCAAAAGTATTGCAAAGTGTTTTTGTGTATGTGCATTATCTCATGGGATATTTAACATACAAGTTGAAACATTGTGGTCATTTCCTGACCATAAATAGAATATTTTAAATGGAAAGGTGTCTATTTCCTTTTTTCTTTCTTTCTTTTTTTTTTTAGACAAGGTTTCTCTGTGTAGCCCTGGCTGTCCTGGAACTTGCTCTGTAGACCAGGCTAGCATCAAACTCACAAGGATACTCCTGCCTCTTCCTCCTAAGTGCTGAGATTACCACCATTACCCAGCTGTCTATTTCCATTTTTAAACAGCTAAGTTTATTGATTTATACTTTCTATTTATATATTTATAATTTATATTTATATATATTCAATATAAATAAAATATAGAAAAGTGAACTGTTTTAGTTATACAGTTTGTCAGATGGGCTTTGAAAGATAGTTACGTAAATATCACTATGCTTGAGACATATAGCATTGCTATTATAGACAGAAGTTTCTGAATGCTATTTGATCCTTTTCTTCTCCAGTCCCTTATCTTAAATCAAGTACCCTATAGTTGGTATCTCTGCTTTGCCTTTTTAGAATTATAGTGTGTGGACTTCTAAAATCTGATTTCTTTCCTTCTGAAATTAGCACATGTTGCATGCATCAACTCTTTAAATTTTCATTGTTTTTGAGTAAACATGACTTCATTTCTGTTAAGTAAATACCTAGGAAGAGATCAGCTAAATTATATTATAATGGTATATTTAACTTTACAAGAATATGCTAAATTATTTTGCGAAGTACCTGTCCCATTTTGTCCAGGGAATGCTGTAGCTTTAGGTTTGGAAATATTTGTTCAGTTTTTTGGTTTGTTTGTTTTTGCTTTTTTTAAATAACCACATTATGGATTTGTCATGCAGTACCAAATGTATTGATTTAACAGTGAAAACTTAAAATATAACACAAGTGTCCTGACTACTTGGTACTAGGATATGGGAGTGATTGGAAGTGGTCTAGAAGGAGGTTAATGTAGTAGAAGGACATAGAGGAACAACTTCCTTTTTTCCACTCTGGTGAGAACATTGTTAAATATGCTGAGTAGACAGTAGTCTAAATGTAAATGTGTTGACTCAGCTAATGACTGAGCATCTTTTCCTTTAAAATTGTTTCAGAGAGCAGAATCTTGGCATCATCTTCCTCAAGAAAGGGATTCTTCCCAAGCCTTGAATACATCCCCGAGCAGTATTGATGTGAGAATAGAAGAAACAAAAGCAATAAATTTCCCCTCTCTGGAGAAAGGTGAATTGACTCAGTCAGAACGTCCAGTCATGGAACCAAAGCTAGATCTCTTCTGTTCTTCATTGCTAGGTAACGCCTTTGTAATTTTTTTTAATCTTTTATTTTATTTCATGTGTATAGGTGTTTTACCTGCATGTATGTTTGTGCACCATTTTTGTGTCTGGTGCCCATGGCAGCCATAAGAGGATGTCTGACTCCCAGGATCTGGAATTATGGGTGTTGGGATTCAAACCCAGATCCTCTTGAAGGGCAGCCAGTGCTCTTAACCACCAAGCTTTCTCTCCAGCCTCAATGCCTCTTTGTCTAACCAGAGGTAATAGTTTATATTTCTAAAAACTATGTGTGGGGATGTGCAGGGTGGGGAGGTGGGGAGGTGTGTGTGTGTGGGGGGGCACTTCTAGCCTTGTTCCCAACTAAATCCATTTTAGTTGAGGATCTCTGTAGAGCTATACTAAAAAAAAAAATAGCTGGTTCTGGTTTTTCACACTGGCTGGTTGGCTTAGCTGTATTAAATATGCATTTTAGTATGCTCCATTATTCAAAGAAGGCTAAAAGGAGATCATTCCCATTCTAATGGGTATGTGTAGCAGAAGTTTTTCTGTCTCTTCTGGTCCGCAGCTGCTCAGATCCAAGTAAACACACAGAGGCTTATATTAATTAATACTGCTTGGCCATTAGCTCAAGCTAACTACTGACTAGCTCTTACACTTAAATTCCTAGAATTCTCCTTGTCTCCCTATTCCACCTATACTTCCTGCCAGTCAGCGTTTTATTAAACCAGTGTACAAAAGCATTATTATTCCACAGCAGTTATGTGTCCTTAGTCTTCCATAGCACAGTTGCTCTTGGGAAAATCACGTATTATCTTTGATTTGTGTTCCCTCATCAGTGGAGACTCAATGTTTCCTGACAAATAAGTGTCTATATGTCTTAAATAGTTTGCTTTCTGTTCTTTGATCAAGATCATGATGAAAAAATAACTTAGGGAGGATTTAGCTTACATATCCTAGATCATAGCCCATTGAGAGAAGCCAAGGCTTCTGGATCTGGAACAGAAACCAGGGAGGAACACTTTACTGGCTTGTTCCCCTTGGCTTGCTCAGCTTGCTTTCCTTTTTTCTTTTCTTTTTTCTTTTTTTTTCTTTTTCTTTTTTTTTTTAAATACAACCAGGACCACCTGCCTACAGTTGGCACCACCCACAGTGGGCTCAGCCCTTCCATGTCAATCATTGATCATGAAAATGCCTCACAGACTTGCCTACAGGCAATCTGATGGAGGCAGTTTCTCAATTAAGATTCTATTTTCCCAGATATGTCTAGGTTTGTATATATTTACCTTATTTGATTCTTAGAGTCATTCTAAGCCATTATTATCCTCAACTTTGAGAACAAAACGATTAAAATGAAGAAATTGAGTCATTTCTTTGAGATAGGTTTTACTGGTTTTTTTTTGTTTGTTTGTTGTTTTTTGTTAGTGTAAAATGGCTTTCTTAGCTCTCTGCAAAGATAAACTTCAAGTACCTTTCAAATCAAGGGATTTAACCATAAAGATAGTTTTATAGAATTTTGTAGAGAAGCAGACTAGGACCCAGTTGAGCTTATTCTTTTCAAAACAAGTTAATGTGCAAGCCAGGATGCTAGTGCAGTGTTACTTGATGCGGATTGTTAAAGTCAATTGTAGGCTTCCCTCTGGAGAAAGGTGTTGACCTCTGTGGTAGTTTGAATATAATTGGCCCCCCAAAACCCATAGGGAGTGTCACTATTAGGAGGTGTAGCTTTGTTGGGGTAGGTATGGCCTTGTTGGAAGAAGTGTGTCACCGTGGGGGGTGCTCTTTGAGATCTCATATATGCTCAAGCCATGCCTAGTGTCTTTCACTTCCTGTTGCCTGCAAGATGTAGGACTCTGAGCTACTTCTCCAGCACCATGTTTACCTGCATGCTGCCATGTCCCACCATGATGATAATGGACTGAATCTCTGAACTGTAAACCACCCAATTAAATGTTTTCCTTTCTAAGAGTTGCCATAGTCTCTTCACATGTATGTGAAAGAATTGCATGTGTCTTTTCACAGCAGTAGAAACCCTAAAACAGGAGTTGTTACTAAGGACTAGGGTATTTTTGTGATAAGCCTGACCTTGCTTTTGTTTGAAGGAATATGGGCCTTGGAACTGTGGATTAGAAAAGCAGTTGAGTGGTTTAAGCACTGTTTAATGGGCCGTCCTAGTAGGAATATGAAAGACAGTGGTGCTGAGTGTGATTTGAACTGTGGGTACATGGCTCAAGAGGTTTCAGAGAAGAATGTTAGTATGTGGCCCAGAGACCAGTCTTGTGATATTTTGGTGAATGTGGCTGCTTTTTGCCCTTGTCTGAGTCTGCCTGAGATAAAGTGAAGAGATTTTGATTAATTTCATTGACAGAGGAAATCTCATAACAGCCTAGTATAGACTGTCATGGAGTTATTCAGTGGTAACTCTAATGAAGATTTATAATGAAAAAGAGCAAGCTGAGTAGGACAAAATACAAAACATAAAATTTGAGGAGAAAAGGAGCACCAGGAAGTGGAATGGAGCTGAATCCTGTGTTCAAGGAGATAGATTAAGAAATGGAATAAACTGGGCGGTGGTGGCGCACGCCTTTAATCCCAGCACTCGGGAGGCAGAGGCAGGCGGATCTCTGTGAGTTCGAGGCCAGCCTGGTCTCCAAAGCGAGTTCCAGGAAAGGCGCAAAGCTACACAGAGAAACCCTGTCTTGAAAAACCAAAAAAAAAAAAAAAAAAAATTAAGCCGGGCGTTGGTGGCGCACGCCTTTAATCCCAGCACTCGGGAGGCAGAGGCAGGCGGATCTCTGTGAGTTCGAGGCCAGCCTGGGCTACCAAGTGAGCTCCAGGAAAGGTGCAAAGCTACACAGAGAAACCCTGTCTCGAAAAACCAAAAAAAAAAAAAAAAAGAAAAAACCAAAAAAAAAAAAAAAAAAAAAAGAAAGAAAGAAAGAAATGGAATAAAGGGAGTGGTGAGCTCAGGGAAGATCCCACCCAGCTAAACTTCCAATTTGTGAAAAGGAACTAAAGAAAAGCTTAGAGCTGGGTGTGGTGGTGCAAGCCTTAATCCCAGCACTGCAGAGGCTGGTAGATCTCTTGAGTTTGAGGCCAGCCTGGTCTACACAGCAAATTCCAGAATAGCCAAGCTTAGGCAGTGAAGAATAACCATTGAAAACAGAAAGCTGGTGAAGATGTAATTGAAAGGTCTCTGAGTTTAAGGCCATCGTGGTCTACAGATCCAGTTTCAGGACAGCTAGGCTTAGGCAGTGAAGGAAAGCACTGAAAACAGAAAGCTGGTGAAGTTGTATATCTAGTTAATTGAAAATAATTTCTTGTACCCACCCAAGTCCTTTGTGGTGTAAGCCCCAGTTTCTTTTTCAAAACCTTGTTGATTCTTCCAGTGGTGAAGATCATCTGCTTTGAAGGTTCAAAAATGATTTTCTAAGTCAGTGCCAAAGATGAACCATATTACATTTTCTCTGATGTTAAAAAGTTTTCCTGTGTGTGTGTGTTTCAAATGTATACTGTGCTTGTGCATGCCAGAGATCAACCTCAGGTATTGTTCCTCAGGAGCTGTCCATTTTCTTTTTTGAGACAAGGTCACTCACTGGCCTGAAACTCACTGATGTGACTGGCTCCCTGCCATGTGAGTCAGTACCTGCCATTTTTACCTCTCCAACATTGGACTTGCTAGTGTGCAACACCATGCCTAATTTTTTTGTTTGTTTGTTTTCTTTTTCGAGACGGTTTCTCTGTGTAGTTTTGGTGCCTGTCCTAGATCTCGCTTTGTAGACCAGGCTGGCCTTGAACTCACAGAGATCCACCTGGCTCTGCCTGCTGAGTGCTGGGATTAAAGGTGTGCACCACCACCGCCTGGCCATGTCTAACTTTTTTACATCAGTTCATGGAATTGACCTCAGGTTTTCATGCTTGAGCAAAAGCACTTTATTGACTAACATTTTATTTTGAAAGTTACTACCTAGTTCTTATTTTTTTTATTCTCTTTTTTTATTTTTATTCTTTTTTATTTTTATTCTTTAAAAAAAGAATTTATTTAATTCTTTAAATTACACTCATGATATTCATTAATAACACATGATATTAATCACATTTGTGGTATTCATAGATTACATTCGCAGTATGTATATATGTAATATATATATATATTTAATTTTAATTGCCGAATGTCATTTATTGAAGAGGGAGGAGGTCTTAAATACAGGTTTACAGCACAATGGGAGAACCCCAGAGGGCAGAAGTTCGCTACTGATGTTTTACAATCTTGTGTCTAAGCTCTTAACGCCCATTATTTAGGATACACAGACAAGGAACTTCCCTTTAGCTTTCAGGAGGGTGGGAACCTGGCAGGAAATTAGCATAGGGAGGATATCAAGGTCAAGGTCCACAAAAGGCAACAGTTACCCAAAACGGGGGCCAGGGACCTACAGGTCCCCCTTTTATTAAAAGCTTAGGAGCTTCTATGAGCTTCTGACTTGGGTTGCATGGGACATCAGCAGGTCACCTTACCCGTCATGGAGACGCCTGCCCAGGCCACACAGGTGCTCTGTCTTAGGTTGGTGAGTGCCCTCCCCCCAGTTCTTATTTTTAACCAGTTCAGTAAATAGTTTTAATTTGAATATCCACTAAGAGTAGCTGATGCTTTGCTTGTCGTTGAGGATATATCTGTGATAAAGCAGCTTTGTGGAGTTTTAGAGGAATCAAGCAAGTGTGCAGAATTCAGAGCAGTGAGAGCATTAAGGCCCCAAGTGAGGGACGATAAAGCCCTGTGAACAAAAATTCTTCGTGAGAATTCCAGGGTGAAGGCTGGTGCCAGGGCAGAGTCCTCACTGTGTACATAGTTGAAATCAAGAAAGTGTGCTGTAGCAATTATTAAATTCATGTTGAAAAAACAGTTTAGTTTTAGCAACATATCATTAAAGCCAATTTTAGTAGGCTGCTGTTTTTATTTCTATGAATATTTAATTTTTGTTTTATAATTGTTTAAGTGCTATAGGGAATAAGGATTTTATACTAGTTTTTTATATATTTAATGACATAATTTCTTAAGCACTTGGAAGGGAGAGGCAGAGGCAGGTAGATCTCTGAGTTTGTGCCATCCTGATCTATATAGAGAATTACAGGATAGCCAAGGGCTTACATAGAGAGACTCTGTCTCAAAAAAACCAAAAACTAAATCACTCCTCCCTGAACCAACACCACCAACACCACCACCAACAACAAAGAATTACTTAAGATGGAAGGAAACCATGGTATTTTTTTCTTTAAAGCAAGTTTTCATACTCTTTAGGTAGCATACTTATTTTATATATTTCAGAACTAGAACTCCAAAGAGTATTTGTTTTTGTGATATCTTCTCATAGTAGAGCTTAAACAGAAGATTTAAGGAATGTTTATTTAAAACTGGCCACACTGTTATTTGTATATTAACATTGTACATCATTTTCTAGACAGCTATTTTGTAAAACAAAAATATATTTTAGAAGGCAGGTCTTGTTTTAATATTATTTTGAATATAATTTTGATCCTCATCACCTAAGAGCCCTCAACTTTGATATAATGGTATACGTTTTTATATTACTTAAGATTGAGGGGCCAGCAAAATGACTTAGTAGGCAAAGGCAAAGGCATCTGCTGCCAAACCTGATCTAAGTTTGATCCCTGGGACCTACATAATGGAAGGAGAGAAATGATTACTGCAAGTTGTCTCCTGATTCCCATTTGAGCATTATTGCATGGTCACATCCACCCACCCACCTAACCACTCACACACAATAAAAATATAATAAAAAGAGACATGCTTTAATTGTCAACAAACACCTAAATTATTATTATTATTATTATTATTATTATTATTATTATTATTATTATTATTTTTATGCCTCACACTTAATTTATTTTAGGGACACTTAATTTATAATAAACATTTTCTTAAGTCACTAAATATTCAGAAATATATATTTTTTGAAGATTGAACAATACATGTTTTATTAATTGATCAATTAATTAATTTTCCCCAGCCCAATCACAGTTTTCCCTTCCTTCCTCCTCTCCTCCCAATCCCTCCCTTCAGCTCCCCATCCCATCCACTCTCTCTCTCTCCCTTTCCTTCAAAGAAGTGCAGACCTCCCATGTATATCAGCCAGTCACAGCATGTCAAGTTGCAGGAAGACTAGGCACCTCCTCTCCTATTAAGGCTGGATGAGGCAACCCATCAGGAGGAAAAGGTCCCAAGAGCAGGCAACAGAGTTAGAGACAGTCCCTGCTCTGTCTGCCGAGAGTCCCACAAGAGGACCAAGCCTTATATTCTTAATGGTTATATTTCATTATATGAGTATAGGACAGTGAGTATAATCAATCTAATACCATTGCATACTTAAGATGATTTCTAATAGGGATGTGGGGTACATGCCTTCAGTCTCAGGACTGGGGAAAAAGAGACAGGCATATCTCCAAAAAATTATATGTTTGTAGTTATAATATTATAATTTATAAATGATATACTCTATTTAATATGGATGGAAAGATAGAAGACAGTATGCAGGAAGGACATACAAAAGTGTTATTTGTCAGCACAGGCATGTTCAGAGAAGCAAAGTTCCTAACAGCCCAAAGGTTAAAGAAACTCAAATGTCACCAGCAGATGAACAGATAAAGAAAGTCCAGCTAAAGGAATGTTTCTCAGCTCTATGGAAGAATGATACAAGTTACAGCATGGGTGAACCTGAAATCATTACATTAAGTGAGAGCAGCCAGTCACACTGACAAATCCTGTGGGACCCACTCACGGGAGGTGCCCGGACCAGCCTAATTTATAGAGATGACATGTAAATCAGAGGTTACCTGAGCTCTAGGGAGGGGAGAATGGTGGATTGTCTAATGGATGCAGTACAGAAGGAAGCAAACAATTCTGGAAAGGTAGTGAGCACACAACATTATAAACATACTAATGACACTAAATGGTATATGTAAAAATGGTTAAGATAGCCAGGTGGTGGTGGCACATGCCTTTAATCCCAACACTCAAGAGGCAGAGGCAGATGAATCTCTGTGAGTTCGAGGCCAGCCTGGTCTTCAGAGTGAGTTCCAGGACAGGCTCCAAAGCTACACAGAGAAACCCTGTCTCAAAAAAAAAAAAGTTAAGATTATGAATTTTATGCTATATATGTTTTATCAGGATATAAAACAAAAATACATTTTAAAACATGATTCATAAACTAAAAAGTGTGAGAGATTATAGTCCTCCTGTTCTATTATCTATTATTTTCTGTGAAAAATATAAAACTTGATTGAAAAAAAAAGTCATGAAATAGCCCAGGGTTCCTCAGGATAAAGAATGCACACATACATAGATGGAATTTCTGCCATGTATTGTGAATGGAACAAACTCACCACAGCATAATCTACAAAAGGAAAAGTTGTCTAATTACCTAGTGTGAACCCTATAGCTTGGCAGAAACTATTCCCAGGAAAGCAGTTCATGGGGAAACAGATGAGAAGCATGGGGAAACCACGGGTCAAACACCTAAATTATATAGTAATTTGCAAAGAAGTCAGAATTCTGGCATTTACCCTTACATATGAAATTATTTAATAATATTAGATTTTATAATCATGTTCCCTCACCTATAAGGTAGCTTTAGTAAATGGTACTTATTTTTAAGTTGTCATGGATTAATGAAATACTGTGTGCTAAATGCTTGGGCTTTTTCAGGTGCCATAGATGGTTGCTGCTGTTGTAAATTATTATTGTAATGATTGTAGAATCTTCCAGGTGGTAGCATGTTTAGATGCTTTAAAGTATTATAATTGTACGCCAAATACTGCACTTCTTGAATGCTCAGTGTTTTTACATTTGAAATTTTGCAGTCATACAGGATAACTTTGCTGGTTCTGATTTGCCTTTGCTGACATGTTTAACACAAGACCAGGAATTTGAGTCTGATTCCTTGTTTCAACAAAGTGAACAAGAATTTGCACCTTTGAGGTAGGGTGATTCATTTTTTTGCCTTCTAAACTTTCTACTCTTTTTTTTTTTTTCTTTTTTTAAAGATTTATTTATTATGTATACAGCATGTATGACTACAGGCCAGAAGAGGGCACCAGATCCCATTACAGATGGTTGTGAGCCACCATGTGGTTGCTGGGAATTGAACTCAGGACCTCTGGAAGAGCAGTCAGTGCTCTTAACCTCTGAGCCATCTCTCCAGCCCTAAACTTTCTACTCTTATTGTAAGTTGTTATTAGTATTAATGGCTTCAAGCCAAAGTGGGATTGGGAGTAGGGGTTAGGTATTCCTATTCCATTTTGGTATTAAATTGGTGCAGTGTTTTGCATGCAGAGATGTACCAGGTGACTGCAGTTCATTTACAAATGGTATATGGTTTGTGTAGCACTTTAGGCATACTTTAGGCATACTCAGTACCCTGAGTTTCCTTATTCTAAATCTCTCTATTTGTTGCCACTGTCCTTCCCCTCCATCCTGCCTTAATTCTGCAAAGAAAGCAGTCATTTCTAGGATACTGATTGGTCTGTACTTTCATTTTGCTCAGCTGTTATTGAATCAGTTTTGTTAGCTTTCTTTATACTATGTGCAAATATCAAGTAAGATTTTTATAATAAATTTCAAATGATGTCTTTTAGAACATTCAAAATGGAAGGATGTTCTGTAATTCTTCAAAAACATACTTAGAATTGTCCAAGGCTTTGTTTTCTGTTAGAACAGAAAGAAAACTCTACCTTAAACTCAAAACTCTAGATGTTTAGAAAGTAAACTTGTATACCCTCTGTCATTATACTATGTATTACTTTAGAATCACATTGCAAAGTTCTCTGTTAACATTAGATTATCAAAGTGATTAAGCTATGTAGTATTTTGGGAGTAGACCATAAGCATAATAAACTGACCAGTAAGCAGAGAAATGCAAGTTAGATGACTATAATTCATACTAGGTAGCATGTGTTTAAAATAGTAAACCTTATTAAAATGTTATTTCAGACTTTTAAACTTTTTTTTGTAATATTCAAATTGATTGTTTTAGAGAATGTCGAGGCAATATCAGGTTCACTAGTTGCAATATTTTCTTTGTTTAATCTTTAACTACCTTGTAGGAATTGAAGATTAGAACTTTTTTGTTTGTTGGTTGGTTTGTTTTGTTTTTGTTTTTTGAGAAAGGGTTTCTCTATGTAGCCTTGGCTGTCCTGAAATTGACCAGGATAGCCTTGAATTCTGCCTCCCGAGTGCTGGGATTAAAGGCATGCATCACCACCGCTTGGCAAAAAAGCACTTTCAAGTAAACTGGGTTTGTATTTTTTTGTTAGTATTTAAAAATTAAAGTATTAAGGTGCTAATTATTTCTTTATAACTTTGTATTTTCAGAGGGATTCCTGATAAGTCGGAAGATTCCGAATGGCTTGCTCGGCCGTCAGAAGTTAGTGAAGCTTTATTCCAGGCCACCTCAGAAACATCTTCAGACTTAGTTAACAGTTGCCTTAGTATATCTCAACATCCACTTACAGGTAGCACAACTTTTGGGTCTCAGCACTCTCTTTTCCCGTCTGAACAAGAGAACAATGGAGAGAATGCACCATCTAATGCTCCTGATGACCTGAAAGACCCGAAGGACTCTGATCATTATGATGCCCTGCTTTCATTTATGTCATGGCAGACGGAAAAGGATACTCAGCAGCCAGAAGGCAACTTGGCTGATAAAGACCAAGTTTCCACCTCCACTTTATCCGATGTTAGTGATGAAAGCATAGGTGCTAAAACCCACAATGATTTTGATTCTGTTTGTTCACATACTCAGTATTGGAAACAGGAAGCCTTCCAACAGACAGAAGCATGTCTGGCTAGTAAGGACGAGGCTTCCTTCCCATGCGAAGTTATTCCTCCTCCTCCTGATAAAACATCCTATTCTTTCCTGAGATGCATGTTGGAAAGAGGAAAAGGGGATCCCTTTACCTCTGTTAACCATCTTGAGAGTGTTTGTTTAAGGACTCCAAGTGAGGATGATCTGAGTCCAAAGATGGATCCTTTGGAGAGCTTTGGAGGAAATGAAGATCTGCAGAAAGAATTATCTCAATATTTTAAGCAAAAGGAGATTAGAAATATTTTGGCATCATCTGAGGTGCATGCCAAATCTCCTGAGATAAAGTTTATTGGGATGGGTGCCGTCCCTGATAGTCATGAACGAGTTTCAGAAGCACATATACTCTCCAGAGGACTTGAAATCTCTAAGCTGGAGGTTTCTGATGGTCCCCTTCAGACAGTTAAATCCAACTTGGATGAGACAGCAGAACAACTATATTTTCAAGAGGAAAGAAACCAAAAGGCAGCTTCTACTTTTGGTGAGAAAAATGTTGATGCTACTGAAAATGTAGCCTTTGAGGCAGTTATTGCCTCAATTGAGCCTTCCAAGCAAGAGAGTCCTATAAGTGAAATCCAAACTGACATCAATAAGCCATTAGCAGATGACAGCCAAGAGAGAGAACCCCCAAAACCAGATCTTCCCCCATTAAATTATAATGATGAAAAGTCTTTCATGGATAAGCTTAAGCATCCAAAATACCAGTCTACTCCTGGGGTGTTTGAACCAGCAGCTTCAAAACCATTGTTGCATAAAGAAGATGATGGTGGTAGCTCCCTATCCTGGGATCCAGATTTAAAGTCACCCCCTAATGCTCCTCAGAACATGCTCAGTAAGCCTCTTTCTGTTATTCCAGGGCTTAAGTCATCTCCTTTAAGTGAAAAAGCTTACAACAGGGCTGTTAGTCTTGGGGAAACACAGTCACCTTCATTTCAGTATGATGTAAGCAATCTTGACCTTGCAGAGAAGGTAGGATCTTCAAACATTATTTTTACAATGAAAGTATCACCTTCAGATTCTTGGGTTTTACAAGATTTAAAGTAGCAGATCTCTGAAAGAAGTTGCAGATTCCTCAGACTATAATTTGGTAAGGATGTAAACTATAGTAACCCTGTTGAAGGTTCTGTCTTCTCCTGTGTGGAACAGCTTGTCAGCAAACTTGGCAGCATGTGATGCAAGTCCCACTTTGCTTTAACACTGACTGGTGATGCATCACTGATTACAGTGAGCTAAGAGGTATGCTGGTAGCTGAAGAAGGCCAAGCTGAGTCTAGCTTCATTGTATATACAGTTATGCAACATGACTATTTTTTTTTTTAAAAGGCCTGCAGGGGAAGGCTGAGTCTGGCATCGTTACTCTGCATGGTGATGTTGAGTACTCCAGCCTATATAAAACTGCTGATGTACACAGTGAAAAAGTTGCTGAATTGCAAAGAAAGGTGAGATACAGTGAAATGGTAGTTGTAGAAATATGATCTTTTTCAGTACTGATTCAGGAAATGGTGTTTGTTTTTACTTTTTACAATTTCCCAAACATGGGATCTGCAAGGCTTAACTGGTGAGTACTTGGAGCTCGCAGATTTAGAGACAATGCTTGATTATCTTTATGACAGCTCCTTGTTTAGGCTACCTACTTCACAA
The DNA here is from genome assembly GCF_049852395.1 of Peromyscus maniculatus bairdii. Taxonomy (NCBI): domain Eukaryota; kingdom Metazoa; phylum Chordata; class Mammalia; order Rodentia; family Cricetidae; genus Peromyscus; species Peromyscus maniculatus. Next base: position 107,558,992 of record NC_134854.1, read on the forward strand.
CTATCATCTGAGGAGAGCCATTTTGAAAAGTCTGTAAGTTACTCTACTTGACATTTTTTTTTTTTTTTTTGGTTACTTGACATTTTTTATGGATAGGGAAAGGAATATTTTAGTTGAAAAGAAAAATGAAAGTCAAAGGCTCATTTATCTTTTGATACCAATTCTGACTCACAGTGTGGTCTTCAATTCATACCCAGGACTATGATCTACTAAGTGTTGACAGAAAGATTGTTTCACAGACCACGACACTTTTGATATTGCCAAACAGGGTTTCTTTGTATCGCCTTGGCTGTCCTGGAACTTGCTGTATAGACCAGGCTGGCCTCGAATTCACAGAGATCTGCCTGCCTCTGCCTCCTGAGTGCTGTGATTAAAGGCATGCACCATTACTGCTTGGCTTCACTTCATGAGTTTTATGGTGTCTTAGAAAAAGGTGTCTTTTGGAAGTCTAGGCTTTTTATCTTTTTTTTTTTTTTTTTTTTTTTTTTTAATTTGAGACAAGGTGTCTATATGTAGTTCTGGCTGTTCTGGAGTGTGTTCTGTAGACCAGATTGGCCTTGAACTCAGAGAGCTCTCCTTCCTCTGCCTCTCAAGTGCTGGGATTGAAGATGTCCACCACCAACCACACTGGGCCCTCTAGGCTTTTTATCTTGAGGTATCTTTTTCGTGTTGGGCCAGCAAGAATCTTTGGAACATGTGAAAACTAGACATATTCATGAGAACATTCAGTTGTGCTTTCCCTCTGGTCTTTAGTGCACCAGCCTTGAGATACTCAAGTATTTCTGTTTAGAGTTCTTGAAAATTTTGACTTCAGGCATTTAAGGAAATGTGAAGCATCATTGTTTTCCTGGGAAGAATACGACAGTGCTTAGAATCCAAACTAGTCAGTCTTTCTGAAGGGATTTAACTGCCTCCTTCTCTTATGAACTCCCTAAGCTTGTACCCCTGCAACCCCAAATCTGTTTATGCCACTGTTGTCATGTGTCTGTACTAGAAAATGAGTGACTCTAGGGACTTATTAAAATGCTTTGTAAGGCATCGTTTGCTTGGATCTTTGGACCGTCTTGGCTTTCAGTTTCCTTGAGTCCCACCTTGTTTGTGTGGTGCTGTCAGTACCACACGGGTCTCACTTGTGGTGTGTCCTTGTATCTTGTTCAGGTTTAGAAGTCGATGCAAGAAGATGAACAAAGGTAGCATGAAGAGTTTTCCTTTTATGTATAGGTTGTTGACTATGTAAGAAAGTTTTATGGGGTCAATTTTGTTTCTTCAATATTCTAAAATAGACATTGTTTGAATTTTCAATATGATGAGAGTGGGGATAGAAATAATGGCTGACAGTCTGCTCCAGTGCAGTGCCAAGAGCTTCAGGTACATGGTAGTTCACTTAGTCTATCCTCTCAAACTGGATTAGTGTGGATTATTTTCATCCAGTTTTCCAGTGAATACTTCTAGGATCGTGATTCAGTATACAAGGATATCAATAGGAAAGTAACCTCATTATGTTCTTAACTACTGTATGATGAACTGCCTTCTGTTGAACCGCTAACCCTCTCCTCAAGAGGTCTAGTTTTCTAACTGGGCAGTGGTGTTGAACACCTTTAATCTCAGCACTTGGGAGGCAGAGGCAGGCAGATCTCTTGAGTTCGAGGCAAGCCTGGTCTACAAAGTGAGTTCCAGGACAGCCAGGGCTACACAGAGAAACTCTGTCTTGAAAACAAACAAACAAACAAACAAACAAACAACAACAACAAAACTAAACAAAAAAAAAGGTCTAGTTTTCTGGATTGCTATCAATTGTACTTTTAGATGATAATGTTTTCTGAGTTAGGCCCTTTATGGTATCTTACATGAATTTTTTTTTTTTAAAAAAAAGGAACATTATGTTCACCTCAAATGCAATTTGTTTATATTAAGAGAGCTCATACTTTCCCCCAAATCAGACTGATCCTGCAGACTCTGCTTCTGTAAAGAGTGTTAGCATTTCTCAAGTTTCTTACTCATCTTTTATTCTCTTTTCATTGATTAAAATAGGAATTTCCAGAGGACCTAAGTTCAGTTCCTAGCACTCATAACAGGTGCCTTACAACCACCTGTAACCAAAACTCCAGGGGGTCCAGCACCCTCTTCTGACCTCTGAGGGCACCTGTTTCCATGGAATAAACATACATACATAAACAAATAAATAAAAAATAAATATTAAAAAGATGATAATTAAGGGGCTGAAGACCTAGCTTAGTGAAAGAGCATTTTCCTAGCATGTCCAAGGCCCTGGGTTTATTCCCCAGCACTGCACACACAAACTTAAAAAATGGGAAATAAATCTTAACATTTTCCTCTTGGTTCCTTTCATTTTCAAATAGTTCCCTCAGATCTGTTGGTCTGTTAAATACTTCTCATCCTTTTATTCTACATTATTATCTCTTCATTTGGCTATAGCCAACAGGTCACAAAGTTATATGTATTTTCTTTGGTATTACCTGCTCTAATAGTTCTTTAGATTTGAAGGTTTGATAATACCACATTTTATTGAAGTTCAGATTGTAGTACGTTTTCTTCCTTTATTTGGAAGCAGTGGGAGAAGACTAATACACTCTCTTGATCCACCTACATCTCCTCCTCTCCTCCTACTCTGCCTTCCTCCCGCAAGCTATACTAAAAAAAAAAAAAAATCTTTAAGAGTGGGATTCTTGTCATAAAAATTTTGGGCTTCTCGGAGTTGGGAATTTAGCTGAGTGGTAGAGCACTTGCCTAGCAAGCACAGGGCCCTGGGTTCGGTCCTCAGCTCCAGAAAAAAAAAAAAAAAAAAAAAAAAAAAGGAAAGAAAAATTCTGGGCTTCTCAGCACTTATATTTTGGATTATATATTTGTTTGATCTAGAGAACCACTGTATTTTAGTCTGTTTTCTGGCATCTCTAGCAGCTCCCTATCCTACACTCCTGTTCTCACCAGTTATGACAGTGAAAAATGTTTCCTGACACTATTAGATTTCTCTTTGCAATGCACAGGACTTTCCCAAAAGAGAGCTACTAGGCTTAGAAAAGTATTTAGGGAAATAGAAGTAAAATATTAATTCATATACCTGGCTTTCATATACCTGGCTGCCAACTTCTTGAGAACTGAAAACCCAACAAACAAGAAATATAAGTAGTGTATGTCTATAATCTCTGTACATGAGAGGTAGAGACAGGAGGATCAGGAGTTAAAAGCAAGCTTCAGCTATGTAGGGAGGAGTGTGAGGTCAACCCGGGCTACATGAGATTCTGCCTCATTATATATATATATATATATCCTGTCTCTAAATAAGTAAATAAACAGACATAAATGAATACATGAAATTATGCTGTTTGTTTTTGGATTCCTTTCTGAGAGGGCATGACTAGACTAATCTTTTATAAACCTGATAGTGCTGTATGTTTTTACCTAAGTATCCTATGAATTCAGTGGAGATTTATTAACGTTTATGCTTTAATGCCACTAGTTACCAATATGCAGTATTCTCTAAGGCAGCGTTCTAAACCACAGAACCATCAATGGTGTCTTCACCAGACAAAATATGATCTGTATATGAATGCAAATGGCTGAGAATATAAGTCTCACCCTGTCATTAGACTGGCCCAGATCTCACTGTTAGCTTCCACTGGCCTCAAACATGTGATCGCCTCAGTCTTCTAAGATTTCAGGCATATGCCACCACACTTGGGAAGAATATGACCGTAAGTAACTGGTACAACTCCCCAGTGTGTTGGGCTGGGGAGGTAGGTGATTGGTGAAGAGTACTTGTTGTTCTTTTAAAGATGTACTTTATTTTGTGTATGTTTTGCCTGAATGTATATCTGTGCACGACATATATTCAGTGCCCTTGGAAACCAGAAGAGGGTATTGCATCCTCAGACTAGAGTCAGACAGTTGTGAGCTGCCATATGGGTGCTGGGAATTGAACTCAGATCCTCTGGAAGAGCAGCTGGTACTCTTAACTGCTGCAATATCTCTCCAGCCCCAACTTGTTCTTGAAGAAGACCGGGGTTCTATTTCCAGTATCCACATGGTGACTTATAATCATCTGTAACTCATTCCAGGGGATCCAACAACTTCCTTTGAACTCAGTACGAGTTGCACATACATACATGCAGGCTAAATACTCACACATGTAAAATGAAATGAAGTTAAAAAAGTTTAAATAAAATAAAAATTATTAAGCCTCTTCAGTGTTCATTTTTATAATAATGAGGTTTGTTTTTTAGCCAAGTTAAGTGTCAAATTAATCTTTTTTCTTCATTTCTTTTCTAATTTCGTAGGTAGACCATTCTGATCTGGGCATTAGCCAGCCTTTTCCATCTCCGTTGCCTTCATTTGTTCCTCAAGAACCAACCGGTGAATCAAAATATTATTCCCCCAATCTCAGAATGTTGAGGGTATCTCCTGACACTCTGCCAACAGCTCCTACACGTTCAGCAGGTATGTATGTAGAAAATGGAGGCGTTACATTTCCTCCTTATATCTAGCTCATGAATATTATCTTGCTATGCCTTTCTAGCAATTTAATGGATTAAGGGATGCCCAGTATTACCCTGTTAACACCTTGGCCATCTTAGAACTCTCAGGTCACACACTCCATAACTCAGGGAAGTCAGGGCAGGAACTCAAGGCAGGAACTGAAGCAGAAACCACAGAGGAAATGCTGCTTACTGGCTGGCTCCTCCTGGCTTGCTCTATTTGTTTTCTTTTTTTTTTTTAAACTTTTATTTTATAATTAATTTAATTTTACATATCAGCCACAGATTCCTCTGTCCTCCCTCCTCCCAACCCCCAGCCTTCTCCCCTAATTTACCCCCCATTCCCACCTCCTTCAAGGCAATCCCAGGACCATCTGCACAGTGGGTAGCATCATCCACTGATGATGGCTGGGTGTTCCCTTCCCACATAAATCATTAATCAAGAAAATGCCCCACAGCTTGCCTACACTCGGACCTTATGGGGGCATTTTCTCAGTTGAGGTTTCTTCCTTTCAGATTACTGTAGCTTGTGTTAAGTTGGCAAAAAAATTAACCAATACACTAGATAATTGGTAAAACAGTATTTCTATATATACCTGTAAGAGTATCTGAGGAAGAGATTTGAATAAGCAGACCTAATAAGGAAGATGTGCCTTACCATTGTGAGTCCGTCTAATTGGTTGAGTCCTGGACTGAACAAAAGGGCACCCTGGGACACCACTTTCTTGCCCTTGAAAGTCAGAAACCAGGTTATTGACCTTTAAGTAGTTTCTCGGCCCTTACTCGTGGACTGAGTTACACTGTTGGCATCACTGATTTTGAGACTTTTGGGCATGGAATAATGGCCATACCATCAGCTTCCTTAGACTAATATCACAGAATCATTCTCTCCAATCTCAATTTACTTCTGAGAATTATCTGCCAATCTTTTTGTTAGTCATTTCCATCTAGTTTTTCTTTCAATGTAAATTCTATTTTGTTTTTTTTTCTCCCTTTTTTTTTTTTGAGACAGGGTTCTCACTATGTAATTCTGGCTGTTCTGGAACTCACTGTGTAGACCAGCCTCTGCCTTGAGCTTTGGGATTAAAGGTGTGTGCCACCATGCCTGACAAGTTCTAAGTTTTCAACAGGCTACTCTTCTCAGATCTCAACTGCTTCTACCATTAACCATCCTCCCTCAGCAGATAATACTGCTTTCCTCTTCAAAATGATCTCCCATGCTCTTCTTTACAAGATTTTTTGCATCCATACCTCTCTTGAGCTCAATTACTTTTGCCTTTAAGTCATGAAAAATGTCCCTCTGTGAAGATGTGAATTCATTATGGCCTGAATGATTGTGTCCCCTGAAAAGTTCACATTGAAATTCTTACTCTCCCAGTGATGGCATAAGGAAAAGGAGCCTTTGGAAGGTAATTAGATCACAAGGACTCTTAGTGCCAATTAAAATGGACCTTGGAGTGATCCCTTGCCACCCTCCCCACATATGAACACAGTACAATGGCATCCTCTATTTGTAAGAGGCCCTTGCCAAACTCCAAATCTATAAGCATCATCATCTGAGGCTTTCTTCCTTTTCTGTGAAAATGGGCAGTCATTCTAAGTCCTTTAATGTTGAACCAGAGCCAGGCGGTGGTGGCGCACACCTTTAATCCCAGCATTTGGGAGGCAGAGCCAGGTGGATCTCTGTAAGTTCAAGGCCAGCCTGGGCTACAGAGTGAGTTCCAGGAAAGGCTCCAAAGCTACATAAGAGAAACCTTGTCTCCCTCCCCCTACCACCACCCCCAAAAAAAGTTGGACCAGAAAAGTCTCCTTAAACATTCACATAGATGACACCACTAAGCTAGAGAGCTTTGGAAGAAAATACATTTAGAAACCATCTTTTGCCAGGCTGACTGGTCAGCTCTCTTCAGTGCCGGTGGACTTTAGAGGACAGCTTTTGAGAGTTGGTCTTCTCTTTCCATTATGGGTTCTGGGAATTGAACTCAGGTTGCCAGGAGTGTATGGCAAGCCCTCTCAACCTGCTGAACCATCTCACTAAGTCCTATTTCTTAAGTCTATGACCATATTGTGTGCAAACAGGAGTACTTTGACTTCTTTTTCTTGTCTATTTGCATTTCTTTTCTTTCTTTAGTTGTTATAGGTAAGACTTCAAATAATATATTTAATCAGAGTGGAGATGGTAGATACCCTTAGACTTACAGTTTTTTCCCATTTAGGAAAATACTGACTTATATGTAGCCTTTATTATATTGAGATATGTTTCTTTTGTTTCTAATTTCTTCATGGCTTTCATCATTAAGGGGTGTTGGACTTTGTCAAAGGTATTGTCTATATTTGTTGAGATGATTGTATGATTTCTGTCTGAGTCTATATATGTTGTATGTTATGCTTATTGACTTAGATATGACAAATCATCCTTACATTCCCTGGAATGAAGCTAACTTGGTCATTCATGGTAAATGATCATTATATTGTATTATTGAATTTAGTTTGCAAATATTTTACTAGGATTTTAAATGTTCGAGTTCTTCTGGTGTACTGGCCTTTAATTTTCTTTTTTGTGGGTCCTTGTCCATCATTGGTATCAGGGTAATATTGGCTTCATAAAATGAATTTAGTAGTGTCCCTTCCTTTTTCATTATATGGAATACTTTGAGGATCATTATTGGTTCTTCTTCAAAGGTCTGGTAAGGGCTGGAGAGATGACTTAATGTTTAAAGAGCACTGACTGTTCTTCTAGAGGGCCTGGGTTTGATTCCCAGCATCCACATGGTAGCTAACAACATCTATAACTCCAGTTCACACTCTCTTCTGACCTGTGCAGGTACTGCATGTATGTGGTGCACAGACATTCAGACAATACACCCATGTACATAAAGATAAATAATGTTTAAATGGTAGAGAGCCAGAGAGAAGGCTTGAGGGCAAAAGCACTTGCTGTAAAAACTTGGGGTTTGATCCCTAGAGAGAACTGACTTTTGAATGTTGTCTTCTGACCTTGAATGCACAAGGTTAAACTGGTATCTTAGTCACTGTTCTATTGCTGTGAAGAGACACCATGACCAAGGCAACTCTTATAAAAGGAAGCATTTAACTGGGAGCTTGCTTACAGTTTTAGAGGCTTAGTCCATTATAGTGACAGGGAGCATGGCAGCACACAGAGGAGTTGGAGTAGCATTGAGACCTTATCATGACCCACAGGCAGAGTCAGTCCCTGGGCCTGGCATGGCCTTTTGAAACCTCAGAAGCCCACACCCAGTGACACACTTCCCCTTAACAAGGCCACACTTTCTAATCCTCCTAATCCTTTCAAAGAGTTCCATTCCCTGGTAATTAAGCATTCTAATATATGAGCTTATGGGGGCCATTTTTATTCAAACCACCACAACTAGTATTTGTGTGTGCACACACACACTAAGAAAATTAAATATTTAAAGTTTTAGAAAAGGTCCCATAGAATTCAGCAGTGATACCATATGGGCCTGGACGTTTTTTTAGTTGATTTTTTTTTTTTAACTTCTTCGGACTCATTGCTTGTTGTAGATCTGTTGAAGTTATTTATATCTTGGTTTAGTTTTTGTAGTTAACATGTATGGTGGTTTGAATGAAAATGGCCTCCCATAGATTCATTTATTTGAATTCTTGGTTCCTAGTTGGTGGAACTGTTTGGGAAAGATTAGGAGAAGTGGCTTTGTGTTACTGTGAGTGGATTTTGAGGTTTCAAAAGTCCACAGTATTCCCACTTACCTCTCTCTGGCTGGTGGTTGTATCTCAAGATGTAAGGTCTCAGCTACTGCTCCAGGGCCATACCTGCTTGCCTGCCTGCCAGCTACCATATTTCCTGCCATGATGGTCATGGACTCACCCTCTGAAACTGTAAGCCCCAATTTAAATGCTTTCTTTATAGGCTGCCTTTGTCACAGTATCTCCATGACAATAAAAAATAACTAAGACAATATGTACATAGAAATTTACCTATTTCTTTTAGATTTTCTAGTTTATTGGCATATGAGTTTTCATATTGGCATGCCTTAATGATCTTCTGAATTTTATTGTTATCTGATGTAATATCTCCCCTTTTCATCTCTAATTTTATTAATTTAGGTATTCTTCCTTTTGGTTAGGTTGGCTAAGGATTTGCCAACCTTCTTTTGTCAAAGAACCACTTCTTTGGGTTTCCATTTTAGTAATTTCTGTTCTGATCCATATTTCTGTTTCCTGGTCTCACGTTTGGCTCATTCTTATTTTTCTATGAACTTGAGTTCCGTAATTAAGTTCTTTATTTGAAAACTCTGACTTTTTAGATGTGGATATGTGTAGCTATAAGCTTCCTTCTCAGAACTGCTTTGTTTCATCTCACAGGTTTTTGCCTTTGCTTTCATTTATTTCCAGGACTTTAAAAAAATTCCCTCCTGATTTCTTTGACCCATTCATCATTCAGTAGTGTGTTGTTCATATTTTCTGTAGTTTCTCTTGTTAGTTTCTGGCTTTATTCTTCTGTGATAAGATGGAATATAAGGAATTATTTCAACTTTCATGTATTTGTTAAGACTTGATTTGCTAAAGTATGGTCTGTTTTGGAAATAGTCTCGGGCTACTAAGAAGAGTATGCTTTGTGAAGCTTGGTGGGGTGTTCAATAGGAGTCTCCTAAAGTCCATTAAAGGTTCTTTGGTTAACTATTGTTATTATTTTTTTCTGGTAACCTGTCTGTTGGTGATAGTGAAGTGAACCCACTATTACTATGTTGTTATTGTATCAGAATTATGATAATGAGGGATATCATTTTGCTTTTGTTGTTTGTCAGATTTGGTCCTTTTCTAGTCTTTGTTTGAAAAAGTTACTCATCTAGCAGAACTTACTTTCGTCTATGACCTTATGAATGTGTTTATCTCTCTCTTCAATATATAGGATTCCTTCAAGAGTCTTCTCCAGTGCTGACTTAGTTGTGGCCATGAACTCTTTTGCTTTATGTTTATCATAGAAAGTTTCTCTTCATTTACGAAGGACATCATTGCTGGTTATAGTAATCTTGGTTGGCAGTTGCTGTCTCTCAGAGCTTCACATACATTGTTCCATATTATTTGGGCTGTTAAAATTTATTGTGATAAATCTAATATTACTCTGGTAGGTTTGTGTTTGTGTGACTGGCATTTCTTTCATGTAGCTTTCAATATTCTTTCTTTGATCTATATACTTAATGATTTAACTACAATATGTCATATCAACATTCCCTTTTGGCCTTGTCTATTTGGTGTTCTAAATGCCTCTTGTATCTGGATGGCTACCTCTTTCTCTAGGGGGAGTTTTTCATTGAATACATTTTTTTCTGCCTTTAGACTGTACTTTTTCTTTGCCATGATTTGTTAATGTAGTCTTCCAATAGTTTTATTTATTTATTTATTTTTTATTTTTTTTTATTTATTTATTTATTATGTATACAGCATGTTTGACTGCAGGCCAGAAGAGGGCACCAGATCTCATTACAGATGGTTGTGAGCCACCATGTGGTTGCTGGGAATTGAACTCAGGACCTCTGGAAGAGCAGTCAGTGCTCTTAACCTCTGAGCCATCTCTCCAGCCCTCCAATAGTTTTATATGTACTGTTTATATTTTATTTTTATTTTTATTGTTGTCTGAATGTGCTCCTTCATTTACCTTGTCTTCGAGCCCCAATCCAGTCCTTTGGTGTGAATTCCACAGTGTACTTGACTTACTTAGCCTTTTATTTCCAAAATTTCAATTTGAGTTTTCAGTATTTCTATCTCTTTATTGAGTTCATCTTTTATATCTTGTATTGGCTTCCTTATTTTGTTTGGTTGGCTGCTTGTGTTGTCTTTGAATTCATTCAGGAGTTTGTTCATGTTTTCTTTAATTTTGTTGAACATTCTTAAGATCTGTTTTTGGAATTCTTTGTCTTAGGTTTTTAATCTACTTTATTTTCATTGGAATTTATTACTGTAGAAATGGGAATTTTTAGAGGAATCACAGTCCCTTGATTTTTCATGTTTCTTATATTTCTGTATTGGAACTTGGCATATGCAGAATTAGATGGGTTTCTTTAATCACCTGTATTCTTTCAGTTCAAGTATTTTCAATATTCATCTAGGACTAAGTTACAGTTGTCCAGTGCCAAATAGTCAGCTCTGAAAACATATATACAAGTAAATTATATGAGCTGAGCAGGTTATATTTAGGAATCCACACACACACTCATGTAGTAACAACTAGCACTCAGGAGGCAGAGGCAGGTGGATCTCTTCTTAAAGGTGTGCATCACCACCACCCAGCTGTTATTTTTATCTAATTAATATTTATTTCTGTTTTTACTCAATCCTCCTCCATTTTTTTAATCTTTGAAGTTATAATTACATTTCTCCCTTCTCACTCCTCCCATATACCCCTTCCCACTCTCCTTCAAACTCATGGCCTCTTTTTTCACTAGTTGTTACTAAGGGCTGCTTACTCACCATTCCAACTCAGTTGTAGCACGAATCTTAGAAAGTCTTATTAATAAAAACAAACCTGGGAGCCAGGCATTGGGGTAAATTCTGAAAGATCAGAGAGACAGAACAGGCCACAGCTAACCTCACCTCGATAACTTCTCAGCTTATCCTGTTTCCTCAGACTGGAAGCTTCTGTGTCCTCATCCAGAATGAATCTCAGCTGAACTGCTGCCCTTAGTCGCCTGTAGAATGGAAGACTGGGAGGGCATCTCATGTTGTTTGTGAGCAATGAGCACTTGCTTTATTAACTCAGGCTGACTGAAGACTGCCCTCTAAGGAGGCCTCTTTGTAATAAGCACTTGCTTTCTGGGAAGAATCCTTGAGCAAATCCTGACCAACTCTCTAGTCTTGATCACATTTCTATTAGGTGCACCTTTTACATTGGAAGGCAATTATGGTCTATTAATGGCTTTCTTCTGGCAATTTTCTTTCTTTTCTATAATCAAAATTTTAATCAACCCAGTTCTAAAAACAATCTTCGTGAATTTAGAAGTTGAGTAGTAATACTCGGTGTGTTTATTTCTCTCTTCCAGGGTTGAGAGAGTAAAAAGTACCTACAATCATGCCATCTGTCATCATGAATTCTTTACCTGCACAAACACTTCCAAATATAATTACTAGGCTTGTGACTGTGGATGCTTCTGATGTGGTGATATTGTGTCCCCCAATATATTTTGTACCCTAATAAACTTTATCTGGGGTCAGAAAACAGAACAGCCACTAGACAGACATAGAGGCCAGAAAATGGTGGCACACACACCTTTAATCCTAGCTTTCTGGAGGCAGAGATCCATCTGGATCTCTGTGAGTTCAAAGCCACACTGGAAACAGCCAGGCATGGTGACATATGCCTTTAATCCCAGGAAGTGATGGCAGGAAGCAGAAAGGTATATAAGGCATGAGGACCAGGAACTAGAGCCTTTTTAAGCTTTTAGGTTTTTAGCAGCAGTTCAGTTGAGATCCATTTGGATGAGGACACAGAGGCTTCCAGTTTGAGGAAACAGAATCAGCTGAGGAATTGGCGAGGTGAGGTTGGCTGTGGCTTGTTCTAATTCTCTGATCTCTCACAATTCACAACAATATCTGGCTCCAGGTTTGTTTTTATTAATAAAACCTTTTAAGATTTTTGCTACATTCTAATATTTTGAAGTATATGCCTGTGAGTTTGCATAGAGCTGGGGAAATTTCTCCTTCAACACCAGGAGTCTCTCGCCCTTTTAGCCGCTTACCCTGTACCTCTTCTTCAAGTTTCCTTTGCTAATCTTTTCCTTTCTCCCCAGGTCTCATCATCTCATGTAAACCTCTACATCTTTTGAGGTCTGGGTTATGTCTTCAGTCGTTGGCCATTCATCTCATTTGCTTCCTTCATGGTGTTGCTAATACTTTGTAATGGTCAAAAGGAAGTAAAAACTTAGATAAATTGGGAAATCTTGGGGAAAATAAGATTTTGCTTTGTTGATCTGTTCTGGTTTATTAACTTCTTGAGGCTTTCTCACAAAAATTTTCTCCTCAGGTTATACTGCGTTTCATATTTTCCTTTGCGTTTAGTTAATACTTGATACTTCTATGCCTTTACAACTCATTTCTCACTTTGTTTCTCCCAACATTCAGTTATCATTTGGAGCTCAACATGGCTTTAGAGAAGGGGATTCAGTTGCAGTATAAAGGGGTCAAAAGTCAGAGTTAGAATTGAAAGGTTCAAGTTCTCTAGCTCTAGACCACTGTGAAACTTGTAGAAGTACGGAATTTCAGGTTGTACCTTGAGACCTGTTGAATCAAGAGTATGCATGTTAGTAAGAGCCCTACATTTAGAAGCACCATTATATAGTGCTTTCTTGTGGAGAAAGGAAACTTTCCTTGTATGTAAAGTATAGATAATACTTGTTATATTTAATAACCTTCTCACCAACATTTGACAAACCATGTTTTTGCCAGTTTATTTATTGTGATTTTTCCTGCTAGCATGTGTAGTATGGGAAGTAGGATTATCTGTCTCTTGCTTTATATTTTGTATTTGGAACAATGTCTGAACACACAGTACACATATTTCTTAAGTAATTTACTGGATGATTGAACAAGCTGTCAGACTTTTGACATTTGTGTTGTGGTATATTTAAATGGCTAGACCTATCTTCATTTAAAATCCCTTTTTTACACTGAAATAGAACAGTTCTGTCATTACAGAAAGCTTTGTTAGTTTGTGCTGCTCAGATGTCCACATTCCCTTCCTTCCCACTTTGAATCCATATTTATGCAGAATGGTTCCTATCAAAGCTGTCAATAACTCCCTGTGCCACATAGTTCAAATTTCTTAGGGACTTATACAGTTTCATTTTTTTTTTAAAAAAATAAATATTAGAGAAAGTAATTTGAATCCAATACATGCATAGTGTCCATCTGCACTGTAGTTCATTGCTTCCACTGGACTTGAGGGCCAGAGAGATCTCTTCTAATTTATTTTTTATTTTTTACGTTATTTATTTTATTTTATTTGAATATTTTGACTGCATGTATATCTGTACCATGTGCATGCCTGGTACTCACAGAGGTCAGAAGAGGGCACTGATCCTCTGGAACTGTCGTTATAGATGGTTGTAAGCTGCTGTGTGGGTACTGGGAATAGAACTCAGGTCAGCCAGAGAAACCTTGAAGTTAAGCTGGTGGTTTTTTGGACCATGGATAATAGTACTTTTTTTCTTATTCTATAACTGAGGGTCTTATGTCTCCTGGCACCACTCATGGTATAATAGCAGGCTCTTAGATTGGAAGTAGGAAAAAGTTAAATCTCAGACCTAACATTTTTGCATCCAATTAAAAATTCTTAAAAATTCCCAATTTTAAGAACCGTATAATATTTTGTAAGTGCATGTCCTGTTATTTTTAAGCTATTAATTCTGTTGTTAGTTATTTTTACTTTAGTTTATTTTATAGTTAATATCTTCATGTACATCTGTCTCATTTGTTGATGATTTCCATAGAATTAATTTCTAAATATTTAAAGGCTTGAGGTAATAAAGCTTTCTTCCTTTATTTATATTTGTGTACAAAAGAGGAAATTTTAAAGTTCCAAAATTTTTTTTTTTTTTTGTGTGTGTGTGTGTGTGTGTGTGTGTGTGTGTATGTGTGTGTGTGTAGGTGGGCTCTGGCATGTGAGTAGAGCTCAGAGGAAAACTTCGTTAGTTCTCTCCTTTTATCTTTACATGAGTCCAGGTTGTCAGGCTTGCTCAGCAGTTGCTTTACCTTCTGAATTATCTCATTGGCAAAAGAGAAAAAAGTGAATTAAAAAATATGTATTTATATAATATTAACAAATCATTGTATTTTTTGTTTTTCTTTCTTTTTAAAGGAGACACTTCTAAAGGAGGCAAAGTTGCAATTGCTCAATCCAAGTTGAAACCAGATATCACTAACACTTTTGGAGATTCAGACATTGAAACACGCTCATCTTTGCCTTTTGAAGATTTAACTCAGTTTGCTGTAAGTTCTCAGAACACTGTTGGTCCCCACATTTAGACTGTAAACCAGAAAGTATTGACAGATAGTCATTTCACTGAAGAGAGTCTGAACTTTCAAATATTCCTGAATTAGCTGGCCAGAAGATATTATCACTTCTTCCTCCCCACATAGGGAAAAGCCTCGTATTTTTCCAGGTGGTCATCTAATGGGCAGTCATCAGCAGTGTCTGTTGTTACTGTACCCACCATCCTGAAGCTTGGGGCAGTAGCAGTGCCCTCTTCTTTATACTCACATGAGACCCAGTTTTTTCTATGAGCAGGGATTTCCAGAAAGCTATCCAACTGAGGAGGCTCTGAAAGGTTCAGTTGTTTCTGCACTGGTTGACCACAAGACTGGTCAACCAATAGTACTCACTCACATAGAAAAAAGCCTGAAAAACCTGATATTTTCTATCAACAGGTTGTCCCTGAAGGCCTTCTATCTGAAGAGGCTCCCAAAGCTTCAGCTCATCTTGGATTAGCTACCCCAAATACTGGGACATCACCTGTAACCCCTACTTCCTATGCACAGAGAGAAAAGCCCGGTATTTTATATCAAGAAGGCTTGCCAGATGGTTATCGAATTGGTCAGGAACTGACAGTTTTAGCATTTCCTGGACAAGCTGACCAGAAGAGTGGTTTATCAACAATGGCCCCTGTCTCGTATTCACAAAGAGAGCAGCCTGATACTTTCTATCAGCAAGTCCTAACAGGTGGTCATTTACCTGAAGGCATTCCAAAGACGCCAGCTGCTCCTAGTCTGAGTGACCAGAAGAGTAGCTTCCCAACAGTAACTTCTACTTCTTACTCGCAAAGTGATGAGTCTGCTGTTTTCTACCAACATGCCTTGGCAGGTGGTCGTTTACCTGAAGACATTATGAAAACTTCAGCTGGTCCTAGGCCTACCGACCAGAAGTTTGATGTTCCAGCTTCACCTCTTACTTCCCACACATATGAAGGACCTACTATTTTCTACCAACAAGAGTTGCCAAACAGTCATTTACGTGAAGAGATTGTGCGAGGTTCAGTTCTTCCTGGACCAGCTGCCCAGAACATTGGGATAACTGCACTGTCCTCGACTTCTCTTTCACATGGAGAAAAGGCTCATACTTTTTATCAGCAGGCTTTGCCAGAAAGTTATTTGAGTCATCAGCCTTGGAAAGTTTCTGTTGCTCCTGGATCTGTTGACCAGAAGATGGGAGCAACAGTAGTCTCTTCCACCTACTCACATGAAGTAAAGCCTGGCAGCTTTCCCCAAGAAGAGTTGCCAGATAGGCATTTTATTGAAGAAACTCAGAAAGTGTCATCTGCTTCTAGGCCAGATGGCCAGAAGCCCGAAATGTCAACAATATACTCTAGTTATCACTCAAAGGGAATGAAACCTGTTTTCTATCAACATCCTCTGTCAGAAAGTCATCCAGGCAAAGAGCCTTTGGATGTTTCAGCTGTTTTTGGATCAACTGAGAAGACCCAGTCCTCAACAGTAACCTCTGCTTCTCAGCCACATAAAGAGACAGCTAAAACTTTCTACCAGCAGACATTATCAGACAGTCATCTAACTGAAGAAGCATTGCCCGTTTCTGTTATTCCTGGCCGAGGTGACCAGAAGACTCCTTTACCATCAGAATTACCTGTTTCGTATTCTTACAGAGACAAGAACCTGCCTGAAAATGTTGAGAAAGTTTCCATTGATTCTGGATCTGCTGACGAGAAGGCTGACATTCCAACAGTGTCTTCTAGTTCCTACCAGCACAAAAAGAAAACTATTGTTCCTTATCACCAAGAGTGGCCAGACAGTCATGTACCTGCAGGGACTCAGAAAGTTTCACTTGTATCTGGACCAGTTGACCAGAAGTCTGGGATTTCTCACTCATATGGTGAGGTTCCCGGTGTTTTCTATCAGCAGGAATTACCAGATAGTCATTCAGCAGAAAAGTCTACAAAAACATTGATCCCAGGACCAGCTGACCAGAAGACTGATCTGTCAACAGTACTCCCTACTTCTCCATCACACACAGAGAAGCCTATTTTCCCCTACCAGCCAACCCTTCATGAAGCTTTCAACGCTCCATCTGTTTCTAAACCATCTGATGAGCTATCTGGCATATCAACTGTAACCTCTGCTTCCCACTCATATAAAGAGAGGCCCAGTATTTCTCATCAGCAGAAGTTTCCAGACCACCACCTAACTGAAGATGCCCAGAAAGTCTCAGGTACAACTGGATCAGTAGACCAGAAGACAGGGACACCAGCAGTGTCCTATTTACAAAAAGAGAGGCCTGGTATTTTCTACCAACAGACCCTGTCAGGTCCTCTATCTGAAGAGGCTCTGCAAGCTTCAGCTATGACTAGACCAGCTGACCAAAGCATTGCTATGCCATCTGTAGCCTCCACTTCCTCCTTACAAAGAGAGAAGCCTCAGATTTTCTACCAGCAAGCTCTGCCAGGTGGTCATTTGCCTGGAGAGTCTCTGAAAGTTTCAGCTGCTCCTGGACCACCTGACCAGAACACTGGGGTACCAGTAGTATCTCCTACTTCCTATCTTCCTGGAGAAGAGTCCATTATTTTCTACCAGCCAGGCTTGTCAGGTAACCCTCTATCCGCAGAGTCTTTCAAAGTACCAGGGATTTCCGGATTACCTGAGCAGAAGACTAGCACACCAGCAGGACCAGCAGGTTCCTACCCAATTGGAGAGAAGCCCATTATTTTCTACCAAAACACTTTGCCAAGCAGTCCCCTGACAACAGAGACTTTCAGAGTGGCTGCTATTCCTGGGCCAACTGAGCAGAAGATTGGTACACCCGCAGGACCTTCAGGTTCCCATCCAGTTGGAGAGAAGTCCATTATTTTCTACCAACAGGCCTTGCCAGATGGTCATCTTCCTAAAGAAACTTTGGACATTTTAGCTTCTCCTGGACCAGTCGACCTGAAGACTGGGGAGCCACCAGTGTATTCTACTTCCTATTCTTTTGGAGAAAAGCCAATTATTTTCTACCAGCAGGGCACATCAGAGAGTCAGCAAACTAAAAAAGGTCGCAAAGTTTCAGTTGCTCCTGAACCAGCTGACCAGAAGACTGGACTACCTCTCATTACCTCTTCTTCATACTCAAATCTAGAGAAAAATACCATTGTTTCTTACCACCAAGAGTTGCCAGATAGGCCTCTAACTGAAAACGCTGGGAAAGTTTCAGTTGTTCCTGAACCAACTGACCAGAAGACTGGGCTACCAACAGTGCCTTCTACTTCCCACTCATATGTAGAGAGGCCTGCTGTTTCTTACCAGCAAGAGTTTCCAGATCTTAGTGAAAAAGCTTTGGAAGTAGAAATTTTAGGTAGTGTTGGACCTACTGAACAGAAAACTGAAATACCAAGAGTGCCCTCTACTCCCTTATACAGAGAGATACCTGCTGTTTCTTATCAGCAGGAGTTGCCAGATCTTACTGAAGAAGCTTTGCGAGTTTTGGATGTTCCTGGAGTAGTGCCCTCTGTCCCTTACACAAAGGATGAGGCACCCCTCACCTCTTACCAGCAGGACTTACCAGAGCTTACTGAAACAGCTTTGAAAACAGGGCCTGGTGCGACTCATCAGAAGACTGGGGCACCAATAGTTTCCTACTCAAGTAGAGGGAAGCCCAGTGGTTTTCATCAACAGGAACTGCCAAGCACTGGTAAGGATGCATTAGGTGGTTTTGTTCATCCTGTACCATTTGTCCAGAAGGCTGGGAAAGCAACAGAACCTTTAAGTTACTACCCACAGAGAGAGGCCAGTGCTTTCTCTCCCCAGGAGTTGCCAGCCAGCCATCCCACAGAAGAGGCTCTGAAAGTGTCAGCTGGTTCTGCACTTGCAACACAGACACGTGGGACTCCAACAGGGCCTTCCAGTTCCTACTTCCACAGAGAAAAGTTCAGTGACTTTTATCAGAAGGCCTCACCAGATCATGATCATGTTCTAACTGAAAATTCTCTGAAGGCTTCAACTGTTCCTGGACTATCTGACCAGAATAGGAGACCTGCAGTCTTATCTGGTTCCTACTCACAGAAGGAGAAGCACAAGATTTCAGCTGCAGATCCGCTGGATGACCAGAAGACTGAGTTGCCAACAGTTACTCATAGGTCCTACCTACATAGAGAGAAGCCTGCAATTCCATCTGTGGTTGGACCAGATGATCAAAAGACTCCATTACCAACAGCTTTTCATGGTTCCTACCCTCAAAAAGTAAAACCTGTTATTTCTGTTCAAAAACAGTTACCAGATAGAGATCAAAGTGAAGATATTCCGAAGATTTCAACTGTCTCTGAGCCAACTGTTGTAAACACAGGTGTACCAGTACCTCTGTCTGGTTCATATTCACACAGAGAGAAATCGGATACATCCTATGGATACTCACAGGAACTGCCAGACAGACATCTAACTGAAGATGCTCTGAAGGTTTCAGGTTCTCTTGGTCAAGCTGACCAGATTTCTGGTTTACCTACAGTTTCTCCTGATGCTTATTCACACAGTGAAAGGCACCAACTTGTCTCAGAACATGTCCAAAAACTGATAGATAATTTGAATTCTCCTGAGTCTTGTTCTCTCATTGCAAACAGTATGCCTTTAAATTCGCAGATTGATGATGGAGTTATCATATGTAAGCCAGAATCTTCAGGTTTTGGTGATGTTGGCTGTGAGGAAGTCCGGGATACCGATCGTGGTTCCAAAACTCTTAAAGAAATTCAGACTCTTTTAATGGAGGCAGAAAATATAGCACTGAAACGATGCAATTTCCCTGCTCCCTTAGTGCCTTTCAGAGATGTTAACGATGTTTCGTTAATACAATCCAAGAAGGTAGTTTGCTTCAAAGAACCCTCCACAACTGACGTTTGTACCCAGAGGGAGCTATTTACAGAGGAGGTCCCTCACATTGAGTGTGTACAGAAGGACATTGGCACACAGACGAACCTCAAGTGCCAGAGGGGTGTTGAAAATTGGGAGTTTATTAGCTCAACTGCGATTAGAAGTCCTCTCCAGAGAGCAGAAGACACAGCGAGAATGGCATTTGATGAAACTTTCAGGCGGTATGAAGCTTCCAGGTCTGTAATGAGGTCTGAACCTGAAGGTTGCAGTACAGGCATTGGGAATAAAATTATTATCCCTATGATGACAATCATAAAGAGTGACTCGAGTAGTGATGTAAGTGATGGTTGCTGCTCATGGGACAGTAATTTACCGGAGTCTTTGGAGTCTGTTTCTGATGTTTTTCTAAACTTCTTTCCATATACTTCACCCAAGACAAGCATAACAGATAGCCGAGAAGAGGAGGGACTGTCAGAGAGTGAGGACGGCTGTGGTAGTGTAGATTCGCTGGCTGCACACGTGAAGTACCTTCTTCAGTGCGAATCCTCACTGAATCAAGCCAAACAGATACTTAGAAATGCAGAGGAAGAGGAGTGTCGGGTCCGAGCCCAAGGTAAGGACTGACTTATACAGGCACATTCAGGCTTGTGAACATTATAGCTTAGCCGTTTAAAATGGGACATTTGAAGTTCTAATTTATTTTCTTACAGAACTGTAGAATGATTATATTTTCTATCCAAAACCTGGAAAACAGAAGCAATGATATAAATAAGTTATATGATTAGTAGTGCTATTCTGAGTTTATGATTTTAGGCGAAGGAGATTCTCATGTCAGATGGACAATAAGAAAGTAGTTTGGGCTTCTTTAATTCTCTCATTGTAATGTCCTTGTTTTGGGGACACAAATGCCTCCAATTTACTCTTCTGTAAATTATTTTGTGCTCTAAAACTATGTAGCTTTCTCTTTGTTTTCTAATGAAATTTTTGGAGTTGATCTAAGATATAAGGCAAAAACACTTACGAAGGTCTTTAGTACTAAAACTTTTAGAAGTCTAAAAGGCGATGTTTATTAACCTCATTAATCTCTAGTAGAATCTTTGTAAAGGAGATGTAACAATCTTGAAGACATGAGGAAATGTTTCGGGTAGTAACTTGTAAGTGGTTCAGGACTGACTCGGAATCTTGAGGTTAACTGACTGTGCCATTCCTTGTACATTTTGATTCTGTCAAAATCTCTCTATTAGGTACCGTAAAAGTGTTAGTAACCATAGCAGGTACCAAGACGGGAGATAAAGAGACTCTGATTATAAGAAAAATTAAGATTAACGATTTAAATATCATATTTAGAGTGGCTCCTTTGGAAGTCCATCTTGGAGGATGGTTTAAAAACTGTGGTGGCTAAGGCACAGAAATCCTGAGTTCAGGGTTTCCCTGGATTACATAGAAATACCCTGCTTTGAAGGGTGGGTCGACTTTTCAGTGAAGTGACCTCTTAAGAGCTCTTGATGTGTCACACACTGAGACCACGTGCTGAGCTTTGTGTTGGCAGTCAGGGGCAGATGTTGCTGGTTTTCTTTGCTCATGTAGTCATTGAAAAATGACCAGTTTCACAATTTTTAAATATCAACTGTTTGTTTGTGATTTCTCTCCAGCCTGGAACCTAAAGCTTAGTTTAGGACATGACTATGGATACTCCATTTCAGAATTAAATGAGGACGACAGGAGGAAAGTAGAAGAGATAAAGGCGAAGTTGTTTGGTCATGGAAGAGCAACTCACGTGTCTGAGGTATAAAAGAAATGTAGAAATGAAAACTGAAACTGAAACAAAGGACAGTAGAAATTAGAGCCCTTAGTTGGCATTGATGACTCCAGAGGAGTTGCTGATAATCTTAGGGTAAAGTTTTATTAGAGTCTTAATTCTCTAAAAGTTAAAATTGAAGGACTAGATTCTATAAGTTTGGATTAATTCTAAATTATCATAGTAGTAAAACAAGAATTGAGTTGTTTTGCTGATTTATTTTTGTTTTTTGTTTAATTATTCAAGACAAGGTTTCTCTGTGTAGCCTTGGTTATCCTGGAACTCACTCTGTAGACTAAGCTAGCCTTGAACTCAGAGATCACCTGCTTCTGCCCTCCTGAGTGCTGGGATTAAAGGCGTGTGCCACCATGCCTGACTTGCCAATGTAATTTTACAATTGAGAGGTTAAATGTCTCCTTTACATCTTGCAATTCAGGTGGAAACTCAGTTTCAGAAGTTGTATTTTAAGAATAGAGTTAAAGTAGTTTTTATCTAAGAGCAGCTTTCCTTTTAAATGTTTGTTTTCTTCCTTTAGTGAGCCATTTCTTGAATAGACGCACTTATCTAAAGAGAAGTTAATTCCTGTGATTACAGAACATTAACAGATGCCATTGAGCTGAGCATGTGCACTTTAATCCCAGTATTGGGGAGGCTTAGGCCAGAGATGGCAAGTTCAAGGCTATTTAATAAGATTGTTTTCTCAAAAAACAAACCAAGGGCTGGAGAGATGGCTCAGAGGTTAAGAGTACTGGCAGCTCTTACAGAGGTCCTGAGTATAATTTCCAGCCACCACATTTTAGCTTACAACCATTTATAACGAGATCTGGTGCCCTCTTCTGGTATGCAGGCAGAACTGTATACATAAGAAATAAATAAATCTTTAAAAACAAACAAACAAACAAACAAAAAAATACAACCAAACCAACGCGGTCCTACCCCTGACAAATGCCATTAAAATGTTTTGGATCTCCTTTCTTAGCTATGTCTGTATTTCTTACTCTGACATGTGTTGACTCTCTGTTCTTCGGTATGCTTTTGAATTTTACATAGAATCAGCATGAGATGGGACTGGAGAAATGCTCAGTGGTTAAGAGCAATTGTTGTCCTTGAGACAGGGTCTGGCTGTCCTGAACTTACTATATAGATTAGACTGGTCTCAAACTCACAGAGATCTGCCTGTCTGCCTCTGCCTCCCGAGTGCTGGGATTAAAGGCATACACCACTGTGCCCAGCCAATGTCTTGCAAAGTTTTAATGATCGATCCCAGTCATGACATTGGCTTTAATACAGTCAGGATACTGAAAATCGGTATTTCACAAACTAAGGCTGTCATAATTACATCCATGCTGCTCCTCCCACCTCTTCTTTAACACCTGTCAACCACCTGTCTAGTCCTCATTTCTATATTTTGTAATGTCAAAAATATCATAAAAATGAAGTCATTTTTGTATGGCCTTTTCCATTCAGAATAACTGAAATATTTGAGTTAAGAAGAATTGCTTAGAAACTCATAGGGTATTACTTTATCAATAGCTTTCCTTTTGTGTTGCTGTGGATGCCCCATAGTATGTTTAAATATTCACCTGTGAAGAACATTTTAGTGGTTTCTCAATCTTGGGCTTTATAAACAAAAGTTGCCTAATATTCATTTTGCTTTCTTTGGGAATATGCATTTGTTTATGTGATGTCAGTGTCCAGGAGCTTAATTTGGGTTATCAAATTAACCTATCATTTAAGGGTAAGTGATCCACTTACCCCATATCCTCAGCAGCATTTGGTATTGACATTGTTTTAGCTGTTCTGCTAGGTTTGTAGTGAAACTTAACACACACACACACACACACACACACACACACACACACACTTTTGTGTATGTGCATATGAATGTGCTTGCATGTTTATGTGTACATAAAGGTGCCCGTGGAGGCTAGAGGGTATTGTATCCCCTGGAGCTGGTAACTGAGCCTTGGTCCTCTATAAGAGCAGTAAGTGCTCTTAACCATTGAGCCATCCCTCCAGCTCCTAGAGCAACACATTATTGTGGGGTTTTTGTTGTTGTTGTTTGCTTATTTTTTGTCTTGTTTTATTTTTATTTATTTATTTATTTATTTATTTATTTATTTATTTATTTATTTATTTATTTATTTATTGAGGCAGGGTTTCACTAAGAAGTAGCTCTGGCTGTCCTGGAACTCACTGTGTAAACCAGACCAGCCTCAAACTTACAGAGATCTGTAACAAGAATCTTAAAAGGTCTTATAATAAAAAACCCAGAGACAGTTATTTGGGTGAAAGCTGAAAGATCAGAGAAGCAGAACAGCCAGCCTTTACAAAATTCTTAGCTTCAAGAAAACAAGTTCCTATTTTCTCACATCGTATATACCTTTCTGTGTCCTGCCATATTACTTCCTGAGATTAAAGGTGTGTGTCACCACTGCCTGGTTCTGTTTCTCTCATGTAGCCTGGTGTGGCCTTGAACTCAGAGAGGTTCATACAGATTAAAGATATGTGCCACCACTGCCTGACCTCTATGTCTAATTAGTGTTTGGCTCTGTCCTCTGATTCCCAGGCAAGCATTATTGGGGCACACAAGATATCACCACAGAGATCTGTCTACCTTTGCTTCCTAAGTATTTATTGTGGTTTTGATTTACATTTTCCTAATTTTTTTGATGTTGAACATTCTTTTCATTTCCGTTTCTCGTCTTTATGTCCTATTTATTGACATATCTATGTGTCCTCTTTTTTGTTGTTTGTTTGCATGTGTGTTGTGCTGGGGATCCAACTTACACCATCATACATGGTAGGGAAGCACCTGACCTGACACTCACAGTCCCACTGCTGATTTTTGAGTTTGGTTTTTGCTTTTTGTTTTGTTTTGTTTTGGTGTATGTATGTGTGTGTGTGTGTTTTCTTTTTTAGGATTTATTTATTTACTGCTACCACCACCACCACCACCACTATTATTATTGGTTTCTTGAGACAGGGTTTTTCTGCATAGCCCTGGCTGGCCTGAAACTTGCTCTGTAGACTAGGCTGGCCTCAAACTCAGAGAGAATTGCCTGCTTCTGCTTCCCAAGTGCTGGAATTAAAGGTGTGCACCACTACACACTGCTATTTTTTGTATTTTTGTTTATGTATAAATGTGTGTGTCTGCATGTAGGCATGTGTATGTGAATTCAGGTGCCCTTGGAGGCCAGAGGCATTGAATCCCTGGAGCTGAAGTTACACAATGTTGGGACCTGCCTGATGTGGGTGCTGGGAACTGAACATGCGTCCTCTGAAGGAACAGCCAGTGATCTTAACCACTGAGCCATCTCTCCAGCTCCAAGTAGAACACTTTTAAGAGTTTCCTAAGTGCTGTTCATTATCATGAGCCATTTTATCCTGCAAAGTTTTGTTTTTCCTGCTGTTCCTTTGACCTGTCTTATAGACAGATGAGATGATTTTCATGGTCATTTTTAGCTTGGATATAAAACTGATCAGTATATGACTTTGGATTACTTTATGTGGAAAACTATTTATATCTTCTAGGGCTTACGGAGTCCACGGGGAATAGGTTGTGTGCCCGAGGCTGTATGCAGTCACATTGTTATTGAGAGCCATGAGAAAGGATGTTTCAGGACTCTAACTGCTGAACAACCACGACCAGACAGCCGCCATTCTGTTTTCCGATCTGTTGAATCTTCAGATGTAACTAGAGGACAACGGAACCCATCATCATGGAGAGGCAGGCACATCAACCTTTCCAGATCGATAGATCAGAGCAATACCCGTTTTAAAGTTTGGAATTCCTTTCAGTTACAGAGTCATCCCCCATTTCAAAAACTTGCACCAGATGACATCAAAATTAGCAAGGGTGTTGGAATGCCATTCCATGCATACATGGACCCCCAGCCATTGGGATTAGTAGAACCTTCTTGTGTGCCAGCTAAAGAAATGGATTTCCCTTCCTCATCACAAATACTTCCCCCTGAACCCAAGAAGCAGTTCACTACCTCCATCACTTTTTCTTCTCACGGACACTCTAAGTGCATTTCTGATAGCTCTGTTTTTAAGGTTGGTGTTACTGAAGGTAGCCAGTGTACCAGACCATCTTTAGGAGTGTTTAAGTCACATATCCCTGAAGAGCAGATTTCTCCTAGAGATCTTAAACAGAAAACCTCTTCCCCTTCATCACTTAAAAGGCATAGTCATTCACCAGTGACTATTTTAGCTGAAGGTAGTAGGCAAAGGCAAAAATTACCTGTTGATTTTGATCATTCTCATCAAAAAGGAAAACTCTTAGAAAGATCAGATTTTAAAGCTGGTCATTCTGAACCCAGTGTCAGTGCAAGTTTCAAGGGAGTTCAGTTTTCTGGTAAGGATACCATTATTAGCCCAGACAAACTAAGTCCTACACTAGAAGTAAAAGAGAAGAATGTAGCTATAACTCCTGATCTTCCTTCTTGCATTCTTCTTGAACAACGAGAGCTCTTTGAACAAAGCCACACCCCACATACAGATCACGAGATGAGAAAATACTCTTCTCCCTTCTGTCCAGACATTGCTTCTTGCATTTTTCTTGAACAGCGAGAACTCTTTGAACAAAGCAACGCCCCACATGTAGATCATGAAAACAGAGAAGACCATTCTTTCTTTCCTAAGCACCAGGATTGTTTAGATGCAGATCTTCCTTCTCCCGATTTTCTTGATCAGCAACAATGCAAATCCCCAGATGTAGACGACCACATGAGAAAACAGCAGTTCCCTCTTTGTCAAGGTCAGGATTGGGTAGTAGAAAAGATTCAGCATATACCTCAATCTCACTTTTCTAATATGATAAATGTTGAAGCCAAGGTCAGTAATTTGATCTCCCAGTCAGCCCCTGACCACTGTACAGCTGCATCTACTTCACCTTCGAATAGAAAAGCACTTTCATGTGTTCGTATAACTCTTTGTCCCAAGACTTCTTCCACGTTGGATTGTGGAACCTTAGATGAAAGGTTTCATTCATTGGATCCTGCTTCTAAAACAAGGATTAATAGTGAGTTTAACTTTGATCTTCGAACTATATCTTCAAGGTCATTGGAACCAACCTCCAAATTACTGACCTGTAAACCTATAGCACAGGATCAAGAATCTTTAGGTTTTCTAGGACCTAAACCTCCACCGGACTTGCAAGTCGCACAGTCTTCTCTTCCAGATAGTAAGACTATTTCTCAGGACTTGAAAACCAAACCTCCTCAGAATAGCCAGATAGTAACCTCAAGGCAAACACAAGTGAACATTTCAGATTTGGAAGGATATTCCAAACCAGAGGGGACTCCAGTATCTGCAGATGGGTGAGTCACTGTGATAACAGGCAAACTGATGGAATGTATAACAAAGGATTTAAAATAGTTAAGGAAATGGGAAGACTGGGGTGGGGGTGAGGGCAGAGGGCAGTGTAATTTCTTTATAGGAGATTGAATCTAACTGGTCTGATAGTCTTTTAAGAGGTATATAAATCAGTGAACATGTGAAGTAACATGAAGAGCTTTTTGTAAGATTTGACATCAGATATAAGAAATCTAAAACTTTAAAAAGAACCTTTGGTCATCCATTGGTACAATTTACTACTTCATTTTATGTTGGAGATGCACTGATGATTTCCTGGGAGTTTGAAATGTAAGTGGGGAGAGATTTGTTTTGGTCTATATTTAGAGGGGGGTCAGCTGACGTTTGCTTGCTCCAACATCATATTATATGGCTACAAGAGGATAAGGTGGAGGAACCTCCAAGAAAATGCCCCCAGTGATGTAATTTTTCCAGCTATTCCCCACTTAAACAGTTCTACCATTTCCCAGTAGTCTGTTCATATTTTGAATCCGTCAGTAATTTAAAACAATTCTTAGATCAGAGTTGTCATGATCTAATTAGCTCTGCAAATACCCTCAGATATATCCCATCATTTCTCAGTCCATTTAAGTTCACAGTCATGATTAACTTGCATATGCTCTTTGTATTTCTCTCCTCTCTTTCTAGCTCATGATTTCTCTATTACACTATTTACAAGAGATTTAAAAAATTCCCCATCACTTTAGCCAGCCCAGCAGTAAAAAATATCATTATAATGTTTCTGGATGTGAAGCCTCTCTTACCTTGTGTTACAGGAATGGAAACTGAATTTATGGACAGGTTAATAGGCTTGTCTTACTCAGCCTAATATTAGTAATTCATCACTGATTTAGTTTTCCCTTCATAAATCTTTTATAGCTAAAGAGAATTACCTGTGTGTTAATGGTTAAGGTAGGATACTACAGTGGAAAGCCCAAGGCTTGGGAAGGAGGAAGGGGAAGTGTTTATTTAACATCTCCTGGCATAAGTGACATTGATATACAATCTTATCTAGTCTTCATGACAACTTGATTCCGTGATTGACTGGGAAAACAACTCGCTAACATTGCCCCTTGTGCCAAATGATGCTGAAGAGCCTGGCTCAGTAGCAGCTTATTTAAGCAAAGCAAGAACCTGCTTTCCTACATAGATGTGTCTTGCACATTCTTTAATACTACTTAAATTTCTTGTGGATGAACTTTAATTTCTTTGGCACTCTTATTAGGAGATGCACAAGAAAACGGTTGAGAAGTTCAAAGGTCCTTTACAAAGCTGAAGTGATTAATAACTGGATTTGAGTAAAAAAAATCCAAGATGCCAACCTCTGTCTTGAATATTATAAATCATGGGAAGTGATGGATATTTTTTATAATGCTTAGAAATTCAAAGTATAGCAAATTTGTATACAGTATTCATTATACCCTTCAAGGTTTGAAATAAATTTACTGCAGCTGAATTCCTTTAAAATTGAGGTAAAACTATGAATGAGAAGAAAATAAATTATTGCAAATATGAACTAGTAAAGATGCTGTTTATTGAGAATGTACTAAATGCTGAGCTTCATGGTGAATGTTTACATTGTATATACTTAGAATCTTAGAGGTAGATACCATTAATCATTAACTCAATTTCTGTTTTTTAAATCTTGAAAATTAGAGAAATTGTTTCTGTGGTCTGGGAGGGTGGGTAGTGCTTCTGGAAAAGTGCTTGCCTTGAACGTCCAAGGACCTGATTTGATCTCTAGTCCCCATGCTGAAAGCCAGACATCCGAGTGGTCCTGTGTAGTCCCAGCATTGTGGTTGCGGAGACAGACAGATCTTGGGACTTGTTGGCTTAAGTCAGTGAGAGGGTTAGGAGCTATGGCATCCAGTAACAGCTGAGCAAATCTGGAGCTTGCATTTGGGGTTGTAAATAGCGTAAATACTATGCTGTATACAAAAGAAAGGAGGTTCTTAAGAGAAATGACTAATTCCAGGCTGGAGTGGGAATTGGGCAAAGCTCTGAAATCACTCTCAGAAACTGAATAACTTAAGTACTGAATTACAACTCGAAGTATGAAAGAGATATTCCTGAGTCTATACTGATATAAATAATTAAAAAGAGGAAAAAAGCGAATGGAATAGGCCAATAATACTTCCTTCCAGATGAATAACATCAGGGAAAGAGGTTTATGCAGGCTGAGCTGGGAGTACACAGTTCATCATGGTGGAGAAGGCACAGTGACTGAAATGGCTGGAATTGTGACTGCAGAAATTTGTGAGGGGGCTTGTTGCATCTCAGCAAACCAGGGAGAAGAGAGGCTTGGGCTGGAAGTGGGGCCGGCTACAACTGCCAGTGCCTGCTCCCACATCTACCAGTGAGGAACCACCTTCTAAAGCTTCTACAACCTCCTAAAAGAGTGGCCATTGGCTAGGGCTAGGGACCAAATTAGAGACATTTTACCTCCAAATGCTAACGTTTTCCCATAATTAAAAATTGTATTCCCCTTATCTTTAATTTTTTCATGTTTGCTTGGTTATCCTGGCACTAGCAAGATGGTTTCATGCTCAAAATTTGGTTCTCTTCATACCAAGAGAATTTGAAAAGAAGTTTATCATTCACACAAAAGAATCTCGGGGAGATCTGGCCATAAGTAGGTCTGGGCTGACTTGACCAAAGCGAACGAAATGAGTTGTGCTAATAGTAGCTAGAGCAGAAGACATTCAAGAAGGGCCTAAGTTTCCTGCTGGTACCAAAGGGAACAGACTTTTTTGCCAGCTTCTCTAGCTAAAGGACCAAAGTGGGAAAGGAGGGAAAGTCTTAAAAGGAGTTGGTGATCAAACATCAGAAATGGAGGGAAACTATTACTGTGGTTGCAGAGATCACTGTCTACATCCTTAATTCATTATATCCTATGTTGATATGGTTGCCTAATATTTAAGGCTTTTTTACAGCTGTGCTCATGAGAGAAGTATTCACTTGTAAACTTCCAGGCTTGAACTGACTTCCTGAAAGTATTGATAATCTGTGAAGATTTGGAATTAGTTTTGTACAGTTATTAGAATTCATCAATGAAATTGTCATAGATGGGAGTTTTTATTATTGGTTCAATTTGTTTAATGCATGTGACTATACAGATTTTTTTCTCATGTCAGTTTTGAAAAAAGACTTTTTGAAAACTTTGTCCTATTCTAAGTTGACATGGTGATATCCTGTTGTGACATTAGCTTTTTTTTTTTTTTTAATTTCTGATACTGGTAATCTCATCGATCTTGTTAAGGTTTTAAGATAGGAGTTTTGGTAAGCCATCTCTAGTGTGTGTTTTCACTTTGTTAATTTCTACTTTTATCTTTATCTTCTATTTTGCATCTGGAATTTGTTTTTCTACCCTCTTGAGAGTAAACAATTTAATGTATTCATTTTTTGTTAATTTTTAGCATTTTTCTAATATGTTTATAGAGAGTGTTTATGTGTTTATGTAGTTTTCAGTTTCTTCTTTGTCCCATTGACTGGTGCTCTGTGTTTCTTAACTGCATTGTGGTCATGGTGGTTACTCTGAATGACCTCACTATATTTAAGTTCAGAATTGCTTCATGATATTTTATTTTGACCAATGTGTGGTTGAAAAGATTGTGTGTTCTGCTGTTGCTGTGTGGGGTAGAGAACAATCTGGTTTAGCTTGTCAGGTGAGCTGTTGAATCTTTCCCTTTGCTGTATTTGTCTGCTTGTTAATCAGCACATGAGAGGAGCATATTACATGATAACATGTAGTCACACTTCCAAGCATGGTGTTCTTATTTCTCGCCTTCCTTTGATTTTACTTGTAATTTTTTTTTTTTTTTTTTTTTTGAGTAAGTTCTCCTTCTACTTAGTCATTTGGGAAGTTGTTGACCTGCCCCACCATTAATATGACACATTCTCATTTCCTTAAAGATCTTCTACATAATGATAATGAAAACACCCAGGCTGGGAAATTAACACTGCTTCATTACAGGTGTTATTCTGACTCCTCTACTTCTCCTAGTGTCTTTCATAGCAAAAGAAACAATCCAGAATTACATGTTGTATTAGTTATTATGTGTGTTTAATATCCTTTCCTTTGAAGTTGTTTCTTCAGTGGTTTCTTTTCTTTTTCTTTTTCTTTTTCTTTTTTTTTTTTTTTTTTTTTGAGACAGGGTCTCTCTACATAGCCCAGGCTGTCCAGAAACTGACTATGTAGACCAAGCTGTCCTGGAACACAGAGAGATCTGCCTGCCTCTGTCTCCTGAATGTTGGGATTAAAGGCGCATGCTCTACCATGCCCAGCTTCAGTACTTTCTTGATGTTTGTAACCTTGACACACTTAAGATTTTATAAAACAATTATTTTGTGAGATGTTCTTTAATTTGAGTTTTCTGATGATTGCATTTCTGTTACTTTATATTGACCTTCATTACATCCTATCATGTTGCACAGTTTTGATTTCCCATAATTGAAAACCACCATTTTAATTGCTTAATAAGGTTGTGACAGCCTCTTGTTACCATTGTCAAGTTACTCTTTTCTCCTATATAATTGAATATTTTACATAAGATACTTTGAAATTAAATAAACTCTTGCTACTTAGCAAATTCAGCTTACTGATTATACCTACACCTAATTATGCTTTCTTATCTTACTGAGTAGTTTATGATTTACTGTTTTTCTTTTCTTTTCTTTTTTTTTTAAGACAAGTTGTCACTGTGTAGCTCTGGCTGTCCTAGAGCTTAGCATGTAGACCAGCCTGGTCTTGAACTTACAGAGATCTCTCTGCCTCTGTTTCCAGAGTGCTGGAATTAGAGGTTGTGTACCACTATACCCAGCCCTCTTTGTTCTTGCTATAGAATCTTCTCTGTATCCAGGCCAGCTTCACACTTGTAATCATCCTGCCTCACACATGGGGTTCCCAGTGTGTGCCGTGAGCCCTGGCTGTCGCTGCTCCTTTGCCTTTTCCTTTTTATCTGAAGTAGGTACGGACTATCGGGAAAGCACAAAAATAGTCAAGAAAGCTGAATGTGGTGGCTCAGGCCTATAATCCCAGCATTCCGGAGGCCAGGGCAGACGGATTGTCATGAATTCCAAGCCAGCTTGGCCTATGTTACAGAGTAAAACTCTTTCAAAGAAACCAAAATAAATAAATAATAAGTAGATTTTTTTTTTTTTTTTTTTTTTTTTTTTTTTTTGGTTTTCGAGACAGGGTTTCTCTGTGTAGCTTTGCGCCTTTCCTGGAGCTCACTTGGTAGCCCAGGCTGGCCTCGAACTCACAGCGATCCGCCTGGCTCTGCCTCCCGAGTGCTGGGATTAAAGGCGTGCGCCACCATCGCCCGGCAATAAGTAGATTTTTTAAAAAAGAAAGTAAAAGTTCTGAACTGTCCTCAGTGTCCATTACTCAGTTTTCCTGCTGGTAGTATCTTAGTATCATTGAAGTGTAGTATCAAAACCAGTAAATTGGCATTACCAAAATACAGCTATCAGATTACAAACCTTAACCAGTTTAAAATGTACTCGGTGTTTTGTTTTGTTTAAGGTGTATGTGTTTAGTTCTGTGAAATTTGTTCACCTATACAGATTACTGTAACCACCATCATAAGCATGGTATAAGAATGTAGTGTCCTTGTGCTACCACTCGATGCTCTTCCTCTCCCCTCTTCACAGCCCTCTTCACCTCTTGTGATCAAGTGACCTGCTTCCTGTTACATCATTCTGTCCTCGGCGAATGCTGTTCAAATGGAATCATACAGCACTGCAGCCTTTTGAGATGAGCTGTCCCCTCCCTCTCTCCCTTCTTCCTTTCCTGTTGTTGTTCTTAATGTCTGAGGTTGAACTCGGCACATAAAAGCACTCTGCCAGTGAGCAATACTCCCCAGCCTTCTTTTAACAAAAATTAATGATACTATGTTCCATTTAACCTAGTGCATCTCAAATATTATTTTAACGTGCTATCAATAAAGTTATTTATTTACATGCAATCTCAAAAACTCAATGAATTCAGGTGATTTTTTAAAAAATATTTTAATTTATTTTATGTGTGTATGAATGTTTTGTCTGCATGTATATCTGTTTGCCTCATGTATGCCTGTTGCTTGTGGAGGTCAGAAGAGGGCAATGGATCCCTTGGAACTGAAGTTACTATGGTTATGAGTCACCATGTGCAAGAGTGGCCAGTGCTCTTAACCACTGAACCATCTCTCCAGCCCTGCCTTCAGATGATTTCAAGTGTTTCTAATCATGTGCAAACAGTGCTTCCCCTCCTTTCCTAATGATAGGAATCAAACGTAGGGACTTGTGCTAGGCAAGTGCTCCACCACTGAGCTGCACTCCCAATCATTATTTGATCTTTAATAACAACTAAAATAATTCTGCAGTCTCTACTTTGAATGTTTTGTTCTCTAATCACCATGTCATTAGAGTTCATGATCTGCTTCTACTTAAAATAGACCCTGCCAAGTAAAGCCAGTTCCTTTACATGGATGTTAAAAGTAAGCAAAGAGCAATGGAAAATGCCTTCTTCACCCATTTCAGTAAGCCTATCCAGGAAGTGCAAAATTAATCCAGAACTCTTTTGACATCTGCATTCTCGTAAGGGGAAATGCAGTATTGTGAAATTGATAAGACTAGGGAAAATCCATTCTCTCCTGCTTAGAAGCATAGTGTCTCCAAGAATCTGTCCTCTGAGCTTGCATCCATGAGTGTGTCAGGAAAGCACAGAATCACAGATCCCCCTCTGTAGCTGGGGATGCAAGATTCTAGCACATAAACTGATGCTGTAATTGCAGACCTTGCCATTGGAGGCAATGTGGTGATTTGTGGTAGGATGTCTAATTAGCAGTGATCTCTAAATCAAGAGCCCATCCAATCAGTTCATGCAGCCAGTGGCTGATTCTTCAGTCAGCTGCTGTTGAAAAGCAGCAGTTGATTTACTCAATGGCTAACTGATTAACCATGGATGCAGTCAGTAGCTAGCGTGATAAGTGGAGCTACTCAGTGGTTGAGCAAACCAATGACTGTTCTAATCAGTGGTTGGTCCTGTCAGTGGCTGATCCTGATGGATCTGATCAGATGTTGACCCACTTGGCAGTTGATATAATTAGTGGATGATCTAGTTTACTTTTTATACCCAGGGTCACAGATATATGGGTATCTTAGGTTTCTACTGCAGTGATTAAACACCTTGGTTAAATGCTACTTAAGGAGGAAAGGGTTTATTTCAGCTTACAGTTCCATATTACAGTTCATCTTTGAGACAAGTCAGGACAGGAACTCAAGCAGGTCAGGAACCTGATGCAGGGACCATGGAGGAGTGCTGTAATTTGCTTGTTCCCCTTGGCTTGCTCAGTCTACTTTCTTTTCTTTTTCTTTTTTTTTTTTTTTTTTTTTTTTTTTTTTACCCCCGAGACAGGGTTTCTCTGTGTAGCTTTGCACCTTTCCTGGAACTCACTTGGTAGCCCAGGCTGGCCTTGTACTCACAGAGATCCTCCTGGCTCTGCCTCCTGAGTGTTGGGATTAAAGGCGTGCGCCACCACCGGCTGGCCAGCAGTCTACTTTCTTATGGCACTCAGGGGTGGTATTATCCACAATGATCTGAAAACCCCTCTCCCCCAACGATCACTAATTAAGAAAATGTACAGCAGATTTGTCTATAGGCTAATCTTACGGAGGCATTTTCTCTAAATGTCCTTGTATAACTTCCTATTTTTCTACAAGGGAAGGCTTATATCTGTCTGGTTAAAGTATCCAGAAAAAGAGAGAAGAGATTCTTAAGTTCTCCTTGTTGGAAGTTTCATAATTGTAAAATCTGCTTTCCGGCTCTTCTAGGCAACACAGCCCAGCTTGTATTGTCCATTTGAATGGCAGCACAGGTAGCCTCACTTGAATCTATATAAATGGTTCTAGTGGTTTAGTTATGTGAGCTAATTGTGCACGTCTGTTATGTAATGAATTGAGCTTAATTGCTTGGCCACCTTTTCTTGGCCAAAGTCAGTTCTTTGTCTATCATCTGTACCCCGGAGACAGGAGATAGTTGAAAGCCTGCCTCCTTCCTCCTCCTCTCTTCCTTTGAGTTTTCTGTAGAGTAGGAGAGAGCAAGTTTGTAGAGAGACAGGTGGGCTCAGATTGTAGCCTCACCTCTAGTATGTTTTGTGCATTTCCTTTTTGGATTAATCAGCCTCTGTGTAACTTCCTATCATTCTTCTGCCAGTCTCTCCTTCACTCAGTACTTGAATGTTGATTCTACATAGTGGTTACCATTCAGTGGACAAGCTGTTCTCATCCTATTTGGGCTTTCATTGATTATATCAGACTACCTTTAACCAGGATACCACCTCACTGAAATGGTTTTGTCTCCTCAGAGTGACTAGGTTCTGAATCCCTATTTTCGACTGTTCTGCATGTAAATATCTCCCTCATCTTGCCCAGGGTTGTGACGTCTCATGTTAGGCTCCCCTCTATTTAGTCATCGTCGTCCTGTTCAGAATCTGGCTCCAGATGCCAGGCTTCCTCATATCGACATCTTTACCCTGATTCTCGAATCCTAAGCCAAGCTGCCTCCTTACAGCCGATGTAGAAGGTCTGTCTCCCAACCTGTTTAGACCATGGCACCATGATCCTGTTTGGCATTTTACTTCCCAAGCCATCCTGCTTTTCTGTATGTAAAGTACTTTCCTTATTCTGCTCTAGCTCTACCACTTTGTGACACACACACACACCTGACCCCTGGTGAAGACATTTTAAACTATTTCTAAACTTGGTCTTAGCCAAAAGGCTCAGAAACGATAACCCATTTCTTCCTTCCTCCCTCCCTCCCTCCCTCCCTCCCTCCCTCCCTCCCTCCCTCCCTCCCTTCCTTCCTTCCTTCCTATCTAGTATACAGAGTTCTGCCTGCATATATGGATGCAGGCCAAAAGAGGGCGCCAGATCTCATTATAGGTGGTTGTGAGCCACCATGTGGTTGCTGGGAATTGAACTCAGGACCCCTGGAAGAGCAGCCAGTACTCTTAACTGCTGAGCCATCTCTCCAGCCCCCATCAACCCATTTCTTTTAGGCGCTGACATCACATTATCAGGCTGGCCCAGCCTCTGTGGAAGCTCCTTTTCTCAATCAGGTTCTGTTAATGCATGAGGGCCACATCTCCATAGGGGTTCTCCTCTGGCCCTGCTTGGTTTCCTAGCCTGTGATAGACTTCTTCTTGGCATCTTCCTCACCCTTAGGTGCTCTCGGCACTTTATTGCGGGCATCTGTCACCCCACATCTTGCTGGTGGTCACATTGTTCTGATCACTCAGTGGCCTCTTATTCTGATGACCCAATGACCTTAATATTCAGGAAAGGAAAAGCAAAGGCCAAGGGAAGGGAAGAGAAGAGGAAGCTTATATTTGGTTGTATATGCCTGGTATATCTTTTCCTATTCTTTCACTTTATTACTACTGATGGCCATATAATAAAGTGTATCACTGTACATCAATCATGGTGCCACACACCTATAGTCCCAGCATAAGGAAGCAGAGGCAGGAGGATCGGGAGTTCAAGACCAGGCTCGATGACATAAATAAATTGGAAGCAGAAGAAAAAAAAAAGTGTCACTTTTGAGTGGCATGTAGTTGAATGTCACTCATTTAAATCTCTGCTAATCCTTATCTTTTAATTGGTATTTGGTTCGTTTTAACTTTATATAGTTGAGGTAGTTACTACTATTTATTTTTCTTATATTTTTAAATTATTTTTCTTCTACAATTTTCTACATTACTACTGGCTTTCTGTTATATTCCTTTCCTATTATTCTTATATTGGTTACCCTAAAGACTATATTTCCTGGGGTTGGGGAGGTGGCTCAGTAGTTAGAGCAGTGATTGCTCTTCCAAAGAACCCAGATTCAATTCCCAGCACCTGTGTGGCAGCTCAACCCCATCTCTAACTCCAGTCCCAGGGACTCCATGTTCTCTTCTGGCTTTCATAGGCAGAGCAGTCAACATGTGGGCAAAACACACAAACACACAAAATGAAATATTTCCTTGGCTTTATAATTTACCTTAGGTTAGTACTCTTCACTTTACACACTTAACCACTTCTGTTTGTGTTTGTTGTCATGTACATCTGTTCTGCCTATTTCAGACCTCGTCAGACATTTACTGTTTTCAGTGAATAGCATTTTTATGTGTTTGTGTATTATATAGAATATAAAACAATATATAACTGTATATGTATTCAGTGTACATCTTTATGTGCATATAATATATATATATATATATATATATATATATATATATATATATATAGACACACATTCTTTAAATACTTTTTTTCCCTACCATTCTGAATTGTGTTAGATCATTTTACTTAAACTTAAAAGATTTTCTGGAGGCTGGGTGGTGGTGGCTCACATCTTTAATCTCAGTACTCTGGAGGCAGAGGCAGGCAGATCTCTGTGAGTTTGAGGCCAGCCTGGTCTATGGAGAGAGTTCCAGGACAGCCAAGGTGGTTATACAGAGAAACCCCCGACTCAAAAAACCAAAAGAAAAAAATTTTTTTTCTGTTGTGTTTTCTAAGGTTGTGTTTCATTTTCTTAGTTTTCATATGTGAATATTTCTTGGTACATATTTTCCTTTTTTTGTATATGACTGAGTGTTGCTTTGTAGCTCAGGCTGACCTCTAACTGGCAATCCTCTGGTCTTTGCTTCTTGAGTACTGGGATTAAAAGAGTTTATTGTGACATTCTCCTAAATTTGTCTAGATTTTATTGTTAGGTGTAACACGACTCTTAAAAGGTCTTAAAATAAAAAACCCAGAGCCAGATATTAGGGTGAAAGCTGAAAGATCACAGAAGCAGAACAGCCAGCCACTAGCTTACCTCTACAAAATCCTCATATACCTTTCTTGCCCTGCCATATTACTTCCTGGGATTAAAGATGTGTGTCACCATTGCCTGGTTCTTTTTCTGTCATGTAGCCTGGTGTGGCCTTGAACTCACAGAGATCTATATGGATCGATAGGATTAAAGGTGTGTGCCACCACTGCCTGACCTCTATGTCTAATTTAGTGGCTGGCTCTGCCCTCTGATCCCCAAGCATGCTTATTGAGGTATACAATATATCACTACAGTTAGGTTTAAAACATTTATTTCAGTTGATTATAGAATTAAATTTGTACCTTTGCTTTTTTTTTTTAGATTTATTTATTTATTATGTATACAGAAGAGGGTGCCAGATCTCATTACAGATGGATGTGAGCCACCATGTGGGTGCTGGGAATAGAACTCAGGACCTCTGGAAGAACAGTCGGTGCTCTTAACCTCTGAACCATCTCTCCAGCCTGTACATTTGCACCTTAAAAGGTCCATTATCTTTGCTGAAAAGTCCAATTTCTTTTTATTTTTTTTTGTTTTTGTTTTTGTTTTGTTTTGTTTTTTAAAAATAATGTCTCTCCACATAGCCCTGGCTGTCCTAAAACTCATGATGTCCATCAGGCTGGCCTAGAAGCTCAGAGTCCCCTGCCTCTGTTATTAAGTGCTGTGTGCCACCACTCTTGACTTAGGGTGGTTTTTTGTTTGTTTAGATTTACTTGTATTATTTTTTAAATTGCATATAGGTGTGTATGTGTCTGTAGGCATATGCATATAACTGCAGGTGCCCACAGAGGTCGGAGGAACTGGACTTACAGGGGATTGTGAGCCATCCGATTTGAGTGCTGGGAATTGAACTCAGGTCCTTTGGGAGAACATTATGTGCTCTTAACTGCTGAGCCACCTGTCTAATTTTTGCCACTCTGACAATAAATCTTTAACTTTAGTTTGTGTGTGTAATGTTTTTGTTATTTCTTTGCTTTGTAATTCACTTATGTTCATTGAGGTTTTTTTTTCAACTCAGTGAATTAATTAGATTGATACCTGTTTTGGAAAATTCATAACCATTTACTCTGTTGTTGTTGCTGATTTTTGAAGCATGGTCTCATGGCCTAGAACTTACTGTGCAATGGAAGATAACTGAATTTCTGATTTTCCTACCTCTACTTTCTGAGTGCCAGGATTATAGGTGTGTGTCATCATATCCAGACTCCATTAACTCTTATGTATTGTTTCTACAGTATTTTTTTCCTCTGGAAATATATTTGTATGAATTTTAGTTTATAGAACTTTATCCTTTGACTTTCTGTCGTGTGTTCATCCCATTCTTTTCCTTTTTGCTTTTTTTTTAATGGATTTTTCCTGAGTTTTCTGTAGTAGTCTCTCATTGTCTGTGGCATCTGATATAGGATGGCTGAAGCTGTAGGTAGTCTTGATCCCTGTATAAACTGTGAACCCTATAAATATGTGCCAATTGCATAGTTTAATTTATAGAGCACAGTAAGATTAGTAACTACTGATCAAGTTGCAAT
This sequence comes from Peromyscus maniculatus bairdii, assembly GCF_049852395.1. Taxonomy (NCBI): domain Eukaryota; kingdom Metazoa; phylum Chordata; class Mammalia; order Rodentia; family Cricetidae; genus Peromyscus; species Peromyscus maniculatus. The sequence goes on from NC_134854.1 coordinate 107,597,839, forward strand.
TTTGACAGTGTTAAATATTAATTGAATGTGGTTTCTGTATATCTTACTTTCTGTATTATTTTCAGACTTCAGTTGATTGTAGAGAGCCAGATGTAGAAAAGGAAGATTCCAATGCTTAATCATTTATAAACCCACCTATGCTGACATAGAAGGGACCCAACATCTGAATCCCTTTTGAATCTGTTTGGGTTTTTTGTTTATTTTGTTTGATTTGTCTCAAGTTTTGGGTAACTTCTGCTTCATAAATTTTCAGTTCTTATTGTGAAAGTCTCAGCTTCATCTTTAGAGTCTTTGAATTGAGCCCTTAGGATAGGGAAGGTTTCAGGAAGGGCAGAGCTTGCTTTGCTGCATTTTCACCTTCTCAGGGGAACTTCTCACAAGGGCTCTAAGATTGGGAGTGCTCTTTTGACTTTTGATTAAGAGTCTGGTGGGCTTTTAATTCCTTAACCTTAAATGTTCGTACTGTAGACAGCTCCAGAATCTTTTTTTACTTAGCAGGGAGACCTTCAATGTGCTTTTCAGTAGTTTTTTTTGTCCAATGACGGGAATTACTCATAGTTAGGTGACTGTGTGAGATTGTAATCTGATGTCTTGGCCGGATCTCCTGAAACTCACTGACACTCAGGATTGTCTTCTTGAGAACTCATGCTGCTCCATCACCCCAGCCCACTTGCATTTCACATTGTGGGTAGTTACTCCTGTGGTCTGAATGCTTCCATCATTCAAACAAAAAAGCATGTCAAACCTTATTCCCTAACAAGATAATTGGAGGTCGGAACACTGGGAGGTGATAGATATCAATCAGGTCATGGATTGGTTGCTCTTGAATAAAATTAGTGTCTTACACAGGGAACTGGGGAGCTGCCTAGATCCTTATGCCATATAATGGCATAGTAAGCCAAGAGCAGGCCTCTTCCTCTGCACAAAAATCAATTAAAAACTTTTAAGACCTGAATATAAGCTTAAACTTTTGAAACTACTGTAGGAAAATATAGAGGAAGTACTTCAAGACCTAGGCATGCATAGGCTTTGACTTTCTGAATAGGACTCCAGTAGCATAGGTTAGAGCAAGAGTTGACAGACTGTGTTCATAAAGCTTCTGCAGAGCAAAGGAAATACTAACCAAAGTGAAAAGCCAGCATACAGAATGGGAGAAAAATCTTTGCCAGCTATTTATCTGACAGGGACTACTATCTGGAAAATATTAGAAACTCAAATAAATAAACATCAAAACTCTAATTAGCCAATCAAAAAATGGGCAAATGAGCAGTTCTCAAGAGTCAATACAAATGGTCTATAAATACATAAAAAAATATTCACTATCTTTAGCCATCAGGAAATATAAATCAAAACTATGCTGAGATTCCATCTCACTCTAGTCAGAGTAGCTAATACCAAGAAGTAACAACATGCTGGCAAGGATTCATGGGGAAAGAAACTCTTATACAGCATTTGGTGGGAATATACATTTTAAGACAACTGCTATGGAAGGTAGTGTGACAGTTCCTCAAAAACTAAAATTGTAATACCATATGATCCAACTCTACCAGTTCTGGGAATATACCCAAGGAATCTAAGTCAGTTTACCACAAAGACACTTGCATATAGTGCTGACTGTTGCACTATCTATAGTAGTCAGGTCATGGGATCAGACTAGATGTCTATCAAGAGATAATGAAGCCGGGCGGTGGTGGCGCACGCCTTTAATCCCAGTACTCGGGAGGCAGAGCCAGGAGGATCTCTGTGAGTTCGAGGCCAGCCTGGGCTACCAAGTGAGTCCCAGGAAAGGCGCAAAGCTACGCAGAGAAACCCTGCCTCGAAAACCAAAAAAAAAAAAAAAAAAAAAGAGATAATGAATAAATAAAAATGTGGAGTTCTATTCAGCCATAAAGAAAAATGAATTTATGTCATTTGCAGGAAGATGAATAGCAGTAGAGATCATTAAGCTAAGCTTGAAACAAGCCAGAGTCACAATCACAAATCCCACATATATAACTTTCTCTCATACACAGACTCTAGATTTTAAAGCAGTATATAGATTAGAAAAACTAGATGCCACTGGGCGGTGGTGGCGCACGCCTTTAATCCCAGCACTCGGGAGGCAGAAGCAGGCGGATCTCTGTGAGTTCCAGGCCAGCCTGGACTACCAAGTGAGTTCCAGGAAAAGGCGCAAAGCTACACAGAGAAACCCTGTCTCAAAAAACAAAACAAAAAGAAAAAAAAAGAAAAAAAGATAAACTAGATGCCATAATGGTTTTTGGGAGAACTTCTAAGTGATGAACTTGGCTGAAGAAATTTCTAAGCAAAGTGTTGATGATACAGCTTGGTTTTTCTTAGATGTTGATTATAAAATACAAGAAAAAAAGATTTTTTAAAAAGTGTTAATTCACTGGGCGGTGGTAGCGCACGCCTTTAATCCCAGCACTCGGGAGGCAGAGGCAGGCGGATCTCTGAGTTCAAGGCCAGCCTGGTCTCCAAAGCGAGTTCCAGGAAAGGCGCAAAGCTACACAGAGAAACCCTGTCTCGAAAAACCAAAAAAAAAAAAAAAAAAAAAAAAAGTGTTAATTCATTTTACTTTATTATTATTTTGCATGTGTATAGAATGTTAACTGGATCATTAGCAACTTTACTAGAAATGACTACACCCTGAAGAAAAATAACTCTTCCTCATTCAGCAGCCATTAATTGTCATTAACTCCTACACCAAAGAGTGTGTTAACAGCTCTGAGGGGAAAGGTATCCTGATAGTTGGAAGCCAAAGAATACCTACAGCTTGGAAAGGAAGATATCCTGACAGTAAGAAGCCAAGGAATACCTTTAAGTGTTACAACTCTGAAGGAAAAGGAATTCTAGCAGTTGGAAGCCAAGGATTACCTGCAACTCTGAAGGGAAAACTATCCCAACAGAAGTGTTGCAGCTCTGTTCCAGTTAGCAATGCTTTCCCCAGTGAAGTATTACAGTCCTTGCTCCCGGGAAGGGTTCCCTAATGCAAGTGCAACACCTCTGCTCCAGCAGGGGAGGATTTCCCCAGAGAGGTTGTCCCAGCTCTGCTCTGGAGAAATGTTACAGCTCTGCCCAGCTTCCCGGGACTGTAACACTTTGCTCCAGCAAAGGAAACTTCCCCAACACTTTGGTTGGCTCTGCTCCTGCTCCCCTCTGGCAAGAACCATTACAGCTCTGCTCTGGCAAAAATTGTTATAGCTCTGCTCTGCTAAGGGAGTGGTCCCCCACCCCCACCCCCGAAATGTAGCAGTTCTGTTCTGCTCTGGCAATAGCTGTGACAGCTTTGCTTTGCTTCAGTGGGGAAAAAGTTTGTTAAACAAACCTCACTCAAGAGATTTATTGGGAGGGAGGAATCCAGGAGAGTGGCTGCCTCTGCCAGGGTAGAAAAAGAGCAACCCCAAACTGGACAGATAACAGGGCTTACATAGGGTTTCTTAGGGGTGGAGCTTTCCAGGGTGAAGATTTTCAGGGTGGGAATTGGTAGGATCTCAGTTCCTGAGCTTGGGACAAACTCAGAGATTGGTTGGATTTCATGCTCTGGGATTGGTTGGATTTCAATTCCTGAATTAGTTAGGGGCAGGGTGTGTTTCTTTGGCTCTAGTCTTAGGGCCAGGGTGTTTTTTCACCTATCCTATTTTACCCTACAATGAGCCCTTTCTCTGTTGATGCTGGAATATTGACAGGAAAGAACCTGCATAGGTCTTGTGTAGGTACCACAGCTGCTGTGTTCATGAGTACAACGGCCATGTTACATCCAAATGACAGTGTTTCAGAGCAACCCCTCCCTCCCTGTTTCCAGCTCTTACATTCTTTCCACCACCTCTTCTGTATTGAAGGAAAGGATTTAGAGGTGTAATTTTAGTAAGAACAGAAGTAGAGATTTAAAACTTGGAAAATATTTAGCATCTCTGTATTACAAAAATGTGACAGTGTGTTTGGCAGAGAATACCAGTAGTATGGTCAAGTGGCCATTTGATAAAGTAGGTATGGATCAGCAAGGTGCTGTTCACTAACACTATTGAAGACTATATCCAAAGGCATTTCAGATACTATTGGTGCAATTCCTACTGATAAGCCATAGTGCAGGGACCTTGGGGGCATACTAATTTCAAAGGAGACGTTTCAGGTCCCTGTGAATCTTCTGTGCTCACTGCACAGTGCTGCCCCACAGATTCTTCTGTTACACACTATGTCTCTGCACTCCTTAGTATTGGTGAAATTATTAAGGCCACTCCACGTAGTTAAAAGGAAGATTTATTTAGTGGATAACTTACAAGAAAGGGATAGGTAGGTCGTGGGGTCTGGGGAAGGTGTATCGCAGTCCAGCGGTGTTCTCTGGAGCTCTGCTCAGTCAACCTCCACCGTCAAGGGTCCAGGAACAGAGAGAGCATTAGCCCATCCAGATCTTGGGTCTCCAGGTGCCTCCCTTGGCCCTGCCTTGTAAGCGTGGCAGTTGCCGAAGCCTCAATGGGGGTTGGAACTTCCAGATCAAAGCTGGAATGGCTACCCACTACATCTCCCCCTTTTTGTCTAAATAAGAAGGTTCTAACCTAATACAAGACTATATACAAAGGAATGGTTATCAAATATTGTCCAGCAATAATGAGGGATAATCACCTAGATAAGATGGAACTACAACCAATGCGAACAATATCAAGCAAGAAACACATACTAAAATCCAGAGAAGTCTAGAGCATAGGTAAATGGCATGTTACAAAGATCATTCCAAAAGGTGTCCTATACTAAAGAACCTAAATCTAATATTTAATATGTTCTAAGTTAATATATATGTATATATATATACTAAGTTGTAACTATAACTGCTAGTCTTCAATCTCATCAAAGACCTGAGAAGGAATATAATGGTACCTGAGAAATGGTAGATGGATGCAAGCAACTTTCGGGAATCTTTCAAGAGTAGACTGAGACAGCTGGCAGCTTGGACAGTCACCTGATATTTCTCAGCATTGTTGGTGCATTCAAATTGGCTACAGGCCTAGAGTATCTGACAGACCATTTTCAGAAGCAGGAATTCTGAAAAACCTTCTTACCCTGTCTTGGCAGAGTACAGTGGTCGCTTTCCTTGTATCCCACTTGTCCAGAAAGGATAGCATTGCATTCGTACTGTCAGCAGTTGAGGCAACGGCAGTTCTTTGCTCAGTAGGCTATTTTGTGCCAAGAAGATAAACTGTGGTGGTATTCTAATTGTACTGAAATGTGATTTTGATTGTGTGTTAATAAATAAAGTTGCCCGGGGGTCAGAGCTATTAGAGCCATAACAAGAGTGTGGCGGTGGTGGCACATGCCTTTAATCCCAGCACTTGGTAGAAGAGCTAGGTAGATCTCTCTGTGTTCAGGGATACAGCCAGCATTGGAGACATACGCCTTTAAGACCTGGGAGGCTGTACATACAGACAGTGACGAGGCAGTCACATGTTTGGGTTTACAACCAATGAGAAGGCAGAACAAAAGACTATGAAAAGACATACACACAGGAAATAGGTCTCTTTTCAGAGAGCTAGGACCACTGCAGGAGGAAGTGTGAGATTTTAGCTCTGAGCTCTGACCTCTTGGCTTTCTCTTTTACATTGGTTCTGTGTTTCTTATTTAATAAGACGGTTGGTTACATCTACAACAAACTTCCAAATGGAAATGTCTTAGAAGCCAAACATTCTCTCGGGATGAAATTGGTGCAGCCAGGAGCAATTGTGTTTCACGTCAACAGAATTCTAAGTTATTTAAATGCCATATTCTCTAGGTCTATGAAGTGTTTGAAGATTACCTGTCCATCTGACCTATGTATCTGTAAATCTGGATAACCTAACTAACGTAACTATAGAGATGACAAGCATAGCTGACTATAAATCTGTAAGTCTTATCTCCCGAAATAACCTAAGGACTAAGGCTTCAAGTAAACAAGGTAAACAGTCTATAAGCGAATGTATGGTAAAGAACGATGACTTCAAAATTGTGACAATACACAAGATATTTATAACAGAGGTAGGAATATACAGTGCGATATGCAATATGACAATAATCTTAAATAAATATCAGTATACCAAATATCCTAAACAGAAATACAACATACATAAAGTATGACAGATATAAATTTACATTTGTATCAATATACAAATATTTTAAATAAGAGTAGAAATATATGTACATTATAACAAATATAGTTCTGTATTTGTATCAATATACAAATTATCTTAAACAGGGATATAAAAATAGTTTACATTTGTATCAACATATAAGAATCCATAACAGTGCAAATTACAGTGCAAATTATCTAAGCCTGCTATTTTACTAAATTTGTTTACTAGTATATAAATAATCTACCATAATATCTTATACCTATCCATTCCATTTCTTATTTTCCTTTTTTTTTTTTTAGGAGAATACTGAGTCTAATATTTTCTTCCACCCCCAACCCTATAACCATCATCCATAACCCTGAGAAATATGAAACCTTAGTCAGAAGGGGCGTCGTTTTCTTAGAATTGCTTCCTGCTGTTTATGGGGTGATGGTATCTCTGTTGGGTACTGTGCGAAAGCCCAGATAGTTAAATCTCAGTTAGACTAACTGTAGGTTCTGCAGCAAGTCTTAGAGTAATGAGTAAGATTGTCTGAAATTCTGGCAAGAAGTGTAGTATGATAATGATTACCATGGCATCATTCTGGATTGGGTAGAGTTGTTGTTGGGGCCCCATCTACCTTCTGGAGACTTCTGAGATTGCTATTGGAAAAACTTATTTGTTATCAAAATGGAAAGTTTGGATTTAAAGAGGACATAGCATGTAAGAAAGGATTCTGAGAAATCAAGAGTAAGCATGGAGAGAGTTAGAATCTTGAAGACAATGGTCCCTTTTTATTGGTTTCCTTCTGTCCCACACCAGAGGGCTCTTCTGATACGGGACTGAAGAATCTCTCAACCTTTTCGTTTAGCAATATGCTTGGGTTTAGAGAAGGAGTGAGCCAATTCCATCTCCAAAGCCAGCTTGGCTTATAATTGGATTGGAACCACAACTTTTCTAGATTGATAGAGAAATAGATGTTAGACAGTGAGATTTTACTGTGTGTAGATTGGTACCAATAGATTCTTTCTTTCTGCTGTAAACATTCAGATATCCAAGGCCTTATGATTTTTGGAAGATGAGTATTTCCATTATCCTGGAAAGACAAAAACAGAACCCTACCCCAACCTTTGATTGTTAAATTTTTCTTACAACTTGTAGAGATGTCACATTGGTGGATGATCTTGTACTTCTCCTCATCAAGGGGTTTTTCCTGTTTGAATCGAATTTTTATTAATTTTGTTGGTATCCATAGCTTTTCTTCTCCTGCAGAAACAAAGGCAAAACCCCTTCCCCAATGTAGAACATATCCAGGTTTCCATTCTGAGGTCAGCACATCCTTGAAATAAACTGGTTGGTTTAGCTTAGGAGTTTTGTCTGTCGTCCAATGTCTCTCCGCAGCTGTTGTTCCTTTCTTATCAGCATTGAGAAAATTCAAGGTTAATAAAGCACTATGCAGTCTATTTCTAGGAGTCATTGTTACCTGTTGCTGTTTATTTAGCATATCCTTTAAAGTGTGATTGGATCTTTCTATGACTGCTTGGCCTGTGGGATTGTGTGGTATACCTGTAACATGCTTTATATTGTAATAAACAAAGAATTGTCTCATTTTATTGGGGACATATGCTGGGGCATTGTCTGTCTTAATTTGTACAGGTATTCCCATGATGGCCATAACTTCTAATAGGTGTGTAATCACAGAATCAGCCTTTTCAGAACTCATAGGAGTTGCCCATTGAAATCCTGAATAGGTGTCAATGGTATGATGTACATACTTTAATCTTCCAAATTCTGCAAAATGAAACATATCCATCTGCCAAATTTCATTTCTTTGTATACCTTTTGGATTGCTCCCTGCAGGTAATGGAGTTTGGTTATAGATGGAACAAGTAGGACATTTTTTCTGCAATATCCTTAGCCTGTTGCCAAGTGATAGAGAAATCCTTCTTCAAACCTTTGTTATTTACATGGTTTTTCTTATGAAATTCTGAGGCTTCTAGCACATTACCTATTAGTAACTGATCAATTTCATCATTACCTTGTGCTAGAGGTCCTGGCAGACCTGTATGGGATCTGATATGTGTTATCTATATAGGATGTTCCCTTTTTCTGTTGATTTCCTGCAATTGTATGAATAATGACGTTAATTCTGTATTATTAGGAATAAATTCAGCAGTTTCAATATGTACAACAACTCTCTGCATATTGAGAGTCAGTGACTATTTTGAGGGGTTCTGTGAAGTCCATCAGTACCATAAGAATGGCATACAGTTCTGCCTTTTGTACAGAGCTGTATGGACTTTGTACTACTTTACTTAAGTCTCCTGATTTATATCCTGCTTTCCCTGATTTATTTGCATCAGTATAGAATGTGAGGACTCCAGAAATTGGCTTTTGTCGTACAATGTGAGGAAGGACCCATTCAGTCTTCTTTATGATTTCCATTCTCTTGCTTTTGGGATAGTGGTTGTTAATATCTCCCAAAAAGTTACTGCAGGCTCTCTGCCAGTATTCATTATCTTTCCATAGTGATGAAATTTCCTCATTAGTTAAAGGTACTACAATTTCTGCTGAGTCCATTCCTGTCAACTGGCAAAGTCTTGGTTTACCTTTTTGAATCAAATCAGAGATCTTTTCTATATAAGTCTTTAATTTCTTATTTGGTTTACGTGGTAGGAATATCCATTCCAATATAATATCTTCCCTCTGCATCAAAATACCTGTTGGGGAATGTCTGGAGGGGAATATGACAAGAATGCATTTAAGTTCTGGATCCACACGATCCACATGTGTTTCTTGAATTGTCTTTTCTACTAGAGCCAATTCCCTCTCAGCTTCGGCTGATAATTCTCTTGGACTGTGTAATTCTTTGTCCCCTTCTAGAGTATTAGCCAAATTTTGTAGTCCATCTTTGGGTATTCCCATGATACTCAGTAAGTTGGAAATGCTTCCTAACAACTTTTGAAAATCATTGAGTCTTCAATTGATCTCTCCTTAGTTGTACCTTTTGGGGTCTAATTTTTTTGTAGCTCTGTCTTATATCCTAAGTAATTAATAGAATCTCCTCTTTGTATTTTTTCAGGAGCAATTTGCAGTCCCCAGTGAGGCAAAACTTTTTTTACTTCTTCAAACATGTTTTCTAATGTATCTAACTTTGGATCAGCTAATAGGATATCATCCATTTAGTGATAAATTATGGATTATGGAAACTACATGAATTATCTCCAATGGTTTCTGCACAAAGTATTGGCACAAAGTAGGGCTGTTTAACATTCCCTGTGGGAGGACCTTCCATTGATATCTCTTGACTGGCTGAGAATTGTTATAATTAGGTACTGTGAAGGCAAATTTTTCTTTATCATTTTCTTGTAAGGGTATGGTAAAGAAACAGTCTTTTATATCAATAACTGTTATAGGCCATTCTTTGGGTAGCAGAGAGGGCAAGGGCATCCCAGTCTGTAAGGAAGCCTATTGGCTGAATTACTTTATTAATAGCTCTCAGAACTGTCAACATTCTCCAATTACCAGACTTTTTTTCAAATAACAAACACAGGAGAATTCCAAGGGCTGGTAGATTCTTCAATGTGTTAAGCATTTAACTGCTCTTGAACCAGCTGTTCTAAAGCTTGTAGCTTCTCTTTTGTCAAAGGCCATTGTCCAACCCAGACAGGTTTATTAGTTAGCCATTTTAAAGGTAAGGCAGTTGGTACTTCTGAGAGCTCAACAGCAGTCATGTTCTGTTTGTGAACAGCCTGAATGGTTGATGACTGATTTTTATAGCATGTCATGATATTTTCCCTAGAAACATGCATTGGTCTGTATTCCTTTTCTGAAAGTGTAGGAATTTTAATCTGGGTATTCCACTGTTGTAACAGATCTCGGCCCCAAAGATTTACTGCTACATTTGCTACATATGGCTTCAGCCTTCCTCTCTGTCCTACTGGCCCTGTGCATTCAACCTATCTCGAACTCTGTTTTATCTGAGATAGGGTGCCAATCCCTAAAAGTTGGACATCTACCTCTTGAAGAGGCCAATTCCGATGCCATGATTTTGGTGTAATTATACTCACATCTGCACCTGTGTCTACCAGGCCCTCCATAACCAGGCCATTAATTCGAATTCTAAGCTTTGGTCTTTGTTCATTTATGGAAGTCTGCCAAAATATTTGTTTTATAGTGTTCTTTGTAAACTGTGATCCATCTATCAGAGCTGTGTTATCATCCATTGCAGTATCGGTTTTTACATTAGGCATTGGTTTATTCAGTTGTCCTGGAGAGGAATTTCTTCCACAGTGGCTGGGAATGTTCGTACTACGTTTGATTTGGTGGCCTGCAAGAGGCCCCCTGAGGGGTTTCCTGCCAGTAAAGGGTTGCCTCAGATATCTTTTTTTTTTTTTTTTTTTTTTTTTTTTGGTTTTTCGAGACAGGGTTTCTCTGTGTAGCTTTGCGCCTTTCCTGGAACTCGCTTTGGAGACCAGGCTGGCCTCGAACTCACAGAGATCCACCTGCCTCTGCCTCCCGGAGTGCTGGGATTAAAGGCGTGTGCCACCACCACCCGGCTTCATATATCTATTTTTGATCAGCACTCACTGGTCCATTGTCAGCCTTTGCCACACCTTCTACATAATCCAGGAGGTGGTTGGGATTTCCTGTTTAGGCTATTCCTAAAAGGAGTATTACTTCTAGGAGTACCCCACGTACAGTTTTTACGTATATGACCTGGTGTACCACATTTAAAACATTTGGTAACACGGGGCCTTCTTTCACCTCTGGGATTTGTCTCTCCTATCCAAGCCTCATTACTGTAGTTAAGAGACTCAACACCATTAGTATTCTGAATCCATTCTTCCAAAGGAGTTGATCTGATCTTTAATGGTGTAAGTATTCTTCTTCATTCTGCATTAGCATTGTCAAATGCCAAGGACTCAGTTAATACTTTTCTTAATTCTTTATCTGATACAGCTTTTGTTATAGCTGTGTTCAGCCTTTGTAAAAATTCGGTGAAGGGTTCGCGCAGTCCCTGAAATATCTTTGTGTCTACCTCAGTTGGTTTTCCAGGTTCTGGAATTTTTTCCCAAGCATTTAGAGCTGCTGTATGGCATAGGGATATTGTATGCTCATCATAAGTGGCTTGTACATTCCTGTCAACAAAACATCCCTCACCAAGTATTTGATCTTGGGAGATCACAAAACCTCTGTGTTTACATTGTTGTTCTAAATTTTTCACCTCTTCTCTCAACCAGTTTTTCCACTGTAGTTGCTGGCTATATTCTAGAACAGCTGAAATTAACTGATGCCAGTCATCTGGGATTATTCTATGTGAGGTAGACCATGAATTTAACATCTGTCTTATGTATGTGGAGTGTATCCCATACGTAACTACTGCTTCCTTTATATTTTTAAATTCCCTTGTTGAAACTGGTTGTGATGTATATGTTTTATATGGCTCAGGGTGTGTGTCATCATGTGTGCCTGGCTCTGCATTGGAAGACACCCCATGGGCATTGTCTGCCACAGTCATGGAGGCTGGAGGGCACAGCTTCTGAGATTTAAGATTTAGGACTTGTTTGGGACCTTTTTTTCCTTTTCTATTTTTCCCTTTTGGAATGAGAATGTCATATGCTGGTCCTACTGTAGTATTTTGAAAAGTATGTTTTATGTTATTGGTTCACAGTTGGAGAATATTTTGTCTTGAGATAAATTGTACATTGAATCTGCCTCTGATGTAGATGGTGTTAGATGACACTCTGGACTTCAGAGTTGTTGTTGCGATGAGTTAAGATTAGGGGTGGAATGAATGTATTTTGCATGTGAGAACATGAATTTTGGGAACCAGAAGCAGAATGCTATGTTCTAAATACTTGTCTTTCCAAGATTCATATGTGAAAATCTAATCCCCAGTATGATGGTATTTGGTGATAGGGCCTTAAGGAAACATTTAGGTTGTGAGAGCTAGTACCTCATGAATGAGATTAGTGCCTTTATCCATTAATACCACTCCCTACAGCTATCTAGACCCTTCTATGTGAGGACATGGTAAGAAGGCAACATTTATGAACCAAAAAATAGGCCCTCACTAGACAAAGAATCTGTCACTGCTTCAGTCTTGGCCTTCTCAGGCTCCAGAATGGTGATCAGTGAATTCTGTTTAAAGGCCACATAGCCTATGGATTTTCTTAAGACAATGCAAATGTCTCTTAGCCTTCTGTGGTATATGACAATCCTTTTGTTCTTCCTTGTTTTTAATGGACTTGGCAATTTTGAAAAATCCTAGACATTTGCTAAATAGATCTTCCATTACAGTTTGATTGATGTTTTCTCATGATTAGACTAAAGATTTAATTTGAGGAAAGGATATTGCAGATGAAATTCACCCTTAAATCAAACAGGGAAAATTGTACTCACAAGTCATCATTGTGATGTCAACCTTGATCAGGTGGTATGGCTGCTTTTCTCACTTCTTAGGCTGTATTCTTTGAAATCTAGCCACCAAGTCCAGCCAATACTTGGGGATTTGGGAGTGAAAGTTAAGCTTTCCCTTCATTGGTGAGAGGTGTCTACATGTTCTATGGAATTCTTCATAAACAAAACTGGCCTTTCTTCCTACATATTTGTTATTCAATCATTCATTTGCTATTTTTAAACATGAATTCTCAGTAATCTTTATTACACACACACACACACACACACACACACACACACACACACACACACACACACACACCCTTTAGGACTTCTGGTTCCACCATTGAAATATAAACCCCTTGTGGCAAGACTTTGTTTCATTTTTATCTTTGTGTCCTCTGGGCATTTAGTACAGTTTTATCGTAATTGTCAAATTAAATATAAATAAATGAAAGTCTGTTAATTTCAACTAAAAACTACTGTTTCCTCAGTTAAATTACATAATGGTATTATAAATTAAAAGTAGATTTTGGAATAAATAATAAGAAACATGTTTGATTACTTTTTACTATGTATCTATCAGAATGAGGAATACTGTGGAAATGGGTTATTAACATGTTAGATCACTGTATTTGTAATTGTCTAATTACTTAAATATTCCTTGCCAAAGATATGAGCTGTTTTTTCTTTTTTCCCCCCATTAGTTCACGCGAACAGAGTGAGGCTCCCTTTCCTACATCCTCTGCAAAGGTATTATCTGATGCGGTCACTCAGATAACAACAGAAAGCCCAGGAAAGACCACGTTTTCATCTGAAATTTTTATTAATGTTGATAATCATGGACAGGAAGTTCTAGGCCCCAAGGCCCAAAAGCCACCCAAGTTTGCATCATCATCCTCGGTGCAGCAAATCACGGCTTCTCATGGCAAAGATGGTAAGAGAATGTAACTGAGTTTTACATCATTAACCCACTGTTGTGTGTAATTATCTTTCCAATGTTACTGTCTTAACATTAAACCTAATTTGAATGTAAACATTATGCTACAAAATTACTACATCCAGTTTTTGTTTGCATACCTATGAAAAGAATAGGATTTTCATCTTAATTTTGAAGGAGTTAACAAGAGTATGTTACAATTCATGCTGCTTATGTCTGGCTGTCTTTTGTCCCATGATTTTTGTAAAAATAGGGTTAGTATGTAAGAACTGTTTTTAAGGCAGGCAGATGAATTACTGGCATTTGGCTCATAGTAATGTGACATATGAAACTTTAATAGTGCACAGTAATGGTGTATTTCTTGCTTATGAAATAACCACTTGTTACTCAGGTTGACCATTAATCCTACTGTATGGAAATGTGACCATAAATAAGCACACAGGCATGCACCCCCACACGGTAAACATGAACACATACATACACATATGAAAAGAGAAAAAATTACATGGATGTTAGTGGATGTAGCTCAATGATAGTGTGTATGCATACCTAACATGCACCAGGTCCTAGACCAGTCTGTAGCACTACCAAATATATAGAAATTCACACATACTCTCACTCACAGTTATGTATTATTTTAGTTTAAAATAATAAAAATTTGTCTTTATGTCTCAGGCTTATGAGCCAGTTGGAGTTTGGCAGAGTTTGGCTCCAGGTGGCAAAAGTAGTTTAGGTGTGCCCCCAAGTGCCTGTTTCTGACATTCAGGCTATGGGCAATTGCTGTCTTGCCTGGAATATGCTGTTTTCATAATGGTGGCAGAAACACAAGAAGAGAGACCCAACTGTGAAAAAAATTTAAACCTATATTTATATCAGTTCTCTGAATAGGATAAAATTAATACTCTATTATTATAAAATAGAAGAACTGAATTCTAACTTTTTATTTATTTTATGATAATGAATATGTAAGCAGAGGAAAAACATGAATAGAATATACATTAAACTGATCTTTAAATAGTCAGACCTTGTCTTTTTTACTTCGGTATATTTTCTTAATATTCAAAGTCATACTTATTTAGTAGAAGCTTTATTTGAAACTGTTATATGAAAAGTGAAGTAGACTTATTTTCTTATGTCTCTTGGACTTTTGTTTAGTATAAGAGAAACTGTTTTATAGTTAGAGTCATCTACTTGTGGAATAGATTGCTGAAAATGCACTTACCATCCTGGTTAAGCTGCTGCTGGTTTGATGTCCTTTCTGTTCCTGATCCTTCACAGTATGTGTCACACCACTTGTAATTTATTAAAATACGAGATAATTTCATTGCATAGCTTAATTAAATATGCCGTGTATTTCCCACGTTGAAAGTAAAGGTGAATTTATGTTTAGGTCATTCATGTATTCCTAGAAATGTGAGCACTGCCTGGCAGGTGGAAAGTACTTGGCATGTAGAGTCGGGGCTGCTTTCTTTCTAACAGTTCTGATCTTTACCTCCTCAGCCCAGCCTGCGTTGTTGCCATATAAGCCATCTGGTAGTCCGAAGATGTACTATGTTCCACAATTAAAAGCAGTTCCTTCATTTCTGGAGTCCAAATCAGATACCACTGTTGAGAGCTCACATTCAGGTATTATGCAAAAATTATTTAAGATTTTATTTTTAGAAATATTTTGTATTAGCTGGTTGATTGTGAAATTTTTAGTGTAATATGGAGGCTTTCTAGCCTTAACCTCTGATGGATTCTAATAAGTGAGTTATTTGAGATTTTGTGTGAGAAAAAAGGGAAGACTAAAATTGAGTTGACAGCTGCCTGGGTTGGTGTTAAAGCTCCTTTAGAATAAGCACAGAGCCCAAAGACGTGAAGACTCACTGGTTTCTATTGTTTAAGGCAGTCTTCATACAGGCACTAGCCCACTCCCATGGAAATTGAGTAGAAACTTGACTGGCCGTACACAGTCAATTGTAGTGCTTCTGGCACACCTGAAGCTCTTGGCCCATTGTGTCCTGCAAACGGTACAGGGTAAAGGACTGAAGTAGCAGGGACATGTGCTGCTTTCCTTTAGAGAGACACGTGAATTAGAGTAGGGACCTTGGTATGAAAAAATACTTTACCCAGAAAAACAACTTTGTGTAACAATCAATAAAGACACCTTTGTATAGCAGTTCCAGGTTTGGTTCATCAGAGGCTGGACCTTCCTGCTGCCACACAGGCCTTAAAATTTCATCTTGGAGTGACTTTTTCCTCTATTGACTCATGCAACACAGAACACCCTGACATTAGACAAATCATTCCAAGTCAAAGCTTATGAATTACTCCATGATTTAAAAATGTCTTCACTGATGCTACACTTCATGTACAGTAAAATTTATTATGTTCTTGGGATTGGGATTCCATATGCTGCCGTTATGTTTAAATAGTACTCTTCTTAATGTGTCTGCCGTCCAGCCTGAGCGCAGTGTGTACTGTTCCTATGCATGCCGTGTGTGTGTATGTGTGTGTGTGTGTGTGTGTGTGTGTGTGTGTGTGTGTGTGTGTGTTAGCATAGTATCTCACGGGTCTTTTTGCCTTCGTATCACACCAGAAGCCGCCTGCTGTCATTTTCCTTCTTCGGAAGCTTTCCTGAGCTAGTGGTGGTCTCCTGAACTAAGCACCATTCCCTTTTGTGTCATGTCTTACATCATTTTCTTCCTTGCCTGGTAATTTTGGCGTTTATTCTACATGTCTCTGAGTTTCAGTTTGACTGAGAACCTTCTAATTAGCCTGCAGCATCCTTGTCATAGTGCTCTTTTCATAGAAGTGGTCTAAGGGAAGAAAAAGTCTTTATTGACTTTAAGACTGTTTTAGTGTTAATTGTAATATTTTCTCATTTTCCATAGGGTCCAATGATGCGATTGCCCCAGATTTTCCACCTCAAGTGCTAGGCTCAAGAGATGATGACCTCTCAACCACTGTGAACATTAAGCATACAGAAGGGATCTATAGTAAGAGGGCCGTATCCAAGGGGAAAAAACCCCCTCGGAAAGATGATGCAGGTAACGAGGGACTACCTTGCCTGTTTTACAACCTGTTTCCTGAACCTTTTTATTTGAAGTGAGAATATTGTTGTCTTTATCCATTTTCTGGTTCGTTATGGAAACTCTGTCCTTCCCACTACATTAAGTATACACAGGAAAGTATAATGTTAGAATATTTAAAGTGCTTCAGAGAGATTGGAAAACTTTAAACTTCATTTTCACCATAAATAAAATATATTATAGCTGGTGAAATGAAACACTAAATCAAGCTTATTTTGAATACTAAATATCAGAAAATCTTGATTAAAATTCTTATGAATTTATCTGTGTCACATGTTGCAGTGTGGCATTTCTGGCAGGATTTGACAAGGAGTCAAGAGTTCACATGTTGTTTTGAAATTTTATTTTGCTACTAACATGTGAAAATTCAATTTTTGGGCTCGTTAGGGGAGAAAAAAATGAGAATGTCTGGTTGCCCATAGCTGACATTCTCTGTGACAGTAGTCACCTTAGCTGAGGCCTGGCTGTTCCTCCAGACAGGACATCCATTCCTATGTTTGCGTCAGTCCCCAGGCCTCTCGGGTCTTCTTGCTTCATTCAGACATACTTGGTCTCTCTGGTCAGACTGTTGAGTTTTCAACTTTTTCTCTAGATAGAGGACAGCTATTTTCTAAAAATACAATATATTTAAAATTACAGGATTATCACTAGCTCCAGCAAGATCCTGTTTCAAAAAAAACTAAACCAAAACATAGAAACATAGATTAATAGGTAAGTAGATGGACAGACAGATAGATCTTCTATAAGAAAATGGAAGAGTATGCCTTCCTAATTTTAGAAAAGGAAAAATCTCATTAAACGGGATTCCTCTCCCAAAAACAAAACATAAAGTAAAACCAGCAACCGTATGCAGAACTGTGGTCAAATAAGGAACGTTAAAGTGAAAAAAAAATTTTTATAGAATGTGAACAGTAAATAAAGGCAAATCACAGAGTGGAAGTAAAAATTACAATGTGCACATTCCACAAAAGATATTCTGAATGTAAAAAGAAATAGTGTGAAGAAGATATTCAGTTCAGTTGAAATTGGGCAAAAGAATTGGGGACCATTATTCTATAAAAGAGACTATGTAATACCCAATAGTTGCATATAAAATATCATTGTTGATAATCTGGAGATACAAATTAAAGCCATAGTAGCTTTCTGTACTCATCAGAATGGCTGAAATGAAAAACACTGTGCTGTGGAGAATAAGAATAAGTGAGAGTGTAAATTAGTATCCTGACTCTGTGTATGTCTGTTGCTGAGTTTTGAATCTAGGGCCTTACATAGGTTAAACATGCACTCTACCACTGAGCTATACTCTTAGCCCCACACATATTCTTCAGGCAGTATTTGTAATAGTTCCAAACTAGAAACCACTCAAGTAGCCAACATTTGTTTAATAAAATAGATAACTTGTAGTACTAACACTATTGAATACTTACTGGCCTGGAGAAAAGGGGTAAGGATATGTAACAACACATAATGAACTTTACAAACATAGTGTGAGTGAACACACAAAGTTCAGACATTCCTGATGACTTTCTTGTATTTAAAATCAGCTATTATATACTCTGGTTTCTCCTCAGTTTGTGTAAATCAAGTGTTGGAGAAAGTGGGAAAGGAATGAGGGGGCTGTGTAATAAGCTTCTATTCAGATTTTATTTCTTGACCTGAATAAGGTTATACACATATTGTTTTATATATGCAAATGTTTTCTAGGACAGTTAAAATCTTTTCTTAAAAGATGTGCAAAAGAGCCGGGCGGTGGTGGCGCACGCCTTTAATCCCAGCACTTGGGAGGCAGAGCCAGGCGGATCTCTGTGAGTTCGAGGCCAGCCTGGGCTACCAAGTGAGACCCAGGAAAGGCGCAAAGCTACACAGAGAAACCCTGTCTCGAAAAACCAAAAAAAACAACAACAAAAAAAAAACAAAAACAAAACAAACAAACAAACAAAAAAAGATGTGCAAAAGATAAGGTTATTAGAAATGAGCCTAAAGTACATGCAAGTTTCTAAAATTACATTGAAATTTATTTCTCTATGTATTTATTTATTTATTTATCTTTGGTTTTTTTGTTTTTGTTTTTGTTTTTGTTTTTTTTGTTTTTCGAGACAGGGTTTCTCTGTGTAGCTTTGCGCCTTTCCTGGGACTCACTTGGTAGCCCAGGCTGGCCTCCCGAGTGCTAGGATTAAAGGCGTGCGCCACCACCGCCCGGCTTATCTTTGGTTTTTTGAGAGAAGGTTTCTCTGTAGTTTTGGTGCCTGTCCTGGAGCTCGCTCTGTAGACCAGGCTGGCCTTGAACTCACAGAGATCCGCCTGGCTCTGCCTCCCAAGTGCTAGCATTAAAGGCCTGCACCACCACCATCCGGCGCTACATTGAAATTATTAAGGAAGTCTTATATAATTAAAGAATATAATAATAATAATAATAATAATAATAATAATAATAATAATAAAGTTTTTAATTGTCATTAATCTCTGGGCTCATAAGAGAGCTTGCTGTACCAGCATCCAAACTTTTATATGTAGCTTACTAAAATTATTTGTAAAAGATTAAAAAGAGAAGTGTAGGAGGCAGTCACATAGGTGAGACTTCAGGGGTGTGGCGTCTGACATTTCTAGGAGACAGAATCTCACAACAAACTTTCTGTTCCTCTGGCTCTTGAAATCCTTCTACCAACTCTTCTGCAGTGGTCCCTGAGTCTTAGGTGCAGGACTGGAGTTACAGATGGGTCCGTTGTGACTGAGCTGCCCAACTCTGCATTTTGATCAGTTGTGGTTTTCTGTAATGGTCTCTGTCTGCTAGAAAGTTTCCATTATGAGGGGTGAGAACTGCACTTACCTCTGTGTTTAATCAGACAGTAATAATAGACACACTAGCATGGAAGGGAAGCTTAGGAGGCCTCAACCCTAGAA
This sequence comes from Peromyscus maniculatus bairdii, assembly GCF_049852395.1. Lineage (NCBI taxonomy): Eukaryota > Metazoa > Chordata > Mammalia > Rodentia > Cricetidae > Peromyscus > Peromyscus maniculatus. Next base: position 107,617,233 of record NC_134854.1, read on the forward strand.
AAAGAACTACAGGCAACTAAGGAATGTTGAGAGCTGGAGACATAGTCTTCCCTAGGGAAGAGCGCACCAATTGGTTATCCAATACCAAATGGTCAGCTCTGAAAACATATATATACAAGTAACATAAGAACAATCAATTTGTATTTATATACTTAGGAATACACACACAGACACACCACCATCACTACCCCCAACTAAAAAGAGGCCATGCATTTGAAAAAGAGCAAGGGGTACAGGAAAGGGTTTGAAGAGAGGGAAAGGGAAGGGGGAAATGCTATATTATAATCTCAAAAAATAAATTATTTTATAAAAATAAAGTGTAGCATAATGTGATCCAGAAACAAACTTAAGAATGTGGAAACTTAAAAAGAGAGATGATGTGCCAATCATGAACTTTGAGGATGTACATGAGTAATGCTTAGAAAATTGATAACATATGTAAGATAAATCAGATAAATCCTATCTGCACACTGAACAAAAAAAATGTATAATGTATGATAGTTATATGTGATCAAAAAGAAAAATTTATAATTTACATACCCTTATGACTCTGAAATAGTTCAGAATTTCATCCTTTCTTTGAGATAAGATGTCTTAATTAAGGTTTCTATTGTTGTGACTAGACACCATGACCATGGCAACTCTTACAAAAGAAAACATGTAATTGGGGCTGGCTTACAGTTTCAGAGGTCTAGTCCATTGTCTTCATGGTAGTGTGTAGGCAGACATGGTGTGGGTGAAGGAGCTGAGAGTTCTACATCTTGATTCCCAAGCAGCAGAAGCAGCTGTGTGCCACACTGAGTGTAGCTTGAGCATAGTATACCTCAAAGCCCACCCCTACTTCCTCCAGCGACACCACACCCACTCCAGTAAAGACACACCTCCTAACAGTGTCACTCCCTATAGGGGCCATTTTCTTTCAAACCACCACACAGGGTTTTATATATCTTAGGCTGACTTTGAACTTGTTATTTAGCTAAGCAAAACCTCTGCTTTCTGATTTGCCTTGAACTCCACCACCTCCATGTAGGCATCACGGGCATGTGCCACCATTCTCAGGTTTTGTGGTACTGGGAATCAAGTCCAAGAGTTAATGTGTGCATACTGCTAGGTAAGCACTCCAGCACCTAAACTACATCTCCAGTCCCCAGTCTAGGACTGACATGAAATATAGATACAAGGTGGGGAAATGAAGTTATTAACATGAAAAACTTGGCATATAAAAGATATTATAAGCAACCAAAAAAAAAAAAAAAAAAGGCTAGGCGGTGGTGGCACCTGCCTTTAATCCCAGCACTCAGGAGGCAGAGGGAGGAGGATCTCTGTGAGTTCGAGGCCAGCCTGGTCTACAGAGTGAGATCCAGGAAAGGCACAAAGCTACACAGAGAAACCCTGTCTTGAAAAACCAAAAAAAAAGAAAAAGAAAAAGAAAAGATATTATAAGCTATTCAAAGACATAGATTAAAAAAGATGTTTGCAACTTGTAAAGTCAATGAGAAATGTTAAAGGAATGCTTACTCTACTACTTTTCAGCATAAAAATAAACAGAAATAACCATATGTTGATCAGTAGATGAGTTTATGGGTTAAGACAAAAGAATACTGCATATATTGACTGTTAGACTCACATGTTAATATGGCTAAATTTCAGACATCAAATGAAAAGGCATGCTTTTAAAGATAATATACAGCATTGTATCTAATATATTTTAGACATTTAAGATAAGATTGTAAATTATGAGTATAGATTGTTAAAATTATTAATGTTTCTTATTAATGCAACATGCTAAAAAGATTGAGAGAAATCTAAGTCCAGTATAAAGAGTGCTACTAAGAGGGGATAGATTGCATTGGGGAAACATGTCTGTAATGTTTTATTTCTTAAGCCAAGTTGTTAATACCTTGTTAGGCTCCTAGTGTGTCTAAAATATTAAAAATGCTAGAGAATTAGGTGAAAAAATTTAGAATTGAAGTAATAGCAATAAGGAAAAAAATAATTGATTTGAAAGAAAAGAGATGCTGGGTAAGTAAAGCCGAAGCTGATTCTTTGTTGTGTGTTTCATTGTTTGTTAACATTGCTCTGGTTTCTTTCTTGAGAAATATGGATAGTTAGAGGTAAGAGAGGACATATGACCAAGGAGGGAAAAAGAGAACATAAAGTATCAGACAAGCTTAAAAGTTATAACTACATGAGATTTAGAGGATGCTATATGTAAAAATCTAGATTTTTATAAGTATTTCTTGACTATATGATGTATTAATTAGCTTCACAGTTGATAAAAACTTTGAAAAGGCCAGAGAGCCCCAAGAAATTATTTAAACCTACACTTTTACTTTGAAAAACTTAATTGATTTGAAAGAAAAGAGATTGTGGTTTCATGAGACTGTTAACAGATTTTAAAGTGTTACTTTACCTAAACTCATGTGCATTGAAAGATGTGGCAAACTTTCTACTTCATATTACAGTTTTCCAAACCAGAGCCCAAGAGGTCTTTTTCCTCTCATTTGTAAAGGGCTTGGGGGTGGCTGTGTATTAGGGAGGGGCAGGAAGGTTGCTTGTCTTTTGTTTATTATCCTCTCCTTCTCTCTGTGATCAATGATGTCCTTATCCAGAGGCCCCAGTTCAAGTGCCCGTCACTGGGGATCAGAATGTCTCGGACAAAATACAGAAAGCGTTCATCAGTAAACAGGTTGTGACCAAGATGACAGGGCCTGAAGAAAAAGGTTCCCTGTGGGACACTGCAGGTAGCTGAACTGAATGGTTTGGGCTCCGATTTCCTCTGTTCTCCTATGAAGACTGTTGCTTGAAAATAACAAGCAGCAATGTGCTCTCCAGTCTCTCTCTGCTGTGTACAGGTCTCCACTCAGCTTGCTCATGTGAAGCAGCTAAAAGGTTCTAGCTACAGTTTTGTTTGACTTTAGTATGGATAAAATTGACATTTTAAAAATTCTTTAAGATATTTATGTAGAACTTTTGACTATGTGATATTACAAAGTAATCTTATTGCCAGAAATTGACTTACCAGGGGCCTTTTCTTTTTTTCAGTAATTTATTTCACTGTCACAAGATACTCTCCACATGAAATATATATATATATAAGGCTTGAGAAAAGACTTTTTGTTGTTGTTGTTTTATTACCATAATCTGGACAATTTATTTTTTAGGACTGTCTAGAACTTTTTCCTTCTTTATATTCTTGTTTTTGTCTTTTCTTTATTGTTTATAGAATTAATCCTCCATCTGATAGAACTGTTACATTTTCCCCTAATTTATGTCAATCATTCCATACGATTCATTTTGAATACAAACTTTCTTCCTCTTATTCTTCCCTCCTTTCTTACTTTGCATGTAGTTTCCAAGTCATTATTATGAAGCTCTTACCATGTTTAAATTATGCTCATAAGATCCTGTTTTACTGAATTTTTATAGCTGCTTTTAATTTTTTTATCCTTTCGAATATTTTAAAAATGAATAGCAGTGATACCAGTTGTTGAATGTATTAAATATGCTATACATTTTAACTGAGTTAAAGTAGTCTCTCACATAGATTACATAATATTTTTTATAAAGATAGTCTCCTACCTTTGTTGTACAAAAACTGTTTACTCTGTAGATATTCAACTCATTTACTTTGGAAGTTATTTTACTTCAATAGGATTATGCTGAAATTGCCTGCAGTAGCATGCTTAATTTAGTATTAGCTTTGGTTCTAAGAGATAAAAACCCAAAATGTAACAGGGTTTAAAGAGGACAAGAAAACATTTCTTATAAAATCCAGAGCTCAGGGGCAATGCTCTGTGTTCCTCTGTTGTTGCATTTCTGGCCTTCATTCTCAAGCTGTACCATCAGCTGGCATTCCACCCAGCACGAAGAAAGGAAAAGAGAAAAGCTTCTTCTTCCTTAGGGGAGCTTCTTAGAAGTGACACTCTCCTTCCATCCTAGAGGCCAGCCTAAGTCATGTGGTCACATCAAGTTGCATTGACAAGGAGGCTGAGCCTTTATTCTGGGAACAAACATGCTCAGCTATTGTAGAGGAAAAAGAAAATGTGTATTAGAGGACAGCTGATATTTATGCCACAGTCAGGACCTCGAGATATTTTAGAGCATAAAGCACTTTTCTTTTTACATGCAGTTTTTCCTAAGACTTTAGATTTGTAGTCTTGGAAACACTCCAAAATTTGACCACTTTTTTACTCTTGCTAAATGAACGTTCCTGAAACCATTTTGATTATGTTAGTCTCCTGATACACTTTAGTCCTCATTGTCCTTGGGAATAAAACCCAGCTCTTTTAGTAGTCTTCTAGAATGTTAGGACCAGCTCCCAAATAACTTCACCTGCTCTGGTTTTCCCCTCTTCTCAAATCTGTAGATGTTTGGTGGCTTTCCTATTCCACTCTGGGTTATGGGGCTCCTTTGCTTTCAGTGACTTGATTTCCACTTCTGAATGTTTCCTATCTTCAGAGACCCAAGTCAGTTGTCTCAAGTTCTCCTATGGTACTGCTTGCTAGAATTACTTTTTTCTTTGTTTGGTTACTTAATGCCTCTTCATCTGTCTCTCTCTTATGGTGATTCTTTTTTAAAAAAACTTTTAAAATAGATAATACATTTTAATTGGTTTTTATTTTATGTGTATGGGTGTTTTGCCTGTATGTATGTGTGTGCGCCATTTGAATTCCTGGTGCCATGGAGATCAGAAGAGTATCGCCTTGAACTGGAGTTACACACACATGATTGCAAGCCACCATGTGGTCTGGAATCTGAGCCCAGGTCCTCTGCAAGAGCAACATGTACTTTTAACTGCTGAGCCATCTCTCCAGCACCTTATTGTGATTCTGTAGCTCTCTATGACATGTTTGAATATATGTGATTTTTAACTCCAATTTACATTTTTCTAAACATTGTGGTATAGATATTTATGTTTTGCAGTGTCACCAATGATGGCTTTCATATATGAGATGGTTAGAAGCTTTTTTGGGTTAACTTCTTGTATGTATTAATGTGTTCATTTTGTTCTCCTAGGTTACAGTAGTACCACTGTACAAGATGGAAGAACTGAAAACCTGCCAGGCACTAAATCCATTGAACAGAAGGAAGAGATCTGTGTTGAGAGGACCATCCCTCAGGAACGCTGCCCAGAGAAAGAAGGATCCTTAGAGATAGACATTGCAGGTAATGCAGTATATGTCAGTCAGTGTGTGTGTCTGAGTGCTAGTGTCTCTGTTTCTGGTCCATTGTGATGAAAATAAGATGCTTTTCTATTTTACTTATCAATATCATTTCAATATTGCTTTGTCAGCATGGCTATATATATGGATTTGTAAAATAAATGTTAATTCTAGGGAAATATATATAGAAGCAGTATTACAAGTAAATACATTCAGCCTTCCATACCCAATTCAACCAACTCCATGCAGAAAACATTTGAGAAAGAAGTTTTCTTCGTTGACCTAGTATGGTCTTCTTCTTCTTCTTTTTTTTTTTTTTTAAATCATTACTCTTCACAGACAGCACAGGTTAATAACCATTGACCTTAGCATTTACCTTGTTTCTGGTGTTAAAAGTGATATAGTGACAATTTAAAGAATAGAAGTACTGATATACATCCATGTACATAGATATATGCAAGCCTCTTCCTATTTTATGTAAAGCACTTGGCATCTACAGATTTTGGTATCTGTGAGAAGTCCAGGAACTAATTCCACCAGACACTGAGAAATGGTGTTCTTAGAAGTACAGTATCATGTCTTAGTAATGAAACATGGAAACCTGAAGTTACCCTAGAGTACTGAGAAGGATAACATCAATATATAATAGTAAAAAGCCAAATTAAATGACTTTGTTTGTATTTGACCCTGATATTATGACAAGAGCATACAGAACACAAACCATTATTGTTCAGCTGTCAATTTTTACCTGTTAGATGAGTTTCCATGTAAGAAAAAGGAGCAAGGATTCAGTCTACTAACTCAGTATGCTGAAAAGAGTTTCCAATAACTACTCACATACAGAATGTATAAGATAATTTTTTCCAAGGGTACAAGTCCTAGGAAAGGATGATAGTATAGAAAAACTGGATAACCACATTAGAAGAATGAAGTCAAATCATTACTTTACATAAAAATTACATCAAAAAAGATTAGACACAAACAGAAGACCTGAGCTCCTAAAACCAATTGAAGACATAAGAGTAAAGCTTCAGGAAACTGTATTTTGGTAATCACTTTTTTAATATGACAAATGAAACTCGGTTAAATTGAAAAACTTGTACACCTGGAAGCAAGCAAGAATGTAAATTGACTATCATCAGAATTGGGAAAATCAATTCATCTGTCAAGAGTTACACCTAGAATTTATAAGGAGCATGTGTACCTTGAAAACAAAAAAACAAACCTGACTTAAAAATGAACAAGGAGTTAAACATATAGTTCTCCAAAGAAAATATAGATTTGATCCAAGAGAATATGAAATGACACTCAACTAATTTAAGAGAAATGTAGCTCAAAACACAAGGAACTAACAGTTCATGCTCATCAGAATGGCCACAATTAAAGGACGCTACCAACTGTTGGGAAGAATAAGGAAAACTTGGAATTAATGCACTACCAGCAGGAATGTAAAATGGTGTAGTTGTTCTGGAAAACAACGTTGTATTCCCTTAAAAAAAAAATTAAAGAATTACCAGTTGATATAGCAGTCCCACTTTGGTGCATATATTCAAAAGAATTCAGAGCAAGACCTCACATTTCACAACATGTTTATCAGTGTTATTCATTATAACCAAGAGGGAGAAGTGATCCAACTGTCCATCAGATAATGGATAAGGAAAAAGTGAATTATTGGTCAATGAAGAGTAGTTGTCTTAGTTTGGGTTTCTGTTGTGAAGAGTCACTATGACCACAGCAGCTCTTATAAAGGGAAACATTTCACTGGGGCTGGCTTCTAGTTCAGAGGTTTATTAGTTCATTATCATTATGGTGGGAAACATGGTAGCATACAGGCAGACATGTTGCTGGAGAGGTAGCTGAGAGTTTTACATCTTGATCTGCAGGCAGCAGAAGGAGACCGTGTGCCACACTGGGGATAGCTTGAGCATATGAGACCTCAAAGCCTGCCTCTACAGTGACATACCTCCTCCAACAAGGCCATACTTCCTAATAGTGCCAGTCCCATGGGCCGAGTATTCAAATACATGAGTCTATGGGGGGCTGTATATCTGTTCAAACCACCACTGTGGTATATGCCTGTAACCCAAGCACTCATGAAGCAGAAGCAGGAGGATTACAAATTATAGGCTACTATGGTCTACATAGTGAATTCAAGGTCATTATGGAATACATAACTAGACCTGTCTCAAACAAAATATCAAAAAAGAAAATGTGTTTAAAGATGGTTATTATGAAGCCTTCATGAGGAACTTATGTCATATGCTACAGTATGGATGAACCTTATAAGGACATATACTAAGCAAAATAGCCTAGTCACTAAGGCACAAGTATTTTTTGATTATACTAATATGAAATATCTCAAATAGACAAAAATCATAGAAACAGAATGTAGAAAGGTGATTGTCAAGTGCTAGAGTTAGGAGGAGGATGGACAGAGAATAGTGTTGTCCAAACAGACCTTGATCTTGTGATTTTCCTGTTTAGCTTCCCAAGTACCTGGAATTATAGGCTTCTGGCTTATTTTGGTAATAATGTTCTTTGGAACACAGTTTTCAATTTTGATAAATGTGAGTATTTATTTATCATGACACTAGCTATTAAAACAACTATTTTCTCATCAGATGGTCCTGAAACTTGTACCAAAAATCAACTGACTATAGATACATAATTTTATTTCAGGACTGTCAATAATATCTGTTGATCTATGCTTTGATTCTATGATAATACCAATCTGTCTTGATTACTGTTGACTTATAGTAAGGTTTGACCTGGGGATGTGTTTTAAAACTTTGTTTTATTTTTCAGAATCATGTTTTCTCCTCTAGATTCCTTAAAATTGCATATGAATTTTAGAATTATTTTGTCAATTTCTAAAAAAGAACAAACTGGGATTCTGATAGGGATCGCACTGGATCTATAGAGTATTACTGTTTGTTTTCTTTTACTCTATGGATGAGGTGTTTTTCATTTATTTAAATACTTAATTTCATAGCAGTACTTCGTAGTGTTCAGAGTATGGGTTTTGTGATTCTTTTATTAGATTCTTTTCTAGTCTTTTATTTTTGTGCTATAATGACTAGAATTATATTTTCAAGAATTTGTATATAGGACTTTAATAATTTTGTAGTCATTTACTAGCCACCATATTTTTATAGGTAGCCCAATTTTCTTATTTCAATGGTGTATATGTTTGTATTTGTGTATGTGTATGTGTATACACATATATTACATAAAACTTATATGAAGTGCCTTTTTCCCCCATTTCATGTGGTGAATATAGTCAGACTGGTAATTAGAACCACTTCTGTATTATTTTCTTTTGTATTACTGTGATAAAACAACATGATCCAGGCAACTTACAGAAAGAAGGGTTTATTTGGGCTTATGGTTCTGGAGAGATAGGAGTCCATCACCATCATGGAAAGGAAGTGTGGTAGCAGGCAGGTATAGCGACTGGAGCAAGTGTAGCAGAAGTTTTCTCCAGTCCTGCTTGGCCCATGGCCAGGACAAATCTCTCTCACCCGCCAGTCCTGCAGCCACTTAGACACAACCAAGTAAATACACAGAGACTTATATTACTTACAAACTGTATGGCCGTGGCAGGCTTCTTGTTATCTAGTTCTATCTTAAATTAACCCGTTTCTATAAATTTATACTTTACCACATGGCTCGTGGCTTACCAGTATCTTACATGTTGGTACTCATGGCAGTGGCTGGCAGCGGCTCCTGACTTAGCCTTCCACTTCCCAGAATTCTCCTCTCTCCTTGCCCCACCTGTACTTCCTGCCTGGGTACTGGCCAATCAGTGTTTTATTTATTAACCAATCAGAGCAAACACATTTAACATACAGAACATCCCACAGCAAGCAAGCTAAGAGCTTATGTCTTAAAACTGCAAGCATGAAGCATAGAGAGTGAATTGGGAATGATGTAAGTCTTTGAAACCTCAAAGCCTGCCCCCAGGGATATACTTCATCTAGCAAGGCCACAACTAAGCCTTCCCAAACAGTGCCACCACCTGAAGACCAAGTATTCAAATGCCTGAGTCTCCAGGGGACATTGTCCTTCAGACTACTACAACACGTAGGCATAGTTATATTTGCTGTATATCCTTTGTTACATATTTGTGCTAGAATTGGTTTTTATTTCATTTTCAGTTTACTTACTATAAGTATATAAAATTCAAATTGTAAACTCATATTTTTATCTTGAAACCTACCTAAGTTTTTATATTAGTTCTAATTGGTTTTTTTTTTTTATGGATTTCTTAGTAAAGGCTAGATTAGAATTCAGTTAACAACATTTAAAAGTTAAGGTAACTGTATATCTAACTGATATATCGGATACATAGATATAAATCTGGCATTGTAATATAAATCTATGAGTATATATTGACACTGCAATGATACTAAAAACCATGAGAAGAAGTGTGACATCTTGAAAGGGACTTTTGGGTGTGAGCATACTATCTAGATAGAATTGGCTCTTTGAGAAGACCATTGGTCACATCAGAGCTGTTATAATCCAGTGGGGTGGCTAAACTCCATAAAATTTGAAGAGAGAATTGGTTTGGGAATGAGTTAAAGACCAGGAAAATACATGTTTGCTACTTTAGCAACTTGACTGTGAAGAGGAACAAAGGAATGAGCCAGCACAAGAGTTTTTGAATGCTGCTGCCATGATTTGAATGGGCCAGCAATCAGGGATGAAGTGTTAATGTGCAGCTCAGAGAAACACATTCTAGTAGACTGTAAGATATGATTGCCTTCAACAATGCCAGTTTTGATGTGGAATGATTGCCCAAACATGAGGCTTTAAAATAAGTTCTTTTCACTTCACTCACTTAATGCTGATGGTGAAATCTCTAGGTTTTAGCTGGAGATGTCCATCTAATTCTTACTAGCAGCGTGAACTTCTTTAAAGAAAGAACACATACAAAAAATTGCCTATCTAGAATAGGTCATGAATATATAAGGGAACTAATGGTAGTGTGGAGAACTAAAGGGCTGTCCTTGAGGTCACGTAGCTTTGTCACATGATGGAAGAGTTCAGTCCAGATTTGTTTTGTTGTTGTTGTTGAGACAAGGTAGCCTTAACTGGCCTAGAACTCACTGTGTAGACCAGGCTGGCCTTTGAACTCTCAGAGGCCAAATGGCTTCTGTACTCTAGTGCTTGGACACTTGTTTTTAGTTTTTGAGACAGGGTACCATATAATTAGACCAGGCTGGCCTTGAACTGGTTGTGTAGCAGAGGATGACCTGGAATACCTGATCCTCCTGTCTCTATTTTTTGAGTGCTGGGACTATAAATGAAGTTTATAGCATTTTGGAAATTGAACCAAAGGCTTTGTGCATGCTAGGCAAGCTCTCTTTCATCTGACATCCAGCCCCAGCTCTGTCACATAATGGCAGAGTTAACCCAGAATCCATAGATTTTGATTCATGTCAGTCTGGTTGCTAAGCACATGTTCTATGTCTAAAGAAAAAAACAGTATTTATAAAGAAATACAAATATTTCTAAATCCTTTCAAAATCTTTTTTTCTTTTTGTTCTTTTCAGAGTCTGAATGTCATTCAGCATTTGAAAACACCACTCACTCGGTCTTCAGGTCAGCCAAGTTTTACTTCCATCATCCAGTGCACCTGCCCCATGAGCAAGATTTCTGCCATGAGTCTTTGGGAAGGAGTGTTTTCATGCAGCATTCGTGGAAGGATTTCTTTCACCATCATTCAGAGCACAGCTGCCTTCCTCCTCCTGGCCCAAGTGCAGACAAGACCAAGATGGATTATACTAGAATTAAAAGCCTCAGCATCAATTTGAATTTGGGAGACAATGAGAAGATGCATACTATCAAGAATCAGGCCAGAGACCCAAAAAGCAAAAGACAGACGAATGACCATAAAAAGGATCAGAAGGTCACCCCAGAGTTAACAACACAGTGCACCGTGAGTTTGAATGAACTCTGGAATAAGTACCAGGAGAGACAGAAACAGCAGAAACCTCCTGGCGTTTGTGATAAGAATGAACTCTCCTTGGTGGAACGACTTGATCGTTTGGCTAAACTGCTTCAGAATCCTATCACACTTTCACTCCAGGCCTCAGAAAGTACACAAGATGAAAGCAGAGGGGGGCGAGGAATGAGGGGGCGGACTGGGAGGAGGCAGCATCCGCAGAAGTGCAAGCTGCAGAGGAAGTGGCCTAAGAGTCTGGAGAACGGTCGGAGTACTGGTGACTTTAGGAAAAGCAGAGTGCTTCCTCATCACGGTGGGAAGTCCAATCAGATTAAGATTGAGCAGGTTAAGTTAGACAAATACATCTGGAGGAAACAACCAGGATTTAATTACATCAGCAATACCTCCTCGGATTCTAGACCCTCAGAGGAAAGTGAGCTCCTCACAGAGAGTCCCAACATTTTTTCCAGCACGACTTCTCCTGTGGACTCAGATGTATTGACCCAAACTGACCGGGATGTGACTTTAAATGAAAGGAGTAGCTCCATATCCACCATTGACACAGCCCGATTGGTCCAAGCTTTTGGCCATGAAAGACTGTATCTGTCACCCAGGCGAATTAAATTATACAACAGTGTCACTAATCAACAGAGGAGATATCTGGAGAAGTGGGCCAATCACAGCAAGAAGGCACTGAACACAGGCTATCCCCAAATGACTTCTGAGCACACCAGGAGGAGGCACATCCAGGTACACGGCTACAAATTCAACTGGCATTGTGACTGCCTTTTTTGTGGACTTTTTAGTTAACCTCTTCACACAGGTGGAAAAAAAGCCATTTGCCCTTTCCTCACTATAACGTTTCTTCCCAGCTGAAAAGAGTGAGAAAGTGTAGCACAGCATTATTGTTTGTTGTCATTTCTTTCCACCAACACACACTTGTCAATCACCCTTTGGATGCAGACCTTTGCACTAGATAGTTTTCGGGATCTGTGAAGTAAAAGGAAGACCCCGACCAAGGGAGCTTCAAGCTTAGCATGGCCTCTATTCGGCCCGGGAAGGGGGTTTTGTTTTTTGTTCTTTCCTCCTGTCTTCTGAGAAGTATTTGAATTGCCTTTAAACACATACACATATAATATGACATTGTTTTTAAGTAAATGAAACATTAGGATCATATAAAAATTGAAAATGGGGTAAGCCACACCATGATTTAAAAGAAATAAGATGGAAAGACAACTTAAAGCCAGAGGGCAATAAATACACCTGGTGGATGTGTTTGCCAGAAATAAGCAACAAGTTTGGTGTTACATGCTCTGGAAGATAAGTTGTGATCACTCAACATTGTATTATAAAAGCAAGTCAGAATTTCAAAATCATTAGTTATTTCAGTTACAAATACCTAAGTGAAGTTTCTTCATCTGTCTTCATAAAGAAGACATTACAAGGTAACAGACTTCCAAATCCCTCATGGTAGATGCCACAGTCGCCAGACTGTGAGGTTGCATTACTTCAATATGAGTTGGTTAAAAAAAAAAAAAAAAGAAAAGAAACAAAAAAAAAAACCGCAAGAGTCAAATTAGAGCCATATACATGATGGTGCACACTTGCTATCTCAGCATTCAGGATGCTGAAGCAAGGGGGATCATGAGTTTGAGGCCAGCCTTAGCTACTTAGCGTAAACCTGTCTCAAAAAGCAAAATCAAATCTAGAGAAGAGCTCTCCAAGGAGAGATGCTCTGTCCATTGGAATAGGGAAAATAGAATTTATATTTATTTTACTCAAGCTTTCAAGTTTTCTATTTTTGTATATTTTATAATTATATGGTTAGTGAAATAATTTATAAATAAATGCAATTTGTGCTCAAAAATATTTTGTCGGTAGGATTTCATGGCCACTGCTGGCCTATAGGGAAGGAGATAGGAGATGCTCTGTTTACCATAAGCAGTATTTCTCATGATTAAGCTTTGGGTGGATATGAAATGACACTGATCACATACATTGATTTTTTTTTTAAGTCATAAACAGACTGGAAATAACACTGGAAAGAGGGAAGAGGATTCAGGTAGAAGGTTAATGTGTGACCACGTAATACAAAGTTTACACTTTTGAGCTGAACATCATGGTATATATCTGTATTTGAGGTACTCAGGAAGCTGAGACAGGAAGATTGCTGTGAGTTGGAGGCCATCCTGAGATACTTAGTGAGACCCTATCTCAAGAGTCTAGAAAGTTTTTTTTCCCCCCTGCTTAAATAATTAAAAGACATTTGGGGCTTACATTAATCATCCATGCCCTGCCCTTTTCACCAGCCCTTGGCAGCCAGTCTTCTGCTTCTGTCTCTGGGGACTTGTCTGTTGTGGTCATTTCATAGAAACACAACTGTATAGTATGTGATTTTTTGTCAGGCTCTCCCCTGCCCCCACTCCTTTTGAGCCAAGCGCTCTACCACCAAGCTGTGGTTCCAGCCCCACATCAGGCTTACGTTTTTCCAAGACTCATCTATGTTAAAGCACAAACAGTACTTCAGATTTTCATGTTTGATACTATTCTGTTGTATGTGTCTACAACATACTGGGTTTTTATCTATGTATGCATCCAGTGATAGACAGTTGGATACTTTCATCTCTTCAGCTGTTGTGAATAGGGCTTATCCTGGATCCCTATCTGCAGTTCTTTGTGGTACACCTAAGAGTGGAATTGCCAAATCATATGGCAATTCTCTCTTCCTAAGGAGCTGCCCAACTGGTAAGACCACAGCGGCTGTCCTTTCTGCCCCTGCCAGCAGTCTTGTGAGGGCTCCTGCAGGCCGCCTCCTCTGTGGCTGCCTGGTTTTACGCTCTCACCAGTACTGTACAAGGGGTTCCATTTCAACACAGCCTTGCCAGGATTTATTTTCTCTTTTTTAATTTTATATTCTAGCTGTGCTATTGACTAGGAAGTGGTTTCTCACTGTGAATTTGATTTACATTTCTGTAGTGATTAACCATGTTGAACTTGTAGTATATGCATTTGAACCATTTGTATATCTTCTTTAGCCTTTTTTTTTTTTTTTTAAAGTCCTTTGACCTTTAGAAACTTAGCTACTTGGCTTTTTGTACTGGAGTTGTTAGACTTTTCTTTATCTTCAGTATAGTAGCTCCTTACTAAATGATATTCTGAAAGTACGGTTTGCCATTCAGTAAGCGGCCTCACACGCAGTCACTTTGTTGATGGTATCTTGTGACATAAAGCAGTTTTAATAGTGCAGCATTTACTTTTTGTTAACTGTGTTTTGGGAGTCAAATCCAAGAAATTGTTGCCAAATCTGATGTCATAAGATTTTTGTCTTTTTAGTCTAGCTTTAATATTTAGAAATTTATTTTGAGTTAATTTATATATATATATATATATGGTATTCAGAAAGGATCTATCTTCATCTTTTGGCATGTTGTGTCTAGTTCTGGCAAGATCATTTATTAGACTATTTTTTCCCATTTGTTCCTTGGCACTGTCATCAGAAATCATGTGACTGTGTGTGCACGCGTGTGTCCGTCGTCCACATTTGGATACTGTATTTTGTTTCATTGGTTTGTTTTTCCTTGTGCCAGTACCAGTTTGAATTCAGTATATCGCCATCAAAAGTTTTGTTAGAAAGAACTGTCCTGTTTTCAAGATTGTTTTGACCACTCAGAGTCCCTTAATAGCCCATACTTGTAAATATTTTATTCTTTTTGATGCTATTGTAAGTGTAATTGTTTTAATTTCATTTTTGGATTATTTGTTGGTATATAGATACATAGCTAATTTTTACATGTTGGTCTTGTACCTTAGCAGCTTTGTTAAATTGATTTGTTACCTTTCTTCTTTTTTCTCTTCTCCCCTCCCCTCCCCTCCCCTCCCCTCCCCTCCCCTTCTCACTCGCTCTCTCTCTCTCCTCTCTCTCTCTCTCTCTCTCTCTCTCTCTCTCCCCCTCCCTCCCTCCCTTCCTTTTTTTTTTTTTTTTCCTGAGCTAGAGTTTCACTGTGTATCCCTGTCTGTGCTGGAACTCACTCTGTAGACTTGACTGGTCTTGAACTCACAGAGATCTGCCTGACTCTGCCTCCCGGGTGTTGGGATTATTTAATTCTTAATTTTTTTGTAGAACATGTAGAATTTCCTCTCATCTGCAAATAGAGACAGTCTTTGTTTTCAGTTTGGATGGTTTTAATTTTTCTAATTGATTTACCGAGAACTTCTAGTAGATTATTGAATGGTAAAAGCAAGTATTCTTGTTTATTTTCGCAGGAGAAATACTTTTAATCTTTGACAATTGAGAATGTGTTAACTGTGGACTTTTCTCTCGTGATTTGTTGTATTGAAGAAGTTCCCTTTTCCTCGTCTGTATTTTATTTTTCTTATAAAAAGGTTTTGGTTTTGGTCAAATTTGGCAGCTGATGAAATGATCATCACTACCATCCCACTTTCTATGAATATTGTTTGCATTAATTGAGACTCACATGTTGAAGTGAACTTCCAGTCCTGGTGTAGTTCCCATTTTGCTACGTTATGCGATCCTTTTCTTGTGCCGTGGGATTCAGTTTACTAGACTTTTGAAGAAGGCCTTTGCGTCTGTATTCATGTGGCCTGTAGTTGTCTTGTGACGGCTTGGCTTTCTTTGTTGTCAGGATAATGCCAGCCTCATGGACTGAGTCTGTCATCCTGCTGTGTTTTGATGATGAGTGATAGATTATTGATGCTGTGGTTAATGTTAATTCTTTATGTGTTTGAAAGAACTTACCAGTGAGTGCCATAGCCGTAGGTCATGTGTTTTTCTTTGATTTCTATTTCTTGAGTCAGTTTTTGTATTTTGCTAGTGGGTATTACTTATTTTTAAAAGATTTATTTATCTTATTTTATATGGCTTTGAAACTCAAAACTACCTGTCTGTTTCCTGATTATAGACATGTGCCACCGCAACTATGTATTTGTTGTTGTTGTTGTTGTTGTTGTTGTTTTAATCATACAGAAAAGTCAAAAGTTTTAAACTGGAAATACAGTAATGCTGACTGTAATAACTACTTAATTGACATTAGGAGTGTTTCTTTAGTCAAGTTGTGTGAGTCCTCTACAAAGCCTGATTACAATCTTTAAAAGGATATATGATTTAAAAACATGTTCTTCCCCCATTTTTTCCCTTTTTTAAATTAAGAAATTTATTTCATTCATTTTACACACCAATCAAAGATCCCCCTCTTCCCTCCTCCCGTGCCCCCAACCCATCCCCTCTTCCCCCCACAAGGCTGCACAAGGTGTCCCATCATAGGCAGTGGGCTCCAAAAAAATCCTTATGCACCAGGGGTGGATTCTGATCCTACCGCCAGGGGGCCCTTCAGCAGATCAAGCTACACAACTGTCTCACCATGCAGAGGGCCTAGTCCGGTCCCATGCAGGCTCCACAGCCATTGATCCAACGTTCATGAGCTCCCACTAGTTTTGATTTGGTCATCTCTGCAGGTTTTCCCATCATGATCATGATGGACTTGCTTATGGAATCCCTCTTCTCTCTCTGACTGGACTCCTGGCTTTTTTATTTTATTTTATTTTATTTTTTTAAAACAGTGTCACTCTATGTAGCCCTGGCTGCTCAGAACTCGCTGTGTAGACCAGTTTAGTTGGCCTGGAACTCACAAGATCCTCCTGCCTCTACCTACCAAGTACTGAGGTTAAAGACAAGTGCCTCCACTCTGCGCTTGTTCTTCCCTGTTCTGCATTGCTCTGCAGACTGTTGATTTCACTTGCAGTGCGGCACTCTAACTTTAGCAAGGTCCTGTTCATGTACTTCAGCACTTGTGCACCTTAATGTCGCATCTCAAATGCCTTGACCCAAAGTCACACAAAGAAACACTCCTTGCTTTTCTCCTAGTGGCTCTATATTTTTAGCTTTCATTTAGTTTATGTCAATTTCAGCTACTCTTTAAAGGTTGTATGGGGCAGCCTTATTTCTTTGTGTGTTGCTATCCAGCTGTCCTAACACCATCTGCTTCAGACAAGTTTTCCTCCATTAAGTATTTTGGACACCCTTGCCAGATATATTTTCTAATAAGAAACTGTAAAATTTGTATGTCGGGGTGGGGAGGCGGTATTGTTTGTCTTTATTTTATGCGTGTGAGTGCTTTGCCTGCATGTATGTATGTGCGCCTCATGGTGTTTGTCTGGTGCCCGTGAAAGTCAGAAGAGGGCATCGGATCTCCTGGAACTAGAGTTACACATGGTTTTGAGCCACTATACAGGTGCTGGGAATCAAACCCTGGTCTTCTTCAAGGAATAAAAAGTGCCCTTAACCACTGAGCCATCTCTCCAGCTCCCTATCCCCACCCAAAACTTGTTTTTGTATGACATTAATATGTGTGCAGAGAATTCAGATTTCCAAATCTCTCATTAATTTTTATTTTCTGCCTGAATGATCGGCTGACCCTCCAGTTTTGTCCTAGTGAATCTTCTCAGAAGTGTGGTGAAAGAGAAGTACGAGAGAAATACTGTGCAGTTTCTATACCATTTCTGTCTCCTCTTGCTCCACCTCATCTTCATCATCATCTTTTTTGATATACATAGTTTTATTGTATAATCCAAAGCTTATCCCAAGCTTGTAATCTTTCAGCCTAAGTCTCCCAGATTGTAGCTTTACCATCTAACACTCATACCTGACCAAAAAAAAAAAATAACTTCCCATTCATGGCCTCCCTTTAAAAAAATTTCCCTGTAGCCATTCTTATTTCATTCATGTGACTGGCCTTTAAAAAAATGTATTTTGAGTCACATGGGTTCTTAAAAATTATTGTGTTGCTGAGCTTGTGGTGGCACATGCCTTTAATCCCAGGACTTAGCAGACAGAGGCAGATGGATCTCAAGAGTTCGAGGCCAGTCTGATCTATAGAGCAGGTTCCAGGACACCCAGGGCTACACAGTGAAACCCTGTCTCGAAAAGCCAAGAAAAAAACAAAATGTGTGTGTGTGTGTGTGTGTGTGTGTGTGTGTGTGTGTGTGTGTGTACACGCATTTCAGTATAAAAAGCATACCACTGTTTCTTCTTCCTCCTCCTCTTCCCCCCTCCTCCCCCCTTCTTCCTTTTATGCTCATTGGTTTAGAATCCATTGACATCTAATCATTACAAGTATATCTAACCCAGGTGTCTAATCACTGCATAATACTCATAATCACTGCACATTTACATGTGCTCTGCTGGGCACTCGGCCCATATGTCCAGCGCACAAAACAAGCAGTGCAGATCTTTGTCTCTCTGAGACAGTCCTTTGCATATATACTGGAAGTGGGATTCTTGTCAGGCTACATGAATACTTAATTTCATACCAGAGTACAAAATTTTCTTTTCATCTTTATTCCTGCCTGAATTGTATAAAAATTTATGTTTCTACTTTTCAGCTGGTAATATCAAATCTTCATTTGAAAATAAGAAATACAGATTTCTAAACCATGTAAAGATAACATTTTGTTGTTGTTTTGTTTTTGTATGATCTTTTTGGTTTTTCTAGTTGTTTTGTGTCTGAGTGAATGCCACTTGTCTTTGTCTGCCATATTCTCAAACTGTGGCTATGGCACAGTAGCACATCTTTCCTTGTCAAAAGAGAAGCTTTAAAGAGATTTATTTTCAGCTTTAACACATTGACTTGCCCACCCACAGACGGTTCTAATACGGAATATGACCAGTGGGGTGGATGCTCTAACACACTTCTTTTGAGACTCACATACACATGAAGAAAGGATGGGAGACTGTGGTACAGTATTAACAAGTTTGTTTTAAGATATCTCTGTAAAACTCTATTCTCAAAACACAGCACCCATTGTTAATTCCAAACATCAATGGAGTATTTACAAAAAATAATTGTACATTAGGCAAAATGTTGACGAATCTCAAATTAGTTTTATAAGTAAGCTGGTATTCTGTAACCACAACACAGTAAAACTGAGCTGAACAAGTATTTTAAAATTAAATACATGAGAGTGAAATAAATCTTTTCAAGGCCGTAACGGTATGTCAGAACTGTTGTGGCCGAATCTGTGGTGAGAAGGGCTTGTCCACCACAGGAATCTATTCCCAGGACTCATCAGTACAGTCGCGCAGATCGGTTAAAAGGACAGTAGTTCCCTCTCTGGTGGTTCTTGCCACCGAAGGAAAGAAGATCATATATAGTGATGTGGAGACACAGGCACAGACAAGGGACATTTCTTAGATTTACATGAGTGGGTTTGCCTTCATGTATGTGTGTGCATCACATGGGGATAAAGGTGGTTTTTTAAAGGTGGTTTTGCAGTTTTTAGGCAGATATATTTTAGAATCTAAATGGATGATGATTGAGGAAAACATAAACTGACCAAAAAGTTACAAAACCTACCTAGTTAGCTAATCAAAATTGAATTGCTGTCTATAATCTATAGCCCACTACCTCCTGCCCCTGAATGTAGCCCGTCTGGGATGTGTGCTGTGTTATCCCCAGGCCCAATTTAGGGACTCAGCTTTTTAACATCTGCTAATACTCTGAAATGTTTTTAAAAATATTTAGTTTAAAAAAAATATTTAGTTTAAGATTTGCTATTGATATTTTTATGTTGTCTTTTATAACCTTTTTCATTATTCTCTGAAGACATTTTTGTTGATTCTTACATATTAGTTGGACTGCAATTGTGTTGTTATACACATTATTTCTCTATTCATTCTATTAGCCCCAACCTCAAGATTATAAACACAAACTTTCTACTAAAAAAAATATGTAGGGGTAGGGAAGCAGTACATTTAAACTGCTAAAATACGTACAATTTATTTTGTATGTAAGCATTTCTAAATAGTCAATTATCACTAAATATCCTTTAATAAGAAAGTAATGTAGCCAGGCGGTGGTGGCGCACACCTGTAATTCCAGCACTCTGGAGGCAGAGGCAGGTGGATCTCTGTGAGTTTGAGACCAGCCTGGTCTACAGAGCTAGTCCAGGACAGGCTCCAAAGCTACAGAGAAACCCTGTCTCAGAAAAACAAAAAAAACAAAAAAACAAAAACAAAACAAAAAAAAAAAGTAATGTAAAGTTACTAAGAAAATCTGGTGTCCTTTTGGTAAGCTGGACTCTTAATCATTAAGACTCACTAATTGAGTAGCAGGGTTCTTTTAACAGTTGGAATATGGGAGACCTGGTCAAAATGCAACGATCTGAAGTGGAAATTAATTCTGGCTCAAGTATGAAGTTTTATTCACTAATCCTAAAATTGGATCAGAGCCTCCAAGTAAACCTAACAGATCAGGTGCAGTTAAAAAGTCTGAGTCAAAAAGATGTCCAGTCACCCGTGAGTGATCATGATCCCTCTTGATATTTAGAGCCAGTAGTTAAGGGGTTTAAGGGAGTACAAAGAAGAAAAGCTACTTCCAGACCATAATGTTCCCAACTTGATAAAAAACCTTTGAATTGCTGCTCTACTGCTCTGCCACTCCACAAGGTTTGCGTGACTATGAGTCAACTTCCTGATTTCCCCACATGTTGATGGTGGAGTTAAGTCCTGGTTACCTTTCTCCGGTGTTCCTCAGTCCTACTGTATCTGGGAACGTTCCTGACCGTGACCATAATGACGTCCGTAGTGTGCTAACCGCCTTGGTGGCTACAGCTTGAATGTTGGTGTCACTCACAGCTGTTTTCCTATTTTTCAGTCCTCCCTCACATGGGTACCGGGGAAAAAGCAACAACAACAACAACAACAAACCAAACAAACAAACAAACAAAAACCAAGAACCTGTTCATATACAATGGCCTTTTAACCTTCTGGGGGAAGGTTTTATACACATATTTTATTTGTTTTTGAAATAGGGTCTCTCTACATAGTCCCAGCTGTTTGGAACTCACAGTGTAGACTAGGCTGGCCTCAGATTCACAGAGATCTGCCTGCCTTTGCCTCCCATTAAAGGTGTGTGCCACTACACCCAGCAATATTTTATAATGAGTATCATTTGTAACTTTTGTCTCTAGGAATTACATGTCAAAAGGTTATTTTTTGTACAGACATATAATTATGTTACCCCTTAGTGGGCCAGTATATTTTATTATTAGACTATAGTTATCTGGACATGAGCTGTAGTTGATCTGGACATTTCTAGAAGCCTTTTGACAAGAAGCATGTTTTGGTGCCATAGAGCCCTTTTGGTTTTGACTGACTTACTAGAGTGTATTTCTGGCTTAAATTTAGATAGTTATGATTACCATCAATCCATTCCTTAGAAGGAAAAACCTCTCCCCTCAGTTGCCTACCTGACTGAAGGCCATTGAAATTAAGCTAACAAATATGATTTCCCAAGCTCATTTTTTATTATATTCAGAGTAATTTCTCTATTTTGGACAGGGTCTCATGTAGCCCAGGCTGGCCTTTAACTTGATGTGTACCCAAAGATGACTTTGATTACCTGATTCTCCTGCCTCTGCTTCCCAAGTGCTGGAATACAGTTATACACCATCACACCTGCCAGTTAGGTTGTCTACTGACTGGTATGATTAATGAAAAAAAAAATAGAAGTAATTTTAGACTTTTAAAAAGTATAAATAAGCTGGGACATAGTGGCAAATGCCTGTACTCCCAGAATTTGGGGGGTTGAGGCAAGTAGATCAGAAATGCAGTCACCTTTGCCTACAAAGGCCAGACTGGGTTACATGAGATCCTGTCTCCATAAAGACAATATTTAATTTGAAGGCTTCTTTTGGATCTTTCTGATGTCTAATCAATAAATGTAGGAACAGGTCTTATCTAGTACTTTATAACTTAAAAGATACTATAAACGTCTATAGAAACCTCCCTGTAATGGTAGCATTTTCCCTGTGCATGTGTAGAACCAGGCACCAACAGGTGAGTTTGTTCTCATAATAAACACTGGAGAGAGCAGCCAGCTAGCTGCTTGGTTCTTCCAAGATGATACACAAAAGAAAGTGTACACCATGGTAACTGATGACATTTAACTTGGAAACGCTTAAATCGTTATTGGAAGCCCCATGTTGGAAAACAAAATGAGCCAATCTACACTCCTCTGGAGGTTGATAAAGTGCCGGCCGGCATCCTTCTGTGGACAAAGTCACCTGGTCTATTGCTTGCCCGAAGCATCTGTCAATGAAATTTTAACAATGTAACCCATGGTGGATCCCCAAAACCAGTTGGACACAAAGTGCAAGGCTTTTCATGGTGACTTTGGAATCTGGGTAGAACTCAGTATTTCCTGCACCATTGCTTGACTGGCCATATGCCTTGGGTTTTACTCTAGGGTGTGGGGCTGCATTTCACCTGATGTTTTCACATTATGCCATAACACGTTTATTATTTTTATGGCCAAATACTCCACTAAATTGAATGCCACATTTTGTTTTGTCATTCAGTTCATGGATATGATTTTCTTTTTTGCCTATTTTCAACAAAGCTGAGTGAGCGTGTATACATTTTTATGTGTTGGCCTGTTTTCCCTTTTCTTGGGAATATACCTAGGGGTGGAATTGTTTGATCCTATGCAACTCTCTTAACATCCAGTGAAATGCCAGACTTTGAAAAATGTCTTTAGCATTTCACATCGCCACAGGCAGTGTGGACATTTCAGTTTCTCAGCATCCCAGTTAGTATTTGTTTTGTCTCCTTTGGCTTTTGCCATCATTTTGATGGGAGGAGTTTATTTTTAGACTATAGCTTTGAATGTTTAACAAAAAAAATGCACTGTAAATGTGGGTTTTCCCTGACTTTCGTGCATTCACAACTGGTCGCGTATCTTGGAAATACAGAGGGCCTGTAGTCCTGTCCATGGCTATCACACCCGGTCTGAAGCAGGTTTGCTTCAGCAGCTCCTCTGCACCATCTCCTCAAAGGGCAGACCAGTGCATGTATCTGAGACCCTAATTATCAGAGGTTTTTACTACTAAGATTGCAAATGCACTTGCTTTGGGCATTCTGGCATGGTAATAGGTCTGGCTTTCTCCCTCTTAGCTCCCTGCTCACAAGGTTTATTTCTCAAGGTATCCACTTTAACCATTCCTCACAGATACTGTGTGGAAGAACTTTCCATTTCCTTTTCCAACTACAGTAGCTTTCTTGGGGATATGTTTGTGGATATCCTACTTTAAAACTTGGACCTTGAACTAAGCATGTTGATAGAATCAGTTTACTGCTTTTATAGGGCTAAAATGTCTACAACCTAGCACCATCAAACTCATTATGTCCTTATTGCCACACTCATCACTTCAAGCCCTTGTTTTGTTAATTCTCTCTTGAACTGGTAATACAGCCCAGTGAAATTAGAAATAATATGCCGTATTTGATGAGTGTCCTTCCCACTCTTCTTACCAGGCACCAACTCATCAGAGGCAACCTGTGTTAACAGTTTCTAGCGCAAGTGAGTTGTGCAGTCATCAGCATATCCACTTTAGAATATTTCGATCTGGGAAGCTGCCTTGTTTTTGTTTACAGTTACTCCCAGCTTTGGGAAACCTTATCTTGCCCATTCTGCACAGTTCATATAGAGTCACTGATGATGCAGCCTTTTGTATCTGGCTTGCTTGCTTTTGTGTGATGTTTTCAAAGTTTATCCATGTGCTGTGTTGTCAGTAATTCCTCCTATTGTGGAGTAGTAGTTGGTTATGTGGGGTTTTACCACATTGTGTCTATTAGTGGACATTTAGAATGTTTAGATTGTTTTTTAATTATCAGAATATGACTATGAACATTTATTTAAAGTTTTATGTAAGCATTTTCATTTCCTTTAGGTGTGAAACGGCTTATAAATTTTTAATGTTTTAAGAAACTTTTTTCAAAATGCCCACGTGCAGTGTATTGAGCATTCCAGTTCTTCCACATCTTACCAAAACTTGTCATTATGTTTTTGGTATGACCATCCTAAATGATATGAAGGCACTTCATGATGCTTTTAATCTGGACTTCACAGATGACTGGATAGTAAAGATCTTTTTGTGTGCTTGTCTTTGGTGGGAAGGATACTCAGATATTTTGCCCATTTTAAAGCTAGGTCTGTCTTCCTGTTCAGCTCAGATGAGTTTTACGTATTTGGGTCTCGGCCTTTTGGGTAAGACCAAGTGTGGTATCTGGTCTCACTAGCTCTATATTTTTGGCACCAGTCTTACCAGGTGTATAACTTGAGGATAAGTTCTGTTCCTGCACTCAGTTTATTTTAGAAGTGAAATTTAATGTTCAAATGGTGAATAATGCAGTTTGGTTTAACATTGTTTTCCCCTTGTGAATTGTGCTGTTGGTATTAGATCCAAGTTGATTTTTTTTTTCCTGGTCAAAGTAACAAAGGTTTTCTCTTATGTTTTCATTTTAAAACTTAAATAGGCATGTCCCACCTGTAGTCCCCATGCATCTCAGGATAGCTAGTGTGCTATTCATAGATGGCAACGTCATATAGCGATCTCAGAAAGCTTGGACATACCTGTTGGTTTTAGTAATTATTTAGCTCTGCTCAGTGCATTTTTGTGTATGTAATGTAGTGTCTAAAGTCATTTTTTATATGTGAAGATTCATTTGTTCTAAATTCCTTGCTCAGGGGTCTGTCCTTTGCTCCAGTGGGTAGCCTTGGTGCCTTTCTGAAAAATCGGTGACCATAATCATAAGAGTTACTTTATCACTCTCAATTCTGTTTTGAATTTTAAAACACCCAGTTTTTAACCTCAGTTATACTGTCTTAATCATTGTAACTTTGTTTTGAAATCAGGAAATGATTTTTTTATCTGTTCTTTTTCTTTCCTAATAATTTTGGGCTCTTATGATCCTTTGCCTTTCCATGGAAGCTTGAATCCATCAGCTTATAAATCTCTTCTGGAAGGTTTAGGATTTTTTAGGCTTCTAGAGAACCTGCAAATTAATATGGAGAGACTTACCATCCTAGCAGTTTTTGAGTCTTCTGACTCATATACATATGAGTGTCTCGCTGTTTTTTTAGATTTTTAATTTCTCTCATAAATACTTTGTAGGTTTTTTTTCTATTATGAATGAGATTGTTTCCTTTATTTTCAGTTTTCACAGTGCTGGAGTACAGACACGACTTTTCTGTCTTGAAACTCAGCCCCTCTTTGGGCGCCTGCTGTACTTGCCTCTCACAGCAGTTGAGGTCTGTGGTGTTTCCTGCCATCATGTCGCCCTGTTGTCCCCTCTGTATTTGCACGTTTGCTTTTGAACATCAGCGTTCTCAAAGTTTACACTAGTTGGGTTTTTGTTTTGTTTAATGCCCACCATCAAAACCTTTTTTATTTGTTTGTTTTGAGATGATGGCTCACTTTTTTGCCCAGGCTGGGCTTAAACTCATGAAGAGCTGAGATTTTTTTTTCTAGTATTTCTTTTGTTGATTTGTTGTTGTTGTTGTTGTTGTTGTTGTTGTTATATACATGCCTTTATTCATTCGTTTGTTTTGAGACAGCCTCACTGTGTAGCCCAGGCTAGCCTCAGGCTGCAGTCCTTTGGCCTCCTCCCAAGTGTTGACTGCAGGTGTGGGCCAGCATGTTCAGCCTCCTTCGACACCTCCTGTAATTTCAGGAGTAGAAACTTCAGTTCCATTTCTAAATGAGGAAACTGGCACAAAGAGACAACTCTGTGTCTTGAGAGACAAAGAATAAAGGCAGAATCTAACACTGGCTGGGAGCTTAGGATTCTAGGCTTGAAGCTGGCTTTTGTTTTTTGTGGTTTTCCCCTCCTGCATCAAAATTTTCATCATTCTGTCTACACAGTGCTCTGGCCTTTAATTTACATAATTTTCACTACTAAACATCCTTTGATTTGATTTGGGCCATACTCCTGTACCTTGAGAGCCTCTCTGGCACTCTGGGTGTTTATTATATAGAAATCTTGCTTTCTAACTCTCCAAGGCATTTATACAGAAAACATGAAGCAAGACTGGCCAAACCTAGAGAACAGGAGGTACTCAGTGGGGATTTGTACAGTGCACGTTGTCTGCCCAGGCCTTTCCAGGTGTTGAAATAACGCTAGGGTAAGTGTGGACTTAGTGGCCGTGGCTCTACCAGCATGTGCTGTCACTTCAGTCCCTGGAACTCCATCCAGTTCTCAACATGCTGTCCTTCTGTCCCCAGATAAGTATACTGGACATGCTGCCGCTCAGTGACTGTCTGCCAGGAAACGGCTAACCTGGCAGGCCAGTTTTTGTCTTCTTTCCCATGCTTGGACATTTGCTAGCCTTGACTTTCACCTGCCTGGAGATTATCAGATTGATGATCATCTCTAAACTTGACAGGTCAACGGTATTACACTCACCAGTTTACAATACTTACCCTTCTGAAAGTCAAAATGTTTCCTCCTACAGATGTCTTAGCATTGCTCCTTTTCCCCCAGGATTCTGGGCTAAGTTCCCAGAGGCCTTGGAGTATAGCTTTTAAAGTTCAAAGAAGTAGATACATGGCTTGAGCTGCACAGCACCTCTATCAAACCTGCTTTGAAAATGTCATTTAGCACTTATTAAAATTGAGGTGATCAAACCTCTCCCCTAGAGATTCTGCCCCCCTCCCGGAGCTCTCCCACCCCCAGACAGTTTATGATGAGCAGCCTTAAACACCCTTCGGCTTGAGAGGTATCACTGGGGCAGAGCGCCTGCTGTGCCATCCTGCCAACCAGTGCTCAGGTGCCCGCACCTGCCCACAAGCTGGCCATCCTTTGTATGCCCGTGTTCCCAGATCTGAGGGAAGGGAGAGACAGGGTTGCTGGGCCTTCCTAGCTTCCAATCTAGTTGTGAAAATGTGAGCCCAAGTCCAGGACTTGCCTCGAAGGAGTAGATTGAGCGTGGTGGAGGAGGTTGCTGTTGCCCTCTTCTGGCTTCCGTGTGTGTGTGTGTGTGTGTGTGTGTGTGTGTGTGTGCGTGCGCGCGCGCGCGCGCGCACTTAGATACAGACAGCTTTTTTTTCTTTTCTTTTTTTAAAGAAACAGTTTTATATATTTGTTCAGCTATATTTTGATTTTTTTTTCACCCACCAGTCAACTTTCATCCCTTAACTGGACCTGCAGTGCACTACTTGCTCTGGGTATATTTAAAGGAGGCTTTGGGACTTTCCTGTATTTTATACTTGACTCCTTGGGGATTTCTTGAGGTGCAGTGCAGCTCTTTGTGTGTCTCTGTCGTATAAAAAGCCTCTGAATCTGCTATGATTGAGGGGTCCTCTATGGACTTCATCACTTAAGTTAGCATCTCTTTTAGCTCCGGAATTATCTACAGGTGTGAGCTGAGAATTTCATTCTGGAGACATGTCAGGCAAGGGTTAGCTACCAGCTTCAATTTTCTCAAATCCCCGAGGAAGTCCCAGCTCTCTTTGGATTGAATAGCTTGGGCCTATCTTACAGCAGCATTCTCCATATCGTGGATACATGACCACATTATTCACAAGTTTCTTTCAGCTCTGTCTCAGCTGTTTGACTACAGAGGGTTGCAGAGGCTTGTAAGCTGGCTTGCCCTGTAGGTAACTGGTGGTCCTCTGGCTACCAGTCACTCTAACAGTCTTTTTTTGTTTTTCCAGGTGACAAATCATGTTTCTTCTGATTCCATTTCATCTGCTGATAGTTTCTTGAGCTTGGACTCCACCCTTTACACTGAGGAAAATGTGCACATGTTGAATAAGGGTGTACAAGCTGGTAAGTCCTTTGAATTTAAATTTGCATTGATATAAAAATGCTTCAACACACTTAACCTCACTCATGATAAAGGGTATAAAGATTAAAAGTACCTGCATATTTAGATGCTATTTTTTACTTATTAATTCTAAGTTTGTAAGCAAGAGTATAGGCATAGGTGCCTTTGTAGCAGAAGTCCAAATAATACAGCCTCTGTGAAAAGCAGTTTAGCAGTTCTTATCAAATTTGCTTTGACTCAGTGGGTTTTTGTTGTTGTTGGTTTGTCTATTTTTGCTTTGGGAATTTGGTCAATAGATGTACTCAAATATGTGCAAAATGTTAAGTGTAAAAAGTAGGGTTATTGTAGCAGAAAATTAAAATCAACTTTGATCGCCATCATAACAATGGTGAAATTAATTATTGTAGTTTCATATGAAGATGTTTTATATAGAACGAGGAAGCTCTCTAAGAACTGGAGAAATGGTTAAGAGCACTGGTTGCTGTTGCAGAGAGCCTGGGTTCAATTCCCAACACACACATATTTGAAAAGAAGAATCAAGGTACAGAACATGAACAGTTTACTACTGTGTGCATTGTGCAGAAACCAAGGGAAGGCAGTGGCGTGAGTGAGTAAAGTCCTCTGAGGTCCTGATGTGTAAGCAGAGTGACTGGGGAGCAGGACTAGGAGAAGTTGAAGCTTAGGCCTGCAGAGCGTTTGCTTTCCTACAGGTCAAAGGGCCTTGAGCTCAGCACTATCGCCCCCTTACTGGGTGATTGGCAGCTAGTCCAGAAGTACTGACTGTCTTGCTCCCTTGGAGTTGAAAGCCTGAACCAACTGAATCCGTATTTCTTCCTTCTCTCTGATAGCTAAACCCGCTTAGAAGTTAAACCTGTGTCTGTCTCTGCCCTTTTCCTCTCTTCCTCTCCTTCCCCTCACCCCCATGCATCATGTCTTTGAGTTAGGGGCTCACCCCCTGACTTTAAGCCTGCCAGCCACGATATATCTGTGTTTCCCTCCAGGTAACTTGGAGATCGTGACTGGTGCCAAAAAATACACTCGGGATGTTGGGGTGACTTTCCCAACTCCCAGTTCTAGTGAAGCCAGGATGGAAGAGGACAGTGATGTGACTTCTGGGTCAGAAGAAAAAGCCAAAGAGAAAAAGTTCCTCACCAATTATCTGCGGGACAGAAACTTAAGGAATCACAAGTCAAGTTCCTGTGAAGGTTGGTTGGTTTATATTTTGAAGGTCAGTTTCTAACCCAGGTAGCCGGGAGTCTCACAAAGGTATGTCGAAGTCTCTTGCAACCCTGGGATGCCTTGCTTCTGAGGACTCTGTTGACTCCACCTGCCACTAGCCACCACACTGGCATGCTTTGAAAGTAACTAGAACTTCATGTAGAGAGTCCTACTGTGTTTAAGACAACTCAAGGGCACCCTAAGGGTTGTCACCCCAACAGATGAGTCCTTTGCAAGTCAGGATTACATGCATGCCTTTGTAGTTGGCTACGATTATCAAAAAATACAACTTTTCAGTTTCTTCTTGAAAATATTTCCTGTAGGTGTCTCATGGTTTGTTCCTGTGGAAAATAGAAAGTCTGAATCTAAGAAAGAAAACCTGCCAAAGATTTACGGCCCTGGTATCTCCTGGTTTGAACCAGTAACCAAAACCAAACCCTGGAGGGAGCCACTGAGGGAACAAAACTGGCAGGTGCTGTGCATGAGCAATCGTGGGTCCCTGGGAGGCCCAGGCGGAGATGGTGGCCGTGTTCCGCTTAGGCCGTTTGTGAGAGCAACCCTGCAGGTGGGTCCCGGGACATCAGTGTGACTTTGGCCGTATGTTTTGTGGGACCATGTGTGACTGGCATGTGTGACTCAGGAGCTGATGACAGGGAGGAGGAGGGGGTTCTACCGTGGCACTGCTCGCTGTGTGCAGGCTTCCACATGTGCGGTAGCAGCCCGGTGTCTGGGCCAGGACTGCACTGTTCTATGGCCTTGCTGTGTTAACCGAGTGCTTCCCCTCCAGCTCTTCCCCTCGCTCAGCCTTACCAGATCCCTTGGTGACTAAAGGGATTGATATTTAGTGATGCATTTGTTTGAAGGGAATGAACTTCCCGCTGTCTCATCGACATTTGGAAGAGGTGCAGGTGACCCCACGGGAAAGAGTTCTCAGCTTTTCCAAAGGCGTTTCTGTGCTTCCTTTGATTTCCCTGGGGGTGCCCTCCCCTGCAGGCTCTGAAACCTGTGGGGCAGGTGCCGTTTTTGGGGGGGCACTTGAGAACAGGCCATGTCATTAACATGAGGCTTTTTCTCTCCTTTAGGAAGCTCTTCAGCTTCACAGACCTGACTTCATCTCCCGTTCTGGGGAGCGGATAAAACGCCTGAAGTTACTAGTCCAGGAAAGGAAGCTACAGAGCTTGTTCCAGAGTGAGCGGGAGGCTCTGTTCAATGCTGTGCGGCCCCTGCCTAGGAGAGGTACATACACCTCAGGTCACTTGTCCTGCCCAGGAGAGGCACACCTCAGGTCACTTGTCCTGCCCAGGAGAGGCACACCTCAGGTCACTTGTCCTGCCCAGGAGAGGCACACCTCAGGTCACTTGTCCTGCCCAGGAGAGGCACACCTCAGGTCACTTGTCCTGCCTAAGAGAGCTATACCCTCTTGTCATTTTGTGGAGTGGCAGTGGCTGTGCTGAGGAGCCGCTGGATGCCAGGCCCCAGTGAGGATGCTGAGACTCCACTCTTGTTGGCTAATAGACTGGCCCAACCGAGCCTCCCACTCAGCTGTGACCCCAGGAACCGGGTTTGCTGGCCTTGTCACTGCATCTCTGTCTCTTCAAACAGAGAGGCTGCGTGAGGATGACTGTTCTGTGACCCAGCCTTGCGCTTCTGGTTCAGAGTGTAATAGGAAAATAGTAGTGATAAGCAGGTCTGCTTAGAACTGTTCTCCCAGCACCTGTCTAAGAACAGCACTGTAGTAATACTCTTCCTTCACAGGGAGAGTAAGTGGCTTACCCAAGGTTACACCCCTCTTAGGGAAGGAGCTGGGGTGTGCACCAAGATCTGTGTTCTTAGCAGTGACACCAAGGGGCAAGTCTCAATAAAACAACACAAGAAAGCTGTGCAAATAGAAAATACCACCTAAAGCTGTCAGCCTTACCTGTCAGCTAGTCAGTAGCTGGGTTCACGCTGTGGCTGGCCGCAGTGGGTGTCGACTTTGGTCCCAGTACCCTAATGCAGTTCAGGCTTTGGCCTTGCCCGTGGTCTCTTACTCACTGCCCTGTACCGCTAGCTCAGGTTAGGGCCCAGCAGCTCCTCTGCACAGCTCTACAGGCCACACCTCCCCTTATGGTCACTGTCTACTACTAAACCTCTTCTCTTGTCTAGGCCCCCTGGCTACCCAAAAGAACAAACCTATTGGAAAGAAAGAAATGATCCAGAGGACCAAACGGTAAGTCCGAAAGAATGAGAGTAAGTATGCAACTATAAGCCAGCCCTGGTGGTCCCTCTGCTGCCCAGGCCCAGGCTAAAGGTGCATGCTCAGTAGGAAGCATGTGAGAAGGTGCTTCCCAGAGCACAAGAAAGGAAGAGAAAAATCGAAGACAGTGCTCGAGTGCTTCCTGTTCAAAGAGGGAAGGAGAATGCCTGGGATGAGCTTGTCTTTATTAGAAATCTGCATGAAACTAAAAAGCATTTGGAAATAAAAACAAATATTTATTTTTGGTCACCTTTATCTTAGCAATCTCATCTCTAGGAGTTTTTCCAACAGAGTAAGAAATAATGGGCTTGCTCTCCAAGACATTAAGTTAAGCTTAAGAAGCTGAGTTTCAGAAGCGTGCTCAGTTTCAGTTCATTGCTGCACTGTGAAATGAAATGCCTTTGCTTTATAGCTGGGTAGACCTGTGCATGCATAAAGTATTTCTGTAATTGCAAAAGAATTGCTAATAGTGGTTACCTTTGGGAAACGAGAACAGAGTGGATGGGTGTAGGAATCTGAGAGACCAGGTTTTTGATGTTTTTAAGATTTATTTTTATTGTGTGTATGAGTGTTTTGCCCATTTGTATGTAAGTGTGCATATCCACATGCATGTGGTGACCCCAGAGGCCAAAAGAAGGTGTTGGATTTCCTTGAATTGGAGTTACAGACAGTTGTGAGCTGCCACATCGGCGCTAGGAATTGAACCTGGGTCCTCTCCAAGAGCAGCCAGTGTTCTTATCCATTGAGACTGAGCCATTTCTTCAGACCAGGTTTTCAGAGACTTTTTGAATCTTGTGCCGTGGCAGGCGTTGTCTCCGCATTAGTTAATCAGTTTGATGCACACACACATTGATCCTGAGAATGCCATTGAAAATCTAAGTCATGGGGGACATTCCTAGGGGCTCTTTAGAATCTGATTTTAGTAAGAACAGGTAGTTGCGTGGTGCTTCTGATGTGATGGGTTGTTGTTGTTGTTTATCGATGTTGGTTTGTTTGAGACAAATGTATATGCTCATGGCTGGCCTGGAACTTGCTCTGTAGACCGGGCTGGCTTGGAACTCACGGATCCTCCCGTCTCGGCCCCCACTCTTGGCACTGCTTCCCTTTCAGTGACTTTTGCTTTTTGAATTGAATACTCTGTGGACACTATTTCTAAAAGTAGAAAGAAGAAAGTCAAAGTGTTACTCAGAATTCTTCCCTCCATCCTACACACACTCATCTTGTTTTCAAGCTCCCCTCAGCCTGAGGTTAGGGGCACCCAACCCTATCTAGGGTGCAGTGTAATTTGTCACCTGACTGTCAGACCTGTAGCCGCCTCAGCCTCTCCGCACCTGCTTACACCTGTCTCCCTGTACCACAGCTCCGTTTCTCCCAGCGCACATTCCCAGCGTGGATACCCTTTCTCCTGTCTCTGTCCTGACCCTGACAGTTCATTTCCAATGCAAGCCTGTAGCAGGGTCCTGGTCTGTTGTTCCCTTTGGGGGCAGGGGCCAAGTAGGCACAGAGTCAAACCACACTGACAGGGAGAATGTGGAAACAACAAGCTCAGTTTATTCAGGAAGAGGCAAGCCTTATATACCCTCCACCCCACCCTGGGGGGAGGTCTGATGAATATGCATCTGCTGGTGTGACTTAGCTGCCCCTCATTGGTCCGGGTCATCTCCAGATCATGTTTCAGCTGCTGTTGCTAAGGCCCTTAGGCTGACCAGGTTGGCTCTCAGAAAGTATCTTTTTTACTTGTTTGGGCCTTCTGGCCCTCAAGCCTATTAGGGATGAGTCATCCCACACAAGCCTAAACTCCTCTGAAGCCTGCTTGGCCCTTTCTACAGAATAAGTGTCTCTTCTCTATTAACTCAGATATTTTACAGGTGCAGCTAGTCTAGTACTTTCCTTTATTTTCCTGTGTTTGAAATGCAATAGTAACTGGAACTGCTAGAGGCAAAACACATCAAGATAACAGTGATATGTAAAGGTTTTCTGAGAAGCACAGAAAATAATCCACAGAATTAAAAATGGAATTTCATGAAATTAAAGTTCCTTCCAGCAAAGAAAGAAACATCAGCAGAGTGAAGTGATGGTCTACAGAATGGAAGAAAATCTTTGCCAGCTGTGTATGTGTCTTAGTTCTTTTCTCGTTGCTGTGATAAAATAGCCCAACAAAAGCAACTTTGGAACCAAGGGTTTATTTTGGCCTACAGTCCATGGTGGTAGCGGCCAACAGGGGAGGCTGCTGACCCGTCACATTGCACTTCCCCTTAGGAAGTAGAGAGTGCACAGTAAGTGGGTCCGTGATCCACTTCTTCCAGTGGAGTTCCACAACCTTCCCAAACAGTGCCACCAGCTGGGGACCCAGTGTTCAAACGTGTGAGACGGGGACATTTCACAGCACCATCCAACAGAGGATTATAGATTCTAAAATTTATAGTGATTAAATATATTAAAAGAATCATCCAGCCATTAAATAGGCTAATGAACTAAATAGACAATTCACAAAAGAAAAATCAATTGGCCAATAAATACTTGAAAATGTATTCAACATCTTTAGCCATCAGGGAAATGCAAATCGAAACTCTGAGGTTTCCTCTCCAGTCAGAGTGGCTAGCATCAAGGAAACAAATGAGGACAAATGCTGTGGAGGGAGGAGGTGGGGAAGGACGTGTGTTGTGGGAGGGAATGGAAACTGTTCCATCCACCGTAGACTCTGTAGAAAGTTTCTCAAAACACGGAAATTAAACTATCCTATGACCCAGCTCTACCACCTCTGGGTGTACACCTGAAGGGCTTTGTGTCAGCATATCACAGAGATGCTTGCACATCCTTGCTCATTGCAGTGGTGTTCACAGTGGCCCGCAAATGGAATCAGCTCCAGTATTCCTCAGCAGATGAATGGGTAAAGGAAATGCGGTACCTATATACAGTGAGTTTATTCAGCTGTAAAGACTGATAGTATATTTCCAGGAAAATGGGTAGAACTGGAAATCATTGTGTTAAGCAAACTAGGCTAGACTCAGACAAATGCCATATTTTCTTCATATGTGGAACAGAAAGTAGAAAAGCAGACTCAAGGGATGATGGGGAGACGGGAAGAGGCTAAGGAGCGTGTGCATCATGAAAGCAGAAAGGGCACTATTTGGGAAAGAAGGGGACTGGCAAGAGGTGTAGAGAGGACTAGGAGGGCAAAGAAGAAAAACGATTTTATACACGTGGCATCTCATAGTAAAATCCATTTCTTTGTATGCTAACCAAAATATTAATTTTAAAAATACAATAGTAATCTGGATATGGTGTTGCATAGCTGTATAATCCCAGCATTAGTAAGCTAAGGCTAGGTTGAGTTCCAGACCAGACTGGGGTACCTCAGTTGATCCTGTCTGTGTACATACGTGTATGTACTCAGTAATAGCTTTTTGTTATATTGAAACTATAGGTTTGCAGATAGCGTGGAAAACATAATTTTACCTACTCCCTTTTCTGGAAATAAGCACTATTATCAGTGTTTTATATTTTCATAATCTCTCTTCCAGATTGTGGGCACCCCAGGCCATGCTCTCCATATCTATGGACATGGACATGGATGCTTATCAGGGGTGGCTCTGTCTAGAGGCTGGATGCCTGGGCAGCATAGAGCCAGAGGTGTCGGGAGAGCCGCTGTGTACCTTCATGCCAGATAACTGTACTGCTTTCTGTCTTTCCACGTATGCCATTTCTAAGGATCTATGAGCAGCTTCCAGAAGTGAAGAAGAAGAGAGAAGAGGAGAAGAGGAAATCAGAATATAAATCCTACCGGCTGCGAGCTCAGCACTATAAAACGGTTAGCTCTGCTGACACCCTGTCCATGGAGGGATGGCTCAGGCTTATCAGCACAGGGAAGTGGAAGGAGCCTGACTGACACTTTGGAGAAGTACAGGGACTGTTTAAGTGCTGAGATTTCAAACGTTAGGCAGCTGTGATTCGGCACTGTCCATGTGTCTGCAGCTAACCCAGACTTCACACAGGCCATTTAGCCCCTGACTGAGCTGTAGTTCCTAAATGGTGACTTGAAACCCATTTTGCAAGTCCAGAACCATGTAAATAACCTGGACAGTGTCTATGCATCGTCAGCAGGGAGTGAGAGGCTGGAGAGTGGAGCCCGCCAGGGCCTCCCAGAGCAGCGGCCCAGTTAATTCCAGACGCCACTGGCTTGAAGGGCCACGTCCTTCCCAGTTCTTGTGTTCCTCCCAGGCTGCTCGCTGCTCTTTAGAGGACTCTGAAAAGCAGCCACTAAGGACCAGAGCAGACTAGTGTAAGGCTTGAGAACTGTGTCTGGAGCACCCAGGAGCCTGGGCATTGGGGAGACAGACCTCAGGAGCTGCATGCCTGCCTGCGTGCTGTGTTAGCATCGCATAGCCCTGCTGTGCTGCTGGCTGCTGTCAGCCGATGGGTTGCTCAGTCCCTCTCCATTCTAGTATCTCTTCCTGTGGAGAAGGTGCAGATTATTGACCACCTTTCCAGAACACTTGAAGAAACACATTTGTCCTGATTGCCACTGGGTGTGGGTGAGTGACACACACAAGCTGTAGGAGAGTCTCATCGGCAGTGTGCCGAGACAGTGGTGACCAGCCACCTGGTGACTGCGTCTGACACTTCTTCCCTGTGTTTTTTCCACAGAGAGTGACCAACCAACTCCTGGGGAGAAAAGTGCCTTGGGACTGACGTAGATGACTTTCCTCAGAGCCTAGGAATCCTTTTTTATAAGCCTAAAGAAGCCTAATTTATACTTTAATGAATGATTTAATAAAGCTTTCTCTTTGTCCATGTGTAACTTAGTACTCTGGGGTGTGGGCGGTGGTGGCCAGAGTGGCTGTGGTTTGGAATCAGTCCCCCCTTTCTGCATCCAGGCCATGCCGTATGGTGGAGCTCTGGGTTCTAGCCAAGAGGGAGTCCCTTTTGTATCTGTTTTTATACTTTTAGAAAATAAATCACTGCTGATTGACTCCTAGTGAACAAGCAGCAAAAGGTCATTTTTTTTCTCCATCTGGAGAGGAGCAGGGAGCTGGGCAGTGTCTGCCCTGCTGTGTGGAGGGACATGAGCTCAGAGAATGAAATGTGGCTTCTTTTTGAACCATAGCACAGTGTGTAAGGTCCACTTTTGCTCAGCATCGGCTTGTCTGGAATGTACATCACCCGAGTCTCCCAGAAAGGTTCGTCTGTGGAACTGAAGCCTCAGACCAGCCATCTTCTCACATGCAACAGTATTTATAACACAGGACAACTTCTGGAATAGAAGTGATGATAAATGATTCCCACAATGCTCTTAATCCAGTGCCTGGGCAGGATACAGAAAGCTTTCTTCCCTTCTGACCGGGAAACACAGCTAAAACCTGAAGCTAGGGAAGAAATGTGCTGGACATTCAGCAGACACTCCTGTGTGTGTGTGTGTGTGTGTGTGTGTGTGTGTGTGTGTGTGTGTGTGTGTGTGTGTGTGGTCTTTTCTCTCCCATAATGGTTGACTCCAGGAGACCTGCAGTGGGAGGGGCAGCCAGACCAGTAGCCACCTCAAATGACGCCCTGAGATGGCATGAAGGCAGGTCCTGCCCCAGTGTCCTGTGAGCAGTCACGTCACGTAGCCGACTTGTGCTTGTACCCAAAAAGATAGAAGATGCAGGGAAGGGTGCTCAGCCACCCGCCAAATGAGAACATCAGTAGCTTTTAAACCCTTTTCCACTCCAAAATGCTGTGGCTTCGTGGCTTGTGGGTTCCCATTCAGAACAGAACTAGAAAGCAATGGTTGTCCCAAACTCGAGTTTGCAAGGCGACTTAGGCAGGATAGAAATAATGAATGATTCCTTGGGCCCAGCTCTGGGTGGTTCGGATGCTCTCCAAGAGCATTCAGATCTGGCACCTGGACTAGGTAACCAATCTCCGAGCTGAGGTCGCCTTGCCTCTGAGTGCAGAGGTCTTTTGTAGCCTCCACCTTGCGGGCAGTACTTCCTGCAGTCCCCTCTGCTCCCAGAGCCCGGATGGCTTCCCGACTGTGCACAGCTCCATCTGTGCTGTGTACAAAAGCAGGAGGCCCCACCTCAGGCTTCGTTCCTAGGGTGATCAGCCTGCCCTGCTCTCTCTGCCCCCAAACACTTGCCCTGACTGTACTCTGTGGGGCTTATCAAGACCCATACCTCTCACTTGGCTGAAGCCCAGGCCGGGGCTGCACACCGCTGCTGCCCCTAACTTACTGTGATTGGCTCTAGAACTGCTTGCCTCCTGCTGTTCCTCTGCAGCCTGGCCCTGCAGTGATCACCCTGGCCTACAGTTTGGGGTGAGGGTATGGCAAAGAGGACAGCATTTTAATGTGAAACCGGGGTGGTAAAGTGGAAGTAGCCCAGGCTGGCCTCAAAGTCAACAGCCGGGCCCCCAGCCTCCCAAATGCTGGGATTTCAGGTATGTCCAACCATGTCTGACTTCATGAAGTATATTTGTGTCTCAAATGATTGTTCAGTCCAGCTATGAAATTAGACCAGTCTGAATCATAATGTGGCCTGCATCTTTGCTGGGAGCGAGGTGGTTTCAGCCTACATAGTTGTTGCTTCTAGCCATCTCCCAGGTGATCCAAGACACTTGGCAGGCTGGGCTGGGCAGGGAGCTCACCGGGGAAAGAGCTTTACAAACTAGTATTGCCCAATAGAGGGCCCTCTGCAGCCTCAGCCCCTTCTTAGCCCCACAAGAGGCCCTCCCCCATCTTAGGAAACCATCCCCACCACTCCCCAGAGAAGCCATTCTCCAAATCTGACCCAGCCATGTTTTGATGTTTGGCTGTTTGTTGTGTGTGGTGGTGGTTTGGGGTTGTTGTTGTTGTTGTTGTTGTTGTTGTTAGGGGGCTACATTTCTAAGGAACGTGAACACAGATGTACACTCAATTCTCTCAGTCTGAGCAACACTAGCCCTGAGTTCCTTCCCTAACTTGCAGAAAGCTTTCTCCCCAGGCTCTAGGGTGAAATCTGCATATGGGTGCCTGTTCTCTCTGTCCTCGGCCATTTCCTCCAGTGCAATGCTTAGACTGGACTTGGTCAGCCTAGGTTCCTAGATTTCTCTTCTGCAGAGGACCTGCGGCCAAGTTCCGAAGTGGGCATGGTCAGATGTACATACCCCTCCAGTTCCTGGCCCACTCTATCACAATATTCACCCTCACCTCACCTTTGCTCCCCAAATCCAGAACCAACGTAAGATAGATTGAGCCAGACTGAACAAAGCCTCCACTTGATTTCATGTTGTTAGAGCTGAGAAATGGTGGAAGGAGCTTTAGAGCATGTGTGCTGTCTTCCAGAACATAGAGACTGGGCACCTTGGCCAGACTACAAACAGGACAGCCCTATCACCCCGTGACACACACCTCACAGGAAGGCATCAAGCAGTCTTAGAACAGAGCTGGAAATAGAAAACTTGTTGCTACAGAAGTGGTTGGGATGGTATTGCTTTTTGTTTTGTTTCTTCCTGAATCGTCCACTAGAGACTCGAGAAAGGCAATCATCATCGTGTCTTGTTATTTGGTCTTGCACACATGTAGCTCCTGGTTGGCTCAGTAAGAACCTGCAAAGTGCTTCACACAGTGATCAGTCTAGATTAGAAGCCAGAGACTTTGGAAAGGGTGGTAGTGGTGGAGGGTGATGTTGAAGGAGGTTCAGGACAGTTGGAAATTGAATAAATAATAAATATACAACAAAAACAAAAACCTAGGGCAAGAATAAGAAACTGGTTTTACTATGTAGCTCAGCTTAAACTAAACACAGAATACTGATGAGAATCATCCTTGTAAACTGTGGAATCTAGGAGACACATCTTGAGCATGTCTTCAGAGACATTTCCAGAGAAGTTTTAAGTAAGGAGAGAAATCCCTCCCTGAATGTGGATGACGCCATCCCATGGGCTGGAGTTCTAGCAGAATAAAAAGCTGAGTACCATGAGTCATCTTTATCTGCTTCCTGACTGTGGACCTGTATAACCAGCCACCCCAGGCTTCTGCCATCACAGCTAAACCCACACTTAGCACCTTGCCTTCCTCCACATGGTAGACTGTCCCCTCGAACTCTGAGAGCAAACAAACCCTGATGTTGTTGCTTGTGAGCTATTTTTGATCACAGAACTAAGAGTAACTAATGCATACCCCAAATAGCACTCCTGTACAGGGGGCTGGGAGGAGGACCTGTGCACATGCATGTAGACACTTACCACTTGTTCTCAGCCTTGCCGAAGAGCACACAGCGCACAAGCCATGACTGAACAGAGGAGAAGGAGCCACAGAAACCCTTTACAGGAGCACAGGGGATGTTCTGCACATCAAACCACAGACTACTCTCCTTGAATAGGTAAATGGTTTAAGGAACAAATACTAGCCCTAAAGAAACGGGTTGATAAATATGATAGATAAAATGGGAGAGAAAAGAACACACACACACACACACACACACACACACACACACACACGGGGCGCAGAGATAATTGCAGCACAGGTAGCCAACAAAAGATTCACATGCAGAACATGTAAAGAGCTCATAGGAGTCAACTTTCAAAACTGGCAATGTAGGAAAATGAACTAAATAAAAACAGGCACAGGCAATTTCACAGAAGAACAAACATCTGAACCTTAAATATGGAAATTGCCCTGCTTTGGGCAAATGCATACTATAAGCAGAATAAAAGGACCTTTTTTTGCTCAGTGGATTGGCAAAGATAATTTAAGTCGGACCAGGAAGGGGGCCAAGTGGAATTCAAGAGCAGCTTGAACAGGTTTGCATTCACTGAACAATTGAGTCCTAAGGATGCACTCTGGGACAGTGCACCCCACTGCCCACCCAGGAAGGTTAAAGGCAACATCTTCCCAACAGTGCAAGGAACAGGAGACCCCGAGAGCTGTCCTGCCAAGACCAGTAAATGATCCAAAGATTCAGAAGCTAAATAAAATTTTATTATTTAGTGTTTCATGTTATACATTACTATAGAGTCAGATAAAAGACACCTCGGAAAGCGTGTATGGGAAAGAGTGGCCATTGCCCCAACCTCCCCCCAAACACATGACTCAGCTGTGCTTGAATGTGAGGGTTAGTGGTTTGCTCCTGAAGTAGCTGGGTTTGTTACTACTACAGAAGCAACCAGATCCTGACTGATGCACACACCGGAGGTGATAGATCACAGGCCCCCTTCCTGAGCAGAAGTGAGACAGTATTTTAATTTTATCATCGGAGATTTCCTTAGTCTGGAGATAATGGTGAAGTAGGACTCGCCAGTCTTCTGGAAGCCCATATCCTGGTAGAGAGCCAGGGCTGCATACTGGAACACACTGGTGGAAAGGACAACTTCAGGGAAGGCCCGGGCCTGTGCAAACTGGAGGACCCTCCTCACCATAGCTTTCCCTATCCCCTGTCTTCGGTGCTCCAATGACACAGAGAGGTGACGTAGCCATAGTTGCTTCTTCTGCAGGAAGGGATCCTCCACCGGTAGGGCAGCCACCATGCCCACTATCTGACCCCTAGATTCAGCCACCCAGAAGCACGAGTCATGAGAACTCAAGTAGGTTGTGGTGATGTCAGCCATGTCTGTGTGCAAACACGTTACTAAATACTTCACCCAAGTATGTTTTGCAAGGAGCCACAGGGAAGTAAAGAGAATAAGGCTGGCGAGAAGAACCACAATCCAGGAGCCTGAGACCAAGAGTAGGGTAAGAGGGACCCCAAGTAAGAGCAAGAGGATTCGGGGCAGCATCAGCATGTAGCGGAAGGTGGTGGGGATGTGCTCCTTCATGCCTCTGGAGAACAAATCCACCACGCTCTTGTGGTCGCTATCCTGGTATTTGCGGATATGATAAGGAGGCATGGGAGACTTCTGGGTCTCAAATCTCAAAGGCCAAAAGGCACAGTTGGCTCTGCCTGTATGCTTCTCTGTAATCCTGCAGAAGAGAGAAGAAACCATGTAAGTCCCTAACCAAGTTCCCAGCTTGCCAGTAACCATGGAGACCCTGCTTTAGGGTGTGTGTGTGTGTGTGTGTGTGTGTGTGTGTGTGTGTGTGTGTGTGTGTGTGTGTGTGTGTCTTCTGGGCCGAAAGGATATATCATAGAGATTCAGCTGTGTATTAAAGCTGAACTTTGACCGGCCAAGGGTCTGTCAAAAGGCAAAACCATGTATTATGAATATTTGGTGTTACCCAGCCTTTAATATTCCAGCTGTCTTCTGCTATGAAATCCTTGCCTGCCCAGACCAATTGGTAAACAGTTCAGCTCCCCAGACCTGCTGAACCTACTAAGTTACTAACTGCCCTGCTGAGCTTAGGAGACCTGCTGGGGGGAGACGCCTAGCTTTGTTTCCTGTGCTAATGAAGCTCAGACCATCCCCTCCCCTTGAGGAGGCCTAGTGGTTCTCCAGAGCACTTGGACTGCGAACAAAAGAGGTTTTTAGATATCAAGGTGAGAGATAAAACAACATTCCTGAGGAGGCAGGGAACCACGTGCCCAGGGAAAGAAAAGGCAGGCAGGGAGAAGAGAAAAAAGAATGGAAGAACTAGATGGGTAAGAACTTGAGAGGAACAAACTGAGATGGGGAAGAACTAGATTGAAGGACTAGAAGAGTACTAAAGGAATGAGATGGAAGATGAGGAAGAGCCAGATGGGGAAGAACAAGTTGAGGAAGAACAAGGTGAGAGAGAATGATGTGTGAGGAAGAACAAGATGTGTGTGTGTGTGTGTGTGTGTGTGTGTGTGTGTGTGTGTGTGTGTGTGTGTGTGCATGCTGTCACCTAAGAGGAAATCATCACAGGGAGAAAGCATAAGGCCAGACACACTAGTTAGAATGTTAATTTCTCTCTCTGTCTAGATGTGTGACATTGGGCATGTCACTTAATTTCTCTGGACCTGTTTCTTCATTTGCAGAACAGGATAAAAAAACATTTGCCTGTGAGGACTTGATAGAGTGGCTAACAAGAAGCACTGGTGGGTCCCTTCTCTACCCTCCTGGCCCCATTACTGGAGCTTGGGAGCTTTGAGATGGTACCCTGTGGCAACCCCTCTTCACCCCCAAGCCCTTTGATCTCTATCTCTCTTAAGTCTGTACATTGCAAATCTGGGATTCCCAAGAACAAGTTTCAACAAAGCCACTGCCTCTTAACTCTGAACATTTAGACATTTGAGAAAACCTGACCTGGAGGTCCCAAGAAGGTCCTGTTACTCAAGACAAATGCAGAGTCTCCAACCTTGCCCTGAAGTCCTCCTCACCTAGTTGCTTGGAGCTGAGGGTCTAGATCAACCTCAGTGCTGTGCTTGTGACAGATATTCAAGCTTTTCTGTGACCTACCCTATTGGGGTAACAGACTGGGTAGAAACCTCATTGGCTGGAAGCTGGGTGTTTGATAATCATAAACCACAGGGTCAAGGAGCTGGGCTGTGAAGAGGGACATTCAGGTCAAGTCAACTTCTTGATCCCCACAGAATAAAACTGGAAAGGATTCAGGATCTGAGATGGCTCAGGGGTCATTATTCTCATGGCAGAAAGCCTGCTTCTCATCGCCTAGTCCCCTCCTGGGTGCAGCAACTCTCTCCCAGCACGCTCATCCCTTTCTGAGGCCCACTCTGGTTCCTGGTTCCTGCTCCCTTCTATATTGAGCCCAGGGATTCTGATTCTCCTATTCCTAAACTCATTTGTCATAAACAAGAGCACACACCCACTGGCTCCAGAACAAGACTCTTCATTGCTGGGCTCCCCCTGCCCAGGATGCACCTGTCCCATATTAAATGGCTCCTGGTGGTCTTCACGGATTTCCCCACCTCTTCCTCAGCCATTGTGTGGACACACCCGCCATACTGAATGAGTCTGCTCAGGCCGCAGCCATCTAGAGAGACATACTTCTGTGTAAAAATGTCCCGTTGAAGAGATGTCCCATCTATGCCCCGGCTCATGGATTCCTACACAGGGTGAAGCCAGCATTTGTCAATAGCATTTAGCTATGGGAAGGTCTAAACTAGGAGACCCCTTTCTCCCTTTCATGGTGTTAGAAGAACAGACAGAAGCTGATTCTCCAAATATAAGTCAAATTCAGTGGGGATGCATAGAGCATTGGAATGGTGTGTGTGTGTGTTACAGCACACAGTGTCCCCTTTCCAATGGCTGGTGGAAATAAAGGAGGGTTACATAACATTTTTACATAACCTTTCCTGGCAACAAAGATGGAAATTGAGAGAGATCAAGGATCAGCATCCAGAACAGTGCCACTCCCACAGTGAACTGGGCACAGCAGTACAAGATTATGGTGATCTTTGGGCAAGATGTGTTGGGTCTCTGGTGAGTATTACTATTGGCTTTGGGGTACACATCTCTCCTGTGCACCAACCAGCTTCTTTGGGGACTCATGCATCTGGTGAGGAATTGACTGCAGTGAGTCTTGGGTTGATTGAGACAACTCGCACAATGTTCCTGGAATTTATTGACACACCTGTGTCTTTGTGCACAGGTCGGTGGAGGAGAGAACATTCACAGTGATGTGGGATGAGGATGGGCTTTAGTGCCTGTCCTGCTTCAGTCCTTTCAGGTTGGCCCTTGGTCTCAGTTTCTAGAGTGGAAGCCTCCAGATAAACTCCATCCAGCATTGGGATAGAATCCATCTGGAAGAAGCTGGCTGGACAGGTCCCTGCCTTCTGGGAGCTGATAAATTCTTTCTGGCGTGATTTCTAATGATCTAGAGTTGAAGTCAGGTGTGCATTGGGGAGAACAGAGGCCCTAAACAACCACCCTTGGGGAGTTTGGAGTATCCAAGCATAGCAGAGAGAGTGCAAGGTCCTGCTTTCTTACTGCTGGGAGCAGCACCCCCTGCCACACCCCCCCACTGAGTGGGGAAGTTCACAGTTCATAGTTGCAGGTTGTGAAGGACCCACATAACTCTAGCCAGATTCCACATGTCTAGTGAAGTTGCTGGTTTGTCTGTGCCAAATTTCTGGGTTCATTTGCTTTGTTGAATCTTCCAGGGCTATGAGACTAAAAGGCTGAACTTATTTGATTTGTTTGCTGGTTCTGATTCAAAAATTCATTCTTTTTCCACCTTGAAATTGTGGGACCAGTAAGAAGGCTGAGTGTTGATTGGGAATCAAAGGTGACTTTCATTCTTGGCCAAGAGCAGAACTGGGAGATAAATTCCCAAATCTACTTCTCCACCTTTTGGGAAGCTGCAGTTGAGAGTATAA
Source organism: Peromyscus maniculatus bairdii (assembly GCF_049852395.1). Lineage (NCBI taxonomy): Eukaryota > Metazoa > Chordata > Mammalia > Rodentia > Cricetidae > Peromyscus > Peromyscus maniculatus. The sequence goes on from NC_134854.1 coordinate 107,661,617, forward strand.
AATAAAATTGAAGGGGAGGGATAGATTAGGGAAGAGATGGAAATCCATCTTTTCTCTGGGAATGGGTAGAAACTTTCTCAGAATTCACACACCATATCTGCCCCCCTCTTTGTATGGTGTTTTTCTTTTCTTTCCTCATTATGGCAATGCCAAGTGTCTTGGGGTGGGTGGGGTGCCATCAGAATGTAGTTGCTTTACAATTCAGTTATATATGTCTGCTAGACACTCTGACAGAGTTAGACCCAACTGGAACCTGAGTTCATGACATCTGTATAATGTGACAGTAGCTAAAGCTATCTCAGAATTTCATTTTCTTCCTTCCTTCCTTCCTTCCTTCCTTCCTTCCTTCCTTCCTTCCTTCCTTCCTTTCTTTCTTTCGTTTGTTTTTTGAGACAGGGTTTCTCTGTGTAGCTTTGCACCTTTCCTAGATCTCGCTCTGTAGACCAAGCTGGCCTCGAACTCATAAAGATCCACCTGCCTTTGTCTCCCGAGTGCTGGGATTAAAGGTGTGTGCCACCACTGCCCGGCCAGAATTTCATTTTCTCAGTTTGGATTTTTCTGGAAAAGAACATGTAGATTTAGATACTAGAAAAGCTCTTTTTTCCCCCAGTAGTGACAAGAGAAAACATCTCCCATAGTCTTACTTTGGGGCTTACAGTTTAGATCTTGAACGTTCCCAAGGTGCTCCTGTACTAAGCAGGTAACACTTAATTGGCGGATTTTCTAGAAGTCTCTTAGGAGGCTCAGTCATTAGGGGATTGTCTTAGTTAGAGCTTCTATGGCTGTGAAGAGACCCCATGACCATGGCAACTCTTACAAAGAAAACATATAATTGTGGTGGCTTATCTACAGTTTCAGAAGTTCAGTCCAATATCATCATGGTAGCAAATGGCGGCATGCAGGGAGACATGGTGCTGGAGAAGGAGCTGAGAGTTCTATATATGGATCCATATATAGGAAGGTAAACTGGGACATTGGGCATAGCTTGATCATAAGAGACCTCAAAGCCCACCCCCACACTAACACACTTCTTCCTACAAGGCCACACCTACTTCCAACAAAGCCACACCTCCTAGTAGTGCACTCTGTATGAGGTTATGGAGGTCAATTATATTCATGCTACCGTAGGGAAGACTAGAAGACTATACCAGATCCAGCCTGGATCTATGGTGAAAGAATGAAGGGCTGCGGGGCTGGAGAAAGAGCTCAGCTGGTAAGATGACCCAGATCCAATCCCTAGCCTCTACACGGTGGCTTAAAACTCAGGCTTTGAACATTGTTACCTTCCCTAACCTTCTTCCCATCAGACACTGGAAAGTGTTTCTGGGCAACATCTTGGGGCCTCCAAGGCAATCCAGGCTTCACCTTCACGGCTTGACACAATGGCCTCTCTAGACCTCCATTCAGGGACATCCCTGCCACATGCCTGACCTCAGCAACTTTTCTTTGTTGCAGAGGGAGATTCCATAACCCCTTTCTTCCAGAACCACATGGCCAAAGATGCCAAGTTCTGCTGCTTGCTGGAGCTAGAACATGACCCTCTTGTTCAATTACATCTTCACCAAATTTCTGTTTTCCATGGTCTCCTTTACTGCCTCAGCTTGGCTGTCCTGAAATTTGATCTGTAGACCAGGCTGGCCTTTTCAACTTAGTCCCAGACTAATTTACCCATGTGTTTTAACAAAAGCATGCAGTATACGAAGCAGTAGTGGCTTACCACCTACTTTTAGCAGGCAACCAAATAGCAATGACAGTAGTCTATCTTTAAAAAACCATTCTTAGGGCTGGAGAGATAGATCATCAGTTAAAGACACTGACTGCTCTTCCAGAGGTCCTGAGTTCAATTCCCAGCAACCATATGTTGGCTCACAACCACACATAATGAGATCTGGTGCCCTATTTTGGCCTGTAGGCATTCATGCAGGTAGAACACTGTATACATAATAAATAAATAAATCTTTAATAAAATCCTAAGATTATTTTTATGTGTTTGAGTGTTTTGCCATGCCCTAAATGGATTTACATGTCCCACATTGGGTGCCAAATATAATGAGTGTAGGTGGAGTTTTTGTCAAGACCACAATCAGCTCTGTTCTACCAGCCACTCCCCAAATAACCACTCAGAGAATTATTATTAATTATAAATGCTCATCTGATACCTCAGACTTATTACTAACTAGCTCTTACAACTTAAATTAACCCATTTATATTAATCTACATTCTGCCACATGCTAATACTTCTCTTTCATCTTGCACCTTCTATTTCCTCTCTGTGTCTTATTGGCAACTCCACTGAGCTGCTCTTCTTCTTTCCAGTGTCCTTAGTCTGGTTTTCCCACCTAACCCTAACCCCCCTTTTAGATTTCATTTCCAGGGCCAAACTGCTATGTAGGCTGCAGGAGGTTTGTTATTACCAATAATCCTATTATCAGCATTCCAGAAAAGATATACTTGATTTTAATGAATCTTTTTCCATCCCACCAGCCAGTTTCCAAATAATGACATGTGTCCCATCCAGCAGGCCAGGTTATTCGCAGGTCTCGAGGAGGGACCACCTGGAATCAATGGGGGCGAGAGGGAAAGGAGACCAAGTGCATGAAGAAAGAAAGACAGAGTCAGTCTGAGTTGTGTCAAGATCTCCTTTATTGGCTGGGGCTTGAGGCTTAAAAGCAGGGCTTCAGGCAGGGAGGGGGAGCAGGGGAAGAGAGGGGAGGAGAATGGAAAATTCTTGAGGTCGCTTTGGTCCCCGGCCTTGCAGGTGGCCGATAAGCACCCGTCCATGAAGTTTATCTAAAGCACGTCTCATGATTTTGGCTAGAGCATCTTGTCTTTTTCAAGGCCTGCTGGAGCAAGAGAAAACTTATACAAAGTTCAAGACACAGTTTGCCCAGTTGCCCAAGGTTGGTCTCCAACAGACATGGAGACTTATTGTTATTTATGAAAACTTGGCCTTAGCTTAGGGTTGTTTTTAACTAGTTCTTATAATTTAAATGATCCCATTCCAATTAATCTATGTTCTGTCATGTACCACCCATTCTGCTTCTTCCATGTCTCTTGGCATCTCCTGTGTACTTAGATTTCTCCTCCTCTTCTTTACTCTCCCCAGAAATCCTGCCTATACCTGCTGCCTAGCTATTGGCCACTTAGCTTTTTATTACACCAATCATAGCAATACATTTTCACACAATGTAAAAATATCCCACATTTCCCCATTTTTGTCTAAATAAAAGTTTTAACTCTAAAATTTGGAGAAATTATTATCTATCTTATCTTGATGAGTCCTAAGTTTTATACCTAAACCATTTTTATCATAACTTGTATTACTACCTTAATAATATCTTTTTAGACTTAAGACATCTTCTTAGATAAGCAACTTAAGCTTCTATGTTTCTCAACCTTATACACTTTACATCTCTTATCTAAGTTTCTTTTTAAACTTAGTTTGGTTGGTTTATTTATTTCTTTTTTGGGGGGAGGTGTTTAGAGACAGGGTTTCTCTGTGTAGCCCTGGCCATTCTGGAACTCACTCTGTAGACCAGGCTGGCCTCAAATTCTGAGATTTGCCTGCCTCTCCCTCCTGAGTGCTTGGATTAAAGGAGTGAGCCACCACTGCCCCCCCCTTTTAATTTGGTAACAAGGAAAACCATAAAATTATAATTAACTATTCTTTAACCCCATCAAAGACCTGAGAAGGATATAATATTGCCTGAATAAACAGGAACTGTAGAGCAAACAACTTCCAAAACTACAGAAATGACAAAGACAGCTTGCTGCCTAGACAGTCACCCAAGGTTTGTCTGCAATGTTGAGGCATCCATCTTCAGCTTACGGGCCTTGAATATCTGACAGAATTTTCAGTGAAGCAGGAATCTTGAAGGACTGTCCTACTTTGTCTTGGTAGTCACTTTCTTTTGTGTCCTGTTTGTCCATTTTGGACAGCATACTATTGGCAGTTGAGGCAAGGGAATTTCCTTGCCCAGTGGTTAACTTTGCAACATTGAGAGCAAACTCCATATGGAGGTTTTTTGATGCCCATCATCCTTCTTCAAGTAAATTGGTGCTGCCAGAAGCAGATGTGTCTCACTGTCATGAAATCCTTATGTTACTAAAACATTTTAAATGCCATATTCTGTAGTCTTTGAAGTGCTTGAAGACCATTTATCTATTTAAAACATATCTCTGTTTGACATTGACATTTGACATGAAAACATACCTAACATGACTATAAGTCTGATTGTTATTGATGACTAACTTCTAACCTGTCCCTTTTATTATCATAAATAGCTTTCATAAACTAAAACTTTACCTTATATTTTTAAATGAGCTGTATAGGTACAATGCCTTAAACAAGGCTAGAATAAAATATATATAGTATAACAAAAGTAACTTCAAATTTGTATCAATATACAAAAATCCGTATCAATGTAAATATTTGAGACAAGTACTTGTTCAAAAGTAAATTTAACAATTCACCCTTTTATCCCATTGTTTTTCTATTATATTCCCCCCTTTTCCCTTCAGAAGGAGATCCTTGAATCTAATCTCCTTTGTTCAGTTTTTTTCCTGACCATGACCAACAACAAGTTTTAACCAACCCCCCTAAAAAATTATAAATATCCATAAACCTCCAAATGACCAAAAACCACCATCCCACCTCTTGGGAATGTGGGCAGTGTGTTCTCTAGACTGCTTCCTGTTGTGTGGTGAGACAGCATCTTTAAGGGACCCTGAGAAAATTGGGATAATGGTCAAGTCCTGGGAAAACTAGCTGTTTCCAGGCTCTGTGTAATGGGAAAGTGCAGGGCTTTTCTCAAGTCCTGGCTCGAGGAGTGTGTGAGGCTGGACCATCTCAGCTAGCAGTTTTGAAGTAGTTCTGAATGCAGAATTTCAAGGAAACTGCAACAGAGGCAATCTGAGAGGCTGGATCACCTGGCTACTTGTCTTTATTGATGTCTGATTCTTTCTTTTGAAAACACACAAGCTTTTAAAGGTAACTTAAATATATGTATTAACACAAGTATGGAATGTGTGTTGTGTACAAGTCAACTATAGATGATTTTTTTTGTTTTATGTTTGAGGAGGTAAAAGGCATCTGTTAATGTTAAATAAGTCTGTTAGGACTGTATAACCAAATCTCTGTCTATGCCATATGAAAGAATGGCATGTAATAACAAGTCATAAGGATCTGTAGCCAACAAGATTTATCATGTTTCATCCAGTCTCAGAGCTGTTCCCATGTAGAGGGATGAGCACATATGTCACCTGTCTATAGAGGTATTTGCTCCACCCATGACCTTGGGCTATAGGGCCTGAGGGAGGTGGTGCTTCTTCCATTGTACATGACCTCTTAAAAGGAAAGGGAGCAGGGTCATGAGCCCCTTCTTCCTGCTGCCTGCCTCTTGGTATGATCGAACTGCTAGGTAGATTCGTTCCCAATCAGATAAGAGGATGATTTCATCTGTCTACTCTCTTTTGTATTCATGAGTGTATTTCCTTAATTTACTCTAATAAATTTTGCTAATACTCCTTAACTAGACTCCCATGGATTTATCGCATTATCTGGCGCCCTACCATGTGGATCTGAGCCCCACATACCCCTACTGGGACTTGTAGATGTAACCAACCATCTTGTTAAATAAGAAACACAGAACCAATGCAAAGAAGAAAGCCCAGAGATCAGAGCTAAGAGCCTTACCCCCCTGCTGCAGCTAGCCTCTTCAGCCAAGAGAGCTCTCCAAAAGAGAATTACTTCCTGTCTGTTTGTCTTTATAGAGACTTTCTGTTCTGCCTTCTCATTGGTTGTAAACCCAACCACATGACTGCCTTGTCACTGCCTGTCTGTACAGACCTCCAGGTCTTCTATGGTTGGTATTGAGATTAAAGGCAGGACATTCAGGCCCAGCGGCGGCCCACAGAGGTAGACAGGCCCGGCGGCAGAGACAAGCAGACGCAGGTAGGCCTGTGGCGGGGGCCCGTGGAGGTAGACGGGCCCAGCGGCGGCAGCCGACAGGGATATTCAGACCGGCAGAAACATCCAGGCCCAGCGGCGGCCCACAGAGGTAGACGGGCCCAGCAGCGGCCCGCTGAGGTAAACGGACCCGGCGGCAGCGGCCAACAGGGACATTCAGGCCCGGCGGCAGCTGGCAGAGACATTCAGGCCCAGCAGCGGCCCACAGAGGTAGACAGGCCCGGTGGCAGAGACAAGCAGACGCAGGTAGGCCTGCGGCGGCGGCCCGCGGAGGTAGACGTGCCCAGCGGCGGCAGCCGACAGGGATATTCAGACCCGGCGGCAGCCGGCAGAGACATTCAGGCCCAGCGGCGGTCCACAGAGGTAGACAGGCCCGGCGTCGGAGACAAGCAGACGCAGGTAGGCCTGTGGCGGCGGCCTGTGGAGGTAGACGGACCCAGCGGCAGCCCGCTGAGGTAGACGTGCCCGGCGGCAGCGGCCGACAGAGAGCAGCGGCCGACAGAGACATTCAGGCCCGGTGGTGGCCCCCAGAGGCAGACAGAACCAGCGGCAGCTGACAGGGACCACAGGCCCGGCGGAGGACCGCAGAGGTAAACAGGCCCAGGGACGGAGACAAGCAGACGTAGCTTGGAACAGGGACGCCCCTAACCCCAACAACTGGGGAAGAAGCTATCTCCGTGGGTCAGAACCAGAACGAATCTGAACACTCCATCTGAGGACAACCCAGGGCCCAGCTGCTGATCCTGTGAAACCCAACAACTTGGAGGTGTTGGTGAGACTACCCTGCTCAGCTGAAACCCATCTGGGAGAGGATTCAGATGCCTACAGTTTAAAGTCTGAAGAAACAAGATCAGCGGAGGAGTTGACAAATGAACAAAAAGTGACCTGAGAACACAGAAGAAGGCGCTACCCAGACACCAAACCAGATCACCAGAATCATAAGTATATAATTCACCGATCGAAATCAGCTGCCCCTGAAGAAATAGCCCAATAGCACCAATTTAACCAAGAACCACTACTAAACCAAGACTAAAAATTAGAACAAGAGAGGCACTCTCAGACACAGACACCACCTGCACCTCACAGAGGAAGAGATGAGCAGACGCCAGTGCAAAAATACAGGCAACAACATAAAGACCTATATGGCAACATCAGAACCTAGTGATTCTACACCTGCAAGACCTAAACATACCATGACAGAAGAAGCAGAAGAAATCAACCCTAAAAATGACATTAAGAAGATGATAGAGGCCCTTAAAGAAGAAATAAAACATTCCTTTAATGAGGAAATAAAAACTTTCCTTAAAGAGGAAATAAAAAACTCCCTTAAAGAGGAAATAAAAACTTCCCTTAAAGAGGAAATGAAAAACTCCATTAAAGAGGAAATAAAAAACTCCCTTAAAGAAATGGAAGAAAAAACGAACAAAAAATGGGAAGAAATCAAAGAAAGCCAATAAAAGGCAATTAAACAGATGAAAGAAACATTCCAAGATCTGAAAAATGAATTTGAGACAATAAAGAAAACACATGCTGAGGGAATGCTGGAAATAGAAATCCTGACAAAACGAACAGGAACTACAGAAACAAGCATAACCAACCGATTGCAAGAGATGGAACAGAGAATCTCTGACACTGAAGACACGATAGAGAAAATAGATTCGTCAGTCAAAGAAAACAATAAAGACAAAAAAGTCCTAACACAAAACGTCCAGGAAATTTGGGACACCATGAAAAGACCAAACCTAAGAATAATAGGGATAGAAGAAGGAGAAGAATACCAACTCAAAGGCACAGAAAATATATTCAACAAAATCATAGAAGAAAACTTTCCTAACCTAAAGAAAGAAATACCTATGAAGATACAAGAAGCTTACAGAACACCGAATAGGCTGGATCCAAAAAAAAAAGTCCCCTCGCCACATAATAATCAAAACACTAAACACACAGAATAAAGAAAAAATATTAAGAGCTGCAAAGGAAAAGGACCAAGTAACATATAAAGGCAAACCCATCAGAATAACACCAGACTACTCAATAGAGACTATGAAAGATAGAAGATCATGGACAAACCTCATGCAGACACTAAGAGACCATGGATGCCAACCCAGACTATTATACCCAGCAAAACTCTTAATCACCATAGGCGGAGTAAACAAAATATTCCAGGATAAAACCAGATTTAATCAATACCTGTCCACAAATCCAGCCCTACAGAAAGCACTAGAAGGGAAAATTCAACCCAAAGAAGCTAAACATATCCATGAAAAATCAAGCAATAGATAATCCTACACCAACATACACCACAGAAGGACAACACAACACAACCAAGAAAATAACAGGAATTAACAATCACTGGTCATTAATATCCATCAATATCAATGGTCTCAACTCACCTATAAAAAGACACAGGCTAACAGAATGGATTAGAAAACAGGACCCATCCATATGCTGCATACAAGAAACACACCTTAACTCCAAAGACAGACACTACCTCTGAGTAAAGGGCTGGGAAAAGGTTTTCCAAGCAAATGGACCTAAGAAACAAGCTGGTGTAGCTATCCTAATATCTAATAAAATAGACTTCAAACTAAAATCAATCAAAAGAGACCAGGATGGACATTACATATTCATCACAGGAAAAATCCACCAAGATGAAGTCTCGATTCTAAACATTTATGCTCCAAATACAAAAGCACCCACATTCATAAAAGAAACACTACTAAAGTTTAAAACGCACATCAAACCCCACACATTAGTAGTGGGAGACTTTAACACACCACTCTCACCAAAAGATAGATCTACCAGACTGAAACTTAACAAAGAAATAAAGGACCTAACAGATGTTATGACTCAAATGGACCTAACAGATATCTACAGAATATTCCATCCTAACACAAAAGAATATACCTTCTTCTCAGCACCCCATGGAACCTTCTCAAAAATTGACCACATGCTTGGACACAAAACAAATCTCAACAGATACAAAAAAATTGGAATAACCTCCTGTATCTTATCAGACCACCATGCCTTAAAGTTAGAACTCAATAACAACAAAAATTATAGAAAACCCACAAACTCATGGAAACTGAATAATACCCACCTGAAACATCAATGGGTCAAGGAAGAAATAAAGACAGAAATTAAAGAGTTCCTAGAATTCAATGAAAATGAAAGTACAACATACCCAAACTTATGGGACACTATGAAAGCAATGCTAAGAGGAAAATTCATAGCTCTAAATGCACACATAAAGAAGATGGAGCAATCCCATACCAATGAATTAACAGCACAACTGAAAGCTCTAGAACAAAAAGAAACAAACTCACCCAGGAGAAATAGACGCCAGGAAATAATCAAATTGAGGGCTGAAATCAACGAAATAGAAAACAAGAGAACAATACAAAAAATCAATGAAACAAAGAGTTGGTTCTTTGAAAAAAAAAATCAACAAGATAGAGATTAAAGGCATGTGTCTCCAATGCTAGCTGTATCCTTGACCACACAGATATCTACCTAGCTCTGCCTACCAAGTGTTGAGATTAAAGGTGTGCATCACCACCACCCAGCTTTTGCTATGGCTCTAATAGCTCTGACCCCCGGGGCAACTTTATATTAACATACAAATAAAATCACATTTCAGTACAAATAAAATATCACCATATTTCCCCTTTTCTATTTTAATAAAAAGAAAAAAGGTTATGACTAACATAAGAAAAACTATATATGCCGGTCGGTGGTGGCCCACGCCTTTAATCCCAGCACTCGGGAGGCAGAGCCAGGCGGATCTCTATGAGTTCGAGGCCAGCCTGGGCTACCAAGTGAGTTCCAGGAAAGGCGCAAAGCTACACAGAGAAACCCTGTCTCAAAAAACCAAAAAAAAAAAAAAAAAAAAAAAAAAAGAAAGAAAAGAAAAGAAAAACTATGTACAAAAGTACAATAACTATATACAATATATACAAGTAATAAATACCTAAACAATGTCTAGTCCATTTGTATTTGACAAATTCAGAGAAAATAATTCCATTATCTATCCTATTTTGGTAAGTCCAAAATATATCTAATTCACTTTCTATCCTAATTAATCTTCAACTGTAACTAACTAATCTTCAACTCCCTCATAGATCCAAGGAAAATAATATTACCTAACAAAAATAAAAACAGGAAGTGCATGCAAGCAATTTCCAAAAAATTTGTGAGTTGACAGAAACAGCCAGCTGCCTGGACAGTCACCTGAGGTTTCTCTGAAGTATTGGGGCATCATCTTCAGCCTATAGGCTTAGTGTATCTGACAGACTCATTTGTGAAGTAGGATGTACACAATAGTTCGACCTCACATTGGGTGAGAGCAGTCCATGTACCAGAACCACCTGAATTCCACTAGTGTCCTGTCATGATTCAAGATTTTAAATTCTGGAAATTGTCGATGTTTTTTTAATTCAGCTGTCCATTCTTCTTGGCTGTGTATATATGGATTCATCTCAGCATTCCTTTCTTCTCCACATCTCTCTATTAAATGCCAGTCTACTATTGAGAGGCATGAGCTTAGTTACTCTTAAAGAATAACTGTTTCAGCTGCTGTTCCATTGCACATCAGAAGCCATTGGCCCACTGCCTGTTAAGCTGCCTTCGAAGAAAAGGGCACTGTACCTTTTCCAGATTGCGAAGGCCACTTCAGGGATGGTGTCATATTGTCCTGACCTCAGAAGATGCCTTTTGATAAAGCCATAACCACACTTGTTTTGGCAAGAATCAGTAGTCCTTTGTTTCATGTCCTGTCTGTCCCTTTTGTCCTGTTGATTCGAGGATACTTTGTTGCCCAGTGACTAACTTTTGCCACAATGAAAGTTAACTCCATATGCAGTTTCTTCAATGCCCATATTCTCTCTGAAGTAGATTGGTACTGCCAGGAGCCGACATGTCTCATAGTCATAACAAAAAAGAAAATTTTTCTAAGTTATTAAAACATTTTAAATGCCATATTCTGTAGATCTCTGAAGAGTTTGAAGATGACCTGTCTATCTAAAATATATCTGCTCAATTTTTAAAAACATGCCTAATATGACTACAAGTTCTATTATAATGTCTAACTACTAACTTTCATTTCTTTATATCCTAATAGTTGGTAATGATAACATTCAAGGATCAGAAAATTGCATTACATTGTTAAATGAACGGTAAGAAATATACATATAGCATTTTCTAATAATGTCAATTTCAATTTATATAATTTGTATACAATATAAAACAATCCAATCCAATGTAAAGTATTTAAAAATAGTAATTGTCTTTTGCTTTTTTTAAAAGAAGAACCTTAAATGTAATCTCCTTTGCTTAGCTTTTTTCCTAACCCTTGACAACAACTTGTAACCAACCCCCCTAAACAATGAAAATTATCCCAGAATCAAAACCCATTAAAAAGACCAAAAAACCACCTGCCCCACACCACCTCTTTGGGAATGTGGGCGTTGTATTCTTAAAATTGCTTCCTGCTGGGTATGGGCGAAGGTATCTTTATCCTGAAAAGAAAAATGTTAGGTTAATTGTCAAATTCTAGGAAAGGTAACTCTATCCTTCATTATCCAATCTGTGTATAATGCCAAAGTTCAGGGTTTATCTCAAGTCCTTATTCAAGTAGTCTTTGAGACTGGATCATCTCATCTAGCCATCTCAAAATTGCTCTGAGCACTCTGTAGTCCAGCTGATCTGTAGATGACGTTTGTCAGATTAATTATATTATTATTGTCCACGTGGAATTGTTGTTGTTGTGGTGCCCCATCTTCTTCCTGGAGACTTCAGTTGATGTTAGGCCTGGCTGTGATTTTCTGCAGAAAACTGATAAGAGACTTGAACACAAAGACATATATATGCAGCTAATTGAAGCCTTTTTCTTTCTAGAATTAGTTAGTACTCTATATGACCATTCATATCTTAACAAAGTTTAAAATGTATATATATATATATATATATCTTATAAATTTTGATATAAAATTCATACTTTAAGAAAAGTTTAAAGAATCAGAATAGAATCAAAGAGTTGAGATTAGTAATAGTATAGTCCCTTAATTAATTTGGTTTTTCTCCTGTCCCATAGCAGAAGATGGCTCTTTTCTTCTGGCATGACACAGGGAGTTTGCATTTTCCTTTTAACAACATGCTTGAGTTTAAAGAAGGAGAGAGCCATTCTCCAACTCCAAAGTCAGCTTTAAATTTTAATTGAACTGGGACTACAAGAAGACCCATAGTGTTAAATTTCTTTAGAGAAGAGCAGAAACAAGCATTTAGGAATACTTGTAAAATTTTTTAGATGATATACCCATATGCCATTTCACTCTGTTTCCTGGGATAGATGACTTGTCCCTTTTCTTCAGTTGTCTCATTTGTCCTGTGTTCTTCAGATTCCTTAACCTTCATTCTCCTAAAAGACAAAAACAAAAACATTTCCCCAAGACTAATTTTGGGGATGTTCCTTTTTGGCAAGTTATTATCTGATTAAATGAAAAGGCATGTGTTACTGGTATAAGTTAGTTTAAATGGGATGTTCATGCTGGTTGATGAACTATCACCTCCTCTAATTAAAAGGTCTCTCTTGTTCAAATCAAACCTTTATCAGTTTTGATGGTATCCATAGCTTATCTTCTCCTGTAGAAACAAAAGCAAAACCTCGTCCCCAGCGTAATACATACCCTGGTTTCCATTCTGAGGTCAGCACATCCTTAAAGTATATAGGCTGATTTAATTCTGTAGTTTTTTCTATTATCCAATGTCTCTCTGTAGCTGTTGTTCCTTTCTCATTGGCATTGAGAAAATTCAAAGTTAATAGAGCATTATGCAGTCTATTTCTGGGGGGTTTTGTTACCCCTCTCTGTGTATTTAGCATATTCTTTAGAGTTCTGTTTGATCTTTCTATAACTGCTTGACCTGTAGGATTATGTGGTATACCTATAATATGCTTTATATTGTAATAAGCAAAAAACTGTTTCATTTTAACAGAGACATATGATGGAGCATTGTCAGTTTTGATTTGTGCAGGTATACCCATGATGGCCATAAGTTCTAGCAAATGAGTGATTACAGAATCAGCTTTTTCAGAACTCAAATCAGTTGCCCATTGAAATCTTGAATAAGTATCAATGGTGTGGTGTACATATTTCGATTTTCCAAATTCTGTAAAGTGAAACATGTCCATCTGCCAGATTTCACTCCTCTGAGTACCCTTTGGGTTACATCCTGCTGGTAATGCCATTTGATTGTAGAAGGAACAAGTAGGACATTTCTTTACTATTGCTTTGGCTTGTTGCCAGGTTATGGAAAAATCCTTTTTTAAACCTTTACTGACATGATGTTTTTTATGAAATTCTGAGACCTCCAGCACATTTCCTATCAATAATTTATCAATCCCATCATTGCCTTGTGCTAGAGGGCCTGGCAGACCAGTATAGGATCGGATGTGAGTTATATATAAAGGATGACTCCTTTTCCATATTGTATCTTGTAATTGAATAAATACTGAAGTTAATTCTGAAACATCAGGGATAAATTCTGCAGTTGCAATATGTAATACTACTCTTTCAGCATACTGAGAGTCAGTTACTATGTTGAGAGGTTCTGAAAAATCCATTAATACTAACAGAATAGCATACAATTCTGATTTTTGAACTGAATTATACGGACTTTGAACCACTTTACTTAAATTTTCTGATTTGTAACCTGCCTTTCTTTCTTTGTTGGCATCTGTATAAAATGTACGAACTCCAGATATGGGTTTTTGCCGTACAATTTGAGGCAAGATCCATTCAGCTCTCTTTATAAGATCAATTCTATTGCTTTTGGGATATTTGCTGTTAATTTCTCCCAAAAAATTACTGCAAGCTCTTTGCCAAGGTTCACTTTCTGTCCATAATTTTTCAATGTCCTCCTTAGTTAATGGTACGACAATTTCTGCTGGGTCTATGCCTGCTAATTGACGAAGTCTCAATTTTCCTTTCCAAATCATGTCAGAGATTTTTCCACATAAGTTTTAAATTTTTTATTTGGTTTATTTGGAAAAAAATATCCATTCCAATATAATATCTCCCTCTGCATTAATATTCCTGTAGGAGAACACCTAGAAGGTAAAATAATCCAGTTTTGGATTAATACAATCCCCGTGCCCTTCATGTACTTTCTTTTCTACCAAGGCCAATTCTTTCTCAGCTTCAGGTGATAATTCCCTTGGACTATTTAAGTCCTTGTCACCTTCTAAGGTTTTGAACAAATTATTCAGTTCATCATTTTTTACCCCAACAATAGTTCATAGATGAGAAATATCTCCAAATAATCTTTGAAAGTCATTAAGTGTCTGTAGTCTATCTCTCCTAATTTGCACCTTTTGGGGTCTAATTTTTTGTAGCTCTATTTTATATCCTAAATAATTAATAGAATCTCCTCTTTGCATCTTTTCAGGAGCAATTTGTAATCCCCAGCAAGGCAAAATTTTCTTTACTTCTTCAAAGATTCTTTCTAAAGTATCTGCACTTGAGTCAGCTAGTAAAATATCATCCATATAATGATAAATTATAGATTTAGGAAATTTTTTTTTTAAAAGATTTTATTTATTTATTATGTATACAGAAGAGGGCGCCAGATCTCATTACAGATGGTTGTGAGCCACCACGTGGTTGCTGGGAATTGAACTCAGGACCCCTGGAAGAGCAATCAGTGCTCTTAACCTCTGAGCCATCTCTCCAGCCCAGATTTAGGAAATTTTTTATGTATCACTTCCAATGGCTATTGTACAAAATATTGGCACAGAGTTGGCCTATTCAACATTCCCTGTGGGAAGACCCTCCATTGAAATCTTTTAACAGGTTCAGAATTATTGTAAGTAGGCACCGTGGAAGCAAATCTTTCTCTTGTAAAGGTATTGAAAAGAAACAGTCTTTTAAATCAATAACTATGAGAGGCCATCCTTTTGGTAACAGAGTAGGCAAAGGAATTCCAGATTGTAGAGAGCCCATTGGATGAATTACTTTGTTAATTGCTCTAAGGTCTGTTACCATTCTCCATTTACCAGATTTCTTTTTAATAACAAATACAGGACAATTCCAAGGGCTGGTTGATTCTTCAATATGCTGAGCATTTAACTGTTCTTCTACCAGCTCTTCTAAAGCCTGGAGTTTCTCTGTTGTTAAAGGCCATTGCTGGACCCA
Organism: Peromyscus maniculatus bairdii; assembly: GCF_049852395.1. NCBI lineage: Eukaryota > Metazoa > Chordata > Mammalia > Rodentia > Cricetidae > Peromyscus > Peromyscus maniculatus. Next base: position 107,676,773 of record NC_134854.1, read on the forward strand.
TACAGGCTTGTCTGTTAACCATTTTAAAGGTAGAAGCTGTTGGTGTCTTTGGAAGATCATCAGTTGTTGTGCCCTGTTCTTGTATAATATGGATGGCTGGTGACCACTCATTAGAATAATATCTTCTAATATTTCTCTCAGAAAAATGTGCTAGTTTATGATTTGTTTCTGAGATTGGAGAGATATTAATCTGAGTATTCCATTGTTGCATCAAGTCTCGACCCCACAGGTTCATAGCTATGTTAGCCATATATGGTTTTAATTTTCCTCTCTGTCCTTCTGGACCTATACATTCGAGCCATCTTGCACTCTGTTTCACTCAAGATTATGTCCCAATTCCTAACAATTGAACGTTTACCTCCTGAAGAGGCCAAGTTGGATGCCAAAATTCTGGTGCAATTATGGTAATGTCCGCCCCTGTGTCTACCAGACCAGACAACAAAACACCATTTATTTTTATTGTTAATTTTGGTCTTTGTTCATTAATAGAAGTTTGCAAAAAAATTTTCTTTATGTTTTTTTCTGAATTTTTTATTCTCTCTGTTTCATCATCCTGACCAGCATGATTTATTCCAATGGGCATTTGGTTATTTAGTTGCTCTGAGTAGGGGTTTCCTCTACACTGCAGGAAAGGTTTGAAGTGGATTTACTGTGGGGGCCTGCCTGAGGCCCCTCTGAGAGTTTCCCGAAGCCGGAGGCAAAGGGTTACCTTGTCTGTCCCTTGTTGATCTACATTCATTGGTCCAGTGTTTTCTCTTACCACACCTTCTGCATACTCCAGAAGGAATGGGCATTCTGTTACCAGTGTTCCTTGAAGAAACATTGTTTCTAGGAATGACCTGTTTACAGTCCCTTTTCAAATGTCCTTGCTTTCCACATCCAAAACATCTAACATTTCTCAAACCTTTTGAAATTGCTTCTCCTACCCACATATCATCATGGTCATGAGCCTCAACATTAACCGTATCTCTAATCCAATCTTCCAAGGGTGCAGATCTTGCCTTTAACAGCCTGATTATTCTCTTGCAGGCTGCATTTGCTTTCTCAAAAGCCAAAGATTCAATTATTCTCTGACTGGCTTCTGAATTTGGGACCATTCTCTTTACTGCTGAAGTCAATCTTTGTAAGAAATCTGTGAAAGATTCTTTTGGGCCCTGTATAACCTTTGTAAATGACTCAGTTTTTTTTTTCCTGGTTCCTCAACTCTGTCCCATGCATTCAAGGCTGCCATTCAACATAGAATTAGGGTTTGGACATCATATAAACATTGTGTTTGTACTGAAGCATATTGGCCTTCTCCAATAAGCTGATCCTGGCAAACTTGTGTTCCTTTATCCCTCCATTGTTTTTCTATATTTTTAGCCTCATTCTTGAACCACATTTTCCACTGGAGGTTTTGTCCAGGCTCTAGAACAGCCTGTGCCAGCTCCCGCCAGTCCTGTGGTAGAATCCTATTATAAGTTGACCAGAAGTTTAACATTTCCTTTACATATGGGGAATGCATGCCATAAGATGCTACTTCCTCCTTAAATCTTCGTAAGCCTAACATTTCTATTGGAATCCAAGTAGTTTGTCCATTCTCTTCACCAGGTAGCTGCTCTATGGCTACCGGATAAATTAAGGGTGATTGCTTGAAAACAGGCTTTCTTTCTGTAACCTTATGATCCAATATTGAAACAACTTCACTGTTAATTTCTTCTGTCTGAATTTGAATTTCTCTATAATTCATTTTTACAGGTTTAACAGGTTTTTCTAAAACTGTTGTCCTGGCACTTAAATTGACTATCTTTTTGAATAGTAAAATGAGGATAAGAAAAGTAATAAACTGCATAATTCGATCAATATTAATCTTCTCATATAGTTGTTCCATTGTCAGACTGCCTAAAATTTCAAACAAAGCCCAATTTTCTTTCAATGTACACATAAAACCCATTTATTTAATGTGGAAAAAGTTCTCTTTTAAATAGTTTCCTTTAAAATATTTCATATCTTATTTGTCTTACCAAGTCTACGTAGAACAGTAGAAATCTGAGGGAATTTCAAAACAGCCACCTAGTGTCCGAGGTGTGAATCCAGAGAGAGAGAGAGAGAGAGAGAGAGAGAGAGAGAGAGAGAGAGAGAGAGAGAGCAAGAAAGCATAGCCACAAATTCTGGCTAAGAGCTTAAATCCAGCCACATGTTCCCGCTTGAGCTGAGTCAAGGCTTGGCTCTGGCTTCCTTAAGCTCTGACCACGTGCCTTGGCTTTACAGGCGGGGCCCCGTTTGGCAGGGCAGGCCTGAGTTGTTTGTAGCACAGGCTTTAAGGAAGTAGCTCCAGCTGCCTGCAACCGCTTGGGGCTACAGTCAGTCCGGCCTGAATTAGACTACCTGAAGGGTTCACAACATGCCCCCACGGTTGGGCGTGTTTGCATATGCCCTGCGGACACTTCTTCCTAGCCAGTTCCAGATCAGGATAGCCATTTCTGGTCAGGGCATCTCGAGTGACCAGGATGCCTGGCAGACCTGGATACTTCCGCATAGCCAGTTCCAGGTCAAGATAGCCATTTCCTGGTCAAGGCGTCTTGCGTGACCAGGATCTGTGATGTGGCGTGGCTACTTATGCTCGCAACGTGGCCATGTGATCACCACGCACTTGTGGAGTAATGATGTCGACCTGTGCACCCCCAGCCTTTAAAATCTGGTGCCATGTTCCCGGTTCCTTCTTCTTTACACACGTTTCCTACAGGCCTGTGCACTCTCTGTCCCTCTATCTTTAATAAAACTCTTATTAGCGGATTCTGTCGTGTTTCGTGACATTTCCTTGCAGGTAAGAGCACAATTGGGCCAATTAACTAACACTACCAGCAGGGTGTTCCTTTACTTTTAGAACGGTTTGGTGTAGCTGCTGCCAATTCTGGGACAACTTGGGCCACCACCCTCGAGAGTGTGCCTGCTCAGCAGCCTGGCACCCCCGCCGCCACTGCTGCTGCTGACATCGCCATTCCATGCACAGCTGCCGCCATTGTTCGGTGAATTGCTTCGTTTGTTGTGATGCCAGCAGCTCTGCCCAGTACTCACAGGCAGGGGTTGCCTGGGTTAGTGTTTGATTCACAGAGCTCATTCAGGAAGCTGAGTCAGCTCACACCAGACCTGCCTTGTACTCTACACCTGCGACACCTGCTGGCCAAACATCGCTACTACACCTAAAGACCATTGCCAGACCTGGAACATCTGCAACACTTAGGAGTATTAGGAACAGCTCTCAAGGATTTCATCTGAGGCAAAATTACTCTATAATTTTACACCTTAAACAAATTAATAGATAAAAAATGAATAAAGTTTTTCTTTACAAATTTTGACTATTTCTCAAAAAATGGCAGACAGTATCACTGCTCAGGAATTTAAAAGCTTTTTTGTTTGTACTATGAATGAAATTTTACAGGACATATATGACCTTCCTGGCACATATACAACTTTTGCTATACTAGCAATTAGCATAGTGATTCATCTCATATCCTTAAAAATTGGATTAATAGTAACAACAAAATGAGACATTAATGGGACAGATGCAGGCTTTACAAAGTGGTAATGAGGACTTAAATGGAGGATTCTTCCTATGGAATCTGCTAATTTACCACAAGAACTTCAGTCCAATAATAATAACTGGACAACCAGATTTCACTATATTGATAATAAATACAAATACTTAATAGATAAAACAATAACCCTTCAGAGCAATCTTAATGCCATTCAGATAATTTCTAAGAAGGAAAGATACTTGCTCATTGATAGAATAAAGTCTTTGGAATCATATGTTTCAGATGAACATAAAAAAATTGTATGATTCCATGAAATCTCTAGAACCCTTTACAACAGAGGAGGTTCAAACGCTGCAACAGGTGCTAGTTAATTGATTTCAAGCTCTGGAGGATTCTCTCAGAAAGGACAATAAACTAATAAGCAGAAGGGCAAAGCCATATAAGTAAAAACATCACCAGGTGGCTCTTATGAAATGGCTTATCCTGTCATCATCCATGAGAAGCCAGCAGATGATACACATGCTGAAGAATAATAGAATATATCTGGCAACCTATTTATATGAGGGATTTAAAACACATTAAGGATGCTGTAGTTACATATGGTATACATTCAACATATGTGAAACAGATGTTAAATACATGGTCTTGTAGAAATAGAATTATGCCAGATGACTGGAATCAGTTAATCTCAGCTGTGTTAGAATATAGCCAGCAGTTACAATGGAAAAGCTGGTTGAGAGAAGAAGATAAGGCCCTTGAGCAGCAAGGTAAAATTAGAGGTTTTGAAATCTCCCAAGATCAAATTCTAGGTGAGGGCTGTTTTGCTGATATAAATGTACAAGCTACTTTTGATGATCATATATTATCCCTGTGTCATACAGCAGCTTTCAATACTTGGGGAAAAATTCCAGAACCAAGGAAACCAACTGAACTATATATAAAGGTTTTCCATGGGTCAAAAGAGCAGCAGTTCGGCTGAGATTCATTCTGGATGAGGATTCAGAGGCTTCCAATCTGAGGAAACAGGGTCAGCTGAGGAACTGGCAAGGTGAGGTAGCTGTGGCTTGTTCTGCTTCTCTGATCTTCCAGCATTCACCCCAATAACTGGCCTCAGGCTTGATTTTATTAATAAGACTCTTTAAGATTCCTGCTACATTTTATTATTTCTAAGCTATTTTTTTCTGACTGTCTATACATGTTTTCTTTTCTTTATTTAGCATTTATGCATATTTTAAAACACATTATCTATTTAGAGATATTCTCAGTCTGGACCTGACTTTTTGTGTGTCTTCAGGCTTCTCTGACCACATGCGCCAAACCTTAAACTGCTAAGCAGCAGCTAGGCCTTCCTCTGGGTGGCTCTGCTTAGCACATGGCCTGGAAGCCTGCTTTGCTCCCTTCAAGTCAGTGAGAGCAGAGCCTCATGCCTGCAAGCCCTGGCCTGAAGTTGGTCTATCTGCCTCTAGTTCCTGTAGGTGCTTCTACCTAGTCTGCTGCCACCAAGTAATGTGCCAAGTGTCACTCATAAACCCCATTAAAGCGTTCAGAAGCTGGGTCTCTTAAGAGTTGCATCTCTGTAGACTGCAAGCACCTAGCCCACTCAGAACTTTTTTTTTCAGCTTTCTAAGGCCTGAAGTGGATTTCTATGCCCCACATTGGGTGCCATATGTAATGAGTGTAGGCAGAGTTTTTGTAGAGACTGTAATCAGCTCTGTTCCACCAGCCACTTCCCAAATAACCACTCAGAGACTTATTATTAATTATAAATGCACGGCCAGTAGCTCAGGTTTATTACTAATGAGCTCTTACAACTTAAATCAACCCATTTATATTAATCTACATTCTGCTGTATGGCATTACTTCTCTTTCATCTTGCACTTCCTGTTTCCTCTTCGTATCTCATTGGCGACTCCTCTGACTCTGTCCTTCTTCTTCCCAGTGTTCTTAGTCTGGTTTTCTCATCTCACCTTCTCCTGTTCAACTATTGGCCAGTCAGCTTCTTTATTAAACCAATCACAGCATAATTTACACAGTATACAGAAGGATTATTCCATAGCATTTCCCTCTTTTGACTAAATGAAAAAAGGAAGGTTTTAACTATAACATAATAAAATTATATACAACAAAACAGTTATCAAGTAAGAATTACAGATATAATATCCAGTCCATTTATATTTGGCAAAATCAGAGAAAATATTCTATTATCTATCTTATCTTTGTGAATCTAAAGTTTCACATCAAATTTATCTTTTTATCATAACTAAGGAAAACTTTAAATCTAATTATTAATCTTTAAAGACCCAGAAGGGTGAAATGTTACCTAACAACAGGGATATCTGGCTGCCTGGACAGTTACCCTAGGTCCTTCTGCAACATTGGGGAGCCCAGCTCTGGCCTACAGGCCTGGTATATCTGACAGACATTTCAGAGAAGCAGGTAATTTTGAAGGACTGTCCTAACTTGTCATGGCAAAACTTGGCAGTCATTTTCTTTTATGTCCTGCTGGTCCAGTTTGGACAGTATACTATCAGCAATTGAAACAAGGGCAGTTTCTCTGCCAAATAGCTAGCTTTTGTGATAAAGAAAGCAAACTCCATATGGAGGTTCTTCAGTGCCCATCATCTACTTTTAAAGTAAATGGGTATTGCCAGAAACAGATACATCTCACTGCCATGAAAAGCCTTAGGTTATTAAACATATTAAATGCCATACTCTGTAGGTCTTTGAAATGTTTCAAGACTATATATCTATCTATTTAAATAAATCTGTGTATAACCTTGAAAACATACCTAACATGACTATAAGTTTTACGATTATAGATGATTATTAATCTGTATTTATTAATTATACATTATATTTTTAATAGTGCATAAGCACAATACACTAAGCAAGAGTAGAAACCTACATATAGTATAATAAAAATAACTTTATTTGTATCAATAAACCACAATTCATACCAATGTAAAATATTTTGAGATTAATAGATTTTTTTTGGATTAAAGTAGATTCAATAATATGCTTTTATCACATCATTTTTATATTATACCCCCTTTTTTCCTTCAGAAAGAGATACTTTAACTCCTTTGTTTAGCTTTTTTCCTGAATATGACCAATAACAACTTGCAACCAACCCCCTTTAAATGATGACAAATATCCCTAACCCATCTTTTGGAAATGTTGGTATTGTTTTCTCTAGACTGCTTCCTGTTGTCTGAAGGTGTTGGCATCTTTTGGGACCCTCAAAGAAAAATGAGAATAATGGTTAAGTCTTTGCTGATGTAGTTTGTGAGGCTGAACATCTTAGCCAGCAGCCTTGAAGTTGTTCTAGATGCAGAACTCTGAAGAAACTACAACAGATGTGCTCTGAGATGTTGGATCATCTGAGACACTCATTTTTATTGCTGTCTGGTTCTAATTTTCTGAAAATACATAAACTTTTAAAGGTAACATCCATATGTGCATTAATACAAGTATAGACTGCGTGTTGTACACAAGTTAGCCAAAGATGATTTTTTGTTGTATGTTTGAGCAGGTAAAATATACATCACATGTCTCGTAGTTCTTCTAGGTTTATTTTTTATGTCTGTAGTCAGAATTTTCAGGGGGTCTTCATCAATCAAACCTGATCTATATCAACCTGAAATGAATTCATAGTCTCACATTACCTGTGGAAATAAAAGCATAAACTCTTCCCCAAATAACACATCTTTTGACTTCATTTTGAAGTCAAGACATTTTAAAAATACGTAGGTTGGGTCAGGCAGCTGTGGCACATGACTTTAATCCCAGCACTTGGGAGGCAGAGCCAGGTGGATCTCTGTGATTATGAGGCCAGCCTGCTCTACAGAGCGAGATCCAGGACAGGCACCAAAACTACACAGAGAAACCCTGTCTCAAAAAAAAACCAAAAAATAAAAAATTAAAAAAAAATGTAGGTTGTTTTAATCCAGCAGCTTTCATAATCCAGTGTGTTTTAGTAGCTGTCATTCCTTCATTAGCAATCAGAAAATCCAAAGACAACACAATAACATACAGGATTCAGACTCTCTGTATATTTCCAATCTTTGCCTGGATTTTTTCCTTTATATTACTTTATATTCTTTCTTTACAGACTCTATTATTTTCAAACTATTTTTTATGACTATCCATACTATTTCTCTTTTCTCTCCCAAACCTATGTATATTTTTAAACAGGCTGTCACCCATTTCGAGTTTTTTTTTTTTCCTGTTTGGATCTGTTTTTACTATGTATCTGTAATCTTTTCTGTCTTCATGAGCAAACTTAAACCCACCATGTGGCTTAGTTCATGGCATGCTCCTGTTGCTCACTCTGGCCATGCTGTGCTGGCAGTTTATGGCCTGCAGGCAGCAGCTGGGAGAAGTGTCTCTGAACTGTGGCCAGCATGAGAGACATGAGACTAGGAAGCCTCCTTTGGCTCCATTTTTGTGTATTCCGAAAACTTTTTAAAAGCTTTCTCAGGCCTTATGTGGATATAGATGTCAGACATTTGGGCACCATTCTAGGCAGAGTTTGTTGTTGGGACAACAATCAGTTCTGTTCCTCCAGCCATTTCCCAAATGGCCACTCAGAGACTTATTATTAATTATAAATGTGTTGTTGTTTGTTTTTGCTCTTTTCTCTTTGGGGGGCCCACCACCTAGCTTCCAAATAAATCACTCACAGAAGCTTATTCTTAATTATAAATGCTTGGCCTTAGCTTAGCTCGTTTCTAGCCAGCTTTTCTTTCTTTCTTTCTTTCTTTCTTTCTTTCTTTCTTTCTTTCTTTCTTTCTTTCTTTCTTTCTTTCTTTTCTGACACAAGATTTCTCTGTTTAGTTTTGGTGCCTGTCCTGAATCTCACTCTGTAGACCAGGCTCTAGCCATCTTTTCTTAACTTAAATTAGCCCATCTATCTTTTGCCTCTGGGTTTTTCTATTTCTTTTTCTTTCTTTCTTTCTTTCTTTCTTTCTTTCTTTCTTTCTTTCTTTCTTTCTTTCTTTCTTTCTTTCTTTTTTTTTTTTTTCCGAGACAGGGTTTTTCTGTGTAGCTTTGCGCCTTTCCTGGATCTCACTCTGTAGACCAGGCTGGCCTTGAACTCACAGAGATCCACCTGCCTCTGCCTCCTGAGTGCTGGGATTAGAGGCGTGTGCTGCCACCACCCGGCACCTTTTTATATTTCTGTATCTTTCTTTCTTACTCCATTGCGGGTTGTGTAGCTGGATGGTTGGCCCCTTGCAGCCTCCTCCTTCTCTAGCTCCTTTTTTCCTCCCAGATTTCTCCTTCTATTTATTCTTTCTGCTTGCCAGACATGCCTATCCTTTCTCCTGCCTTGCTATTGTTCATTCAGGTCTCTATTAGACCATCAGGTGTTTTAGAGAGGCACAGTAACACAGCTTCACAGAGTTTAACAAATACAACATAAACAAAAGTAACACACCGCAAAATAATATTCTGCTATATAAATGATCAGCAGATACCTCTGATCTGATTAAGCAGACAACTTAAATAAACCCATTTATATTAATCTACTTTCTGCCATGTGGCATTGCCTCTCTTTCATCTTGCACCTCCTGTTTCTTCTCCGTGTCTTGTTAGCAATTCCTCTGACTTTGCCTTTCTCCTTCCCAGTTTCCTTAGTCTGATTTTCCCATGAAACATTATCCTGTCCAGCTACTGGTCAGTCATATTCCTTATTAAACCAATCACAGTGTAATTTCCACAGTGTACAGAAGGTTTATTCCACAACAGATGAGCCTTTTTCTGTCCTGCCAGCCAGCTCCCAAATAATGACATGAAGACTTATTAATTATGAAAGTTTGAAAGTTTGACCTTAGCTTAGGCTTGTTTTTAGCTAGCTCTTATACCTTAAATTAAACCATATTTATTAATCTACATTCTGTCATGTATTGCCCATCCTGCCTCCTCCATGTCTCCTAGCATTTCCAACATGCCTATATTTCTCGTTCTTTTTCCTTCTCTCCCTGGAAATCCTGCCTATACCTCCTGCCTAGCAATTAGTTGTTCAGCTTTTTATTACACCAATCACAGCAATACATTTTCACACAGTGTACAAATATCCCACAACATTTGATGGTAGGTGTGCTGGCTAGTTTTATGTCAACTTGACACGAACTATAGTTATCTGAGAGGAAGGAGCCTTAATTGAGAAAGTGCCGCAAGAAGATCAAGCTGTAAGCAGATAAGCAAATGAGGCATTTTCTTAATTATTGATTGATGTGGGAGTGCTCAGCCCATTGTGGTTGGGGCCACTGCTATATGAAAGCAGGCTGGGTAAGCCATGAGGAACAAACCGGTAAGCAGAAATCCTCTATGGCTTCTGCATCAGATTCTGCCTCCAGGTTCCCACCATTAGGTTTGAATTCCTGCGTTGGCTTCCCTCAATGAACTGTGATATGGAGGCCAAAAATATCCTTTTCTCCCCAAGTTGCTTTTGGTCATAGTGTATTGTGGAATATTTATGGTAGGTTGTGAAATATTGATGGTAGGTATGCTGGCTAGTTTTATGTCACACACACAAATAGTGTATGTGTTACATTTGTTTATGTTGTGGAATATTACTTTAATAATGTAAAGATGTGTTACATTTGTTTATGTTGTATTTCTTTAATGGTATAAAGACATGCTACATTTGTTTACGCTGCAGTCCAGCGGTGTTCTCTGGAGCTCTGCTCGGTCCACCTCCACCGTTCAGGGTCCTGGCACAGAGAGAACGCTCGTCCATCCAGCTCTCAGGTCTCCAGGCGCCTCCCCTTGCCCCGCCTCATAGGTGTGATAGTTGCCAGAGTCTCAATTGGGGTTGCAACTTCCAGATCCAAGCTGGAATGGCTACCCATTACATGTTATATTTATTATCACATCAGATTCAGTGGCAAATTCTGAGACCAGGCAGCTAGTTGCAACAGTAACAGCTGAACATCACCAAGACACATGGAACATAGTAAACTCATGCGTCCCAGACCAGTCAGAAACAAACATGCATTGGCCACATACATTTATACATTTACTTGAGCCTGATACAATTTTGTGTGGTTCCATATCTGCAAGAAGTCTTACAAGCACAGACAGATCCATCCATACATACAAAATTGACAAACTTTTTCTAACAAGAAGACAAAACTTTCTGCAGGAAACAGACTTTGTTACAAATTGTATAAATTTTAAACCATGTGCAGGGAGAGAGGTTATCAAAGCAGGCAGGTCATTGTTGGGGTCATCAGGTTGGCTACAAGGCAAGAGAAACCCAGGAGGAAGAAGTCAAGGGAGATGTCCATGTGTATCAGCAGGCCAAAAGAGCCAGGACCAAGTGGAATACAACAGCCTAGATAGAGCTTAAGGTGTGGATCACCCAGGCTGCTTAGAGAGGAGAAAGAGCTGGAGAGATTTCTACTGCTGCAGGAGCCAACAAGCACACTTGTACCCATGTCGATGGTAACACAGGGCAGAGGGAAGCAGCAGCTGAAGAATCGAACTCTAGAATTTGGAATCAAATTTATAGACAAATGATCCATACATACCTTATTGAGATTAGAACAGTAGGTGCTTTAAGGAGAACAGGCACCCAGAAGCTGGCCTCTCTGGCTCTAACTCTCCTGTTGTAACAAAAGTAAGGACAGGGTGAAAGGACCAAGCAGACGCCATAACAGGCTGTCAGTCTTCTCTCAGAGATCAGGCCTCAATTTCAGTTTCCTGAGACTTGAGCAAGCAGTTTCTGGGAGGGCCATGAACAAAAGACATAGTCCTTGCAGTAGCTCCCTTTCTGCACGTACTCTGACTGCTCAAGGTTCAGCCAGTTGTTTGCTGTCTGGGAGCTCTCACCAAATTAGAGCTATGTGCATGAGTCAATGTGAATATGTGAGGCCAGCCAGCCTCCATGGAAGCTCAAGGACAAAGCCTGGATCTTGTCCAGGCTTGCCCCAAAATGATAACTGTAACCCCCGACCAGTAAATTCAAAGGTTACATACCCTCACCCAATCATATGATGTAAAGGCTTGTACCACCCTGCTGGTGGTTTTTCCCTTTAAAAATCCCTCACCCTGATAGCTCAGGACTGTCCTCCTCCACCCGCACACGGACCAAGCCTGGGCTTGCTTATCAATAAACCCCTGTGTGTTTTGCATTGTCTTGCTCGGGGGTCTTGCAATGTGGTCACAACAAGGGCATTTATGAAGTTTAGGGTAGGAGAGCAGACAGAAACAAATAAAGAGAGCAGATATCTGTTTTGGGTGGAGCAGATGGGTAGGATTGATAGACCCCAGACCCAGGGTCCTACCTTCTCAGGTGGGCACCCCAAGAACCCAGACTCCGGTCCAGTTGATGCAAACAGCAAGAGGTTTATTGATGCGGCTGTACAGTCGGGCTACTCTCCTCAAGAGCAAGAGTCGCGCCCTACTGCAGCCACATAGGTACTTTTAAAGGAAAAGAAAAACCCACAAAAGCCATACGATTATAATTCCCATGCAATTCGTTCCAGTTGGTTCATGTCTAGGGGCTACTTTCACAAGATCATGGCTTGAGCACAGGTTGGTACAATCATGTCCACATGCACAATTTTCCCCGGAACCTCTGGGGGGTATCAGGGAGGGAGTGAAGGTTACACAAAGGTTACAGTGGTCTTTCCTGGAACACTTACAATTTTCCCAGTCACAGTTGAGCAACATAACTTAACAGAAATCTCCATACATTGTGGTAAGGGTGGTTGAGTAATGGCTGAGTCAGTTTGCCCTTGGAACTAGCTTTTTAGTTCTTCATTCTCCTGGGGCTTTGGGGTGTAAGCCTGAAGGGTTAGGGTCTTTCAGGATCCCAGCATGGCCAGACATAATGCCAGGAGAGCCTCGTGATTATTTGCCACCAGTGAAAAGATTTTTTTAAAAAAGATATATTTATTTATTATGTATACAGTGTTCTGTTTGTATGTATGTCTGCACACCAGAGAGGGCACCAGATCTCATTACAGGTGGTTGTGAGCCACCATATGGTTGCTGGGAATTGAACTCAGGACCTCTAGAAGAGCAGTCAGTGCTCTTAACCTCTGAGCCATCTCTCTAGCCCCCAGTGAAAAGATTTTTTAAAAAGTCAAAGTGGGTACCTTCTGGTGGGCCCGGCCAAGGTATGGCATTAAGAGATCATACCATGTGCAACAGAGTTAGTATAAGAGGTTTATTGAGGGAGGGGGGGTGAAAGAGTGAAAGCCCACATTGGAGTGGGCACATGGAGAGGTGGACAGACAGAGAGACAGAACAGGGAAGAGACAAGAGAACCAAGAGGAAGGGAAGAAGGGGGGGGTGCCAGTGACTCGGCAGCTCAGTCAGGGTGGAGGGCTCAGGGTCAGTCCCTGGGAGGAAAAGCATCTGGAGCCACCAGAACCCTGGACAAAAAAACCTAGGCCACCAGCACTGGCTACAGAGGGAGGAGCAGGAGGGCAGAGGTCAAAATCCCTGGATAAGGGAGTTCAAACCATTGTTTATAGCGAATGGTAAGAGACAGTCCATAAATTTGGATACATTTTGCAGCAGACACCCCAGGGGTCTGAGGATCAGGATTAGATCCAGTGTTGCCCATTTCTAAGGCTGTGCTGGAGACTGAAGGCTAGGATGAGGCATCCCACTCGAAAGCCTGGAATCCAGCAGTAGGGATGGGTGTAGCCTTTGGGAAGGACGTCTCCTAACAAAAAGGTCCCCCAGAACAGAGACTGCTCCAGAATGGACGGGCTTTCCCTGCCATGGCCAAGGCTTGGCAGGGGATTCTAAGGGTCCTGGACCCAGAGAGAGATACCCAGTACTTCTGTAGGTGGTGACTGAGTAACAGATAACTTGTCCTGAGCTAAAAGTTGATCATATCTGGCAGAAAGAAAGATAAAGCGAGTGGCTTCCCAAATTGCTGGAGCCCAGCAGGTCGGAGAGCTCAGCTATTCCTGGGTTTCAGCACCAAGATAATAGGTTTTCTGTCCCCAAATAACAGGTTTCTCTCCTGATGCAGGAAGCCAGATCAAGCTGAATTGAAAAAGTGTAACAACATTATTTGAGCAAAGCAAATCCCGGGTTGGTTCTCCAGTCCCGAAGACCAGGCAAGGCCAGAGAAGCCGAACAGGCGCCTGAACTAAAGCAGGGAGATTATACAGCTTGTAGGCAAGGGGGGATGATGTGTCTGCCATAAGCTGGGTTTGTGTCCAAGTGTGTTCAAAAGTTGACCACGTTAGGTGGGGACTTGGACTTCAGGGTGGGAACTGCCTTAGCTGCCTTAGCTGCCAAGAATGCAGAACTGGGCTTTTGGATGCCTTCCCTTTGTTCAGAGATTCTCTGAGTGGGCGGGGCTTGGAAAGACAGGACTGGGCCTCTGAGACAGTTCAGGAGCTGCAGGAGCAAGATGGAGGTTCTAACCAAACACCGTGTTTTGGCGGAGAGCCTACCGCGATAAACTGGGTATAAACTGACAAAGCGAGTTAGCAGGGTCAGGGTGGCAGAGAGCTGTCATCCAGATCCCCAGAGGAGACAGCTGCCGGCAGGATGCAATGCCATGGCTGAATACTGCCTGGAAGTCACACCTTAGCAAACAAGGGGAACCTAGACAACCGTGATCAGGAGGACCCTCTGGGTCAGAAGTGACATAACGAGAGACACCAGATGTCACTGCATTGCTAGAGATGAAGTTGCAAGAGAGAGAAGCAGCGTCTCGGGAGGCAGCACGGAGCCACACCCCACCTGCCCAGGTATCTGTATCTTGCAGGGTGACATGGTCAAGCTGCAGGGACCTAAGAAGTTCTGGAGTCCCCGTTGCTTGGGACAGCGACTGGAGCCAGCCTTAGTCCCAAGAGTTGTATGTTTGAGACACTCCAGCCACACATCCTCTCCCTGGCCCTGAGGGAACATGCCATGCTTGGCCTCCACTTGCTAATACTGGTCCATGGGACTGGGTCTAGCCTTTGCCAGGAGGGGACACACACCCTGTTCAAGTCATGAAAATCACTCCCACATCATCAGAGCCACAACCTTGCCACCTTCAGGAAGGTGACTTTAGTGGAAACAGGGCTCCATTGCCTTGATTTGTCACCCACTGTCAAACAGACAGCAATCCAAAGAACCTGGAATACGTGCCTTTATTATTTGTCCACTGAAATATCAGGGTTTCCTTGTTACAGTGCAGTGAAATGGAGTGTGACAGATGTGGAAAGAAATAAGATCAAAGTCTGGGTTCCTGAGCACAAGGGAGAGGGTACGTGAAACGAAATACAAAAAAATCAACAACCCTTCCGACAATGCCGTCCAGTAAGAATAGGCCTGTCCTTTGGAATCCCATAGCCTCATAGAGGCTCACAGCACCTTGCTGTATGACACTGGTCTCAAGGACAACGTCACTGTAGCCCTGGTCCCGTGCAAACTGGAGGACAGTTCTGACCAGGGCTTTCGCTATCCCCTGTCCTCGATGCTGTGAGGACACAGACAGGCGAAAGAGCTGCAGCTGCTTCCTCCCTGACGGGGGATCCTTGACTGGCTGAGCAGCCACTGTCCCCACTACCTGTCCCCCAGACTCAGCCACCCAGAAACCTGCCCCAGACACATTCAAGTAGGACTTGGTGATGTCAGCCATGTCTGTGTGCAAACACATGGACACATAATTCTTCCAGGGTTGGCCTGCAAGGAACCGCAAGAATAGAAGCAGAAAGACAATGCATACAACAGCCAGGAGCCAGGAGCCAGACACCAGGACTATGGCAAGAGGCACCCCAATTAAGAGCAGGAGGGTTCGGGGCAGTTTCAGCAGGTGGCGGAAGGTGGCAGGGGTGTGTTCCTCCATGCCCATGGAGAACAGTTCTAGGACTCTTTTGCGGTCCCTCTCCTGGTACGTGCGGATGTGATAAGGAGCCATGGGTAGACTTCTGGATCTCAAATATCAGCAGTCACAAGAGACAGTGAGATCTTTTTTTTTTTTCACGCCTTTCTTGAGCCCTGCAAGAGAGAGTAGAAGCCATCTGAGTTCCCTCCACCCCCCACCTTGCTCCCAGCCTTGCAGGAGCCATGTAGACTTTGCTCAAGGGTGTGTCTTTTAGTATCACCCAAGAAAAAGCTAAATACCTCTGGGGAAACATGTTGGGTCAGCAACACCTGATTAACTCCCAAGTTCTTCCCTTTCTAGACCTGTGACCCTGAACATGTCACGTTACCTCTCTGAGCCTGTGTGTCTTTCTCCCAGACAGGGTAAGATAACACTTTGTTTCTAACGTTGCTTTGAGGATTTAAAATGGTGATCTGTATGCAGCACAGACATGATTAGTCCCTTCTCCTCCTCCCTCCTTACTCAGTAACTGGCTCCCTGTTATTTTGATACCTTAAGACGGCACACTAGAAACAGGATGTGGTGTCCACAGCTATTGGCTTCCTCTTCAGGGTCTGTTGATAGCAGAACCCCATGTTCCCATGGGCAAGTTTCAGAAAGCCCTCTTCTCCCTGGCTGGGAAGATTAAATCTGCCAAAAGGGCAGAAGGTCATCTCCAAACACCCCACCCAACTCAACCCCTCCCCACCCCAACCTTGAATCCCTAGGAACATGGTCAGACTACAGGTGCACTAGAGACTTCCTGCCTGGCTTTGCCCATCTCTCCTCTCACCTGGTACCACAGAGCTGAGAGCGTTCAGGATAGTCTCGGCCTCTAAATGGCATCCAACGAGAATCTGCTAGAACTTGCCTCAGCTCTGGGGAGCAGCCTCAGCCTGGCAACTCATTGGCTGGCTCCCGGATAATCATAAACCAAAGGTCAAGAGCTGGAATGTGACGGAGGAGAGAGCGGCAGGCTCTGGAGTGGCTCTCGTGGAAGGCCTGCTACCTCTCTTCCTGATTCCTTCCCAACCCCACACCTCTCACTGAGCGCACTTGGCCTCCCTGAGACGTACCAGGCTCCCCTACGCACATCTGCTCTGAGTGAGAGGACTGTGCAACTCACTATTGCCTCACACATCCCGAACAAGGGGCTGGGCTCTCTGAATCAAAAGAAGGCACTCCATCTGGCCTTCCCCCTGCCCAGGCTGTACCTGTACCTGTACAAAGGGATCTCGGCAGCCCCAACGCTGCTCTCCAGTTCCTGCTTCTTATCATTAGGCCCTAGCTGAGCCGTAGTGGGGAGGCACCTGCTGGGCTGCACATGTCCCTCTCATCAGTTGTGTGGCAATCCAGATGACAGGCTCAAGCAGGCCTAAGGAAGAGGATGTCAGAATTCCAGGAGCTGTGCTTGTGAGCTTCTGGAAAGCATTCTATCTCAACCGTTGAGACATTGATGATCCCCTAATCCTGGTTAGTTTTCTGCTGCTGTGATAAACACCATGACCAAAAACAACTTGGGGAAGAGAAGACTTATGTGGGTTATACATTCCATCCACAGTCCATCACTGAGGGAAGCCAAGACAGGAGTTGAAGTAGGGCAGGAACCTGGAGGCAGGAACTGAAGCAGAAGCCATGGACCAATGTTGCTTAGTGGCTTGACCTCCATGGCTTTCTCAGCTTCCTTTGTTATATCTCTCAGGACCACCTGCTCAAGGGTGGCTGACGGAACCCTGCAGGTTTCAAGGCAGGGAAGCGAACCCATGAAGAGATGAGAATGAAAACTCAGTTCAGGTGGACTTTGTCCACCTGGACCAGACTTGGGGAGTCTGATGCAGGTGGTTCATTGTCAGCATATTTAAAACACAGTACAGCCGAGAGGTGGTGGCACCCGCCTTTAATCCCAGCACTCGGGAGGCAGAGCCAGGCGGATTTCTGTGAGTTTGAGGCCAGCCTGGGCTGCAGAGTGAGATCCAGGAAAGGCTCAAAGCTACACAGAGAAACTCTGTCTCGAAAAACCAAAAAAAAAAAAAAAAAAAAAAACACAGTACAATTTGGGAAAAAGTTTCCAGGCGACAATCATTCCAATTCCAGGCACACAATAAAGCTTAAGGTGGGACTACTTAGAAACTCCTTTACAAAGTGCACGTGTCTCCAAGATGGGTTCTGTAGATAAACTGCCTAGGGTCTGGTGTGGTCTCTGACTGAGACTGCACAGAGGTCAGAAGGCCATCAAGTACCTGTGACATTCCCCCACTAAGGACGGGTTCCACTAGCTGGGAGCTAGGGAGGGAGAGTCTGGAATGAACATACTGGGGGAGTTAGGTGAGGTCTGCCCTATAGCAAAAGGTGGGTGAGGTCTGCTACTACAGAGAGCCCCAAAGTCACCAGGTCATTAACAATATCCACTCCCAGCTTTCTGGGCAGGTATTTTATCTCCTCTATTGACGAGAAGCCCCCGTGTGTTTGACATTCCTGCTTTCCCTAGTTATCTGTGGATGCAAAGCCCTTGTGCCCCCAACAGGTGACTGTTTTAGTCCTCTATTGCTGGGAAGAGACACCACGACCACGGCAACTTATAACATGAAAGCATTTAATTGGGGTTTGCATTCAGTTTCAGAGGTTTGGACCATTGTCCTCATGGCAGGGCCATGGCAGCACACAGACAGACATGGTAGCTGAGAGTTCTACATCTTGATCCAAAGGCAGCAGGAAAAGGGAGACACTGGGCCTGGCTTAGGCATCTGAAACCTCAAAGCCCTCCCCCCAGTGACATACTTCCTCCACCAAGGCCACACCTCCTACTCCTTTCAAATATACCATTCCCTAAAGCATTCAAATACACGAACCTGTGGGGGCCATTCTTATTCAAACCACAATAGTGGCACCACCTACAATTGGGTGGCCCCCCTGCATCAATCATCAAGCAAGAAAATGCCCCCCAGACTTGTCTACAGGCCAACCTTATGGAGGCATTTTCTAAAATGAGGCTCCCTCATGCCAGATGACTCTAGCTTGTATCAAGTTGACAAGCCCTCCCCCCCACCCAAAAAAAAAAAAAACCAAAAAAAAAAAAAAACCCAAAAATGAAATAGCACACTCCTCTGCATCTCCCTCCTTGGAGGAAGATCTCACCTCCTTCCCTGATGTGGTGCCTGCTGCTTGGCAGCCGGCAGCCCCGTGTTCAGTTACAGGTTTCCTTTCTGACATACAACATGCTCGAGCGTTGGTTGATACTTGTGTGCCTCGGTTCACGGCAGCTCCCCGAAGAACCCAAGGTGACAGGCGGCAGTGAAAAGGTACAAAGACAGAGCGGGAGGGGTGGAAAAAACTTTCCCACAAGAGCATGTGGTGCGCATCTCTCCCCTTCATGAAAATACCTTGAGAGTGCGGAGACTCGTCATCCAGTCCGAGGCCCTTTCAGCAGCCGGGCGTGGCCAATGGAGAGCGGCAACAGAGCCAGCCTGGACCCTGCCAGACCAGAGAACTCAGCAGTGACCACGGCAGGATTGAACATGGCCTGGCTATATTTGGTTTGGAGTTGGGCAAAGCAGCTTCATCTAGGCACTTCCAGCTCAATGGGAGTGGGAAAATGGCCAGGCAACATGGAGAAGCTCCCCCAAATGAAGAGACCAAGCGGCTTCTGGAAAAAGATTATAGAGGGCTAACTGAATGTAACATTGCTCTTTTGAGGAAACAACGGATAAAATCTGTGGTACCTGTCTTAGTTGGGACTACTATTGTGTGAAGAAACACCATGAATGAAGGCAACTCTTAAAATGAGCATTTAACTGGGTGCTTGCTTACAGTTGTAGAGGATTAGTCCATGGTTGTCATGGTGGGAAGCAGACAGATATGGTTCTGGAGCAGCAGCTGAAAGCTTTACATCCTTATCCAAAGGTAGCACATAGAGACTAGGCCTGTCATGACCTTCTGAAACCCACCCCTAGTGACACACCTCCTTCAACAAAGCCATACTTACTCCAATAAGGCCACACCTCCTAATCCTTCTCAAACAGTTTCACTCTCTGGGGACTAAGCAGGCAAATATATGAGCCTATTGGGGCCATTCTCAATCATACTACCACAGTGTCTTTCCTTACTGCTGTTAGACATTGCTAATTTATTTTTAGGGTCTTTAACCACCGAATCACTAAACCAAGGGGAGCTCTCTTGAGAGGGACAGCAGTGAACCTGCAGAGACCTTGCCCACCCTCTGTGAAAACTGTTTCTTCATATATAGTACTAACATTCAAGTATATTAAGGATCTGTGAAAACATCTGGAAGAACAGGAAAAAGCATCCCTAAGAGAATAGGAACGAAGACACCTGTATGGGTAGGAAAAGAAATGCTCAGGATCAGTTTGCTATTCTTCCAGAGAGGACAGGAGTTTGATTCCTTGAACCTATATCTCAGGTGGCTCACAACAGCCTGCAACTCCAGCTTCAAGGGACTGCATTCACCCATGCATGCACACACACACACACACACACACACACACACACACACACACACACATACTTTCGAAGTCTTTAAAAAACTGATGAGTGAAGGTCAATTGGGAATTGCAGAGCGCTACAGCATCTGTGTGCTGTGGCAAACCCTGTAAACTTTCCAAGGAGGCGAAAGAAGGTTTTAAGGCTCACGGGGAGCATTACACAATACAGGGAAACAGCCACTCTTGACCACAGAAGCTCAAAGACCAATAGTCACAATGGCACCACCTCCATCTTAAACTGCCTGTCTCGGGCAAGTGGCGGAGGTATTCACTGTACGAGGCTGTGGTAGCCTTTGCACAAGGGTGGCCCTAGCAGGATTTTTGGTATTTCTTGCTTTAGGGCACACAACCTTGACGTATTTCCTTATAACCAACCAAATTTCCTTATTGACTTATCCCTTGGTTATTAGCTGACTTAAGTGATTCTGGTTTAATTTTCGACAACATGTATAGAATAACTGGAGTTTGTTGGCACAGTTGAGCAGGGTAAGGACGTTCATAATACTGGGGTGGGAACTGGCTGCCATACCTCAGTCCAGCCCTGAGTTTGGAAGCGTCCAGCCAAACGCCAAGGCAAACCCAGGACTCAAATCTAGGACCAGGACATAAACTTGTCAGGAAGAAACTGGTTGAGCAGACTTCTCTGCCTCTGGGCAGGAGAGAAATCCTTCTGAGGTTATTGTGACATGGATGTGCAGACCAGTGTGGGTGTGGGAAGAAACAGGGACCTCCAGAACCACTTTGGAGGAGTTTGGAATTTCCAAGCATGGCAGAGAGAGCACAGGGGACTTTGTGCTGAGGGTAGCTTCAGAATCAGACTCACTGAGTGCTGAAGTTCATGTTTATGGTAACGTGAGCTAGCCTAACGTGAGCCACATTCCACATCTCTGGGGTGAAGTTGCTGGTTTGCCCGTGCCAAATTTCCGGGTTTGTTTTCCACATACTGAATTTTCCAGATGTCTGTGATTAAAAAGGTGAGCTTTTTCTCTTTTATAGACATTTGACACCCCTCTCCATGTGTCCTTTTACACCCTCAGAATTGTGAAACCATTACAAAGGCTGAGTATTGATTGGGCAACAAAGGAGACATGTATTCTTGGCCAAGAGGAGAAGTGGATAGAGAATTTATCTGGAGATAAGGGCTACACGTGAAAGAGGGAGGGAGGTATAGAGTAATGAAGAGGTGGAAGTCTGTGTCCTCTCAGGGAAAGGGTGGAGGCTTTGCAGGAATTTGCATACCACTTCCTTTTGCTTCTTGTACAGTTCTTTCATCATCATGGCAATGTCAACCGTCTTGGGCACGGATGGGGTATCATTAGGATGCCATGCAGACTTCAGTGAAGTTAGAGACTGTCTGGTGAACATTCTGACTGCCTTCTTTAGACTCAGCTCATCTTAGCCAGCCCTCCTAAACTACCGACCCCGAGTCAGGCGACAGTAAGGACCTTAAACTAGCTCAGTGAGTTTTACTCTCTCAGAGTTATGATTTCTCTGGAAATGAACGTGCAACTTTATAAAATACACTAACCAAGCTCATTGTTTCAGTAATTAATAAGAGAAAGCTTCATTCATAGTCTTCATGTTGGGCTTGTGTAATAGTTTAGTGCTGGAATGTTTCTGTATGGAAGGCTTTGTCACCAGCGGGTAACACTGTTGGAAGACGGTAGACTCTTCAGGAGGTGGGAGACAGTCATTGGAGGTGGGTCTAGATGATTATACTAGATCTCTAATCTGTTCCTTTCTCTTTCTACTTTCTGGTCACTCTTAAGTTAGCAGTTGTAGTCTTCCACTAGTTGCTGGCGCATTAGCAGCATAGTTGTTGTGAACGTGACAAACTACCCTCTGTTTGGATGTGAGACATACTGTAACCAGAATACCCCACCATGAGAGTCTCCCTACCTCAGGCCAAATTGATAGGACCAAGTAACCATGGGCTGAAATCTCTGAAACTGTGAGCTAAGATAAAACTTTCCTCCTCGAGCTGCTTCTGCCGGTCACCAGCTGCAATACTCTGGAGAGCAGGCCCTGCACAAGATGAGAAAGAAGGAGACGGGAGAGGAGCTGATATGGGAAAGAACTAGATGGATGAGAACCTACATGGGACAGAACTAAGATGAAGGAATTAAGATAGAATTTAAAGGGGCCACCAGATAAATGTAGAGAGAAATCAGGCAAGAAAGGAGCTAGGCATGAGAGCAGAATAGAAGCTTGTAGAGAGAGAACTGTCACAGAATAATAAAGTATATGGACTAAGGAGTTTTGTGTACATAGATTCATTTCTTTCCATCAAAGATAAAATTATCAGCTGGTTGTAGATTCTTCCTGGACCCTGGGAGGGGACTATCGAGGGGCTGGATGCCCCAAGTCCCTGATACAGACCCAAAGTTGCAGGATCTCGACAACACAGGACAACAACAGGTCCCAGTGAGGGCCCAGCACTGATAGTGTAGCAGAAACCAGAGGCCTCAAACCAGACCAATGACTCTTTGCGATGAACACTTGGAAGTAAAGATAAGTGGACAAAGGGGTTTAATGTGTGACTCACTGTGTCACACTACAGCTTCCATGACAAGACTCCCCCTTTTTATCTTTCCTTTTTAAAAAAAAATTTTTCTGGGGTGGGGGCTGCAATGGCAGAGGGACAGAATACACAGGGACAGGAAATTAATGGGATTGAGATGATGTAAAAGACACAAAGTAAATAAAAAGAAAGTTAAAAAAACTTTTCTCCTCACAATTTGATAGCATGGATATTTTGTCACAAAGAAGAGGCTGAATAATAAACTTATCTCTGAAGTTCTAGGTGTCTGACAAACAAGTCTAAGAATATTGATCTCAGAATCGGGATAAGTAGAAGAAAAAGAAAGAAGTGAGTGTCTCCATTATTATTTTAAGGTGAAGAGGGAACGTTTGTCCATTCTCCCTTTTCTTAGGACATGGTCTTTTTTTTTGTGACAGCTAGTACACATCAATAAATATGAATCCCCAATGAAGAGCTCAGTTACTCATCAGACTCCTGGTCCATCAAGCACTGAATGAAACTGAACCACATGAAGACTGGGATGATGAAGTCAGTCCTGCTTCTTGGGAAATTAAGCCACAGCTAAGCAATAGATGGCATATGCTGGTCCACCAACTGTCAGAGCCATTGTGAGTCTGTGAGGGCATCAGATGCTCTGCCCTTCAGGTGCACTGACATCCCATTATCCTCCTGACACAGCTTTTGTTTCTCTGGAACTTGTTTTCAAAATGCCTTTGTGAGGTAGTGCTAATGATACTCTGGGCAATTTGGTGGAGGGCCAGCAGGTTCTGAAACACTTTGGCTCAATTGCTGCCCACCAACCACAACTACTGAATGCCGAAAATTGGAAACCACCAAGCCAGAAACAGTGACATTGTCTTTTTTATTTTAGTTTTTAAAAAGCATATAAAACTGGATTTTGTTATGCCATTTTAATGCATGAGTATCATTATACTCTTTGCTAATATTTGCTTCTCATAACCCCTTTCCCCTGGCTCCCAAGTATGAAAACTTTCTCTTCCCCTTGGAGATATGCATTAATCTTAACAGCCGACAAAACCTCTTCTAAGGGTATGTCTGTGCTGTCTTCTCCAGGCTCTGGGTAGTTACAGAGAAACAACAGGGACTGAACTGCTAGAAGGAAATGTTTTGCAGAGGAGTTGCAGCGCTGTCTAAGAGCCTGGGGTCTCCCTCTGGGACCCAAGAAAGATGACTACAAATCCTAAATGGTCTTATAATAAAAACCTAGAGCCAGATATCAGAGTGAAAGCTGAAAGATTGGAGAAGCAGAGCAAACCACAGCCACCACCTCTTACCTCACCAACTCCTCATCCTGACAGAGCCTCTGCAAGAGAGAGAATTCCTGTCTCCTCCCACCTTCTTTTCTTTCTCTGCCCAGCCATATCACTTCCTGTCTCAACCTTCCTAGTACTGGGATTAAAGGGGTGTGCCACCACTGCCTGACCTCTGTGACTAACTCTGTGGCTGGCTCTGTCCTCTGATCTTCAGGCAAGCTTTATTTCTTAGATTGCAAATATATCACCACATTTCCCTCTTTTTGTCTAAAATAATAAAAGAAGTTTATAACTAATATAAGAAAAACTATATACAATAAGTACAATAACTATATACAATATATACAGTCAAGAATTATATTAACAATGTCCAGTCCATTAACAATTGACAAGTTCAGAGAAAATACTCTATTATTTATCATATTTTGGTGAATCCAAAGTGTTGTACTTAATTCACTTTCTATGCTAACTTATATTACAAATCAAAAACTATCTTTTGATGTCTTTCAAACTTATATACTTTACACCTCTTTAGTGACTTTCCTTTCTCAATTTGTTAACAAGGAAAACTATAACTGTCTAGTCTTCAACTCCATCAGAGACCCGAGAAGGAAATAATATTACCTAAGTAAACAGGAAGTGCAGGCAAGCAACTTCCAAAAAATGTAATAAATGATAGAAACAGCTGGCTGCCTGGACAGTCACCCAAGGTTCCTCTACAATGTTGGGGCATCCATCTTCGGCCTACATGCCTAGCATATTTGACAGACATTTCCATGAAGCAGGATTTTCTGAAGGGCTGACCTACTTTTGGCAAAGTTTGGCAGTCCTTTCTTTTGTGTCCTGCTTGTCCATTTTGGACAGCATACTGTCAGCAGTAGAGGCAAGGGCACTTTTCAGCCCAGTGGCTAACCTTTGCCACATATGGAGTGTCTTCTGTGCCCATTATCTTCTCTGAAGCAGATTGGTGCCAGCAGCAGACATGTCTCATAGTCATAAAAAAATTAAATCATTAAAACATCTTAAATGCCATATTCTGTGGATCTCTGAAGTGCTTCAAGATGACCTGTCTATCTAAAATGTATCTCTATTTGACCTTGAAAACATACCTAACCTGCCAAGTTCCATTGTAATAGGTGACTAACTGCTAACCTGCATTTCTTTATTATCCTAAAAAGTTGGTAATAATAACTTTCAAGGACTAGCAATTTACATTACATTGTTAAATGAGCTGTAAAGGTGCAATACCTTGAACAGGAGTAGAAATATATGTACAGTATTTTCTAACAAAATTAATCTCAAATTTGTATCAATATATATAACTTGTACACAATATACAAAAATCTAATCCAATACAAAATATTTAAAACTAGTAGTTGCTTTTAAAAGTAGATTCAGTAATCTACCTTTTTATCTTATATCTATATTTCCGTTTTTGTTTTCAGAGTAGATTCATTCATCTACCCTTTTATCCTATCATATCTGCATCACCTTTTTTCTTTTTCTTTTTTTTCTAACAAGAACCCTGAATCTAATCTCCCTTATTCAGCTTTTTTCCTGACCATTATCAATACAACTTGTAGCCAAAAACCCTAAACAATGACAAATATCCATAACCCATTGAAGGACCAAAAACCACCCACCCCATTTCTTGGGAATGTGGGTGTCATGTTCTTAAAATTACTTCCTGCTGTCTGGGGGCAATGGCATCTTTAGGGGATCCTGAAAGGAAAAATTTTGGGTTAATTGTCAAGTCCATGAGAGACAGCTGTATCATTTGTTGTCCAGTCTCTGCATAATGAGAAAGGGCAGGGCTTGTCTCAAGTCCTGGTTAGAGGCTCTGTCAGGCTGAGGAGTTGGTGAGGTAAGAGGTGGTAGCTGTGATTTGCTCTGCTTCTCTGATCTTTCAGCTTTCACCCTGATATCTGGCTCCAGGTTTTTATTATAAGACCATTTAGGATTCATGCAACAGGGATATGATAAAGAAATCCAGGAGCTCATGCCATTGATCATGAATCCTCTCACATACCTCAAATAGTGGGATCACATATCACACCCCATCTCACATAGACTTTTACCCAGTCAAGCCTCATTCCAAAACAAGACAAGATTAAGATCAAGGGTCAAGGTGTTTGGAGCACCTTAATAGATCGTCTTACTGAAAAGTGCTCAGGTTCTATCTGAACTGCATGAGTGTCTTTGAGTTCCTTCTTTATCTGCCCACCTGGGCAGAAGTCCAGGGACACATGTGGACCTCCACAAGGAACAGAGGCGTGAGATCAGCAATGGCTCTGGTGTTTGTGACCATCTACAGTTGAAGGCATTTATTATAGGTCCTGGACAGGTAGGTGTTGGATCTAGGCTAGACCCTAGGCCAGGCTAGTTAACACTTGGCTCTAAACATCGTTACCTTTTCCTAGTTCTCAGTGGACTCACGCCATCTGCTTAGCTCTTCTGGGTAATGGATGACAGCACCTCCACTTCTTGCCTTAGTGTTCACGCAGACATGAGCTGGAGTCAGTTCCTGGGGTGTTATTCTCCAGCCCTCCTTGAACTGTTTGGGCCTCACTGTGGCTGCAAATCAGAACATAGTCTCCCTGGAATCCAGGATAGCCCCACTATGAAGGGTAGAAAAAACCTACACAGAGGCCCCTTATTTGGGATTTATCCGTGTGTGTGTGTGTGTGTGTGTGTGTGTGTGTGTGTGTGTGTGTGTGTGTTGTTATGGATGCATGTGGTGTACACTCATATTCATGTACATATGCACATACTACATGTGTATGTTTGTGTAGGCGCAGATGGATGACAGCTATCACTCCCTATCTGTGATGACTTGAACTTGAACTTGAAGCTCATTATTGATTCGGTTAGTTTGGCTGGTCAATAGGTTTCAGGAATCTACCTGTCTCTATTCCCTCCTCATCAACCTCCAAGGCTGGTACCCCCTCCTGGATTTGGACACTGCCCCCTAATCCCTAAGTACATTGCACACACAGGTTTGGTCTCTTTGATTTTTTTTTTTGAGGTCTTATTGTGACTTTAGACTACTCTAAATGCTTTTATTTCTTGATGAAATCTATGTATCATAAAATTAACCCTTTACTCTGTGAAACTTTGCAGCGTTTGGCCTGCCGACAATGTTTTGGTAGCAGGCATTTCTCAAGAGTTAAATGTTTGCAGGAAAGGTCTCGACCTGTGTTCTGATAGCTGTGGCATCTCGGTTCCTGTCTCTGTAAGACTGGGCTGACATGGGCTATCACCAAGCTCTCAACATGTTCTGATCTGGATCTCCAAGTGTTGCCTCAGCTCTCTTGGCACAATTCCTTCTTAGCATGGGGACTTCTGGCAGTCTGAGGTACCATGGAACCTTCCTCCTGCTCTTAACCCAACATGTGACCCAACAACACAGTCCCCCCATGCACATAGGGGTACCGGTTCCCCATAGCGCAGCCTCTCCTCTGTACCTTTCTGGAAGAGCTGTGCTAGCCCTACCTGCTGGACTATGTGGAACTGGCCTCAGAGAAGCAACTAGGAATGCAATCTAAGAGGAAACTGACTCCTGATCTTCCTGGAACTCCTCCACATACCATTTTGGACACCTACTCATGTTTCTGAACACGGAACTTTGGAGAACAAATGCACCCATGTTGGTACTTGCTTTGAGACAGAAGACATTTATGTGCACTCTTGTATTGGACACCTCCTCTCTCTCCCCACAGACAACATGGCAGGTGGAGCGGGGCTGCACTTTTAGGTCCACAGAACTAAATCTCAGTGGCCACCAGGCTGCCCACAAGTCCACCATTCTAATTCACTCATCTCTGTCCCTCAGTAAAAATGTAGTTGCAGATTGACAAGGGTCTAGGGGTGGAGAAGGGTAGAGGATGTCGCAGCCCATGGGAACAGTGGGTCTTGGGACCCATGGGAACAGTGGGTCTTGGGACCCATGGGAACAGCGGGTCGTGGTCTCCAGCAGAATGACAGCACATTTCTGCAGAGGGAGATCTTCGATTGCAGTGAGGAGGTTTGGGGCTGGGTTCCCAGGACCTATTATCAGCTAGTTCCTCTAGAGAGAAGGAAGGAACTTCAAGAAACTCTCAAGAAAGGTACAAAAACTCAGAAGAATGCTACAAGACTCATGTCCCTCACCAAGACTGTGTAAGCAAGCAAACAACTTCTGGGACAGAAATAGAATTTTTTAATTAAAAAATATTTTTATTATTTTATGTGTATGAGTGTGTTCTGTCTGCACATGTAACACATGAATGCTTGGTGCCTGTGGAGGCCAGAAGAGGGCATTAGATTCCCAGGGACTGGTGTTACAGATGATTGTGAACTGCTGTGTGCTGGGAATTGAATCTAGGTTCTCTGGAAGAGCAGCCAGTGCTCTAACTACTGAGCCATCTCTCCAGCTCAGAAGAAGAACTGAATGGTGTGACTCTTCATATGCTGTGAGGGATTTCCCATGGTGCCTCTGTCATGTGTTGTCATTCATGCTATGACGTGCCTTTTGGCAACGTGTCTGCCGAACTATCTATGTTCCTGAAAACGTACTTCAGCCCCCAGAGGGAGCACATTTGGGACAGGCACACATGCTGTCCACTTCTTGCTGGAAAGACTGGTGGAAATGATTATAAAGGAACGTATCGTGACTATGGAATTAAAAGCCCAGTTTTCACCGGGCAGATGGGGCTGTGTTCATCAGAGCTAAGAAGGAAAGCTCCTGCAGAGGAAGACATTAACGGCTCGCTGGATAAGGTGGCCAAGGCTGCTTGCAGGTGAGGCCTGTGCAGGGTCACCGGAGGTCCCATGTTGAATCACAGGTTTGTTGCGCCCTTGCTGATGGCGGAATGTTTGGACACTGGTGGAGGCTGGGCCAGTGTGTGTTGGCTCATGGAAACCCCCAAATTCACCCAAGGCAATAGAAGCAGTGGGCAGATACAGAAATAGAGCTGCGGAGGGGCTTAAGAGTCAACTTTCTGGGGAATAGATAACTATCCCTGGCTGTGAGAGTGTCTTCACTTCAAGAAAATAAACCAGGCGTGGAGATTATTTGTGTACCTCAAGGCCCTTTCATAAACTAGGTGTACCAGTGGGGGAACAGTGGCAGCGGAGCCAGCTTGGATCCTTTCACATTTGGCAGACTGCCAAAGCAGACGGCACGACGGGCGTGAGCACAGGCTTCCTTCTTGGTTCCGGACATGCGCATTCAGCTTACACCATACATAAGAGGCTCCGTGGGGGTAGAGATAGAAGGCATGCCTGAGTCGGTGCCCCATGGCAGGGAAGCCATGGGTACATGGAGAGTGGCTCTGGGTGGTAGAGGGTTAACTGATAAACAACACGGTAGCCCTCACCCGTGCCACTGTCCCCGACATGGCTCTTTTGAGGAGACACCGATAAAAACAACGGGAGGGAAAGTCACACTCTACTAGAACTCGCTAACTTTTTTTTTTTTTTTTTTTTTTTTTTAACTATTCCATTAACTGCTGAGTCCCAAGACCAAGTGAAACTGTTTGGTCCTCTGTAGAAGGTTTCGTTGTATAATGTGAACATGTGACTGACTTACAGATCTGTAGCAGCACCTAGAAAAATTGCCTGACGGCGGCGGCGCACAACTTTAATCCCAGCACTCAGGAGGCAGAGGCAGGCAGATCTCTGTGAGTTCGAGGCCAGCCTGGTCTACAGAGTGAGATCCAGGAAAGGCGCAAAGCTACACAGAGAGGCCCTGTCTCAAAAAACCAAAAAAAAAAAAAAAAAAAAAGTAAAATCAGAAGTTCAGTAATTTGAATCTGGGCATATTGTATCATGTCTAATAGCCCAGAACCTAGAGGCAGAGGCAGGAGGATCACTGCAAGTCTGAGTCAGCTTGGTGTGTATAGTGAGTTCTAGGCCAGTCTGGACTACAAAGTGAGATCTTATCTCAAAAAAATAATAATTTGAATGAAGATACCTATGTGGGCAGAAAACATGATTCTCAGGAGTGATAAGGCTGTCAGATCAAAGCACCATTGTGAGACGTGGTTTGCTTTCTTATGGGTGCCAGGGAAGCACCTGTGACCCACACAATACTGTGTGGCCGCTGCTGTTGGCCGCATGCCAAAACTAAACGGCAAGCTACTATTGCTGAAGATACTTGTTGTGGGTTTTGTTTTTTTTTTTTTTTTTTACTCTTTTTGCGGGAAGGCGGGCCGCCACCAGCCAGCTCCCAAGTAAATCACTCATGGAGGCTTATACTTAATTATGAATGTCCGGACTTAGCTTGGTTTAGTTTCTTGCCAGCTTTCCTTAACGTATCCCGTCTACCTTTTGCCTCTGGGCGTTTCCTGTTGTCCTCTGTAAATCTTACTCCGTTGCTGGTTGTGTAGCCCGGTGGTTGGCCCCTGGGATCTTCCTCCTTCTCTGGCTTCTAGCTCTCCAGATTTCTCCTTCTATATATTCTCTCTGCCCGCCAGCCCCGCCCATCCTTTCTCCTGCCTTGCTATTGGCTGTTCAGCTCTTTATTAGCCCATCAGGTGTTTTAGACAGGCACAGTAACACAGCTCCACAGAGTTAAACAAATGCAACATAAACAAAAGTAACACACCTTAAAATAACATTCTACTGCAGATACTGAATAT
This sequence comes from Peromyscus maniculatus bairdii, assembly GCF_049852395.1. Lineage (NCBI taxonomy): Eukaryota > Metazoa > Chordata > Mammalia > Rodentia > Cricetidae > Peromyscus > Peromyscus maniculatus. The sequence goes on from NC_134854.1 coordinate 107,707,056, forward strand.
TTTTATTGTAGGACATGGGAAACAGAGTGGAGCGAAGTTGAAGTAGTAGGCATTAACAGTGCCTTAAGGGAGAACTGTTCCGGAGAGCGGCATGCTTGTTACACGTAACAGCTTCCTGGTTAGATTGAAGGCCTGCACAGCCAGGACTGCACGCGCGCCATCTGCAACGCCGTTTATCATTCTGTCAGCACCTACGTTTCTTGGGGCCCCAGTCCTTGGATGCACGATGGGCCCAGCCTCAGTGGCAAGAAGTGGTGGGAGTGAAATTACTCTCCAGCCCCACTTCTTCTTTCAGAATCCACAAACACACTCCACACACGACCTGCGGAGACTCACGCCGGTCCATAGACTGAGGCGAGCCTGGGCCAGTGGGGACCACACATGCCAATCAGGCTGTGTAGACTACTCCACTGCGACACTGGCCCCTGCTCCCCTACTTTAGGAAATGACTTCAAAAGAAACAGAGGACGTCATTGCCCTAGTTCTTCACCTCCCATCAGGCAGAAAGGAATACAACGAAAATGACAAAGGCAATTTTATGATTTGTCTGCTACAATATCATCAGGGTTACTTTTTCCACATCACAGTGAGCTGGAGGCTGACAGACACACAGAGGAAGATCACAGCTCATGTTCCTGAGCAGAAGGGAGTGGGTATGTGAAGTGAATTAGAGAGACATCCACAAGCCATGTGAGGAGGTCCATGAAGGATTCACCTGTCTTCTGGAAGCCCATGCTGTAGTAGAGGCTCACAGCACCTTGCTGCAAAAGGCCAGTCGCAAGGACAACGTCATTGTAGCCCTGGTCCCGTGCAAACTGGAGGACAGTTCTGACCAGGGCTCTCGCTATCCCCTGTCCTCGATGCTGTGAGGACACAGACAGGCGAAAGAGCTGCAGCTGCTTCCTCCCTGACGGGGGATCCTTGACCGGCTGAGCAGCCACTGACCCCACTACCTGTCCCCCAGACTCAGCTACCCAGAAACCCGCCCCAGAAACATTCAAGTAGGACTTGGTGATATCAACCATGTCTGTGTGCAAACACATGGACACATAATTCTTCCAGGGTTGGCCTGCAAGGAACCGCAAGAATAGAAGCAGAAAGACAATGCATACAACAGCCAGGAGCCAGGAGCCAGACACCAGGAATGTGGCAAGAGGCACCCCAATTAAGAGCAGGAGGGTTCGGGGCAGTTTTAGCAGGTGGCGGAAGGTGGCAGGGGCATGCTCCTCCATGCCCCTGGAGAACAATTCCAGGACCCTTTTTCGGTCCCTCTCCTGGTACGTGCGGATGTGGTAAGAAGCCATGGGGAAGACTTCTGGGTCTCAAATCTCAGCATCCAGGAGAGACATTCCAATCTGCTTGAGTTGCTTCCTTATAGCCCTAGAAGAGCCAGAGGAAACCAAATGAGTTTCCTAAACCCCCACTTACCACCTAGCTCCCAGGCTCCAGACTCACAGGTGCACATTTCTGCTGTCACCCAGGAGGGAGCCGAACAACAACCCTAGGAGACAGTGTTGGCCTCCAGAGCATTATATCCCTGGCTCCCCCCTGCCGGTCCTGTGAGCTGAGACATATCCACCACTCTGAGCCTGTGTGTGTGCATCTATACAGATCAGCTTGAAATAACACCTGGTTTCCGGGGTAATTTTGAGGATTTAGTACAGCAAGATTGATAGAGCACAGGCATGTCCCATTTCCACCTCTCTCCTTACCCAGGTACAGGCTTTCCAATCCCCCAGCTGTGTTTCCTCGTCAGGATTTGTAAATGTCAGAATCCCGTGTTCCCAATATCAAGTTTCCGCAAATAGTCCCCTAGTTAGAAAGATCTAATCTACTAAGAAGCAAAGGTGAAGCCCCAGAGCATGCTACCCTTGAACACCCAGGAAGGCTGTGAGACTCTAGACCCAGAGAGACACCAACCTTGTCTATCTGCCCCTCTTACATGCTACCACAGCTGAGCTTCTAGGCTGGCATCCGGAACCTGCCAGGGCCTGTCTCATATCTAAAAACAGAGCTGGACTGGTGCCCAGCTGGCTGGCTCCTGGATAATCATAAACCAGAGGCCAAGAGCTGGAATAGGACAGAGGAGAGAGCCCTGTCCATTCACTTTGGGATCCCCAGAGGAATAGCATAGAGCAGAAGCAAGCCCTGGGATGCTCCTTACCCTTGAGGAAGGCTGCCATTGTTGTGGCCATGTCGTGAGAACCCCAAGCAAGACCACCACAGAGCCGATATTCGATGCAAAGCACAAAGGGGTTTATTGATAACAAGCAAGCCCGGGTTTGGTCCATGTCCAATACTCAACACAGCAGGTGGAGGAGGACGGCCCTCAGCTCTCAGGGTGAGGGGTTTTTAAAGGGAAAAACCACAAGCAGAGTGGTACAAGCTTTTGCATCATGATTGGGTGAGGGTATGGAACCTTTGAATTTACTGGTTGCGGGTTACAGTTAAAGTTTTTGGGTAGGCCTGGACAATTCCCAGGATTTGTCCTTGAGCTGCCATGGAGGCTGGCTGGCCTCACACGTTCACATTGACCCATGCACATAGCTCTAAGCTGGTGAGGGGTCCCAGACAGTAAACAACTGGCTGAACCTTGAGCAGTCAGAGTACGTGCAGAAAGGGAGCTACTGCAACGACTATGTCTTTTGTTCATGGCCCTCCCAGAAACTGCTTGCTCAGGTCTCAGGAAACTGAAATTGAGGCCTGATCCTGAGAGAAGACTGACAGCCTGTCATGTCATCTGCTTGGTCCTCTTACCATCTCTCTTCCCTTTTTCTTCTTGTTACACCATCTCTCACCTGGGATACTTGGTCCTCTCTCAAGCCCGAGACACACCTGGGACAGTGTAACTCACCCTGGGCTTACTTGGATAGAGGTCTCATTGTTGGCACCCAGATGTTTGATAATCATAAACCCTAGGTGAAGACGCTGGGTTGTGGTAAGGCAGGGAGCCAAAGTCCAGCCAATTTTGTGATCCCCACAGAATCATCCTGGAAGGAGAGGGTGAATCTAGGGTGGTCCAGGGTTCCTCACCCCCATGGGAGGCTGCCACTCATCTCCCTGTCCCTTTCAGCCCACGGCCTTTGTCCTGCCACACGTGGCCCTCTCCGATGCTCACCTTGGTCTCTGTATCACCTGCTAGGAGGAAACTGGAGACTGAACCACTCATTTTGACCTCGCTAGTCACAAGCAAGAATCCAGGTCTATTGGCTCAGGCACGAGAGCACCATTACTGAGTGTCTCCCGCTGAGCCTAGCCTGCTCGCCTTGGTGCTCCTCACTGACCTTCTGCCTCCTTTCTCAGTAAAAGGCCCTCACTCAGTCACCCATGGTTTTAGGCCCAGCCAATGGCAGACCTGGACAAAGGGTATCAGCATGAACTCTCGAGGTTGCTCAGAGTTGGAGCATTACACAACATCCCCACCCCTGACGGCACACATACAGCATAGTTTAAAATGTGGACTTGGTAGAGATTGTGTACAGGTTAATAGTTTCAGATGTTTCATGTGAGAATTAAAAAAAAAAAAAAAGGTCCACCAACTGGGGACCATTTCTTTCAAACCATCACATTTGATGAACTTTTGTTTTGTCTTAAAGGAAATTTAAACTCACTAGGGAAAAAAAAACAGCCAGAAAAGCAGGTCAAGTTACAGGGCGGGAGCTGGTGGGCTTCCCCTACCCCTGTGTCTCTGTGTGAACCTCATTCACTGGGGTTCTCAGCACCCAGCAGTCTGCTGCCCCGCTGACTTGAAAGTGGGTTGGACTATGCACCTTCCTGCTGTTCTGAGTGAGGGGGAGCTCCCTTCCAACACTCTGCTGACACAGCTTCCCTCTGACTCAGCATCCCAGGGTCAGTGATGTTCAAGTTCACTTGTATTTTCTGAGGACAGGAAGTATGTATTTGCCATTAAGGGCCAGCTCCTTGTCCTTTTTTGTTTTGTTTGGGGTTTTTGTTTGTTTGTTTGTTTGTTTTGTTTTGTTTTTCAAGACAGGGTTTCTCTATGTAGTTTTGGTGCCCGTCCTGGATCTCGCTCTGTAGACCAGGCTGGCCTGGAACTCACAGAAATCGACCTGGCTCTGCCTCCCGAGTGCTGGGATTAAAGGTGTGTGCCATCACCTCCCGGTGCCCTCGTCATCTTAAAAAGGTTCAATCCTAGGGACACCAGGTTGATGGAGATTCAACCCATTGTGATCCCAGGTAGCTGGTACTCCAAAGATATTGATGGCCTCTGGCAACATCATTCCTGGTGACTCGTAGGCAGAGAAGTTTATGGTGGCAAGAGTGTGCATGCTCCATATGGATGGAGCTCCTCAAGGAGGGCAAGGACAAAAACAGTCTAATGGAGAAGGGGTGGACCCACCAAGGTCCCAAGAGACCTACCATCACAATTCAAGGTTGTTCGTACCTTTACAGAGTGCAGATCACCACTTGTCCAATAACATAAGCACCCCAAGATATAAAGGACCACTGGGAACCCAAGAAACCTACACAGAGATGTACATGTAAGGCCACCATGAGGTGAATATACTGGAACCCCAAAGAAGGAGAGAATATGATGCATCACAGGATACAAACACCCAGATAGGGATGAGGACCTCTGTGTACACAGGTGTGAGGGGCTGACTCCTGGATGGACTCTAGCTACCGTGAGGGTGTCCAGAAGTCCTCAGAGTACTACAATAGAGAAATACACTGTATCAAAGTAGGTTTGGGGCTGAAAAAATGGCTCAGTGGTTGAGTGCTGTCTCCTCTTGCCTCTGTGCACATGTATTCACGTGGTGTGCAGACATACACGCAGGCAAAGCACCCAGACACATAAAAATAATGGGGTTTTTTTTTTTCAAGAAAGGGTTTCTCTGTGTAGTTTTGGTGCCTGTCCTGAATCTTGCTCCAGGCTGGGCTCGAACTCACAGAAAACCACCTGGCTCTGCCTCCCAAGGGTGCCACCACCGTCCAGCAATAATATATTTTTTAAAGTAAGTATGCAGGATGATAAGGATCCAGAGTTTGGGTGTTGAGGAACCTGACCCCTACCTATCCTGTTCAGCTGATTATGGGATGGACAGTTAATAGGAGTCCAATTTTATCTTGACTTCCACAGTTAACTCCCTGATAGATTGTGATGCTCTGACAGGGCCTGGAGCTAGAGGTAACAGAGACCTCTGTCTCTCCTTCTTGCCTGCACTAAACATCCCACCCATGAGCCCTAGCATCCCTTCCTCAGGCCCCTTCCTCTCTCTACCATGTGACCACCCTGTTCCAAGTTCAAACTTACAGCAGTGTCCACAGCAGGAAGCTGGGGGAGGACTAAACTAGGGGGCCCCTCCCTCTCTTTCATGGTGTTAGGAGGACAAGCAGAGGCCTATTCTCCAAATACAAGTCAGGTTCAGTGGGGACGCACTGGGCATTGGAACGGTGTGTGTGTGTTACGGCACACAGTGTCCCCTTTCCAATGGCTGGTGGAAATAAAGGAGGAGGGTACAGAACATTCTTATATAATCTTTCCTGGCAACGAAGATGGACTTTGAGAGGGATCAAGGATCAGCATCCAGAACAGCTCCACTCCCACAGTGAACTGGGCACAGCAGTACAAGGTTATGGTGATCTTTGTTCAAGATGTGTTGGGTCTCTGGTGAGTATTACTATTGGCTTTGGGGTACACATCTCTCCTGTGCAACCAACCAGCTTCTTTGGGGACTCATGCATCTGGTGAGGAATTGACTGCAGTGAGTCTTGGGTTGATTGAGACAACTCACACAATGTTCCTGGAATTTATTGACACACCTGTGTCTTTGTGCACAGGTCGGTGGAGGAGAGAACATTCACAGTGATGTGGGATGAGGATGGGCTTTAGTGCCTGTCCTGCCTCGGTCCTTTCAGGTTGGCCCTTGGTCTCAGTTTCTAGAGAGGAAGCCTCCAGATAAACTCTATCCAGGATTGGGGCAGAATCCATCTGGAAGAAGCTGGCTGGATAGCTTCTGGGAACTGATAAATTCTTTCTGGCCTGATTTCTAATGATCTAGAGTTGAAGTCAGGTGTGCATTGGGGAGAACAGAGGCCCTAAACAACCACCCTTGGGGAGTTTGGAGTATTCAAGCATAGCAGAGAGAGTGTAAGGTCCTGCTTTCTTACTGCTGGGAGCAGAGTCCCCTCACCCCCGCTGAGTGGGGAAGTTCACAGTTCATAGTTTCAGGTTGTGAAGGATCCAGATAACTCTAGCCAGATTCCACATGTCTAGTGAAGTTGCTGGTTTGTCTGTGCTAAATTTCTGGGTTCATTTGCTTTGTTGAATCTTCCAGGGCTATGGGACTAAAAGGCTGAACCTATTAAATTTGTTTGCTGGTTCTGATTCAAAAATTTATTCTTTTTCCACCTTGAAATTGTGGGACCAATAAAAAGGCTGAGTGCTGTGGGATGGTCTGTATCTCAAATTGCTTTGATTGGTCAATAAATAAAACACTGATTGGCCAGTGGCTAGGCAGGAAGTATAGGCAGGACTAACAGAGAGGAGAAAAGAAAGAACAGGAAGGCAGAAGAAGTCACTGCCAGCCGTTGCCGCCATGACAAACAGCATGTGAAGATGCCGGTAAGCCACGAGCCACGTGGCAAGGTATAGATTTATAGAAATGGATTAATTTAAGCTATAAGAACAGTTAGCAAGAAGCCTGCCACTGCCATACAGTTTGTAAGCAATATAAGTCTCTGTGTTTACTTGTTTGTGTCTGAGTGGCTGTGGGGCTGGTGGGTGGCAGAGATTTGTCCCGACTGTGGGCAAGGCAGGAAAACTCTAGTTACAGCTGAGTGTTGATTGGGAATCAAAGGTGACTTTCATTCTTGGCCAAGAGCAGAACTGGGAGATAAATTCCCAAATCTACTTCTCCACCTTTTGGGAAGCTGCAGTTGAGAGTATAAAATAAAATTGAAGGGGAGGGATAGAGATTAGTGAAGAGATGGAAATCCATCTTTTCTCTGGGAATGGGTAGAGATTTTCTCAGAATTCACACACCATATCTGCCCCCCTCTTTGTATGGTGTTTTTCTTTTCTTTCCTCATTATGGCAATGCCAAGTGTCTTGGGGTGGGTGGGGTGCCATCAGAATGTAGGTGCTTACAATGCAGTTATATATGTCTGCTCGACACTCTGACAGCCTTAGACCCAACTGGAGCCTGAGTTCATGACATCTGTATAATGTGACAGTAGGTAAAGCTATCTCAGAATTTCACTTTCTCAGTTTTGATTTTTCTGGAAAGGAACGTGTAGATTTAGACACCTTCCTTAGTTGCAGAGGGAGATTCCATAACCCCTTTCTTCTGTCCTTGACTAGAAAGCCAAAACCACATGGTCAAAGATGCCAAGTTCTGCTGCTTGCTAGAGCTAGAACATGACCCTCTTGTTCAATTACATCTTCACCAAATTTCCATGGTTTCCTTCACTGCCTCAGCTTGGCTGTCCCGAAATTTGCTCTGTAGACCAGGCTGGCCTTTTCAACTTAGTCCCAGACTGATTTCCCCATGTGTTGTAACAAAAGCATGCAGTATACAAAGCAGTAGTGGCTTACCACCTACTTTTAGCAGGCAACCAAATAGCAATGACAGTAGTCTATCTTTTAAAAAAAATCCTTAGGGCTGGAAAGATAGATCAGCAGTTAAAGACACTGGCTGCTCTTCCAGAGGTCCTGAGTTTAATTCCCAGTAACCACATGGTGGCTCACAACCATATGTAATGAGATCTGGTGTGTTCTTCTGGCCTGTAGGCATTCATGCAGGCAAAACCCTGTATACATAATAAATAAATAAAACTTTAAACAAACCCTTAGGTTATTTTTATGTGAGTGCTTTGCTATGCCCTGAGTGGATTTACATGCTCCACTTTGCATGTTATTTGTAATGAGTTTTGTTGAGACCACAATTAGCTATATTTTACCAGCCACTTATTATCAATTATAAATGCTCATCTGATAACTCAGGCTTATTACTAACTAGCTCTACAACTTAAATTAACCCATTTATATTAATCTACATTCTGCCACATGGCATTATTTCTCTTTCATCTTGCACCTCCTATCTCCTCTCTGTGTCTTGTGGTAACTCCACTGAGCTGCTCTTCTTCTTCCCAATGTCCTTAGTCTGGTTTTCCCACCTAACCCTAACCCCCCTTTTAGATTTTATTTCCAGAGCCAAACTGCTATGCAGACTGCAGGAGGTTTGTTGTTACCAATAATCCTATTATCAGCATTCCAAAAAAGATATACTTGATTGTAATGAATCTTTTTCTGTCCCAACAGCCAGCTTCGAAATAATGACATGGAGACTTATTGTTACTTATGAAAGCTTGGCCTTAGCTTAGGCTTGTTTTTAACTAGTTCTTATAAATTACATCAACCCATTCCTATTAATCTATGTTCTGTCATGTACCACCCATTCTGCTTCTTCCATGTCTCTTGGCATCTCCTGTGTATTTCTCCTCTTCTTTACTCTCCCCAGAAATCCTGCCTATACCTGCTGCCTAGCTATTGGCCACTTAGCTTTTTATTACACCAGTCATAGCAATACATTTTCACACAATGTAAAAATATCCCACAACATTTCCCTATTTTTGTCTAAATAAAAAGAAAAAGTTCTATTTCTAAAATTTGGAGGAATTGTTATGTATCTTATCTTGATGAGTCCAAAGTTTTATACCTAAACCATTTTTATCATAACTTGTATTACTACCCTAATAATATCTTTTTAGACCTTAAGACATCTTCTTAGATAAGCAATTTAAGCTTCTATGTTTCTCAACCTTACACACTTTACATCTCTTATCTAAGTTTCTTTTTAAACTTAGATTGGTTGGTTTATTTATTTCTTTTTGGAAGGGGTGTTTAGAGACAGGGTTTCTCTGTGTAGCCCTGGCCATTCTGGAACTCACTCTGTAGACCAGGCTGGCTTCAAATCCAGAGATTTGCCTGCCTCTGCCTCCTGAGTGCTTGGTTTAAAGAAGTGAGAAACCACTACCCACCGTTTTATGAATTTGGTAACAAGAAAAACTATAAAAATATAAATATCTAGTTTAACCCCATCAAAGACCTGAGAAGGATATAATATTGCCTGAATAAACAGGAACTGTAGAGCAAACAACTTCCAAAACTACAGAAATGACAAAGATAGCTTGCGGCCTGGACAGTCACCCAAGGTTCCTCTGCAATGTTGAGGCATCCATCTTCAGCTTACGGGCCTTGAATATCTGACAGAATTTTCTGTGAAGCAGGAATCTTGAAGGACTGTCCTACTTTGTCTTGGCAGTCACTTTCTTTTGTGTCTTGTTTGTCCAGTTTGCACAGCATACTGTCAGCAGTCGAGGCAAGGGAATTTCCTTGTCCAGTATCTACCTTAGCAATATTGAGAGCAAACTCCATATGGAGGTTCTTTGATGCCCATCATCCTTCTTCGAAGTAAATTGGTGCTGCCAGAAGCAGATGTGTCTCACTGTCATGAAATCCTTAAGTTACTAAAACATTTTAAATGCCATATTCTGTAATCTTTGAAGTGCTAGAAGACCATCTATCTATTTAAAATATATCTCTGTTTGACACTGAAAACATACCTAATGTGACTATAAGTTTGATTGTTATTGATGACTAACTACTAACCTGTCTTTTTTATTATCATAAATAGCTTTCATGGACTAAAACTTTACCTTACATTTTTTAAATGAGGTGTATAGGTACAATGCCTTAAACAAGACTAGAAAAATATATACAGTATAACAAAAATAACCTCAAGTTTGTATTAATATACAAAAATCCATATCAATGTAAATATTTGAGACTAGTGCTTGTTGTAAAGGAGATTCAACAATTCACCCTTTTATCCCATTGTTTTTCTATTATATTCCCCCCTTTTCCCTTCAGAAGGAGATCCCTGAATCTAATCTTCTTTGGTCAGCATTTTTCCTGGCCATCACCAACAATAATTTGTAACCAAGCCTCCTAATCAATGACAAACATCCATAACCCTCCAAATGACCAAAAATTACATACCCCACTTTTGAGATTGTGGGCATATGTTCTCTAGACTGCTTCCTGATGTCTGGAGGTGATGGCATCTTTAAGGGACCCTGAGAAAATTGGGAAAATGGTCAAGTCCTGGGAGAACTAGGTGTTTCCAGGCTCTGTGTAATGGGAAAGTGCAGGGCTTTTCTCAAGTCCTGGCTCGAGGAGTGTGTGAGGCTGGACCATCTCAGCTAGCAGCTTTGAAGTAGTTCTGAATGCAGAATTTCAAGGAAACTGCAACAGAGGCAATCTGAGAGGCTGGATCACCTTGGATACTTGTCTTTATTGATATCTGGTCCTTCTGAAAACACACAAACTTTTAAAGGTAACTTAATATACATATTAACACAAGTATAGAATGTGTGGTGTGCACAAGTCACCTATAGATAATTTTTTGTTCTATGTTTGAGGAGGTAAAAAACATCTGTCAACTTTATAAGTCTGTTAGGACTGTAAAACCAAATCTCTGTCCATGCCATATGAAAGAATGGCATGTAATAATAAGTCATAAGGACTCTGTAGCCAACAAGATTTATCATGTTTCATCCAGCCTCAGAGCTGTTCCCATTTAGAGGGATCAGCACATATGTCACCTGTCTATAGTGGCATTTTGTTTACTCATGACCTTGGGCTATGGGGCCTGTAAGCCAGGCGGATCAAGCCCAGGCAAGGCCGCTCACATGGCAGTGGTTCTTGCAAGCACTACCAGAAGCATGTGCATTCTGCGGCGGATAGAGCACCTTGTCTGAAAGGTACCCACGCTAGGTGCCTTTCTAGTTCTGTACTTGTAGTGGCCAGATTGGGTCACAGCCCCTGCCTGGTTAGACTACCAGCAGGGTGTTCCTTTACTTTTAGAACGGTTTGGTGTAGCTGCTGCCAATTCTGGGACAACTTGGGCCACCACCCTCGAGAGTGTGCCTGCTCAGCAGCCTGGCTCCCCCGCCGCCACTGCCGCTGCTGCCATCGCCATTCCATGCACAGCTGCCGCCATTGTTCGGTGAATTGCTTCGTTTGTTGTGATGCCAGCAGCTCTGCCCAGTACTCACAGGCAGGGGTTGCCTGGGTTAGTGTTTGATTCACAGAGCTCATTCAGGAAGCTGAGTCAGCTCACACCAGACCTGCCTTGTACTCTACACCTGCGACACCTGCTGGCCAAACATCGCTACTACACCCAAAAACCATCTTGCGAACTGGAACATCTGGAATATCTAGGACTGTTAGGACCAGCTCTCAAGGATTTCGTCTGAGGTAAAATTACTCTATAATTTTACACCTTAAACTGACTAATAAATAAACAAATGAATGAAGTTTTTCTTTACAAATTTTGGCTATTTCTCAAAAAATGGCAGACAGTATCCACCACTCAGGAATTTAAAAGCTTTTTTTGTTTATATTATGAATGAAATTTTACAGGAGATATATGACCTTTCTGGCACCTATACAATGTTTGCTATACTAGCAATTAGCATAGTGATTCATCTCATATCATTGAAAAATTGGCTTAATAATAACAGCAAAAATGGGACATTAATGGGACAGATGCAGGCTTTGCAGAATGGTAATGAGGACTTAAAAAGACAGATTCTGTCTCTGGAATCTCTTAATTCACCGCAAGAACTTCAGTCTGTTAATAATAACTGGATGGCCATATTTCATTCTATTGATAATAAATACAAATAATTAATGAATAAAACAATAACCCTTCAGAGCAATCTTAATGCCATTCAGATAATTTCTAAGGAGGAAAGATACTTGCTCATTGATAGAATAAAGTCTTTGGAATCATATGTTTTAGATGAAAATTTTTAAAAAATGTATGATTCCATAAAAATCTCTAGAGTCCTTTACAACAGAGGAGGTTCAAACGCTGCAACAGGTGCTAGTTAATCGATTTCAAGCTCTGGAGGATTCTCTGAGTAAGGATAATAAAGAAAATAAGCCAGGCAGTGGTGGCACATGCCTTTAATCCCAGCACTTTAGAGGCAGAGCCTGGCAGATCTCTGTGAGTTCGAGGCCAGCCTGGTCTACAGAGTGAGTTCCAGGAAAGGCACAAAGCTACACAGAGAAACCCTGTCTCAAAAAAACAAAAAAAGAAAAGAGAAAAAAAAGAAAAAGAAAAAAGAAACTAATAGGCAGAAGGGCAAAGCCACACAAGTAATAACACTGCCAGGTGGCTCTTATGAAATGGCTTATCTTGTCACCATCCATGAAAAGCCAGCAGTTGACACACATGCTGAAGAATAATAGAATATATCTGGCAACCTATTTATATGAGGGATTTAAAACACATTAAGGATGCTGTAGTTACATGTAGTATACATTCAATATATGTGAAACATGTTAAATACATGGTCTTTTAGAAATAGAATTATACCAGATGACTGGAATCAATTAATCACAGCTGTGTTAGAATATAGCCAGCAGTTACAATGGAAAAGCTGTTTGAGAGAAGGAGCTAAGGCCCTTGAGCAGCAAGGTAAAATTAGAGGTTTTGAGATCTCCCAAGATCAAATTCTAGGTGAGGGCTGTTTTGATGATATAAATGTACAAGCTACCTTTGATGGTCATATATTATCCCTGTGTTGTACAGCAGCTTTCAATACTTGGGGAAAATTCCAGAACCAAGGAAACCAACTGAGCTATGCATAAAGGTTTTCCATGGGTCAAAAGAACCATTAACTGATTTTTTTTACAAAGACTTACCAAGGCTATAAACAAAATACTATCAAACCAAGAATTAAGACAAGTATTAACTTAATATTTGGCTTTTGATAATGCTAACACAGAATGCAAAAAGAATACTTATATCTTTAAAGGGCAGGTCAACACCTTTAGAAGAATGGATTCAACATACAAATGGTATTGAGTTTCTTAACTATGGTAATGAGGCTTGGATAGGAGAGGTGAATTTCAAAAGTGGAAGGAGGCATCAAAGTACCAAATGTTTTACTGTGGTACACCAGGTCACATAAGAAGAAATTGTACACACAGTCCTCCTAGAAGCAATGCTTCTAGAAATAACCCAAACAGGAGACCCCAACCTTCTGGATTATGCAGAAGATGTGGCAAAGGCTGACATTGGACCAATGAATGCACATCTACAAGAGACATACAAGGCAACCCTTTACCAGTGGGAAATGCCTCAGGGAGCATTTCTCGGGCTCCCAGATTGAACATGGTACAAACATTTCCAATTACTATAGAGGAAATTCCTCTCCAGGACAATTAAATAACCCAGTGCCTAATATAAGAACAATACTGCACTGGATGATAGGACAACTTTGGTAGATGGATCAAAAATTCAAAAAAAATCACCATGTATAAAATGAATATGTTGGCAGACTTCCATAAGTGAACAAAGACCAAACCTTAGAGTGCAAATTAACAACATTTCCTAGAAGGACTGGTGGACACAGCTGCCAATGTGACTATAGTTACACCAAAATCATGGCATTCAAATTGGCATCTTCAAGAGGTAGATGCCCAATGTTTATGGATTGGAACCTTATCTCAGGTAAAACAAAGTTCAAGATGGGCTGAATGCATAGGGCCAGAAGGACAGAGAGGTAGGCTGAAGCCATATGTGGCAAATGTAGCAGTGAATCTTTGGGGCTGAGATCTGTTACAGCAATGGAATGGCCAGATTAAAATTCCTCCAATCTCAGGAGTAGAATATAGACCAATTCATGTTTCTGGGAATAATATGATAAGATACTATGAAAAATAGCCACCAACCATTCAGGCTGTACATAAGCAGAGCACAACTTCTATTGAACTCTCAAAATTACCAACAGCCCTACCTTTAAAATGGCTAGCTAATAAACCTGTCTGGGTTGGACAATGATCTATGACACAAGAGAAACTACAAGTTTTAAACAGCTGGTTCAGGAGCAGTTAAAAGCTCAACACATTAAAGAATCTACCAGCCCTTGGAATTCTCCTGTACTTGTTATTAAAAAGAATCTATTAAATGGAGAATGCTGACAGATCAGAGAGCCATAAATAAAGTAATTCAGCCTATGGGCTCCCTACAGAATGGGATGGCCCTGCCCTCTCTTTTAACCAAAGAATGGCCTATTAGAGTTATTGACTTAAGAGACTGTTTCATTACCATACGTCTATAAGAAAAGGATAGAGAAAAATTTGCCTTCACAGTACCTACTTAGAGTAATTCTCAGCCAGTCAAGAGACATCAATGGAAGGTCCTCCCACAGGGAATGTTAAATAATCCTACCCTGTACCAATATTTTGTACAAAAAATGTTGGAAATAATTTGTGCAAATTTCCACATTCTATAATCTACCATTATATGGATGGTATCTTACTAACTGATCCAAAGTTAAGTACCTTAGAAAGCATGTTTGAAGAATTAAAGACAGTTTTGCCTCATTGGGGATTACAAATTGCTCCAGAAAAAATACAAAGAGGAAATTCTATGAATTACTTAAGATATAAGATAGATTTACAAAAAATTAGTTCCCAAAAGGTACAACTCAGGAGAGATTGACTGTGGACTCCTAATGATTTTCAAAAATTGTTAGGAAGCATTTCCAACTTATAGACCATCATCAGAATAACAAGATGGACTGGGAAATTTGGCCAATACCCTAAAAGGGGACAAGGATTTAAATAGTCCAAGAGAATATCAGCTGAAGCTGAAAAGGAATTGGCTCCAGTAGAAAAGGAAATATGTGAGGCACATGTGGATGGTGTGAATCCAGAACTTAAGTGCATTCTGGTCATACTCCCCTCCAGACACTCTCCCACAGGGATTTTGAGTAGAGGGAAGATATCATATTGGAATGGATATTTCTACCATTTAAACTGAGCCAGAAGTTAAAGACTTATGTAAAAAAGATCTCTGATTTGATTCTAAAATGAAAATTAAGACTTTGTCAATTGACAGGAACAGACCCAGCAGAAATTATAATACCTTTAACTAATGAGGAAATTTCCTCTTTATGGAAAGACAAAAAAAAAAACTGGCAAAGAACCTGCAGTAACTTTTTGGAAGAAATTAACAGTTGTTATCCCAAAAACAAGAGAATAGAATTCATAAAAAGAACCGAATGGATCCTTCCTCATATTGTATGGGAAAAACAATCTCTGAAGTCCCCACATTCTATACTGGTGCAAATAAATCAGGAAAGATAGGATGTAGATCAAGAGACTTAAGTAAAGTGGTGCAATGCCCCTACAATTCTGTAAAAAAGGCAGAACTGTATGCCTTTCTTATGGTCTAATGGACTTCATGGAACCTCTCAATATAGTTACTGACTCTCAATATGCAGAGAGAGTTGTTTTACATATTGAAATGGCTGAATTTATTCCTGGTAATACAGAATTAACTTCACTATTTATACAATTACAGAAAATCATCAGAAATAGGGAACATCCTATATATATAAAACATACATCAGAACTAAATACAGGTTTGCCAGGTCTCTAGCACAAAGTAATGATGAGATTGATCAATTATTAATAGGTAATGTAATAGAAGCTTCAGAATTTCATAAGAAATACCATGTAAATAGCAAAGGTTTGAAAAAAGACTTTTCCATCACTTGGTAACAAGCCAAGGAAATTGTAAAATAATGTCCTACTTGTTCCTTCTATAACCAAACTCCATTACCTGCAGGAAGCAATCCTAAAGGTATACAAAGAATGAAATGTGATAGATGGATGTGTTTCATTTTGCAGAATTTGGAAAATTAAAATATGTATACCATACCATTGACACCTACTCGGGATTTCAATGGGCAGAACTACAAGTTCTGTAGAGGCTGACAATGTGATTATACATCTATTAGAAGTTATGGCCATCATAGGAATACCTGCACAAATTAAGACTAACAATGCTCCAGCATATGTCTCAAATAAAATGAGACTTTTTTTCTTATTACAATATAAAACATATTATATGCATGCCACACAGTACCACAAGCTGCGCAATCATAGGAAGATCCAATCAAACTTTAAGGATATGCTAAATAAACAAAAAGAGGTAAAAATGACCCCTAGAAATAGATTACATAATGTTTTATTAACCTCATATTTTCTCAATGTTGATGAGAAAGGGAAAACAGCAGTGGAGAGACATTGGACAATAGAAAAAAAAAAACCTCTTGAGCTAAACCAACCAGTTTGCATCAAAGATATGCTGACCTCAGAATGGAAAGCAAGATATGTCCTATATTGGGGAAGGGGTTTTGCTTTTGTTTCTATAAAACAAGAAGAGCTATGGATACCAACAAAATTAGCAAAAATTTGATTTGAACAGGTGAAACCACTTGATAAGAAGTAATAGCTCATCCACCAATGTGACAAAAAAAACTTCAACAAACAAGGGTCGGGGTAGGGTTCTGTTTTTTTTTTGTTTTTTTTTTTTGTCTTTAAAGGATAATAGAAATACCCATCTTCAAGAAATCATAAGGCCTTGGACACCCAGATGTCTACCGTGTAAAGGAAGCTCATATTGGTAACAATATATTCTACAGGGTAATATCTCACTGTATAACATCAATATCTCTTTAGCTCTAGAATAGTTGTGGTCCCAATTCAATTGTAAATCAAGTTGGCTTTGGAGTTGGAATGTGGCTCTCTCCTTCTCTAACCCAAGCATATTGCTGAAAGACAAATTAGGAGATTCTGTCTCATATCAGAAGAGCCAACTGGTGTGAGAAAGAAGAAAACCAATAATCTAGGGACCGTTGTTCTCAAGATTCTATTTCTTTCCATGCTTATTCTTGATCTCTGGAAATCCTTCCTCAAATCATCCTAAACCCAAACTTTCCATTTTGATATTAATAATGTTCAAGTTATCCACAGTGAACTATAAGTCTTTTCAATAGCAATCTCTGAAGTCTCCAGAAGGAGGCTGGGGCCTCACAGCAACGACTCTACTCAGTCCAGAAAGATGCCATTGTATCTAAGAACATTACTCAATAATCAGCCTTGGACTGGTAATTTGTTTGGACAGTTCCGAGATGTGATGATCCATCATACTACACTTCTATCCAGAATATCAGACAGTTTTACCCATTACTCTGAGACTGGCTGCAGACTCTACAGCTATCCATATTGAGACCAAACAATCTAATCTTTCTTACAGGACCCAATAGAGACACCCATTGTGGTAGGGGCCACTCCTGGGCCGGTGGTCCTAGATGCTATATGAAAGCAGGCTGGGTAATCCATAAGGAACAAACCAGTAAGCAGAAATCTTCTATGGCCTATGCATCAGCTCCTGCCTCCAGGTTCCCACCATTAGGTTTGAATTCCTGCCTTGGCTTCCCTCAATGAACAGTGATATGTCAGCCAAAAAATCCTTTTCTCCCCAAGTTGCTTTTGGTCATAGTGTGTTGTGGAATATTACTTTAACTAGTCAAAAATATGTTACATTTGTTTATGCTGTAGAATATCACTTTAACAATGTAAAAATGTGTTACATTTGTTTATGTTGTATTTCTTTAATGGTGTAAAGACATGCTACATTTGTTTATGCTGCATTTTTTAATTATGTAATCATGTGTTGCAGTTTTACCTTGCCTGCCTAAGGCACCTGTTAAGTCTAATAAAAAACTGAGTGATCGATAGCTAGGCAGTTGAGGGAGAGGCAGGGCTGGCAGGCAGAGAGAATAAATAGGAGTAATCTAGGCTGGAGGAAGGAGAGGAGAGATAATGAGAGGGAGAAAGAGAGGGAGACACCTGGGGCCAGACAGCTGGACAGCCAGACAGTCAGACACAAAGGAAGCAGTGAAAGGAGGACATACAGAATAAAGGAAAGGTAAAAAGCCCTGAGGAAAAACATAGATGAAGAGAAACAGGCTAAACTAAGTTATAAGAGCTAGCAAGAAACAAGCCTAAGCTAAGGCTGAGCATTCATAACTAATAGTAAGTCTCCATGTCTTGATTTTGGAGCTTGTTGGTGGCCAAAAAGAAAAAAAAAAAAAAAGCCTACTACAATAGTGGTTTGTCAAGGCTATCGTAATCCTAATTGAGACAGCGTGAAAGAGTCATAGTTGTTATGGGTGCAACCAACTGTTTTCTGATTGTATTTAAGACACACTTCTCAAGAGAGAATTGATATTTGCCAGTATAAGTGGACTGGAACCTTTGCTGGAGCAGTCATAAGCGCCAGGACAGAGGCTGTCATTTTATTGATGTTGTTAAATGGATGTTGTCTGCTTTTAAATTGCCTTCTAGCCGGGCGGTGGTGGTTCACGCCTTTAATCCCAGCACTCGGGAGGCAGAGCCAGGCGGATCGCTGTGAGTTCGAGGCCAGCCTGGGCTACCAAGTGAGCTCCAGGAAAGGCACAAAACTACACAGAGAAACCCTGTCTCGAAAAACCAAAAAAAATGCCTTCTAAACATTACTGTTCATATGTATAGACTTCTGAGGCTGTGACCCACGGTAGTGAAAAGAAACCTATTTTCCATAGTAGTCAGTAGTTACAGTGAAGACCCACAACCAGTCAAACTACTGACAATAAATGTCTTCTGCTGTAGTCTGTACTCTTGGCATCTATATCACCCTGCACATGGCTCAAGCAACATTAAGGGAGAGTGAGCTGAAAAAAATTAGTGCAGAAAGGGGTATCATGTTGTATAGCTATTTCCTCCAGACTGAAATATTCCCTTGTAAAGATAAAGGGAGACTCATGGAACTCCCAAGAAAACAAAATTCATTGGACCTCCTGAAGTTTCTACAAGCAGTTAACAAGTTACTGCAGGTGTGAAGACTCTTAGATGCAGGGTATACAAAAGACTCTGGTCATCATCCATCTAGAGCTGGCTTTTGGTTACCATGTTCTCTACCAGGTGTTCCCATAAGTATTCTCAGTGAACACACCAAGATAGACTATGGGTGTGATTTCTGGGGGAAAAGATGTTGGTTTCATGTTTCTCATTCTCATATAACATGAGAATCATTGGCTCAGTAGAGCTCTATCACTGAGGAACTGGTATTTCACATGGCATTCCCTCCTTCCCTGGACTCCTACTCTTCTCACAATGACAATTTCCCTTGTCCTGTTGGTAGTCTTTGTATATGTCATCTGGCTCCAGCATCCAGATCCCATACATATTATGGAAGACAAGAGCTATTTCATCGCTATTGTGTATACATTACAAAGTACAGGGTTAAGGAACCTCCCTTATGTCTAGTCTGTGACTCCCTAGATCTGGCTTTGCTGCATGGGGAGAGCTGGTGTAAGTAGAGAAAGAGAGAGTTGAGGAGGCAAGTCCAGCATCTTCCTGACACACAGAGCTGTCTTTGGGGTCCATAATTAAGAATTCAACTGATACAGGGTTCAATGTAATACAAACTTGCTGTGGATAGTGGCCTAGTTAAGATGGACAGGGACACAGGCTTGAATGACTGAGTTATGAGAGACAGGAGGGCACTGGTGCTGTGGAGGCAACTGTGGTTCTCAGCAATACAGCAAAGAGCAAGGAGACCTGTGTGTACTGTACACAGAGGCACCTGTTCCTGGGAGGCAAGTTACTAAGGCTTAGCCAGATCAAGCTGAACTGAAAAAGTATAACAACATATTTATTTGAGCAGAGCAACTCCCGAGTGAATCCTCCAGTCTCAGAGACAGAGGCCAGAGAAGCCATTCACCTCAACTAAAGCAGGGAGATGACACAGCTTGTAGGGGAAGGGTGATGACATGTTCACCACAAGCTGGGTGTGTGCCCAAGTGTGGTCAAAAGCTGAATGCTTTAGATGGGGACTTGGGCTTCAGGGTAGGAATTGCCATAGCCACGAAGGATGCAGAAATGGGCGTTATGGTGCCTTTTGTTTGTTCAGAGATTTTCTGAGTGGATGGGGTTTGGAAAGACAGGACTGGAGCTTCTCAGACTGTGCAGGAGCTGCACGAGTGAGCTGGATGGTTCCAACCAAACATCCAGACCTTTCTGGGTATATGGGCACAGGTTCAAATCTGCCTGTTTCCTGTTGGCATGGGCTGATGTAGTGAGGGGGAGTCAGGAGTCATCGGACTTGTGCTCAGCAGGAGGTATCGGTGAAGAAGCAGGGGTTATCTGTCACTCTGGAGACCTCTTGAATCTGTTCCTAGAGGAATTGGAGAAGGCAAATTGCTAGCAGAAAAAAACAGATTATTACCCTCAGCCCTATGAATGGGGCTAGCCATGGGAAGAGTGAAAATTGCAAGAAAGAAAGGAACAGAGATGTTCCCTGGTTGTATTGATGAAGTTCTTCAAACAATTGTGGAGTGACTGCTATCAGTTTCCACCAGGCCAGACTCACTGATACAGTAGCAGTACTCTTTCCCCAGAAACATGCAGGTGTGTGTAAAACAGCTGGAACAGATTTATACCTTGGTGTCATAGAATGCCTCAATATGTCACCCATTGTCAAACAGACAGCAATCCAAAAAACCTGAAATACGTGCCTTTATTATTTATTCACTGAAATATCAGGGTTTCCTTGTTACAGTGCAGTGAAATGGAGTGTGACAGATGTGGAAAGAAATAAGATCAAAGTTTGGGTTCCTGAGCAAAAGGGAGAGGGTACGTGAAACGAAATACAAAAAAATCAACAACCCTTCCAACAAT
Source organism: Peromyscus maniculatus bairdii (assembly GCF_049852395.1). Lineage (NCBI taxonomy): Eukaryota > Metazoa > Chordata > Mammalia > Rodentia > Cricetidae > Peromyscus > Peromyscus maniculatus. The sequence goes on from NC_134854.1 coordinate 107,727,670, forward strand.
GCCGTCCAGTAAGAATAAGCCTGTCCTTTGGAACCCCATAGACTCATAGAGGCTCACAGCACCTTGCTGTATGACACTGGTCTCAAGGACAACATCACTGTAGCCCTGGTCCCGTGCAAACTGGAGGACAGTTCTGACCAGGGCTTTTGCTATCCCCTGTCCTCGATGCTGTGAGGACACAGACAGGCGGAAGAGCTGTAGCTGCTTCCTCCCTAGTGGGGGATCCTTGACTGGCCGAGCAGCCACTGAACCCACTACCTGTCCCCCAGACTCAGCCACCCAGAAACCCGCCCCAGACACACTCAGGTAGGACTTGGTGATGTCAGCCATGTCTGTTTGCAAACACATGGACACATGATGTTTCCAGGGTTGGCCGGCAAGGAACCACAAAAATAGAAGCAGAATGATGATGCATACAACAGCCAGGAGCAAGGAGCCAGACACCAGGACTATGGTAAGAGGCACCCCAGTTAAGAGTAGAAGGGTTCGGGGCAGTTTCAGTAGGTGGCGGAAGGTGGCAGGGATGTGTTCCTCCATGCCCATGGAGAACAAGTCTACGACCTCTTTGTAGTCTCTCTCCTGGAACTGGCGGATGTGGTAAGAAGCCATGGGGAAAGCTTTGTCTCAGATCTCAGCATCCAAGAGAGATATTCCAATGTGCTCGAGTTGCTTCCTTATAGCCCTAGAAGAGCCAGAGGAAGCCAAATGAATTTCCTAAACCTCCACTTACCACCTAGCACCCAACAAAATTAACAAAAATTTGATTTGAACAGGAGAAACTCCTTGATAAGAAGTAATAGGCCATCCACTGATGTAACTCTACAAGTTGTAAAAACAAAACTCAACAAACAAGGGTCGGGGTAGGGTTCTGCTTTTTTATCTTTAAAGGATAGTAGAAATACCCATCTTCAAGAAATCATAAGGCCTTGGACACCTAGATGTCTACCGTGTAAAGGAAGCTCATATTGGTAACAATATACTCTACAATATCTCACTGCATAACATAAATATCTCTTTAGCTCTAGAATAGTTGTGGTCCCAATTCAATTGTAAATCAAGTTGGCTTTGGAGTTGGAATATGGCTCTCTCCTTTTCTCACCCAAGCATAGTGCTGAAAGACAAATTAGGAGATTCTGTCTCATATCAGAAGAGCCAACTGGTGTGAAAAAGAAGAAAACCAATAATCTAGGGACCGTTGTTCTCAAGATTCTATTTCTTTCCATGCTTATTCTTGATCTCTGGAAATCCTTCCTCAAATCATCCTAAACCCAAACTTTCCATTTTGATATTAATAATGTTCAAGTTATCCACAGTGAACTATAAGTCTTTTCAATAGCAATCTCTGAAGTCTCCAGAAGGAGGCTGGGGCCTCACAGCAACGACTCTACTCAGTCCAGAAAGATGCCATTGTATCTAAGAACATTACTCAATAGTCAGCCTTGGACTGGTAATTTGTTTGGACAGTTCCGAGATGTGATGATCCATCATACTACACTTCTATCCAGAATATCAGACAGTTTTACCCATTACTCTGAGACTGACTGCAGACTCTACAGCTATCCCTATTGAGACCAAACAATCTAATCTTTCTTACAGGACCCAATAGAGACACCCATTGTGGTAGGGGCCACCCCTGGGCTGGTGGTCCCAGATGCTATATGAAAGCAGGCTGGGTAATCCATAAGGAACAAACCAGTAAGCAGAAATCCTCTATGGCCTCTGCATCAGCTCCTGCCTACGGGTTCCCACCATTAGGTTTGAATTCCTGCCTTGGCTTCCCTCAATGAACAGTGATATGTCAGCCAAAAAAATTATTTTCTCCCCAAGTTGCTTTTGGTGAAAGTATGTTGTGGTATATTACTTTAACTAGTCAAAAATATGTTACATTTGTTTATGTTGTGGAATATTACTTTAACAATGTAAAAATGTGTTACATTTGTTTATGTTGTATTTCTTTAATGGTGTAAAGACATGCTACATTTTTTTATGCTGCATTTTTTTAATTATGTAATCATGTGTTGCTGTTTTACCTTGCCTGCCTAAGGCACCTGTTTAGTCTAATAAAAAACTGAGTGATCCATAGCTAGGCAGTTGAGAAATAGGCAGGGCTGGCAGGCAGAGAGAATAAATAGAAGGAGGAATCTAGGCTGGATGAAGGAGAGGAGAGATAATGAGAGGGAGAAAGAGAGGGAGACACCTGGGGCCAGACAGCTGGACAGCCAGACAGTCAGACACAAAGGAAGCAGTGAAAGGAGGACATACAGAATAAAGGAAAAGTAAAAAGCCCCGAAGGAAAAAAATAGATGAAGAGAAACAGGCTAAACTAAGTTATAAGAGCTAGCAAGAAACAAGCCTAAGCTAAGGCTGAGCATTCATAACTAATAGTAAGTCTCCATGTCTTGATTTTGGAGCTTGTTGGTGACCAAAAGAAAGCCTGCTACAATAGTGGTTTGTCAAGGCTATCGTAATCCTAATTGAGACAGCGTGAAAGAGCCATAGTTGTTATGGGTGCAACCAACTGTTTTCTGATTGTATTTCAGACATACTTCTCAAGAGAATTTATATTTGCCAGTATAAGTGGACTAGACCTTTGGCTGGAACAGTCATAGGCTCCAGGACAGAGGCTAATGTCATTTTATTGATGTTGTTAAATGGATGTTGTCTGCTTACAAATCACCATCTAAACATTACTGTTCATATGTATAGACTTCTGAGGCTGTCACCCATGGTTGTGAAAAGAAACCTATTTTTTGTAGTAGTCAGTAGCTACAGTGCAGACCCACAACCAGTCAAACTACTGACAATAACTATCTTCTGCTGTAGTCTGTACTCTTGGCATCTATATCACCCTGCACATGGCTCAAGCAACGTTATGGGAGAGTGAGCTGAAAAAAATTAGTGCAGAAAGGGGTATCATGTTATGTAGCTACTTTCTCCAGATTGAAATATTCCCTTGTAAAGATAAAGGGAGACTCGTGGAACTCCCAAGAAAACAAGATTCACTGGACCTCCTGAAGTTTTTACAAGCAGTTAACAAGTTACTGCTGGTGTGAAGACTCTTAGATGCATGGTATACAAGACTCTGGTCATCATCCATCTAAAGCTGGTTTTTGGTTACCATGTTCTCTGAGTCTTCTTTCCACGTGCCCCCCAGTAACCACTCAGAAGTGCTCCCATAAGTAACCTCAGTGAACACACCAAGATAGACTATGGGTGTGATTTCTGGGGGAAAAGATGTTGGTTTCATGTTTCTCATTCTCATATAACATGAGAATCTTTGGCTCAGTAGAGCTCTATCACTGAGGAACTGGTATTTCACATGGCATTTCCTCCTTCCCTGGATTCCTACTCATCTCACAATGACAATTTCCCTTGTCCTGTTGGTAGTCTTTGTATATGTCATCTGGCTCCAGCATCCAGATCCCATACATATTATGGAAGACAAGAGCTATTTCATCGCTATTGTGTATACATTACAAAGTACAGGGTTAAGGAACCTCCCTTATGTCTAGTCTGTGACTCCCTAGATCTGGCTTTGCTGCATGGGGAGAGCTAGTGTAAGTAGAGAAAGAGAGAGTTGAGGAGGCAAGTCCAGCATCTTCCTGACACACAGAGAGAGCTGTCTTTGGGGTCCATAACTAAGAATTCAACTGATACAGGGTTCAATGTAATACAAACTTGCTGTGGATAGTGGCCTAGTTAAGATGGACAGGGACACAGGCTTGAATGACTGAGTTATGAGAGACAGGAGGGCACTGGTGCTGTGGAGGCAACTGTGGTTCTCAGCAATACAGCAAAGAGCAAGGAGACCTGTGTGTACTGTACACAGAGAGGCACCTGTTCCTGGGAAGCAATGTAGTGGCTAGCCATTCCAGCTTGGATCTGGAAGTTCCAACCCCCATTGAGACTCTGGCAACTGTCACGCCTATGAGGCGGGGCCAGGGGAGGTGCCTGGGGACCCGAGAGCTGGATGGGCGAGTGCTCTCTCGGTGCGCTCTCTCGGTGCCGAGACGCTGAACGGTGGAGGTTGACTGTGCAGAGCTCTGGAGAACACCGCTGGACTGTGTTACACATTCCCCAGACCCTGCGACCTACCCATTACTTAATTTGTGAGTTACACCATTAAATAAATATCCTTTTAACTACGTGGGGTGGGCAAAATAATTTCTCCAATATCTGGCGCCCAATGTGGGGCAAACTCCAAAGGCCTGGGTGGCTCCCGCCGTCTCCTCCCTAGCTGGCGGGTACCTAAACCCGCCTGCAAAGTTCCATATAACCAGGGAACACCTACACGGTTCCATTCCCGAAAAAGGGAGCAGCTAGTCTGATCTCAATTCCCTAGCTTAGCCCCAGACCAGCGAAAGAGGCAGGAGAGTGCTAGCTCCGATTTCCGCCATCTCCGCCATTTCCGCCATCTCCCCCTTTTGATATTGGAGAAATTATTTTGGCCACCCCACGTAGTTAAAAGGATATTTATTTAATGGCATAACTCACAAATTAAGTAATGGGTAGGTCGCAGGGTCTGGGGAATGTGTAACGCAGTCCAGCGGTGTTCTCCGGAGCTCTGCACAATCCACCTCCAGATCCAAGCTGGAATGGCTAACCACTACAAAGCAAGTTACTAAGGCTTAGCCAGATCAAGCTGAACTGAAAAAGTATAACAACATATTTATTAGAGCAGAGCAACTCCCGAGTGAAACCTCCAGTCCCAGAGACAGAGGCCAGAGAAGCCATTCACCTCAACTTAAAGCAGAGAGATGACACAGCTTGTAGGGGAAGGGTGATGACATGTCCACCACAAGCTGGGTGTGTGCCCAAGTGTGGTCAAAAGCTGAATGCTTTAGATGGGGATTTCAGGGTAGGAATTGCCATAGCCAGGAAGGATGCAGAAATGGGCTTTATGGTGCCCTTTGTTTGTTCAGATTTTCTGAGTGGATGGGGTTTGGAAAGACAGGAGTGGTGCTTCTCAGACTGTGCAGGAGCTGCACGAGTGAGCTGGATGGTTCCAACCAAACATCCAGACCTTTCTGGGTATATGGGCACAGGTTCAAATCTGCCTGTTTCCTGTTGGCATGGGCTGATGTAGTGAGGGGGAGTCAGGAGTCATCGGACTTGTGCTCAGCAGGAGGTATCGGTGAAGAAGCAGGGGTTATCTGTCACTCTGGAGACCTCTTGAATCTGTTCCTAGAGGAATTGGAGAAGGCAAATTGCTAGCAGAAAAAATAGATTATTACCCTCAGCCCTATGAATGGGGCTAGCCATAGGAAGAGTGAATATTGCAAGAAAGAAAGGAACAGAGATGTTCCCTGGTTGTATTGATGAAGTTCTTCAAACAATTGTGGAGTGACTGCTATCAGTTTCCACCAGGCCAGACTCACTGATACAGTAGCAGTACTCTTTCCCCAGAAACATGCAGGTGTGTGTAAAACAGCTGGAACAGATTTATACCTTGGTGTCATAGAATGCCTCAATATGTCACCCATTGTCAGACAGACAGCAATCCAAAGAACCTGAAATAAGTCCTTTTATTATTTATCCACTGAAATATCAGGGTTTACTTGTCACAGTACAGTGAAATGGAGTGTGACAGTTATGGAAAGAAATAAGATCAAAGTCTGGGTTCCTGAGCAGATGGGAGAGGGTACGTGAAACAAAGTACCAAAAAATCAATGACTCTTCCGACAATGCTGTCAAGTAAGTATAGGCCTGTCCTTTGGAAACCCATAGACTCATAGAGGCTCACAGCACCTTGCTGTACGACACAGGTCTCAAGGACAAGGTCACTATAGCCCTGGTCCCGCGCAAACTGGAGGACAGTTCTAACCAGGGCTTTTGCTATTCCCTGTCCTCGATGCTGTGAGGACACAGACAGGCGAAAGAGCTCCAGCTGCTTCCTACCTAATGGGGGATCCTTGGCTGGCCGAGCAGCCACTATACCCACTACCTGTCCCCCAGACTCAGCCACCCAGAAACCCGCCCCAGACACACTCAGGTAGGACTTGGTGATGTCAGCCATGTCTGTGTGCAAACATGTGGACACATGAGTCTTCCAGGCCTTGCTGGCAAGGAACCGCAAGAATAGAAGCAGAAGGACAATGCATATAGGAGCCAGGAGCCAGGAGCCAGATACCAGGACTATGGCAAGAGGCACCCCAATTAAGAGCAGGAAGGTTCGGGGCAGTTTCAGCAGGCGGTGGAAGGTGGCAGGGATGTGTTCCTCCATGCACCTGGAGAACAAGTCTATGACTTCTTTGTAGTCTCTCTCCTGGAACTGCCGGATGTGAAAAGGAGCCATGGATAAAGCTCTCTCTCAAATGTCAGCATCAAAGAGATATTTCAATCTGCTTGAGTTGCCTCCTTAAATCCCTAGAAGAGCCAGAGGAAACCAAATGAATTTCCTAAACCTTCGCTTACCACCTCGCACCCAGCCTTCAGACTCACAGGTGCACATTTCTACTGCCACCCAGGAGGGAGCCGAACAACAACCCTAGGAAACAGTGTTGGCCTCCAGAACATTATACCCCTGGCTCCCCTCTGCCAGTCCTGTGAGCTGAGACATGTCCACCTCTCTGAGCCTGTGTGTGTGCATCTATACAGATCAGCTTGAAGTAACACCTGGTTTCCGGGGTAATTTTGAGGATTTAGTACAGCAAGATTGATAGAGCACAGGCATGTCCCATTTCCACCTCTCTCCTTACCCAGGTACAGGCTTTCCAATCCCCCAGCTGTGTTTCCTCGTCAGGATTTGTAAATGTCAGAATCCCGTGTTCCCAATATCAAGTTTCCGCAAATAGTCCCCTAGTTAGAAAGATTTAATCTACTAAGAAGCAAAGGTGAAGCCCCAGAGCATGCTACCCTTGAACACCCAGGAAGGCTGTGAGACTCTAGACCCAGAGAGACACCAACCTTGTCTATCTGCCCCTCTTACATGCTACCACAGCTGAGCTTCTAGGCTGGCATCCGGAACCTGCCAGGGCCTGTCTCATATCTAAAAACAGAGCTGGACTGGTGCCCAGCTGGCTGGCTCCTGGATAATCATAAACCAGAGGCTAAGAGCTGGAATAGGACAGAGGAGAGAGCCCTGTCCATTCACTTTGGGATCCCCAGAGGATTAGCATAAAGAAGAAGCAAGCCCTGGGATGCTCCTTACCCTTGTGGAAGGCTGCCATTGTTGTGGCCACGTCGTGAGACCCCCAAGCAAGACCACCACAGAGCCGATATTCGATGCAAAACACAAAGGGGTTTATTGATAACAAGCAAGCCCAGGTTTGGTCCATGTCCAACACTCAACACAGCAGTGGAGGAGGACGGCCCTCAGCTCTCAGGGTGAGGGGTTTTTAAAGGGAAAAACCACAAGCAGAGTGGTACAAGCTTTTGCATCATGATTGGGTGAGGGTATGGAACCTTTGAATTTACTGGTTGCGGGTTACAGTTAAAGTTTTTGGGTAGGCCTGGACAATTCCCAGGCTTTGTCCTTGAGCTGCCATGGAGGCTGGCTGGCCTCACACGTTCACATTGACCCATGCACGTATCTCTAAGTTGGTGAGGGGTCCCAGACAGTAAACAACTGACTGAACCTTGAGCAGTCAGAGTACGTGCAGAAAGGGAGCTACTGCAAGGACTATGTCTTTTGTTCATGGCCCTCCCAGAAACTGCTTGCTCAGGTCTCAGGAAACTGAAATTGAGGCCTGATCCTGAGAGAAGACTGACAGCCTGTCATGTCATCTGCTTGGTCCTCTCACCATCTCTCTTCCCTTTATCTTCTTGTTACACCATCTCTCACCCGGGATACTTGGTCCTCTCTCAAGCCCGAGACACACCTGGGACAGTGTAACTCACCCAGGGCTTACTTGGGTAGAGGTCTCATTGTTGGCACCCGGATGTTTGATAATCATAAACCCTAGGTGAAGACGCTGGGTTGTGGTAAGGCAGGGAGCCAAAGTCCAGCCAATTTTGTGATCCCCACAGAATCAACCTGGAAGGGGAAAGGGAATCTAGGGTGGCTCAGGGCTCCTCACCCCCATGGGAGGCTGCCACTCATCTCCCTGTCCCTTTCAGCCCACGGCCTTTGTCCTGCCACACGTGGCCCTCTCCGATGCTCACCTTGGTCTCTGTATCATCTGCTAGGAGGAAACTGGAGACTGAACCACTCATTTTGACCTCTCTAGTCACAAGCAAGAATCCAGGTCTATTGGCTCAGGAACGAGAGCACCATTACTGAGTGTCTCCCGCTGAGCCTAGCCTGCTCCTTGGCAATGTATCCAGGTGCCCATGTTTTTTTGGTTTTTCGAGACAGGGTTTCTCTGTGCAGTTTTGGTACCTGTCCTGGGTCTTGCTCTGTAGACCAGGCTGGCCTTGAACTCACAGAGAACCAACTGGCTCTGCCTCCCGAGTGCTGGGATTAAAGGCGTGGGGCACCACCACCCGGTAATAATATATTTTTTAAAGTACGTATTCAAGGATGATAAGGATCCAGAGTTTGTTGAGGAACCTACCCTCTACTTATCCTGTTCAGCTGATTATGGGATGGACAGTTAATAGGAGTCCAATTTTATCTTGACTTCCACAGTTAACTCCCTGATAGATTGTGATGCTCTGACAGGGCCTGGAGCTAGAGGTAAAAGAGACCTCTGTCTCTCCTTCTTGCCTGCACTGAACATCCCACCCATGAGCCCTAACAACCCTTCCTCAGGCCCCTTCCTCTCTCTACCATGTGACCACCCTGTTCCAAGTTCGAACTTACAGCAGTGTCCACAGCAGGAAGCTGGGGGAGGTCTAAACTAGGGGGCCCCTCCCTCTCTTTCATGGTGTTAGGAGGACAAGCAGAGGCCTATTCTCCAAATACAAGTCAGGTTCAGTGGGGACGCACTGGGCATTGGAATGGTGTGTGTGTTACGGCACACAGTGCCCCCTTTCCAATGTCTGGTGGAAATAAAGGAGGAGGGTACAGAACATTCTTACATAACCTTTCCTGGCAACGAAGATGGAATTTGAGAGGGATCAAGGATCAGCATCCAGAACAGCGCCACTCCCACAGTGAACTGGGCAGTACAAAATTATGGTGATCTTTGGGCAAGATGTGTTGGGTCTCTGGTGAGTATTACTATTGGCTTTGGGGTACACATCTCTCCTGTGCAACCAACCAGCTTCTTTGGGGACTCATGCATCTGGTGAGGAATTGACTGCAGTGAGTCTTGGGTTGATTGAGACAACTCGCACAATGTTCCTGGAATTTATTGACACACCTGTGTCTTTGTGCACAGGTCGGTGGAGGAGAGAACATTCACAGTGATGTGGGATGAGGATGGGCTTTAGTGCCTGTCCTGCCTCAGTCCTTTCAGGCTGGCCCTTGGTCTCAGTTCCTAGAGTGGAAGCCTCCAGATAAACTCCATCCAGGATTGGGACAGAATCCATCTGGAAGAAGCTGGCTGGACAGGCTTCCCTGCCTTCTGGAAGCTGATAAATTCTTTCTGGCCTGATTTCTAATGATCTAGAATTCAAGTCAGGTGTGCATTGAGAACAAAGGCCCTAAACAACCACCCTTGGGGAGTTTGGAGTATCCAAGCATAGCAAAGAGAGTGTAAGGTCCTGCTTTCTTACTGCTGGGAGCAGAGTCCCCTCACCCCCGCTGAGTGGGGAAGTTCATAGTTCATAGTTTCAAGTCTATCAAGGACCCACCTAGCTCTAGCCAGATTCCACATCTCTAGTGAAGTTGTTATGCCAAATTTTGAGGTTCATTTTCTCTATCGAATCTTTAAGATCTGTGATACTGAAAAGGCTGAATCCATTTGATCTTTTACTGGTTTTGACCCCCAAATGGCTCTTTTTTGCCTCTTGGAATTGTGGAACAACTGCATGTCGATTGAGCAGCTAAGGAGACTTGTATTCTGATAAATCCTATTTGATTCCCTGATTTACAGTTTGAAGGTAAGACCTAAATTGTCCATGCGTCAGGCTCCACACAGCCAAGAGAAATGCTGAGGATGGAGCTTCAAGTCGGAGGAGAGACAGAAGTTACAAGGAGACACATCAGGGTTCAGACCCTAGCTCACCTCTAGTGAACGTCTTCAGCTCTCAGTCCCCTTTCCCATATGTGCAGTTGGGGGATTAGCACCTTCCCCTGGCTCTGGGTACTGTTTCCCAGTCCCGAAGAACACTGAACACACAGGTTTGAAGTCTTATTATGACTTTAGACCTTTCTAAATGCTTTTCTTACCTTCATAAAATCTATTTAACACAAAATTAACCCTTTACTCTGTGAGACTCTGCAGCGTTTGGCCTACTGGCCACGTTTTGGTGGCAGGCATTTCTCAAAATGCTAAATGTTCCCAGGTCAAACAGCTGCGTCGTTTTGGTTCCTGTCTTTGTAAACCTGGGATAACCTGGGCTAACATGGGCCGCTCCCAAGCTCTCAGCATGTTCTGGTCTGGACCTCCAGGTTTTGCCTCAGCTCTCCTCACACAATTCCTACTTAGCAGGTGGACTTCCGGCAGTCTGAGGTACCACAGAACCTTCCTGCTGCTCTTAACCCACCGTGTGACCCTACAACACAGTCTCTGCATGCATGCACGCACGCACGGGCGCCAGACCTGCGTAAAATAGGTCCCTTCTGTCCACTCTTCGGGAAGAGCTGAGCTGGCCACACTGGACTGTAATTTGGTCCCAGACCTCTTCGAGGATGCGCCACCGATACAACAACCTGGAAAATGATCTCATGCTCCCAGAAAAACTCAAATCATGTTACTTGCCTTGAGCACTGAAGATGCTTTGTATCCACTTCTAAGTTGAACAGTCCTCAGGCAATATGGCAGCTGGTGTGGGGCCACGGCTTTCAGGAACAGGGCTAAATCTCAGTGACTGTCACGATGCACGATGCACGCTGGACAAAGGAACGTAATTGTGTTCAAAAGCTGACAATCCCCCTGCTCTTGAAGAGTCCATGCACCCGAGAGGCAGTCTGCACACTTGCCCCACCCTAGGAACTATGGAGCTCTGGCCTCTGAAGTTCCCAGAGAACTTCACTTAGGGTGAAGGGAAGGCCACTTTGTCCCAGCCAACCTGTGAAGCTGTGATGTCCACCCTCAGACTCTAAAGCTTAGCGGCTGGGACGCTGCAAAGTCTCTTGTAAGTCCTGCTGCGTCTCCAGAACTTCATTTCCGCCCAAAGAAGCCTGGAATGTGGGGGATTTGGATGTAGTAAGAAGTACTCAACTCATGGGGGCGCGCTTCCCAAAGAAGACGAACTGCCCTCCCCCCCCCCCCCCCCCCCCCCCCCCCCCCCCGGCTCCTGCTCTGGATGCCAGATTTGTAAAGAACTGTTTCCTTTCACATTTTTCTCAGAAAATACCTCTCATGCTATCTTTATTTCCAGGCTAGGAATAGGCTTTAAGATTAAAATAGGTAAGTTACAAGGAAAAATCAAGCTACCGATAGGGGTCCAGCAGGCCAGTAGTGACTTCCACCTTCACAATTTCCTATAAGCGAAGCGATGGGTCGGTGTGCTAGTACGTGACATCACCACTGGAAAAAGTAGAAAGCGTTAGGAAGTAGCTTAGAATCACAGATGAGCCTGCCAGTGGACCTGCAGAAAGAAGTTTGCTAGGGAAGTGTGATGAAGGAGTTGAACCTATAGGCAAAGACCACTTGCAAGGGAATGGGACGTTATGGTTTTGGAGACTATTGCAAAGATAATATAAACAGCAAAGAGGCGCCCCTCACATGAGCTGACATTATCCTTCCAAAGGCCGCTGTAAAAGAGCACCCTGTCAAATGGAGATAGAAGCTGAGGACGGGGTGAGTATTATAAACAATCTATTGTCCACATCAGAACCTATAACAATCATTTCAGCTCTATTCTGCAGGTTGTGTAAGAATACATGCAGGGGCTAGGAGATGGCTCAGTGGATAAAATGTTTGCCGTGTAAACAGGAGTTTGGATGCCTAGAACCCCATAAAAACCAAGCAAGAATGCTGGCTAAAATCCCAGCACTCAGGAGGCCAGGGACCCCCCAGAACAAGTTGGCCAGCCAGAGCAGCAAAACTGGTAGGCTGCAAGTTCAATTAGGGGCTCTGCCTTGATAAATAAAGGTGGAAGAGGTTGAGAAAGACACACGTCAACTTTAAGCCTCGCATACAGATGTGCACAAGCACCTGCATATGCATGCCAGGTGAGCACAATAGCTTACCTGTAATGCTGGTATGTGAGTAGCAGAGATGGGATCCCCATATTGAACTAGCTCGTTAGATTTTCCAAATCAGCAAACTCCAGGTTCAAGTGACGGAGTCTCCCTCAACATGCAAGACAGTGCTGTGGAATAATCCTTTTGTACACTGTGAAGAAGTGTCACTCTGCTTGGCTTAATAAAAAGCTGAACAGCCAATAGTTAGGCAGGATTTCCAGGCACCGATAAGGTAATGAAGCCACAAGGCAGAAAGTAAATTAATAGACGTGGGTTAATTTAAGTTATGAGAGATAGTTGGAAACAAGCCTAAGCTATTGGCCAAGCTTTCATAATTAATAATAAGTCTCTGTGTCGTGATTTGGGGGCTGGCTGGTGGGACAGAGAAAGACTCGATACAAGACAGAGAGTCGTTGAAGAAGACAGCTAACGATGTCAACGTCTGGCCATGCCCTCACACGTGTGAACATGTATGTACACTTAAATGCACTAGAAATACAAAAATAAAAGAGAATTCCACACAGACGGCTCTGGCTGAGCTCAGTGGGTGAAAGGTAAACTGCTGAAGAGGACTTGTGTGGAGGAGGGGAGGTTGAGAGGGGCTGAAGGGAGATGAAAGAGGGTGGGGAAGGATAATCCAAATAAACTGCATCTGTGCAAGAAAACTGGCAGAAATAAGCCTGATTAATTAAAGTAAAAAGCACAACGTAAAACCACAAAACTGGGCTGGAGGGACGGCTCAGCAGCTGAGAACACTTGTTACTTTTGCCGAGGACCCAGGTTTGGCTCCTAGTACCCACATGGCTGCTTATAACCATCTGTAACTCCACTAACAGGGGATCCAACGCCCTCTCTAAACTCCACAGACATTAGGCATGCCTGTGGTGTACATATATATGTCCAGGCAACACGCTTACACACATAAAATTTACGAAGTAAATTATAAAATTAAAATTTGAGGCCTGCCTCTTTCTGAACAGAAACAGAGGAGGAGTGGATGGAGGGGGGGGGGGTGAGGGGTGAAGGGGAGATGGGGAGGGAATGGGAGGAGACGAGGGATGGGAAACTGCAGTTGGGATGTAAAATAAATAAAATTTTTAAAAAGACAAAAATGAATAAAAACAAATACATTACTCAGAAAAAAAATGCTTTTAAACATGTTTCTTATTAACATGTTTCCAGGTGTATTGAGATTGTATTTTTAAAAAGACAAAAATGAATAAAAACAAATACATTACTCAGAAAAAAAATGCTTTTAAACATGTTTCTTATTAACATGTTTCCAGGTGTATTGAGATTGTATTTGGCCTCTGAAGAACATTTTTTTCTTCCTTCTTCTTCTCTTATATATTACATCCTGACCACAATTTCCCTTCCCTTCATTCCTCCCACCCTAAAACTCCCCTCTCCCCCAGATCCACTGTTCCTCCTTTTCCCTTCAAAGAAGAGCAGGCCTCCCAGGGATACCAACCAAACACAGCATAACAAGTTACCATAAGACCAGGCACAAACCCTCATATCAAGGCTGGAGAAGGCAACCCAGTAGGAGGAAAAGGGTCCCAAGAGTAGGCAAAAGAGTCAGCAACACCACCACTCCCACTGTTAGGAGTCCCACAAGAACACCAAGGTACACACACACACACACACACACACACACACACACACACACACACACGCAGAGGACCTAGCTCAGACCCACACAGGATCCCCGATTGTTGCTTCAGTCTCTGTGAGCCCCGATGAACCCTGATGAGTTGATTCTGTGGGTCATGTTCAGGGTGCCCTCGACCCCTCTAGCTCATATAATCCTTCCTCCCTCTCTTCTCCAGGATCCCCTGAGCTCTGCCTAATGTTGGGCTGTGGGTCTCCGCATTTGCTCCCATCAGTTACGGGATGAAGCCTCTTTGATTGGCCACTGGGTTAGGCTCCAGTCTATGAGGATAGCAGAATATCTGAAGAACACTTTCAATGCCACCTATACCTTAAGATTTAGAAATACTTAGCCTACTTGGCTGGGTGTGGCGGCACACACCTTTAGTCCCAGCACTCGGGAGGCAGAGGCAGGCGAATCTGAGTTCGAGACCAGCCTGGTCTACAGAGTGAGTTCCTGGACAGCCAGGGCTGCACAGAGAGACCCTGCCTTGAAACGCTCCCCTGCTCAAAAAAAAAAAAAAAAAAAAAAAAATTACAAATATTTTATATTAAGTCCTATCCTCATACCCTCCCGGGAAACTGATTACCACGGCTTTTCAAAGGGACCACAAAGAGCTTCTGGGGCACTGCTGGGATCTCTGACTCTTTCTAGGCCCAACCCCCATCTTTCTAGCTGGACTCGTTTGCTTCCTTTGGGGCTTGGGTTGTTTTGCTAGGCTGCTAGCGTGCCAAGAGGAAACCTTTGATGAAACAATTGTGAATAGCACTGTTCATCCCAAGCAGAGGCTGCGTTTAAGAGAGCAGCTTCCCCTGAAAAGATTTCTGTGTCATGATGGGCATTTTAATGACCTCTTGGTTCACAAAAACAACCACCCAGGGCTGCCTCTGCTATGAAACCTGGGAGGTTTTCAGATAGTATCCTAAAGACGACTTTGTAAGCCTCCCTGGTCGTCCTTAGTTTATTTTTCCTCTCATTGGACTTTATCGTTGTTTACCAGTCAAAACTTTGTCAAGTTTCAGGATAATCCTCAGTTAGTAGAGTAGCTTTAGTGTTGTTTCTCTCTCTCTCTCTCTCTCTCTCTCTCTCTCTCTCTCTCTCTCTCTCTCTCCTCTCTCTCTCTCTCTCTCTCTCTCTCTCTCTCTCTCTCTCTCTCTCTCTCTAATTTTCTACCCTCTTCAATTCTTACTTAATTTAAGGTCTTAAGATTTGAGAGCTAAACACTGGGATTTCTGCCTAGCAGGCATTTTTTGTTATTTATTTAATTATTATAATTGGCATTGTACATAGAAAGGACATGGCTACCTTCTGTTTAATATGCACTTGATAAGTATACAAAAAAAAGAAATAGGAAAAATTGAATCAGTGTGCCTCTGTGGGAAAGGACACTCCCAGTGTGAGAGGTGATGTATCTATCTCCCTACAAGTTGTAGGTCAGGAGGTCTGTGAGTCTTCACACAATACAGGCTATTGCCACTGCGTTTGGTTGCATGTAAAAACTAGATAGTGAGTCCCTATTGCTGAAGATTTTTACACATTTCTTGTAATAAGACATGGAAAAGCCAGGCTGAGTTGGACTCCTTCCCTACTGGCTAACATTTACAGTGTCAGAAAAGGGCTGTTCGGGGGCTGGAGAGATGGCTCAGAGGTTAAGAGCACTGACTGCTCTTCCAGAGGTCCTGAGTTCAATTCCCAGCAACCACATGGTGGCTCACAACCATCTGTAATGAGATCTGGTGCCCTCTTCTGGCCTGCAGACATACGTGCAGACAAAACACTGTATACATAATAAATAAATATATCTTAAAAAAAAGAAAGAAAGAAAGAAAAGAAAAGGGCTGTTCAAGAATCTGGGGGAAAGGAAAATTGTTTCAAATGATCTTGTTATCAGCACATGGCAGGTTAGTTAGTTGTGCTGGTATGATAGTGGTATAGCTGTGGGTACAACTAACTACTTTCTGGTTGGTTGTAAAGCACAGGGGAGAACCCAGGTTTGGTACTGTAAGTGAGTAAATCCTGTGTCAGGGAGGTCATAGGCTTTGGAGGGGAGTCTACTACGGTTGCGTTAAATGGATGCACATGTCCATCAATCGGTCTTCAAAGCATGTGTATCCAGACCCACAGAGTACTGCTCCTGCCCATCACTGTTGTGAAGAGGAATTTCTCTTTTTCAGTGGTTACTATGGCGACTCACAGCTAACCCAGTTGCTAAGTGTGTTACTCTCGGTCTACACTATTGACATCAATATTTCTCCGGTACGTGGCTCAGGGAACATTGTGGGAGTCTGTGTGGATGTAAGAACTGTGTGGATGGAGGAAGAGGCCTAATGTTGCGCAGTTATTTACTCCACATTAAAACATTCCCTTGCTGGAGTGAAAGAGACACTCCTGAAACCCTCAAAAAAGCTGAAGTCCCAAAAGTCCACTCTCGGGGGTTACACCAGCGGTTAACCATTACTTCTGGTTAGGAACACTTTGACGATGGAGCTTCTGACAGTTTGTTCAGAGAACCCAGTGGTACACCGTCCATAGTCATTACTCATGTCAAGGTGGGTTCTCGGTGACACAATCTGAGTCTCCCATGATGAAGTAAGTAACTCATCATCTGATCCTGCATCTGATAAGCAACTCTGATGAAGCCATTGCCTGATCAAGACAGACTGGAGGCGGGGGGAGCATTTGTTTACTCTACCATTAGTGTGATATCTGGAGGTAAAGATGCTATTGCTTCATGTCTCCCCCAAAACAGAGACCCTGGCCCTAACAGAGCTCACCAGTGAGAAGCTGGAGTTTATGCGGTATTACCATGAGCCCAGGACTCCCATAACCTCACACTGAAATGTTTTCATTGACCTAATTACCCGATCTATAACTGTCACCAGGCTCTGCCTAGTCAATTTCAGCAGTTAACTTGGTACAGCCTGGATCCACCTTCTGAAGGAGTCTCAATTGAGGTACTGTCCAGATCAGACTGATGTGTGGGCACATCTGTGAGGGACTGTCTTAATTTATGATTGATGAGGGAGGGCTGAGCCTATTGTGGATAGCACCAACCCTAGGTAGGTGGGCCTGGGCTGAATAAGAAGACTAGCTGAGCATAAGCCTATGAGTGAGGAGAGGGCAAACCAGCTGGCAGGCAGCAGCCTGTACGGTTCCTGATGCGCTTCCTCACGGTGAGTGAGTTCCCTAGTCAGAGTGAGTGCTGCGTGGATTGGCAAGGAGTCTGCCTTGAGCTCTTGGCCTGACTTCCCTCAATGATGGACTGTTACCCGAAAGTGTCAGATGAAATAAGCCTTTCTTCCCCTATGCTCATTTTGGTAGAGCATTTTTACCACAGCAACCGAAAAGCACACTAGAACAGGCTCACAGAATCCAAAGTCCACGTGTGTTCTTCTAGGGGAGGAAAAACCATTTCTCTGCTGTGTGTACACAGTTCAAGGACAGCAACTACCTGGGAACACTGCTGCGTCATTCCCCAGGTCCCCTGGACGTGCTCTGGAATCTCTGTGACAGGAGAGCATATGCCAGCAGAGAACCAGAGGCTTGGGAAGGGCAATTCTTGTGCTTCCCTGACTCACAAAGCTGTCAGAAGGGCCTCCATTTGAGTAAGAGACTGCTCTAGAAATCAATAGTCACAGACATCTGTGTAACAGTAGCCTTGTGGGTGAGCAGGAGAAAAGTGGTGGGCTGTTGTATTTAGAGAGGTACCGGGAGGTAGGCCTGAAGGAGGAGGGTGGGTCTGAAGAGCGGACCGTAGGTACACAGCAAGGAAGCAAGATACACCTAGCCAAAGAATTTTGCCTTACTGTACCAAACCCAGGCTCTCTCTGTGGTGATATTTTATTTCTGCTGAAATGTATTTATGCTTTAATAAATAAAGTTTGTCTGGACATCAGAGGAAAAAGCTAGCCACAACACTGAAATCATGTAATGTTAGCACACACCTTTAATCCTATCACTTGGCAGGCAGGATCTCTGTGTATTCAAGGCCACATTGGAAACAGGGCTAGGTGTGGTGGCACACACCTTAAATTCCAACACTAGTTAACCATGGAGGTCTGGAGGTCTGTACAGATAGACAGGAAGTGACAGAGCTGGGCAGGAAGAGGAAGTGATGAAGCTAGACAGAGCAAATCAGATGGCAGAACAGCAAGGCATATAGGCGTGGGTAGACAGGAAGTAACTTGCATTTTGGAAGCTGCGGAGTTGGTGAGGTAAGGTCAGCTGTGGCTTTCTCTATTTCTCTGATCTCTCCCAGGCTTTTACCCATACATCTGGCTCCATGTTTTTTATTTAATAAGACCGTTGAGAAATTCATCTACATCTCTCTATGGAGTGACCCTTAAGTCCATTCAGAAAGTAGTTGTCTGTTCCCATAGCAACTATGACACTATCACACCAGCAAGACTATCTTGCCTGAGGTGATTCAACAGCCCTCCCATTAACCCCCGACAGCCCGCATAGCACTTTCTAACACTGGAAATGCCAACTAGCAAGGAGAAAGGTTTTGTTTGTTTGTTTATTTGTTTGTTTGTCTATGTGGAAGTCCCAGAGGGAAGCATGTGTTTCTGGAAAACACATCACTTTGGTCTGGAGCCATTCTACAACTTGCCAAAAAGACACCATGAAGATACATGAGCCTGTGACAAGACCGGTTGTCAGGAAGGCAGAGAATTGCCTTTCAGGCCCCTCAGAGACAGCTGTGAGCAGGATACAATGCCAAGGGTGGGCAGTAGCTCAGTGCTGACTGGCTGAGGACAACCCAGACAGCTGTGACCAGCAGGTCCTTCTGGGTCGGGGATGTCCAGTGTGAGACAGTGTCAGACCTATGTGTCAGGGCTAGAGATGAAGTTGCAGAAATGGCAGTCTTGAAAGCATCAGCACACAGCTAGGTCTTAATTCATCCATGAGGGATGTAGGATGGCAAGGTCAGGCATGAAGCATCTAAGTTTCTGGAGTCGCTCCTGTCTTGGGACTGCGGCCACTCTAGCCTTGGTTCCCAAGGGCAGTAAATCTAGGACTCTCTCTAGTCTCACACCCTCTCCTGGACCCACAGAAACACTCCATTCATGGCCTCTACTTAGTCATGCTGGCCCACAAGACTGGGTCTAGTCAGTGTCAGCATGGATCACACAGGCTGGTCAGACCATGAAACTACCCCCACTGCATTAGTGGTCACAGACAGCCCTCTACAGGAAGTTGGTTTTGGAGGAAATGGAGCACTCCATTACCCACCATCAAACATACAGGATTCCAATGACCATGACAAATAAGCCTTTATGGTCCACTGCAACATTGGGGTTCGCTTGTGATAACACAGTGAGCTGAAGGCTGACAGATGCATGGGGAAATAAGATCATAGCTCATGTTTCTGAGCCAAAGGGAGTGGGAGCCTGAAATGAATTGAAGGGACAGTCAGTAGCTTTGCTATTGGGTTGAAGAAGGACTTGCCTGTCTTCTGGAAACCCATGCCCTTGTAGAGGGCCACGGCATCATGCATCAGCACAGTGGTACGAAGAACAACGTCACTGTAGCCCTGGTCCCGTGCAAACTGGAGGACAGTTCTGATCAGCGCTTTCCCAATTCCCTGTCCTCGATGCTGTGAGGACACAGACAGGTGGAAGAGCTGCAGCTGCTTCCTGTTTAATGAGGGGTCCTTGACTGGCCGAGCAGCCGCCATGCCCACAACCTGGTCCTCAGTCTCAGCCACCAAGAAGCAGGAACCAAGCTCCCTCAGGTAGGACTTGGTGATGTCAGCCAGGTCTGTGTGTAAACACATGGCCACAAACTTCTTCAAGGGCTGTCTGGCAAGGAGCCACAGTAATAGAAGCAGAAGGAAGCCACACATAATGGCCAGCAGCCAGGAACCATACACTAGGACCAGGGCAATGGGTACCCCAAGTAAAACCAGGAGGGTTCGGGGCAGCATCAATGCATGGTGGAAGGAGGCGGGGATGTGCTCCTCCATGCCCCTAGAGAACAAGTCCAGGACCTGTTTGTGGTCCCTCTCCTGGTACTGGCGGATGTGATAAGAAGCCATGGGGAGACTTCTGGATCTCAAATTCGCATCCACAAGGGACAGTCAGACCAGCCAGCACACCTTCACCAAGCCCTGCCGAAGAGGAAAACAACAACAACAAAAACATGTGAGTCCCCTGAGACCCTTCTACCCTGCCCTGGGCCTCCTCAGAGCTATGTAAAATTTACTCCAGTGTTTTCTCCTATCACCGGGGAAGCAATAGGGCGTCACCGGAACGAAGTGTGAGGCCGCTAACACCTGACCACTCCCTCGGTTTCTCCCTTTCGATCTTTGTGACTTTAGTCATGCCCTTCACCCCTCCGAGCCTTTAGGTCTTCCTCTTTAAATACAGTAAAATAACACTTGGTTTCCTGTGTAATTATGAGGCTGTAACATGGTGGCCTGTGTGTAGTGTGTAAGTATATAGTCTCTTCCCCATTACTCTCAATCACAGGCTCTCTGAACTTTTGGTGCCTTGAGACAGTTTCCTGTGGCAGGAAATCTGGTATCCAGCTCTTTCCGCTTTAGGGTCCACACATTGTGGAATCCTGGGTTCCCAAGCACAAGTTTCAGAAAAACCTCTTCCCTTTGATTAGAAGGGTTAACTTAGTGAAAAGTAACAGCTTAAGCCAAACACATGCCTTCCCACCACGAGTCCCCAGGAAGGCTGAGCAGCTCCAGGCCCACAGAGACCCCCAGCCTTGCCCTGTTCTTTCACCTGGTAGCACAGAGCAGAGAATCCCCGGACACTGTAGACTCGACATTCAGAAGAACCTGGCAGGACCTGTCCCCCTCTGGGGAGAAAACTTGGGCTGGTGCCTCATTGGCTAACTCCAGGGTAATCATAAACCAAAGATCAAGAACTAGACATGACAGAGGAGAAAGGACCTGTCCACTCACTTTCTGATCCCCATGGAGCTAATCTGGGAGGAAAAGCAGGCCTGAGGTGGTCCCTGAGTCCTTAACCTTGTGACAGGGTTCCCACCTCTCTTCCTGATTTATTCAAGTCACACTGTCTCACACACAGCACCCTTGGTGGCCTCTCTGAGGACATCCTGGTCCCATGTGCATACCTTCTCTGCAACAGAGCAACTCACCCGGAGCTCACCTGTCCTTGACAAGAGTTCAGGTCCTTTGTGGCCGAGTTTCTCCCTGTCTAAGCTTGCCTGTGATAGACCCCAGACCCAGGGTCCTACCTTCTCAGTTGGGCGCCCCAAGAATCCAGACTCTGGTCCAGTTGATGCAAACAGCAAGAGGTTTATTGATGCGCCTGTACAGTCGGGCTACTCTCCTCCCAAGAGCAAGAGTCGCGCCCACTGCAGCCACATGGATACTTTTAAAGGAAAAAACCCACAAAAGCCATAAGATTACAATTCCCATACAATTTCGTTTCGATTGATTTATGTCTAAAGGCTAATTTCATAAGATCATGGCCTGACCACAGGGTGGGTACAGTCACATCTGCATGCACATTCTTCCCGAAACCTCAAGGGGGGTATCAGGGTGGGAGTGAAGTTTCACAAAGGTTACAGTGGTCTTTCCTGGAACACTTGCAATTATCCCAGTCACAGTTGAGCACATCTCTTAATAGAAATCTCTTTACATTGTTACATTGTGGGCAGGGGTGGTTGGGTAATGGATGAGTCAGTTTGCCCTTGGAACTAGCTTTTTAGTTCCTCATTCTCCTGGGGCTTGGGGGTGTAAGCCTGAAGGGTTAGGGTCTTTCACCTGCACCTGTTCTAGGACAATGAATGCCTGAGGTCTGCAGTACCCTCCGGCCCCTCCCCTTCAACTATCACGTGGTTTTACCTGCTGTGCTGCCCCTGGATGACAGGCCCTGGACAGCAGACGGCCCTGTGAGCTCCGGGAGCTGCTGAGAGCATGGAAGACTCTTCATCCATCTCACATATCTTAGCTGAGGGGTTGCCCTCACAGGCAAGAGCAAATCAGAGGGACACCCTTCTCCAAGGAGCTGTCCCGTGAAAGCAAGCCTCCTCCTCCATCTGCAACTGTGCCCTGCAGGCTTGGGAAGGTCCTGCTGTCCCCTCCCATGATTCCCTGCACAGGTGGAGAGGAGGCTACAGTGAGTTCTTTGGGGCCAAGGAAAAGCAGGACAGCCTCACAGCAGTGTCAAGGACCAGAGGGCGATGATGCTGAGATAGAGGAGGAATAGAGGAAGGATGGTTGGTCTCCTGAGCAGTGAGGGCTGCTCATCAGGGTGAACAGACAGAAGCAGGGATGCTCCTGAGGCAGGACCAAGGCACCTTGGGAAAGGATGGTCCGCGAGTGAAGGAGTGGCTGCTACTAGTAGAGACCTGCTTATACAGGACCCGCACCCCATCCAAGTAGTAGACATCACATTCCAGGTGCACGTGAGGCTATGAATATGCTTTTAGCTGGGATGCTAAATGACAGCTGTGGTGGGGAAACCATATTTGTCTTTGTTCACTTGAAACATGAGTCAGTCGTGGAAGAAAGAGAAGCTGTGCATAGAGACCTGTGGATGGTCTTGGCAAAACAAGGGTCCCCCCTGTGTGCAGGCTGCTTGCTGCAGAAGCCTGTGGTCAACCAGATGTCCTAGAAATTAACACTCAGTGCTGGTTCCCAAAAGGAACCCTGGCACATAGCTGAGTTGGGGACAGGTTCAAAAGATATATATATATATATATATATATATATATATATAGTTACTACAGGGTCTTGTTTGCCCACAATGTTGTGGACCTAGTGGCCTTGTTTGCAAGGGAGCCTTGTTCAGTGTTGACTGAGGAGACGTCAGCAAGAGCAGCATGCCTTATGGCCTGTCCAATGAGACAAAGGCCAGACAGTGAAATCTGTACCACTTTGAGGTGCACTGGGGACAGGAGTGACCAGGGTCAGCACCGCTCAGACAGCAGTGAGCAGGAGGTCGGCCTCAGAGGTGCAGAGAGGGCACAGCACAACGTCTAAGCTCATGTAGGGAGAGGCTAGTTTTGGAAGCTCAGGGGTAGTCTCTAAGAATCTGCTGCCTGCAGATTCTTCATGGCAAACCAGAGGCTGCACCCCAAGTCCTGGTGGAGGCTGTGATGTTTCAGGATGTTTATCTTCAAGCTAGGATTCCAGGCTAACCATTCTCATGATGCTCAGGAGGAAATGGGTGTTACGTAGCAGTTTCCCACACAGGATGTTTATAGGGAGGCAAAACAATGAAATGCTGCAAGGAGAGGAGAAATACTCCACTTGCTGGAAGCTTCTTAAACTCAAGAATTAAGCAACTCAAGAACTGCAGAAAGTCCCTGAAACTGACAAGACTGACTATGCTTCCTCCTCAAGCATAGAAGTATATATGAGCAATAAGTAGACTGTTGGGAGACTCTAGGACAAGTTGAACTACCTGAAAGAAATGGAGATCAGCCGAATCACCTAGAAGAGATGCAGACCTACTGAGCCATTTGGAAAAAATACTCTTCAACCTGTTGAGGTATTGGTATGCAGTTCACTCAGGTTTTCCTCTTTTTGTGATCTGTCACCTACGATGGGGTGGCTTTTGATGATGCAGCTGTTTTTGAATCATTCCTGCTCCTGTGAGTAACCATTCACCAATATTTCTGTACGTGACCCAGTAAAACTCATTGGTTCACTGAGCTGGACTTTAAACGGTGTCTGTACTTTGGCCGTCATTGGCTCTGTATGTGGTAAGTAGGCGCGTATGCGTGTGTGCGTGTGCGTGTGCGTGTGCGTGTGCGTGTGCGTGTGTGTGTGTGTGTGTGTGTGTGTGTGTGTGTGTTTGAAGGGACTCTAGCCAGTCTGAGCATGGCAGACATGGCTCTGGAAGGCCTTGCCCTTCCCCCATTCCCTCGGCCTTGCTAAAAACCGTTAGATTACATTCCTAGAGCTAGGCACCGAGGTCTATTCCCTTATTTGGCCACTCCTCCTCCTGAGGCTGCCTGCCAAGGTCCAGCCATCAAAGTATTGAAGTCCAGCAATCAGAAGCCCCCTTTGGCTCACCTAATTAACATGCCCAATTAAAATTAAACACCTCATCCTAATTTGGTGTTCCCCCTTGTACCTTTGTAAATGCCGTTTTCCTATGTGCCATGTCTGTCTCCTCTCTACCCAGAGGCAGTCCTTTGTCCCCCTCAGGGACAGATACCCCTGCCCCCTCTCCCTTGTTCCCTTCCCCTTCTCCCTCATCCTTTATCTCCTGCCTTTGTCTCTTATTCCCTGCTCTCTGTCCCTCTGGGGCAAATAAATCTCCTTTGTGCTGAGAACTTGGTCTTGGGGCCCCTGAGCCAATTCCCTTACAGTATTGTGTCTTCCCAGGAATATTATCATACAACAATGGCTCACCCTGTCTCAGGACATTTTGATATTGTCTCTAACATGTGAATGCTAAGCAAAGTTAAACTAGGGGCCTGAAGTGGGGAGCAGAGGCTGTGATTGTGGCCATGCAGATTCTGGGTCATATCACCTCCAGAAGGAACAGAAGTTAAACTGAAGGCTTCATGGGTTTTACT
Organism: Peromyscus maniculatus bairdii; assembly: GCF_049852395.1. Taxonomy (NCBI): domain Eukaryota; kingdom Metazoa; phylum Chordata; class Mammalia; order Rodentia; family Cricetidae; genus Peromyscus; species Peromyscus maniculatus. Next base: position 107,752,014 of record NC_134854.1, read on the forward strand.
GACCCTCTGTGCCCTCATATCCTTGGTGGCTTCTCCCAAACCCAGCAGCCTCAGTCCCAATCTATCTTGAAGGCATGTTGGACCTTGTGGTTCTTCTGACACTCTGTGCCCAGTGTCGCCTTCCTCCCACCACTGGCCTCATGGGTCCTAGGCTGCTCTCTAGCCATAATGGCAGCTGCACTTGCTTTGTTTGCCACCAGCTGAAAGGTGAGAGGTCATGCCCCACAATTCCTAGTATCAGAGTGTCTTAGTTAGGCTTTTATTGCTGTGAAGAGACACCATGACCATGGCAACTTTCTTCTAAAGGAAAATATTAAATTGGGGCTGACTTAACAGTTCAGAGGTTTAGTCCATTATCACCATGGAGGGAAGCATGGCAGCACACAGGCAGACATGGTGCTGAGAGGTCTACATATTGATCTGCAATCATAGGAGGAGACAGTGAGCCACTAGGCCTGGTTGGAGCTTCTGAAACCTCAAAGCCCACCTCCAGGGACATACATCTTCCAACGAGGCCACACCTCCTCCAGCAAGGTCACACCTAATAGTCCCACTCCCTATGAGCCTAGGGGAGCCATTTCCATTCAAACCACCACCCAAAGGATGGTTAGAGGTCAGTATCAGCGTTATGCACCCTAAAATAAAAGTGAGTGTGTGAATGTGTGCTTGTGTGTTGTAACAGGCTACAGTTGTAACAAGGCCCCCGACCTTGGTAGGCACCAAAACCTTAGCACAATTGACTCCATGATGGAAGTGCATTCAGGCTGTAAAATTTAACACATATATGCACCACCTGCCAAAACTAAAACGAAGGCCTAATCCATTAATAGAGTTCTGAGAGTCTCAAAATGTGCTAACCCTGCTTTTTAGCTTCTGTTCTGCTTCTGGATAACTGTTCTTGTTAACCAAATGATGTCAAACAAGGACATGGTTTTCATGCTTAGAAGCTGATCCTGAGGAAGGATCGGGGTTACTGTAGGATCCTGAGCACCCAGTATAGTTGGCGACTGACTAATGAAGACTTCCTGTTGGCTCAACCCATGTCTGAGCAGTCTTCTCTGGTGGGCACCCACAACACAGCGACAGCCAGTCTCTAAGCTCACTAGTTCATTACAGCCAAACTAAAACCCACAGCAGTGCCTCAGGAGCCCTGTCGGGGGGGGGGGGGGGGGGGGGGCTTCTTAGCCCAGTTCCTGGGTCAAAAACCTCACAAGCGACAGAAGCTCTGGGGACGGTGGCAGAAGGAGTGGCTTAAAAGCTTCCTCACGGACATGACAGATACTGTTCACCTGTCTGCTTCACGCCAACAGTGGAGAACAGATAATGGTATACGCTAAAGAGTGCAGAGGTAAACCCTCAGGACCCCAGGGCCTCGTTCGCTTTCTTGAAGGCTTCTGGTGCTCCATGCTTTGTGTGCACTGTCTAGTTTTCACTATAGCACAAGATGCTAGGATGGAGGAAACCCACTCATTCTGTTTACTTAAAAAAAAAAAAAAATCAAGCCAGAGGGTGGTGGCACACGCCTTTAATCCCAGCACTGTGGAGACAGAGGCAGGTGGATCTCTGTGAGCACAAGGCCAGCCTGGTCTACAGAGTTCCAGGATAACCAGAGCTACACAGAGAAATGCTGTCTCAAAAAAAAAAAAAAAAATTCAAACTAGGCATGGTGGAAGACACCTGTAATCCAGTGTTCAGGAGCCTGAGGCAAGAGAGGATTGAGAGTATGAGGCCAGCCTGGGCTATGTAGCAAGAGACTGTCTCAAAAAAAAAAAAAAAAAAAAAAGATTTTTTTTCAAACCTACAGATTAAACATAATTGATATGGCAATTCTGTGGTGGTGGTGGTGATATTGAGAACAATAGAGACTTTCTTAGCTTGGGGGACTAGGGTCCTGGAAAACTTGATAGTCACAAAAGCACCTCTAGCCAGTGGCTTTGGGGTCCTTGTCTCGAGAATTCCAAGACTGAAATATGTGGACCACAGAGGGTGAGTTTTAGAGACAAGATCATTATAGCTTTAGAAGCTTATGAGGAGGACAGACATGCCATTTGAGTTAACCCGGTGTGGAGGTCAGCCAGAGGGCAGACAAGCAGACACATGAGGGAACTGGGGCATCACAGCGAGTAAGGAAACCCAGAGTACCAGCAAATGTGTACTTAGGCGCTGGTCAGCACCAGAGGGGACAGAGGGGCAGACCCAAGGCAACCTCATTGCTGCCATAGAGACTGCACTAAGGGCCGAGGATGCTGGGGAAGAAAGGTACATTACCGTATTAAAGGGCTAATTAATTGCTCCTCTTCTCTCATCAGTGAGCACTAAGATAAATCCACCATCCTGAGGGATGGTCCCTTGGACAGGTAATTGACAGGTACAATTGGATTAACTCTATTTTAAGAAAATTATTTTATCTTTAGTAGAAGTTTGTGGATAGGTGTTTTGCCTTCACGCGTGTCTGTGTATCTGATTTTCCAGAGGTCAGATTGCAGAGGTCAGATTGTCCAGGCTATTGCATCCTCTGGAACTAAAGTTACAGATAGTTGTGAGCTGCTGTGTGGGACTTGGAATTGAACCTGGGTCCTCTGGACCACCAGCCAGTACACTTAACCACTGAACCATTTCTCCAGGCCCTGGATTAACCCTCAAGCTAGCAAATGATGGCACATGTCCATTCTTTTCTTCAGGAGGCAATGGCCTTCCTTTAGTGGCCCTCAGTTCTACTCGAACACTGCCTCTTCCCAAAGCAGCACCCTCAAAACAATCAAGTGTGGGATTATCGGCACTAGCCACCACACCCAGATTCGCTTCCATTTGATCTTATTTGGGGGCGGGTGGAGAACAAGTGTGCCACAGTGTGCATGTGAAGACAATTTTCCATAATTAGTTCTTTACGTTCACTGTAGCTGTGGGATCCTGGCATTGAACTTGGCTCCCCCATAATGGAAAGAGTGGGACTGAGAAAAGGCACAAACTCCCTAGTGGTTTTTTAATACCAGAAGGCTGCTGTGTATACCCCTAATGCCAGAGCAGGGGCAAGGCTGCCCCCCAGCAATCTTGCAAGCAATGCCAGTTAATAAACACGTCCTCCACTTTGGACTGCCACACTGCTGGTGCAGTTGATGTGTACATTTATTAATATGAGTGTTATAAAGATCATCTGTGAAGCATTTGTTTCTCTCCTGGGGATGTGTTGGATCCTTGTGAGCCTCTGACCAAGAAAATGAATAAACTGTTGCTATTTCCCAGGAAGAAGTTAGCAGAAGTGCCCTTGTCTCTCAAGGGGTAGTTTTAGGCCCATTTAGGAGCAGTGTTCTCCACGTGAACCAGGTAAGGCCAGAGCCTGTGTTGGCTTTGCAAACACTGCCCATTTCTAGCTGGAATGTAGTGCTGGCGAAGGGGATGTAGGGGGTGGAGTATGGCTCAGTCAGAAAAGCGCTCGCCACACAGGCATCAGGACCAGAGTTGGATCCCTAGCAATCCTGGCTCTGAGGAGGCAGAGACAAGAGGATCCCTAGGACTCTCTGGCCAGCCAATGTAGCCTAGTGGATGAGTCCCAGGTCCCAGTGAGAGACTCTGTCACCACAACAAGAGGGTAGATGGCTCCTGAGAAATGACATCTGAGGTTGACCTCTAACCTCTGTACCTCTATGGGTGTGTACCTACACTGGAACAGCAACCTACAGAGAGAGAGAGAGAGAGATAGACAGGCAGAGAGAGAGAGAGAGAGAGAGAGAGAGAGAGAGAGAGAGAGAGAGAGAGAGGAGAAGGAGGAGGAGGAAAGAGAAAGACAGAAAAGACAGAGTTGTCCCATGGGTCACGTGTATTTGACCTTGGAAGAAAAGCCAGCAGGGGTAGCGTGGAGGAGGGGCTGTGTAAAGCAGGGGTCACTGTTGCTCCCAGGCTTGGGAAGGACAAGCAAGGCTGAGTCAGCGTGGAGGAGGTGTCTTTGGCACAGCCACCCACATTCAGAACCCAGCTTCATTTGGGGAGAATCCCATGGCTCACAGGCTCTGTCTGTGGCCTCCTGCTGCGACCCTCCACTTCACCCCATGCCAACCTGGGCCTGCTCAGCAGCCTGGAGCTGCGCTGGCTCATGGCCTCTCCTGGCTCTGGGCTGTTTTTCTGGCTTCCCTGCAAATCCACTCAGTCACCATGGAGAGCGAAGCATGGCCTTCTGGGTCAGTTGCTTTGGGGACAAAATGTAGATGCATCACCACTGCCTGTCCTAGATGTCTTCACAGCCCTTCTTACCTGGGCCAGAACTTTCCCCTCCCTCCCTCCCTCCCTGTGTCCTAGAGACTGGCTTTCTGTACTTCCAGGGCCAGAGCAGCAAGAGGCCACTTTTCAGCCTTCACTTGGGGTTGGCGTGTTGGGGATGGGGTGGGAGGCCTGGAAGAGATTGGGGGGTGGAGGGAGGGTGAGCTGGTGCTCTGCCCGGGACCTCCTTGAGGACAGGGTCTATTCCCAGCTGTCCAGGCTCCCCAAACATTCCCTCCCTTCCTGTCATCAGACTTGTGCTCATCCTGTTCAGGCCTGTAGCCACCGCATGCTGGCTTCAGAGCAGCCCGGTGTAGGTCCTGCCGTTCACTGTGGGGGTCAGCTCCTCATGACTGTCATTCAGTTCCTGAGACAAGTCACCTGCAAAGTGAAAGGTTTGTTTTCGCTCAGAGTTTTGGAGGTTCTAGTCCAGGACTCCGAGGCCTTAAAAGGAGGGACACAGGAGGCTCAGACACTGGCTCAGGAGATTGTCCTTAAAACCCTGGGCTGGATGGGATGGGACGAGATGAGTCCCAGGTGGGTGGCCTCTGGATCTCAACAGAGCACCAAACGAGGCCCAAAGTACATCACAGCAAGGGCAGGGCTGGCTGAAAGTGTGTTGGTTTGAAAGAAAATGGAACCCCTAGACCCGAAGGGAGTGGCACTATTAGGAGGTGTGGCCTTGTTGGAGGAAGTGTGTCGCTGGGGGGGGGGGTGCTTTGAGGGCTCATGTATGCTCAATCTATGCCCAGTGTGGTACACAGTCTCCTTCTGCTGCCTAAGGATCAAGATGTAGAACCCTCTGCTCCTTCTCCAGCACCATGTCTGCCTGCATGCTGCTTTGCTTCCCGCCATGATGACAATGGACTAAACGTCTGAAACTGTAAGGCACCCCCAATTAAATGCTTTCCTTTATAAGAGTTGCTGTGGTCATGGTGCTCTTCACAGTAATAAAACCCTAACTAAGACAGAAGGACAGTAGTCCTAACAGGTGCCCTTTACCAGCAGCAGGGATGGATACCTCAGTGAGAAGCTGACACACTGTTCTCTCTTTGTCAGAGTGGAATGGATGGAAGGAGGCTACCTAAAAAGGAAGTTATGCCCTTCAGTTCTGGGACAGCTCCTGTACCGAGACATCCCTCAGGCATGTCTTCAAATGTATGTGGTCACAGAGACCAGAGCCTTCTTCCTCCCAGAGGCCCGATGAGGTGCACACTCGTGGCTAGCAGCAACATTTGCCCAGTGGGTTTCTTGAAGGTGGATGCCCATCTTGATGGGAAAGAGGACAATTTTAAACGTATATATCTAGATACTAACTTCATAATATATTCTAAATGTACCTTAAAAGATTATTATTATTATTATTATTATTATTATTATTATTATTATTACTACAGCAGTTAGGGCCTCATATCTGCTGGGAAAGTGCGTATGCTATATTCCCAGCTCCAGACCCCAGCACATATTTAATATTTAAAGACCTCAATGTTTTTGTTTTGTTCTGTTTTTCTCTATTTTTATTTTCTGTGTATGGGTGAGTTAGTGGCTGAGCTTTTTTAAGTAATATTAAGTCTCTGTTCGGTTATTCGGGAGCTGGCAGACAGGACAGAAACTTCTGCCAACAATTCACCAAGGTAGTTGTGTTTGAATAAGAATGGCCCCCATAGGCTCTTAGATGTGAATGCTTGGTCACCAGGGAGTGGCCCTGTTGAAAGGATTAAGGAAGTGTGTCACTAGGGGGGCACTTGCAAGTTTCGAAGGCTCATACAAGTCTGTCTCTGCCTGAGGAACAGGATGCAGCTCCCAGCTCCTGCTCCAGCGCCATGCATGCCGCCATGCTCCCTCACACAATGATGATAATAGACTAAGTCTCTGAAACTGTAAGTACGCCTCCAATTAAATGCTGTCGAAGAGTTGCCTTGACTAAGACAGTAGTGTTAGGTGACGTTTCTTTTCCTTTTTCTTTTTTGGTCTGTTTTTGGTGTTGTGGTCTGTGAGGAAACATACCTTCCCAGGAAAAGTCAGGTGTAAAACACTGGGCACTGATAGAAAGTAAGCAAAGGTGAATCTGAAAGGAAGAGCTGCATCACCCTGCAGCAGTGACAAGGCATGCAGCCCAGGCCAATGCAGCCGGTTGCTGTCTGACCTCTGCAGGCCCACAATCGTCCACAGGTGAAATGACTGAGGCCATGCCATCCTGTCCCAATTGATTTTATGTCTGCTTAGTCACGTCTCAGGTTTCCACCCTGCACCAGCCACATCTGCCTTGGCAATGCTTCAAGGACTGTCTGTGACCTTGACCACGGGCCTTGGAAAGGAAGCAGATGTTACTGCGCTGCTTGCTCTGAGTCCCTCACAATACCTGCCCCTCCTGAGTACTGGTATAATTATGATTTCACCTCTAAAAGCACTGTAACCCCGAGCTTGGGCACCAAGAGGCTTTTCAGAGGCCTGAGCTCACTCTTCTTGGTCTGTCTGTCAATGAAAAAAAGGACTCAACACTTCTAATTTGCTCGATCAGTGTGGTTGTCAATAACTATCTCCTATGGATTATTTCATAGGTACCACACAAAGTAAATAAATGTAATAAATAAATAAATGTTCGAAAACAACCAATCAACCAAAAAATGATTGTTCAGTCAATTCCAGGTATGGTGTACAAGTTGTCTGAATCAATCCAGTCATTTTCTTCAGTACCTAACCAAATGAACAAATTAATACAGTAAGCTGGTTGGCTCTGAAGGAAAGAGCTCAGGGATGTGTGCCCTAAAACAAGAAGTACTCAGCAAAGCCCCTTCTAAAGCCATGCCCTGCATAGTAAATACCTCTGCCAGGCCACCTGCCAGTGATTGTTGGTTCAAGGCAGGAGTGGCCATGTTCTGATAGCTAAATTTGAACTTACTATTTGTGGTCAAGGCCATCTGATTTATTAAGTCTTATGTAACCCTTCCCATGATCCTTAAAACCTCCTTTGGGGCTGGGGAGATGGCCGAGTTGTTAGAAGAACTTGTTTCTCTTCCAGAAGACCTGGGTTCAGTGTCCAGGACCCATATGGTGGCTTACAACCATTACATGGGATCTGACATCTTCTGACCTCCATGGCACCAGGCATCCATGGGGTACGTATATACATACATATAGTCAATGACCTGTGCACAAAATATGTTTTCAGCAGTTTTGTCAGAGATTGAAACATTCCATCCTGCAGGGAAGCTCCTTAATAAGCAGGAAGGTAAACAACTTACAACAGCTTCAGGAAGTTTCTGAAACTGACCAGATTCACCCCATCTTCCCCGGTAAGAGTAAGCAATAAAGCTGCAAAGAAGACTCAGATAAGCCAAGCTGCAAAGAAAACTGAGACCAGACCAGCTGCTGAGAAAAAGCAGAAACCTGCCGAGCTGCCTGGAAGAACTCTCTAACCTGTTGTAGTGCCTGTGTGCGAGTCATTTCTGCTCCTGTAAGCACCCCTCTTCCATATTCCGGTAAGTAGCCCACAATAAAACTCACTAATTCATCAAGTTGGACCTTGGGGATATCTGTACTTCGGTCTGTCGTGGACTCAATGTCTGAAGTGAGTCGACGTGCGTTGCATCTCCTCAGGAAAAGTTTTGCCACACAACAACAACAATAACAACAACAACAACAAAAATCTAAGAAAGAAACCCTTCTCCCTGCCTCAGCGATTGGAAAGCACAGTTTGGCAAGACACACATGTATTTTGCAATTGAAAGAGTTAAATCCCTCACCTGGATCTGGCCTGACTCCCAGTGTTTGCTAAAGGATTACTTGACTCTCCCTAAGTAAAGCAGGAGATAAAGTATTTGCCTTAGGAATTATAAAACATGGAAACTTAAAGCCTGTCCCAGTGGGGTTATAACCTCAGCCATGGTAAAGCGTGAGGCAGTAAAACCTGTCACACTGGTGATTAGCACACAACACCAAATGTGTCCTAATCTTAAGATTGCAAACGCTGCCTGTTCTAATTGGCTGACCTTAAACTCTTTTGTAAACGTACAGGCCTGCTTTTGTGATTTTTGTGAACGTTTTGTCGGTCCTAACTGGTTGACGTATGGTTGAACCCAACAACTCTGTATTCCCGCTATACTGTCTGTGTGTCCCAGTATTGCCTCTGCTCGTCTCCTATTCCAGTGGGGAGTGAGGAGCCCCAGCTGAGATAAAGATTTTTTTTACTTTTGCAACACTACTGCCTCTAAGAATTCTTTGATCTAAAATTGGGGATACAACAGCAATGACCGGTGGTTCCCCATGAACTTCATTCATCTTTGGAGAATATTCCTCTGTTTGCTCGTTTACCAAAACGAGAAATAAGAATCAAACTCTCTTTGCCTGGCTGGTCACCAGATCCCAGCTGCAGCCTCAAGTGGCCCGAGGCTTGCTGGGTGCTCCCATCCTTGGCCCAGCCCCCTCCAGGATCTCCTCAGACCAGGAGCGGAGCCAAGTCCAGCAGAGCCAAGGCCCGTCCTGCTGAGGCCCACAGGGAGCCAGCAGCCAGGTTAAAGCAAGAATATAAAAGAAATAAGAAAGAAAGAAAGAAAGAAAGAGAGAGAGAGAGAGAGAGAGAGAGAGAGAGAGAGAGAGAGGGAGGGAGGGAGGGAGGGAGGGAAGGAAGGAAGGAAGGAAGGAAGGAAGGAAGGAAGGAAGGAAGGAAGAAAGAAAGAATCAAACTCCCAGGTTAGCCCTTTCCAAAGCATCTCTTTGTGACATCACTGTCACAATCTCAGCTTAGGACTGGGTGGTGACAGGTTATGAGGAAGGAACCTCCCAACAGGATGTCGGAAATCATAAGCAGGACATGTGGTCAGGGTTAGAAAGAGGGACCTGGGTCCTGTGGCCTCTGGCTGTAGGTCTTGTCTGAGCTGCGTGGCCTTCCAGGAAGCCAGGGTAACCATGGAGTTCAAGGCCCCACTGGGGTCCCATTCACAAGTGTATGTATGCGCCTCTGGAAATGAACCACATGAGGGAACAAACTGAATGGACACCAGCCACTGGAGCGTGTGGCTCTGGCAGGCCCAGCCCTTCTCCCCATTCCCTCTACCTTCTAAAAACCGTCCGATTACATTCTAAAGCCAGCCACCGAGGTCCATTCCCTTATTTAGCCACTTCCTCCTCCTGAGGCTGACCACCAAGGTCCAGCTATCAATGTATTGAAGTCCAGCAATCAGAAGCCCCGTTGGCTCACCTAATTAACAAGCCCAATTTGCCGGGCGGTGGTGGCGCACGCCTTTAATCCCAGCACTCGGGAGGCAGAGCCAGGCGGATCGCTGTGAGTTCGAGGCCAGCCTGGGCTACCAAGTGAGCTCCAGGAAAGGTGCAAAACTACGCAGAGAAACCCTGTCTCGAAAAAACCAAAAAAAAAAAAAAAAAAAAAAAAATTAACAAGCCCAATTAAAAATAAACACCTCATCCTAACATGAGGTTTCCCATTTTACCTTTATAAACAGCCATTTGCTTATGTGCCATCTGTCTCCTCTCTACCCAGAGGCAGTCCTCTGTCCCTCCAGGACAAATACCCCTTACCTTTTTCCTTGTCCCCTATCTCCTTTACCACCCCATCCTAGCCCATTCTAACACAGACCTCCCCTTCTTCTCCTCTTAAAAATGACATCTGCAAGGTCACTGGCTGCTGTTTTTCTGCCTGAGTCAGAAAGCAGCCACTTTAACTTTCTTCCCTGCTTAATAAAGGATCTCTCTGTGAAAACCGGTGTTTGGGTGTGGCTTGTGTTTAATCCAGGGTCTGGAGGAAGCCCCTGCTGTGCGGGGCGGGGGGGGGGGGGGATCCCCTTCACAAACCATCCCCCATATTTCAGAAGTCAATGAAGAATTCATTGGAATTCGCCAGTCTCTTCAATCTTTCTGAGCGTCTAGCACTATGACAATCCTTCTCTTTGTCTTTTCTGTCTCTCATATTTAATTCAACAAGAGAGCTGAGTAGCAGGACTCAGAATATTTGGACCCTAGGGTCTTGCTTTTGTCAAAGCTTCTCTCCATGCCCACATATGTACACCATGTAGCATTCATTTATTTCTGGCTGTGGACACTAGGGTACTCTCGCTATAGGAACTGTCAACCCCTGGAGTCTCAGCCATATGCCCATACATTGAAAGTGTGTGTGTGTGTGTGTGTGTGTGTGTGTGTGTGTGTGTGTGTGTGTGTATGTGTGTGTACTGGTCTGTGGAAGTGTACATGTAGAGACCAGGAGTCCACACTGGATGTACTCTTTAGTTTCTTCCCCACGTTGTTGAGACAGTGTTTCTCACTCACTCACTGGCTAGACTGAGTGGCTCCTATGCTTCGGGGATCTGCCTGTTTGTTTCCCCAGCACTGACATAGTTCCGGGCTGCAGCAGCTGACTTTTTATAGGACTGTGTAGCTGAGCTCGGGTCTTCCTGTCTGTGTGGGAAGCACTCACTTTCCCACTCAGCCGTCTCCTCAGTCCCTCCTGCACTGTGAGCACTAGGTGAGCACAGACCACAGTAGGAGCCAGAATCAACTGGGTTTCCTACAGGCACCCACATCAGCACAGAACATGATCTATAAAAGCTGGGTCATTGGAAATCCTGAACCACAGGCTGGTAGCTCCATCACAGTCCCCTCACCATGCCCAACAACTGTTTACCACTTATATAACCCTAGAGAGGGGCCCCATGGGCTTGTCAAGTTTAATCTGAGATGTCTAGTCCCATAGATTTCAGGACCCTAATAGAAATACAAAATTGTCTTTGAATCATGGACGCTGGCAGCCATGAGAGAGCCACCTGAGTCCAAGGATACTAAGGCTTCATAGACACGGTGTTGGGAATGGAACCCAGGTCTTCTGCAAGAACAAGTTCTCTTAACAACTCGGCCATCTCTCCAGCCCCAAGGGAGGCTTGAAGGATCATGGGAAGGGTTATGTAAGATAGTGAATCAGATGTCCTTGACCACAAATAGTAAGATTTAAGTTCAAGTTCAGCTATCAGAACATGGCCACTTGAACCAACAGTCACTGGCAGGTGGCCTGGCAGATGTATTCACTGTTCAGGGTGTGGCTTTAGAAGGGTCTTTGTTGCTAGTACTTTGGCTTTACCAGAGGCCAGGCAGGATCAAGGAACTCCAAATTGGTGCCTGACGAAACTGTCACCATGTAGGAGTCATCCAGCAACTGATGGAGGCTGATGCAGAGACCTACAGTCAAACATTGGGCAGAGTTCGAGAATCCTGTGAAGGAGGAGGAGAAAGGAGTGTAGGAGCTAGAGGGGTCGAGGACACCACGGGAAGGCTCACACAATCCGCTAACCTGGGCTCATAGGGGCTCACAGAGACTGAACTGAGAACCTGAGAGCCTGCATAGGACTGATGTAGGCACTTTTACTGGCTTTGGGGGCCCTGCTCCTCATACTGGGTTGCCTTGCCAGCCTTAATACATGAGGAGGTGCTTAGTCTTAACGCAACTTGATACGCCATGTTTTGTTGATACTCATGGGAGATCTGCCCTTTCTTGGGTGGAGAGGATTGGGGGGGTGGGATGGTGGGGAAGAGGCTGCGGCTGGGATGTAAACTAAATAGATGAATAAAAATAACATTAGAAAAATGAAAATAATAAAAAAAAGAAGGGTCTTTGCTGATTAACTTGTGCTTTAGGATGCTCATCCCTGAGTTCCTTTAGAGCCAATCAGCTTTCTGGTTGGTTAATTTATTTGGTTAGGGACTGATGAAAATGACTGGGCTGACCCTTACCACTTGCATAAAATACCTGGAGTTGACCACACAAGTGTTCTTTCGTTTATAATCATTTGTTTTAAAAGTGTATTACATTTATTTACTTGGTGTGTGTATATGTGTGAGTGCGCATGCACCATGATGTGGTGGTCTGAGAAAAACTTGCTGGAATAGGTTCTATCCTTCCACCATGTGGGTCCTTATTGAGAACCACTGGTAGCGAAAATCCATGAGAGTATACAGCAGTGACAACTAGTGTTCAGAAGGTCAACCTATCAGAACTAAGGGTTCTGTTAGAGGAAACCATCACACAAGGTGTTATGGGATTCCTGCCTTTTGAATGAACTGGCTGTCTCTTGTAAACTTCTGGTGCAATAGTAGTTATGATTCTCCCCCATTTACCATGCATCTCCATGTTAGTGTACATGTACTCTCACGATTGCATCTCAGTCTTGGGCACAGCTTTTCCTACACACTTAGGGTAATTGGATAACTGTCCCCAGCTGTGTTTATTTTTCATTAACATACATCTGGCCAGGGCCATTCTCCAGACAAAAGTATTTCAGCAAAGATAGCTTTTTCCAAGGACAAAACTGCACATAGATAAACATTAACTCATCTCACCCAGAGAAAAGAACCACTAACAATTAAATCCTCAACCCCTTACCTCCACCCCGGGTTATTTACACAAAACCCTAACTTAAGAGATTTACTGCTCACATTCCTGGGATGAAGTTTTAGCCACTTGTTAGTTACTGAGTTAAGGGAGTTACTTCCCACTGACCCAAGGAGATTGCCTCCAGGCCAGGCAGGCAATAGGTGCCAAGCTTCTTTCTTATGCAAATTAAGTTTTTATTCCTCCTCAGCCAGGTGCTATTCATTGATTTTCTCCTCAGCAATTACTCTGAGTGAAAGTGCTTTTACTAACCAAATACTACATGCTCTGACAGAGGTTGCTTAGCCACCTAACATATGTCCCCCTCCCCATCAGAAAGCAGCTGCAGTTGGGATGAGCGGGAAAAGCGGCACCAAAGACAGTCTATGATCTTGTGACTTGTTGATCCCTACCATTCTACCTAGCCATTTCTAGATTATAGTTTGAGCACATAAATTCCCTAATTGGTCTTAGCCTTTAGTTGCCCCTACCAGAGAACTCCCCTTTAGTCACTCCCCTTTTGAGTTGAAAGTGGAAGCTGACAACTACTTGCTTTATGTGTGGGTCCTTATCACTCTCTCTGAGACCCTGAAAACTTCAAGCCTCGCATTGCTTTATCATATCCTGGTTCTCTGAGAGCACTGAGAAAATTGATTGAGAAGAATAGAGATGAGGACAGAGATGGAAAGAACTAGGTAGAATGGTGAGAGAACAGCAGAAGGGACTGAGAGGAGCTAAGTAAGAGAGCAGAAAAGAAACTGTGTCGAGAGAATTGACTTAGAGAAATAAAGCAGATGGACTAAAGAACTCAGTGTGCTTAGATTCACTGACGACCCCTCAGATTAGAATCCTCAGCTGATTGTTAGACTCTTCTGAGGACCCTGGGAGCAAACAATATAGGCTGGACCTAACATTGTTTGCGATAGGTCCTGGAGGTGGAACTCAGGTCACCAGGCTTGGCCACAAATACCTTTTCCTGCTGAGCCATCTTGCCAGTCCTGCAACCATTTTAAAGTACATAGTCCAGCAGTGTTAAGGACGTCTACACGTGGGTGGGAACCGGCTCTTGTCCGTCCCTCCTCAGACCTTCAGTTCAGCCTCGAGTCTGTCCGTGGATGGAGGACTTGCAGCTGATCTCCAAGGGAAGCCCAGGACTCAGCAAAATACTTGGTACTGAGAAGCTTCAATCAACGACACAATTTATACGAGGTAGAGGCTCGATGGGCTTTCATTCCACTACGGAGGGGACAAAATTCTCCCTGATTTACTCAACCACACACTTCAAGCTACAGAGTTTAAGCTTCAGGTCTCTCTCAGCCTTGCCCTGGCTCTTCCAGTGAACGCTGTTTGCATTTGAAAGTTGCTCTCCTGAATGTAGAACTGTTCATGCCTCAGGCTCCACAAGCCTGAGATGGATGCAGAGGGCAGATTTCGTTGAGAAACATAACATTTTATATTCAGACTAGGCTTCACAGCCTGGTGGGGGTGGATTCATCCAGTTGGAGCCAAAGTGGCCCAGCCACTGGCTCTGGCCACAGCCACTCCATTATTAAGAAAACCCCATTGAGAGTTTGCTCTTTCTAACCTTTGAGATTCTAACTGAGTTTAGACCTTTCCAATGATTCTATTTCCTTCCAATTTTTTTTTTTTTTTTAGATATAAGGTATCCAACATGAAATTAACCTACAGCTACACTGTAAGACTTTGCGGCCTTTGGTCCATCAAAAGTGTGCTGTCACCATATTTCTCAAATCCCAAGCATTCCCAGCAGCCCAAGAAGTAACTTGAGCTCCAGCAGCCACAGCTCCCTGCTTCTGTCTCCCCCGACCCTGGCACCTCCATTTTACCAGGTTATCTTGCATTTCAGCTCAGATCGCAGGGCACAACTTCCTGTTCATCACGTGGACTTCCCAAGTCTTAGGACTCCAGTGCTCAACTACAACTCAGGAAGTCTTCCTTGTCTTAGCCCACTCTGACTCAGGGATGTCAATCCCATGTCCATACACATGCAGCCATCAGCACAGCATGGCCTCATCTTTGCAGCCTTCAAGAAGAGATGGAGAACCCTTATTTGGATTTGGCTCAAGAACACTAAGGACCTTCCTTCCCCTCCCCCTGGAGATGGCTCTTTGGCCCCTGCACAAGGCACTGTTCAGGGTGGACATTGAATTGCTGGTATTAGCCTTGGGGTGGTAAGGAGCTCCGTGTCCACTCTTCAATTCAGTAGGCAACACGGCACCTGATGTTCCCCCAGTGGGGAACACAGGTCACGGAGCGAAGAAATAACTCTCCACGGCCGCCAGCATACCAACAGGCCAAGCTGCCTCTCTACTCACCGGCCATCCCTTTCTCTCAGCTGAAGTGTAGTGCTGAACCCATAACGGTAATGGCGAGGGGAGCAGAAGAGCAGGAGAATGCCAGTGGCCAGTGTAGCACGTTTGATGTGCCAGCAAGTTCACTGCTCTTGAGCTGCTGCCCTAGAGGAAGGGCAGGGACTGGGGCCAGGAGGTCCAGGTACAGTTCTGAGGCTGTGTTTCCAGAAGCAGGGTCCCTGAGCAGGAGAGATCCCCAGTGTACTGAGTTGGAGAGTCACACAGTTTTCCCGGGAGCCAGGACTTACTGTGTACCTCCTTTGACAGTCTCTCCATCCTGGACCTGCTTGGCCTCTCTGTCCCTGCCATTTGGATCAAGTGTGGCTTACCCAAGTGGGTACAACATGAGAGTATAACCATCTTTGTTTGTGCCTATGTTAGTGTTTTGTGTCTGATTTCCCCTGGGGATGTGAACAAACATCTGTTGACACTGTACAGGGCACCAGGACAGACCAAAGAAATGATTTTCCCGAGTCAAGTTTAATGAAACAGTTTACTGGAGTTACCTAAGAGTATGGGTGATATGAGTACAAGGGCCGCCTGGGCTACAGAGTGAGTTCCAGGAAAGGTGCAAAGCTACACAGGGAAACCCTGTCTTGAAAAACCAAGGGAAAAATAAAAAATAAAAAAAAAAACATGAGTGACCCAGGCAGCTACATTAATTGAAAGCCCGCCATTGCATGGGTAACAGCACACAAAATCTGCAACACTGGGGTTCCTAAGAGTCTTCTCACTGCTAGAAAAATGTTTACTACTTAGGTGACTTTAGGGAGAGCTCGTGAGAGCCTTTCCTGAGTCTTCCAAACCTCTGTCAGCTCTCCATGACAGGATGTTTCAATTCAGACCAAACACTCCACCCACTCCAGATCTTAAATCTTTATACACCCTCTTCCACAGCTCTCCTAAGCCTTGGAGCAGACGATATATACATCTATTTTCTCCCATTTATGACTCAATATTGGGCTGGACCAAAGGAACAGTCACTTATTCTCAGCAATTTGACAAGTTACAAGTTCCTGATAAGACCACCACCCACTGTGAAAGGTCTCCCTTCATACTGAGGCTGGTACAGCAGTCATCTATGGGCATAAACAAACGTTTTGAAGGTAAGTGGACACATTATACTTAATAAAAAAATAAAACAATAGTGGTCGTCTCCTTGCTGGGGCCTACAACCTCCACAGCCACTGGACTTTGTCTTGACTTGGAGTACTCCCTAGGAGTTCCCTCTTTGGGACAGGCCTTCAGTTTGATCAGAAAGCAGCTGTTTGCACACATAACAATGCCACTACTGTACCACTATGTACATGGTCCCGGTGTGTAACACGATAGCACACAGGGTCTGGAACCAAGCAAGACTATCTGGAACAACCGCCCTCCCCCGCCACCCCCCAGCTGTGTTGAGCCTCTTGGCACTGGAAATCCAGGCTGCAGACAAAGATCCTCCAGCCTGAAACCGAAGCATGTGATGTTTTTAGGATGAATTCTCTAGTATTGGCATTCAGCCAAAACCAGTGGCGACATCATTTGTGGTTTGGGGGACCTCAGGCTTTTCCTTCCCAACAGAGGCTGCCTCCACCTAGCACCGGAATTTTCACCCCACAACCTCAGCTCTGAGGATCTGAGGATGCCTTTGTTCCAACTCCTGAACTGCATTAACTATTGTCTTATCTGTGAGACACTAGGCTTGGGCTTATGAAACCTGTTTACAGAGGATAACCAGGATCACTGGACCCCCACTGCTGTCCAACTGAAGCAAGTGTCAGTTGGTTCTGGGATTCCTCTCTGGAGTGATCTATTCATAACACTTTTTTTCTTTTCTTTTCTTTTTTTTTTTTTTTTTTTTTTTTTTTTTTGCCAAATGTCTTTTATTTTTTTTTTTGCCAAATGTCGTTTATTGAAGGGGGTAGGAGGTCTTAAATACAGGCTTACAGCACAATGGGAGAACTCCAGAGGGCAGAAGTTCGCTACTGATGTTTTACAATCTTGCATCTAAGCTGTTAACACACAATATGCAGGATACACAGACAAGGAACTTCCCTTAAGCATTCAGGAGGGTGGATCCCGGCAGGGAATTAGCATAGGGAGGATGTCAAGGTCAAGGTCAGCAAGCAAGGCAACAGTTACCCAAAACGGGGGCCAGGGACCTACAGGTCCCTCTTTTATTAGAAAATGAGCTTCTGACTTAGGTTGCGTGGGACGTCAGCAGGTCACCTTACCCGTCATGGAGACGCCTGCCCAGGCCACACAGGCGCTCTGATCTGTGTTTTTTTTTTTGTTTTTTTGCTCAAGACACTTCTTGATTCCATAGCCTCCTCCTGGATCCACAAGAATGCTCCATGCTTGGAGCATTTAGTTGTAATTTTCCACAAGACCGGGACCAAATAAGACCAGGTCACTACACCCAGGAGAGGTCATTCAAAATGTCTCTCACTGCACCAGAGGTCACCCCCCACCGCCACCCATCCCCCCTCCCCACCCGCCCCCACCCCCTGGCACAAAGGTGGCTTAGGAGTAAGTTAAATGCTTCACTGCTCCGGTTCTCACAGGGTCACCCTGACCCATGACTGTGCTGTGCCTCCACCAGAGGAGGCTCCGCTTCTATGCAAGTCTTACATTTTCCCATAAGTGACAAGTTTGGTGTCCCAGGAAAACCTTTGCTCCTTTCTGTGTTCATTTTGGCCTCTCTGCAAAGATCCTACATCTTGACTGGACTGCTGGAACATCTGCGACCACCTAGCTGCAACTAATAGACTCATACATGAAATGCGTGCCGTATCGGCTCAGGCTGGGTGCTGCGCTGTATTATCACAGCACTAGAAAGATCGAAGAGGGCAGAATGGGACCGGTTGCCAACACCCACACCTTACCACCAGCAAGGCTGGATTGGAAAGGAAGGAAAAATGAGCTCGTGTGCCGGGCAGCAGAAAACTACCAGGGTTTGCTTGTTCCTACAGCAGAGCGAACTGGAGCCTCAGAGAGAAAGAAAATGATCACATCCCTGGTTCCCAGGCAAAAGGGAGAAAGTAAGTGAAGCGAAAGATAGAGAGAGCCATTAGCCTCATGGTTATGCTGGCAAAGTACTCATCTGTCTTCTGGAAGCCCATGGCCTGGTAGAGAGCCAACGCGCTATACTGCACAATGCTAGTCTCAAGGACCACGTCACTGTAGCCCTGGTCCCGCGCAAACTGGAGGACAGTTCTGACCAGGGCTCTCGCTATCCCCTGTCCTCGATGCTGTGAGGACACAGACAGGCGAAAGAGCTGCAGCTGCTTCCTCCCTGATGGGGGATCCTTGACTGGCAGACAACCCACTATACCCACCACCTGGTCCCCAGACTCAGCCACCCAGAAGGAGCCACGTGCATTCAGGTAGGACTTGGTGATGTCAGCCAGGTCTGTATGAAAACATGTAGCCACATAATCTCTGCAAACAAGCCAGATAAGGAGCCACAGGCAAAGGAGCACGAGGAAGCTGCACACTGTGGCCAGGAGCCAGGAGCCGGACACCAGGGCTATGGTTACGAGCACCCCAAGTAAGGGCAGGAGGGTTTGGGGCAGTGTCAACATACGGCGGAAGATGGCAGGGACATGCTCCTCCATGCCCCTGGAGAACAATTCCAGGACCCTTTTGTGGTCCCTCTCCTGGTACTGGCGGATGTGATAAGGAGCCATGGGGAGACTTCTGGATCTCAAATATCAGTGATCACAAGGGACATCAAGACCTTCTTGCACAGCTTCCCTGAGCCCTGCAGGAAACAGAGGAAGTCATGTCAGTCTCCCAAGCCCCTCCTAGCCTCCCAGAAACCCGGAGATTCCATTCATGGGTGTGCCTCTGTCAACACCCAGGAGGAGGCAGGAAACTACTTCTGTGAGAAAGCATCAGGTCAGCATCATCTATGACACCCTCTCCCCGCGCGCCCCCCCTTTCCTCCCTTTTCTTGCCATGTGACCCTGGGACATGTCCCTTGACCTCTGCGAGCCTGTGCGTCTTCATCTGTAGATCATGGTAAAACAACACCCGGTTTCCAGGTTGCTTTGAAGATTTAATCCAGTAAGCTATGTGCAGACCCTTCCCTATCACACTCCGAATCCGATTTCAAGCTATCTGACCTTTGGTACTGAGCTGGCCCACTGTGGAAAGATAGGCTGTTTCGAGGTCTTTCTTTCCTTCTTCAGGGTCCAGACACTGAAAACTCCTGTATTCCTAGGCACACGTTTCAGCAAATCCTCTTTCCAGCAATTGGGAAGATTTAGTCTACACAAAAGCAAAGGGTCAAATCAGAAACACTCTGCCCCATGGGTCCTCAGGAAGGTTGTGGGACTCCAGACCCACAGAGACCCCCAAGTCTCACCTCTCTGCCCTCTCACCCGGTACCACAGATCTCAGAGTGTCCAGGATGGCCTCAGCTTCTGACAATATCCAGGACAGCCTACCAGAGCCTGATGAATCTCTAGGGAGCAGATCTGGCTTGGCACTTCATTGGCTGACTCCTGGACAGTCATAAACCAAAAGTCAAGAGCTGAAATGTGACAAGGGCCGGGCGATGGTGGCGGCGCATGTCTTCAATCCCAGTACTCAGGAGGCAGAGGCAGGAGGATCTCTGTGAGTTCCAGGCCAGTCTGGTCTCCAGAGCGAGTCCCAGGAAAGGCGCGAAGTTACACAGAGAAACCCTGTCTCGAAAAACAAACAAACAACTACAACAACAAAAAATGACACGGGAGGGAATCCTCATCTATTCATCTCCTGACCCCCACAGGATTCACCTGGAGAAGAAGCTGGCTCTGGCTGGCCCCAAGTTTCTCACCATGGCAGGAGGCCTCCCCTTTTCTGTCTGTCCCCTTCACAGCATCTTTCCACCCAGAACACTTCCACCTCTGGCCCCCAGCCTAGTCCTTGGCGCACAGCTGCTGGGAGAGGCTTGTGCTCATGGCAAGCTGGGTCTCTCTTCTCTCTGAGCCATGGCTGGTCCTAGTTCAATGGATCCTGACAGTCCAAACTGACTTCCTGCCTACCTCACCAGCATGCCCCCTCTCGGCCACCATGCTGTTGCATCTGCTTTGCTGGCTGTGTCCTTTTCAGCCCCTGCAGGACTTGTCTAGATAACAGGCCCCACACAGTGGGCAGCTCTGAGAGCTTGGCAGCTCTTCAGAAGCAAGGCGCCATACTCCTCGTGCAGATTAGCTGAGGAGGTACCTCCACAAGCCGGGCCAGAGCAACACAGAGGGGCATCCTTTTCATGCAAGCTACCCCTGTGAGATGGATGCCCTTGGCCCCAGGCCTAACGTACAGGTCGGTGAGGGCCCCTGCCGTCTCTTCTCATGGCTTCCTGAACAGGGTCACACTGCAAGCCAACGCTTTGTCTGCTGCAGCGCAGTTAGCTTGGGTGTATTGGGGGCAGGGCCAGTGGGCTCTCGGGAGGAAATCAGACGTAAGGTAGGGTGGAGCCTTACATCATAGGAGCCTTACCTACTCCTCAGGAGTCATGTGTGGCGAAGCTGGGGAGCCCTTGGGTATGGACCTGGGTGGCAGGGCCACAGACAGGGGTGATGGGTATGGCACAGGGTCATGTGGTAAGCTGGCACTTTTTTGTAGTGTTTAGCCTGGGCCTATGGCAAGCTCTAAGGAGAAAGATAGGAGGCAGCCTCGGTGGGGGTCTACACTGAAGAAGATTCTCAGAGGCATTTTGGACTTGAGGGACAGAGAGAAGCCTTTGGAACTTCCAACACTGCAATAAACACCAGAGGATGTGGGGGAGGGAGCTAGCGAAGTTTCCCAGGAGGACTTGGGGTCAAGACTCTGAGAGAGGTTAGTTAGCCTCTGCCAGCAGGAGAGAAGCTTCTCAGGCCAAAGGGAGAGCAACCGGGATTCCTGAGCAGGACTAAGGAACAGCTTGTGAAGAACATGGTCATCGCTTTTGGGGAAAGACACCTTACATGGATTCTGAGGGGCGAAGGGTAGGCTGTAGGGAGGGACGTGGAAGGGAGGGGAGAGAGAGGACACCAACTTCAAGTTTATGTAGCAGGAACCCTTACAAGGAGTGGATAACCAGTCTTTTAACTAGTGAGATGCATGAACTGTGGGTGTGTTTATGAGACTTGATCTCTATGTGGTCGGGTCTCTTGTGCTCCTGGAATTGAGTCCACGCTGCCTAATAAGGATGCAGGACCTGCAGAGCCAGGTCCTGGCCTCCCATCACCCATGTTCTTCCTTGGTGGCCACCTTTCTTTTCTTGTCTTGGTCTTGTGTCACTCACCGGCTGCCTTCGCAAAGCCCGGGGTTTTAGCTCCAGCGTCCTCTCCTGGAACACTCACTGCCCTCAGGAATGCCTGTCACTGTTGAGAGTGTTCACCTGTCCACAGGCCTCTAAGCACCCGGGGGCTCCTTCTACGTAAAACACCGCCCCCACCTCCCCACGGGGCTGCCTCCCTGCCTCCTCCCGAGAGTCCCCATCCGGCAGAGTCCAGGATGTTGTGGGAAAGGGCCGTGAGTCTTCCCTTGGTGGATATTTTTTCTTTTCATAGGAAGAACTTGCGGGTCTCTAATGAGAACCATGACAACGGCTAAGAACAAAAGCACCGCTCAGAACCTCATCTCAAAAGTTCCACCATTGCGGGAAGAGCACCTGTTTCTCTCCCTGTCGGCCACCTAGGCTCAGCCGTGAGGACAACTCCCCAGGAGGAAAGTGCTCTACCTGGGAGGGCACTGGAGGCTTCCGGAAGTGGCGGACTTGTTTCCGAGGGGGACGATCTTCCGGGAATTCGGCTCTCAGAGCCTGGCGCGAGCGAGTGCTCCTCCTCTCGTGGTGACCTTACCTTGTGTGATGGGGCACAGATCACGGATCCCCCAGCCCACGTTTGCTGCGATCCCTCCAAGCCGGGGCTGGGGAGCACATGCAAGGGGTGCGCGGGCTCCGCGGCGCCCCCTGGCGGCAGTGCCCGAGGTGAGGCGCCCCCTGGCGGCAGTGCCCGAGGTGAGGCGCCCCCTGGCGGCAGTGCCCGAGCTGAGGCGGGAGGAGGGAGCCCAGGAACTTGTGCCCAGAGCAGCCCCGGGAAGGCAGCCTGCAAGAGACACAGTGCGTCTACCGCTTTCTAGGGCTTCAGGCTTAGTAGCCACACAGACTTTGCCCTCAATCACATTTTTAATTAAAAAAAAAAAAAGCTTTAAAAGTGTATAATTCTGTGTATTACAATGGCTGTTGAGGCCATGTTTTGAAAATAGTCAGTAAGAATCATGAAAAAGCAGAACACCTGGATCAGTGTTACCCTCACACAGAACACACATTCATGTGTGTGAATGCGTCAGACTCTAACTCTTTCTACTATCTTTGGTAGATTGTTGACCTGTGTCAGATATTTGTGGCTACCAACAAAGGACTCTGTCACTGCAAACCGTGAAAATGAAGAGGAAAGCCCTACTGAAAATGTATTCAAACATTCAAAGGGAAAACTAGTGTCTGAAAACAGAGGAAGAACATGGCTAACGAAGAAGGCAGGTCTGATCAGATGTTTCAGACGTAGAAAACGTTGGTGCCTTGTCTTGTTTTGCTATCAGCCGTTTTGAAAACTATCTCAGGAGTCAACATTTCAACTCTGGTAATATTAAAGAGGGCTGGAACAAACGATACCGAACATCTCACATGGAAAGGTCATCGAGTTTCTCTAAAAAGCCTTCCTGAGATAAGTACCTAAGAAAACAAAACCGGTTCCGGCTGGGGAGGTGATGGAGCGGGCAAACTCTTGCTGTACAAGCATGAGCACTAGGGCTGGGATCCCCGGCATCCAATCACAGGCCGTGGGGAAGAGCCACCTGCCTGTAATCCCAGCATGTGGGAGGCAGAGTTCCAGATTCCAGAGCCAGAGGGCTAGCCTGTCTAGATGAATTGTGAGCTCTAGATTCAGCAAGAGACACCTTGCCTCAAAATCTAAAGTGGGAAGTGTTGGGAGAAAACACCTGCTGTCAACTCTGGCATCTGTGCACACACACCCCTCTACACATGCTTGCACATATGCTTATATGCACATACACTGCACACACAAACCCCAAAAGCTTTATACATCTGTGTTTTTGTAATAATATATGAGAATCAATGCTGTTGTTGTTTATTAATAGCCAACCAATTAATTAAAAGTGATTATTTTTGGACTCTTACTTATTTAGCATATAAAATAATCCAGCTTATTACATTTTCATATATGTTTATCACTGGATTTTGCTTGTATTCATTTCCTAATAATCTCTTCTCTATCTGGGGAAGTTTTAATAAATATTAATGCAGTTTTCAAAATTATGTGGAAAAATTTACCTGGGAGTATTTATAGATAAAAAAGAATCAGGAGTGCAGGTTTGTGTAAATATAACAAGAAGTGATTGATGCAAGCGTTCTGTACATTATTAAGCTTGGGTTGTGTAGTGATGGAGCATGAAACTCTCTTACTTTCTAAGAGAATGGAACTTTTGCTGTACCTCACGGCCAGAGTTAATAATATACCTTGAGGTCTCTTAAGACTGCCATTCTACTATGTACTCAAACTGTTGATTTAACCTTTCTTTAAGAGAACAATGTGTTTCTAAGCTAGCACTCTGAAAGGACAAGGCCATGTTCAGTAAGTGCCAAGACTGTGAAGCACCTGGCATCTCCCAGGCACAGCTTGAGCTGGAAATGAACTCAGATCTCAAGGTTCAGCTGTGGGAATTCAACATTACCATGGCCAAGGTTGATGAAGTTGGTGGGGGTCATAACTTTTGTGCCAGTTCCTTAGCTGAAATCTTCCCAGTAAACCTAAGTCGGGCTAGCTTGTGAATTGGAGAAAAGGATTAGAGAGAAACACATGGTCTTTATAGCTCAAAGGAGGGTTCTGCCCACGCCAGCTAGAAAAGTCATACAAAAAATAAGCAGATGCACCTAGAAGCCATGCCGACAGTAGTGCATAACACCATCCTCAAGCACTTGGTCCTCCCGAGTGGAATTGTGGGTAAGAGGATCTGTGTGGAACGGGACAGCAGCAGCTGGCTCCTGATGGTTCGTTTAGACACAACCCAGCAGAACAATGGAGCACGAGGTGGAAGCTCTCTCTGGTGCATTTAAGAAGCTCACAGGCAAGAAGTTAATTTTGAATTCCCAGAGTTTTGGTTGTTAAAAAAAAAAGACTGGATAAAGTGTCATTCATAGTTGAGAGAGAGAGAGAGAGAGAGAGAGAGAGAGAGAGAGAGAGAGAGAGAGAGAGAGAGAGAACAATGTAATACTCATCCTTACTGGCCTTGAATTTCCCATGTAATCAACTTGTACAGCCTAAGCTAATGTATAGCTGCAATCTTTGCTTTGGATTGTTTTTTTCAAGACGGGGTTTCTTTGTGTAGCTTTGGAGCCTGTCCTGGAACTCACTTTGTAGACCAGGCTGGCCTCGAATTCACAGAGCTCTGCCTGGCTCTGCCTCCCGAGTGCTGGGATTAAAGGTGTGCGCCACCACTGCCCAGCTGTATAGCTACGATCTTAAGTTATGTACCGTTCCATGCCCCAGACCCAGAAAATGCATATGTATCATTTGCTGAAAACAAATATGAAAGTTAAAAGCAGCATTGTAAAATTTACCATAAAGGTTGAAAGCAACATTTATGGGTATTGGTTGATAAACAATGATGTTTGTTATCTGGGTCAGCTGGGATCAGGTGGAGACAGTGACTTATTCTTTTGTAAGACTGTTAACGATTTCTGTGAGGCAGGGATTCTCAACCTGTGGGTTGTGACCATTGGAAAACACGTATTTCCGGTGGTCTTAGGAACTGAGAAACTGCTCAGTAGCAAAATTATAGTTATGAAGTAGCAACAAAATAAATTTATGGTTGAGGGTCCATAAGATCATCGGGAATATGTGGGAAGAGGCTTTCTTAAATGCCACATGTTGAGAACCGCTGCAGTGTAGAGGATTCCATTCCTTCCCCATGTGGCACTTTCGGTGCTGTTCAATACTTGTTGTTGTTGTTGTTTGTTTATTCGGAGCTGAGGACCGAACCCAGGGCCTTGTGCTTGCTAGGCAAGCACTCTACCACTGAGCTAAATCCCCAACCCCTGCTGTTCAATACTTTCAATACTTAGAGAGTTAAGTCCTTTGTGAGGGGCAGACACCCAGACACACAGAACTCAACACACATACACAGTCATCAGACACACACAGACAGAAGACACAGACAGGGACAGATTCACAAGAAAGCCTTCAGGCAGCATCAGCGGAAAGACAGAACAGAAGACGAGAGGAGCAGGAAGTAGAGAATTCAAATCCGGACTCCATCTTGGTTAAATGACTCCAGGGGAAGTGCTTTTTTATTTCTTCCCCTAATGTGACACCTATGCATTATCTGTAACTCTGAGTTAACCACTAACGTATATAATCCATGCAGGGCTGGAGAGATTCTTAGGAACACTGCTGCTCTTCCAGACAGTCTGGGTTTCACCCAGCACACACATGCTGGCTCATAACTATCCATCATTCCAGTTCTGGGAGATCCAATGTCCTCCTTTGCCTTCCGTGGGCACAGTAAGCACACCTGTGGTGTTCACACATAAATGCAGGCAAAACAACACTCATATACATAAAATTAAAACATTCGTCTTTAAAAATAAATAAATGAATATTAAACTTATCAAGTACTTGTAGAATGTGGTTTGAAGTTGGTATCTAAATGTATTTTAAAATGGAATCAAATACAGTTTTTGTTGTCTTGTTTTTGAGACAGAAATTGAGGTAGACAAGCTCACCTCCAACTCACCATATAGCCAGGATGACCTTGAGATCAGACCAAATTTGGTTTCTATGTTCAGAAAATTTAGTTTCTTACACTCATAACTGTACTACAATGGACATTTGGAATGAGTGATGAATTGCCACCTGCTCTAAATAGTTTTAAATTACATTTATCTGTCTATCTATCATTTATTTATTTTGTTGTATGTGTATTCTTGGGCATTTGTGCCCCAGAGCCCATGTGTAGACACGGACTACAACTTGCTAGACTCTGCTCTTTCCTTATACATGTGAGTTACAGGAAAGGTCATCAGGCTTGGCAGCAATCATTGCCTGCTGAGCCATCTCGCTGGTTCTGTTTTGAGTGTTTTGATCACTTGCAACTTTATACCATTAACCAAATTGTCAAATGATTTCACATATAAATGCTTACATAAAACAATTAGCACATAAATATATCAGCAAGCCATAAATTACCACTCCTCCTCACAGGTATACAAACTGTCATCACAGAGGACAGTACTGAGAAGTTATTTGATGACGTCATTTGTAGAATGTCAACAAAAGAGGTTTTGTGAAATCTCTGAAAAATCTCAGCATTAAAGAAAACATTGACTTTTTCCTTCCCTGGTTATAAACTTAATATATGTTCACTGTATAAAGGTTTGAAACAAAGATTAGTATAAAAAAAGACTACTCCCAGTCCTGCTTTTACTTCAAAGATTTGTATTGTTCTTTGTGTGTCTGTGAGTTGACGTCATGTGTGTGCAGATGCTGGCCGAGGCCAGATGAGGGCATCAGGTCTCCTGGAGGTGGAGATCCAGGCAGTTGTGAGCTCACCTGACAACTTCTAAGCTTTTGTAACTCCAGTGCCAAGAATGGGATGCCTTCTTCTCTCTGCGCCACCAGGCACACACACTTTCCACATACATACATACATACATACATACATACATACATACATACATACACACACAGAAACAAAAACACTCATCCACCTCAAGTAAAGCAAATCTTTCAAATAACCATTGAAGTGTGATGCTAGCACATGCTGACCAGTGAGGCCTCAGGACTCTGGCCCCTCACCCGCCTTTCCCAGGGCTCCCGGGCTCCATGCCTACACTTCGTGTGCACTGTTTCGTCTTCACTGTAGCTCCAGGGTACTAGAGGAAGGAAACAGATTTGCTCTTTCTTGACCTCAAAATAAATTTCAAACTAGGCATGGTGGAAGACATCCGTAATCCTAGTGCTCAGGAGCCTGAAACAAAGGAGAATTGAGAGATCGAGGCCAGCCTGGGCTATGTAGCAAGAGACTGTCTCAAAAAGGTTGTTGGGTTTTTTCCCCCCTCAAAAGCTACAGAATAGAGCAGAAACAAAAATATCTAATGGTGTGTCTTGTACCTTTCACACGAGTTCACCACCACATACTGCTCGCTGCCTGCTCTCTGGGGCTCTTCCATTTACCTGCCTGCATACACACCTGGTGCTTGGTCTTAAATAAGATGCTCATTTCATGGCACCTCTCTCCACATTGCCAGTAGTTGCTATGTCTCTTAGAATTATCCTTTTAAAAATGAAGTTGAGATTTTTTTTTTAAAGATAGCCCTGTCTTTCAGGACTCTATGCAATTGGTTTACTCAGAATTATCTCCTAATGCCAGTGAACAAATTAGCCTGCTCCACAGTACTCCTAATGCCTGTACATGGGGGAAGCTTCCCCACAAACCCTCTAATGCCAGAGCAGGGGCAAGGCTGCCCCCCAGCAAGCTTGTAAGCAATGCCAGTTAATAAACACGTCCTCCACTTTGGACTGCCACACTGCTGGTGCAGTTGATGTGTACATTTATTAATATGAGTGTTATAAAGATGATCTGTGAAGCATTTATTTCTCTCCTGGGGATGTGTTCAATCCTTGTGAGCCTCTGACCAAGAAAATGAATAAACTGTTGCTATTTCCCAGGAAGAAGTTAGCAGAAGCGCCCGTGTCTCTCAAGGGGTAGTTTTAGGCCCATTTAGGAGCAGTGTTCTCCACGTGAACCAGGTAAGGCCAGAGCCTGTGTTGGCTTTGCAAACACTGCCCATTTCTAGCTGGAATGTAGTGCTGGCGAAGGGGATGTAGGGGCTGGGGTATGGCTCCGTCAGAAAAGCGCTCGCCACACAGGCATCAGGACCAGAGTTGGATCCCCAGCAATCCTGGCTCTGAGGAGGCAGAGACAAGAGGATCCCTAGGACTCTCTGGCCAGCCAGTGTAGCCTAGTAGATGAGTCCCAGGTCCCAGTGAGAGACTCTGTCACCACAACAAGAGGGGAGATGGCTCCTGAGAAATGACATCTGACCTCTAACCTCTGTACCTCTATGGGTGTGTACCTACACTGGAACAGCAACATATATATATGTGGAGAGAGACAGAGACAGAGAGAGACAAACAGACAGAGATAGAGAGACAGAGACAGTGAGACAGAGAGAGAGAGAGAAGTGCTGTGGGATGGTCTGTATGTCAAATTGCTCTGATTGGTCAATAAATAAAACACTGATTGGCCAGTGGCCAGGCAGGAAGTATAAGTGACTAACAGAGAGGAGAATTGAGAGAACAGGAAGGCAGAGAGAGATACTGCCAGCTGCCGCCAGGACAAGCAACATGTGAAGATGCCGGTAATCCACGAGCCACGTGGCAAGGTATAGATTAATAGAAATGGGTTAATTTAAGATATAAGAACAGTTAGCAAGAAGCCTGCCACGGCCATACAGTTTGTAAGCAATGTAAGTCTGTGTTTACTTGGTTGGGTCTGAGCAGCTGTGGGACTGGCGGGTGAGAGAGATTTGTCCTGACTGTGGGCAAGGCAGGAAAACTCTAGCTACAGGGAAGAAAGACAGAAAAGACAGAGTTGTCCCATGGGTCACGTGTATTTGACCTTGGAAGAAAAGCCAGCAGGGGTAGCGTGGAGGAGGGGCTGTGTAAAGCAGGGGTCACTGTTGCTCCCAGGCTTGGGAAGGACAAGCAAGGCTGAGTCAGCGTGGAGGAGGTGTCTTTGGCACAGCCACCCACATTCAGAACCCAGCTTCATTTGGGGAGAATCCCATGGCTCACAGGCTCTGTCTGTGGCCTCCTGCTGCGACCCTCCACTTCACCCCATGCCAACCTGGGCCTGCTCAGCAGCCTGGAGCTGCGCTGGCTCATGGCCACTCCTGGCTCTGGGCTGTTTTTCTGGCTTCCCTGCAAATCCATTCAGTCACCATGGAGAGCGAAGCATGGCCTTCTGGGTCAGTTGCTTTGGGGACAAAATGTAGATGCATCACCACTGCCTGTCCTAGATGCCTGCATAGCCCTTCTTACCTGGGCCAGCACCTTCCCCTCCCTCCTTCCCTTTCTCCCTCCCTCTTTCCCTCCCTCCCTCCCTCCCTGTGTCCTAGAGACTGGCCTTCTGTACTTCCAGAGCCAGAGCAGCAAGAGGCCACTTTTCAGCCTTCACTTGGGGTTGGCGTGTTGGGGATGGGGTGGGAGGCCTGGAAGAGATTGGGGGGTAGAGGGAGAGTGAGCTGGTGCTCTGCCAGGGACCTTCTTGAGGACAGGGTCTATTCCCAGCTGTCCGGGTTCCCTAAACATTCTCTCCCTTCCTGTCCTTGATGACTTCTAACTTGTGCTTGTCCTGTTCAGGCCTGTAGCCACAGTTACACCCATCCCATGTTCCTGAAAACAAGAGCCCACAATGGAGGAGAGCACTCACCTTGATCTGTCCAGTACACCTACCAAACTGTGTGAGACAAACCAATGAGACTCATATAATTCAAGAAATCCAGAGGCTGCTTAAAGGGTAAAGGAATTTATTAAGGAAGAAGACTCACTACGGCACGGGAGATTTATCATAGGGTCCTGAAGTCCAAGGTACAGTCCCATGCTGTTCTGCCTGGGTCTGTCTCAGCATCCAAGTCCACGAGGGAGAGGAGATGGGGGGTCTATGTGCAACTCAGGTCGTAAGGGTAGCCTGGAGCCATGCCCCAGGGGTAGGTACTTCAAGGTCATAGGTAGGTTGGACAGTTGCCTGCTACATCTCTCAGTCATAGATAGAACAGGTGTCCACTACACTCAGGTCTTCATGAGAGAGGGTAAGTTTCCCACTCAAGAGCCCAAGGTAAGCCGGGCGGTGGTGGCACATGCCTTTAATCCCAGCACTCGGGAGGCAGAGCCAGGCAGATCTCTGTGAGTTCGAGGCCAGCCTGGGCTACCAAGTGAGTTCCAGGAAAGGCACAAAGCTACACAGAGAAACCCTGTCTCGAAACCCCACCCCCCCCCCCCAAAAAAAAGAGCCCAAGGTAGACTTCCAAGATCCCCACAGTCTGGGAGGTAGGCACCAAACCACTGGGTGATTCCATCTCAAGAGGGCACCCAGAAGACAGTGCTAGTGTGCACCTTGCAGAGAATTGTTAACTCTTAAGGTTTACACAAATCTCCAAGGAGCAGAGGAGATTTTTACAATGGCAACCACCGTGAGGATTTTCTTGCAGAAATATGAACAGATGTCCATATCCCAGAGTGGGCACTAACAGACCTGATAAATTATGTCACCAGAGTCTAGTTTAGTTGAATTAATGAGTTTATTGAAATATGTATAGGAATATGAGCAAGGAGTTACTTATAGGAGCATGGACAATACAAAGGCAGCATCATCACTGAAAAGCCCAGCCCAGCATGGGCCCTGACTCACAAAGGATGCATCCTGCAGCCCTGGACCACTTGCAGGCAGCTCTGAAGGCAAGTCCCTTCTCTCCAGCAATTGCTGCTTACCTTGGGGTGGGCCTCAGTGAATCACTTAACTTCAGGTGCTTCCTGATCTTGTAAGTTGTCTTACCCCCTGGGCCTCGTGTTCCACTTACCACCTGAGTCTCAGGAACCTATTTCCTCATTTTAGAAAGTAAATAATGTTTCACTGCATAGAAAATAGCTACTCAGCAAGTTTACCAGACAACATTGCTATGATATAAAGAGATAAAGGCACATGTTTTTTCTAATTTCCAAATAAGGAGACTTCAGTGACTGCATGCCCAGGTGTACGTGGGGTGTGTTCTGGCTGTGTGCATTCCCACACTCTATTTCTGAGAAAATAGATCTCTCTGCACAAGGACGACAGGACTTTTGGTTCCCAAACACAGGCGGCGGCTAGAAATTTACTTTCCGGAAGCTCTGGGGTAAATGAGATTTCTTATTTTGTATAAATCTACTTGTCTCCTTAATGAAAGTCTCTACTCTGCGGACATGAACATGAGCTACAATAGCTCAAGGCCCTGGGATGTTAGTCTTTTTTCCCAATAACCCTTCGATGCAAGTTGCATCAGTCTCTAGCACTTGAGGGCTCCTGTCTTGCTCCTGGACTGGGCTTAGCTGAAAACCTGTGTGAGTGAAGACTGTAATACAAAACTCAGTGTATACATGTATAAAACTGTCAAAGAATTCAAAAAAAAAAGTGGACTCAAGGTATCAGCCACTAAGTCTATGGTCAATGACCACAGGCCAAAGTTCATGACTTGCTGGAACACAGGAACACAGAGACTTCCATGTTCATTTCCTACATTTACATTCAACCGTCCTGAGGCTAGGTGAGCTGTTCCCTCAAGCCCTGCAGAAAATTCTGGTCAACAGACTCAAAAGGGAAATATATGCAGTAGTATTTTGTATTAGGAATAAAAAATGTTGCCTTGTTCCTAATGTAACAGTAATGTGGAGCTAGGTGTATAAATCACAGGCAGCCCAGAAACCCAGAGTGTAGCTGAGCCCCCAACCCCCCACCTCAGCCATCCCATGCATTAGAATCTGGTGTGCACCAGCAAGGTGTGGTGGTATTCTAATTGTACTGAAATGTGATTTTGATTGTATGTTAATACATAAAGTTGCCGAGAGGTCAGAGCTCAGAGCTAAAATCTCACCCTTCCTGCTGTGGTGTCCCAGCTTCCCGAAAGAGAGCTATTTCCTGTGTGTAAATCATTTCAAAGTCATTCTGCCTTCTCATTGGTTGTAAACCCAAACACGTAACTGCCTCATCACTGTCTGTATGTACAGCCCTCTAGGTCTTAAAGGCATATGTCTCCAATGCTGGCTGTATCCCTGAACACACAGAGATCTATGGGATTAAAGGCGTGTGCCACCACCGCCACACTCTTTCTATGGCTCTAAACTTTATTTATTAACATACAATCAAAATCACATTTCAGTACAATTAGAATACCACCACATTTCCCCTTTTCTATTTTAATAAAAAGAAAAAAAGGCAAAAGGTTATAACTAACAAAAGAAAAACTATATACAAAAGTACAATAACTATATACAATAGCAAGGAGCTTTTATTGTTCATCACATTGACATGACAAGGTTCACTAGTTCCTCCAGAGAGGAGCAGGCCTGCTTGCTGTACAGGGGCATAGGGCCCAGCCCCACTTCCTAGGCAGAAGGGAGGGAATACTTTAATTGAATTGAGGGAATGTCCACTAACCTCCAGAACATACTCATGAAATACTGGCCTGTCCTCCGGAAGCCCAAGCTCATGTAGAGGGCCTCAGTACCTTGCTGTATGGTACTGGTGTCAAGGACCACGTCACTGTAGCTCTGGTCCCTCGCAAACTGGAGGAGAGTTCTGACCAGGGCTTTCGCTATCCCCTGTCCTCGGTGCTGTGAGGACACAGACAGGTGAAGGAGCTCCAGCTGCTTCCTCCCTGACGGGGGATCCTTGACTGGCAGACAACCCACTATGCCCACCACCTGACCACCAGACTCAGCCACCCAGAAGCAGGAGCCACGTGCATGCAGGTAGGACTTGGTGATGTCAGCCATGTCTGTGTGCAAACACTTGGCCACGTACTTCTTCCAAGGCTGTCTGGCAAGGAGCTGCAGGAGTAGGAGCAGAAAGACGATGCACATAATAGCGAGCAGCCAGGAGCCAGACACCAGGACCGTGGCAAGAGGCCCCCCAAGAAAGAGCAGGAGGGTTCGGGGCAGCATCAGCACACGGCGGAAGGTGGCGGGGATGTGTTCCTCCATGCCCCTTGTGAACACATCCAGGACAGGTTTACGGTCACTGTCCTGGTACTGGCGAATGTGATAAGGAGCCATGGGAGACTTCTTTCTGGGTCTCAAGTCTCAGCATCCAGGAGAGACAGCTATACCTGCGTGCACACCTTCCCTGAGCCTGCAGAAGAGAGAAGCCATGTGAGTCCTCTGACCTTCCCTCCCAACCTCCCAGGACCCATGTAGGCCCTGTTCGGGGTGTGTGTTTCTGCTGTCGTCTCCAGAGAAGAAGCAGACACCAACACTGGGAAGCGACACTGCGTCAGCAGCACCTGATCACTCCTCTGGCTCCTCCCCTTTCTAGGCCCCAGTCACGGGGTGCTGGACATGTCCCTTATCCTCTCTGAGCAGGCGTGTCTTCATCTGCAGATCAGGAAGAAAGGACATCTGGTTTTAATGCTGTGACTTGTATGGAGCATGCACATAAACCGTTCCTTCTCTTCTGTTACTCAGGTACAGGCTCTTTGGTCTCCGGTACTGCGATGGCACTGAGATGTGATCTCCCAAGAACTGTGTTTCCTCTTCAGGGTCCTTAGCTAAACACAGCAGAGCTGTGTTCCCAAGCTCAGGCTCCAGCAAAGTCTCTTCTTCCCCCATTAGAAAGACTCGATCCAGTGAAAGGCAAAGAGTTGAGCCCCAGACACCCCACCTTTAATCAGTGTGATATAAGTAAGCTCCAACCTTGCCTCTCTCTCCTCTCCCCTGGAGTGTCTGGAATGGTTCCCACTTCTGGGCAGCAGACCTGGCTGGGGAGGCAACTCTTTGGTGGCTCCAGAATCATTGTAAACCAAATGCCACGCAGGAACTGGAGTGTGCCAGTGGAGGTGGCACACACCCGTTTTCCTTGGGACCCCACGGAACACACCCAGACAGGCAAGCTCTGGCATGGCACGCTGGGCCCCGCCCTTGGGAAGGCAGCCCTCTGCTTCCTGTTTCCTTCACTTCTCAGTGTTTGTCTCCAATTCCCAGCCTGGCTGCCTGAATGCACCTGCTGGGAGAGTGGTTCTCAACCTGTGGGTCGTCAGCCCAAGGGCATCGAATGACCCTTTGACAGGGGTTGCCTACACCATCGGAAACACCAAATATTTACGTTATGATTCGTAACAGTAGCACAGTTACAGTTGTGATGTATCAACGAAAATAATTTTATGGTTTGGGGTCACCACAACACGAGGAAATATATTAAAGGGTTGCAGTATTAGGAAAGTCGAGAACCACTGTGCTAGGAGGAACCTGGGTCTGGCCACCTGCCATGTGATCACCCCTCCTGGCTCAGTAAGGGCCTTCCTAGCAGGGCACATCCCTCAGCTGTGCCTGCTCCTACTAAAATGAACTTGTAGTCGACACTGACCTCCCCACTCCTTATCCATCATGTGGAGGACACAACTGTTGTGCCTCATGGACCCTTTTCAGTCCCAGCAGATCCATTTTCCAAATGACAGTCCCCAGGCGGAGGAGCTGCTGGAACTCTGAGCCATGTTCACATCCAAGGACCTTCTCACACCAGCCAGCAGCAGTAACACCTCACCCATATAGGCAAGGGTGTCTCAACTGGCTCCCTTCTCCACATAAACACGAGGCTATTTTTTAAAGAAAGTATGAGAATAATTCTGTCATGAAAAAGAAAAAAGGAATCTTTTATTTATTTATCTTATTTCTTTTTTAAGATAGGGTCTCTCTACATAGCTACATGGTTGTTCTGGAATTCACTTATGTAGACCAGGGTGGCCTCAAACTCACAGGGATCCATCCACCTGCCTCTGCTTTCCCAGTACTGAGATTAAAGGCATGTGACACCATGCCTAATGAAAGGGAATGTTTTAGATAATGAAGGATTTTTGTATGGTAAAAATATTTTACCTGGATAATTTTACCCTGGATAAAATGACTGGAAATTTCCAAAATGAAAAATAAAAAAATATGATGGCAAAACCAGGGAGCTGAAGCGAGTGTTGAACATTCAAAGTGAGGTTCACAAGGTCTTGGGGGCTGTAGTCCTGTGCTGCTACAGGGATTCCCTAGGTCAAAATCAAGGGCATCCACACATCCTAAAAGCCAGTGCTCTGTGTAAAACAGTGAGTTCTTGTAAGATAGTAATCTGCTCTCAGCATATGCAAAAATGCTTTAAAAAAAACAAAAAATGTTGAATTAAGATCATTACTTATGCTTTTTTGTTAAGTTAGTCAGAATTTATTTAGGAAACCCAGTCTTTTTTTTTTTAATAAGTTTTGTTTATTTATGTATTTTTTTATTTATATTATTTATTTAGCTATTACATATACAGTGTTCTGTCTGCATGTAGGCCTGCAGGCCAGAAGAGGGCACCAGATCTCATTACAGATGGTTGTGAGCCACCATGTGGTTGCTGGGAATTGAACTCAGGACCTCTGGTAGAACAGCCAGTGCTCTTAACCTCTGAGCCATCTCTCCAGCCCCTAGGAAACCCAGTCTTAAGTCAATGTTCATTAAGTCTAATTTGTTTATGTTAACATCTTTAAATAGCCACTTAAAAAATAACTTTTGTGAATAATTACTTCCATGTAAATTTAATACTCCATGTATCTGTGTGTAGAGATCTATGTCTGAACTTTTTTTTACAGCTAAAGACATTTAATTCAAACAGAATGATCAACAAATTTGATCATTTGTTCACTTTTATACAAAATTCATCATGGCCAATATAACCGTTTTGATATTTCTGTTATTTTAGCCAGCACCATTCAGAATTAAAAACAAAACCAAATCACAATCTTGCCATTTGGGCAGTCATGCTACTTAAAATCCTGTTCTGTAAGCCTTCACCTTGACAAAAGACATGCCTTGTTGCTGTACACATAATTCACTTACTACATGTATGTGTGATCATTAACCCTGTTCCCACTATGGGTCCAAAGTTTGTTTTTAAATCGTTAGTGCTGTAGAAGACAGCACTATTACCCTACCCTGCCACCTAAATTTTGCACAAAACAAAACAAAACACAAAAAACCCACTAGACAGATAGATACGGATAAGCAATGGGGAGTAACGGGGACGGGGGCGTTTGGCTTTCTGTCTTTCTTCCATGTGGTGATGCTAACTGTTGCTGGCTCCTTTACCTATATTTATGCCTCTCGTATTATATAAACTTTCTAAAACACAGCAGTTAGGAAGCACTTTAAAAACTGTTTTCCTCCAAATCAAAATTGTTAATGCTACCACTCTGTTTTCGGCCTGTGTTCTTGTGCTCCTAACTCTGCCAGCTGTTCTCTGTAAGCAAGGATAATTCAACATGCCCTAAGAGTGTATATTCTAAGCCGGGCGGTGGAGGCACACGCCTTTAATCCCAGCACTCGGGAGGCAGAGCCAGGCGGATCTCTGTGAGTTCGAGGCCAGCCTGGGCTACCAAGTGAGCTCCAGGAAAGGCGCAACACTACACAGAGAAACCCTGTCTTGAAAAACCAAAAAAAAAAAAAGAGTGTATATTCTGAGCAATGCTTCCTAATGATCACCAGGCATTAGATACCAGGACTTAAATAGATACGTAGATTTAAAAGCATCTATAGACAGGTGCTAACTTCTAATTTTCATTACTATCATAGTGTGTGTGCCATGCTTAGTGTGGAGGTCAGAGGGCAAGTCTGTGGAGTTGGGTCTCTCCTTCCACCTTGGGTGGGTTCAGGAGATTTAATTCAGGTCTCAGGCTTGCTAGGCTATCTCCTGGACCAAATACTTCATTTTTAAGTTAGTTTTCTGTAAATAGTTGCTCTTTAGTTCTGTCTTGTGTCCTACTTTAAGAATGATGTAACTACTGTCTGCAGACATTCTGCAGAAGCACAGCCTCTAGCTCGGACCCCATTCGTGGTTTTGGAGATGCCAGAACACCACCAACAAGAAAACCAGACTCCAGGCAGGCCTAAGAGCCATTTCTTCTCCACCTCTTAGGTGCCTAAACCTGGACGTAAAGGGCTTTATTGCACTGATTCCGTGACGTCTGTCACTTATTCCCACCTCAACACAGAGTGAGATCAAACCACTGGGACAGATCTCATCCCAGGGATGTGAGATAAGATCAAACCACTACACCAATCAACAGTACCTTGAGAGAACATTCTTCAGAGATGTGTAAGGTGTCAGAGTCAGAATCAAGTCACACTGGCTATGAGGCTGCCTGTTTGCAACCCCAGCCCTTGGGAAGCTGGACTAGGGAGGCTGACAAATGGGGGTCAGTCTGGGCCTCACGGGGCCCAAACACAAACCCAAGTGTGAATGGAGTCACTTGTGACAGACTTTCCAAAAGGAAAGGCAAGAAGTTAGAGAGGAATTGTTCTTACGCATGGTTACCTGACACTGTTTCCCAACGCTGGCTCATACTTTTAGTGTCAGGGAAAGGCACAGTTCAGAAGTTCTCACTCCAAGTCACTGCTGCTCCTGCTACATATGGTGTGCTCTGACATACATCTTTACAGGCTAGAGAATTCTCTTACAAGTCAGAAGCCATTCTGACAATCAACCAGGTGCATGGTGTCAAGATGCCATCTTTCATGTGATACAGATCTCAGAGTCACCACTAGCAGTGAAGAATGACTGGGGACAGATGGGGACACTTTTGTATTCTGTATTATGAAGACACACTTGGACTCCGTACTGTAGAAAGGAACCAAAATGTACATACTATTAACTTAGCACAGGCACACTCTCTTTTGTTTGGAGTTAACTTCCCAGCCCAGCCCAGATACCTCTGAAGGAGTTTAAGGTTAATATCAGTAGAAACTAACTACACCCCGAGTTTCAAGAAGTGCCTGAGTCCAAACATCCCAGATGATAAAAGAGTTCAAAAGATAACAAAACAAACACAGATATCACCTCTCAGAAATGTGGCTAACTACCTGACCAGGGAGGCAAAACGGAGCTCCAGGATGATGATTGGCTGTCTTTGCCTCTAGCCCTATCTCCTTCTCTCTATAATCGGCTGGCTAGAAATGAGATGGAATCCATGTCTCTAGAAAAATTAATCTGCTCTCTTCTCAGACTGCTGACTCTCTGGATAAATTGTAAATTTAAGATTCAATCCTCTTCTCTATTTATTGGGTTCTCTGGCAGGTAGCACGGACCAACATCCGGTTTCACTACCTTGGTGGCCATCCTTCCCCAAGAATAGTGGTCTTGCAGAACTGCCTGAGGCAGATGGCTTCAGGCAACTTCACCCCAGCATCATTTCAGAGAAGCCTCACTACCCTCCGGTTTGCCCAAAAGATTTGCCCCTTTCCTCTGTCACAGCTGAGAGAGTCCACTCTGTCACTAGACCTCCAAGCACGAGAGGATCTCCTTCAATGTAAGACTTCACCACACTGCACCCCCACTTTCTCCCAAGAGCACACTCAAGAAACTGAGTCTCAAAAGCTCTGAAAAACTGTGACTCTCGTCCTGGTGGATATTTTTCTTTCCTCAGGAAGAATCTGAGGACGTTAAACACAGGCTAAGAACAAAGCCCACACTCAACACCATACCTCAACTTCTAGACCCGACCTGTGGGTCCTTTGCACTTCCAACACAGGGGCGGAATAGAACCAGTGCTCCTGGGCGTCCTCAAGCCGCTGCAAGTAGTAGGAAGAGTCAGCAGAACTTCACACAGACTAGACTGGACTATGCCCACCAGGATCCGGAAACAGGGTGCCTCGGAACCTGTCTACCCGATCAACGATCCGGAACTTCCGGAAGTGGAGAGCGTTGTTTCCGAGGGGACGATCTTCTGAGACGGACACGAGACTGATGGTGAGTTCCGCCGGCGCGAACGGCAGCTCTTTCCGCGGGGTCACAGTGTCGCGGGCGATGGCGAGCGTCTCCCGTCGCCAGCGTTTGTCGCCAGCCCTCCCAGGCCGCGGGTGGAGAGCCATGTAGCCTCCGCAGCGAAGCTCGGGCCGGAAGGCCGCTCGGTTGCGCGCGCCGCGGCGCCCCCTGCAGGCGATGCCCGGGGCTGCTGACGGAGGAACCGCGTGCGGACCGCACAGCCACAGCGGGGCCCGGCGCTGGGGGGAGGCGCGGCCGAGTCGCCCCGGCCCGGCCCGGGCCAGCGGCCTCGGCGGGAAGGACCGAGGCAGGAAGCCCCGAGCACAGGGACGCCACGTTGGAAGCCTGGCCACTGGAAGCCGAGGGCGAGCCATCGGGGCGGGAGAGGAGTCAGGCAGGGTCCAGACGCTACGTGCGGGACCCCGGGACATAAAGTTAGGTTCTTAGCCTCAGCTCCGACTTGCTCCTGAAGGACTCTGTGACCATCGGGATAGGTTAGAATTGCATTAGTGGTGGGCAGGGCCTCGATGAGGATGCGCTTGGGGTGCTTTGATGAGGGGTGAGTCAGAATTAGAATTGGAGGTAGAGTCAGGACATGGGCGCTGGCTGTGTTGTAACAGTGAGAGGCATCGGCCTTAGACCACCTTCTGTTGCTAGTACCGCAACTCCTCAGGGGGTGAGGTGTTTTGTTGTTCATTTTGTTTTTCGAGGCAGAGTTTTTGTGTGTAACCCCAGCTATCCTGGAACTCACTTTGTAGACCAGGCAGCCCTAAAACTCAGAGATCTGCCCGCCTCCCTGTCAGGGAGCAGGTTAGAAGACTAGGAAACCTTGCATTCATGACAATCGCTCGGACGATATAAACCATTATTTTGATAATCATATTCCTGGATTAAAGATTTTTAGTGCAAAGTCCTAATTGCTCCAGAGATAAACTATTAACTTTATAATCACGAGTGTATTAATGATTTTTTTGTTTTTAGTACAAAGTCCTAAACACCTTCTGAAGTCCCCTTCTGACCCCAATTTTTAATCTCTCACATTGAGAACTAAATTTCAACATGAATTTTACAGGCTTCAAACCAGGTCGATATTAAGTGATGATCCCAAAGTTTCTCTTAAGTGAATCTTATACCAAACAAGAACAGACTACACTGAGGCTTTCTAAGAGTTCTTTTCCCTTACTGTTAAAAGTCAGAGCAGGGGTTTGGTTCCCACTGCACACATTGCATTTCACAAAAGTCTGTAACTCCAGTTGCATTGAATTCAGTACCTTCTGGCTGCCACAGGTACCAGGCAAGAATGTAGTACACAGACATAACACTCAGGCAAGCACTCAACTAAAAATATTTTTTGAAACAGACACTTAAAAAAACAGTGAACATCATTCTCTGATTATAAGTACTTACGTTTTGTTGGATGACTGTGGAAAGTTCAGAACATGCACAACAAAATATTTTAAGAGTACAATAAAAAAAAAAATCACCTAATCTCAGTACTCAAGATGTCTGTATTTTGTTGTCTCCTGCATTTTTTTTATCTGTTCATGTTTTTACATGACAGAGCATACTGATCATACCATACTATATCCTGTCTCAATTAGATGCTAACATGAAAAAAGACTGTGTCAGGACATTATTTACAAAACTCTTGTTCTGTAACAGAGACCCTCAGACATAATTCTAAAAAAACAGAGATAACTTCTATTATGTTTAAGTTTTGTGGGTTTTTTATTTTAATATATTATTTTATGTGTATGGATGTTTTGCTTGTGTGTGTGTGTGTGTGTGTGTGTGTGTGTACCGCAAGCGTGTCTGGTACCAGTGGAGGTCAGAAGAGGGCATTGAATACCCTGGGACTGGAATTACAGATGGTTATGAACCGCTATTAGAGTGTTGGGAGTCAAACCCTCCGCAAGAGCAGCAAGTGTTCTTAATGGCTGAACCAGCTCTCTAGCCCTGTGTTTTCTGAGGCAGGATCTCATGTAACTCAGGCTAGCCTGGAACTGGAGCTTTGTAGTTGAGGATGACTTTGATATTTTTTCAGATATGAAAATGTAACTTTGTACACATTTAATAGGACAAACCAGGATGGGCATAAACAAAGAAGAAACTCGGGAGAAAGAGTCAATGCCATTTTGTTGGCAGGGAGGAAAGAGTCAGAAACTGGAACAAACTAAGATGCTGAGCAAAACATTCCAGAGCCGCCCCCAGAGTAGCCAGGGAACATAATGTTAGCATTCAGGTGCCAGAGTTAAGTATTACCCACTTAATCTGCACATGTACTAAAGGGTCCCAAATTCTGTTTAGTATAAGAAGTTTTGCATTAACTCTCTAGCAATCATTGGCTTTTCAGAAAGTGATGGGGCAATTTTCAGAGGTGGTTTCCATTATGCAAGGACTATTTTCATCTCAAGTACAGTTAACCAGGGATGCTGTCCTCAGTACCATTAAGCTGCTAGGCACGTGTGCCTTTCAGTGTGATACCGAACTGACGTTACAGGTTTTGTTGTCTTGGTTGTGGGCCCAGCCTTTGCTGACTGAGCCATCTCTCCAGCCCACATTTCAGGTTTTTAAATGGCAGCAGTAATTATATTTTGGGTTTTATTCTAGATGTTCACTATAGTTGTTTTTTTTTTTTTTTTTTTTTTTTTTGAGACAGGGTCTCACTGTGTTTCTCTGGCTGTCCTGGAACTCACTGTAGACCAGGCTGGCCTTAAACCCACAGAGATCCAACTACCTCCACCTCCTGGAATTAAAGACATGTGCTAACATGCCTGGCCGATGCTCCACCATAGTTAAGACAACAGTTGATACACATAAGTGAAGATAGTTGGATTTTAGAGATAATCATGGTAATTCTTAAAATAATGCTTATACAAGTTGTACTAGTATTGATTAATTGATATTTTACACATACCAAGAAAACTAAAACAAACAAAACCCCAACTATCAAAGGCAGTCTACCCTAAGTAGACCATGATACTGTATTAAAAATGAATGTGAAAGTACTACGAAGAACACCGTGGTTTACCTGGGCCAGGGGATGACTATTCCATACTCAGTCAACCTTGCCAGTCATCCTTATCAGGATGAGAAACTAGTCTAGAAAAGTCAGTAAATCTTTTGATAGTTTCACATCTGAAAGCCAGGATAAGACTACATCTTGGAACCTGAAGAGGATGAAAAGGCCTTCCTTCAGCCATGCTCCGTGGCTCTGGAGGAGGTTCATGTGCACAGAATTCAGCTGTGTTTACCTGTGCATGACATCTGAGCCTCAGGAATAGGTCTTCATAATGCTTAGTAATTGGCACAAAGATAAAAGCAGGCGCGAGTGTAATGGTAACTGTAGTTCCAGGCGTTGGCAGTTGTCTGCCAGCCCTTCAGTCCAATGGTGTCTGTTCATTGATTCCACAGAGCTTATGTTGAATGAGGAAGACTGTTTCTGTCAACAGGACTGTTTTTCACTGTGAATGATTTTTTACAGTTTTAAAGATAAAGCAAACATGTTCACTACTATTCTTAGGCACAATGATTATCTGTTTGAAGGGTATGTCTCAAATAGTCATCTTATTAATCTTCTCTCCAAAGCCTTTTTTGAGCACCTTATGTACCTGATCAAAGCTCCAGCCCAAGGAGTTGCCACCATTTATCTGGCCACTCCTTTTCCAAACCCACACCGACCAGTGAAGAGTTAGCCTGACTAGCCGGACAGATAGACCATCATCGTGTGATTTCCGCCTGAGCCCAGTGTTTCTTTACTGACCCTGACACAAAATGACTTCAGGGATCCCTCACTTAGTTCCCACTCTACAGATTCCATCATCATCATCATCTTACACAGATGTCACCGCAGCGTTCACATTGGAGGTCTTATCTCCCACGGCCTCTTGACTAGAGCTCCAGGGACCAAGGTCAGAATTACATATATTTCTTCTTTACATAAACTCAGTCTCGTGTGTTTGGAAGCAGTCTGGATATGGTTTAAGATAAACGTTTCCTTTCTGAGTGATGGAGCAGAAGCCTCTGTCGAAGTGGCTAGGTGGTGGAGACAGCAGTTTGGGCTTGGTTTGTTTACCTACAGATATTCAAGAGAAGGTTAAAAACAC
Organism: Peromyscus maniculatus bairdii; assembly: GCF_049852395.1. NCBI lineage: Eukaryota > Metazoa > Chordata > Mammalia > Rodentia > Cricetidae > Peromyscus > Peromyscus maniculatus. Next base: position 107,794,682 of record NC_134854.1, read on the forward strand.
ATTTTTCTTTTCAGGTATTTTTTCTAGACTGTAAAGACCCATGCACCCCACCTCCTCCAGCCTCGAACTTCTGATCCTCCTCTTCTGACCGCCTCGGGACTGGGTCATAGATAGATGAGCACCGTCACGCTGGTTTCATACGGCGCTTGGGATTCACCCAAGCTTCTGTGCATGCTAGTCTAGCACTCTGCCAACTAAACCCTTCCTCAGCCCTTCTCTCCCGTATCTTTTCTTTATAAGCAGCTTCTAATTATTTTAAGATTTTTATTTTTATTTTCAATTTCTGTATATACGTGTGTCTACATATGCATGTGCACATTTGTGGGTGCCCTGGGAGCTGGAGTTAAAAGTGGTTGTGAGCCACCTGATATCGTTGTTGAGAACCAAACTCGGATGCTCAGCACCAACAGCAGGTGCCCATTAACTGCTCAGCCCTCTCTCCAGCCCCATGAGGAACTTTAACAGAAATCTCCACAGTTAGGCAGAGCATGGTGGAACAAGCTGGTGACCCCATGGCTGGTGTCAGGGAAGCAGTAGGATTGGGAGTCCCAGGCCAGCCTGGCTCAGAAAAACGAGAATAACAGAGATTAAAATGATCCATTTAGCCACATTTTGTTTGTTTTTCCTGTGGTTTTGCTTCATGTTATTCCTGCTTTGGCAGATCAACACTGCGGCACTGATTTTGTGTTGTGTGAAGGCTGGGGCTGTGGTGTTGAAAAGTGAACACGGCCTTGTGCTTGTTTGGTGAGCGCTTGATCACTAAGCCATTTCCCTGCCAAAATGGCAGCTTCCCCGCCCCAACCCGCCAGGGCTAGAACCCAGGGCCTTGCGCTTGCTAGGCGAGCGCTCTACCACTGAGCTAAATCCCCAACCCCAACATGGCAGCTTTTGATGGCTGTTGAGTTATTCCAAACCTTGCCACTGGCTGCGTAAGTTGTTCTCAGCCTTTCAAGGTCATAAAAGGACATCTTATTTTATCGTCCTCAGACTTCCAGTTAGTTCCTTGAGAAAGAAAACTAGAAATGGATCCTACAGATAGAAAGGATGACTAGAGCCTAGCAGATTGGCCCACCAAAGACTCCATAAGACTCTAGTGCTGGAGCAGGAGCCCAGGAGTAGAGTGTGTGCTTAGTCTTTGCAGGGCCCTAACTCCAATCTCCGTTAAAAAGAGGATGGTGGAAATGGTTTTTAGAATCTAGTTTTTGTAACTACAGCATGTCTGTCATACCAGGACATCATGCACAGGAGGTGAGCCCTCACCCTGAGTACACCCTGTACTTTTACATCTCCTGTTCACCTGAGATACTAGGCGTGAGCCACCACACCTGGTGAGAAGTAGTTAACAGTCTTACGCTTTATGTCAATTCCATGTTGGAAAATAAATCCTTGAGTAAAGTATGTTACTTGAGAATTATAAATTATTTTCTTAATATTGTGGCCAGATTTTGTTAAAGTATAAAGTAGATTAGGAATTTAGGAAGGATACAGTAAATTAAGGTCCTGCCAATGCTGTAGGTAACCAGAGACCCATCATTTTCTGGCATCCTGCCCTTGGGTGTCTGCTGGGGCAGTAGTCTCTTGACCATGCACAGAAGCTGCCCATCTTGCCAAACAGGGCACCATCCATTTCCTTGGGCTTTTTCCCAGGAGCAGGAGAACTAGAAACAGCTTAGCACAGTTAGGAACACACCTTATGAAAATGCCAAAGATGCTTTGGAAATGGACTTGTCTACTTTAGCAGTTCTGTAGTTGATGAAATTAATTTGTTAGCTCTAACCATCAGCTTGACAATAGCCTTCAGGGTCACCTGAGAGAGGAGTCTCAATTGAGGGATTGTGCAGGTCATATTGGTCTATTGACCTTTCTCTGATGGACTGCCTTGACTCTTAATTGTTGTGATGTTCTTAGAAGGGCCTAACCCACTGAGGGCAACCCCTGGGCAGATGGTTCTGGACTGTATTAAAAAAGCTAATTAGCCAGAAGCCAGTGACTGAGTCAGCAAGCAGTGTTCCTCTGTGGTTTCTGCCTTTGAGTTCCTGGAATTGTAAGCCAAATAATTCCTCTCCTCCCCTAAGTTGCTTCTGATCAGAATGTTTCATCACAGCAACAGAAATGAAGCTGGAACAGAAACAGGGAAGTGGAATGCAAGGCTTTTGTTCAATTGGTTACAGTTGAATGTATTTTCACAGGCAATTCTAGGGCCTGGGGAGGAGGAGCAGGAGGATGGAGGTACAGAGCAAGCCTAGGACAGCAAGGCTGTCAGATGAGAGAGACAGAGGAGAAGCCGGATGGGGAAGATGATGCAATCTTTTACATATCAAAACCTGTTGGTCTTTTGTTTTTGTCCAGTAGAGTCCTCCTTGTCTATGACATGCAGTTATCACAGCAGTTGGACCTGTTTCCTGAATGCAGAGTGACCCTTCTGTTATTTAAAGATGTAAAAAATGCAGGAGACCTGAGAAAAAAGGCCATGGAAGGATCTATCAATGGGTCGTTGATAAACCCTAGTGTGGTAAGTACAAAATATGAGAATGAATTAACCATGCCAGGCATTTAAGAACATGCTCATTTTACTCTAAAATTCCCTTATATTCAGGTAAAAAGTATTTGCTCAAGTCATACTTGGTGTTTTAAATTTAAAACAGCAATAGAGTCTGAAGTGCTGTGTCCTGTCTTAGGAAATAGGAAGGGCTGTGGCCCAGCTGTGCCCACGCGTGTTTTGGCGGGTGCTCCTCACGTGTGTAAGCCTGCAGAAGAGTCATACCGCCTTCTGTTGCTGTGAAGAGACGCCATAACCAAGGCAGCGTACAAAAGAGAGCACCTAACTGGGGGCTGGCTCACAGTCTCAGAGGGCTCATCTGTGTGTCAGGAGGAAGGCAGGCGGGCATGGCGCTGGGGCAGAGGCTGAGAGCTCACATCTTGTTCACAGATAGCTACAGAGAACAAACCTGGACCTAGTGTGGGTTGAGGTTTCAAAAGCCCATCCCAGTGGCACACCTCAGACCCAGTGACACCAGTGAAACCTCAAAGCTCATCCCATTGGCACACCTCTCCAGCAAGGCACACCTCCTGTGTTGGCTATTTTTGGTTGTCCACTGACTACATCTGGAATGAACTAAAATTCCAAAATGGCTGGCCATACCACTGAGGGAATTTTTGCTTAATTGGATCATTTGAAGTTATAACACTTATAATCCAGATCGTTTGAGTTGGGAATATCCACCTCTAATTAGACCACCCTTTCTGCTTGGAAGCATGTATAAAGGCATTTAAGAACATGCTAATTTTATCCTAAAATTATATTCTCTTATATTCAGGTAAAAAGTATTTGCACGAGTCATACTGGGTGTTTTAAATTTAAAACAGCAAATAAGTAATTTCTTACTTCGAGAAGAACCATGGCACAGTCCCAAACAAATCAAAGCCAAACCAAACTCCAGCTGTGTAAACAACACAGCGTCCATTGTCTGGGATCCACTCATGATCACTGGGCTCCTCCAAAGGCTTGGGTCACTTCTCCAGCTCTGCCCTCCGCAGCACACACAGCTTGTCTTCTAGTTCAGACAGGCTCCACTCTGCCACTGCTGATGTTCTTAGTGGTCACCCCATGGTACTGGCATCTGCAAAATACTGGGGTCTTCTGCACCTGGGCCACACCTTCACCGACAGTCTCTCCTGGCCTCTCACAGTGCCAAGCCTCAGCTGTTCTCCATGGTCCCTTTGTGCCTTCAAACCCAGTACCACCTGGGTGACTTAACACTACTACCAAGTTCAGCTGCCAGCATGAGGTGCAAATGTGACTATCTGGAACAGTCTCTGTGCTCTCAGGAAACACTCCCCACAAGATTTCACCTCAGTAATGCTGGTCTCTCTCTCTCTTTTTTTTTTTTTTGTCAGAGCTGAGAACCAAACCCAGAGCCTTGCACTTGCTAGGCAAGCGCTCTCCCACTGAGCTAAATCCCCAACCCCTGGTGTCTTCTTAATCACAGCTAATTTCTCAGTTCCAGCTAACCAGCATCAGTTGTCCCAGTAACTCAAAGGTTTCTTTTCAATAGTGCTGGTCTCTGGTTAATCGCGGCTGACTCTTCTGTCCCAGCTTACCAGATACCACAGATTCTTCATACAAAGGGCCCTGTGGAGCCTTTGCTTCCCTCTGCAGCTTCACAAGCCAGGCCTCCATTGTCTGCACTGCTCTCAACATTCTTATCTTCCAGGCTCCTACGGAACAGCACACTGAGCTCTCAACCCTCGGTGGCCTTTCTAGCCCAAAGTCACAAAGTCTTTCCACAGTCCTCCCCAAAACACCATGGTCAGTTCTGTCACAGCAATGCTCCACTATCCTGGTACCAACTTCTTTCTAAGTTAGGGTTACAGTTGCTGCAGTGAAACACCGTGACCTAGGCAACTTGGGGAGGAAAGGGTTTATCAGGGTTACACTTCCACATCACTGTTCATCATTGAAGGAAGTCAGGACAGGAACTCAAGCAGGGCTGCAACCTGGAGGCCGGAGCTGACACGGAGGCCTTGGAGGGGTGCTGCTTAATCACTTGCTTCCCATGGCTTGCTCAGCCTGCTTTCTTATAGAACCCAAGACCACCTGCCCAGTGGAGGCCCCACCCACAGTGGGCTGGGCCTCCCCCATCAATCACTAATTAAGAAAATGTCTGCTGTAGCCTCATCTTATTGAGACATTTTCTCAATTGAGACTTCTTCCTCTCCAGTGACTCTAGCTTCGGTCAAGTTGACGTAAAACTAGCCAGTACACCTCCCAATCTTTCCTAAACAATCTACCAGTTGAGGACCAAACATTCACGTATATGAGCCCGTGGAACCATTCTCCTTCAAACCACCACAGATGGCAGAGTGGTTAATAGTACACATTAAGGCACGAGGTTCCCACTTCCTGTAACCGAGGAAGTCACAGCCCTCTTTGTATAGCCCGTAAAGATGTGTCCTATTGTTGTGTGCATTGTGCATATCCTGACATAACCCATAGTCCTGCAAGAGCAGAACTGTGCATTGCTTCCCTCTGATAGGTAAGACAGGTAACAGCATGCCTGATTCCTTATGTGGTAAGCAACAGGGCTGGGATTGAACACTACCCCACACCCCACACCCACACACTCACCTCCAGGCATGGTTACCTCCTGGTTACATGAGCAACACTGAGTTCATTGAGTATGTGTGGATTAAAGAAAACAATGCTGTTGAAGTTTAGGAGGTGGCCTGTTCTGGATTAGGCTTCAAGAATCTTGCAGCTTTAAAATTCTATAATTTTTTTGTGTTGCAACAGTCCTTGAGGCCATAGGGTTTTTTTTTGTTTTTTTTTTTTTGTATTTTTGTTTGTTTATTTGTTTTTCTTTTTGGTTTTTCGAGATGGGGTTTCTCTGTGTAGTTTTGGTGCCTGTCCTGGATCACGCTCTGTAGCCCAGGCTGGCCTCGAACTTACAGAGATCCACCTGGCTCTGCTTCCTGAGTGCTTTGATTAAAAGCATACACCACCACCGCCCGCCTTGAGGCCATAGTTTTTAAGTACAGCCCATAAGAATGGTGATCATATAAACATCTGGACTCGAGTTACCTCAGGTCGGGCATATGGTGCAGGAAGCTCCTGATTCGCTCTGGGCTAATCTTTGTTTTCTCTCTGCTAGATTGTCGACCCATTTCAGATACTTGTGGCCGCGAACAAAGCCGTTCATCTGCACAAACTGGGAAAAATGAAGACAAGAACTCTGTCTACTGAAATTATCTTCAACCTCTCCCCAAATAATAACGTAATGTGGTGCCTGACTTTATTTCCCTTGGCCTTGTCATCACAGCGTGTGCCTCCTGCCCGGGGTAGTACAGGGGCCAGATTCCTCCAAGCCAAAACTGTTCGGTAGAGAGGTCAGGACAGACATGTAGTCCTTCTAATCATAGTACAGCTGGGGGGTCAGCTTCCTGGTCAGTCAGAGTCTACATGAGGCTGGTGTTCTCTGCCCTGCCCAGGTGTTAAATGGACCCCTTGAGCATTTTTGCTTAAGAATCTGGTAGAAACCCACATGGCCAAATGTGAGGTGTAGAAACGGTGTGTGTCACTCTCCCTGTGAATCCTAGAGATGGATGTGTGTCTTGTTTATAGTCAGTACCAGGAACTTCCTGTGACCAGGTAGAGCGGCTGACACCAGCTCACTCACTCACCCGGGCTATAGAAAGAGTCGTGGTTTGAAATCCTCATAGGGCCGGGCGGTGGCGGCGCACGCCTTTAATCCCAGCACTCGGGAGACAGAGGCAGGCAGATCTCTGTAAATTCGAGACCAGCCTGGTCTACAGAGTGAGTTCCAGGAAAGGCTCCAAAGCTCCACAGAGAAACCCTGTCTTGGGAAAAAAAAAAAAAAAAAAAGAAAAGAAAAGAACAGAAAAAGAAATCCTCATAGGAATGCTCTCCCAACCCCTGCGTGCGTGTGTGCGTGCGTGCGTGTGTGCGTGTGTGTATTTGTGTGTGTGTGTGTGTGTGTGTGTGTGTGTGTGTGTTTGGGTGTGTGGTATGCATATTCATGTGTGGGAGGATGGGTGCCTGAGTGCCACAGTGTGCTTGTGAAAGTCTAGAGGATGACCTCAAGTGTTGTTCCAGACAAGGTCTCTGTTTTTTGCCACTGTGTACACCTGGCCTTCAAGCTCCTTGGATTCTTCCGTCCCCGCCTCCTCTCCTCCTGTGCAGCACTGGGGTTACAGACAGTTGCTGTCGGGTCTGGCTTTACATGGGTGCTGGGGATTTGAACCAAGATCCTCACACTTGAGTGGCAAGTGCTTTACCCACTGAGCCATCACCCCAGGCCAGGAGTGCTTTTTGAATGAAAGTGTTGCGGTGATGGCATTCTGTGTGTGACATTCGAAAAAGATGTCTGAGCTCTGCTGAAGAAGTTTCAGTATTGCTACTGCTGTTAATAACAACCAGATGCTAGCATCATCACAGGGGGAACCGGGGAGCCTAGGGCAAGAATTAGACCACACTTGGTTGCAAAGTTTATAGAATGCGGTCAGCATGGCAGCAGAACTCTCCATTAATAGAATCATTGGAAATAATTGAAGACGTCATTCCTGCTCAAGACGCAGCTGTAGGGGCAGAAGAGACCAATGTGATCTTGAGAAGCAGATGAATGAGGCAAAGGTTAAGACGCCCGAAGATAAATGACAACAGGAATACAAACTGTGGTCAGGAAGGTCGGTTGGAGATAGAGGCGGGTGTTTCTGTGCAGATCCCAGCCGTCAGGGCTTGATCCGGAGGAGCCAAGTGCAGCTGTAAGGAGGGGCAGCAGCAGTGGCTGCTGGGAAGGGGTCGCTGAAGGGAGAGTACGCTGTGAGAAACAGGGAGGCTGACTGAGCAGGCCTGGAGCTATTCCAGACGGAAGACGCTGGCTCATTTCCCTTCGGTTTTTATCTTAGATTTCAGAGGCTTTGAAGAAATTCGGCACCTCAGAAAGTGACACTTCCGTTCTGATCGTTTACATTGAAGAGGAAGGAAAACAGATACACCGAGAACACCTGATATCTCAAGTGGAAGGCCAGCAGGTGCCTTTGGAAAGCCTTCCAGAAATAACAAAGCTTGCAGAAGTCAAAAAGGTGTGTAGTACGCATTTGTAAGAGTTCAGTAGATGAATTACCCTGACGCTGTGTGCTCGTCACTGTTAGGAATGATGAAGTAGTCTTTTAACTTCCTAGTTAGCATACAAGATAATGGTGTTCATTACATTTCATATTACTGCTTTTACTCATATCTGCCTTCTCTCTCATTCCCAATACCTTTTAAACTCTTAAGAAATAGTGTCGGGGGACTGGAGAGATGGCTCTGCAGTTAAGAGCACTTGCTGTTCTTCCAGAGGACCTGGGTCTGATTCCCAGCATGCTCCTAACTATCTGGAACTCCAGTTCCCGGGGATCCAATGCCCTTTTCTAGCCTTCATGGGAACTGCTCACATGTAGTACACATACACAGAGGCAAAACACCCTTACAAGTAAAATAAAGAGAGGTTTAGAAATATTAAAATAATTTTACAGACACTTGGAAAGTATGTGTAAATGAAAAGAACTGGGGGGGGGGGTTTAGCTCAGTGGTAGAGCGCTTGCCTAGAAAGCGCAAGGCCCTGGGTTTGGTCCTCAGCTCTGAAAAAAAAAAAATGAAAAGAACTGGGATGTACAAGTTTGTGTGGAATGTAATTCAGAATCGAGGCAATGAGAACTGGAAGAAAGGGGATCTCTTCCAATATTCAGTGACTGTATGAAGTTAATATCTAGATGTGGACTGCTAAAATTGATACAAATGTGATTTGTATGTTCAGGAAATTTGTTTTTTCATATTAATAACCACACTTAAAAAGGATATTTGACATGAGTGACAAATTACCACCTCCTTTGACCACTTTAAACATAATTGTGATTTCAAATCATTAATGCCATAATAACATGATAATGCCACATGTAAATGTGTCTATAATCACAGTGCAGGGACATGCCAGCACTCACAGATTGTCCTTCACTTTACAGATATATAAACTGTCATCACAAGAAGAGAGTATTGGGACGTTATTGGATGGTATCATTTGTAGAATGTCAACAAAGGATATTTTATAAGTTGCCTAAAGTATCAACAGAAAATCTCAAAGTTAATCACTAGCTGTTCTTTCCTGGTTATAAAATGAACATACTCATCGCTGGAAAAGGGAAAAAGAAACTGCTACCAGGCCTGCTTTCCTTTCACCTCTTAAAGGTCCCATGGGTCCCCCCCACCCATCCACCCCCACCCCCCACCCCACCCGTCACTGGGTTTGCCACCGTCTCCTTGTTTTCTGTTGTTTCAGTACCTTTTATTTTTACACAATTGGAATAAAAAGTTCAAGCACCCAGGGAAGGCTGTCATGTTCAAGGCTCTTCCTCAATAGTTCATCCATCCGTTTGCATCTCACCTGGTACTGCTGGCTTTTCCACATTGCCCTTCTAAGCATCTGGATCCTTAGTATTTTAAGTATAAGAATTCCTTTAACTCTAAACCTGGTATGGCGACTCACTCCTACAGCCCAGGTACTCGGGCAGCTGAGGCAAGAGAAAGCCACAAGTTTGAGGTCAGCCTGAGATACTCGACAAGTTCCAGATCAGCCTAAAGTATCATGTCAAATCCTATCTCAATAAATAAATAATAAATCAATTGCTTCTCATAGCAGCCTTGTTAGGTGGGTATGTCTTTGTGCACACTTTACACACGAGGCAACTAAAAGAGTGGATCAGTATTAACTAGCCCTCTCAGGGTCCTGTAACTAGTATAAAACCATATTTGATGGTTTCATTTTTTTTTCCTCACTTATTTTGTATTTTGATTGTATCAGTCAAGATAGGCCTGGTCAAGGTCAGCAAAGCTCTGTGAAGAGCCAGAGAGGTGCTGTGCTCCTCGAAGGCTGACTGGCTTCTGCTGCAGTTACTCAACACCACCTCTGCAGTCTGGAAGCAGCCACCGAGGACACATACATAGTGAGCGGCCTCTGTCTGGTAAACCTTGACTTGAACAAGTGGTGTGCGGCGCTGGAGCGGAGGCTGTGGTCTGTGGGCCTGGGGTTGGTTAGGCCGCAGTGACAACCAGTCCTAAAGCTCAGCAGCTCGGTCCAGCAGAAGCAGCTGTTTCTTCATGGCAGTGGGGGTCAGAGGAAAAACCCACAGCAGTGCTGGCGGAGCCTGTCTGCTGGAGGCCTCTCAGCCTGGCCTTTTAGGTTATCACAGCTGGGCAGGAGCGCCAGGAACGCCATAGTAGCTCAAAAGCACACACGTGGAAGTGTCGGACACTGGTCACCTCATTTCTTTTTTTTCATTTTAATGATTTTATTTCAAGTATATTTTAAAAATCACAAATGGGGTTTGTAATCCAAAGCTGAAACACGGATTCTTCAGACTCTGACAGGCAATCCCAGACCACACTTTCCAAACCCACATTCTTTGCTGTTCTTCAGATTTCTGAGGCCTAGCATTTAAACTGCTCTATTCTGGACGTACATGACTCGTACACACTTGTTGACTGAAGTTTTCTGAAAACTGTCCATCACATATAAAGAGTGCTTTCCATCCAGAGATTATCAGTGGAAAAACATTAAACATCTATCGAGAATTCAATTCTGTCAGAACCAGTGCTGTTCTCTAGAATTCAAGAGAACGTAGAATAAAGTAAATTATGCTCCCCAGACTCTGGTAATACAGGCCTCCATCCTACTTAATCATATGCAAGGTTGTCACTGAGATTTACTGGACAAAGAAAAGCCCAGGAGCACTCGGGGGAGGGGTGGGCTACTTTTGAGGGAAAGAGCTGCCTTGGTAACTTCTCTCAAATGTTTATTTGAAATAAAAAGCCGGTTGTGGTGGCGCACGCCGGTAGGATTTGCTGAAGGAGGCGGAGGCAGGAGGATCACAAGTTCGAGGCCAGCCTGATCACCTCATTTCATTCTGTGAGACCAAAATGAGCCATCTTAGAAATGCTTTCACCCCAAAACTAAGGCCTAAGGTTTCTCCTTTTGGGAATAGGCCATTAGTTACTGAAACCAGTCAATTCAGATTCCAGAAACTAGGAAGTGTAAAAGTACAGAGTCACAAGATAGTCACGAGGTAATGCCTGCTGGACTATGGAATGTCCTCTCCCTGGTTTCCAGGGTAACTGACCACAGAAATGCCCCCACCTGAGGGCAGCCAATGAGAAAGGGTGGCGGGCAACCACTCCCTTAGAAGTAATTTCTAGAAGTCCCTAGAAGTGAGCCAATCAGAATTGTACCCGTACTAGCACCCCTAAATGATGTAACCTTGTGATTTTTTCCCTTTAAAAGCTGAGCTTGGCCGGGCGGTGGTGGCGCACGCCTTTAATCCCAGCACTCGGGAGGCAGAGCCAGGCGGATCTCTGTGAGTTCGAGGCCAGCCTGGGCTACCAAGTGAGTCCCAGGAAAGGCGCAAAGCTACACAGAGAAACCCTGTCTCGGAAAAAACCAAAAAAAAAAAAAAAAAAAAAAAAAAAAAGCTGAGCTTGCAGACAGGTGGGCACTTCCTCCAGCCTCCACTGTGTTGGGTGTATTGGACGAAGTCCCTGCCTAGGCTAGTATATCCAGAATTAAACCTTGCTTTTCCATTCCAGCATGCTCGTCTTAGGTGGTCTCTCTGGGGGGTCACAATCTGGGCACAACATTTCAAAGAACTTCAGAAATGGTGAGTCCTGTTCTTCCCACAAGCACAGCCAGTCCTGCCCGTTTGGTCCCCTCTAGAGCTCCTTGTCTGTAAAGCCATGGGGCCCTCTCATATGCAGTTCTGGAGTTGTTCTCTAGGTTTCCTGTACCCAGAATCCCCTTCTGAGTCACAGCTGAGTACTCTGGGGGACAGAGGAAGATGCAGAGGAAGTGACACTTGCCCAAGATTGCCCCAAAGGTGCTGCGGGCCACAGGAATCTATCATAAGAACTCAGCTGGTTATGGCAAAGTCACTACCTGGAGGGATCAGGGAATTCCTCCAGAGGAAGCCAAATCCCAAGGAGTTTTTGGTATAACTTGGCTTGTTATATATCAGTTGTATTCTGTTATGAAAATCATGTGTGCCTTCATAGCTTTCCCAATTGATTTTTCCCTAAGGGCTAACAGTATAGACTGAGCACTCTCTGGACATACACATTCCAGGTATTTGGAGAACAGCCTCAGGAAAGGCTTTCTCTGGAATCAGATTATCTCCCTTAGCCACTTTCAAGGACTACAGGAAACACCACCCAAGTGGGCGCCCAACATCCGAGGACTAACAGTGATAACAACCCACAGGCGAGTCTCCTGACTTATATTCCACAAGGAGACACAGCCCAGGTGGGCCCCAACTTTCAAGGACTAACAATGACAGCAGCCCACCTGCAAGTCTTCTGACTTAAGGTAAATTCCACAAGGAGACGCCGCCTAGGAGAGGTGGATGTTAAGTAATAGCTTTACACAATTTAGCTCGGACCCTCCCTTTATATACCCGGACTTCCAGGGCACAGGACGGAGAAGAGAAAAGAGAATGGAAGAACTAGACGGGTAAGAACTTGAGAAGAACAAACTGAGATGGGGAAGAACTAGATTGAAGGGCTAGAAGAGAGAACTAGAGGAAGGAGATGGAAGATGAAAAAGAGCCAGATGGGGAAGAACAAGATGAGAGAGAAGGAGATGGGAGAGCAGCTGATAGGGGAAAGAACTAGACAGATGAGAACCTAGAACGGACAGAACTAGATGAAGGAATTAAGATAGAACCTAGAGGGGACAGTAGATAAATATAGAGAAATCAGGCAAGAAAGGAGCTAGGCATGAGAGCAGAATAGAAGCTGTGTAGAGAGAGAACTATCACAGATAATAAAGTGTATGAACTAGGAGTCTCATGTACATAGATTCATTTCTTTTCATCAAAGATTAATTATCAGCTGGTTGTAGATTCTTCCCGGACCCTGGGAGGGGACTATCGAGGGGCTGGACCCCCATAGTCCCCGATACAAAGGAAAAAAGTCTTGATTCCTCTTCCAACTATTATGGAGAGATGCTGCATGTTCTCAGCATCTCTGCCTTATATGGGCTGTCACAAGGGACCACATTGAGTATACAGCTGGAACTTTAGCTCAGGGGAGTGCAGACCCCTCAAGTGGATTCTGGTGGACTTTGGGTTATGGAGAAGGTCTCCCAGAAGCCCAAGGAGGCTGTTCTAGGTGAGGACGGACAGAAACTATACTGTGGTCACCATCAAGGCTGGGGTCAATGACAGCCACGTAGCAAGAAGGAGTGAGGCATATAATCCCAGTAATCAAGTCACCCGTGTTTGGAATGACCTAGCAAGGCGTCTTTGTGTATTGAAATTGGTCCATAACAAGGTTTGTCAGCATGCCAGGGCAAGGTTTGGCTTGGTTGACCCCTCTGGAGTTAAACTGTATCAGAGGTCATGTCACAATGAAACAGGACCCCCAATATTGTCCAGGTATCACAAATTACTGGCTCAGGGGTACCTGGAGCTCTGTGATCAGCAATCTGTAGCCTAGGTTGGGAGACAGCAAGACAGCCCACATATCTACTAATACCCACTGTTACAGATGAACTAGCTGAAAAAGGACAGCCATGCATGCATAAGCACAGAGTCATATCCCATCACAGCCTTGTATCAGAGGTTTTCAAGACGCACAATCAGGCACAAAGCACCTGAATTTCTGGAGTCCCCGAGCCTTTGAAGTCAGGCTGGGTTCAGCCTAGATTCCAGGAATAGCAGCTGTAGGGTGTTTCCATGCCCATATCCTCTTAGAAAGGCAGAGCTATAGACGTGGCCTCCTTAGAGTGGTGCTGGCATGTGAGACAGCCCACGACAATAGCCACAACAAGCCTGGCTGTCATGAAGTGTCAGGTATGTCCACTTCTTCCCCATAGAATCAGTCCTCACTCTGTCCTGGTCAACTTCCTGCCTTGCTATGACAAAAAGTATCTGTTGATCCTTCTCTCAGTTCCACACCCAGCTTCTGGTCTGTGACCCTACAGAGCTTGTAAGCACAAAAATACATTTGTCCCCCAGGTCTGGCATGTTCTGCAGGTAACACCTGCAGTGCTTGGGAAAGCCTGTTTGTTTTTGCTTTGCCTTAGCTTTGGCTGCTCTGCCAAGCTCTTGAGCCTTGCCCAGCCGGCCTGCTGGAACAGGACAGCACACAGACATTTGGCACTTCGGGCAACTGAGGTGCTCCCACCTGTGTCCCGAGGCTAGGAGAGCTGCTCCCTCCAGCAGATACTTCCGGTCCACAAACTCAAGTGAAATACATGCAGTAGTATTTTGCATTGTTCCTAATGCAACAGTAATATGGGCTCAGTAAATAAATCACAGGCAGCCCAGAAACCCAGAGTGTAGCAGAGCCCCCAACCCCCACCTCAGCCATCCCATGCACTAGAATCTGGTGTGCACCAGCAAGGAGCTTTTATTGTTCATCACACTGACATGACGAGGTTCGCGAGTTCCTCTAGAGAGGAGCAGGCCTGCTTGCTGTACAGCCCCACTTCCTAGGCAGAAGGGAGGGAATACTCGAATTGAATTGTAGGAATGTCCACTAACCTCCAGAACATACTCATGAAATACTGGCCTGTCCTCTGGAAGCCCAAGCTCAGGTAGAGGGTCTGAGCACCTTGCTGCATGGCACTGGTGTCAAGGACCACGTCACTGTAGCCCTGGTCCCGAGCAAACTGGAGGAGAGTTCTGACCAGGGCTTTCGCTATCCCCTGTCCTCGATGCTGTGAGGACACAGACAGGTGAAGGAGCTCCAGCTGCTTCCTCCCTGATGGGGGATCCTTGACTGGCAGACAACCCACTATGCCCACCACCTGACCACCAGACTCAGCCACCCAGAAGCAGGAGTCACGTGCATGCAGGTAGGACTTGGTGATGTCAGCCATGTCTGTGTGCAAACACTTGGCCACGTACTTCTTCCAAGGCTGTCTGGCAAGGAGCTGCAGGAGTAGGAGCAGAAAGACGATGCACATAATAGCCAGCAGCCAGGAGCCAGACACCAGGACCGTGGCAAGGGGCACCCCAAGAAAGAGCAGGAGGGTTCGGGGCAGCATCAGCACATGGCGGAAGGTGGCGGGGATGTACTCCTCCATGCCCCTTATGAACATATCCAGGACAGGTTTACGGTCACTGTCCTGGTACTGGCGGATGTGATAAGGAGCCATGGGAGACTTCTTTCTGGGTCTCAAGTCTCAGCATCCAGGAGAGACAGCTATACCTGCGTGCACACCTTCCCTGAGCCTGCAGAAGAGAGAAGCCATGAGTCCTCTGACCTTCCCTTCCAACCTCCCAGGACCCATGTAGGCCCTGTTCAAGGGTGTGTGTTTCTGCTGTCTCCAGAAAAGCAGCAGACACTAATGGTGGGAGAATGTCTCTCCAGCAACACCTGACTACATCCCTCTTCACCCTACTAGAAGCCTTCTGCATCCCTGGGTACATAAACACAGCACAGTGCTGGAGATGGACCCCATGTACCCATGTGTTCACCGTCTGTGGACTATACATCGCAGGCATTCTGTGTTCCCAAGTGTGTATTCCTGAAAGATCTCCTTCCCAAGGATTATAAAAGTCTACATTACAGAGTTGGTTAAAAACAAACAAACAAAACCACCCTTCACTACAAAGCCCTCATCCTGGAACTCCCAGGGAGGTTCTAGGACTCCAGGCCCACGCTGAGACCCTCCCCAGAGTGCTGCACTTACCTGCTACTACACAACCAAGAGTGTCCAGAATGCCATCAGCCTCTGGTGGCATGCAGGAGAGATAGTCTAGGCCTGCCCACAATTGGTGAGCCGACCTCAGGTGGCACCTCACTGGCCGGCCCCTGATATTTGTTAATCATAAAGCCCAGGGTGACAGAGGTGACCAGTGACAGCAGGGAGGTCACCTCCATTCACCTTCTGAACTTTGGGTTAATGATTTGTAGAGCAAGGCACGATGTGGATGCCCAACAGTTCCCACCCTCATGGAAGGCCTGCCACCCTGCCTGCTATTCCCTTCAGGCTGCAGCTTCTCTCTGCCCTCTCTGAAGGCCACCTTGGTCCCGCACGTAACTGCTGGGAGTGGCCCGCACACACCCTGGGCTCACAGCAACAAGGTCCGTATAGCTGGACTTTTCTCTGCCCGTGCTGTGCCTGGTCCTGATAAAATGAATCCCAGGGGTCCCCACATGGCCCTCCTGACCCTCTTCCTCACCACCAGCCTTCAGTCAGCCATGGTGCTCTTTTCAGTACCAGCTCTGCTGCCAGATGGCAGGCCCTAGGTAGGGGACAGCTGCATGGACTCTGGGACCTGCTCAGAGCTTGCGCAGCATGCTCCCCACATGGGTTAGCTGAATTGTTGCTTCCCTAAGACAAGCGAGAGGGACATCTGTCTCTGCAGACCATCCCTGTGGACGGCGTCCTCTGCCTCCAACCCTAACCTGAAGGCCAACTGAAGGCCAACGAGAGCCTGTCCCCACTTCCCCCAGGCCCACAGGAGCCTGGCAAGCAGGCTCTGAGGTGGAGAGGAGGCTCTGGCAGGTTCTTACTTTAAGGAAGTTTTCAGGCCAGGGGAGAATGGGACACCCTCAGAGCTGTGACAAGGACCAGAGAAAATGCTGAGATGGCAGCATATCAGTGAGGCTTCCCAGAAGGATGACCAGAGCCAACACCTCAGAAAAGGCTGTTCTCTTGAACAGTGAGGGGAAGAGAAGCAGGGATGCTCCTGAGACAGCCCTGGGGAAAAGAGGGTCCTTAGAGAAGCTCATGGCTAACACCAGCAAGGACCTGGTTACACAGGACCCACACCACAGTCAAGTAGTGCAGCCATCCCATTCCAGATGCACGGGAGACCGCGAGGATGCTGGGAAGCTAAGTGGCAGGTGTAGTAGCCAAGGAGGTATGTGGATGGTCCTGGCAAAACAATGGTCCCCAGATGTGCAGGGTGCATGCTGCAGGAGCTTCTGGCCAACAACATATCTTGCAAGTTAAGTCAGTCCGGGCTCCCAAGAAGAACCCTGTCCCATAGCTGAGTTAGGCACAATGACACGTACTTTGTTCCCTAATTGCTCAGAGGTCTTGTTTGTCCAAAACACTGTGGGCCTAGTACCTTTATTGTTTGCAAGGGGAGCCTTGTTCAGTAAAGACTAAGACATCAGCACTAGCTGTGCACCTGAGATTCATGTCCATTATGACACAGGTCAGACAGTGAAATGTAGCACCTTGAGGTGCATTTAGTGCAGAAATGACTTTAGGTACAGAAGGCAAAAGTAAGGTGTTTTCTAAATTTACAAGTCTCCAGGGAGGCTCTTCCAAATCTCTCACAGCAGGGAGGTTGGAAGGAGCACTCCCCTTTCTTTGTGAGGCTAGTTCTTAAAGGCACAGACCATATAATTTATTTTAACCCCCCTCCTTTTTTTTTAGTCTTTTAGTCGAATATCCCGACTGTGTTTTCCAAAGTCCCTGTAGCAGATACAGCCACCTGGGGAAAAGGGGTCTAAGTTCTTATCTACACTTAGGAATCCTGGTTTAAGCTCTTTGTCTGTAGGGGATAGAGTGGGGGGTTTTACTGAGGTATCGCACCTTACAACAGTTGGATACAGCTCCCGTTTCCCACCATGAAATTCATGTTGAAGTTTATCAGTATTAGATACTTTAAACATAGGGCCTTTACAAGGCAATTTGGACTTTGCCCTCATAAATGCACTAATCCCATAAAACAATAATCAAATTAATTGTTATCTCCAAAGTGAGTCTGCTTTTCAAACTAGTTTGGCAAGGTCTATCTTGCTACCTATCTCTTGCTAATTTGGTTCCAGGATCTCAGGCCAAAATCTCTAACCAAAATAAGCCATTTAAACCAAACCAAACCAAACCAAACCTTCTCTCTCTCTCTCTCTCTCTCTCTCTCTCTCTCTCTCTCTCTCTCTCTCTCTCTCTCTCTCTCTCTCTCTCTCTCTCTCTCTCTCTCTCACACACACACACACACACACACGAACCCCCCAAACACCTCACCCCATAAGGTGTTGCGGTACTAGCAACAGAAGGTGGTCTAAGGCCGATGCCTCTCACTGTTACAACTTGGCCAGCGCCCATGTCCTGACTGTTAGTTATGCCTCGGCGCCGCCCGCAGCGACCATGCCGTAGGAGCAGCGTGCTGATTAAAAGAATCATAGCCATGGTTACCTTTTTAGAGCTTTATTGGGGGGGGGGGGAGAGGGAGAGGGAGAGGGAGAGAGGGAGAGAGAGAGAGAAACAGAGACAGAAAGACACAAAAGAGGGGGGAGGGAGAGAAGGGAGCCGACGGGAGAAAGGAGCGGAGAGGAGAGGGGACAGAGAGAGCCCACAGAGGGCTCACCCTCTTTTTAGTCTGGGAAGCCAGCGAAGGTTGATGACGTAATTAAGGATCAAATCCTTACACTGACTCTACCTCCATTCTAATTCTGACTCACCCCTCATCAACAGCACCCCAAGCGCATCCTCATTGAGGCCCTGCCCACCACTAATGCAATTCTAACCTATCCCGATGGTCACAGGGTCCTTCAGGAGCAAGTCGGAGCTGAGGCTAAGAACCTAACTTTATGTCCCGGGGTCCCGCATGTAGCGTCTGGACCCTGCCTGACTCCTCTCCCGCCCCGATGGCTCGCCCTCGGCTTCCAGTGGCCAGGCTTCCAACGGGGGCGTCCCTCCCGCCGAGGCCGCTGACCCGGGCCAGGCCGGGGCGTCTCTGCCGCGCCTCCTCCCAGCGCCGGGCCCCGCTGTGGCTGTGCGGTCCGCACGCGGTTCCTCCGTCGGCAGCCCCGGGCACCGCCTGCAGGGGGCGCCGCAGCGCGCGCAACCGAGCGGCCTTCCGGCCCGAGCTGCGCTGCGGAGGCTACGTGGCTCTCCACCCGCGGCCTGGGAGGGCTGGCGACAAACGCTGGCGACGGGAGACGCTCGCCATCGCCCGCAAAACTGTTACCCCGCGGAAAGAGCGGACGTTCGCGCCGGCGGAACTCACCATCAGTCTCGTGTCCGTCTCAGAAGATCGTCCCCTCGTAAACAACGTTCTCCATTCCGGAAGTGCCCGATCTCCGCCCAAGTAGAGCGGATCATCATGAGAGTGCGTCACCCGTGTTAGGACAGCTTGTGGTTGCGAATGCGAACCGAGTCTTGTCGGAACCTTCCTGTGGAAGGGATCCATGCCATGGGTGGAGGCTGGAAATTGAGGTCAGGTTTTGAGTCTACTAAAGGTTTATGTTGTGGCTTTTGAAAGATGTCCCCACTTCCTGTGATAAGAAAAGTATTAACCTAAACGAAGTGAGCACACCTTTCCACTACTAGAGACTCCATTATGGGGCTCTTATTTGCTTTGTGCTGTCCCAGCAGTCACTGGGAGCATCCCTGGATCCCAGAGCACTTTGCAACTTGTTTCTGAGGACTTAACCTAACACGAAGTGTGGTGTCTTTACTTAGTTTAGGAAGGTGATGTGTAATTCCTGAGCCTACCAGCTAGACAAACATGTCATAATTTGTTTTCCATTTTCTTTGGTTGGAGTTTGTCTTCATGATTTTCTTAGCATGGAAGGTGTATCGTGATACGTGCGATCAAGACAAATGGAAAGGTGGGGGTGCTGGGCTGCTGGCATTACTCTCCTCATTAGGATAATGAAGAAAGCACATCAAAGGGGTCATTCTGAATCAGTGATTGGAGGGAGGTGGAGAAGGAAGTCTTGCATGTAGCTGGGAGAGCAGCACTTCAGGCCACAGTTTATGTGTGTAAGGAAAAAAGGAAAACCACCCATATGAAATGTCTCAACCTCAGTCATGGATGAAATCTAAATTCAAAATAAGCCACCGCCTCATATATTACAGTTCTTTGTGTAAAGTGATACAAGCATTTCACAGGAGTTCACTGCTTTAAAAATCCAAAGTGAGCACTAGGATATAGCTCAATTGATAAGTGCTTGCCTTGCAAGTTGGAAAACTGAGTTGGATCTCTAGAACCCACACTTAAAAAAAAAAAAAAAGGCTGTGTGTGTAGTGTTGCATGCTTGTAATCCCAGCTCAGGGGAGGCAGAAACTGGCACCAGCTCACTAGCCAGCCAGCCTAGCTTACTTGTGAAGTTCCAGATTACTGCAAGACTTGTCTCAAAAAGAGGTAGATTGGACTGGGTGTCCACACCTTTGATCCCAGCACCCAGGAGGCAGAGGCAGGTGGATCTCTGAGTTAGGGGCCAGCCTGGTCTACATACACACTGACAATACTAATTGTTAGTGAGGGTGTAGTGGGAACACTCTTCTTGGTGGGACACAAAACAGTACATCTGTTTGGGAAGGTTTGACAGTTTATTATAAAGTTAAACATACATGGCAGCAATCCCACTATCCCACTCCAAGGGAAAGAAAAGCGGTTCACATAAAACTCTATACATAAAATGTTTATGGCAGGTTTAAAATTAAAAACCTAAGTATCTTTTAGCTGGCCAATGAATAAGCAATGTGCAAGACAACCATATAATGGAACAACTCAGGAACAGAGGGAAGAGTGACCTGCCTATCCATTCTGTAGCTCAGACCTCAAAAGCAGTATCTAAACGAAAGAAACCCCACCCAGAAGTCCATATGCCAGTTCTGCCTGCACAGCATTTTAGAAAAGATAAGAGAAAGAAATTAGAGCAGCGGTTGCCAGGGGCTGGGTTGGTGGGAGGGAGGGGCTGTGACAGTGGGGGAATTGGGAGGGTGGAGTTAGGGCTGTTATATATTCCTTTGTCTGCAGGCACTGAAGTGCATATAGAAAGGAATGTATTTTAGTTTTCTTTTTAAAAGTCATCTCAGCCGTGCACTCGGGAGGCAGAGGCAGGCGGATCTCTGTGAGTTCAAGGCCAGCCTGGTCTCCAAAGCGAGTTCCAGGAAAGGCGCAAAGCTCCACAGAGAAACCCTGTCTCAAAAAGTTAAAAAAAAAAAAAAAAAAGCCATCTCAGAGCTATGGCCCCTCTTCCTACAGATGAGAGAGTCCATGATATAGCATATGCAAGTTGGTTCAAAAGGCTTGGCAGAGTGTTATGCTGTGATGGAGTTGCATAAACATTCACAACTGCTCTTGTGCGTTAAATAGAATATAATCTTAATCCCCATGTTATGCAAATATAAGCCCAAATGAAACCTTAATTACTGATAAGTTATTACCTTCAATAACTGATATTGGCGTTCTCAAAAGCCCCAAGTGTTTGTGATCTGTTAAGTTAGTGGAAGAGACTAGGTGTATCCATCATGTGTTAAAGCTAAACAGTTTAAGAGCTCACGACTGCCAGATCCAGTATCTATAAAACACCCAAGGTCCTCTAGAATGCAGACCCTGAGGCAAGAACTAAGTCACTGGTATCTTCTTTGAGGTACATATACAGAGTGGTGAGAAGATCTTAAGCAAGGTACAAAGCCCTGAAATACAACGTGTTGCCCAGTTTTAGTAAGCCAAGGCATGGCAGTCTTAGGACTTTCTCTGGAAATTATGCAAGTAGTCCACAGCAGGACAGGAAGGGCATGTTTGCTGGGCTCCTTCTGTCCTCCCCAGGGGAGTGGATTTTCCACCCTTCTGGGTCATCACCTGACCCTCTGGCAGTGGCTCAGGCAGCCAGAACCCACTGCCTACTGTGTGCCTTTCCCTTCCCTTGACAGTGGAGTCACACTATAAAAAGAGGACCTGGTGTGGAACTAGAGGTACCATGTTGGCCCAGAGTCGAGCGCCCTAACTGGCTTGGGAATCTTTGGTTTGGTTTTAGTTTAAGACAGGGTTTCTCTGTGTAGCTCTGGCTATCCTGGAACATGCTCTGTAGACCAGGCTGGCCTTGAGTTCAGAGATCTGTCTCGTCACAAAGGGGAGCTGTCAACAGGATGGGTTCAGGACTCTGACATGGTGGCACAGAACCTGGAGTAGCATGATATATAAATTAAATCACGACACAAGGTACAGTGTGTAAAAAAGAGAGTATTCATTGGGGATAGGGCTGGGGGAAAAGACTATTGATTCCTCCAGTTGAGCATGAATGGCCGGCTCAGAGACCACAGGACAAATCACAGCCAGAGTGTATGGTCTAGTATAACCACAAAATGACTAGCATTCAGACAGAGGGCGCACAGTGCACACTGAAGGACTTGAAAAGTCAGCTTGCAGCCAGATACAGAAAGCCTTGGCAAGGAGAGGAACATGGAACCCAAGGCCACAAGCCATGTGACACTTCCAAGAGGAAAGGAACACACGTGAACTGTTTTCAGGACAAAATTCTGGGAAGCTGTTAGTTTAACTGGAAAGAATGTTTAATTAGGATCTCACATGGGACCCCTCATAATGTGAGTGTATTAAAGACATAATAGTTAAGAGAAAAATGCAGCACCCCCCCACTCCCCACCCTCGACCCCGGCAAAAAGAGCTAACTCTTAGAAATTAAAATTTAGAGCTGGGCATGGGAGCCTGTACCTGTAGTCCCACCTGCTCAGGAGAATTAGGGCAGGAGGACTGCTTAAGCCTTGGAAGTTCAAGGCCAGGCCTAGCAACATACTGAGACCCTGTGTCTGTTTTTTTTTTTAAGCATATAGATAATACATTTATATATCAGAAAATTTTCTTTTATCTTTTATTGTTTATATAAATCATATAGATATATAGGTCAGAAGGGGACTGGAGGTATAACTCAATAATAGAATACATGTCTAGCATGCACAAGACCCTGGGTTCAATCCCAGCACCTCCAGCCCAATATATCAGAAAAAAAATACCAGAAAAAGAAATTAATGTGAAAAGGTTAAATAAAAATATAAATATGTAATTAAATCAGCAGTCTCAGGAAAGAAATCCAACATCCAACTATAAGTTGCCCTAGAGTTAGGGGTTAATGCTAATATAGTAGCATTAAATAAGATGGGTCAGTGGTTAAGAGCAATGGCTGCTGTTCCAGGACCCGGGTTCAAATCCCAGCACCTACATGGCAGCTCACTACTGTCTGTAATTCTAGTTCCAGAGGATCTGACACCCTCACACATACACATAGGCAGAACACTAATGTGCATAAATAAACCTTAAAAATATTTTCTTGCTCTGGGCGGTGGTGGCGCACGCCTTTAATCCCAGCACTTGGGAGGCAGAGGCAGGTGGATCTCTGTGAGTTCGAGGCCAGCCTGGTCTCGAAAGTGAGTTCCAGGAAAGGCACCAAGCTACACAGAGAAATCCTGTCTTGAAAAACAAAAAATATTTTTCTTGCAATTTACCACATTGAAAGGGCTCTCTTGGTGTATATCATTGTCAATAGAAAGGACATTATGACATTTGAGATAAAGAAGACCCTAAGACTTAAGAGAAAAATTACAGGGCACAGACAAAGGCTCTAGATTAGAAAGATATGAGATTTCAGCAGCCAGCACTGAAGTTCCTGAACAGCAGAACAGATGCACTGGAAGAGCCCACCTGCATCTGTAGCTACAGGAGCAGAGGAAGAATCAAACAGATGCATTCTGAAATCACTTACATCCCACCCAGCCCTGAGAAGCCAGTGAAAGACCTAACTGATCAAATGGGAAATTACAGTCATGAACGTCATATCCTGGGAAACAGGAGACTTAAAGAGAGTTCTAAGGAATGACAAGAGGGAAGAGAACCCAGGTCAGGAGCTATGTCCCAGGTGTGATGAACTGGCAGAGTGCTTCCTTTGGACTCAGCTCTGCTTCCTCAAATTCCTATGTGAAAGCTCCAAGGCCCAGCATCTCAAATACCACTGCATTTGGAGACCAAGTCTTTAAAGAGGCAAATACATAAAAATAAGGTCTCTAAGGTGAGCCCTGATCTAATGACTGACATCCTTGAGAAGAGTGAGCTAGAGAGCGTCTCAGCCTCAAGGCATCTGAGCCTGTCTCAGCACATCATAAAAGAGAGAGAGGGAGGGATTGAGTGGCAAGAGAGATGTAGTAGGACACAGAAGAGCACATGAAGACAGTGAGGTACCAGCCATCTACAAAAACCAATTTTTGTCAACTCCATCTTTCCCAGCATCCAGAACTACGAGAAATAGAAAATGCCTGTACATTGCATCGCCCATGTGATACTCCACCATGCAGCCCTACCAACCAAACTTGGCACCTAACATGAACATTTTAAGAAGCTTCAGGAAAGGAGTCAATCCAAAGGGCACATCATTCACACCGAGACTGTTTATAATGCTATCAGGTATGGAGGATGAGTTTGACGTATCAACGGAAAATGGCCAAATGAATGAGTCAAAAATGTGAAGGAAAGGGGAAGACGTAAAAGAACCCACAACCATGAACACAATAGCTCATGATGACTAACATTTACCTAGTAACAGGAATGTCATCAAAAGCTGGGAAACAGCTATAGGGTGAGTAGGCTGAGAGCTAAATCCTCATGTGCCATGGGAAGAATTCATGAATACATATCACAAATTGGAAAAATCAGGAAGTGGTGATCTCTAAGAGTATTACTTAAATAGAGGAAAATACATAGAATAAGGGAAAAATACTCAAGCTGGCTACCTCTGTGACTTAACAACTGAATAGCATAGAAGATGCCTTTTACATCGTAATCTCAGGAAAGCTACCTGAGAAAGTACTCATGTGTGCCCTTAAAATAACAATATAACTTAAAAATACTACATAGACACTAGAAAATTAAAAAGCTGCTGCTTCTTTCCACTAGGCCTTTGGATAGTGGGACATGGACAGAAGCCAGACCAGTATGTGTAAGAATACAAGCTGTGAGTTATCCAATGGCAAGCGAGGCTTTTAACAAGGTGTCGGTAATCCAAAGAGAGGAGCAGGACAGGGGGCAGAAACGGTTCCTGAGGGGGCAGAGGCCATGCAGCGGCCTCTGCTGGCAGTGTCCTCCACAGAAGCTCCTTGCCAAGGAGTCCTTTACACCTTCAAGACTGGATGCACCTTTCTACCTGCCCCAGCTTTCCCTCAATTGTCTGTTCCTGCTTCTTACAATTCGGGGGAAGAATTCTGCAAGGAGAGCCTTGTAGCAAGAAGCACTTTGGCTCTGTTAAATGTGGCAAGTATATTAAGAGTTATCACATGAGCACAGAGCGACTTGACCAAGCAGATTAGCCCCAGGCCAGACTAGAACTGCTGGGACTTCCTCGGGGTCAGACCCACATGTTCACACACACACAGAGAAAGTCACTACTACCATGTAGAGCATGTTAGTTGGTCAGTTTTACAAATCCTCACAATCAGAGGCTTTAAAGGTAGAAGTCAAATTGCCCCAGGCATTCACCAAACACTTGCTGTGGACTATGATGAGCAACTTCCTGGGTTCTACAGGCGAAGTAATTAGCACCTCTAAGTAACCTGAAGTGTGTTCCAGAGGAAGAGCACCATTCCAGTGTGGGAGGCCACTGGACAGATCCTGAAGAGAGGGCCTCAGGGTCAGCACCCTCAGTTGTCCCAGATATCCAAGGATGGATGGTCATTCCTAGTCCGTTCAACCTTTAATATCTACAGAGGTTTTCAAGCCTTCTGGACAGTTCTAGCCTGTCTGAGAAATTGTTATTTAGCCAGTACTCTGGTTATCGGTTGGTTTCTTTTTGTGCAACTTAACAATCAATCAGTCCCTTAAAATGTACACTTCTCTGGGTCAGATGGCTAACCTGGCAGTGAGTAAGAAGCTGGTTAAATTCCAACACTGACCACCAAGGAAAAAACACTGACCAGGGTCCCACAAGTAAAGAGAGTACGTGCCAAAGAAATTGTCTACTGGCTAGACTTTTAGTAGAAAATTTCAACAGGGAAAAAAGATACCCTTGAAGACTGTGTTAGTAAAAGAACATGGTAAAACACTATGAATCTTTAGACCTACACATAAATATAAGCATGGGCAGAGGAAATACACAGGGAAAATAAAAGGCAATTAAAAAATTTGCAAGTCCATAATAGTTTATCCATTCAGAAATCTTTGAGAAGAGCTGAAGCCTGTGACGAGAAGTATTCTGGACAGCTATAATCACTGTGCGTCCATCACCAATAACTTAATATACATAAAGGAATAATAAAAGATTTAAAAAAGTTAAAAAATGTTTAAAAAATTTGTTTAATTCTTTTGACCTGATTTTATTAAAATCCATCCAGCTGTCTTCTGTCCAGCTCTGATCTCAGGTGGCCCTAGAACAGCCCAGCCAGGTGGGTGGGCTTCACTGGGTCCATCCCCAGTAGGCTGGGTAGAAAGGTCTCTGGTAACTAGCAGAAGTCCACTTCTTATTCTGGGTTGCTTGACTGCTGTTTGGCTTCACGTTCCAGAAGAATCTTCTTTGTGAATAGTCCTCTCCAGGCGGACCAGGAGGAGGGATAAGGCCTCTCTGGTAAACACTCTGGTTTTGTGAAAATTTTCTTAAACAAGAAGTAATAAATCATTATCAAGATTAATAAAATAAGAGATATTCTGATTTTACTCTTTCCTACCTGGGTGACCTGGGCAGATAATCACTTATCTTTCTCTTCATTTTTTATAGAATGGAGCTAGGAGTGGGGAGATGGCCCAGTGAGTAAAGCTCTTGCTGCACAAGTGTGAGGACTTGGGGCTGGATGCCCAGAACCCATAGAAAGCTGAGACACAGTAGCATGTGTGTGCAATCTCTATGACCAGATGGGGGGCGGACAGGAGGATCCCTGGAAGTTGAGGAGAGCTGGCCTAGCATGTGCAGTGGAACTAAGGAGGGTCTATCTCAGACAAGGTGGGAATGTGAAGGGGATAGTGGAGGTTACCTTCACTCACTCACTCTCTCTCTCCCTCCCTCCCTCCTTCCTCTCTCCTACTTAGTCAAATTTGATCAAATGTTTCTTTGGTCTCTATTCGTTTTCATCCTTCTGACTGTTGTTACAGGAAGTTGCAAGCAGCCATGTGGGTGCTGGGAATCAAACCTGAGTCTTCTGCAAGAGCAGCCAGTATGCTTAACTGCTGAGCCATTTCTCCAGCTCCTGCTACTATTTTTTACTATTATAAACAAACTTTAATTTCAGTGGCTTTATAATATGTCACAGTATGGTTATGGTTACTTAGCTGTATCTCCACTCTTAGAATCACAGGTTACTACCAGTTTTCCTACCATCATTATTTGGGGGAATATAGACTACTGTATGCAGAGCACCTAGGTCTGTATGGGACAGCACGATTTGAGAAGTAGAGTCTCAGCATGGAACTGACCAGGTATGAGCATCTTTGTGGCACTAAAACTGATTCAAAAGGGTTACTCCCACTCTCAGTGTCAACAGCAGCATCTTTTTGAAAGTGTAACAAAGTACCAACTTGCTTTAACAGATGTAGCAGGGAACAACCATAGTTATTATGTATTTTAAAATCTCCACCTCAAAGAGCGGAAATTAGAGATGTAGTCTCACCCAAGATTACACAGTGTAAATGGCAGAGTAAAGAGACAAGTTCAAATACAGCCCGACAGTCATGACCCTCAAGTGCTCATAAAAATCACAACTAAATTAACAGCTACAAGTATCTTCTAAGCTATACCAGTGATTTTAGGTAGCATCTTGACTAGCGTCAAGAAGCTACAGATCTAGTGAGGCATTATTTTTCTATCGGTCCTCAAGAGTGTTTCTGAGAAAGACTGACGCAGGAAGAGCAGACTGAGTAAGGAGGATCTGCCTTCTCTGTGGGCAGGCACCAGCCCCCTGGCTGGGATTACAGTACAATCACAAAGGCCGAGGGAGGAAAGGCAAATTTACCCTCTCCTCCCTCCCGCCCCTCCCCCAAGGCTCCTCAGGACTACTTAGGACTCCTACAGAGAATTACCAAGTTCCCTGTAGGGACTTCACAGCCTCCAGTCCCACATGCCAATCACCCCGGTGAAGGCCCCCTCTCATCTACCTGCCTACTCTCCCTCCCTTCTTCCTTCTCTTCCTCTCTCCTTTCTTCTCTTTCATTTCTCTGGAGAATCCTACTAGACTATTTTAACTGAATTGAGACTTTTTCATTTCCCATTTCCCAAGTGAGATACGATGTGCTTCCCTGGTCTGAAGTAGTCCCCATCTCAGTTCTAAGGAAGGGAAGCCCAGGTACCTGAATGACTGCTGTGAGGTCTGGGTATGAAAATGCCGGGGAGGCGGTGGACGGCCACCAGGCCAGTTGTTCCGAGGTCCTTGGTTCACAGGCTTGTTAGTGCTGTGGACGTGTTCCATAAGATGTGCTGAGTCTTCAAGACCACGTGACCTAGATGTGCTGCTAACATTCCGGTTCCTAAAAGAGAAGTGTCCCCCAGTGTCACCAGGTCCCAGGTCCAGGTCCAGTGACTATGTACTTTGGTGTGTGAACACAGGATCTCCACTCCCCCACCCTATTTGTTTAGGGTTTGCTCAGCAAGTGAGCAAGATGCCAGGGTAATGTGAATCATACCTAAGAGGTTTCCCTAACCACAAATCTCCCTTAGCAAAATGGAAGACGCCTTACTTTCTGACCCGGCGGGTCTGCAGGTTTTCAATGTAGTTCTGCCGTTCGATGCAGTGCCCCCGGCACCTGTTGAACACTGAGGAGTGGATGCGGACAGCTGTTAGGAGAGCTGCACAAAGAGAACTCTTACCCAGAAGGCAGACCGCAGCTCATAGTCACTGGCTAACCATGAGGTGGTTACACCTCACATATCGCTTGCAGGTCTGTCCCTTCACAGCTTTCGGCAAAAGATGACCTTATGGTACTAGTATTTTTCTTTCTTTCTTTTGGTCCTGGAGATCAAACTCAGGGTTGCACACAGGCTGAGCAAGCGCTCTCCCATGGAGCCACATCCCCAGCCCCAAGACGTAGCTTTCCTTCCTTATCTCTCTTCACTTCCTTTTTGGCATCTTCTATTGGATCATATGAATTTTTTTTTTCCAAAAATTGAAAAGTGGCTCTACACTTCCACCTTTAGCTTTTATAGGAAGGGAAAAACAGTGACCCGCCCCCCCATACTTACATTCAATTGCATCATCTGGCCTCATGCCTTCTACATCAATCAAATATCTAACAAAACAACATAATTTGGGTCACTTAAATATACAAAAAGAAAAACAAAAATCAAAACAGGTCCCATTTCACTTACACGTGGAGAGATATAAATCCTAAGAAAATACTACATATCTAATCCAACAGTTACAGAATAACATGCCATGACCATAGAGAACGACTATCCCAAGATTGACCAACTTTAGAAATCTATTAATAAAGGACTTACATTAATATAATAATAATATAACTAATAAAATGACCAAACTGGCAAATATTAAAAGGCAGATTCTGCAGTCATTTTCTTCAAAATGCTTTGTGAACTAGAAAACAGGAGGCTTCCTAATATTACTGTGTATTCATTAGGAACCAATGACACATAAAGCAACTGGGAAAAATAGAAACACAGCTAAAAATACCGGGTAATCAACCGTACAGGTCAGAAACAGGGGCTACCATCACCGTCACCCACTTTTCCCACACCTCCAATCTACCACCAGGGTCCTGACAGTGATGACCACAGCCTTCCACCAGAATGCCCTCACCATCCTGGTCTAAGTGACCATTACCCTTCAATTCATACAAAAACCTAATGGCTCCTTGCCTCTACCTCTCTAGAGCATTCTTTACTCAGCAAAAACAGATGGTTTCAACAAACCCAAAAAAGTTCAACAAGAAAAACCAAACAGACCCAAACACGGCTTTGCATGGCCTAACTGCTCCTGCCTGGCCCCGCAGCTCACTTCTACAGCACACTTACGGCACTGCCTGCCCTGCAGCCAAGTATATGCCATCCTACTCTAGGGCCCGGCTGAGCCTTATGTCCAGTTTCTTCAGTGTCCCAACTCAGCTAGTACTAGTTCAACATTCAGAGTCTCTCAAACTGTCCACGGGGATGTACTGTCTTCTTGATGAGATAGGTCAGAGCCTCCCCGTCACGGTACCATGTTCCTGTCCCCCTCAGCATTTGACAGTGAGCGCTCTATATTCTTCTTCTTCTTCTTCTTTTTTTTTTTTTTACTATTATTATTATAGTCTTATTTCTTCAGAGGCAAGTTAAATCTCTTTACCAGCACCCACACTGCTCACACAAACCAGACCTCAGGATTTTCTGAACGGACAAGCAGCACAGCACAGCACAGCAATTCCTTAAGGGCCATCAGACTGCATCCTAATTCAGCATCTGCATGTCAAGTGAGGTTATTGCTGAGTCAGTGGCATGTGGATCCAAAGATGCTCATACCACTCTAGTAATTTTATCAGACCCCAAACTTCTGACTTGCATGTTCATCAGTATGAAAAAACAAACAAACAAACAAAAAAAAACCAAAGCCCCAACAAAAAACAGTATAACCTTTAAAACATAAGGTTTCCAAATACTTCCATAGGAAGATACCTACCACCTATTAGATTGTAAATCTGCACGTCTACTATACTTGAAGCCACACAGATGTACTTCTATCTGCATCTGTGAAGCCTACAATGGTATTGCTGGTGGCAGTCTCTAGGTGGAGACAACACTGCTCTATAATTCACCCATTTCTATGTAAGCGTACATTACCACTGTAACCAGACAAACACACCAAACACTGTTTGGCTTTTGGGTTGGCAACTCACCTGCAAATGAGATAGCCAGTCCTGTTTAAGCCATGGGTGCAATGGACACCAATAAGTTTGTCTATAAAACAGGAAATGCAGAATTGAGTAAAGGAAACAAGATCCACCAAAAATAAGTTAAAGACAATTTTCTGCAGACTAACACAATTAGTGAAATATTACTGCTATGTTGAAAAGTGGCTTTAGAAACATGTTATCAAGAATCACCTTCCCAAAGTTCACTGTTGCGGAAACTTTGCAAGTACTGCTTCGATACAATGATACAAACTGTAGAGTTAAAGCTGCAGCAGACAAAGCCATTTGTTTTCCCACGGAGAGGAAACCAGGATGTGTCTGTGTGTGTACATGCAACCCTGAAGTTTGAAACTGGCTTATGGAAGCCAGGCAAGTGCTCAGCAATTAAGCTGCAGACCTCAGGCCACCTTCCCTTTCGATAATAGTAACAACCACAAGTGTACTCAGAATGGAAAACCAGCAGAAACACCTCAAGTATGTGTGGCAAAGAGGAGAGTCTACTGGCCTATTTGTGCTGTTCTCCCAGGAGACTGCTGCACTCCTGACCTTTGACTCTGGTTGTCTCTTTAAGTAACTAGCAGACCCTGATAGTCTTAATCTTCTCACCCCTTAACCACAGGAAAAGGGAAACACTTCCATCATATTACACATTTCTCACTCAAGTTGTTTCTGTGTGGCCAACAAGAGGGAAAACACTTTATTATAACAGCTGCCATTTTCAGAGACAACAGACCTACTATCAGAATATTAACAATATCAAAAGTTTGAAACTGCTCTGGAGAGATGGCTCAGTCCTTGAGAGCACATCTGCCCTTGAAGAGGGCCCAAAGTTGGTTTTCCAGCACCCATGTCGGATGGCTCACAACTGCCCATAACTCAGATGGAGGGGATCTGAAGCCTCTGGACTCTGAGTACCTGCATTTATATGCATGTAGCTACAGGCACACCCACATAATTAAAATAAAAAAGATTTTAAGAGTCTCTAAACCTATTCAAAATGCACAACAGAGTTCAGACAGAAAAGAAAAAGAAACCACAAGGACTCACCATTGTCTTTATTTTTCTTTAAAAACTCTTTAACTGCACACTTGAACTTAAAAATAGTGTCATTACTGGGTACCTGATGGCCAACTGTAAGAATTTTTATGTAAGAAATAGTTTCTGGCAAATCCTACAAAGCAAAACAAAGAAAATGTACATTATTTCATTTGTAGGCATATAATAAAATGTTTGAGGAGCATGAAAATAAACTGATAATAATGAGCTTACTATGACAGCAATTCTGACTAAAGAGTCACTTCTTACAAAGCTGTTTCAACCAGGAAATAGCACTTGATTTTCATTAAAACTGTAGGACAGTCACTAGGTATACAAAACACACCAAAGTCCACATGAATGAGGGTATATATGGTGTGACTAAAAAATACGAGGACTGTTCTAATTATTTCACCTTTCTGTGCCTTACAAAGTAGTAATGAGCTGGGCAAAAGGAGCTGTGGACACGAGAAAGAAAAGGGCAGGTGAGGGGCTGGAGAGATGGCTCAGTGCTCAAGAGTGCCTGCTGCTCTTCCAGGACGTGCTTCATTCAGTTCTCAGCACCCACGCCTGATGGCTCACAACAGCCTGTAACTCCTGCTCCAGAGGATCCGGCGCCCTCTTCTCGCCAGGTACCTGCACACAAGTAGCAGACACAGACAAGCAGACATACATACATACATACATACATACATACAGACACACACACAGACACATAGACACACACACACACACACACACATCTTAGGGAAAAAAGAGAAGTTAGGTGAAAAATACGTAACTCTGGGTTTAAGTGGAAAGCGCTACCATGATTTTTACAGAGTTCCTAGCTCTGTCCACAAGAAAAGCTTCAAAACAATGTCATTCTATTAGCAATGAATATACCTGACACTCACATATCTGAAAGGAAACAAAGTTTTCTGCAAAGGCTGAGTCATGTGGGGCAGGAAAGAGTTAAGATGAGCCCAGAATTCTTTCATGCAGACAAAGTGATCAGAGATGATCTGGGCATGTCAAAAGATTAGGACTAAGAAATGGTTTAATCTACCTGAGAAGCTTTGTCAGCTGAGAGCTACCTGGAAAGGGAGAATCAGTTTTCTTCTTCAGGAGTGCGGCCCTAGGTAATTGGCCATTTTCCAGAAGATGGCTTCACACTCACGTGCACTTGGGCAGCACTAATTTTGAATTCAGTGAGTTGCTTTTAAAAATGTGGTGTCAGGGTAGGGTAAAGAAATGGCTGAGGGACAGAGCTGAAGAGCACTTGCTGCTCTTGCCAAGGACCTGGGTTCAGTTCCCAGCATCCACATCAGGCAGCTTACAGCTGTAATCCAGCTGCAGGGGCTCTAATTCCTTCTACCACCCACAGGCACCTTCAAGCATGAGTTGAACAAACAAAAAAATGGGCAATACACATAAAAAGGAGAGGACATTAAAATTGGGAGTGCAAACCAGGAGCAATCGGCTGTGGTATTGGGGTCGTTGTGATCAAAATACAAATTATACATGCATGAAATTCTCAAGAATATCTTTCAAAAAAGGTTTTAGGAGCCAAACTGAGAAGCTCCAACTATCTGAAGAGAGGCCCTCCAACTGTGCTCCAATTGGAAAAAACAACTGCAGGGGAGTTTGTAATAAGAGAAAAGCTTAAATGAATAAATTCTGACTCGTCACTATTGGCAGGTATTAGGGACCTAAGGTATTACTTTAAAGGTGTTACCTAGAGGAAAGAATCCTGTTGACATCACTGAGTAAATAAACAAGCAGAAACTTCATTAAATGAAACATGAATGACAAGATTCACCTTGAATAGCCTGGTATGGTGGCATACACCTGTAATCTTAGACCCTGGGAGGCTGAGGCAGGAAAATCTTGAGTTTGAAGTCAGCCTGGGCTACACAGCAAGAGCCTGTCTCAAAAAAGAAAAAAGAAAAAGGAAAATCAACTTTTTGAAGCTTCAAATGAATTAATAGATCAGTCATCAATAATTACTAATACCATAAGAGACAACCACTCATTATATGCCCCCAATGGAAGGACACATGACCATCTATGAAAATGTCCTATGTCAGGCATGGTAGCACACCCTTATAGTTCTTGTATCCCAGTAGGCTAGGCAGAAGGACCACTTGAACACAGGAGTTCAAGATCAGCCTGGGCAACATAGCAAGAACCCATCTCAAAATATATAGACACACTGGAAACTGTCAGGTTAAAAAGAAAATCAAGGCTCACAGTTAAGAGCCTTTCCTGCTCTTGAGAGAATGAGGGGGAGCTGGAGAGATGGCTCAGAGGTTAAGAGCACCGACTGCTCTTCCTCAGGTCCTTAGTTCAATTCCCAGCAACCACATGGTGGCTCACAACTACCTGTAATGAGATCTGGTGCCCTCTTCAGGCCTGCAGGGATGCAGGCTGAATACTGTATACATAATAAATAAATAAATCTTTATTAAAAAAAAAAAGAGAGAGAGAGAGAATGAGGGTTCAGTTCCCAAAACTCATGTAGCCACTCCGGCCACCTGTAACTCCAGTTCCAGTTGGATCTGACACCCTTTTTTAACTTCTGTAGGTTCCAGCATGAATATGGTACAGCATACAAACACACACCAAAACAACTAAAGACTTTAGAAAAGGAAATCAATCTGGCTGTGGTGGTTCATGCCTGTAATCACAGCACTTGGGAGGTAGAGGCAGGAGGATCAGGAATTTAAGGGCATCCTCAGCAACTGAGGACAGCCCTGCTTATATGAGACACTATCTCAAATTTAAATTAAAAAAAAAAAATCAAGGCAGGTACAGTACTGTACATCTGTAATTCCAGCATGAGAGAGCCTGAGGCAGGAAGACCATGAGGTCAGCCAGGGCTACATATTAAGACTCTGCTTTAAATACTAAACCCAAAAGAAAACAGTAAGGAAGAGAAGGAAGGAAAGTGGGAAAGGGAAAGGGAAAGGAAAGGAAACCCCCAGGGTTAGGGGAACAGGAGGAGAAAGAAAGGAGAAAGGAAAACAATCCTGAATCTGGTTGTGCTAGCCCACTGGCAGAGAACAATGGACTTGACCAGCACTTGGAGGCACACCACTAACATTTACAGAGTACAGGCTGGCTGGGTCTCTCAAAGCACAGAATTCAAGAGAGAGACAAATAGAAAGTGAAAGACATGGACAGCAATCTTTATGACAACCAACTTCAAAATGACAATTTTTATGACATTTAGGGGCTATCAGATTACAAATCTGATATCAAAGAACTGATATTAAGGAAAAAGTATTGTATTTTACATACCATGCATACCAGAAATGTAGAGATAAATTCTATAATGTTTAGGGCTCCTTTAAAATAAGACAGAACATGCTGGGCATGATAATGCACACACTTAATACCAGCACATGGGAGGCAAGAGTAGGCAGATCTTTGTGGGTTGGAACCAGCCTGGTATACATAATGAATTTTTGGCCATTAAGGGCCACAGAGTGAGATTTTTTCCTCATGAAAAAACAAAACGAAGAACACTCCCCCTGACCCAACACACACACAGACACACAAAGTGGAGAATAAGGAAGGCAGAATGGGGTGAAATAGGAGCCACAATGAAATATAGCATATACACATAACTTAAATATTGAGCCAGAAAAGATTCTGGTATGTGCTTCAATAAACATCGCAGACATAATTAGTGAAATAATTCAGGCACAAAAAGACAAGTATTACATGATACTGGGGCTGGAGAGATGGTTCAATAGTTAAGAGCACTGGCTGCTCTTGCAGAAGACTCAGGTTCAATTCCCAGCATCCACATAGCAGTTCACAACCATCTGTAATGCCAGTTATAGGGGATATAATGCCAACTTCTGGCCTCCACAAGCACCAGGTATGTCTGCAGTGCACATATATACAAGCAGGCAAAAACATTCATACAAATAAATAAAAATAAATCTTAAAAAAAAGGCGCACGCCCATAATCCCAGCACTCGGGAGGCAGAGGCAGGTGGATCTCTGCGAGTTCGAGGCCAACCTGGGCTACAGAGTGAGTTCCAGGACAGGCTCCAAAGCTACACAGAGAAACGCTGCCTTGAAAAACAAAAAACAACAAAAATTACTTGATGGGGTGGTGGCACACGCCTTTAATCCTAGCACTTGGGAGACAGAGGCAGGTGGATCTCTGTGAGTTCAAGGCCAGCCTGGTCTACAAATCAAGTTCCAGGACAGCTCAGAGCTGTCACACAGAGAAACCCTGTCTCGAAAAAAAAAAAACCAACAACAAAAAAAAAACAAAAAAATTTCTCCACAGATAAGTACAACTCTCACACAAAGGTACTTTTTTTCCTCCTGCAGCACAAAGATTATTAAAAAAAAAAAAAGCCACAACTAGTCAAAAATACAGACAACAGACTGAGCTGCCCAGCCCCAATTGATACATCTAAAACACAACCCTTACATCTTAAGCTTCAGAGAAAGAACATTCAGAAGAGGGAGGTAGAAAGATTATAAGAGCCCCAAAGACCAGGACGTCAGCTACAAGATTACATTTTATACACTCCATAGGGAAGGCTCCACCCATGAAATTTCAACAATGTGGGTGCTTACACAAGATCTGAACAGTAATACCAGTGGACTTGCCAACAGGGATGGGAGACACTGCAGAGGGCCTGCCCTAGAGGAAGAGCTACAGGCAGTTAAGAACTGCTGGGGGGGGGGGGGGCAAAAAAAAAAAAAAAGAACTGCTGGGAGAGGGAGAAGTCGTCTTCAGCTATAAGCATCCTGAAGTGGTCAGCCCTAAAAACATACATAGAAGCAAAACTAGATGGACTCAGCAGGCTACATTTGTATATTTATTTGTATATACATACAGCAATTAAAAAAAAGAGAGGCTATGAATTTGAAAAGGGGGGTTGAGAGGGGTTAAGGAAGGAGGAGGGAAATGATGGAATTAATATTTAAATTAAATTTAAAAAGTTGAATATATATTACATTATGCTACTGGGAAATTCATATAACAAAGCAGGTAAGAGGTTACTAGGGGTCAGGAGTATAGGAAAAGGGGGAATTAATGTTCAGTGGTTACAGAGATATTGCTAATGAAAGAGACATAGGTAATAACCACTACATATTATAGTTCAATTCATGTCTCCAATCTAGTGTGTGCGTTGTTGTTGTTGTTAAGACTTAATTATATAGTCCAAACTGGCCTTGAACCTGTGATCCTCCTGCCTTGGACTCCTAAGTCTGAGATTGTAGTCATTTACTACCACGCCCGGCCTCCAGTCTCATTTCAACATGAAATTAGGGAAACTATTTGCTTTTCCTTAAAATTATTACTTCCCATGAACAAAGCTCAGCTTTCACATCAGCACAGGACAGAAACTATGAAATTACTATGAATTCTTTTTTTTTTTTATTTAGAGGTTCTACTTACCTCTGCTTTATAATAGCGCTGAGTATATGTTAAATCAATTATCAATCCAAGTTCTTCATTTTGTTCGTGAATTTTATGAAAAAGATCCAAAGGAGAGAAGCATTCTTCTGGCATAAGCTTTGCTTCAAATTTCTGTCAGAGAGGGAGGTAGAGAGAGCAAGGCTGTTTAAAGTCCTTCACCACATTCTGTATTTATTCCAGCCCCAAGAGATGAGCATGGATGAGAAGCAAAGGGCAGTCCGCTCTTCTGGAAGCTCATAACAGCCTCACTTCCAGTGGTGGGAAAAAAGAGCCTCTTTGAACATACACATATTTCTGTGTCTGTTTGATAACCCCGCCTGAATCACTTTAGAATGTCCTAGTCAACATTAACTAGGTAAGGAAAAAACAAAAGTAGAATAACCAGCTTATCAACACAGTCAATACTCAACTATCCAGTTTAGTCAGATGGACACAAAATACAACGAAGTTATAATTAGTCTTCATATTATAGCCAGGGAATTATACTGTCTTTTCCTTTAACAGAGATATTCTACTGATCTGTGAATCTTATTTCAGGTTAGTAAAGTGACATAAAATAGGAAAATAGAGAGCAACCAGGCTGAGAGCCAGTGCAGCTCTCCATGTTCTCCATGGGGAATTTAGACTTCTGAAAAAATACTGAATTAACTTTTACCTTTTGCAAAGGAACTTTGAAAGCAATGAACCGAGTCCCAGGCATCCGCTGTCCAACTGGGAGATAGTCTTTCCACCTGTGACACACAGTATTTGTTAGACTGAATGTCAGCCTTGCCTCCCAACAGAGCAAGGCTCCAAGATAACCAGGCACCAAGCATACACATAAAATGTCCCTTTCCTCTGCTCTGCCTTTTGTCACTCAACCTATTGATTTTCCACAAGTAACAACCTGCACCTTCTTCTTCTGTTTCCCCAACTTGGAAATAAATAGAAGACAACACAAAACAGGCACTACCTTAAACCAAAATGGCCAGAGCTTTCATACCCCTAATAAACCAGCCTAGCATCAGATACCAAGGCAATATATCAGACATGAAGGCAGAGGGGGGCTGTGTCAGAGGATGGGGGTTGAAGGGGGGGGGGCAACAAGAGGCAGAAAGGGGAAGAGCAAATAGTGTGTACTTTCCCTCCTATGGGGAATCTAGTTTTAAATACATAATGTATGTGTATACATACATACATACATACGAGACATGAAAAAAAGTGGTGAATTACTTAAGGGAAGAAAGAAACTAGCAAAATGTGGGCGGGAGAAAGGGGAAGGTGTATTCATGGGTGTGAGTATGAGCAAAGTATAATGACATATATGTAGAAAAATGTCATAATGAGACTCATACTTTGCATGGTAACTAGAAATATTAAAAACTGCAAGGAGTAATGAATACCTACACTCTGGCTGAAAGGGCTCAAACTCAATACTTTGACTGCACAGTGTTCTCAGTTTCCACACAAGTGACATCAGTTCTTATAGGAGGAGACAGTCTGAACTTCAGCCACGCCAGGGGTCAGCGTGGAGAGTGAGAGCTGAGGTAATTTATGTCCATGAATTGCAGCTAAGCAGGGTTCATTCAGTAAACATGAAGATCAGAAAGTGAGGACTGAGTGGCAAGAGACCGGGCTGAGACAGAGAGGACCCCAGAACAGAGGAGCCTACTGTGACAGGCCATGACAAGGAGTTGGTGTTTTATTTTTAAAATCAAGCTCTACCTTACATCTATGAGCTGTCTCCCAATTACTATTCGATATTCAGTTTAAATAATTAACTATATTAAAGTATGCTAAGAATGGATTAAAAGGAAATGAAAGTAGATAAATGGACACCTGTCTTCTGAAACAGGTCAAGCAAGTTCTTCACCGGGGTGATGATGGAGGAAAGCTGACAGACTTTAAAAATATTCAGGAGAGCCGGGCGGTGGTGGCACACGCTTTTAATCTCAGCACTCGGGAGGCAGAGGCCAGCCTGGGCTACAGAGTGAGTTCCAGGACAGGCTCCAAAGCTACACAGAGAAGCCCTGTCTCAAAAAACCAAAAGAAAAAAAAAAAAATCAGGAGAAAGAAGGAAGCGCTTACTCAAATCTAGGAAGGTAGAGAGGACATTATGTACATTCTAGATTTTAGGTATTGCTCTTTGTGGAGATGAAGAGCTTATTGAAGTCTGGGAATGGGGAGAGGACGGACTGTCCATCCTGGGTTTTAGGTATTGTTTATTTGTGGAGATGAAACATTTGTTGAATTCTAGGAAGAGGAGAGGCTAGTCTAGCCACGCCTGTCTTCAGCTATTCCTTATTTGTGGAAAGAAAACAACCGGCCGGGCGGTGGTGGCAGCACGCCTTTAATCCCAGCACTCGGGAGGCAGAGCCAAGTGGATCTCTGTAAATTCGAGGCCAGCCTGGTCTACAGGGCGAGATCCAGGACAGGCGCAAAGCTACACAGAGAAACCCTGTCTCGAAAAACAAAAAAACAAACAAAAGAAAAAAGAAAGAGGAAAACAACCGACTTTTGAAATCTGGGAAGGGGGCAGGCAGTCGCAAGAAGTAAAGCGTTCACAGCATCTGTGAACAAAATCGTAAATCTAACCACCGGCACAGGCAGGGAAAACTCCCTCCAATGACACCTCCGCCTCCAGAGTCCTGGAAGTGACAGAGCCTCTCCAGCTGGTACCGAGGGCAGGGTGGCTTCAGCTCAGACCGGCTCCCTCACACTGCGCCTCAACAGTCTGAAGACTGCGGCTCCCAGGCTCAAGGGACGACCCAACCCCGGCAGCCGCGCCCCAAAGCGCACTTCCGCGCTGGCCGGAGCCCCACCGGGGTGAGCACTGCCGGGGCAGACCTGAGACCCTCGAACGCGGGGATTGGGGAGGTTCGACGCGGAGGACTCTGGGAGGCGGAAGGGAGCCAGGCCGCGGAGAACACCAAGGCTCTCGGCGGCCAAGGCAGCCGGAACGACCCAGCCCGAAACGAAAGCGCCTTACCTCTCCGGGACGTGGTTTTTGACCTTCTTCTTGGGTGGGGCACGGCCGGCGAAGTCCCGGCCCCGACCACGACCATTGCGGCCGTAATGCCGCTGGCTCATGTGGGCGCAGACCTGCCGCCCACCCAACGCCAGGCGGGCCAGAGCGGCCAGAGCGGCGACCTCAGGGCCGCCAGGAGACGCCGCGGGACCCACAGCACCCGCGTAAGAGAGCGCTGTGCCCGATGCCTCGCTAGATGGCGTGCGACGTGGCCCGCCGTGATGACGTCAGACGACGCGCGGAGGGTGGGTTTTCGCCAGCCAGCCCTGGGTTCCAACAGCGCCGTCTGTAGCCGGAGGCCGGTATCGCACGTACGCGCATTGTTACCCGCACCGGCAGAACGGCCCCGGCCAGGGGTCGGAGACTCCAGCACGCCCGCCCTCACCCCTGCGTTCTTGGCGACTTCGCGACGCTGGCAGTCGTTTACATTTTGTATATTGTTTATGGTATTCTTGACTTTCTCGCACAGGTGTGTCCTTTTTCCGTCGAAAAGAAACACACCAACGGTTTTACACAACGTATTTCTCCTTATTTAAATATATATTTATGTTCTTTCCAGTTTTAAACGGCACAGGGCATTTAATGGCTTCTAATCGACATGATCAAAAGTACCAAAACTGAAATACCTCCACCTGTTTGGAGTTTTGTTTGTTTTAAGACGAGGTCTCACTGTGTATCGCTCGCTGATCTTGAACTTGCTTTGTAGAGTAATCTCGCCTTGAAATCACAGAGGTAGACCTGCTCCTACCTCTTTAGTTCCAGAATTAAGAGTATGGGCCATCTTAGCCTGATTGGAGTTTTTGTTTGTTTGCGTTGTGTTTTTGATCTTCTGTTACAGAAAATGCTGTGGTGTGAACATCCCTATAGGTGTATACTATATCTAAATTCCTAGACAAGGAATTACTGGGATGAAGGCAGCACATGGGGACACTTTAAAAAACAACCACAACAAAACACCAATACTTTCCAATTGCCAAAAATGGTCTCAGCCCATTTTCCATCCACAGCCAGTTTTACTGGTATCACATGCCAGGTGTCACAATAGCTGTGGACACCATGACTTTATATTTTAGCAAACACCAAAAATAATCCAGAGATAAAAGAGGAGCTCAAACAGGCGGATCTCTATGAATTTAAGGCCAGCCTGGGTTACCAAGTGAGTTCCAGGAAAGGCGCAAAGCTATACAGAGAAACCCTGTCTCGAAAAACCAAAAAAAAAAAAAAAAAAAAAAAAAAAAGAGAGAGAGAGAGAGAGTTCAAGTCCAAAATTCCCACACAATGCCAGGCATAAAGACCTGTGTCTGCTGGGAAATATCTGAATTCTACAAGTGGAAGACCAGGTACAGGACATCTGCAGTCAGGGCAGAGAACTAAGTCCCAGGTTAGACTGTAGAAATTTATGATAGCGAATTTGAAAATAAGTTTTAGCTTTTGGTTTGAAATTTCTGAAAGTAGCTTGTATTCACTATTAATAATATTCATAATAATTGTAGATCTGAGTAAGCTGACAAAAAGTCAGAGTTATTGAAAGAATGAGTAAATAAATGGGCAAAAGAACATTAGCTATGACATTTTTGGGAAAGTCATATTCTAAGCATTTTTTTTTTTTTTTTAGTGGTGGGACTTTGTGCCTACTTCTTTTTTTTTAATATATATTTTATTTTACAATACCATTCAGTTCTACATATCAGCCACACGGGTTCCCCTATTCTCCCCCCTCCCAACCCCTCCCCTTACCCCCAGCCTACCCCTCTTTCCCACCTCCTCCAGGACATGTCCTCCCCCAAGGATTGCGATCAACCTGGTAGACTCAGTCCAGGCAGGTCCAGTCCCTTCCTCCCAGACTGAGCCAAGTGTCCCTGCATAAGCTCCAGGTTTCAAACAGCCAACTCATGCAATGAGCACAGGACTTGGTCCCACTGCCTAGTTGCCTCCCAAACTGATCAAGCCAATCAACTGTCTCACCTATTCAGAGGGCCTGATCCAGCTGGGGGCCCCTCAGCCTTTGGTTCATAGTTCATGTGTTTCCATTCATTTGGCTATTTTTTTTCAATAATTGAGTAAAACCGAAATTTATTATAAGCCACAGTCGTCCTAGGGACCTCCATGCTATATATATAGCCTCTATGGTTCTATGGGTTGTGGTCTGATTGTTCTTTATTTTATATCTAGAATCCACCTATGAGTGAGTACATACCATGACTGTCTTTCTGGGTTTGGGTTACCTCACTCAGGATGATTTTTTCTAGTTCCATCCATTTGTCTGCAAATTTCATGCTTTCATTGTTTTTCTCTGCTGAGTAGTACTCCATTGTGTATATGTACCACTTTTTTTCCAACCATTCTTCCGTTGACGGGCATCTAGGTTGTTTCCAGGTTCTGGCTATTACAAATAGTGCTGCTATGAACATAGCTGAGCATGTGTCTTTATGGTATGAATCAGTATTCCTTGGGTATATGCCCAAGAGTGGGATGGCTGGGTCTTGAGGTAGTTCGATTCCCAGTTTTCTGAGAAACTGCCATACTGATTTCCACAGTGGTTGTACAAGTTTACATTCCCACCAACAGTGGAGGAGTGTTCCCTTTGCTCCACATCCTCTCCAACATTGGCTGTCATTGGTGTTTTTGATCGTAGCCATTCTGACAGGTGTAAGGTGGTATCTCAGAGTTGTTTTGATTTGCATTTCTCTGATGATTAAGGATGTTGAGCATTTCTTTAAATGTCTTTCAGCCATTTGTAGTTCTTGTTTTGTGAATTCTGTTTAGCTCTTTAGCCCATTTTTTAATTGGACTGTTCAGTATTTTTATGTCTAGTTTCTTGAGTTCTTTATATACTGTGGAGATCAATCCTCTGTCAGATGTGGGGTTGGTGAAGATCTTTTCCCATTGTGTTGGCTGTCTTTTTGTCTTATTGACTGTGTCTTTTGCCCTGCAAAAGCTTCTCAGTTTCGAGAGGTCCCATTTATTAATTGTTGTGCTCAGGGTCTATGCTGTTGGTGTTTTATTTAGGAAATGGCCTCCGGTGCCAATTCGTTCAAGAGTGCTTCCTACTTTCTTTTCTATTAAGTTTAGTGTAACTGGATTTATGTTTAGGTCTTTGATCCACTTGGACTTGAGTTTTGTGCATGGTGATAGATATGGATCTATTTGTAATCTTTTACATATTGACATCCAGTTATGCCAGCACCATTTGTTGAAGATACTTTCTTTTTTCCATTTTATAGTTTTGGCTCCTTTGTCAAAAACCAGGTGTTCATATGTGCATGGATTAATGTCAGGGTCTTCAATTCAATTCCATTTTTCTGTATGTTGGTTTTTTATACCAGTACCAAGCTGTTTTTATTACTCTAGCTCTATAGTAGAGTTTGAGGTCAGAGATGGTGATGCCTCCAAAGGTTGCTTTATCGTATAGGATTTTTTTTAGCTATCCTGGGTCTTTTGTTTTTCCATATAAAGTTGAGTATTTTTCTTTCCAAGTCTGTGAAGAATTGTGTTGGGATTTTGATGGGGATTGCATTGAATCTGTAGATTGCTTTTGGTAAGATTGCCATTTTTACTATGTTAATCCTACCTATCCATGAGCATGGGAGATCCTTCCATTTTCTGATATCTTCTTCAATTTCTTTCTTTAGAGTTTTAAAGTTCTTATCAAAAAGGTCCTTCACTTGTTTAGTTAGTGTTATCCCAAGGTATTTTATATTATTTGTGGCTATTGTAAAGGGTGATGTTTCTCTGACTTCTTTCTCAGCCCTTTTATCATTTGTGTATAGGAGGGCTACTGATATTTTTGAGTTGATCTTGTATCCTGCCACTTTACTGAAGGAGTTTATCAGCTGTAGGAGTTCCCTCGTAGAGTTTTTGGGGTCACTTATGTATACTATCATATCATCTGCAAATAGTGAAAGTTTGACTTCTTCCTTGCCAATTTGTATCCCTTTGATCTCCTTTTGTTGTCTTATTGCTCTAGCTAGAACTTCTAGTACTATATTGAATAAGTATGGAGAGAGTGGACAGCCTTGTCTTGTTCCTGAATTTAGTGGTATCGCTTTGAGTTTCTCTCCATTTAATTTGATGTTTGCTGTTGGCTTGCTATAAATTGCTTTTATTATGTTTAGAAATGTTCCTTGTATTCCTGATCTTTCTAAGACCTTTATCATGAAGGGGTGTTGGATTTTGTCAAAGGCTTTTTCAGCATCTAGGGAGATGATCATGTGGTTTTTTTCTTTCAGTTTGTTTATATGGTGTATTACATTGACTGATTTCCGTATGTTGAACCATCCTTGCATCCCTGGGATGAATCCTACTTGGTTGTGATGGATGATTGTTTTGATGTATTCTTGGATTCGGTTTGCCAATATTTTGTTGAGTATTTTTGCATCAATGTTCATGAGGGAGATTGGTCTGTAGTTCTCTTTCTTTGTTGCATCTTTGTGTGGTTTGGGTATCAGGGTAATTGTAGCCTCATAAAAAGAGTTTGGTAGTGTTCCTTCTGTTTCTATTGTGTGGAACACTTTGAAGAGGATTGGTATTAGTTCTTCTTTGAAAGTCTGGTAGAATTCTGCACTGAAACCATCTGGTCCTGGGCTTTTTTTGGTTGGGAGACTTTTGATGACTGTTTCTATTTCTTTAGGGGTTATTGGTCTATTTAAATGGTTTATCTGGTCTTGATTTAATT
Organism: Peromyscus maniculatus bairdii; assembly: GCF_049852395.1. Classification (NCBI taxonomy): domain Eukaryota; kingdom Metazoa; phylum Chordata; class Mammalia; order Rodentia; family Cricetidae; genus Peromyscus; species Peromyscus maniculatus. The sequence continues at coordinate 107,838,959 of NC_134854.1, forward strand.
TTGGTATGTGGTATTTATCCAGAAAATTGTCCATTTCTTCCTGGTTTTCCATTTTTGTGGAATACAGGTTTTTGAAGTATGATCTGATGATTCTCTGGATTTCCTTGTTGTCTGTTGTTATGTCTCCCTTTTCATTTCTGATTTTGTGAATTTGGGTGCTCTCTCTTTGCCTTTTGGTTAATTTGGCTAGGGGTTTGTCTATCTTGTTGATTTTTGGAGAGAACTTAGAGATGGAAAATGGAAAGGGATAAGGAGGATTTTGACCAGAGAGAATGAGTGGACGAGATGGAAGATGAGGGAGGGTCAGATGGGGAAGTACTAGCTGGGTAAGAATGAGATGAAAAGGAACTAGACGAGGCAGAATTAAGACGAGAGAATTAAGATAGAACTTAGAGGGAACAGTAGATATAGAGAGAAATCAGGCGAGAAAGGGGCTGGGCAGGAGAACAGAACTGAAGCTGTGTAAATAGGATGTTATCCCAGAGGAATTATAAAGCAAGTGTACTATAAAGCTCAGTGTGGAGATTCTATTTCCCAAAAATAGTCCTCGCCATTCATAGTTTTCTCTCCTGAGCTCCTAGGATGTATAACATTAAGGCTGGTCCTTTAAATATTATAAAAGAGATGCTTCCTTTGGTCACTTCCCAGAAATTGAAGGCAAGGCCCTATTTATGAAAATGCCAATGTCTTGGGACATGGAACGTTAGAGAATTTGGGCTGATGTCACACTAAAACCTTCTCCATGAGGACTAGCTTTCTTTTTTCTTTTTCTTTTTCTTGAGGGGCGGGGGTTGAAACAGGGTATCTCTGTGTAGTTTTGGGGCCTGTCCTGGAGCTCACTCTGTAGACCAGGCTGGCATTGAACTCACAGAGATCTGCCTGGTTCAGCCTCCCGAGTGCTGGAATTAAAGGTGTGTGCCACCGCTGCCAGGCAGGAGGACTAGCTTTCTTAATCCTGGCAGGTGCTATAGTAACTGCCAAGGACCAGAAGCATTCAACAGTGATTAACCCATTAACCACAAAATGACCCGCATGGCAGTGTGTCCCAAAGGGTACAGCACTGGCACTCATGTATGGCAGATTCTGGTCTGTATGATAGGGCTTTAAAGTAAGGCTTGTTGCGGGGCGGTGGTGGTGCACGCCTTTAATCCCAGCACTCGGGAGGCAGAGGCAGGTGGATCTCTGTGAGTTCAAGGCCAGCCTGGTCTACAGAGCGAGATCTAGGAAAGGCGCAAAGCTACACAGAGAAACCCTGTCTCGAAAAAAAAAAAAAAATCCTAGCCAATTACCCATGGCTACTGTATGCATGGATCTTATGGCAGAACCTATTATTATCAGTTTACTAAACTATTGTAATTCCTGATTATATTTTCCATATTTATCCTAATAGGCACAGGGCTAGTGTCTCCTAGAAATGGCGTGGAACATGGACCCAAGAAACCACAACAATATGGCTGCCTAGAAAAGACCTACACAAGGACAATGCCATTGTATATGTTAGTGTGGATGGGAGAAACCTCATGGGGACTCATCCCAAGCTATAGGCAACTAAACACTCCTGAGAGAGGAATAATTGGTCTTTCCAGGAGATGAGCCCCATAACCGACTATCCAATATCTAGTGTTCAGACCTGAAAACATACACATGCAAGCATTACTGAGCAGACTCGGCACATGGTTGGCATACATTTATGCAATTTTTGATTGATAAATATCAATTATAAATAAAAAGGGGCCATGAACTTGAGAGGGAGTAAAAGAATTAAAATGGTAAGAGAGAGAAAAAGAGTATGAACATAGTGTGATTTTATTTTTATTTTAAAAATGGTAAAATAAAATTTTTAGAATTATTTAATGGAAGTCTTAGGCTGGGTTTAATACTCAATATTATAATATTTATGCAATGACACATATTTCACGTATGCCTATTTTGGTTGGGCACTTATGCCTGCCCCCCCAGATCTCTCTTCTCACAAGGAGTCACAACCACAGACATTACAGCATCATGTTGGACATGTCCATGGTGACATGGAGCCCATATCGTAAACCTTTAAATCAGCTGACATCCCAGGGTATAATGCTCTATCCTGTCCTACAACCCCATTCCACCCACACATTTCCTCACGCCCCGTCTCTCATATTAAATCCATCCCTACTGTGCTGCCCTCATCTGGAAGGAGAGAAACACACAAGAGAGGACGGTAAGCATGCTCACTTCTCAAGGGAGCAGAAGAACCCTGGTCGGCCTTTTGTTTCAGATTTATACAGGTACCTGAGTGTGTCAGACCCCAGAAAGTGAACAATTATCCTATGAACATGGTTTGTAAAAATTCTTTTATATTTAGATATACATTTAACTATCTTCCCACACCTCAAATGCACATACAATGCTTTTGTGGTATCCACATACATAATATAGCATTTTTTACTTTTTATGCAAATCATGTGGATACTTGGTCCATGTCAGAGAGAAAGCTTTTGAGGTGTATATAATTCACTGTGGAAAAACCAATGCCTATATTACTGCACATTAGGCGCCAACTAGGACCTTGAGTGCTCAAACAATAGCAGACTTAACATGTTTTCAATATTTGTCACGTATAACTGTTCAATCGATCAGTATTTTGTCCATTTGTAATGTCTGGTTTGATTTTTGAGACCAGGTTTTGGTACACAGGCCATCCTGGCCTTCAACTCACATTGCTCCTCTTGTCTCTGTCAAGTGATGAGATTCAGGGACCACCACACCTGGCTCCATTCCTGACATCTGCAATAAGAGCCACATCTATAGACGGGAGCACACTGACATGCAAGGCATGCGTTCTTGACTCCAGACCTCAATGTTCTGCATTGACAGGGAGGATCAAGAACAAACGGAATGTGCATCAGGAACCAAGGACGTCTGCCTGCCTCCCAAAAGGTTACACTGATGAGTGTTGCTTGTGTCGGACACTGAAGAAGCGAGAGGTCAAACGGCAAGAATATTCAATACAATTTCATTTATAAGTTAATTCACATTAGTAGCTTATGAGGCTCTCTACCGTATACATGAAATAGCTCCACAAAGCATTCTGTAGAATGGACTCCTGACAGGGATCAGGCAAGTCTTCATCTACTGCATATCTTCATCTCTCCCTGTGTTCCTCCAGACCCAGTCTCTCAGTCTCATCCCCACAGCTCGGCTACAGAACACCTGCTTCCCCTTTTCCTGTCCCCTGCCCTCATCGACTGTGGTTCCAACAGATCTTTCCCTTCTAACCTGATCCCCCCCCCACTTGTTTCTTTATCCCAGCCCTCAACTCCAGCAGCCACCCCCTGACAACCCAGAGGCCACTCCTCCTGGAGAGGCAGATAGGCTGACTGCAAATCCTCTCCTCTCCTTCTGCTCTTCTAGTCCCAGTCTCCAAGTTGCTTTCCCTAATCTGTAGCAGAACACCCGCTGCAGGGTCCCGGTCCTCTGTGACCCCTTCCACAATGGACCACAAAGATCTCCTCCATCTCCCTTCCTTAACACATCCCACCATCCCAGTCTCCAACACCAGCAGACCAGGGAAACAGGTAAGCTAACTGAAGACCTGCACCTCTCTCCACTCTCCTCCAAATTCCAAACCCCAGGCTCATCCCTCTCACTGGGACAGAACCCCTGCTGCAACCTCCCTTCCCCCTTCGCCCACATCTCCTTTAGGTCCTACAGCCCCTTCCCCTCTCAGCCTCCCTCTCTCCACTTATGCTTTGTCTCAGTCCCCAACTCCATGAGGCCCCTCCTGCTAACCCACAGACCACTCCTGCCATGGAAGCAGATGGGCTGTTTGTAGATCTTCCCGTCTCCCTCTGTTCCTCTAGATCCGATCCCCGAGTCTCAGATCCAGGGCTATAGCAGACCCTCTGGGGAGACCTCTCTTCATTGTCTACCCCTTCCCATTCCAAGGATATGGAAATAAACATAATAAACAGAAACAAAATAAGCAGGTCCCGGTTGAACACTCTGCTCTTCTCACTCCTGTGAACCACTTCAAATCTCTAGCCTATCTATCCCCCATTCCCAAGTGTCAGCTCCCAATGTCAAGAAACACATTTTACCTGGAATCCTCAGTGACCACAATGATAAGAGAAGAAGAAATTGCCCTATCAGTCAACACACAACCATCACACTCTTCAAAAATCCAGAGAGGCAACAGAAACCATAAAAAAACCTACCCAACAGAGACAAATCCAGAAACCAGCTCCTAGATCTATAATCATCCACAGGTACCGACTCTCTGTGTCCCTGCTCGGACTCCGGCGCGCGACCGACCCCTGGCGGTCGGGCCGGGAACTGACACTCACTGCAGACCAGAGCCCCCGCCCACCCACTTGCCGCCCCACCCACTCCCAGGCCAGCCTGCTGGCCCGACACTGACTCTGACCTCTCGCTGACCTCTCTTCACTCGGCTCCTAAAACCCCTCTCTTCCTAAAGCCCTCCTCCCGCCCCAACCCTCTGCCACCCAGCCCACGCACCGATCGCCTGTCTCTACTTGCTGCTTCTCCCGCTGCTGTCCTGACGCCGTCCATACTCGCTTGGTAGCCAACCTTCCGGGAATGATCAGAAGCAGCACCAGCCCCCGCAGCGACCCTGCTGCACAGCATGCGTGGCCCTTCCTCACTGGGAACTGACGGACACCCACACCCAAACCTCAAACTCTCAACTGTTGCTGGGCTTCTTTTCCACCGGTCTTCCTCCCTCCCTGAGCTCAAGCTCTCACAGACAGTTCTTCACACCTCCCCTAGAGAGCCCGAGGGCTCAGAGGACGCACCCGTCCCCACCTATAGGTTTCCTGGCCACCCGTGGGTTCGGGATCGCCACGCGTCAGAGAGTGGCTGCATGGCTGCATGGCTGCACGGGTGCTGGGAGATGATGGGGGTGGGCGGGGCGCGGGGGCATGCCCTGGACCTGGACTCCATCCAGCCTGTTAGGGACAGCCAGGTGAGCAAGCAGCGGGACACCCAATGGAGGACGCTGCTCCCTCTCCCACACTCCCCTTCCCACAGTTCCTCCCGGAGGACTCTCTCCCCTTAGATGTCCCCAGGGAAGCATGAGGTGTGCGGTAGGGGCTGTGGGGGGCAAGGCCCAAGCCCCCAAGCACAAGTCAGGGGCTTTCACCATCGAGATCCAAGTGGGTGGGGACTTCCAGTCCTTAGCACTTTGTTGAAGGAATAAGGAGATCCAGCCCCTCCCCTCCCCCACTTCTCTCTCTTTCAATACAGGGTCTTTCTTATTGTGTAAGCTTGCCTGGCCTGAAACTTGTTATGTAAACCTGGCTAGCCTTGCCTTCACAGAGATCCACCTGCACCTGCCTCCTGAGTGCTAGGATTAAAAGCAGCATGGACCAGCATACCAAGATCACTCTCCATCTTTTTAAAGGCAAGAAGTTCAGCATCGAACTTGCTACATAGTCAAGAATGTCTGTATGTCTGATCCTCCCGCCTTCACCTACCAACTTACAGCATTACAGGCATGTGTCAAAACACAACTAGTGCTAAAGAGGGATCCCAGGACCTCATGCATATTAGGCGACAACTGCCAACTGAGCCACATCACTTCCTGTTCTTTGTCCAGGCCTTGAGGTGAGCAGCTCCCTCCACTGACTGTTCCTTGCCATGACATCCTCCCATAACTGACTGTTCTGTGAACTCTCCCGCTCTATCAGGCAAAACAACCCTTTCTATTTATAAGCTAGCTATCCAGGTGTTTTGTGATAAAAAGATAATGACTACAACATCACACTCCTCTCAAACTTTTTATAGCACTCCCCCTTAACCTGTGGTGGTCGTGGAGTCTCTTGATTTCCATGAGAACATAGATAAAATAGAGACTTGTTTGGCTTATAGAAATGTATATGTGTATATATACATACATATATATGTATATATGTACAATATGGAAGTGGGCTATCTGAAATACAACACTAACCTAGAAGGAAAGTAAATGCTTTTTCTTTTTTTTTTTTTTTTTTGGTTTTCCGAGACAGGGTTTCTCTGTGTAGCTTTGCGCCTTTCCTGGAACTCACTTGGTAGACCAGGCTGGCCTCGAACTCACAGAGATCTGCCTGCCTCTGCTTCCCAAGTGCTGGGATTAAAGGCGTGCGCCACCAACGCCCGGCAGTAAATGCTTTTTAAATTCACTGGTTTAGATCATATTTCTATACTGCTAAATCTTCCACATATATTCACAGAAAGAATTCATATTTCAACCCCGGCGGTGGTGGCACACGCCTTTAATTCCAGCACTCGGGAGGCAGAGGCAGGCGGATCTCTGTGAGTTTGAGGCCAGCCTGGTCTACAGAGTGAGATCCAGGACAGGCACCAAAACTACCCAGAGAAACCCTGTCTCAAAACAACAACAACAACAACAACAATAACAAATCATATTTCAAGATATGGGGACAAGGGCTTTCAAGGTGTACCTCTTTTCACTCTGTGCACCCCTGGAACCCTGCATACAGAGGTCACATCTCAGGCCTCATTTTGACATTTTCTGTACATCTTCGTCATTCTGATCTCTTTCCTTAAACTCTTTATCGAGAAACTGCTGAAATGCAGCAAATGTTGAACAACTGTAGTCACCGCGATAAAAAAGAACATCCTCAGTGTGGCTCTTCCCTGTCTCAGTGCCGACCTAAAGTCTCCAGAGCAGCACAGAACTGTGCAGACAGAAGCCTCAGATCCCCAGCCCTGGGGGGAGGGGAGCTGGCACTGCAGAGCCCCAGAGCAGGATGGCAGGTCCGGGGTCAGGTCATGTGTGAGACGTGGCTGCCTCTCCCGACCTGGCTTCCCTCTTTTCTGACTTTAGGACTGTTCTCATTTGCTGTTTCAGTGCTGTATCTCAGACTGAAAAATCATCTTCCCAAGGCCAGGAATGTCACCTCCTACAGAGTGCACCAGGGAGTACAAACAGCGCCTGGCAGACAAGGTTGGTGTGAAGAGCAGACAGACAGGAGGAGGAGAGGGTATGAGAGGCTACTCGTCCTGTGTCCCGGGACTGCGCTGTGGTCACCAGTGGAGTCTGTGATTTTAACGGACTAGTTCATTTTGGGGGAGTAAAGACCAGTGACTCAAAACAGTCAACCTCCAGTGGTGATGCGGAGGATTCTCACATTCAGCTTATGGGCCCAAGAGGGTGACTTGAGGACAGACATCTGTGAGCGTCCTGCCGTATCTACAGCAAGAGACCTGACCACAGTGGACTTTCTCACCAGAGCATAGGTGTTTCAGATGTCGGGTGTGAGAAGTTTAGATCCTGTGCTTGTCCCTAAAGCTTTTTGTAGCCATTCATCTTCCCAGTGGTGTGCAGTGGGTCTCGCTGGGGAGAGTCAGTTTTGGCTCATGGAGATGAGTCCAGGGCTCTGTAGTGCTCCGGTGTGGGGTCGGAGTGTACACTGGAGTCACACATAGACTGTTATTGGGTTGTTCTGTATGCAAGAGTGTTGGTGGTCTGCAGAGGGCTGAGCAGCTCTACTCCAAACATTTCTCCTTGTTTAAAGATTGATTCATGTGCATCGGTATTTTGGCCACATGTATGTCAGTGTGAAGGGGCCAGATTCACTGGAGTTGGAGTTGCAGACAGTCGTGAGCTGCCATGTGGGTGCTGGGAATTGAACGTGAGTCCTCTTGAAGAGCAGCCAGTGCTCTTAACTGCTGAACCCTCTCTCCAGCCCCCAAACACTTCTAAAGCACCAAGTGAAGGGAGTCCATTACTTGGCATTTTGTGTTGTTTAAAATGTCACTGAATTCGGGTGATTTTCAGAAACAAAATGGAGGCTTTATTTTCAGTTCAAATTCACTAGAGATTGCCGATCAGCAGGTGTAACATTTACTGTCAGCCTTGCCTGGGATACAGAATACACAATGTCGGCAAAGCTACAGAGTGGAACTGTGGATGACAGGTTATCGGATACAGACAATGAAGGTGCATCAAGACTTCAGGAAAGAGTCAAGTGCAGGTCTGAGAGATCCTCAGGCCATAAAGTGCTTGCCAGGCAAGCATGAGGACCTGAGCTCTAGGCCCTGAACACAAGCATTAATAATAATAAAATAATAACGATCCTACTATTATATTATTATTATTATTAATAATAATAATATAGTAATAAATCCAGACAGGGTAGTGTATGCTTGCAGACCCAGCTCTGGAAAAGCAGAGACAGCCAGCCTGGCCAATGGTGTGAGTTTCCAGACCAATGAAGCATACTTTTTTGGAAAAAAAAAAAAAAAAAAAGGTAGGTTACACCTGAAGATCAGCACCAAAAGTTGATGGCTAACATTCATGCTTACTTGCAAACACATTCGCATGCATGCTTATGTCAACACCACAGACACACAGACGCACGCACGCATGCACGCACGCACGCACGCACACATGCACGCACATGCATGCACACGGTCCTGAGAAGAGTGAGACCTAGCTGTTACTGAAGACAGCTATATAGTAGCTCAGTAAGGAACTAGCAGATGTGTTCCATGGCTCCAGAGGTATCCAGGGAGCATGGATTCTGAGCTGGAAAGTCAGACCTGAAAAGAACTACAGTTTGAACATCTCCACGCTAACGAGGCTTTTTCTTCCAAGATGTGAAGTATCAACCTAAATCCTTTTCTTTTCTATGAAAGGAGGAAGAAGGGGTGCAGAATGTTGCCTTCTGACAAGAAATTCAAAATCTTCTACAAAATCTAGCTAAACAATTGACCAACTGGGCTAGGGGTTGCTGAAGCAAAAAATCTCTGGGAGGAGGTGGGTCCTGCTGGATCATGGTCATCTACAAAGGCTGAGGCCTCTTCAGTACAAACCACACTTTTCAAGCCAGCGCTGGTGTGGCCCAGAGGAAGCCTCTGATGAGTTAGCGCCCAGCACATTGGCATCAGCCTCTCAGCCCGGGGAAAGTGTGATGCTGACAAGGCCAGGTTAGTCACCACAGGTCCCTGACTTGGAAAAGACTTGTGTAGAAGTGGTCCCCATTGCGTCTGGGTCAGCCACACAGGAGTGAGCCTGGAGCTCACTGGTCAGCTGAGGCAGTGCTGGTGGACGGTGTCTGGAGTCTGGAGCACTGAGCACCACAGAGAATGCTGTGTCCCCTTGTCCACATCCTCAGGCTTTTGCTCTGTGATCCGCTGACCCTGCTGTGGGGACAGAACCTCATGTGATGAGTGCTATGTTAATGTGTCCTTCCGCCCTGACTGGCTTGTAAAAGGGATGTTTAACTTACGCCAGGTGAGTTTTCTGAAAACTTGTTGGAAGTCAGATCCTCATCTTTTAAGGGTTCTGTAGAGATCTGAAGCATTCCATGAACTAGAGGTCAATGGCTGCACTTCCTAGAAAATTTTAAAATGGTTAGTACCACATGCACAACAGTGGCTGACTTTTTAAAAAGGTCGCTGAATCATCATGGCCTGGAGTGCTGCTGATCTGTAAGCAGCATGGTCAACCTGAGCAGTGTGCCTGGCAGGCTACTTGGTCATTCATAAAATCTAGCCACCTGTCTTCAAATACCTGTAAGAAAGGAAGGAGGGCTGTGTTGTGGAATAGTACTGTAACTACATAAAGATGTATTACATTTATGTTGCAGAATATTACTTTATGTAAAGGTGCATTGCATCTGTTTATGCTACATTTGTTTATGTAGAATGTGGTGTTGTTTTATCTTGCTTGCCTAAGGCAAGGTCATGGAGGAACTTCTGGAATCTGGATTTCCCAGATTAGCATAGTAGCTAAATTCCTATGTAAGGCCTTGAAGGAACCTGAGGGTGAACCATTAGCTGGAACCCCAGAAACTGACACAGGCCATAAACCTCCTGAAACAAGCATATCCCTGCACCCTAGTGTTGCCAACCTGACTCTACTAAACCCCTCCTAGCACTGGGGGTTTATTATTTTATTTTTATTTTGTGTGTGAGTTGTCAGGTCCAAGGGAAACTCCCTCTCCCCACATTCCAGAAGGGACAAAGGCTCTCTGCAGAGCTGGAGTTACGGTGAAAAAGCAGTAAGCACTCTTAACCACTGAGTCACCACTACAATACCATAGGACACATTTTCTGCATTAAAATGATGGAAATGGAGTCCAAGTCAAGTAGCCTCTAATGTTGTACCCTTCCCAAGCACTGGAAAAGGACCAGCCTGGTGTTCCTGTGCACCCAACATTAATCATCCGTGAAACACAGAGCACTAAGGTAAAAGTGCAGAGTTTATTATGAAAAATCCAGGGGAGTAGGTTGAAGAGAGTAACAAGGACTTGTTAAGGTAATAACGGGGAAGATACAGTCACAAACACAGACCCAAGTGAACAGCCGTTGTTTGGAGCAAATCGATCCAGCTGTCTGAATCCACCCCAAGAAGAAGTGTCGGCTCTGCATGGGCGAGACAGTGTGTAGCTTGACCTACTTAAGGGGCCCCTTGACAGTGGGATCATCCTTCCCTGGTACATGGGCGGGTTTTTGGAGCCCAGTGCCTATGGTGGAGCAACTTATGCAGCCTTGGTGCAGGGGGAGGGGCTTGGACCTGCCTCACCTGAATGTCAGGCTCTGCTGACTCCCCATGGGAGGCCTTGCCTTGTAAGAGGTGGGAATGGCGGATGTATTGGGGGGAGGCTGGGGGATGGGAGGAGGGAGGAGAGGGGGATTTGTGGTTGGTATGTAAAAGTGAATAGAAAATTTAATGAAAAAAGAAAGTGATCACATACGGGGATCAGAAGCCATGCCCTAAGACTTATTCCTCAAAGCTAATTGGTGGAATGAATTTCCACTACATATTTCTCACACCATGATGGATGAGGTACTATCACTTGACAGATAAGGTCCACTGAGCTTTAACAGTGACATGCACAGCATCACACAGCTGCCCAACACTGAGCTGCCTATAAAGGAGACATGAATGGCACCACCTACACTGGAATTATCGTTCTGCTATACTCTCCTATGCTTACATTTTTAATCAGCCATATTATTTTCAAAAGATAGTAGTCCAAATAGAGAATCATCAAAAATTGAAGAAAAGGGAGCATTATATGCTGAAGATGTGGATTAGTGTGAAGAGTACATATCTAGTGTGCACACACCCTGGTTTGATCCCCAGGGATACATAAAACTAGTGTGAGTGAGTGCTGGAGTCAGGAGGCTCAGGATTCATGGGCACCTCTTGCTACATCACAAATTCAAGGATAAGGTGGGGTATGTGTGGTGGTAATCTAATTGTATTGAAATATTATTTTGATTTGTACTGAAATATTAATTTGATTGTATGTTAATAAATAAAGTTGTCTGGGGGTCAGAGCTATTAGAGCCATAGCAAGAGTGTGGCGGTGGTGGCACACGCCTTTAATCCCATAGATATCTGTGTGTTCAGGGTCAGAGCTATTAGAGCCATAGCAAGAGTGTGGCGGTGGTGGCACACGCCTTTAATCCCATAAGATCTCTGTGTGTTCAGGGATACAGCCAGCATTGGAGACATATGCCTTTAAGACCTAGGGGGCTGTACATTCAGACAGTGACGAGGCAGTCATGTGTTTGGGTTTACAACCAATGAGAAGGCAGAACAACATACTTTAAAAATACGAACCGACAGGAAGTAGGTCTCTTTTCGCAAAGCTGGGACAGCAGGAGGAAGGGTGAGATTTTAGCTCTGAGCTCTGACTTCTTGGCTTTCTCTTTTACATTGTTTCTGTGTTTCTTATTTAATAAGACGGTTGGTTAAATCTACATCTGGCGCCCAACGTTCGTGTTACGAATTCATGAAAAAGCTGTTTGCCTGTGGCCTTGTGAGCCCCAGGTCAGGCCCAAGCTACACTCAGCCGGTTGTGGTGGTGCACACCGGTAGGATTTGCTGAAGGAGACAGAGGCAGGAGGATCCCGAGTTTGAGGCCGGCCTAGGAGGCTTGGGAGAAGCTTTGGCCCGGACTGAACCACAAACAGTGGTGGGACCATGGAAGCAGTGGCTACTGCTCCACGTTGCCAGCTCCTTCTCATCATTTTGGTGACTGCAGTGATGCTGCTACCTGGGACAAAGGGTTTACTGCTGCTGGTTCAGAGAAGAATTGCCAGGACCATCGTGTTACAAGAAAGCATCGGCAAAGGTCAGTTTGGAAAATTTTGGCAAGAAAAATGGTGGGGAGAAATTGTTGTGAAGATTTTCTGTTCTAGGGAAGAATGTTCATGGTTCCGAGAGACAGACATTTATCAGACTGTGATTGCTCCAAACCACAGAGGAGGCAAAAAAAAAAAAAAAAAAAAAAAAAAAAAAGTCTGCATGGAACCATGACCACATTTAACAGCAACTTTGAAATCTTCAAAAGGGACTATGGTAAAGCTATTAAGCTGATAAACACCACGGAAAGATCTGCTTTGGACTACAAACTGCTTAGGACAATTTTGAGATGGTTAACTGAGATGATCCAGCCTGACAGACTACTTGAACAAAGACTTGAAACAAGCCCTGAACTTTCCTATTATGCAGAGACTGGACAAATGATACAGGACTTGATGATTAACCCCAAAATTTTCTTTTCAAGATTCCCTAAAGATATCTTCACCCCTAGAAAGCAAAAAGAAAAAGAGAATATAGATATGAGATAGATCATCGAATCTACTCTGAGAAAAAAGATAAAGAAATAATAGGATAAATAGGTAGATCACTGAATCTACACTGAAGAAAAAGGGGAAGATATAAATATGACAAAAGGTAGACTACTGAATCTATTATAAAAAAAAGAGAAAATATGGATATGATAAGATAAAAAGGGAGATTATGGAATCTACTTTTAAAAAGGAACTACTTGTTTTAAATAAGATAAGTAATGAACATTTTTTGGTCTGAGTTTATCAGATGTTACTGGACTGGACATTGTTAATATATATAATGGAGTTTTTTGTCTGGATCTGTCAAATGTTAATGGACTAGACATTGTTAATGTAATCTTGACTGTATATTGCATATACTTATTGAAGATAGTTTTTCTTGTATTAGTTATAAGCTTTCTTTAATTTTAGACAAAAAGAGAGGAGATGTGGTGGTATTGTTTTCCCCAAAATATTGTGTACCTTAATAAACTTATCTGGGGTCAGAGGACAGAAAAGCCACTAGGTAGGCGGTGATAGCACACACCTTTAATCCTGGCATTCCAGAGATAGAAATCCCTCCGGATCTCTGTGAGTTCAAGGCCACATTGGAAATAGCCAAGCATGGTGATACACACCTTTAATCCCAGAAAGCCAGCCTTTAATCCCAGGGAGCGGTGGTAGAAAGCAAAAAGATATATAAGGTGTGAGGACCAGAAACTAGAAGATTTTGGCTGGTTAAGCATTCAGGCTTTTGAGCAGTGGTTCAGCTGAGAGCCATTGGGATGAGGATAGAGAAGCTTCCAGTCGGAGAAAGCAAGACCAGCTGAGGATCCAGCGAGGTGAGATAGCTGTGGCTTATTCTGTCTCTCTGATCTACCAGCATGGACCCCAATAACTCGCCTCGGGTTTGATTTTATCAATAAGAACTTTTAAGCATCCTGCTACAGGTATGTGATACACTTGTTGAGACAGACAGACACATACACAAAACAAAGAGGAAGGAGTGTGTATTGAAGAGGGCGTGATGAGGCACACCTGTGATCCCAGCCACTCAGGAAGCCGAGGTGCATGGCCTCAAATTTAAGTCCAGCATGGGCTACACAGTACCAGGCCAGGCAGAGCTACACAAAGACACTGTCTCAAAACAACAAAAAGCTCATTTAACAATGCATTTTATTTCCAACATAGAAAACACATTGCAATGATTTGCAGGGGGGTTAATGCCAGTAGAATTGATCAAGGTGGCCTTTGCTCCCGAGTGCAGGGCCATCCTCCTCAGCTTCTGAGAGGTGCCTCCTCTCGTGCTGCAGAGAGATGAGACATCCAGGTGACCCACAGTGCTAACAAAGCTGGGATCACCTTGTCAGCCCACCAACTGGAATCTACTCAGCAGTAATAAGAGTCCCCAAATGTCTATCTGGGCTCTGTCAACCATAGAGCATCCAGAGAGGACCACCTCAGTGTTCTCAGCAGCATCACCCTGTCTCATTCTCCTAGGTCTTGCTCACCAGGATGTTCCTGCACAGAAGGTCAGGTTTTCCAAAAAGCTACCTAGTTCTTCAAGTAACTGTGTGCTTCTTTTTTTTTTTTTAAAAGATTTATTTATTTATTATGTATACAGAAGAGGGCACCAGATCCCATTACAGATGGTTGTGAGCCACCATGTGGTTGCTGGGAATTGAACTCAGGACCTCTGGAAGAGCAGTCGGTGCTCTTAACCTCTGAGCCATCTCTCCAGCCCTTGTGTGCTTCTTTATCACTATTTTTACTTCAGTGTGTGTAAAGATCACTCACACATTATATGTTTACACTTGCATGCTTGTGCATGTGTGTCCTTGAATACATACACATGTATGCTCAAATTTGTATATGTGTAGCACATGTATTTCCTCAAATGTCAATTCACAGATGCTGTACACATTGTGTTTTGGACACAGGCTTTCTCAAGGCCAGCAAGATTAATGCACCTGCATCAAATGGAGGTGGTGGTGGAGCATGCCTTTGATTCCAGCACTCGGGAGGCAGAAGAAGGCAGATCTCTGTGAGTTCAAGGCCAGCCTGGTCCACAGAGCCAGGGCCACACAGAGAAACCCTGTCATGGAAAAAAACAAACAAACCCAATACATAAATCCCAACAGCAAAACAAAACAAAAAAGGAGATGCACCTGTCTCCATCTCCAAGTGCTGGGGTGACAAGCTTCAGCAAGCCTGCTCACTCTTTTTCTTGCATTCTGGGGAACGAATTCCTATCTCACAAAAGAAGCAGGTAATGTAAAAACAGACAGTCACTGTCCCAGTCCTCTTGTGCTTCTGATTCTGGCCCAGAGTGTCGATTTCACACTCTTGACTCGCTGCCCAGTTGTCTAGCCTTATAAACAACACAGCCTGGAACAGCAGTGTGTATCTCTGCAATTTCTTCAAGGCCATCTCCTGGTCAGCAGATCTATGAAGGGTATTTTGTTCCTTTACTATGATAATGGGGAAAAGGAATGAAAGAAGGAAGGACAAAATCATGTTAGATGGGTATAGCCGAGCAAGCCTTCCCCCACCCCACCCACAAACCCACCCAACCACCACAGTGGTTGGCACCAGGTGAATCAGGGACCTCAGCCAACCAGGTGCACTAACAGGGAACTGGCATAGAAGTGCCACAAGGGGGCAGCACAACACCAGAGTTTCTGAAGGTTGCAGGGCCAGCAGCCTTCCTGCCTTTCTTATTGGCACAGGTGGGGGTCTCCATGCTCTCCAAACCTTCCTCCAGACTGCCCCCCACAGGATCACCAGGGAGCACTACTCACACAGCTCCCCTGTGCCTCCCACAGGGCCAGCAGGAAGTACTCAGTGAACTCTTCAGGTCTGTGCACAGGGATGAACTCAATGCTCAGTCCAATTCCAGATGTGAGTCACAGGGAAAAAAATTACTAAACTGCACATATAGATGGCCGACTTTCTTCTCTCTATCAGAAAGGTCTTCTGATTCACACAGAATATGTGGTTGTAATGGGCTGCCATGCCACTGTTTTCTCAGATTTGGGCATTAAGATTTGTGGTAGGGGTTGTTTGCTTTTAAAATAGTGCCATTCCTCCTAGACTGACCTCCAACTCTCCATGTTGGAAGATGACCTTGACCACCTGATCCTCTTGTCTCCACCCTCCAATACTGGGATTCCCAGCATCCTCCACCTGGTTTTATTTTATGCTGGACAAGAACCCAGGGCCAAGAACCAGTGTGCATGCAAGGCACATCGAGAACTAGTCCTGTTGTTCGACTTCTGTGTTTGAGAGAGAGAGAGAGGAGAGAGAGAGAGAGAGAGAGAGAGAGAGAGAGAGAGAGAGAGAGAGAGAGAGAGAGAGAATCTCACAGTCTCACCAAAACTAGACTACTGCTCCTTATATAGCACAGGCTGGCCTTGAATTTATGGCTAGTCTCCTGTCTAAGCCTCCAGAGTCCTGGGTTATAAGCATACACCTTCCCCCTAGCTCTAGCATCTAGTCTTAAGAAAAATGCACAAACTCCCAAGAACTGGCTAAATGTGAGGGGTATGAGATCTCCCGAGGGGTGAGGGGACTAAACCTTCAAGCAGTGGGGGTGAGGCTCCATCTCACAGTGTCATCAGCTACAGGTCTGGACATGTGCTGGTTGAGGCTGGTGCCTTCCATCCTGTCCCTCGGAGCTGCATAGAGAGTTAGATGAGTCCAACTTGAGGGCCGCTAGTCAGAACAGTCCTTCAAAGCAGCCTGGCTACACAGGTGACAGTCCAGGGACTGCTGCACACTGACCTGAGTGTCCTTGAGAGGGCGTGGGACTGGGACAGCCTCCTTTCCCTCCCTCCTGACCAGATCACAGCTCACCAGCTTCAGAAGAAGAGCAGTATCTAGATACAGGTCATGTTTGTGGCACTCCAAAACACTCTCAGTAAAAAGACTAGGTCATCTAGAAAGGTTAAAAGAAAAAAAGAGAAAAAATTCAGGTTCAATGCTGTAGATCTGTAATTCCATCAGGAGGTCTTCCTCAGCTACATAGTGAGTCCCAGGCTAGCCTAAGCTACAGGTGTGACTCAGTTGGGTCAGCTCTTGCCTAGCATGCAGGGAGTCCTGGGTTTGGTCACCAAGACCAAATAAACCAGGCTTGGTGGGGAATTCCAGTAGTCCCTACATTGGTAGGTGGAGGCAGAGGATTAAAAGTTCAAGGTCATCCACTGCTACATAGATAATTTTAAAAACAAAACCCCTCAAACACACAAAGGACAGGCGCACACCTGTATCCCCTCCAATCAGTTGGCTGAGGGCAGGAGGGTCGCCAGTCCTTGGCAGCCTGGACTACAGACATAAAACCGGAGTCAAAACAAGAGGAGAAAAAAATAAGAAGATTCCTCATTAGACTGGTAGTTATGCCACCATGGGGTTTAAGAGTCAGTTGTTTTGGCAAAGAAAAGAAAAGGCCATGAGTATAAAGAATAGACAGTAGTGAGGGGTATGGTTAAGGACAGGGTTGGCGAACTCTACATAAGGAGTGTATGTGTTTGTGCAGGATGCATGTGTGACCACAGGTGTGTGTGTGTGTGTGTGTGTGTGTGTGTGTGTGTGTGTGTGTGTGAGAGAGAGAGAGAGAGAGAGAGAGAGAGAGAGAGAGAGTGTCTGTGTGTGTGGAGGGGGGCACATGTGCACCTGAGCCCACCCTGGCCTGTCTGTCTGTCTGTTCTAACCCTTTGGGCACACATGTAGACCAGGAATATTCATCCAATGCTTTTGCACCTTAGGTATTTTTGTTTGTTCTATGAGACAGAGTTTCTCCGAGTTTACCTGGCTGTCTTGGAGCTCACTCTCTAAACCAGCTGTTCTAAACTCACAGAGATCTGCCTGCCTCTGCCTCCCAGTCCTGGGATTAAAGGGTGCTGCACCACCACCGGGCATTCACCTTCTTTTTCGAGACAGGGTGTCTCACTGACCACAGGCCAGCAAGCTCCCACACTTGCCTCTCTTCAGCCCCAGGCCTCAGATGACATAAGGACACCGCCACATCCAGTTTTCACACACTCCTTCCTTCCTCTCTGGCACTTTAGCCATTCTCCCATCTCCCCAGACGTTGTCCAGATCTGATAGTTCAAAATGTGCAGAATTTCCATATTCTTCTTGGGATGGGATTCCACTCAGCCTGCAACTCACTCCTGCCTATACTGGCCTTGAGCTTTTCATACTTAACAGGGCACAGTGGCTAAAACTGGAATTTCTGCCTTGGGAAGTTAGAGACAAGATGATGAGAATCCTGCTCAAGGTCATCTTTGGCTACAGAGTGGCCTGCCTGGGATATAGGAGACTTTGACTAAACCACAAATGCTAACAGTGTTCCAGTGCACCTAAGAGACACTGAGGCAGCAGGACCCTCAGGAATTTAAAGCCAGTCTGGACTCTCTACCAAATTCAGTCCAGCCTGAGTTGCAGGGCAATACTCTGTATAAACATATAAACCAGCAGAGGAGCTGGGCGCTGGTGGTCCATGCCTTTAATCCTGGGATTTGGAAGGTAGAGCCAGGCAGATCTCTGTGAGTTCAAGTAAGTCTGGTCTACAGAATGAGATCCAGGACAGGTACCAAAGCTACACTGAAAAACCCTGTCTCTAAACACAAACAAACAAACAAAAAAACAGACAGACAGACAAAGAAACGAAACAGCAGATGAAAACAGTTTGTAGCAAAGTAGACAGAAGCAAATGTCAGAAAATAAAGTGGACTTGTGCATGTGGCACCTTAATACACCTGTCAGGGAATGAAAGCCAATTTCCATCTTTGGTTGTAGGTGGAATGTGCTTGCTTAGCATGCGTCTGTGAGACTGTTATTATTAGGGTGGGTCATTCAAGGTTTTATGTGTGTTATTTTTTAGTTGGTCAGGATTAATATCATGTATCTATTTCAATCAATTGCAATTTTTAATTTATGTTTGCATTTTGGGTTTGCTCTTTATAGCAATCTTCAGAGTTTGGTGATTTTCTGGGGGTCCTGTTTAAGACTGAACAGCTGACCTGCCTGGAAGTTGTTCATGTAGAAGAGAGGCAGAGAGAGAGAAGGAGAGACACAGAGACAGAGACAGAGACAGAGATACTCACCAGTGGCTTTATATTCCTGGGGATGGGGGCAGGTGAACAATACAGTTGTCTTAGGGGGATCACAATGTGAGAGGCCAGATCTCCCTCCCAGACTGGCCAGCGTCACCTGTGAAGTCCTCCTCAGTTTTTTTCTGAGGAGATCCATTGGGGGAGGCCAGCTAAGGATCCGGTGGAATGTAATTTCCCACGTTGTTGTCAATGGGTTGGGAAGCATGGGGTTCTGGGGTACTCTTCTCACCCCAGAGTGGAATAAGTTCCTCTTTTCAGATTGAGCACATTAAAATGTCTGTCCTGGGACCTTAGTGGTGCTCAGAGGACAGAAGAGATGTGACAGATGTGTTCTCCTAGTGCTGGAACACTATCAGGACTCGCTGTTGGACACAGAAGCCAGCATAACATGATTATCAAACCAGGACCATTGTTTCCTGTCACATTAAGGATATACATATATCGATGTACCAACCACATCAGTCACACAGACTCTTCCATGCCTCATGCTGTGGCATGTTGGCACTGTCTAAGGAGAAAGAACACACAAAACGAGACCTTACCAATGTGACTGTGGGATGGACAGGGGAGGCTTCCAGAAAACTCGCCCAAAGGATGTGCAAAAGCCTGCTTACCTGTATAAGAACAAGCCACCTTAGGGATATGAACCTCTGAGTCAGACTTGGGCTGGAAAGAGGCAGGGCCCACAAGCAGGTTGCTGCCCCCTCATAAGGGTTTCTGGTTCCATCCATATCACCACACCTATCAGTGCCTCATGGTGTGGCATGTGGTGGTGAGTGTGAAATCCAGTTCTCAATGGGAATGGTGGCCTTGAAGGAGCAAGCATGGAGAGGCAGCAGGTGAGTAACTAGAGGGCAGAATTGGTGGAGAGAGAAGGCTCAGCCGGCCCTGGATTCACTCCTCAGTAGAGATTGTCCCAAGCTTTGCTCTGAGTTGGGTGTGAGGACTCAAGCAATGTACCTTGCTGTGATGACTTTTCGGGGTTCTTGCAAAAGGTTGGCAGGATGCTACCTGTAGCATAAAAAGAGTCTTATTAATAAAAACAAACCCAGAGCCAGGTATTGGGGTGAATGCTGGAAGATCAGAGAAGCACAACAAGCCACAGCTACCTCTCCTTTCAGTTCCTCAGCTGATCCTGTTTCCTCCGACTGGAAGCCTCTGAGTTCTCATCCAAATACATCTCTGCTGAACTGTTGCTGAAAAGCCTAAAAGCTTAACCTGCCTAGTTCCTGGTCCTCATGCCTTATATACCTTTCTGCTTTCTGACATCACTTCCTGGGATTATAGGCTCACTTTCTGGGATTCAAGGCATGAGTCGCCATGCCTTGCTGTTTCCAGTGTGGCTTTAAACTCACAGAGATACAGATGAAACTCTGCTATCCATGTTATAGGACTAAAGGCATGTGTGCCCCCATTTTCTGGCCTCTATGTCTTGGGGCTATTCTGTTCTCTGACCCAGATCAGTTTATTAGGGTGCACAACATTTTGGGGAACTCAATCACCACAGCTACCCTCTATTGGAGCCCTACAGGGCTGCTTAATGTCCACAATCTGAACCTGGGAACCCATCCTGTGGCAGGTAGGACAGGCTGACTAGAAATACTCTCCCTGGGGAGAGAAGTCTCACGGCATGGAGAAGACCCTGTTCTCTGCCCAGAAACAGGGAGCAAAGGAGAGTCACTACCCAGAGGGCAATCTCTGATGTTTAGCCAGGAGGGGAAGAGGGCAAGGGACTATTGTTCCAAGAGACAGCTTAGGGCCCCTTTGCAACTCAGCCCTCCTGTCTGAGCAAGACCCTGTGGAAAGCCTGTCCTTCTTGCCTGGGATTTTACCTGGAGAGGTCTGTGCTGGGGTGGACAGCTCTTCCTCTACAGGAGGGACCTATGTCCATTCTGCCTCCTGGACATCTGTCCTGGCTCCCTGTGGGGCTGTCCGATTCTCAGCCAGACCTGTCCCCAACCCGTGGCTCACAAGCCATGGAGCTGGGGCTTGACCTCTTCAGCACTTCAAAGCAGAAAGACACAGGAAGGACACTCTTAGTGGCTTTGGAACACACAGGACTTATTGTGCTGGCCCTGCATGTCTGAGCTAACGGTGTGACTCGGTTAGAACAGCTCTTGCATAGCATGTAGGGGGCCCTTGGTTTGGACTCCAGGACCAAATAAACCAGGCTTGGTGGGGAATTCCTGTAGTCCCTATATTTGGTAAGTGGAAGCAGAAGGATTAAAAGTTCAAGGTCATCCACCCCTACATAGATAATTTAAATATCAAAAACCCTCAAACACACTGGCAGCCTGAACTACAGACAGAAAACCCAAGTCAAAACAAGAGGAGAGTAAAAAATGAGAGGATTCCTCATTAGAGGGGACTGATAGTTATGCCACTGTGGTGTTTAAGAGTCATGTGCTTTGGCAAAGAAAAGAAAAGGCCATGAGTACAAGGAATAGACAGTAGTGAGGGGTATGGGTAAGGACAGGGTGGAGAACTCTGCACAAAGAGTGTGAGTGTTTGTGCAAGGTGCATGTGTGACCACAGGTGTGTGTGTGTGTGTGTGTGTGTGTGTGTGTGTGTGTGTGTGTGTGTGTGTGTGTGTGTATGTGTGTGTTCCTGTCTGTCTGTCTGTTCTAACCCTTTGTGCACACATGTAGACCAGGAATATTCATCAACTGCTTTTGCACCTTAGTTCTTTTGTTTTTTGTTTTTTGCCACAGGGTTTCTCCAAGATTACCTGGCTGTCCTGGAGCTCGCTCTCTAGACCAGCTGTCTTTGAACTCACAGAGATATGCCTGCCTCTGCCTCCCAGTCCTGGGATTAATGGGTGCTCCGCCACCACAGGATTTCACCTCCATTCGAGACAGTGTGTCTCACTGACCTCAGGCCAGCAAGCTCCCACACTTGCCTCTCTTCAGCTACAGGCCTCAGATGACATAAGGACACGGCCACATCCAGTTTTCACACACTCCTTCCTTTCTCTGTGGGGTTTTAGCCATTCCCCCTCTCCCCAGACCGTGTCCAGATCTGATAGTTCAAAATGTTCAGAATTTCCATATTCTTTTTGAGACGGGATTCCACTCAGCCTGCAACTCACTCCTGCCTATACTGGCCTTGAGCTTTTCATACTTAACAGGGCACAGTGGCTAAAACTGGAATTTCTGCCTTGGGAAGTTAGAGACAAGATGATGAGGATCCTGCTCAAGGTCATCTTTGGCTACAGAGTGGCCTGCCTGGGATACATAGACTTGGACTAAACCACAAATGCTAACAGTGTTCCAGTGTACCTAAGAGACACTGAGGCAGCAGGACCCTCAGGAATTTAAAGCCAGTCTGGACTCTCTACCGAATTCAGTCCAGCCTGAGTTGCGGGCAATACTCTGTATAAACACATAAACCAGCAGAGGAGCTGGGCGCTGGTGGTCCATGCCTTTAATCCTGGGATTTGGAAGGTAGAGCCAGGCAGATCTCTGTGAGTTCAAGTAAGTCTGGATTACAGAATGAGATCCAGGACAGGTACAAAAGCTACACTGAAAAACCCTGTCTCTAAACACAAACAAACAAACAAACAAACAAAAAAACAGACAGACAGACAAAGAAACGAAACAGCAGATGAAAACAGTTTGTAGCAAAGTAGACAGAAGCAAATGTCAGAAAATAAAGTGGACTTGTGCATGTGGCACCTTAATACACCTGTCAGGGAATGAAAGCCAATTTCCATCTTTGGTTGTAGGTGGAATGTGCTTGCTTAGCATGCGTCTGTGAGACTGTTATTATTAGGGTGGGTCATTCAAGGTTTTATGTGTGTTATTTTTTAGTTGGTCAGGATTAATATCGTGTATCTATTTCAATCAATTGCAATTTTTATTTTATGTTTTCTTTTGGGTTTGCTCTTTATAACAATCTTCAGTGTTTGGTGATTCTCGTGGGGGTCCAGTTTAAGACTGAACAGCTGACCTGCCTGGAAGTTATTCTTGTAAAAGAGAGGCAGAGAGAGAGAAGGAGAGACACAGAGACAGAGACAGAAAGAGATACTCACCAGTGACTTTATATTCCTGGAGATGGGGGCAGGTGAACAATACAGTTGTCTAAGGGGGATCACAATGTGAGAGGCCAGATCTCCCTCCCAGACTGGCCAGAGTTGTCTGAAAAGTCCTCCTCAGGTTTTTCTGAGGAGATCCAATGGCTGAGGCCAGCAAAGGATCCAGTGGAATGTACTTTCCCAAGTTTTTGTCAATGGGTTGGTAAGCATGGGTTTCTGGGGTACTCTTCTCACCCCAGAGTGGAATAAGGTTCTCTCTTCTTTTCAGATTGAGCACATTAAAATGTCTGTCCTGGGACCTTAGTGGTGCTCAGAGGACAGAAGAGATGTGACAGATGTGTTCTCCTAGTGCTGGAACACTATCAGGACACGTTGTTGGACACCCAAGCCAGCATAGCATGATTATCAAACCAGGACCATTGTGTTCATGTCATATCAGGCAGTCACATAGATCGATGTACCATCCACATCAGTCACACAAACTCTTCTGTGTCTCATGCTGTGGCATATTGGCACTGTCGAAGGAGAAAGAACATACAAGACGAGACCTTACCAATGTGACTGTGGGATGGACAGGGGAGGCTTCTAGTAAACTCGCCCAAAGGATGTGCAAAAGCATGCTTACCTGTATAAGAACAATCCATCTTAGGAATATGGACCTCTGAGTGCAGACTTGGGCTGGTAAGAGGCAGGGCCCACAGCAGGTTGCTGCCCCCTCATAAGGGTTTCTGGTTCCATCCATATCATGACACCTATCACTGCCTCATGGTGTGGCATGTGGTGGTGAGTGTGAAATCCAGTTCCCATGGGAATGGTGGCCTTGAAGGAGCAAGCATGGAGAGGCAGCAGGTGAGTAACTAGAGGGCAGTATTGGCTGAGAGAAGACTCAGCCAGCTCTGGAGTCACTCCTCAGTAGAGATTGTCCCAAGCTTTGCTCTGAGTTGGGTGTGAGGACTCAAGTAGTGTCTCTTACTCTGATGACTTTTCGGGGTTCTTGCAAAAGGTTGGCAGGATGCTACCTGTAGAATGAATTTTTTTTTTTTTTTTTTTGGTTTTTCAAGACAGGGTTTCTATGTATAGCTTTGCAGCTTTCCTGGAACTCACTTGGTAGCCCAGGCTGGCCTCTAACTCACAGAGATCCGCCTGGCTCTGCCTCCCGAGTGCTGGGATTAAAGTCGTGCGCCACCACCGCCCGGCCTGTAACATGAATCTTAAAGAGTCTTATTAATAAAAACAAACCCAGAGCCAGGTATTGGGGTGAGTGCTGGAAGATCAGAGAAGCATAAGAAGCCACAGCTACCTCTCCTTGCCAGTTCCTCAGCTGATCCCGTTTCCTCAGACTGGAAGCCTCTGAGTCCTCATCCAAATAGATCTCTGCTGAACTGTTGTTGAAAAGCCTAAAAGCTTAACCTGCCTAGTTCCTGGTCCTCATGCCTTATATACCTTTCTGCTTTCTGACATCACTTCCTGGGATTATAGGCTCACTTTCTGTGATTCAAGGCATGAGTCGCCATGCCTTGCTGTATTGGTGTGGCTTTCAACTCACAGAGATCCAGATGAATCTCTGCTCTCCACATTATAGGACTAAAGGCGTGTGTGCCCCCATTTTCTGGTCCTATTTCTAGGGGCTGTTCTCTCCTCTGGCCCATATAAATTTATTAGAGTGTACAACATTTTGGGGAACACAATCACCACAGCTACCCTCTATTGGAGCCCTACAGGGCTGCTTACTGTCCACAAGCTGAACCTGGGAACCCATCTTGGGTCAGGGAGGACAAGCTGACTAGAAATACTCACCCTGGGGAGAGGAGTCTCACGTCATGGAGAAGACCCTGTTCTCTGCCCAGAAACAGGGAGCAAAGGAGAGTCACTACCCAGAGGGCAATCTCGGATGCTTAGCCAGGCAGGGGAAGAGGGCAAGGGGCTATAGTTCCATGAGACAGCTTAGGGCCCCTTTGCACCTCAGCCCTCTCCACTCAGCAAGACCCTGTGAAAAGCCTGTCCTTCTTGCCTGGGATTTTACCTGGAGAGATCTGCGCTGGGGTGGACAGCTCTTCCTCTGCAGGAGGGGCCTGTGTCCACACTGCTCCCTGGACATCCGGCCTGGCTCCCTGTGGGGCTGTCCGATTCTCAGCCAGACCGGTCCCCAACCCGTGGCTCACAAGCCATGGAGCTGGGGCTTGACCTCTTCAGGACTTCAAAATAGAAAGACACAGGAAGGAGACTCTTAGTGGCTTTGGAACACACAGGACTTCCTGGGCTGGCCCTGCAGTGCCTAAGCTCCCCACTGCTCCTCCATGGGATCTTTGCCTCCTTTGGCCTTGCCCCGCCTCCTGCTCTCCCTGCTCCTATCAGCATCTTTGTGTCCACTTGTAGCTCAAAAATTCTAAAAATTCTGAGGTCACACTAGAGAGATTTTCTGGGATTGTTCTCTCTGAAGTGACAGTTTGATAAGTTCACAAGTGTGCCACAAGTTGGCACTTGCATCTTTACCACAAGGGACAGGAGGAGAAGCACAAATAAAATGAGGTAAGTGCACCCACCTGGTTCTGGGGGTGACTCCATGATCCCTTCCCTTTGGAGCCAGGTTCTTGCGGGAGGCTCGGCCTCTCTCTGCAGGTGGCAGGCAGCAGCAACAGAGGTTTCTGAAGCAGTTCATAATTGTTTTCCTGACCCCCTTCCAGCTGTGACGCCTCCGGGTTCGGGATGAAGCTGGGCCTGCATCCTGGGGCTGCCCATGGGTGATGGCCACTTCCTGGGTGATGGCCATATCCAGAGTGATAGCCTCTTCCTGAATGAGGTTCTCAACCTGGCTCATGGTGGCTTCTGGGGAGATGGTTGCATCCTGAATGATGGCCTCTACTTGCATGATGGTCGCTTCCTGTGATATGGTTTCATTCTTTACCATGGTCCCATCATGGTTCATGGTCTTTTCCTGGATCATGTTTGCATCATGAGTTATGGCCTCATTCTGGGTCATCTTCCCTTCCTTGATCATGGTCCTTTGTTGGGTCAAGGTGGTTTGCTGAGTGATGACCTCATCTTGGGTCAAGGTTGTCCCTTCCTGGGACAAGGTGGTATCCTGGGTGATAACCTCATCCTGAATTAATGTTGCATCATGGGTGATGACCTCATCCTGGGTCATTGTCCCTTCATGGGTCATAGCTTCATCCTCTGTCATGGTCAGTTCATGAGTTATGGCCTCATCCTGGGTCATAGTCTCTTCCTGCAATGTATCCCAAGGGGAGGAGCCTGTGGGGGTGAAATACTGAGGTGCCTCCTGGGAGCTCCAGAGTTCCTCCTGTGGACTGCAGGAGGACAAGTTGTTGTCTGTGTCACCTGGAGTCTCACTCTGGTGTGGCCTAGGAGAGGAGGTGTCCAGAAAGAGAGGTGGCTGGACACTGGCCAAGTGACAACCGAATGACCCGAACTCCGAATGTGTGAAATACTCAATGCTTTCCAGGCTGCTGCTTGTGAAGGAATCAGTCGCAGAATAGAACAGGTGGGTTAGATAGGGATGGTGCATCCTCTTTGGCTGGCAGCACAGGGCGGCAGGCATGCTCTGCCTTGTGCCACCCTGCCTGGCATTCTTCTCTTCTCTCTCCTTGGTCTTAGATGGCAAGGTGAAGGTGGGGGGAGCAGGCTCGGTAGCTCTCCATAAGGACACAGGGAAAGTGTGAAGATCTGCCAGGTTGAGGTCAAGGCCTGACCGCATGGCTCTCACGGGTTTCTTTTGGTGATGGTAGCAGTCTCCCCCAGGTGACTGGTGCTGTAGAATTAGGTAAGTGGCCATCACCTGGTTGTATTTCTGGTCTCTCAGAGACTCAACGATTTCTTCAGATTTATACCCCATGACTGTCATGGCTTTGACAATGCTAGGGCTCGGGGTGCCTGGGAGAGCCTGGGTGGAAGTAGGTGGTGACCGAGCCTCACTGCTCCTGACTATGGGGAACCTCATGATTTGGCCTATGGTGGGCCTCCGGCCAGGGTTGATGATCAGCAGTTTGACGATGACATTGTAAATGTCCATGGAAACATGTGGAGGCACCTTGAAGTTTGCGGCAAGGATGTGCTCTTTCACCCGCTCAACAGACCTAGCTCTGAAGGGAAAGTGCCCGGTGACCATGAGGAAGAGGAGCACGCCTAAACTCCACACATCAGTGGCAAGGCCATCATAGGCCTCCTCTCCAAACAGTTCTGGGGCACAGTAAAATAAAGTTCCACAGAAACCCCTAAACTTCTGCTCAGGCATGACCTTGGCCGAAAGGCCAAAATCGGCAAGCTTGGCATTACCCTTGCAGTCCAGGAGGATGTTCCCTGCCTTAATGTCTCTGTGAGCAATCGAGTTATTGTGACAGTACTGCACTGCATGCAATATCTGGATAAACAACCTTCGAGCCTCGCTCTCCTCTAAGGACCCCAGTTCCAGTATATGATGCAGCAGGTCTCCCTCTGATGCATGCTCCATCACCAGGTAGGTGGTCTCTCTGGTCTCGACCACATGAAACAATTGAACGATGTTGGCATGGGCAAGGGATTTCATGATGCTGACTTCACTGTTGATAAATGAGGCATACTTCTTCTTGTTTCTAAGAATTTTTACAACCACACAGGATACTGTGGGCACGTGAAAGGCCAATTTGACCTCTGAAAAATGTCCTTGGGCCAGGGTCATCATCATCTTATAGTCATCGGTGAAGGCCTCCTCAGCAGAGCAGTGGGCCTCCCCGGCCTGCTCCATGGTCAGGTCCTTGTTGTTAAGGCTAGAACCAAAGCCTCAATGGGGAATTTTAAACAGTCCAAATCAGGCCCAGACTGTTTATCAATACAAATTCCTACATCCAAAAGGAAAAGAAAGTCAGAATTACTTTAGACAACCTAATAGGGATGCAATGCTCAGAAAGAAAAGAAAACACCTTCCAAAGCAGCAGATAGCAGAATAAGACACAGATCGGATTGGTCGGAATCAACCAGAAACAGAGAATAAAACAAGGGGTCACAGAAGCTAAGAGACGTTTCTTTGGAAGGATAATCATCCTCTTACATGAACTCAGCACTCACTGAGAGAGAAGGCACTAATAAAATCAGATGCAAAAGCACTTGATAAGACAACAGACATCCCCAAATCCAGTGTGCCTGGGTGGGCAGATGGCTCAGGAGTTCAGAAGACCTGTATGTGGTTCTCAGGACCCAGGTCAGACGACTCACAACTGCCTTAACTCCAGCTCTAGGTGCGCCTACACCTCTGGCCTCTGAGGGCATCCATACAATGCATGCATGTGCCCATGTGGGCAGACTCACACAGACACATGCACACTCGAGGGTGCCAATACGCACACTCACAGGTAGTACAAATAACTTAAAATATTGATGCTTTTTGTATGATTTCTTTTCCATGACCTAGAAGGTCAGAAGAGGGCATCAAATCCCCTAGAAATGGAGTTTCAGGCAGTTATGGTGGGTCATGGGAGTGCTGGGAGGCAAGCCTAGGTCTTCTGTAAGAACAGTACATGCTCCTACCTGCTGGGTAATCTCTCAAACCTACCCCACCCCAAAATTAATCTGTTTGTTAAAACCAGGGGGTCCTTCTCATTGATTGGAAAATGTGGATGAAATTGAGAAATTTCTAGATACAAATTCAACTTGAGAAGAGACAATAAACAACAAGATTAAAGTATTTTTGATAAAAGACTCTGCACAGAAAAGCCCAGGACCAGGCACTTACTGATGATTCATTCCAGCCCCTAAAGAACAAATGTCAGTGCTCCTCCAAACTGCACAAAATAGAAAGGACTTAACAGTTCCAAACTCATTCATGCCTAAGCCAGGAAAGGACACTATTAAGAAAAAAAAAAAAGGCTGTTTCCATGATGAACATGGATGTGATAGTCATTAATAATATTACTAATACTTCTCACCAAATTCCACAACACATTAATAAGGCCATAGTTGATGGTTAAAACACACTCACAAGGATCCTTACAAGGATTGCTCTGCATGCTTAGAGGACAAACACCACAATATAGAAACGGAATGAAGGGCAAGAGTGCCACAGTCAAGCCATGGGAAGCCATCCAGGATGAAACTGGGGCTCTCAACAAGGACAGACTGGAGCAGATGCTTTACCTGGGAAAAGCCAGTCCTGCAAATGTGCTGCTTGTTTTCTCTCCTCTGTGGGATTTGGGAGCAGGAGGAGGTTGTCAACTTAAAAAGGGTTTACTAGGAAAGTGGAGGGGGAAGTGGGAGAAGAAAGCATAACAGCACAGGTTAATCACATGATTAATGTGATCAAAAATGCATTACAGGTGTTCCTGTGATTGTCATAACTAAATGGCTTCTATGTGCCATATTACCAAGAAAAGGCTTGAAATAGGAGAAATAAATGAAGAAAAACATGACAATAAAGGAAGAGGTAAAGACAAACACAGAGGGGCTGGAGAGATGATTTAGTGTTTCAGAGCAACTCCTGCTCTTTCATAGAACCCCGGTTAGGTGCCCAACAGCCACATGGTGGCTCACAACCACCTGTTACTTGAGCTTCAGCTCATCTGTCTCCCTCTTGTGACCTCCACGGGTACCAGGTATGTGGCACACAGACATACATGGAGACAAAATACTCATACCCATAAAACAAAAATATCAAAATATTCTACCTCAGGAAACATAACCTAAAAATGAATAAAAACTGGTGGGCAGTGGTGGCACATGCCTTTATTTCCAGCACTCAGGAGGCAGAGGCAGGCAGATCTCTGAGTTCAAGGCCAGTCTGGTTTACAAGTGAGTTCCAGGAAGGCCAGAGCTACGCAAAGAAACCCTGTCTTGAATTACCCCACACATCAAAAAGAATAGAAAGTCAAATAGAAGATAATAAAGAACATGAAAAAGTGAGTGGAAAAATAAAGCAAGCCAATAGACAAATTCACTGAGAACAAGAAACCAAATAAAGTCAACAGACTTGGAGAGAAACTCACAGTGTCCAACAGCTCCCGAAAGTTCAAGTCAACTCTTTCTTTCACCAGTGCCGAACACCACCTCTCCAACCA
Source organism: Peromyscus maniculatus bairdii (assembly GCF_049852395.1). NCBI lineage: Eukaryota > Metazoa > Chordata > Mammalia > Rodentia > Cricetidae > Peromyscus > Peromyscus maniculatus. The sequence goes on from NC_134854.1 coordinate 107,868,727, forward strand.
ACCAGCAGCTCCTGCACTGTAAGGACAGGAGGCAGCCTCAGCCAGAGCTGTGAGTGCACAGGTGTCTGTCATTGTGACATCACAGCAAGAAATGGACCAATGAGGGCTCGGCACAGCTCACTAGTCTGGCCAGCAAGGCAGTAGGGGCCTGAGGAGCCTGGTTACACTCAAATGGCTGTCCTCAGTGTTTCCCAGTGACCCATTTCTTCCTGCTAGGGCCATTTCCTGTGGTCCAAAAATTCCCCAAATGGTGTCAGCTGGTGGGACCAGTGTCCAAACACTTGATTCTTTGTGGGCCATTGACACCCAAACCTTAACAAGGACCCTTCCACTTTAATAATAAAACAAGGAGTCCTAAGAATGGCAATGGCTCCAGAGCATTGGCCCTGCCTCAGTTACAGACTGATAGTCTCCCCTTAGTAGGTGGAGAGTGTTTTGCTCTTCATTTGGACCCTAGCCTTCTGTGACAAGTTTGTAATAACTCATCATGTCTACACTCAAAAAATTCAAGTTATATTATTTTTAACTCAGATCAATGGGTCCTATAGGATGACAGCTCCGGACTATATTGGGATGTTGTGAGAAAATAGTTTTCCCTGGCACCCCAGGACCTAGGACTAACATCTGTGGGGCTGGGAGAAAGTTGACACCATTTGTTTCAGGTCCCCATTATTCCTGAGACTTCTCACCAAAGTCCAGGATGGTTTGCTGTATAGATACTCAGATTGATGGGTCCTATAGGACTACATTGGGATGTTGTGAGAAAATACTGTTTTCCATGGCACCCAGGACCTAGGACTAACATCTGTGGGGCTGAAAGTTCACATCATTTTTTTCCATTTACTTCAATATAGTTTATTTTCCTTTTTTTTCTTTTACAAATCAGCGTTGGATTCACCTGTCCTCCCCCCTCCTGTCCCCCTGGCCCTCCTTTCCCCCATCCCACCCCCCATTCCCATCTCCTACAGGACAAAGACTCCCCCTGGGGATTCAGCTCAACTGGTAGATTAAGTCCAGGCGGGTCCAGTCCCCTTCTCCCAGGCTGAGCAAAGTGTCCCTGCATAGACCCCAGGTTCCAAACAGCCAGCTCATGAACTAAGGAAAGGTGCCGATCCCACTGCCTCATTTGTCACATGGTCCCCATTGTTCCTGAGACTTCTCACCAAAGTCCAGGATCCCAGAAGACAGTGGCCTGATATGTTCAAAATGATCAAGAAAGTACTTGTCAGCCAGAACCCTATAGACAACATGTGTAAGAGATGGAGCCCTATCCTGGCACCCTAGGCCTTCTGCTCTCAAACAAAATGCCTTAGTTTGTCCCTTATAAACAACAGAAATCGGTTGCTTGTGTGTCTGGACATTGGCAAAGCAAGATCAAGATACCAAACAAATTGAGTGTGTAACAGGGATGCTTTCTAACTCTAATTGGTACTTTGTATGTATTCTCACATGGTCAAGGAAAAGCATGAACTCAGTCTATCAAGCCCTTTTCTAGAGGCCACATGTTCTGCTGTATAGCAAGTCTTTAGTGCTTGGGAGTCCCCAGATCTTAATACTGTTGTTTTGTGACTGATGCTTCAACAGAGACTTGGCAGGACACAGACACAGACTCACACTTATACACACACTATACACACTACACACACACACACACACACACACACACACACACACACACACACACATCTCACAATTAGGCATGATACAACTAGCTGTGTCCAGCCTAAGGAGAGTCCTTCAGGGCAGCTGATGTACATTATATAGGAGCTCAATGGGAAAAAACAGGAAAGTGTTATGGGATATTTGATGGCACTGAGAAACTCAGAGACTGGTAATAAAATTACCCTTGGTTCAGGTGGTGGAGCCAGCAACTAGTTGACAGGAATTAGCCATTGAGAGGAAGGAGGGAGTAGGAATATGGATAGAGAAATGCACAGGAAGGAGCTGGGAGGGACTTAATTTGGGTCTTTATGGTTTGGGACGAGTGCAGGGACACTTTTCTCCTTGGGTCTCTGGCTAAAAAGGAAGGTCTTCTGGTTGCTTCTCGGCCTCTCATCTAGCAGATTTTCTCCCCAGCATCTGATTCCTGAGTTCTTATTGGTAAATAGAACAATAGTCTTAGTTAAAACTTGCATTTAGTGGCTGTGGCTTAGCTGGTACCAGTGGGACCAGAAATGTATGGTTCTCGGGGTTTTTTGGAGGGGTGCTGCCTCTGGGGCCTCGGGGCACCGATGCAAGGCTGATAAACGGACAGAGAAACAACCAAGTCTCATAAAGGTGAGCACATGGCAATTATTAAAGCTAGGAGAGTGGAGGCAGGAGAAATAGCAGTTGAAGTTGTCTTTGGCTCCACAGTAGTCTTGAGGCTAGCCTGTGCTACAGGAGACCCTGTCTCACCAAACCAAAAAGCAAAAGCAAAGAGAAGAGCAAGGACTGCTTTTGTTTTGTACGTGATGGAGGTTCCCACTGCTTCAGAAATATCGTTTGCTGTGAGACACAGGACATGGACCCAGTGAGTGTGACATCAACAACTGAGGTGGGAGGGCTGTGGGCAGCCTTTTCCATGTTCTTGAAGCTACGCTGCTGTCACCTCCCATCAGAAGTCATTGGTTCTGCACATTAGATGGACCTCACAGGACCCACCCAGAACCAGCTATGCAACATGAGCCAAAGAAACTGGATGGAAGTTTACAAGAGGTCAAGAAGGATGTTTTCTGTCAAGAAAACGTTCACACCACCTGAAGGCATCACATGTTTACACATTCCACACTTAAGCACTGGCTAGCAATTTTAGCAGACTAAATCATCACACGATGAAAGGGAGACATGGGTACTGTCCAGCAATGGGCACTCAAGTCCTACCTGCCAGTTCTCTATCAGGTATTAGGTTTCTGAAAGTCACAGAGGATAGGCCCTCCCTCATCATCAAGACCTGGGAAATCCAGGAAGGAGACTGAAGGGCCTTGCTGTTGGACCATGAAGGTCCTACTACCCACCACCTCTCTCCAAAGATGAAAAGATTAAGATTGGAGGTGGTGGCACATGCCTTTAATGCCAGTACTTGGGAGGCAGAGGCAGGCAGACCTCTGTGAGATCAAGGCCAGCCTGGTCTATAGAGAGAATTCCAGGACAGCCAGGACCACACACAGAGAAACCCTGTCTGGATAAACAAACAAAGAAAAGATAAGGTGTTTTGTTCAAGGCCAGGTTTGGGAAAACCAGGTAAAGACTGTCCTTGTCAATGAAATGTCCCCTCCTTTTCCAAAGGGACAGGTGTTTGGAGTGGGTCTGTGGAGTGCTGGGCATGATTCCAGCACTGGGCAGTTTTGTTCCTGAACATGTTCTTTGTGCTCTTAGGCCAGCAGAACTGATCCTTTGCTTCAAAATCATGATTGTCCCCATCCTCTGTGCGTGATAGCACACAGCTTTAGTCCTGTGATCGCACACCACTTAAGTTAGAAAATGAAAATGACCCATGCAAGGACAGTGTCCATCAGATAGAAGGACAGAAGATGGTGGAGGGACAGTGTGGTAAGTCCCACCAAGGAAAGTTCTTTTCCTCCTCAAAGAACAGGCTCTTTTTAGACTCTCATTTTTTCTGTTCTTGAATTCTTTTCAGCTGCCCTCTTCCATATAATCTCATCTCTGGCCTTGCTCGGAGCCATGACTTTTGACCTGCCAGCCTAAGATAACCACCTAGGAGGAGACTTTTTCCTGAAGCACAGACACAATCTGTGCCTTTCCTTAAACACCTTCTAGGTAGGCAGTGATGATGCATGCCTTTAGTCTAGCACTAGGGAGGCAGAATCACTCTAATTTCTTGATTGAAGGCCAATCTGGTCTATAGAATAAGTTCCAGGATACCAGTACTACACAGTGAAATCTTGTCTTGAAAAAAACAAAACACACCCCCCACGCAAAAAAAAAAAAAGAACAAAAAAGGGAAAAAAGACCATCCAATGTAGCCTCTCAGTCCTTAGACTAGGAGTCCACAAAACATAGAGTGGGAGGGCTTGAAATAAAAAGGGAAGCACTGGAGACTTGGAATCAGTGGGCAGGAGTTAGTGAGATGAGAGGAATGTGTTCAAAATTCATGGGTATGTATGGAAATGTTACTGTGAGATTACTTACTCAAGATGTGCAGTTAATATAAACTAATGCATGTTTTTTAATGCATTAAAAACATGAAAAAGATAAATCAAAGTGAAAATGACATAGATCAAGAAAGAATACAAAAATAAAAATGTGAGAGTATAAAGAAAAACAAAAATAAGGACAATCATTCCTGAAACCAATAAATGAATAAATAAACAGGAACGCCACAAAAGCCATGGCCTCAGAAGGGAACTCACTCTGATGAGGTTCAACAGCTGTGCAGAGTCCTCATGAAGCTCACCAGTGTGGAGATCCACCAACCAACAGCTACCACACTGTGTGGACAGAAACCAGCCCTAGTGCGTTCTGTATATGGCCAGGTATCTATCATTCCTCACAATGGCTCCTTGTGACTTAGCAGCAAAAGATGAACTAACCATGTCTGGGCACAAATCATGCTGATTTCCTCAGTTTCTGCACTTGAAGACAGGGAAGGCAAGGTAGCAGGAACGGCAGGTGTCTAGGGCAGTAGGGACCTGAGGAAGCTGGTTACATCCAGTTCTCCCCTGTTGCCAGTGACTGACTTCTGGCAAGGCCCCCATTCCTAAGATCCACACCTTCCCCATTCAGTGACTCCTGTTCAAACCCATGATTCTTTGTGGGACATCTGCCATCAAAACCACAGGAAGGATACTTTCCACTTTAATAATAATAGAAGGAATGTTGGTCATGCCAGCAACAGGCTCCAGAGTGTTGTCCTTCAGTGGGTTGTAGACACTGATATTCATCTATTAGTGGACAGGCAGCATGGTTCCTTTTCCACTTGCTCCCTAACACTTTAATAACTATTTATTTATAAAGCTCATCATATACACACTCAAGAAAGTCAATTCCCTTCTCATTAGACGCAGACTATGGAGAAATGGATGGTGGTCTCTGGTTGACGTTGGGAGTCTGTGATGGCTAATCTTGTCACCTTGAGTATATTAGGAATGAACTGAAACCCAGGCAGTGGGGTACACCTGAGAGGGATTTTCCTCTGTTAAATTATTTGAGGTGGAGACTGTCCCAAATTCTGGATCCTATGAATCAGTAGATCCACCCTATATCTGGCTCACACCTTCAGCTGGCAGAAGGAAGCTTGTACTTTTTCTGTCTGCTTGCCCTCACTCTCACTGGCAAATTCATCTAGTCTGAGCCTTCCTTTGCCAGTGTTAGAACCCACTTTTTCTGGATTCCAGTGTGGACTGAAAACTGGGAACTCTTTAGGAACTTCCTGGAACTCCAGCACCAGATTGGGTCTGCTAAGTCACCCAGTATCTTGGTTATTGTTCTATTGCTGTGAAGAGACTCTATGACCAAGGCAGTTTGCAAAGAAAAGCGTTTAACTGGGGACTTGCTTACAGTTTCAGAGGGTTGGCCCATGACTGTCATGGTAGGCAACATGGCACAGGCAGGCATGGGCTGAGGCAGCAGTTAAGAGCTTACATTCTGATCTGCAGGACAGGGTGGGAGAGAGAGAGAGAGAGAGAGAGAGAGAGAGAGAGAGAGAGAGAGAGAGAGAGAGAGAGAGAGAGAGAGAGAGAGATTGAGCCTGGCCTGCACTTTTGAAACCTCAAAACACATCCCCAGTGACAAACCTCCTCCAACAATGCCACACCTCCTAATCCTTACTAAACAATATCTTAGAACCAAATACAAAAACTTAAATATATGAGTCCCTGATGGGCACCTGTGCTCTCATCCAGATAATCATTCTTAGTATCCCAGTGAGTTGATGGTTGATATATTGAAAATGAGCAAGAAAAAAAACTTGCTGAGTGGTGGTGCCCCCCCCATTTAATTCTAGCACTTGGGAGGCAGAGGCTGGAGGATCTTCAAGTTCAAGGACAGCCAGGGCTACATAGAGAGAACCTGTTGAAAACCAAACCAAACAAACAAACAAGTCAACCAGAGTTGTCTATACAGTAAATCATCCTTTCCATAGCTGTGGTCATGGAGCCATATCCAGGCATTCAGGTTTCTTCCTGATCTCCAAAAATTCCTGAGTTTTGGTAAGTTATAAAAAAATAGAAATTGATTACTTGTGCTTTTGGAGGTTGGCAAGTCAAGATTAAGGCACAAGCAGATTGTGGGTGGAGTGAGGGCCGCTTTCTCCTTCTACCGTGGTTCTGTGTTGTATTTTCCCACATGGTTGAGAGAGGAATTGAATTCAGTCCTTCAATATATTTTAAAAGACTGCATATTCTAACTCTTCAAAAACTAGCCTCGGCCGGGCGGTGGTGGTGCACGCCTTTAATCCCAGCACTCGGGAGGCAGAGGCAGGTGGATCTTTGTGAGTTCGAGGCCAGCCTGGGCTACCAAGTGAGTTCCAGGAAAGGCGCAAAGCTACACAGAGAAACCCTGTCTCGAAGAACCAAAAAAAAAAAAAAAAAAGAATCTGTTGTTCTGTTTATCTGGGCTATGACTAACAAGAGACAAAACCAACTAAAGTGAAATTTTTGCTTTGCTGGGACAATTGATAATGGTCATCTGGTGCAGAAGAATCAGCTGTGATTAAGAAGAGACCAGCATTATTAAAGCAAATTCTTCTGGGAAGTGTTTCCTCAGGGTCAGTGTAGAGAAGATGTGTTCCTGATGGGACCAAGGCTATATCAAAAAAAAAAAAAAAAACTAGCCTCTTGTGAATGTAATGTTTCCCCCCTAAGGCCCAAATCTGTCTCAAAAGGTCAATTCCTCTCTCTCTCTCTCTCTCTCTCTCTCTCTCTCTCTCTCTCTCTCTCTCTCTCCCTCCCTCCCTCCCTCTCTCTCTCGTTTTTTCGAGACAGAGTTTTTCTCTGTGTAGCTTTGCGCCTTTCCTGGATCTCGCTCTGTAGACCAGGCTGGCCTCGAACTCACAAAGATCTGCCTGCCTCTGCCTCCCAAGTGCTAGGATTAAAGGTGTGCGCCACCATTCCCTGGCCAATTCCTGTGTCTTAATGCTAACCCCAAGCATAAGGAGCCTTTCTAGTCACTGCAAGGATGTTCCTTATCTTGAAAACCCAGCCATGAAACAACTGAGGGAATTCTTGGTCATGGAGGAACTTCTGGAATCTGGATTTCCCATCTTAGCATGGTAGCTAAATTCCTATGTAAGGCCTTGAAGGAACCTGAGGATGAACCATTAGCTGGATCCCCAGAGACTGACACAGGCCATAAACCTCCTAAAACAAGCATATCCCTGCACTCTAGTGTTGCCAACCCTGACTCTACTAACCCTTTCTCCACATGTGCAGGAGTGATGGGGGCTAGCACTGGGAGTTATTATTAATTTAAAATATTATTTTAAATACTTTTATTTTATGTTTGCGAGTTGTCAGGTCCAAGGAAACTCCATTTCCCCAAATTCCAGAAGAGACAAATGGCTATCTGTAGTGCCTATTAGTATACCCAAGTGCATGCTGGCCTTCAGGGTCCCCTAGTATCATGAGTACCTATTACACATTTCAAAGTCCATGCATCCTCCTAGCCTTTTTCACCTTCTCAAATTCTCTATACTCTTTCCAGCTCACAGGCTTCCTTTCCCTTGAAAGGACCAAGCAGATGCCATAATAGGCTTCTCAGTCTCCTCTTGGAGATCGGTCCTCAATTTCAGTTTCCTGAGACCTAAGCAAGCAGTTTCTGGGAGGGCTCCATTTCTGCATGTACTCTGACTGCTCAAGGTTCAGTCAGTTGTTTACTGTCTGGGACCCCTCACCAACTTAGAGCTATGTGCACGAGTCAACGACAGAGCCTGGGCCACTGAGTCAGCCCCCACAGTTAGCCTCCATGGCAACTCAAGGACAAAGGCTGGGACTTTCCAGGCCTGCCCAAAAATGATAACTATAACCCTCAACCAGTAAATTCAAAGACTACACACCCTCACCCAATCATATGATGCAAAGCCTTGTACCAATCCTGCTTACAGTTTTTCCCTTTAAAAACCCCTCACTCTGAGAACTCAGGGCCGTCCTCCTGCACCTGCTGCATCAGAGTGTTGGACACAGATCAAGCCCAGGCTTGTTATCAATAAACCCCTGTGTGTTTTGCATCGGATATTGGCTCTGTGGTGGTCTTACTTGGGGGTCTTGTGATGCAGGCACAACATTTGGGGGCTTGTCCAGGATCCCCCACGACGCCCAGACCCCGATCTGTAGGGTTCCTAACAGGCGGGTAAGTTCCTGCGTCTGTCTGGTCTCGTCTCTGTGTGACTCTGTATTTTCACTTTCTAAGGTGCGCTAGACCTGTGGTGTGGTCCAGTCATGGTCAGTGCCTATGGCATGCAGCCAGAGGATGTGCTGGAGGGCCAGGATCATAGGGTCCTTGAAGATGTTCCGGACCCTGGAGACAGGGATATGGAAGCTCCTGAGGTCTGTTTAATTGATGGGGATGTGGAAGCCCCCGTCTGGACAATTTTTAGTGTGAGCCTGGAGGGTCACTCCCCCCAGAGCACATCAGGCTGTCATTGTTCTGGAGCTTTGTTGGTTGTCTTGTTGGGGCAAAGTTTTTTCATGTACCCTTGGATAAATGATTTTTTGGTTTGAGGAATTAGCTTAAGATGTAAAAATTTGAAATCTTAAGTGTGTCATGAGTGTTTGAGTATGATATTTTGGATCTGAGGAATTAGTTTGAGGTATAAAAATATGGAACTTTAAAGTTTAAGTAAGTTGTGAGGTTTGAGTATAAGTCAAGTTTATGTGGGGGTTTATATCTAAGATGTAAAGGTTTTAGGAATGGGAATATAAAATGAAAGTTTTGGGAAGAAGGAAAGTAACTTAAGATGTGTGAAATGCAAGTTATTGGGATATGTAAAAGCAAGTTATGAAGGTCTGAGAATGAAAAGGCTTAAATAATGATAAAAGAAAATGATTTGAGATATATAAAAGAATGAAACATGTTTCAGATTTCTTTCTCTTGCTATTCTGCTGTTACATTGAGACTCCAAAGGTTCATAGTTTTAAAAATGTCTGTCTACTCTGTAAGTATGGATGCAAATGTGACCATATGTATGTTTGGTTTTGAATGTCTGAGTTTGCATGTCCTCTGTGTTAAGGAATACAAGTTAATACTAGTCATCTGGCTATCCAGATACTAGTTTAAAGCATAAACTGTTAACTCTTATTTAATTATAATCTATTTAAAGAAGAAATAAAACAGAACCTGAGAGGTCCATTTGACTAATATATCTACAGGATAACAAATTGGCCTGGTTATTGTTACCAAACTTAGAGATATTTTCAAGATTAGGCCTAGATTTGTTTGGCTCAGATATATTTAATAGATAATGGTCCTCAAACCCATCAAAGATCTGATGACTATGGCATTTAAATTATTTGATAAAAAGCTTACTATAACAAACCGAGACTCCCAGCTCCTAGCAATGACTCCCAAGGTCTCCAAAGAAGATACGGAACAACAACATGAGGATGCCACCTGAATTGCTGACACCACCGACCACTGGGCAAGATGCCCAGACTCAACACCTGCTGCCAGGGATCAGGGCCAGAATGGACGTTATAGGCCCGGCAGCCAGGACCGATGTTGTCCTGACACCTGTCCTGCCAACGCTATGAAGACTACAGGAGCCTGGGGTGATGGTGGTCTGGGCAATGGAAAGTCTCTGCCAGTTTTTAATAGACTTGGAGGTCTGCACTCAGGTAAAATGTATCCTTCTCAGATCTCTGATGGCATTGATGACTGGGCTCCCTGTAGCTTTGTCAACTTAGCAACATCAGACAACCAGAGTCTTCCACAAGGTGGCAGCCACCTTATTCATTGATCAAGGCATTATCAAAGCTACTAGGTCTCTTTAAAAAAGAGAGAGAGAGAAACAAGTTCCAAATAAGTTCATCAATCTTTTTTTTTTTTTGGTTTTTCGAGACAGGGTTTCTCTGTGTAGCTTTGCGCCTTTCCTGGAACTCGATTTGGAGACCAGGCTGGCCTTGAACTCACAGAGATCCGCCTGCCTCTGTCTCCCGAGTGCTGGGATTAAAGGTGTGCGCCACTACTGCCTGGCTAAGTTCATCAATTTTAACTTCTGTTCCTAGTTTACATCTGTCTCAACAGGTTTCCACTTGGCTGACAGACACATCCAAGCATCATTTGCTGACGAGCCCTGAACTTGCTGAAAGCTGATGTGGACCAATCCAGCTGATATAAATGCTATCTCTTAGACAGATGCTTCTATGTTCCCTCCTCATCTTTGACTAACATTCTGGCTTTCTAGGTGTTGGTTAAGCGGTAGCGCTTGTGGCTGGCCACCGCCTGCGGCAACCATGTCAACAGAAGAGAGCACTGGGTGCTGTGGTGGTAGAAGAATCACGAGCCATGTTTGCCTTTCTAGAGCTTTATTGGGGGGGGAGAGGGAGAGAGGGAGAGAGGGAGAGAGGGAGAGAGGGAGAGAGAGAGAGAGAGAGAGAGAGAGAGAGAGAGAGAAAGGGAGGGAGGGAGGGAGAGAGAGAGGGAGAGAGGGAGGGAGGGAGAGGAGAGAGAGAGAAAGAGAGAGGGAGGGAGGGAGAGAGAGAGAGGGAGGGAGGGAGGGGGAGAGAGAGAGGGAAGGAGGAAGGGAGGGAGGGAGGGAGGGAGGGAGGGAGGGAGGGAGACAGAGACCGCACAGAGGACAGAGGGAATAGGGGGGGGAGTATGGAAAGAGGCCCGTGAGAGGAAATGTCTGCTTTTTAGGCTGGGAAGACGTCGCAGGCTGCTGACATAATAAGGACATAATCCTTACACCAGGTCCCTGAGAACAATGTCTCAAGGTCAGCAGGAAAGTGATTACAGAAGAGAAAATGTCACCCTTCCCCCCAGAATGTTAGATCAAAAGGAAACTTCTTGTCATAGGGAACCTGAAATAAAATAATAATTGGTCCTCATTCTTACTTCCAAGTTCCTTCAGGATAAAGAACTCTGTCAGCCATAAATCCAGTTACACTAAACTTGATAGAAGACAAAGTAGAAAGTACTCTTGAACGCATTTGGCACAGGAGACCATTTCCTAAATAAAACACCAACAGCACAGACCCTGAGCACAACAATTAATAAATGGGACCTCTTGAAACTGAGAAGCTTTTGTAGGGCAAAAGACACAGTCAATAAGACAAAAAGACAGCCTACAGAATGGGAAAAGATCTTCACCAACCCCACATCTGACAGAGGACTGATCTCCAAAGTATATAAAGAACTCAAGAAACTAGATATCAAAATACTGAACAATCCAATTTAAAAATGGGCTAAAGAGCTAAATAGAGAATTCTCAAAAGAAGAATCTCAAATGGCTGAAAGACATTTAAAGAAATGCTCAACATCCTTAATCATCAGAGAAATGCAAATCAAAACGACTCTGAGATACCACCTTACACCTGTCAGAATGGCTATGATCAAAAACACTAATGACAGGGCTGGAGAGATGGCTCAGAGGTTAAGAGCACTGACTGCTCTTCCCGAGGTCCTGAGTTCAATTCCCAGCAACCACATGGTGGCTCACAACCATCTGTAATGAGATCTGGTGCCCTCTGCTGGTGTGCAGGCAGAACACTGTATACATAATAAATAAATAAAATCTAAAAAAGAAAAATGTTTAAAAAAAACCACTAATGACAGTCTATGTTGGAGAGGATGTGGAGCAAGGGGAACACTCCTCCACTGTTGGTGGGAATGCAAACTTATACAACCACTGTGGAAATCAGTATGGTGGTTTCTCAGAAAATTGAAAATCAATCTACCTCAAGACCCAGCCATACCACTCTTGGGCATATACCCAAGGAATGCTCAATCATACCACAAAGATACATGCTCAACTATGTTCATAGCAGCACTATTTGTAATAGCCAGAACCTAGAAACAACCTAGATGCCTGTCAACTGAAGAATGGATAAAGAAAATGTGGTACATATACACAATGGGGTACTACTCAGCAGAGAAAAACAATGACAGCATGAAATTTGCAGGCAAATGGATGGAAGTAGAAAATATCATCCTGAGTGAGGTAACCCAAACCTAGAAGGACAAACATGGTATGTACTCACTCATAAGTGGATACTAGATATAAAGCAAAGAACAATCAGACTGCAACCCACAGAACCAGGGAGGCTATATAGCAAGGGGGACCCTAGAATGACTGTGGCTTATAATAAGTTTTGGGTTTACTCAATTACTGGGCAAGCCTCAATAAAACATTTCACTGTTAGGATAAGAATTTGTACTGTATCAAGCTGATAATAGAAATTTAAATAAATAAATAAACAAATAAATAAATAAATAAAATGAGAGAGAGGAAAAAAAGATAAAAGAGAGGCCAGGCCTGTCCAGCACATGCCTAAGGGGGAAAATGGCAATAGATACAGGTGTCACTACCCTAGAAAAACCTGTTAGCTAAGGGTAGGTTCCAATACCCTTGCATCCCTGGACAGGTAGGACTCACTGGTACTTGTGAAGTGGGGAATGTGAAGGGGCCCAAAATAGCTTGACCACACAGCAGCCATGATAGGCTTAGGAGCCTAGACACAGCTTCTGTGACAGGCTTACTGGCAGGCAACACACAGATCCAAGAAAAGCCTTAAGCAGATACCACCCAGGGATCCACCCAGGGGTGAGGAAGTACCTGACCTCCCAAACATTCCAACCATTAGATAAGGTAGCCAGATGTCCTTGAGTCTAGCACACACCTATTTTTTTGTTTTACAGATACCCCTAGACAACTGTCAACCAATCCTGAACCCTGGAAATCCCCTCACCCCAAGCTCTGCTATGATTAAAAACTCTGCCCCACCTGAGCTCAGGGCGCTCTGCTCTCACCGCTATGTTTGACAGACAGAGGGACCAAGCTCCGGAGCTTGAAATAAAGGCTCTTTGCTTTTACATGCAGAAAAACAAAAACAAAAACAAAACAAAAAACTCTGTCAGCCATCACAGGGCTTTTGGCCCTTCTGCTTCTGCTAATCACTGTTAGCTCTTATGTCACTGATGCCTTAACTGAATGATGATTCCTGTCGGGTACCACTAAACTGACAATGCTAGAATCCCAGTATCAGCCCTTGAACCAAACCCATGACACACTTTCAGATGGCAACAACTGACTAAGGGAAGGCTCACTTTGACGATGATAATGGGAAATCACTTACATCCTGGTCCAATTAGTCCCCAAAATAATCTACTGCCCTGATGATAAAGTTTTTTTTTACCAAAAAAGAAACATCTCCAAGATTGGGGGATGAGAGGACAAAGCAGATGCCATAACAAGCTGCTCAGTCTTCTCTCAGAGATCAGGCCTCAGTTTCAATTTCCTGAGACTTGAGCAAGCAGTTTCTGGGAGGGCCATGAACAAAAGACATAGTCCTTGCAGTAGCTCCCTTTCTGCATGTACTCTGAGTGCTCAAGGTTCAGCCAGTTGTTTACTGTCTGGGACCCCTCACCAGCTTAGAGCTATGTGCATGGGTCAATGTGAATGTGCGAGGCCAGCCATCCCCCATGGCAGCTCAAGGTCAAAGCCTGGGACTTGTTCAGGCCTGCCCCCAAAATGATAACTGTAACCCCCAACCAGTAAATTCAAAGGTTACACACCCTCACCCAATCACATGATGCCAAGGCTTGTAACACCCTGCTTGGGGTTTTTCCCTTTAAGTAACCCCTCACCCTGAGAGCTCAGGGCCATCCTCCTTCACCTGGCTAGCCAGTGTGTTGGATGCGGACCAAGCCAGAGTTTGCATGTTATCAATAAGGCCCTGTGTGTTTTGCACTGGATATCGGCTCTGTGGTGGTCTTGCTCGGGGGTCTCGAATGCAGGCACAACACCCTCAGCTACTCATTCTCTGTATAACCCTGGTATTTTGTCCCCCTCTGTCTCCCTCTTCCTCCTTTCTCTGCTTTCTTACACTCTCCCGCTATGGTTTTTCTTTTCTCTCTCTTCTCCTGCTTCTGGACAGGTCCCATCTGCTGGCCATGTTCAATCTACTCCTTTCTCCTTCTGCCCTGGACTCTTCCCGATGCCTCTGGCTGTTCTCTCTCTCTCTCTCTCTCTCTCTCTCTCTCTCTCTCTCTCTCTCTCTCTCTCTCTCTCTCTCTCTCACACACACACACACACACACACACACACACACACACACTAAACACCTTCCCCTTAACTGTACCATGGAGTGATAATGTTGTCAGTTTACATATGAGTGTTTTACCTACATGAATGTATGTATATCATGTGTATGCCTGGTGCCTCTGAAGGCCAGAAGAGGGTGGTAGATTCCCTGGAACTGGAGTTACAGATGATTGTGAACCATCATGTGGATTCTGGGAATTGGGACTACGTCCTCTGCAAGGACAGCAAGTGTATTTAACTGCTGAGCCATCTCTCCAATTCCATAGCACTGGATATTTCAGCACAAGTTTTGGGGCCTCCCAGCACCCAGCCACTTACTGTTCTTAAATACTAAAGATTCTTTTCAAGCTTAATATCATTAAGATGGATTTCAGATGAAATGTCCTGTATCCAACTTATAAAGGAAGGAATTCAGTTGTTTAGTGATGGTTCAAGATATGATATCAAGTTACAGCTAAAGTTATTTTGTGCCTGATTGTCAGCCGATCTGATTGTACTGCCCTACCTTAGTGCTTCCATGAAGTAGGAGTTTATCTGCTTAGTGAAGTTACAAGGTGGATTGTAAGTATATGACTCTAGTTGCCTTGAGCCAGGGATGGGAGAAGCTGTGGAGGAGCGTGGTTAATCCCCTCTGTCGCTGCAAACACAGCACTTATCCAGGAATTTTCGTGTGGTCAGCATCTGACTGCTCCCGCAATAACCTGTCCTGTTGGGTTTTTATGGAGGCTTTGTTACATTGGTGTGATTTACTCAATCATGATTCGCTAAATATCAACTTGACCTTAGACCTTTGCCTGCTCCCCTGGGACTGGCTGAAAGTCCTAACTCTGATTTACCTTGAGCAGCCCCATCCTGAAGCTAATGGGGCCCTCAGTCAGTTGATAAGCAGACCAAAAGACACATCTCTGCAGGTTTTAGGACACTGAACAGTGATTAGAACAGAGAAATATTTGACAATATCATAAAGCACTTTGAATCTCCAGCATGAAACAGGGACAGCCTCGTGAAGGTCAGATAACTGGAAAAGTTGACAAGATGTCCACAAGGGGCTGGGCCCTCCCCCACCAATCACTAAGAAAATGACCTACAGGCGTGTCTACGGCCCAATCTTAGGGAGGCATTTCTCAGTTGAGGTTTCCTCCTCTCAGGTGACTTTAGCTTGTGTCAACTTCAACACAAAACTAGCTAGCACATCCAGTTTTTGCCATGAGGTCCTTTATAAAGCCCTTAAAGCAGTGAACTGATTGTACCCTATTCCCTGAGACCCTCCTACTATACTGCAGCTCTGGGTGTGTTTTCTGTCTCCTCTCTTCCTATATCTTCCACATTTAAGTGACTACCTATAAAACTATAACAAACTTCTATATAAAACCAATGCTCTGTGGTCTGTGAATTTCATTATTTGAATTCTTGAAACAAGAACCTGAAAGTACTGACTCAGGGTTGTTTGGGTAGCTGTTGAGTTTCTGAAATCCAGAGAAAGGCTCCATCATTCTCTAAGATACCCCAATATTGCCATATCAACATTCTCGTAACCCCAGCACTGGAGGTAGAGACCATAGAGTTGGTTGTTAAAATCACCCTTGGCTGGACATCGAGTCTGAGGCCATCAGGGCTACATTTGACCTTGTCTAAAATAAATTGTCAACAGAGGCTAGACAGATGGCTCAGTTAAGAGCATGTACTGCTCTTTCAGAGGACCCAAGTTCAGTTTCCAGTGTCTAGGTTGGACATCTCACAACTGCCTGTAATTCCCTCTCCAGGGTCAAGAATGGAGTTGAGAGAAAGATGAAGAAGCTATGGGGTGGGGCTTGTAGGCTTTTAGTTAAGTTCAGTTATTCCAAATTATTGAGTCACTTAAAAGCCCTTTGATACTGTTAGAGCCAAGCAGGTGAACAATAATATTAAGATCAACATACTTTACTTCTACTGATCAGTTTACCCCTATGAGGTGGACACCATTATCAACTTCATAAAATGGGAGAGGAAGCTCTATAGAGATTAACAATTACCCACTCACAGGACTAGAACCATGATGGCTAGTATTATCAACTGGACACCTGAGAGGTAAGCCTTGGGAATACCTGTGAAAGGTTGTCTAGATTAGGGTTAGCCTCTGGGAATATCTGTGAGGGATTGTCTTGATTAGGTTGACTGGTGTGGGAAGACCAATTAATTGTGGGTGGGACCACTTATCCCGGACACAATGGAGAGGGCAAGTGGAGCCCAAGCAAGCACATGCTAATTCATTGCTCTCTCCTTCTAATTGCAGGTGTCACGTGACCAGTCGTTGTCAGTTCCCATTGCCTTGACTCCCCTCTCCACATCCCAAATTCTCTGCTGTGATGGACTTTAACCTGGACCTGTGAGCTGGAACAATCCCGTTCTCCCTTAAGTTGCTCTTGACAGTAGATTTTGCGACAGCAACTGACAAACAAGACAAGGACCTTGCAGACTTGCCAAAATCTAGACTGCTGGACACCAGCCTCTGTGTTCTCAGCTCCACTGCGGTAAAGGACAGAGCTGACCTAAGAGTGGAGACAGTAAAAATGTCACACCGGAGCTTCTGGGTCTACACAGGAGGCTGAGCCAAGAGGGAAAACTAGATCATAGGAAAAGACACCCAGAGGAGAGGGTGGCTCTGGAGAGGAGTCTCACAGAATGAAGAGAGAATGAACAGTAACAAAACAATGTCAAGAACTGGGGCTGAGACTGGAGCGATGGCTCAGTGGTTAAGAACATATTCTGCTCTTGCCGAGGACCCAAGTTGGTTTCCAACACCCACATTGCATGGCTCACAACTGGCTGTAACTTCAGCTCCAGGGGATGAAGACCGGAAACATGCCTTTGGATAGATACTCGGAGAATTTAAGATCATCTCTGCCAAGTTGTTTCATGGGAGTGATTTTTTTTTTCTTCCTCCTGGATATTGAACACAGTACCTTGGTGTGCTAAATGCACTGTGCCACTGAGTTATGTCTTTCATAACTCAGTGATTTTAATTCACAACTCACTAATTCTAATTCTTAATACCTAAGCTATTGATGCAGGTTTTTGAGAATGAGGACACTTTTCTCAACTCAGATGTGCAAGACTTAGGATGCTAGACACTCACTGGTCACTGTTAGGTCTCAAAGAAACCAGGGACAAATGGCCAACTGAGACACCTATTTAACATATCAGAGTGGAAGCTGGCCACCAGTCTTAGCATCACAAGTACCTATCACAGAGTCCTGGCTCCTCTCAGCACTTCTCACCACCCCCCTCCGATTTAAACCTTCCAGCCCCTGAGCTTTGCCCCTCACACACACACTTTCTGGTCCCTATATAACAGCCATTTCGGGTGCACACTCTTGGTTCTCCTCTTGGTCCTTGGCTTCTCTCTTTGTCCTTTTTCTTCTTCCCTTTCTCTTCTCTTCCTCTCTCCGTCTCTCCCCTACCCTCCCAGTTCAGTTTGCCGGCCATATTCAGTCTGGACTCCTCCAGATGCTTCTGGTTGTTCTCCCTTGTGTCTACAATAAAAACCTCTCCTCAGCCGTACCGGAGAGCAGTCATGTCTGCATTTTCATTCAGTCACCTAAGGTGAACCTGAGACAGTGACGCCTGAGCTCATCATTTCTGATGAAGATTAAAAACATAACATGGAGTTAAGCAAAGTGAGTGCAAAGCCTTATAAGGAGCATTAAGGGAAAAGTGAAATCCCTGATCTCAGAGGGGTTCCAAGAGGGGAAAACCCACAGAGCTGCTATCCAAGGGCTTTTTACAGGACTTATGAGAGAAATTAAACAAAGATGCAGGTGATCTTGGTTAATTCTCTGGGCTTATCATAAGTCTAACCAATGGAGGGCCCAAGACTCTGTGCATGTTTTCCTGACCCAACCAGGGGGATGATCACATGATGCTCAACCAATAAGGGAGGTGGTCACACTTTGAAGCCCCCCTGCCCTTCTCTGACTTATTTTGTTCATCTTGGTTTTCTGCTGACCATCTGCCCTGCGGGGTGTTTTACTCTCTGACCTGGCAGGTGCTGCTCGTCTTAGCCCTTTGATGGAGTAACATAGTCAGAAGTTTTCTTGGGTCCCACCTGGCCCCCATGGACCCGAAGCTGCTTATAAAATAATCACTCAGAGGCTTAATGTTATTTATAACTGCTCAGCCATTAGCTCAGGCTTATTATTGACTAATGCTCACACTTAAATTAACCCCTAATTCTTATCTATATTTAGCCATGTGGCTTGGTACCTTTTCCCAGTTCTGCCTTGTCCTCTTGCTTCCTCTGTGTCTGGCTGGTGACTCTCTTTCTGCCTCTGCCTTTCTTCTTCCTCTCTCTCTCTCTTGGATTTTCCTGCCTGCTCCATCCTGCCCTGCCATAGGCCAATGCAGCTTTATTTATTAGCCAATGGGAGTAACACATATTCACAGCGTACAGAAAGACATCCCACAGCAGAGTAATTAGACTAACCTCTCTTTGTTCTCAAGTTTACATGACCAGCTTGCAGTTCATCAAGGAGCTAACTCCTGTCACAGCTACCAAGCTGCAATCTTTTCTTGGTTCCTTCATCTTCTGCTCCTAATCCACAGTGAAGTCTGGGTGGTCTCTTTTCAGGAAGAGGAGGAAGTGTTCTGTTAGAAGCTATTATTACTTATCATCTAGTCTATTGAAATTAGATACACCAGAAATAAGAATATTTAAAAAGGCAGAGGTCCCTCAAATATGTCCCCCAGGAAAGGAGGCTTTGGGAGAACTAGCTGGCCAGCTGACACTGGCTCTGTCCCTGGAACCCCATTCTTTCTCTTCTCTGGTCAACTTGACAATCTCGTACTTGTAGTGTGAATTCTAATTGGTCTTAATAGTAAAAACCTGGAGTCAGATTTTGGGGTAAATGCTGAAAGATCAGAGGACAAAAGAGCAAGCCACAGCCACTTCTTACCTTGTCAACTCCTCAGCCTGAAAGGGGCCTGAGTTCCTGTCTCAGTCCACCTTATATTCTTCTCTTTGTCCAGCCATATCACTTCCTGTTTCCTCCTCCCTAGTGCTGGGATTAAAGGTGTATGCCACCACTGCCTGGCTTCTATGGTTAACTAGTGTCTAGCTCTGCACTCTGATTTGTTAGAGCGCAAACAAAATATCACCACACATCCCCAGCTGCAAACCCTTTTATTTTTCATCTCCAGTGTTCCCAATATCACTCTTCTAACTCCAACATTCCTTTTAATGCTAATATCTGTTCATATTGCATGAATATAGATTTTAATCCTATTTTACATAAGAGAATACTGCAGCCATGACTTTACCAAACTCATCTCATGATTAGTGGAGGACCACGATGACAGAAGGAGAAGTTTTCTAGATGCCATGAGAATTGGGTGAAGGACAGAATTAAAGTGCAGATTCCATAGCGAGTAGACAGAGGTAAAGGTAGACAGACAAGAATTAGAATGAGGGGTTTAACAGTTTGGAATTCCTGTGGGTAGATGTTTATGGCTTTTTTTTTAATGTTGGGAGTATGTATGGTTAATAAGTTGAAAAGTATGGCCTTGAATACACTGAGTATCCAGAACAAGCACCTGGTCAAGGCAGAAGGCATCCATGCAGGTTTTTGTTTTGTTTTGAACTTGACATAGGCTTGAATCATCTGGGAAGAGGGGTAAGCTTGCACCACTACACCCATCTAACATGATTTTGTCCTTCCTTCTTTCATTCCTTTTCCCCATTATCATAATAAAGGAACAAAATACCCTTCATAACTCTGATGCCCAGGAGATGGCCTTGAAGAAATTGCATAGACACACACTGCTGTTCCTGCCTCTGTTGTTTATAAGGCTAGACGAGTGGGCAGTGAGTCAAGAGTGTGAAATCAACATTCTGGGCGAGATTCAGAAGCACAAGAGGACTGGGACAGTGACTGTCTATTTTTACATTACCTGCTTTCCTTGTGAGATAGGAATTTGTTCCCCAGGGTGCAAGAAAAAGAGTGAGCAGGCTTGCTGAAGCTTGTCACCCCAGCACTTGGAGATGGAGACAGGTGCATTTTTTTTTTTTTTTTTTTTTTTTTTTGCTGTTGTGATTTGTGTTTTGGGTTTATTTGTTTGTTTTTTCAGGACAGGGTTTCTCTGTTTGGCCCTGGCTCTGTGGACCAGGCTGGCCTTGAACTCACAGAGATCTGCCTTCCTCTGCCTCCCGAGTGCTGGAATCAAAGCTGTGCTCCACCACCACCATTTGATGCAGGTGCATTAATCTTGATGACCTTGAGAAAGCCTGTGTCCAAAACACAATGTGTACAGCATCTGTGAACTGACATTTGAGGGAATACATGTGCTACATACATACAAGTTTGAGCATACACGTGTATGTATTCAAGGACACACACATACAAGCACACAAGTGCAAACATACAATGTGTGAGTGATCTGCACACACACTGAAGTAAAAATAATGATAAAGAAGCACACAGTTACTTGAAGAACCAGGTAGCTTTTTGGAAAACCTGACCTTCTGTGCAGGAGCATCCTGGTCATCAAGACCTAGGAGAATGAGACAGGGTGATACTGCTGAGAACACTGGGGTGGTGTCCTCTGGATGCTCTATGGTTGACAGAGCCCAGGAAGCCAAGATTTGGAGACTCTTATTATTGCTGAGTAGATTCCACTTGGTGGGCTGACAAGGTGATCCCAGCTTTGTTAGCACTGTGGGTCACCTAGATGTCTCTGCAGCATGAGACGAGGTGCCTCTCAGAAGCTGCACTCGGGAGCAAAGGCCACCTTGATCAATTCTACTGGCATTAACCCCCTTGCAAATCATTGCAATATGTTTTCTATGTTCGAAATAAAATGGCATTGTTAAATGAGCTTTTTGTTGTTTTGAGACAGGCTCTTTATGTAGCTCTTCCTGGCCTGGTACTGTGTAGCCCATGCTGGCCTTAAATTTGAGGCCGTGTGCCTCGGCTTCCTGAGTGGCTGGGATCATCACTGCCTGCTTTTTATGGGCCTGTTTTTGTTTCCTGGCTTTTATATAGGGTCACATGTGTTTTAGGTTGGTATTGAACTTGGTATGTAGCAGAGGCTGTCCTGAACTCCTGATCCTCTCATATTGCCTCTTTCATGTTCATATCACAAACCTGTGCTGCCACACTGGTTTTATTTGACCATGGGGATTAAATCCAGTACCTTAAGCATCCTAAGCTTGCCCTCTGCAAGCTGTGCTAAATGTATCTTTTTTCTGAACTTGCCATTTTAAAAATGTGTGTATGGATGCATCTAAGGACACAACTGTATGGATGCCTGGTGACCTTGGCCATAAAATGTTGCTGGATCTCCTGGAAGTGGAGTGAACTATCATGTGGGTGCTAGGAATTGAAGTTGGGTCTTCTAGAAGAGCAACCAGTGCTCTTAGTCAGTAATCCTTCTCTCCAGCCCTCTGTCTTTTTTTAAATGTAACTTGCTGTGTGCATCGTCTTTTAAAAGACAATGTGTATTTGGATCACAGAACTATCTCAAAAGGCACCCTCAGGACAGGGCTTGTTGATGGTTGATGGTCTAGATCAGCACGTCCTGTGGGCACATCTGTGGGAGACTGTCTTCACTGCTGAGGAGAGACTCAACTGTCTCACGTGCCAGGCCCTGGACTGCTATATTCGAATAGAGCAAGCTAGCTGAACAACAAGCAAAAATGGCTATATTGGGGCTTGGACCTGCCTAGGCTCAGTGTGCCGGGCTCTACTGACACCCCATGGGAGACCTTGATTTGGGAGATGTGGGGTGGCTTGGGAGAAGGGGCTGGAGGGTGGGAGGAGGAAGGAGATGGGATCTGAGGGTAGTATATAGAGTGATTAGAAAATTTAATAAAGAAAAATGAAAAAAATTAAATTAAAAAACAGAAAGTAAATTTTAAAAAAAGTGTAACAAAAAAAGTGCCTATATTGTCTCCCTGTTCCTGACTGTGGCAGTGATGTAAGTGATTAAATTACTTTCCCTAGATGACAGTGACCTGGATTGTAAACCGAGTAAACTCTTTCTTCCCTTGCTTTGCATCAGGATATTTTGCCACAGCTGTGGTGGAGAAACGAGGCCACCTTTCTTGGCTTTCTTATATTAATCCAGGGAGTGATTGATGATGGATCAATGGTCACCACAACTACCCAAGCCAGTGGCTCTACCATTTGTTCTCTCATTGATGAGGGATAAGGAATGCAAAGGAGTGAGCAAAGGGAAAGCTTGTTAAGGAAAAGTGAGACATGCCTAGACAAGGGATAATGCCCAGCCACATTGTGCTAAGCTTCTTCTGGGCTCCACGACTGAAACTGGACAATGAAGTTGGTTATTTCTTACTGAGATTCGTTATTTTCTGGACATAAATGTGAGCTGAGCCGATTGATGAGTGCCAAATGCTGTTTGTACATCCCCTTGGCCCTGTCATGGGATGATCATGCACCATTTGCCCAGTCAGTAAAAAGATGAGTCACTGGCTGTCATGGTCATCCCTGTTCATTCTTTTTTTTTTTTTTTTTTTTTTTTTTTTTTTAAGACTTATTTAGTTATTACAACATACAGTGTTCTGTCTGCATGTGTCCCTTCAGGCCAGAAGAAGTCACCAGATGGCACTACAGATGGTTGTGAGCCACCATGTGATTGCTGGGAATTGAACTCAGGACCTCTGGAAGAACAACCAGTGATCCTAACCTCTGAGCTATCTCTTCATCTCCCCACACTCCTGTTCATTCTTGTTTGCTTATTTGCATGGCCATTAATTAGACCATGTTCTCTTGGTCATGTGGTCAACTTGTTACCACAGACCCTTGTCCTTATTGTCCATCAGGAGCTGACTCCTAAGTCAATACTTTATTTCTACTGATTTACCTCTTAGACATATTCTCCATGATTGGGACAAATTTATCCACAAAAAAAGGTTAAATTAGTCATGTTACTGTTAAAGAATAACCAAAGATAGGCAGTTTAAGCTTTAATATCATTCTTCAGGTTTCTGCCTACTTCTGTGAGTGATTCTGGACCTAGAGGCACATACCATTAAACCCAGCACTCAGGAGTCAGATGTCTGTAATCCAAGAGTTAGAGAAGTGTAATACAGGAAGATCAGGAGTTCAAGGTCACCCTCTGCTACATAGCAAGTTCAATATCAACCTAAAATACATGAGACCCTGTACCCAAACCACAAAATAAAAACAGGCCCATAAGAAGCAGGGAGTGATAAGATACACCTATAATCCTAGCCACTAAGGAAGCTGAGGCAGACTGCCTCAAATTTAAGGCCAGCCAAAGCAGAGCTACATAAAAGACTCTGTTGCAAAACAACACACTGGCCTCTTTGTATTCACATCACAGTCCCTTTCGGTGCTTGAATACACATGCTGGCCCCGGATCTGAGGTCACCAACCAAACAACAGGTGCAGGATGATAGGGAGGTCTGGTGGCTTGCAAATACACTCCTAGCACTTAGGATTGCTTCAAGTCAAGGCCAGCGCCCATTTTGAATGTTTAAAAATGGGGTTTTCCAGACAGAGTTTCTCTGTACACAGAGAAAAGCCCTGCTTTTGCAGAGGACCAGAGTTCCGTTCCCAGCACCCGCATCAGGCAGTTCACAAGTGCCTGAAACTCCAGCTTCAAGAGGCTCCTACACATCTGGCCTCTGTGGAGATGAATGCTCACATACATAAACCTACACATAGATATATACACAGATATCTAGTGAAGTAAAATTGTTTAATACACATATATGTGAATATACTACACATGAATCATATTTTTTCCAGCTTTCTGTGATCACACCCCCAAACGCCCTGTCGAGATGGGATGAAGAGCAGTCATTTTGAGACAGAATCTCCATCATAGCCAAGGCCAACCTGGGGCTCACTATGAAGACCAGGCTGGGCAGGAACTCTTCAGCCTCCAGAGTGCAGGGATTATAGGCATGAGCTTCTTTACCCAGCTAGGAAACAGTCTATTTGACGACACTGCCACAGGGATGAAATGAGACTGAGCATGGTGTGAACATGCAGAGTGTGTGAAGTTCTGTCTTCAATTCCAGTGAGTTGTGGAATCTAGTTTCTGACAGAGTCTCATTACAGAGACACTTTATTCTTTTTCTTTTGAGACAGAGTTCACTCTCTAGTTCTGGCTTGCCTGGAACTCATCATGTAGACCAGGATGTTATCACAGAAATCCTCCTGCCTGGCTACTTTTCCTGACTATTTCTCATGAGGGAGAAGGGTGTGCCGAGGTGGGACTACATCTGGCAGGAGTCTGTTCTCACCTCCCACCATTCGGGTCCTGAGGATCAGTTTCAGGTCTTCAGGCTTGACATCTTCTCAGCCCACTCCCCACACCCACCTTTTAAAAAGGAATTGTATTTGTGTGTGCTCGTGTGCACACAGGAGTGCCTGCAAAGAGCAAAAGAGGCCTTCTACCCCCTGGAGCTGGACTTATGGTGAAAAAGAAGCACTCTTAACCACCGAGTCACCACTACAATACCAAAAGGCACATTTTCTGCATTAAAATGATGGAAATGGAGTCCAAGTCAAGTAGCCTCTAATGCTGTGCCCTACACAAGCACTGGAAAAGGACCAGCCTGGTGTTCCTGTGCACCCAACATTAATCATCCGTGAAACACAGAGCAGTAAAGACAGGAAAAAGTGCAGAGTTTTATTATGAAAAATCAGCGTTGAGTCTGTTTAAGAGGGTAACAAGGATTTATTAAGGTAATAAGAGGGGAGATACAGTCACAAACACAGAACCAAGTGAGCAGCTGTCGTCCATTTGCCCGGGAGCAAATGGATCCAGCCATCTGAATCCACCCCAAGAAGTGTCGGCTCTGCATGGGCGAGACAGTGTGCAGCTTGACCTACTTAAAGGGCCCCTTGGCAGTGGGATCAGGATCCTTCCCTGGTGCATATATGGGCTCTTTGGAGCCCAGTGCCTATGGTGGGACACCTCACACAGCCCTGGTTCAGGGGGAGCGGGCTTGGACCTGCTTCAACTGAATGTCAGGATCTGCTGACTCCCCTTGCCTTGTAAGAGGTGGGAATGGGCGGGGGGGGGGGGGGAGGGGGGGGGAGACGGGGTAGGACACACTCTCCTTTCTTTTAAGAGATCAGACGCCATGCCCTAAGACTTACACCGCAAAGCTAATTGGTGGAATGAATTTCCACTACAGATTTCTCACACCATGATGGATGAGGTACTATCACTTGACAGACAAGGAAGGCCCACTGAGCTTTAACAGTGACATGCACAGCATCACACAGCTGCCCAACACTGAGCTGCCTACAAAGGAGACATGAATGGCGCCACCTACACTGGAATTATCGTTCTGCTATACTCTCCTATGCTTACATTTTTAATCAGACATATTATTTTCAAAAGATAGTAGTCCAAATAGAGAACTGTCAAAAGTTGAAGAAAAGGGAGCATTATATGCTGAAGATGTGGATTAGTGTGAGGAGTGCATATCTAGTGTGCACACACCCTGGTTTGATCCCCAGTGATACATAAAACTAGTGTAAGTGAGGGAGTGCTGGAGTCAGGAGGCTCAGGATTCAAGGGCACCTCTTGCTACATCACAAATTCAAGGATAAGGTGGGGATGTGATACACTTGTTGAGACAGACAGAGACACATACACAGAAACACTCGGGAAACCAATGCGCACTGCCGCAAATTTAAGGCCAGCACAGGCTACACAGTACCAGGCCAGGCAGAACTACATAAAGACCCTGTCTCAAAACAACAAAAAGCTCATTTAACAATGCCATTTTATTTCGAACATAGAAAACATAATGCAATGATTTGCAGGGGGGTTAATGCCAGTAGAATTGATCAAGGTGACCTTTGCTCCCGAGTGCAGGGCCATCCTCCTCAGCTTCTGTGAGGTGCCTCCTCTCGTGCTGCAGAGAGGTGAGACATCCAGGTGAGCCACAGTGCTAACAAAGCTGGGATCACCTTGTCAGCCCACCAACTGGATTCTACTCAGCAATAATAAGAGTCCCCAAAGCTTGGCTTCCTGGGCTCTGTCAACCATAGAGCATCTAGAGTGGACCCCCCCCCCCCCCAGTGTTCTCAGCAGCATCACCCTGTCTCATTCTCCTAGGTCTTGCCGACTAGGATGCTGCACAGAAGGTCAGGTCTTCAAAAAAGTTACCTGGTTCTTCAAGTAACTTTGTGCTTCTTTATCATTATTTTTACTTCAGTGTGTGTGCAGATCACTCACACATTATATGTTTACACTTGTGTGCTTGTATGTGTGTGTCCTTGAATACATACACATGTATGCTCAAACTTGTATATATGTAGCACATGTATTCCCTCAAATGTCAGTTCACAGATGCTGTACACATTGTGTTTTGGACACAGGCTTTCTCAAGGTCATCAAGATTAATGCACCTGCATCAAATGGTGGTGGTGGAGCACAGCTTTGATTCCAGCACTCGGGAGGCAGAGGAAGGCAGATCTCTGTGAGTTCAAGGCCAGCCTGGTCCACAGAGCCAGGGCCAAACAGAGAAACCCTGTCCTGAAAAAACAAACAAATAAACCCAAAACACAAATCACAACAGCAAAAAAAAAAAAAAAAAAAAAAAAAAAAGGAGATGCACCTGTCTCCATCTCCAAGTGACAAGCTTCAGCAAGCCTGCTCACTCTTTTTCTTGCACCCTGGGGAACAATCTCCTGTCTCACAAAAGAAGCAGGTAATGTAAAAACAGACATTCACTGTCCCAGTCCTCTTGTGCTTCTGAATCTCGCCCAGAATGTTGATTTCACACTCTTGACTCACTGCCCACTCGTCTAGCCTTATGAACAACACAGCCTGGAACAGCAGTGTGTGTCTATGCAATTTCTTCAAGGCCATCTCCTGGTCAGCAGATCTATGAAGGGTATTTTGTTCCTTTATTATGATAATGGGGAAAAGGAATGAAAGGAAGGAAGGACAAAATCATGTTAGATGGGTATAGCCGAGCAAGCCTCCCCCACCCCACCCACAAACGCACCCAACCACCCCAGTGGTTGGCACCAGGTGAAGCAGGGACCTCAGCCAACCAGGTGCACTAACAGGAAACTGGTACAGAAGTGCCACAAGGGGGCAGCACAACACCAGAGTTTCTGACAGGTTGCAGGGCCAGCAGCCTTCCTGCCTATCCTATTGGCACAGGTTGGGGTCTCCATGCTCTCCAAACCTTCCTCCAGACTGCCCCCCACAGGATCAACAGGGAGCATTACTCACACAGTTCCCCTGTGCCTCCCACAGGGCCAGCAGGAAGTACTTGTTGAACAGCTCCCTGGAGCCACACACAGGGGATGAACTCAATGCTCAGGCCAGTTCCAGATGTGAGTCACAGGGAAAAAAAAATACTGCACATCTAGACACCCGACTTTCTTCTCTCTATAAGAAAGGTCTTCTGATTCACACGGAATATGTGGTTGTTATGGGCTGCCATGTCACTGTTTTCTCAGATTTGGGCATTAAGATTTGGGGTAGGGGTTGTTTGCTTTTAAATTAGTGCCATTCCTCCTAGACTGACCTCCATCTCTCCACGTTGGAAGATGACCTTGACCGCCTGATCCTCTTGTCTCCACCCTCCAATACTGGGATTCCCAGCATGCTCCACCTGGTTTTATTTTCTACTGGGCAAGAACCCAGGGCCAAGAACCAGTGTGCATGCAAGGTACATCAAGAACTAGTCCTGTTGTTCGACTTCTGTGTTTGAAAGAGAGAGAGAGAGAGAGAGAGAGAGAGAGAGAGAGAGAGAGAGAGATCTCACATTGCCACCAAAGCTAGACTACTGCTTCTTATATAGCCCAGGCTGGCCCTGAATTTATGGCTAGTCTCCTGTCTAAGCCTCCAGAGTCCTGGGATTATAAGCATACACCCTCACCCTGGCTCTAGCATCTAGTCTTAAGAAAAACGCACAAACTCCCTAGAACTGGCTAAATGTGAGTTGTATGAGATCTCCCAAGGGGTGAGTGGACTAAACCTTCAAGTAGGGGGGTGCAGCTCCATCTCATAGTGTCATCAGGTACAGGTCCGGACATGGGCTGGTTGAGGCTGGTGCCTTCCATCCTGTCCCACAGAGCTGCATAGAGAGTTAGATGAGTCCAACTTGAGGGCCGCTAGTCAGAACAGTCCTTCAAAGCAGCCTGGCTACACAGGTGACAGTCCAGGGACTGCTGCACACTGACCTGAGTGTCCTTGAGAGGGCATGGGACTGGGACAGCCTCCTTTCCCTCCCTCCTGCCCAGATCACAGCTCACCAGCTTCAGAAGAAGAGTGGTATACGGACACAGCTCGTGTTTGTGGTACTTCAAAAGACACTCAATAGGAAAACTAGATTATCTAGAAAGGTTAAAAGAAAAAGAGAGAAAAAGTTCAGGGTCAAGGGTATAGATCTGTAAATCCATCAGGAGGTCTTTCTCAGCTACATAGTGAGTCCCAGGCTAGCCTGAGCTACAGGTATGACTCAGCTCTTGCCCAGGATGCAGGTGCCACCACCACCATCATCTTTCACCTTCTTTTTTGAGACAGGGTGTCTCAATGACCTCAGGCCAGCAAGCTCCCACACTTGCCTCTCTTCAGCACCAGGCCTCAGATGACATAAGGACATGGCCACATCCAGTTTTCACACACTCCTTCCTTCCTCTGTGGCACTTTAGCCATTCCCCCTCTCCCCAGACCGTGTCCAGATCTGATAGTTCAAAATGTTCAGAATTTCCATATTCTTCTTGAGACGGGATTCCACTCAGCCTGCAACTCACTCCTGCCTATACTGGCCTTGAGCTTTTCATACTTAACAGGGCACAGTGGCTAAAACTGGAATTTCTGCCTTGGGAAGTTAGAGACAAGAAGATGAGGATCCTGCTCAAGGTCA
Organism: Peromyscus maniculatus bairdii; assembly: GCF_049852395.1. Lineage (NCBI taxonomy): Eukaryota > Metazoa > Chordata > Mammalia > Rodentia > Cricetidae > Peromyscus > Peromyscus maniculatus. The sequence continues at coordinate 107,897,796 of NC_134854.1, forward strand.
TCTTTGGCTGCAGAGTGGCCTGCCTGGGATATAGGAGACTTTGACTAAACCATAAATGCTAACAGTGTTCCTGTGCACCTAAGAGACACTGAGGCAGCAGGACCCTCAGGAATTTAAAGCCAGTATGGACTCTTTACCGAATTCAGTCCAGCCTGAGTTGCAGGGCAATACTCTGTATAAACACATAAACCAGCAGAGGAGCTGGGTGGTGGTGGTCCATGCCTTTAATCCCCGAACTCGGGAGGTAGAGCCAGGCAGATCTCTGTAAGTTCAAAACCAGTCTGGTCTACAGAATGAGATCCAGGACAGGCACCAAAGCTGCCTAGAGAAACCATGTCTCCAAAAACAAACAAACAAACCAGCAGATGAAAACAGTTTGTAGCAAAGTAGACAAAACCAAATGTCAGAAAATAAAATGGACTTGTGCATGTGACACCTTAATACACCTGTCAGGGAATGAAAGCCAATTTCCATCTTTGGTTGTAGGTAGAATGTGCTTCCTTAGCATGCTTCTGTGAGACTGTTATTATTAGGGTGGGTCATTCAAGGATTTATGTGTGTTATTTTTTGGTTGGTCAGTTTTAATATCATGTATCCATTTCAATCAATTGCAATTTTTAATTTATGTTTGCATTTTGGGTTTGCTCTTTATAACAATCTTCATTGTTTGGTGATTCTCTGGGGGTCCAGTTTAAGGCAAAACAGCTGACCTGCCTGGAAATTGTTCATGTAGAAAAGAGGCAGAGAGAGAGAGAGAGAGAGAGAGAGAGAGAGAGAGAGAGAGAGAGAGAGACAGAGACAGAGACAGAGACAGAGACAGAGACAGAGACAGATACTGACCAGTGGTTTTATATTCCTGGGGATGGGGGGAGGTGAACAATACAGTTGTCTTAGGGGGATCACAATATGAAGTCAGATCTCCCTCCCAGACTGGTCAGAGTCACCTGAGAAGTCCTCCTCAGTTTTGTCTGAACAGATCCAATGGCTGAGGCCAGCAAAGGATCCCAAGGAAGGTACTTTCCCAGAGTTGTTGTCAGTGGATTGGGAAGCATGGGGTTCTGGGGTGCTCTTCCCACCCCAGAGTGGAATAAGGTTCTCTTTTCTTTTCAGATTGAGCACATTAAAATGTCTGTCCTGGGACCTTAGTGGTGCTCAGAGGACAGAAGAGATGTGACAGATGTGTTCTCCTAGTGCTGGAACACTATCAGGACACGCTGTTGGAAACAGAAGCCATCCTAGCAAGAGTATCATCCCAGGACCCTTGTTTTCATGTCACATCAGGGAGACACATAGACAGATGTACCGTCCACATCAGTCACACAGACTTTTCTGTGTCTCATGCTGTGGCATGTTGGCACTGTCTAAGGAGAAAGAACACACAAAACGAGACCTTACCAATGTGACTGTGGGAACGACAGGGGAGGCTTCCAGGAAACTTGCCCAAAGGATATGCGAAAGCCTGCTTACCTGTATAAGAACAAGCAACCTTAGGGATATGAACCTCTGAGTGCAGACTTGGGCTGGCATGAGGCAGGGCCCACAGCAGGTTGCTGCCCCCTCATAAGGGTTTCTGGTTCGATCCATATCACAACATCTATCACTGCCTCACAGTGAGGCACGTGATGGCAAGTGTGGAATCCAGTTCCCAATGGGAATGGTATCCTTGAAGGAGCAAGCATGGAGAGGCAGCAGGTGAGTAACTAGAGGGCAGAATTGGTGGAGAGAGGAGACTCAGCTGGTGCTGGAGTCACTCCCCAGTAGAGATTGTCCCAAGCTTTGCTCTGAGTTGGGTCTGAGGACTCAAGCAACAAAGTAACTTGCTGTGATGACTTCAGGGGGTTCTTGGGAAAGGTTGGCAGGAGGCTTCCTGTAGTATGGATTTTAAAGAGTCTTATTAATAAAAGCAAATCCAGAATCAGGAATTGGGGTGAGTGCTGGAAGATCAGAGAAGCACAACAGTCCACAGCTACCTCACCTTGTCAATACCTCAGCTGTCCTACCTACCCCAAAATGGGTTCCCAGGTTCAGATTGTGGCCAGCAAGCAGCCCTGTATTGCTCCAAAAGTGGGTAGCTGTGGCGATATTGTGTTCCCCAAAATATTGTGCACCCTAATAAACTTATCTGGGTCAGAGAACAGAATAGCCACTAGACATAGAGGCCAGAAAATGGGGGCACACACTCCTTTAGTCCTATAACTTGGGAGGCAGAGATTCATCTGGATCTCTGTGAGTTTAAAGCCACACTGGAAATCCTGTTTACTCAGACTGGAAGGAAGCCTGAGTTCTCATCCAAATAGATCTCAGCTGAATTGTTGCTCAAAAGCCTAACAGCTTAACCTTCCTAGTTCCTGGTCCTCATGCCTTATATATATTTTTGATTTCTGCCATCACCTCCTGGGATTATAGGTTCACTTTCTGGGATTCAAGGCGTGAGTCACCATGCCTGGCTGTTTCCAGTGTGGCTTTAAACTCACAGAGATACAGATGAATCTCTGCCTCCCAAGTTATAGGACTAAAGGCATGTGTGCCCCCATTTTCTGGCCTCTATGTCTTGGGGCTATTCTGTTCTCTGACCCAGATCAGTTTATTAGGGTGCACAATATTTTGGGGAACACAATATCGCCACAGCTACCCTCTATTGGAGCCCTACAGGGCTGCTTGCTGGCCACAATCTGAACCTGGGAACCCATCTTGTGGCAGGTAGGACAGGCTGACTAGAAATACTCTCTCTGGGGAGAGAAGTCTCACGTCATGGAGAAGACCCTGTTCTCTGCCCAGAAACAGGGAGCAAAGGAGAGTCACTATCCAGAGGGCAATCTCTGATGTTTAGCCAGGCAGGGGGAGAGACAAAGGGCTATTGTTCCATGAGACAGCTTAGGGCCCCTTTGCAACTCAGCCCTCCTGTCTGAGCAAGACCCTGTGGAAAGCCTGTCCTTCTTGCCTGGGATTTTACCTGGAGAGGTCTGTGCTGGGGTGGACAGCTCTTCCTCTACAGGAGGGACCTATGTCCATTCTGCCTCCTGGACATCTGTCCTGGCTCCCTGTGGGGCTGTCCGATTCTCAGCCAGACCTGTCCCCAACCCGTGGCTCACAAGCCATGGAGCTGGGGCTTGACCTCTTCAGCACTTCAAAGCAGAAAGACACAGGAAGGACACTCTTAGTGGCTTTGGAACACACAGGACTTATTGTGCTGGCCCTGCATGTCTGAGCTAACGGTGTGACTCGGTTAGAACAGCTCTTGCATAGCATGTAGGGGGCCCTTGGTTTGGACTCCAGGACCAAATAAACCAGGCTTGGTGGGGAATTCCTGTAGTCCCTATATTTGGTAAGTGGAAGCAGAAGGATTAAAAGTTCAAGGTCATCCACCCCTACATAGATAATTTAAATATCAAAAACCCTCAAACACACTGGCAGCCTGAACTACAGACAGAAAACCCAAGTCAAAACAAGAGGAGAGTAAAAAATGAGAGGATTCCTCATTAGAGGGGACTGATAGTTATGCCACTGTGGTGTTTAAGAGTCATGTGCTTTGGCAAAGAAAAGAAAAGGCCATGAGTACAAGGAATAGACAGTAGTGAGGGGTATGGGTAAGGACAGGGTGGAGAACTCTGCACAAAGAGTGTGAGTGTTTGTGCAAGGTGCATGTGTGACCACAGGGGTGTGTGTGTGTGTGTGTGTGTGTGTGTGTGTGTATGTGTGTGTTCCTGTCTGTCTGTCTGTTCTAACCCTTTGTGCACACATGTAGACCAGGAATATTCATCAACTGCTTTTGCACCTTCGTTCTTTTTTTTTTTTTTTGTTTTTTTGCCACAGGGTTTCTCCAAGTTTACCTGGCTGTCCTGGAGCTCGCTCTCTAGACCAGCTGTCCTTGAACTCACAGAGATATGCCTGCCTCTGCCTCCCAGTCCTGGATTAATGGGTGCTCCACTACCAAAGGATTTCACCTCCATTCGAGACAGTGTGTCTCACTGACCTCAGGCCAGCAAGCTCCCACACTTGCCTCTCTTCAGCTACAGGCCTCAGATGACATAAGGACACCGCCACATCCAGTTTTCACACACTCCTTCCTTTCTCTGTGGGGTTTTAGCCATTCCCCCATCTCCCCAGACCGAGTCCAGATCTGATAGTTCAAAATGTTCAGAATTTCCATATTCTTTTTGAGACGGGATTCCACTCAGCCTGCAACTCACTCCTGCCTATACTGGCCTTGAGCTTTTCATACTTAACAGGGCACAGTGGCTAAAACTGGAATTTCTGCCTTGGGAAGTTAGAGACAAGATGATGAGGATCCTGCTCAAGGTCATCTTTGGCTACAGAGTGGCCTGCCTGGGATATAGGAGACTTTGACTAAACCACAAATGCTAACAGTGTTCCAGTGCACCTAAGAGACACTGAGGCAGCAGGACCCTCAGGAATTTAAAGCCAGTCTGGACTCTCTACCGAATTCAGTCCAGCCTGAGTTGCGCGCAATACTCTGTATAAACACATAAACCAGCAGAGGAGCTGGGCGCTGGTGGTCCATGCCTTTAATCCTGGGATTTGGAAGGTAGAGCCAGGCAGATTTCTGTGAGTTCAAGTAAGTCTGGTCTACAGAATGAGATCCAGGAGAGGTACCAAAGCTACACTGAAAAACCCTGTCTCTAAACACAAACAAACAAACAAACAAAAAAAACAGACAGACAGACAAAGAAACGAAACAGCAGATGAAAACAGTTTGTAGCAAAGTAGACAGAAGCAAATGTCAGAAAATAAAGTGGACTTGTGCATGTGACACCTTAATACACCTGTAGGGAATGAAAGCCAATTTCCATCTTTGGTTGTAGGTCAAATGTGCTTGCTTAGCATGCGTCTGTGAGACTGTTATTATTAGGGTGGGTCATTCAAGGTTTTATGTGTGTTATTTTTTAGTTGGTCAGGATTAATATCGTGTATCTATTTCAATCAATTGCAATTTTTATTTTATGTTTTCTTTTGGGTTTGCTCTTTATAACAATCTTCAGTGTTTGGTGATTCTCGTGGGGGTCCAGTTTAAGACTGAACAGCTGACCTGCCTGGAAGTTATTCTTGTAAAAGAGAGGCAGAGAGAGAGAAGGAGAGACACAGAGACAGAGACAGAAAGAGATACTCACCAGTGACTTTATATTCCTGGAGATGGGGGCAGGTGAACAATACAGTTGTCTAAGGGGGATCACAATGTGAGAGGCCAGATCTCCCTCCCAGACTGGCCAGAGTTGTCTGAAAAGTCCTCCTCAGTTTTTTCTGAGGAGATCCAATGGCTGAGGCCAGCAAAGGATCCAGTGGAATGTACTTTCCCAAGTTTTTGTCAATGGGTTGGTAAGCATGGGTTTCTGGGGTACTCTTCTCACCCCAGAGTGGAATAAGGTTCTCTCTTCTTTTCAGATTGAGCACATTAAAATGTCTGTCCTGGGACCTTAGTGGTGCTCAGAGGACAGAAGAGATGTGACAGATGTGTTCTCCTAGTGCTGGAACACTATCAGGACACGTTGTTGGACACCCAAGCCAGCATAGCATGATTATCAAACCAGGACCATTGTTTTCATGTCATATCAGGCAGTCACATAGATCGTTGTACCATCCACATCAGTCACACAAACTCTTCTGTGTCTCATGCTGTGGCATATTGGCACTGTCGAAGGAGAAAGAACATACAAGTCGAGACCTTACCAATGTGACTGTGGGATGGACAGGGGAGGCTTCTAGTAAACTCGCCCAAAGGATGTGCAAAAGCATGCTTACCTGTATAAGAACAATCCATCTTAGGAATATGGACCTCTGAGTGCAGACTTGGTCTGGTAAGAGGCAGGGCCCACAGCAGGTTGCTGCCCCCTCATAAGGGTTTCTGGTTCCATCCATATCATGACACCTATCACTGCCTCATGGTGTGGCATGTGGTGGTGAGTGTGAAATCCAGTTCCCATGGGAATGGTGGCCTTGAAGGAGCAAGCATGGAGAGGCAGCAGGTGAGTAACTAGAGGGCAGTATTGGCTGAGAGAAGACTCAGCCAGCTCTGGAGTCACTCCTCAGTAGAGATTGTCCCATGCTTTGCTCTGAGTTGGGTGTGAGGACTCAAGTAGTGTCTCTTACTCTGATGACTTTTCGGGGTTCTTGCAAAAGGTTGGCAGGATGCTACCTGTAGAATGAATCTTTTTTTTTTTTTTGGTTTTTCAAGACAGGGTTTCTATGTATAGCTTTGCAGCTTTCCTGGAACTCACTTGGTAGCCCAGGCTGGCCTCTAACTCACAGAGATCCGCCTGGCTCTGCCTCCCGAGTGCTGGGATTAAAGTCGTGCGCCACCACCGCCCGGCCTGTAACATGAATCTTAAAGAGTCTTATTAATAAAAACAAACCCAGAGCCAGGTATTGGGGTGAGTGCTGGAAGATCAGAGAAGCATAAGAAGCCACAGCTACCTCTCCTTGCCAGTTCCTCAGCTGATCCCGTTTCCTCAGACTGGAAGCCTCTGAATCCTCATCCAAATAGATCTCTGCTGAACTGTTGTTGAAAAGCCTAAAAGCTTAACCTGCCTAGTTCCTGGTCCTCATGCCTTATATACCTTTCTGCTTTCTGACATCACTTCCTGGGATTATAGGCTCACTTTCTGGGATTCAAGGCATGAGTCGCCATGCCTTGCTGTATTGGTGTGGCTTTCAACTCACAGAGATCCAGATGAATCTCTGCTCTCCACATTATAGGACTAAAGGCGTGTGTGCCCCCATTTTCTGGTCCTATTTCTAGGGGCTGTTCTCTCCTCTGGCCCATATAAATTTATTAGAGTGTACAACATTTTGGGGAACACAATCACCACAGCTACCCTCTATTGGAGTCCTACAGGGCTGCTTACTGTCTACAATCTGAACCTGGGAACCCATCTTGGGGCAGGGAGGACAAGCTGACTAGAAATACTCACCCTGGGGAGAGGAGTCTCACGTCATGGAGAAGACCCTGTTCTCTGCCCAGAAACAGGGAGCAAAGGAGAGTCACTACCCAGAGGGCAATCTCTGATGCTTAGCCAGGCAGGGGAAGAGGGCAAGGGGCTATAGTTCCATGAGACAGCTTAGGGCCCCTTTGCACCTCAGCCCTCTCCACTCAGCAAGACCCTGTGAAAAGCCTGTCCTTCTTGCCTGGGATTTTACCTGGAGAGATCTGCGCTGGGGTGGACAGCTCTTCCTCTGCAGGAGGGGCCTGTGTCCACACTGCTCCCTGGACATCCGGCCTGGCTCCCTGTGGGGCTGTCCGATTCTCAGCCAGACCGGTCCCCAACCCGTGGCTCACAAGCCATGGAGCTGGGGCTTGACCTCTTCAGGACTTCAAAATAGAAAGACACAGGAAGGAGACTCTTAGTGGCTTTGGAACACACAGGACTTCCTGGGCTGGCCCTGCAGTGCCTAAGCTCCCCACTGCTCCTCCATGGGATCTTTGCCTCCTTTGGCCTTGCCCCGCCTCCTGCTCTCCCTGCTCCTATCAGCATCTTTGTGTCCACTTGTAGCTCAAAAATTCTAAAAATTCTGAGGTCACACTAGAGAGATTTTCTGGGATTGTTCTCTCTGAAGTGACAGTTTGATAAGTTCACAAGTGTGCCACAAGTTGGCACTTGCATCTTTACCACAAGGGACAGGAGGAGAAGCACAAATAAAATGAGGTAAGTGCACCCACCTGGTTCTGGGGGTGACTCCATGATCCCTTCCCTTTGGAGCCAGGTTCTTGCGGGAGGCTCGGCCTCTCTCTGCAGGTGGCAGGCAGCAGCAACAGAGGTTTCTGAAGCAGTTCATAATTGTTTTCCTGACCCCCTTCCAGCTGTGACGCCTCCGGGTTCGGGATGAAGCTGGGCCTGCATCCTGGGGCTGCCCATGGGTGATGGCCACTTCCTGGGTGATGGCCATATCCAGAGTGATAGCCTCTTCCTGAATGAGGTTCTCAACCTGGCTCATGGTGGCTTCTGGGGAGATGGTTGCATCCTGAATGATGGCCTCTACTTGCATGATGGTCGCTTCCTGTGATATGGTTTCATTCTTTACCATGGTCCCATCATGGTTCATGGTCTTTTCCTGGATCATGTTTGCATCATGAGTTATGGCCTCATTCTGGGTCATCTTCCCTTCCTTGATCATGGTCCTTTGTTGGGTCAAGGTGGTTTGCTGAGTGATGACCTCATCTTGGGTCAAGGTTGTCCCTTCCTGGGACAAGGTGGTATCCTGGGTGATAACCTCATCCTGAATTAATGTTGCATCATGGGTGATGACCTCATCCTGGGTCATTGTCCCTTCATGGGTCATAGCTTCATCCTCTGTCATGGTCAGTTCATGAGTTATGGCCTCATCCTGGGTCATAGTCTCTTCCTGCAATGTATCCCAAGGGGAGGAGCCTGTGGGGGTGAAATACTGAGGTGCCTCCTGGGAGCTCCAGAGTTCCTCCTGTGGACTGCAGGAGGACAAGTTGTTGTCTGTGTCACCTGGAGTCTCACTCTGGTGTGGCCTAGGAGAGGAGGTGTCCAGAAAGAGAGGTGGCTGGACACTGGCCAAGTGACAACCGAATGACCCGAACTCCGAATGTGTGAAATACTCAATGCTTTCCAGGCTGCTGCTTGTGAAGGAATCAGTCGCAGAATAGAACAGGTGGGTTAGATAGGGATGGTGCATCCTCTTTGGCTGGCAGCACAGGGCGGCAGGCATGCTCTGCCTTGTGCCACCCTGCCTGGCATTCTTCTCTTCTCTCTCCTTGGTCTTAGATGGCAAGGTGAAGGTGGGGGGAGCAGGCTCGGTAGCTCTCCATAAGGACACAGGGAAAGTGTGAAGATCTGCCAGGTTGAGGTCAAGGCCTGACCGCATGGCTCTCACGGGTTTCTTTTGGTGATGGTAGCAGTCTCCCCCAGGTGACTGGTGCTGTAGAATTAGGTAAGTGGCCATCACCTGGTTATATTTCTGGTCTCTCAGAGACTCAACGATTTCTTCAGATTTATACCCCATGACTGTCATGGCTTTGACAATGCTAGGGCTGGGGGTGCCTGGGAGAGCCTGGGTGGAAGTAGGTGGTGACCGAGCCTCACTGCTCCTGACTATGGGGAACCTCATGATTTGGCCTATGGTGGGCCTCCGGCCAGGGTTGATGATCAGCAGTTTGACGATGACATTGTAAATGTCCATGGAAACATGTGGAGGCACCTTGAAGTTTGCGGCAAGGATGTGCTCTTTCACCCGCTCAACAGACCTAGCTCTGAAGGGAAAGTGCCCGGTGACCATGAGGAAGAGGAGCACGCCTAAACTCCACACATCAGTGGCAAGGCCATCATAGGCCTCCTCTCCAAACAGTTCTGGGGCACAGTAAAATAAAGTTCCACAGAAACCCCTAAACTTCTGCTCAGGCATGACCTTGGCCGAAAGGCCAAAATCGGCAAGCTTGGCATTACCCTTGCAGTCCAGGAGGATGTTCCCTGCCTTAATGTCTCTGTGAGCAATCGAGTTATTGTGACAGTACTGCACTGCATGCAATATCTGGATAAACAACCTTCGAGCCTCGCTCTCCTCTAAGGACCCCAGTTCCAGTATATGATGCAGCAGGTCTCCCTCTGATGCATGCTCCATCACCAGGTAGGTGGTCTCTCTGGTCTCGACCACATGAAACAATTGAACGATGTTGGCATGGGCAAGGGATTTCATGATGCTGACTTCACTGTTGATAAATGAGGCATACTTCTTCTTGTTTCTAAGAATTTTTACAACCACACAGGATACTGTGGGCACGTGAAAGGCCAATTTGACCTCTGAAAAATGTCCTTGGGCCAGGGTCATCATCATCTTATAGTCATCGGTGAAGGCCTCCTCAGCAGAGCAGTGGGCCTCCCCGGCCTGCTCCATGGTCAGGTCCTTGTTGTTAAGGCTAGAACCAAAGCCTCAATGGGGAATTTTAAACAGTCCAAATCAGGCCCAGACTGTTTATCAATACAAATTCCTACATCCAAAAGGAAAAGAAAGTCAGAATTACTTTAGACAACCTAATAGGGATGCAATGCTCAGAAAGAAAAGAAAACACCTTCCAAAGCAGCAGATAGCAGAATAAGACACAGATCGGATTGGTCGGAATCAACCAGAAACAGAGAATAAAACAAGGGGTCACAGAAGCTAAGAGACGTTTCTTTGGAAGGATAATCATCCTCTTACATGAACTCAGCACTCACTGAGAGAGAAGGCACTAATAAAATCAGATGCAAAAGCACTTGATAAGACAACAGACATCCCCAAATCCAGTGTGCCTGGGTGGGCAGATGGCTCAGGAGTTCAGAAGACCTGTATGTGGTTCTCAGGACCCAGGTCAGACGACTCACAACTGCCTTAACTCCAGCTCTAGGTGCGCCTACACCTCTGGCCTCTGAGGGCATCCATACAATGCATGCATGTGCCCATGTGGGCAGACTCACACAGACACATGCACACTCGAGGGTGCCAATACACACACTCACAGGTAGTACAAATAACTTAAAATATTGATGCTTTTTGTATGATTTCTTTTCCATGACCTAGAAGGTCAGAAGAGGGCATCAAATCCCCTAGAAATGGAGTTTCAGGCAGTTATGGTGGGTCATGGGAGTGCTGGGAGGCAAGCCTAGGTCTTCTGTAAGAACAGTACATGCTCCTACCTGCTGGGTAATCTCTCAAACCTACCCCACCCCAAAATTAATCTGTTTGTTAAAACCAGGGGGTCCTTCTCATTGATTGGAAAATGTGGATGAAATTGAGAAATTTCTAGATACAAATTCAACTTGAGAAGAGACAATAAACAACAAGATTAAAGTATTTTTGATAAAAGACTCTGCACAGAAAAGCCCAGGACCAGGCACTTACTGATGATTCATTCCAGCCCCTAAAGAACAAATGTCAGTGCTCCTCCAAACTGCACAAAATAGAAAGGACTTAACAGTTCCAAACTCATTCATGCCTAAGCCAGGAAAGGACACTATTAAGAAAAAAAAAAAAAGGCTGTTTCCATGATGAACATGGATGTGATAGTCATTAATAATATTACTAATACTTCTCACCAAATTCCACAACACATTAATAAGGCCATAGTTGATGGTTAAAACACACTCACAAGGATCCTTACAAGGATTGCTCTGCATGCTTAGAGGACAAACACCACAATATAGAAACGGAATGAAGGGCAAGAGTGCCACAGTCAAGCCATGGGAAGCCATCCAGGATGAAACTGGGGCTCTCAACAAGGACAGACTGGAGCAGATGCTTTACCTGGGAAAAGCCAGTCCTGCAAATGTGCTGCTTGTTTTCTCTCCTCTGTGGGATTTGGGAGCAGGAGGAGGTTGTCAACTTAAAAAGGGTTTACTAGGAAAGTGGAGGGGGAAGTGGGAGAAGAAAGCATAACAGCACAGGTTAATCACATGATTAATGTGATCAAAAATGCATTACAGGTGTTCCTGTGATTGTCATAACTAAATGGCTTCTATGTGCCATATTACCAAGAAAAGGCTTGAAATAGGAGAAATAAATGAAGAAAAACATGACAATAAAGGAAGAGGTAAAGACAAACACAGAGGGGCTGGAGAGATGATTTAGTGTTTCAGAGCAACTCCTGCTCTTTCATAGAACCCCGGTTAGGTGCCCAACAGCCACATGGTGGCTCACAACCACCTGTTACTTGAGCTTCAGCTCATCTGTCTCCCTCTTGTGACCTCCACGGGTACCAGGTATGTGGCACACAGACATACATGGAGACAAAATACTCATACCCATAAAACAAAAATATCAAAATATTCTACCTCAGGAAACATAACCTAAAAATGAATAAAAACTGGTGGGCAGTGGTGGCACATGCCTTTATTTCCAGCACTCAGGAGGCAGAGGCAGGCAGATCTCTGAGTTCAAGGCCAGTCTGGTTTACAAGTGAGTTCCAGGAAGGCCAGAGCTACGCAAAGAAACCCTGTCTTGAATTACCCCACACATCAAAAAGAATAGAAAGTCAAATAGAAGATAATAAAGAACATGAAAAAGTGAGTGGAAAAATAAAGCAAGCCAATAGACAAATTCACTGAGGACAAGAAACCAAATAAAGTCAACAGACTTGGAGAGAAACTCACAGTGTCGGGGTCCAACAGCTCCCGAAAGTCCAAGTCAACTCTTTCTTTCACCAGTGCCGAACACCACCTCTCCAACCAACCAGCAGCTCCTGCACTGTAAGGACAGGAGGCAGCCTCAGCCAGAGCTGTGAGTGCACAGGTGTCTGTCATTGTGACATCACAGCAAGAAATGGACCAATGAGGGCTCGGCACAGCTCACTAGTCTGGCCAGCAGGGCAGTAGGGGCCTGAGGAGCCTGGTTACACTCAAATGGCTGTCCTCAGTGTTTCCCAGTGACCCATTTCTTCCTGCTAGGGCCATTTCCTGTGGTCCAAAAATTCCCCAAATGGTGTCAGCTGGTGGGACCAGTGTCCAAACACTTGATTCTTTGTGGGCCATTGACACCCAAACCTTAACAAGGACCCTTCCACTTTAATAATAAAACAAGGAGTCCTAAGAATGGCAATGGCTCCAGAGCATTGGCCCTGCCTCAGTTACAGACTGATAGTCTCCCCTTAGTAGGTGGAGAGTGTTTTGCTCTTCATTTGGACCATAGCCTTCTGTGACAAGTTTGTAATAACTCATCATGTCTACACTCAAAAAATTCAAGTTATATTATTTTTAACTCAGATCAATGGGTCCTATAGGATGACAGCTCCTGACTATATTGGGATGTTGTGAGAAAATAGTTTTCCCTGGCACCCCAGGACCTAGGACTAACATCTGTGGGGCTGGGAGAAAGTTGACACCATTTGTTTCAGGTCCCCATTATTCCTGAGACTTCTCACCAAAGTCCAGGATGGTTTGCTGTATAGATACTCAGATTGATGGGTCCTATAGGACTACATTGGGATGTTGTGAGAAAATACTGTTTTCCATGGCACCCAGGACCTAGGACTAACATCTGTGGGGCTGAAAGTTCACATCATTTTTTTCCATTTACTTCAATATAGTTTATTTTCCTTTTTTTTCTTTTACAAATCAGCGTTGGATTCACCTGTCCTCCCCCCTCCTGTCCCCCTGGCCCTCCTTTCCCCCATCCCACCCCCCATTCCCATCTCCTACAGGACAAAGACTCCCCCTGGGGATTCAGCTCAACTGGTAGATTAAGTCCAGGCGGGTCCAGTCCCCTTCTCCCAGGCTGAGCAAAGTGTCCCTGCATAGACCCCAGGTTCCAAACAGCCAGCTCATGAACTAAGGAAAGGTGCCGATCCCACTGCCTCATTTGTCACATGGTCCCCATTGTTCCTGAGACTTCTCACCAAAGTCCAGGATCCCAGAAGACAGTGGCCTGATATGTTCAAAATGATCAAGAAAGTACTTGTCAGCCAGAACCCTATAGACAACATGTGTAAGAGATGGAGCCCTATCCTGGCACCCTAGGCCTTCTGCTCTCAAACAAAATGCCTTAGTTTGTCCCTTATAAACAACAGAAATCGGTTGCTTGTGTGTCTGGACATTGGCAAAGCAAGATCAAGATACCAAACAAATTGAGTGTGTAACAGGGATGCTTTCTAACTCTAATTGGTACTTTGTATGTATTCTCACATGGTCAAGGAAAAGCATGAACTCAGTCTATCAAGCCCTTTTCTAGAGGCCACATGTTCTGCTGTATAGCAAGTCTTTAGTGCTTGGGAGTCCCCAGATCTTAATACTGTTGTTTTGTGACTGATGCTTCAACAGAGACTTGGCAGGACACAGACACAGACTCACACTTATACACACACTATACACACTACACACACACACACACACACACACACACACACACACACACACACACACACATCTCACAATTAGGCATGATACAACTAGCTGTGTCCAGCCTAAGGAGAGTCCTTCAGGGCAGCTGATGTACATTATATAGGAGCTCAATGGGAAAAAACAGGAAAGTGTTATGGGATATTTGATGGCACTGAGAAACTCAGAGACTGGTAATAAAATTACCCTTGGTTCAGGTGGTGGAGCCAGCAACTAGTTGACAGGAATTAGCCATTGAGAGGAAGGAGGGAGTAGGAATATGGATAGAGAAATGCACAGGAAGGAGCTGGGAGGGACTTAATTTGGGTCTTTATGGTTTGGGACGAGTGCAGGGACACTTTTCTCCTTGGGTCTCTGGCTAAAAAGGAAGGTCTTCTGGTTGCTTCTCGGCCTCTCATCTAGCAGATTTTCTCCCCAGCATCTGATTCCTGAGTTCTTATTGGTAAATAGAACAATAGTCTTAGTTAAAACTTGCATTTAGTGGCTGTGGCTTAGCTGGTACCAGTGGGACCAGAAATGTATGGTTCTCGGGGTTTTTTGGAGGGGTGCTGCCTCTGGGGCCTCGGGGCACCGATGCAAGGCTGATAAACGGACAGAGAAACAACCAAGTCTCATAAAGGTGAGCACATGGCAATTATTAAAGCTAGGAGAGTGGAGGCAGGAGAAATAGCAGTTGAAGTTGTCTTTGGCTCCACAGTAGTCTTGAGGCTAGCCTGTGCTACAGGAGACCCTGTCTCACCAAACCAAAAAGCAAAAGCAAAGAGAAGAGCAAGGACTGCTTTTGTTTTGTACGTGATGGAGGTTCCCACTGCTTCAGAAATATCGTTTGCTGTGAGACACAGGACATGGACCCAGTGAGTGTGACATCAACAACTGAGGTGGGAGGGCTGTGGGCAGCCTTTTCCATGTTCTTGAAGCTACGCTGCTGTCACCTCCCATCAGAAGTCATTGGTTCTGCACATTAGATGGACCTCACAGGACCCACCCAGAACCAGCTATGCAACATGAGCCAAAGAAACTGGATGGAAGTTTACAAGAGGTCAAGAAGGATGTTTTCTGTCAAGAAAACGTTCACACCACCTGAAGGCATCACATGTTTACACATTCCACACTTAAGCACTGGCTAGCAATTTTAGCAGACTAAATCATCACACGATGAAAGGGAGACATGGGTACTGTCCAGCAATGGGCACTCAAGTCCTACCTGCCAGTTCTCTATCAGGTATTAGGTTTCTGAAAGTCACAGAGGATAGGCCCTCCCTCATCATCAAGACCTGGGAAATCCAGGAAGGAGACTGAAGGGCCTTGCTGTTGGACCATGAAGGTCCTACTACCCACCACCTCTCTCCAAAGATGAAAAGATTAAGATTGGAGGTGGTGGCACATGCCTTTAATGCCAGTACTTGGGAGGCAGAGGCAGGCAGACCTCTGTGAGATCAAGGCCAGCCTGGTCTATAGAGAGAATTCCAGGACAGCCAGGACCACACACAGAGAAACCCTGTCTGGATAAACAAACAAAGAAAAGATAAGGTGTTTTGTTCAAGGCCAGGTTTGGGAAAACCAGGTAAAGACTGTCCTTGTCAATGAAATGTCCCCTCCTTTTCCAAAGGGACAGGTGTTTGGAGTGGGTCTGTGGAGTGCTGGGCATGATTCCAGCACTGGGCAGTTTTGTTCCTGAACATGTTCTTTGTGCTCTTAGGCCAGCAGAACTGATCCTTTGCTTCAAAATCATGATTGTCCCCATCCTCTGTGCGTGATAGCACACAGCTTTAGTCCTGTGATCGCACACCACTTAAGTTAGAAAATGAAAATGACCCATGCAAGGACAGTGTCCATCAGACAGAAGGACAGAAGATGGTGGAGGGACAGTGTGGTAAGTCCCACCAAGGAAAGTTCTTTTCTTCCTCAAAGAACAGGTTCTTTTTAGACTCTCATTTTTTCTGTTCTTGAATTCTTTTCAGCTGCCCTCTTCCATATAATCTCATCTCTGGCCTTGCTCGGAGCCATGACTTTTGACCTGCCAGCCTAAGATAACCACCTAGGAGGAGACTTTTTCCTGAAGCATAGACACAATCTGTGCCCTTCCTTAAACACCTTCTAGGTAGGCAGTGATGATGCATGCCTTTAGTCTAGCACTAGGGAGGCAGAATCACTCTAATTTCTTGATTGAAGGCCAATCTGGTCTATAGAATAAGTTCCAGGATACCAGTACTACACAGTGAAATCTTGTCTTGAAAAAAACAAAACACACCCCCCACGCAAAAAAAAAAAAGAACAAAAAAGGGAAAAAAGACCATCCAATGTAGCCTCTCAGTCCTTAGACTAGGAGTCCACAAAACATAGAGTGGGAGGGCTTGAAATAAAAAGGGAAGCACTGGAGACTTGGAATCAGTGGGCAGGAGTTAGTGAGATGAGAGGAATGTGTTCAAAATTCATGGGTATGTATGGAAATGTTACTGTGAGATTACTTACTCAAGATGTGCAGTTAATATAAACTAATGCATGTTTTTTAATGCATTAAAAACATGAAAAAGATAAATCAAAGTGAAAATGACATAGATCAAGAAAGAATACAAAAATAAAAATGTGAGAGTATAAAGAAAAACAAAAATAAGGACAATCATTCCTGAAACCAATAAATGAATAAATAAACAGGAACGCCACAAAAGCCATGGCCTCAGAAGGGAACTCACTCTGATGAGGTTCAACAGCTGTGCAGAGTCCTCATGAAGCTCACCAGTGTGGAGATCCACCAACCAACAGCTACCACACTGTGTGGACAGAAACCAGCCCTAGTGCGTTCTGTATATGGCCAGGTATCTATCATTCCTCACAATGGCTCCTTGTGACTTAGCAGCAAAAGATGAACTAACCATGTCTGGGCACAAATCATGCTGATTTCCTCAGTTTCTGCACTTGAGGACAGGGAAGGCAAGGTAGCAGGAACGGCAGGTGTCTAGGGCAGTAGGGACCTGAGGAAGCTGGTTACATCCAGTTCTCCCCTGTTGCCAGTGACTGACTTCTGGCAAGGCCCCCATTCCTAAGATCCACACCTTCCCCATTCAGTGACTCCTGTTCAAACCCATGATTCTTTGTGGGACATCTGCCATCAAAACCACAGGAAGGATACTTTCCACTTTAATAATAATAGAAGGAATGTTGGTCATGCCAGCAACAGGCTCCAGAGTGTTGTCCTTCAGTGGGTTGTAGACACTGATATTCATCTATTAGTGGACAGGCAGCATGGTTCCTTTTCCACTTGCTCCCTAACACTTTAATAACTATTTATTTATAAAGCTCATCATATACACACTCAAGAAAGTCAATTCCCTTCTCATTAGACGCAGACTATGGAGAAATGGATGGTGGTCTCTGGTTGACGTTGGGAGTCTGTGATGGCTAATCTTGTCACCTTGAGTATATTAGGAATGAACTGAAACCCAGGCAGTGGGGCACACCTGAGAGGGATTTTCCTCTGTTAAATTATTTGAGGTGGAGACTGTCCCAAATTCTGGATCCTATGAATCAGTAGATCCACCCTATATCTGGCTCACACCTTCAGCTGGCAGAAGGAAGCTTGTACTTTTTCTGTCTGCTTGCCCTCACTCTCACTGGCAAATTCATCTAGTCTGAGCCTTCCTTTGCCAGTGTTAGAACCCACTTTTTCTGGATTCCAGTGTGGACTGAAAACTGGGAACTCTTTAGGAACTTCCTGGAACTCCAGCACCAGATTGGGTCTGCTAAGTCACCCAGTATCTTGGTTATTGTTCTATTGCTGTGAAGAGACTCTATGACCAAGGCAGTTTGCAAAGAAAAGCGTTTAACTGGGGACTTGCTTACAGTTTCAGAGGGTTGGCCCATGACTGTCATGGTAGGCAACATGGCACAGGCAGGCATGGGCTGAGGCAGCAGTTAAGAGCTTACATTCTGATCTGCAGGACAGGGTGGGAGAGAGAGAGAGAGAGAGAGAGAGAGAGAGAGAGAGAGAGAGAGAGAGAGAGAGAGAGAGAGAGAGAGAGAGAGAGATTGAGCCTGGCCTGCACTTTTGAAACCTCAAAACACATCCCCAGTGACAAACCTCCTCCAACAATGCCACACCTCCTAATCCTTACTAAACAATATCTTAGAACCAAATACAAAAACTTAAATATATGAGTCCCTGATGGGCACCTGTGCTCTCATCCAGATAATCATTCTTAGTATCCCAGTGAGTTGATGGTTGATATATTGAAAATGAGCAAGAAAAAAAACTTGCTGAGTGGTGGTGCCCCCCCCATTTAATTCTAGCACTTGGGAGGCAGAGGCTGGAGGATCTTCAAGTTCAAGGACAGCCAGGGCTACATAGAGAGAACCTGTTGAAAACCAAACCAAACAAACAAACAAGTCAACCAGAGTTGTCTATACAGTAAATCATCCTTTCCATAGCTGTGGTCATGGAGCCATATCCAGGCATTCAGGTTTCTTCCTGATCTCCAAAAATTCCTGAGTTTTGGTAAGTTATAAAAAAATAGAAATTGATTACTTGTGCTTTTGGAGGTTGGCAAGTCAAGATTAAGGCACAAGCAGATTGTGGGTGGAGTGAGGGCCGCTTTCTCCTTCTACCGTGGTTCTGTGTTGTATTTTCCCACATGGTTGAGAGAGGAATTGAATTCAGTCCTTCAATATATTTTAAAAGACTGCATATTCTAACTCTTCAAAAACTAGCCTCGGCCGGGCGGTGGTGGTGCACGCCTTTAATCCCAGCACTCGGGAGGCAGAGGCAGGTGGATCTTTGTGAGTTCGAGGCCAGCCTGGGCTACCAAGTGAGTTCCAGGAAAGGCGCAAAGCTACACAGAGAAACCCTGTCTCGAAGAACCAAAAAAAAAAAAAAAAAAAAACTAGCCTCTTGTGAATGTAATGTTTCCCCCCTAAGGCCCAAATCTGTCTCAAAAGGTCAATTCCTCTCTCTCTCTCTCTCTCTCTCTCTCTCTCTCTCTCTCTCTCTCTCTCTCTCTCTCTCCCTCCCTCTCTCGTTTTTTCGAGACAGAGTTTTTCTCTGTGTAGCTTTGCGCCTTTCCTGGATCTCGCTCTGTAGACCAGGCTGGCCTCGAACTCACAAAGATCTGCCTGCCTCTGCCTCCCAAGTGCTAGGATTAAAGGTGTGGGCCACCATTCCCTGGCCAATTCCTGTGTCTTAATGCTAACCCCAAGCATAAGGAGCCTTTCTAGTCACTGCAAGGATGTTCCTTATCTTGAAAACCCAGCCATGAAACAACTGAGGGAATTCTTGGTCATGGAGGAACTTCTGGAATCTGGATTTCCCATCTTAGCATGGTAGCTAAATTCCTATGTAAGGCCTTGAAGGAACCTGAGGATGAACCATTAGCTGGATCCCCAGAGACTGACACAGGCCATAAACCTCCTAAAACAAGCATATCCCTGCACTCTAGTGTTGCCAACCTGACTCTACTAACCTTTCTCCACATGTGCAGGAGTGATGGGGGCTAGCACTGGGAGTTATTATTAATTTAAAATATTATTTTAAATATTTTTATTTTATGTTTGCGAGTTGTCAGGTCCAAGGAAACTCCATTTCCCCAAATTCCAGAAGAGACAAATGGCTATCTGTAGTGCCTATTAGTATACCCAAGTGCATGCTGGCCTTCAGGGTCCCCTAGTATCATGAGTACCTATTACACATTTCAAAGTCCATGCATCCTCCTAGCCTTTTTCACCTTCTCAAATTCTCTATACTCTTTCCAGCTCACAGGCTTCCTTTCCCTTGAAAGGACCAAGCAGATGCCATAATAGGCTTCTCAGTCTCCTCTTGGAGATCGGTCCTCAATTTCAGTTTCCTGAGACCTAAGCAAGCAGTTTCTGGGAGGGCTCCATTTCTGCATGTACTCTGACTGCTCAAGGTTCAGTCAGTTGTTTACTGTCTGGGACCCCTCACCAACTTAGAGCTATGTGCACGAGTCAACGACAGAGCCTGGGCCACTGAGTCAGCCCCCACAGTTAGCCTCCATGGCAACTCAAGGACAAAGGCTGGGACTTTCCAGGCTTGCCCAAAAATGATAACTATAACCCTCAACCAGTAAATTCAAAGACTACACACCCTCACCCAATCATATGATGCAAAGCCTTGTACCAATCCTGCTTACAGTTTTTCCCTTTAAAAACCCCTCACTCTGAGAACTCAGGGCCGTCCTCCTGCACCTGCTGCATCAGAGTGTTGGACACAGATCAAGCCCAGGCTTGTTATCAATAAACCCCTGTGTGTTTTGCATCGGATATTGGCTCTGTGGTGGTCTTACTTGGGGGTCTTGTGATGCAGGCACAACATTTGGGGGCTTGTCCAGGATCCCCCACGACGCCCAGACCCCGATCTGTAGGGTTCCTAACAGGCGGGTAAGTTCCTGCGTCTGTCTGGTCTCGTCTCTGTGTGACTCTGTATTTTCACTTTCTAAGGTGCGCTAGACCTGTGGTGTGGTCCAGTCATGGTCAGTGCCTATGGCATGCAGCCAGAGGATGTGCTGGAGGGCCAGGATCATAGGGTCCTTGAAGATGTTCCGGACCCTGGAGACAGGGATATGGAAGCTCCTGAGGTCTGTTTAATTGATGGGGATGTGGAAGCCCCCGTCTGGACAATTTTTAGTGTGAGCCTGGAGGGTCACTCCCCCCAGAGCACATCAGGCTGTCATTGTTCTGGAGCTTTGTTGGTTGTCTTGTTGGGGCAAAGTTTTTTCATGTACCCTTGGATAAATGATTTTTTGGTTTGAGGAATTAGCTTAAGATGTAAAAATTTGAAATCTTAAGTGTGTCATGAGTGTTTGAGTATGATATTTTGGATCTGAGGAATTAGTTTGAGGTATAAAAATATGGAACTTTAAAGTTTAAGTAAGTTGTGAGGTTTGAGTATAAGTCAA
Source organism: Peromyscus maniculatus bairdii (assembly GCF_049852395.1). Classification (NCBI taxonomy): domain Eukaryota; kingdom Metazoa; phylum Chordata; class Mammalia; order Rodentia; family Cricetidae; genus Peromyscus; species Peromyscus maniculatus. The sequence continues at coordinate 107,918,542 of NC_134854.1, forward strand.
GTTTATGTGGGGGTTTATATCTAAGATGTAAAGGTTTTAGGAATGGGAATATAAAATGAAAGTTTTGGGAAGAAGGAAAGTAACTTAAGATGTGTGAAATGCAAGTTATTGGGATATGTAAAAGCAAGTTATGAAGGTCTGAGAATGAAAAGGCTTAAATAATGATAAAAGAAAATGATTTGAGATATATAAAAGAATGAAACATGTTTCAGATTTCTTTCTCTTGCTATTCTGCTGTTACATTGAGACTCCAAAGGTTCATAGTTTTAAAAATGTCTGTCTACTCTGTAAGTATGGATGCAAATGTGACCATATGTATGTTTGGTTTTGAATGTCTGAGTTTGCATGTCCTCTGTGTTAAGGAATACAAGTTAATACTAGTCATCTGGCTATCCAGATACTAGTTTAAAGCATAAACTGTTAACTCTTATTTAATTATAATCTATTTAAAGAAGAAATAAAACAGAACCTGAGAGGTCCATTTGACTAATATATCTACAGGATAACAAATTGGCCTGGTTATTGTTACCAAACTTAGAGATATTTTCAAGATTAGGCCTAGATTTGTTTGGCTCAGATATATTTAATAGATAATGGTCCTCAAACCCATCAAAGATCTGATGACTATGGCATTTAAATTATTTGATAAAAAGCTTACTATAACAAACCGAGACTCCCAGCTCCTAGCAATGACTCCCAAGGTCTCCAAAGAAGATACGGAACAACAACATGAGGATGCCATCTGAATTGCTGACACCACCGACCACTGGGCAAGATGCCCAGACTCAACACCTGCTGCCAGGGATCAGGGCCAGAATGGACGTTATAGGCCCGGCAGCCAGGACCGATGTTGTCCTGACACCTGTCCTGCCAACGCTATGAAGACTACAGGAGCCTGGGGTGATGGTGGTCTGGGCAATGGAAAGTCTCTGCCAGTTTTTAATAGACTTGGAGGTCTGCACTCAGGTAAAATGTATCCTTCTCAGATCTCTGATGGCATTGATGACTGGGCTCCCTGTAGCTTTGTCAACTTAGCAACATCAGACAACCAGAGTCTTCCACAAGGTGGCAGCCACCTTATTCATTGATCAAGGCATTATCAAAGCTACTAGGTCTCTTTAAAAAAGAGAGAGAGAGAAACAAGTTCCAAATAAGTTCATCAATCTTTTTTTTTTTTTTTTTTGGTTTTTCAAGACAGGGTTTCTCTGTGTAGCTTTGCGCCTTTCCTGGAACTCGATTTGGAGACCAGGCTGGCCTTGAACTCACAGAGATCCGCCTGCCTCTGTCTCCCGAGTGCTGGGATTAAAGGTGTGCGCCACTACTGCCTGGCTAAGTTCATCAATTTTAACTTCTGTTCCTAGTTTACATCTGTCTCAACAGGTTTCCACTTGGCTGACAGACACATCCAAGCATCATTTGCTGACGAGCCCTGAACTTGCTGAAAGCTGATGTGGACCAATCCAGCTGATATAAATGCTATCTCTTAGACAGATGCTTCTATGTTCCCTCCTCATCTTTGACTAACATTCTGGCTTTCTAGGTGTTGGTTAAGCGGTAGCGCTTGTGGCTGGCCACCGCCTGCGGCAACCATGTCAACAGAAGAGAGCACTGGGTGCTGTGGTGGTAGAAGAATCACGAGCCATGTTTGCCTTTCTAGAGCTTTATTGGGGGGGGAGAGGGAGAGAGGGAGAGAGGGAGAGAGGGAGAGAGGGGGAGAGAGAGAGAGAGAGAGAGAGAGAGAGAGAGAGAGAGAAAGGGAGGGAGGGAGGGAGAGAGAGAGGGAGAGGGAGAGAGGGAGGGAGGGAGAGGAGAGAGAGAGAAAGAGAGAGGGAGGGAGGGAGAGAGAGAGAGGGAGGGAGGGAGGGGGAGAGAGAGAGGGAGAGAGGGAGGGAGGGAGGGAGGGAGGGAGGGAGGGAGGGAGGGAGACAGAGACCGCACAGAGGACAGAGGGAATAGGGGGGGAGTATGGAAAGAGGCCCGTGAGAGGGCATGTCTGCTTTTTAGGCTGGGAAGACGTCGCAGGCTGCTGACATAATAAGGACATAATCCTTACACCAGGTCCCTGAGAACAATGTCTCAAGGTCAGCAGGAAAGTGATTACAGAAGAGAAAATGTCACCCTTCCCCCCAGAATGTTAGATCAAAAGGAAACTTCTTGTCATAGGGAACCTGAAATAAAATAATAATTGGTCCTCATTCTTACTTCCAAGTTCCTTCAGGATAAAGAACTCTGTCAGCCATATATCCAGTTACACTAAACTTGATAGAAGACAAAGTAGGAAGTACTCTTGAACGCATTTGGCACAGGAGACCATTTCCTAAATAAAACACCAACAGCACAGACCCTGAGCACAACAATTAATAAATGGGACCTCTTGAAACTGAGAAGCTTTTGTAGGGCAAAAGACACAGTCAATAAGACAAAAAGACAGCCTACAGAATGGGAAAAGATCTTCACCAACCCCACATCTGACAGAGGACTGATCTCCAAAGTATATAAAGAACTCAAGAAACTAGATATCAAAATACTGAACAATCCAATTTAAAAATGGGCTAAAGAGCTAAATAGAGAATTCTCAAAAGAAGAATCTCAAATGGCTGAAAGACATTTAAAGAAATGCTCAACATCCTTAATCATCAGAGAAATGCAAATCAAAACGACTCTGAGATACCACCTTACACCTGTCAGAATGGCTATGATCAAAAACACTAATGACAGGGCTGGAGAGATGGCTCAGAGGTTAAGAGCACTGACTGCTCTTCCCGAGGTCCTGAGTTCAATTCCTAGCAACCACATGGTGGCTCACAACCATCTGTAATGAGATCTGGTGCCCTCTGCTGGTGTGCAGGCAGAACACTGTATACATAATAAATAAATAAAATCTAAAAAAGAAAAATGTTTAAAAAAAACCACTAATGACAGTCTATGTTGGAGAGGATGTGGAGCAAGGGGAACACTCCTCCACTGTTGGTGGGAATGCAAACTTATACAACCACTGTGGAAATCAGTATGGTGGTTTCTCAGAAAATTGAAAATCAATCTACCTCAAGACCCAGCCATACCACTCTTGGGCATATACCCAAGGAATGCTCAATCATACCACAAAGATACATGCTCAACTATGTTCATAGCAGCACTATTTGTAATAGCCAGAACCTAGAAACAACCTAGATGCCTGTCAACTGAAGAATGGATAAAGAAAATGTGGTACATATACACAATGGGGTACTACTCAGCAGAGAAAAACAATGACAGCATGAAATTTGCAGGCAAATGGATGGAAGTAGAAAATATCATCCTGAGTGAGGTAACCCAAACCTAGAAGGACAAACATGGTATGTACTCACTCATAAGTGGATACTAGATATAAAGCAAAGAACAATCAGACTGCAACCCACAGAACCAGGGAGGCTATATAGCAAGGGGGACCCTAGAATGACTGTGGCTTATAATAAGTTTTGGGTTTACTCAATTACTGGGCAAGCCTCAATAAAACATTTCACTGTTAGGATAAGAATTTGTACTGTATCAAGCTGATAATAGAAATTTAAATAAATAAATAAACAAACAAATAAATAAATAAAATGAGAGAGAGGAAAAAAAGATAAAAGAGAGGCCAGGCCTGTCCAGCACATGCCTAAGGGGGAAAATGGCAATAGATACAGGTGTCACTACCCTAGAAAAACCTGTTAGCTAAGGGTAGGTTCCAATACCCTTGCATCCCTGGACAGGTAGGACTCACTGGTACTTGTGAAGTGGGGAATGTGAAGGGGCCCAAAATAGCTTGACCACACAGCAGCCATGATAGGCTTAGGAGCCTAGACACAGCTTCTGTGACAGGCTTACTGGCAGGCAACACACAGATCCAAGAAAAGCCTTAAGCAGATACCACCCAGGGATCCACCCAGGGGTGAGGAAGTACCTGACATCCCAAACATTCCAACCATTAGATAAGGTAGCCAGATGTCCTTGATTCTAGCACACACCTATTTTTTTGTTTTACAGATACCCCTAGACAACTGTCAGCCAATCCTGAACCCTGGAAATCCCCTCACCCCAAGCTCTGCTATGATAAAAACTCTGCCCCACCTGAGCTCAGGGCTCTCTGCTCTCACCGCTATGTTTGACAGACAGAGGGACCAAGCTCCGGAGCTTGAAATAAAGGCTCTTTGCTTTTACATGCAGAAAAACAAAAACAAAAACAAAACAAAAAACTCTGTCAGCCATCACAGGGCTTTTGGCCCTTCTGCTTCTGCTAATCACTGTTAGCTCTTATGTCACTGATGCCTTAACTGAATGATGATTCCTGTCGGGTACCACTAAACTGACAATGCTAGAATCCCAGTATCAGCCCTTGAACCAAACCCATGACACACTTTCAGATGGCAACAACTGACTAAGGGAAGGCTCACTTTGACGATGATAATGGGAAATCACTTACATCCTGGTCCAATTAGTCCCCAAAATAATCTACTGCCCTGATGATAAAGTTTTTTTTTACCAAAAAAGAAACATCTCCAAGATTGGGGGATGAGAGGACAAAGCAGATGCCATAACAAGCTGCTCAGTCTTCTCTCAGAGATCAGGCCTCAGTTTCAGTTTCCTGAGACTTGAGCAAGCAGTTTCTGGGAGGGCCATGAACAAAAGACATAGTCCTTGCAGTAGCTCCCTTTCTGCATGTACTCTGAGTGCTCAAGGTTCAGCCAGTTGTTTACTGTCTGGGACCCCTCACCAGCTTAGAGCTATGTGCATGGGTCAATGTGAATGTGCGAGGCCAGCCAGCCCCCATGGCAGCTCAAGGTCAAAGCCTGGGACTTGTTCAGGCCTGCCCCCAAAATGATAACTGTAACCCCCAACCAGTAAATTCAAAGGTTACACACCCTCACCCAATCACATGATGCCAAGGCTTGTAACACCCTGCTTGGGGTTTTTCCCTTTAAGTAACCCCTCACCCTGAGAGCTCAGGGCCATCCTCCTTCACCTGGCTAGCCAGTGTGTTGGATGCGGACCAAGCCAGAGTTTGCATGTTATCAATAAGGCCCTGTGTGTTTTGCACTGGATATCGGCTCTGTGGTGGTCTTGCTCGGGGGTCTCGAATGCAGGCACAACACCCTCGGCTACTCATTCTCTGTATAACCCTGGTATTTTGTCCCCCTCTGTCTCCCTCTTCCTCCTCTCTCTGCTTTCTTACACTCTCCCGCTATGGTTTTTCTTTTCTCTCTCTTCTCCTGCTTCTGGACAGGTCCCATCTGCTGGCCATGTTCAATCTACTCCTTTCTCCTTCTGCCCTGGACTCTTCCCGATGCCTCTGGCTGTTCTCTCTCTCTCTCTCTCTCTCTCTCTCTCTCTCTCTCTCTCTCTCTCTCTCTCTCTCTCTCACACACACACACACACACACACACACACACACACACACACACACACTAAACACCTTCCCCTTAACTGTACCATGGAGTGATAATGTTGTCAGTTTACATATGAGTGTTTTACCTACATGAATGTATGTATATCATGTGTATGCCTGGTGCCTCTGAAGGCCAGAAGAGGGTGGTAGATTCCCTGGAACTGGAGTTACAGATGATTGTGAACCATCATGTGGATTCTGGGAATTGGGACTACGTCCTCTGCAAGGACAGCAAGTGTATTTAACTGCTGAGCCATCTCTCCAATTCCATAGCACTGGATATTTCAGCACAAGTTTTGGGGCCTCCCAGCACCCAGCCACTTACTGTTCTTAAATACTAAAGATTCTTTTCAAGCTTAATATCATTAAGATGGATTTCAGATGAAATGTCCTGTATCCAACTTATAAAGGAAGGAATTCAGTTGTTTAGTGATGGTTCAAGATATGATATCAAGTTACAGCTAGAGTTATTTTGTGCCTGATTGTCAGCCGATCTGATTGTACTGCCCTACCTTAGTGCTCCCACGAAGTAGGAGTTTATCTGCTTAGTGAAGTTACAAGGTGGATTGTAAGTATATGACTCTAGTTGCCTTGAGCCAGGGATGGGAGAAGCTGTGGAGGAGCGTGGTTAATCCCCTCTGTCGCTGCAAACATAGCACTTATCCAGGAATTTTCGTGTGGTCAGCATCTGACTGCTCCCGCAATAACCTGTCCTGTTGGGTTTTTATGGAGGCTTTGTTACATTGGTGTGATTTACTCAGTCATGATTTGCTAAATATCAACTTGACCTTAGACCTTTGCCTGCTCCCCTGGGACTGGCTGAAAGTCCTAACTCTGATTTACCTTGAGCAGCCCCATCCTGAAGCTAATGGGGCCCTCAGTCAGTTGATAAGCAGACCAAAAGACACATCTCTGCAGGTTTTAGGACACTGAACAGTGATTAGAACAGAGAAATATTTGACAATATCATAAAGCACTTTGAATCTCCAGCATGAAACAGGGACAGCCTCTTGAAGGTCAGATAACTGGAAAAGTTGACAAGATGTCCACAAGGGGCTGGGCCCTCCCCCACCAATCACTAAGAAAATGACCTACAGGCGTGTCTACGGCCCAATCTTAGGGAGGCATTTCTCAGTTGAGGTTTCCTCCTCTCAGGTGACTTTAGCTTGTGTCAACTTCAACACAAAACTAGCTAGCACATCCAGTTTTTGCCATGAGGTCCTTTATAAAGCCCTTAAAGCAGTGAACTGATTGTACCCTATTCCCTGAGACCCTCCTACTATACTGCAGCTCTGGGTGTGTTTTCTGTCTCCTCTCTTCCTATATCTTCCACATTTAAGTGACTACCTATAAAACTATAACAAACTTCTATATAAAACCCATGCTCTGTGGTCTGTGAATTTCATTATTTGAATTCTTGAAACAAGAACCTGAAAGTACTGACTCAGGGTTGTTTGGGTAGCTGTTGAGTTTCTGAAATCCAGAGAAAGGCTCCATCATTCTCTAAGATACCCCAATATTGCCATATCAACATTCTCGTAACCCCAGCACTGGAGGTAGAGACCATAGAGTTGGTTGTTAAAATCACCCTTGGCTGGACATCGAGTCTGAGGCCATCAGGGCTACATTTGACCTTGTCTAAAATAAATTGTCAACAGAGGCTAGACAGATGGCTCAGTTAAGAGCATGTACTGCTCTTTCAGAGGACCCAAGTTCAGTTTCCAGTGTCCAGGTTGGACATCTCACAACTGCCTGTAATTCCCTCTCCAGGGTCAAGAATGGAGTTGAGAGAAAGATGAAGAAGCTATGGGGTGGGGCTTGTAGGCTTTTAGTTAAGTTCAGTTATTCCAAATTATTGAGTCACTTAAAAGCCCTTTGATACTGTTAGAGCCAAGCAGGTGAACAATAATATTAAGATCAACATACTTTACTTCTACTGATCAGTTTACCCCTATGAGGTGGACACCATTATCAACTTCATAAAATGGGAGAGGAAGCTCTATAGAGATTAACAATTACCCACTCACAGGACTAGAACCATGATGGCTAGTATTATCAACTGGACACCTGAGAGGTAAGCCTTGGGAATACCTGTGAAAGGTTGTCTAGATTAGGGTTAGCCTCTGGGAATATCTGTGAGGGATTGTCTTGATTAGGTTGACTGGTGTGGGAAGACCAATTAATTGTGGGTGGGACCACTTATCCCCGACACAATGGAGAGGGCAAGTGGAGCCCAAGCAAGCACATGCTAATTCATTGCTCTCTCCTTCTAATTGCAGGTGTCACGTGACCAGTCGTTGTCAGTTCCCATTGCCTTGACTCCCCTCTCCACATCCCAAATTCTCTGCTGTGATGGACTTTAACCTGGACCTGTGAGCTGGAACAATCCCGTTCTCCCTTAAGTTGCTCTTGACAGTAGATTTTGCGACAGCAACTGACAAACAAGACAAGGACCTTGCAGACTTGCCAAAATCTAGACTGCTGGACACCAGCCTCTGTGTTCTCAGCTCCACTGCGGTAAAGGACAGAGCTGACCTAAGAGTGGAGACAGTAAAAATGTCACACCGGAGCTTCTGGGTCTACACAGGAGGCTGAGCCAAGAGGGAAAACTAGATCATAGGAAAAGACACCCAGAGGAGAGGGTGGCTCTGGAGAGGAGTCTCACAGAATGAAGAGAGAATGAACAGTAACAAAACAATGTCAAGAACTGGGGCTGAGACTGGAGCGATGGCTCAGTGGTTAAGAACATATTCTGCTCTTGCAGAGGACCCAAGTTGGTTTCCAACACCCACATTGCATGGCTCACAACTGGCTGTAACTTCAGCTCCAGGGGATGAAGACCGGAAACATGCCTTTGGATAGATACTCGGAGAATTTAAGATCATCTCTGCCAAGTTGTTTCATGGGAGTGATTTTTTTTTTCTTCCTCCTGGATATTGAACACAGTACCTTGGTGTGCTAAATGCACTGTGCCACTGAGTTATGTCTTTCATAACTCAGTGATTTTAATTCACAACTCACTAATTCTAATTCTTAATACCTAAGCTATTGATGCAGGTTTTTGAGAATGAGGACACTTTTCTCAACTCAGATGTGCAAGACTTAGGATGCTAGACACTCACTGGTCACTGTTAGGTCTCAAAGAAACCAGGGACAAATGGCCAACTGAGACACCTATTTAACATATCAGAGTGGAAGCTGGCCACCAGTCTTAGCATCACAAGTACCTATCACAGAGTCCTGGCTCCTCTCAGCACTTCTCACCACCCCCCTCCGATTTAAACCTTCCAGCCCCTGAGCTTTGCCCCTCACACACACACTTTCTGGTCCCTATATAACAGCCATTTCGGGTGCACACTCTTGGTTCTCCTCTTGGTCCTTGGCTTCTCTCTTTGTCCTTTTTCTTCTTCCCTTTCTCTTCTCTTCCTCTCTCCGTCTCTCCCCTACCCTCCCAGTTCAGTTTGCCGGCCATATTCAGTCTGGACTCCTCCAGATGCTTCTGGTTGTTCTCCCTTGTGTCTACAATAAAAACCTCTCCTCAGCCGTACCGGAGAGCAGTCATGTCTGCATTTTCATTCAGTCACCTAAGGTGAACCTGAGACAGTGACGCCTGAGCTCATCATTTCTGATGAAGATTAAAAACATAACATGGAGTTAAGCAAAGTGAGTGCAAAGCCTTATAAGGAGCATTAAGGGAAAAGTGAAATCCCTGATCTCAGAGGGGTTCCAAGAGGGGAAAACCCACAGAGCTGCTATCCAAGGGCTTTTTACAGGACTTATGAGAGAAATTAAACAAAGATGCAGGTGATCTTGGTTAATTCTCTGGGCTTATCATAAGTCTAACCAATGGAGGGCCCAAGACTCTGTGCATGTTTTCCTGACCCAACCAGGGGGATGATCACATGATGCTCAACCAATAAGGGAGGTGGTCACACTTTGAAGCCCCCCTGCCCTTCTCTGACTTATTTTGTTCATCTTGGCTTTCTGCTGACCATCTGCCCTGCGGGGTGTTTTACTCTCTGACCTGGCAGGTGCTGCTGGTCTTAGCCCTTTGATGGAGTAACGCAGTCAGAAGTTTTCTTGGGTCCCACCTGGCCCCCATGGACCCGAAGCTGCTTATAAAATAATCACTCAGAGGCTTAATGTTATTTATAACTGCTCAGCCATTAGCTCAGGCTTATTATTGACTAATGCTCACACTTAAATTAACCCCTAATTCTTATCTATATTTAGCCATGTGGCTTGGTACCTTTTCCCAGTTCTGCCTTGTCCTCTTGCTTCCTCTGTGTCTGGCTGGTGACTCTCTTTCTGCCTCTGCCTTTCTTCTTCCTCTCTCTCTCTCTTGGATTTTCCTGCCTGCTCCATCCTGCCCTGCCATAGGCCAATGCAGCTTTATTTATTAGCCAATGGGAGTAACACATATTCACAGCGTACAGAAAGACATCCCACAGCAGAGTAATTAGACTAACCTCTCTTTGTTCTCAAGTTTACATGACCAGCTTGCAGTTCATCAAGGAGCTAACTCCTGTCACAGCTACCAAGCTGCAATCTTTTCTTGGTTCCTTCATCTTCTGCTCCTAATCCACAGTGAAGTCTGGGTGGTCTCTTTTCAGGAAGAGGAGGAAGTGTTCTGTTAGAAGCTATTATTACTTATCATCTAGTCTATTGAAATTAGATACACCAGAAATAAGAATATTTAAAAAGGCAGAGGTCCCTCAAATATGTCCCCCAGGAAAGGAGGCTTTGGGAGAACTAGTTGGCCAGCTGACACTGGCTGTGTCCCTGGAACCCCATTCTTTCTCTTCTCTGGTCAACTTGACAATCTCGTACTTGTAGTGTGAATTCTAATTGGTCTTAATAGTAAAAACCTGGAGTCAGATTTTGGGGTAAATGCTGAAAGATCAGAGGACAAAAGAGCAAGCCACAGCCACTTCTTACCTTGTCAACTCCTCAGCCTGAAAGGGGCCTGAGTTCCTGTCTCAGTCCACCTTATATTCTTCTCTTTGTCCAGCCATATCACTTCCTGTTTCCTCCTCCCTAGTGCTGGGATTAAAGGTGTATGCCACCACTGCCTGGCTTCTATGGTTAACTAGTGTCTAGCTCTGCACTCTGATTTGTTAGAGCGCAAACAAAATATCACCACACATCCCCAGCTGCAAACCCTTTTATTTTTCATCTCCAGTGTTCCCAATATCACTCTTCTAACTCCAACATTCCTTTTAATGCTAATATCTGTTCATATTGCATGAATATAGATTTTAATCCTATTTTACATAAGAGAATACTGCAGCCATGACTTTACCAAACTCATCTCATGATTAGTGGAGGACCACGATGACAGAAGGAGAAGTTTTCTAGATGCCATGAGAATTGGGTGAAGGACAGAATTAAAGTGCAGATTCCATAGCGAGTAGACAGAGGTAAAGGTAGACAGACAAGAATTAGAATGAGGGGTTTAACAGTTTGGAATTCCTGTGGGTAGATGTTTATGGCTTTTTTTTTAATGTTGGGAGTATGTATGGTTAATAAGTTGAAAAGTATGGCCTTGAATACACTGAGTATCCAGAACAAGCACCTGGTCAAGGCAGAAGGCATCCATGCAGGTTTTTGTTTTGTTTTGAACTTGACATAGGCTTGAATCATCTGGGAAGAGGGGTAAGCTTGCACCACTACACCCATCTAACATGATTTTGTCCTTCCTTCTTTCATTCCTTTTCCCCATTATCATAATAAAGGAACAAAATACCCTTCATAACTCTGATGCCCAGGAGATGGCCTTGAAGAAATTGCATAGACACACACTGCTGTTCCTGCCTCTGTTGTTTATAAGGCTAGACGAGTGGGCAGCGAGTCAAGAGTGTGAAATCGACACTCTGGGCGAGATTCAGAAGCACAAGAGGACTGGGACAGTGACTGTCTATTTTTACATTACCTGCTTTCCTTGTGAGATAGGAATTTGTTCCCCAGGGTGCAAGAAAAAGAGTGAGCAGGCTTGCTGAAGCTTGTCACCCCAGCACTTGGAGATGGAGACAGGTGCATTTTTTTTTTTTTTTTTTTTGCTGTTGTGATTTGTGTTTTGGGTTTATTTGTTTGTTTTTTCAGGACAGGGTTTCTCTGTTTGGCCCTGGCTCTGTGGACCAGGCTGGCCTTGAACTCACAGAGATCTGCCTTCCTCTGCCTCCCGAGTGCTGGAATCAAAGCTGTGCTCCACCACCACCATTTGATGCAGGTGCATTAATCTTGCTGACCTTGAGAAAGCCTGTGTCCAAAACACAATGTGTACAGCATCTGTGAACTGACATTTGAGGGAATACATGTGCTACATACATACAAGTTTGAGCATACACGTGTATGTATTCAAGGACACACACATACAAGCACACAAGTGTAAACATACAATGTGTGAGTGATCTGCACACACACTTAAGTAAAAATAATGATAAAGAAGCACACAGTTACTTGAAGAACCAGGTAGCTTTTTGGAAAACCTGACCTTCTGTGCAGGAGCATCCTGGTCATCAAGACCTAGAAGAATGAGACAGGGTGATACTGCTGAGAACACTGGGGTGGTGTCCTCTGGATGCTCTATGGTTGACAGAGCCCAGGAAGCCAAGATTTGGAGACTCTTATTATTGCTGAGTAGATTCCACTTGGTGGGCTGACAAGGTGATCCCAGCTTTGTTAGCACTGTGGGTCACCTAGATGTCTCTGCAGCATGAGACGAGGTGCCTCTCAGAAGCTGCACTCGGGAGCAAAGGCCACCTTGATCAATTCTACTGGCATTAACCCCCTTGCAAATCATTGCAATATGTTTTCTATGTTCGAAATAAAATGGCATTGTTAAATGAGCTTTTTGTTGTTTTGAGACAGGCTCTTTATGTAGCTCTTCCTGGCCTGGTACTGTGTAGCCCATGCTGGCCTTAAATTTGAGGCCGTGTGCCTCGGCTTCCTGAGTGGCTGGGATCATCACTGCCTGCTTTTTATGGGCCTGTTTTTGTTTCCTGGCTTTTATATAGGGTCACATGTGTTTTAGGTTGGTATTGAACTTGGTATGTAGCAGAGGCTGTCCTGAACTCCTGATCCTCTCATATTGCCTCTTTCATGTTCATATCACAAACCTGTGCTGCCACACTGGTTTTATTTGACCATGGGGATTAAATCCAGTACCTTAAGCATCCTAAGCTTACCCTCTGCAAGCTGTGCTAAATGTATCTTTTTTCTGAACTTGCCATTTTCAAAATGTGTGTATGGATGCATCTAAGGACACAACTGTATGGATGCCTGGTGACCTTGGCCATAAAATGTTGCTGGATCTCCTGGAAGTGGAGTGAACTATCATGTGGTTGCTAGGAATTGAAGTTGGGTCTTCTAGAAGAGCAACCAGTGCTCTTAGTCAGTAATCCTTCTCTCCAGCCCTCTGTCTTTTTTTAAATGTAACTTGCTGCGTGCATCGTCTTTTAAAAGACAATGTGTATTTGGATCACAGAACTATCTCAAAAGGCACCCTCAGGACAGGGCTTGTTGATGGTTGATGGTCTAGATCAGCACGTCCTGTGGGCACATCTGTGGGAGACTGTCTTCACTGCTGAGGAGAGACTCAACTGTCTCACGTGCCAGGCCCTGGACTGCTATATTCGAATAGAGCAAGCTAGCTGAACAACAAGCAAAAATGGCTATATTGGGGCTTGGACCTGCCTAGGCTCAGTGTGCCGGGCTCTACTGACTCCCCATAGGAGACCTTGATTTGGGAGATGTGGGGTGGCTTGGGAGAAGGGGCTGGAGGGTGGGAGGAGGAAGGAGATGGGATCTGAGGGTAGTATATAGAGTGATTAGAAAATTTAATAAAGAAAAATGAAAAAAAATTAAATTAAAAAACAGAAAGTAAATTTTAAAAAAAGTGTAACAAAAAAAGTGCCTATATTGTCTCCCTGTTCCTGACTGTGGCAGTGATGTAAGTGATTAAATTACTTTCCCTAGATGACAGTGACCTGGATTGTAAACCGAGTAAACTCTTTCTTCCCTTGCTTTGCATCAGGATATTTTGCCACAGCTGTGGTGGAGAAACGAGGCCACCTTTCTTGGCTTTCTTATATTAATCCAGGGAGTGATTGATGATGGATCAATGGTCACCACAACTACCCAAGCCAGTGGCTCTACCATTTGTTCTCTCATTGATGAGGGATAAGGAATGCAAAGGAGTGAGCAAAGGGAAAGCTTGTTAAGGAAAAGTGAGACATGCCTAGACAAGGGATAATGCCCGGCCACATTGTGCTAAGCTTCTTCTGGGCTCCACGACTGAAACTGGACAATGAAGTTGGTTATTTCTTACTGAGATTCGTTATTTTCTGGACATAAATGTGAGCTGAGCCGATTGATGAGTGCCAAATGCTGTTTGTACATCCCCTTGGCCCTGTCATGGGATGATCATGCACCATTTGCCCAGTCAGTAAAAAGATGAGTCACTTGCTGTCATGGTCATCCCTGTTCATTCTTTTTTTTTTTTTTAAGACTTATTTAGTTATTACAACATACAGTGTTCTGTCTGCATGTGTCCCTTCAGGCCAGAAGAAGTCACCAGATGGCACTACAGATGGTTGTGAGCCACCATGTGATTGCTGGGAATTGAACTCAGGACCTCTGGAAGAACAACCAGTGATCCTAACCTCTGAGCTATCTCTTCATCTCCCCACACTCCTGTTCATTCTTGTTTGCTTATTTGCATGGCCATTAATTAGACCATGTTCTCTTGGTCATGTGGTCAACTTGTTACCACAGACCCTTGTCCTTATTGTCCATCAGGAGCTGACTCCTAAGTCAATACTTTATTTCTACTGATTTACCTCTTAGACATATTCTCCATGATTGGGACAAATTTATCCACAAAAAAAGGTTAAATTAGTCATGTTACTGTTAAAGAATAACCAAAGATAGGCAGTTTAAGCTTTAATATCATTCTTCAGGTCTCTGCCTACTTCTGTGAGTGATTCTGGACCTAGAGGCACATACCATTAAACCCAGCACTCAGGAGTCAAATGTCTGTAATCCAAGAGTTAGAGAAGTGTAATACAGGAAGATCAGGAGTTCAAGGTCACCCTCTGCTACATAGCAAGTTCAATATCAACCTAAAATACATGAGACCCTGTACCCAAACCACAAAATAAAAACAGGCCCATAAGAAGCAGGGAGTGATAAGATACACCTATAATCCTAGCCACTAAGGAAGCTGAGGCAGACTGCCTCAAATTTAAGGCCAGCCAAAGCAGAGCTACATAAAAGACTCTGTTGCAAAACAACACACTGGCCTCTTTGTATTCACATCACAGTCCCTTTCGGTGCTTGAATACACATGCTGGCCCCGGATCTGAGGTCACCAACCAAACAACAGGTGCAGGATGATAGGGAGGTCTGGTGGCTTGCAAATACACTCCTAGCACTTAGGATTGCTTCAAGTCAAGGCCAGCGCCCATTTTGAATGTTTAAAAATGGGGTTTTCCAGACAGAGTTTCTCTGTACACAGAGAAAAGCCCTGCTTTTGCAGAGGACCAGAGTTCCGTTCCCAGCACCCGCATCAGGCAGTTCACAATTGCCTGTAACTCCAGCTTCAAGAGGCTCCTACACATCTGGCCTCTGTGGAGATGAATGCTCACATACATAAACCTACACATAGATATATACACAGATATCTAGTGAAGTAAAATTGTTTAATACACATATATGTGAATATACTACACATGAATCATATTTTTTCCAGCTTTCTGTGATCACACCCCCAAACGCCCTGTCGAGATGGGATGAAGAGCAGTCATTTTGAGACAGAATCTCCATCATAGCCAAGGCCAACCTGGGGCTCACTATGAAGACCAGGCTGGGCAGGAACTCTTCAGCCTCCAGAGTGCAGGGATTATAGGCATGAGCTTCTTTACCCAGCTAGGAAACAGTCTATTTGACGACACTGCCACAGGGATGAAATGAGACTGAGCATGGTGTGAACATGCAGAGTGTGTGAAGTTCTGTCTTCAATTCCAGTGAGTTGTGGAATCTAGTTTCTGACAGAGTCTCATCACAGAGACACTTTATTCTT
The DNA here is from genome assembly GCF_049852395.1 of Peromyscus maniculatus bairdii. Taxonomy (NCBI): domain Eukaryota; kingdom Metazoa; phylum Chordata; class Mammalia; order Rodentia; family Cricetidae; genus Peromyscus; species Peromyscus maniculatus. The sequence continues at coordinate 107,934,027 of NC_134854.1, forward strand.
TTTCTTTTGAGACAGAGTTCACTCTCTAGTTCTGGCTTGCCTGGAACTCATCATGTAGACCAGGATGTTATCACAGAAATCCTCCTGCCTGGCTACTTTTCCTGACTATTTCTCATGAGGGAGAAGGGTGTGCCGAGGTGGGACTACATCTGGCAGGAGTCTGTTCTCACCTCCCACCATTCGGGTCCTGAGGATCAGTTTCAGGTCTTCAGGCTTGACATCTTCTCAGCCCACTCCCCACACCCACCTTTTAAAAAGGAATTGTATTTGTGTGTGCTCGTGTGCACACAGGAGTGCCTGCAAAGAGCAAAAGAGGCCTTCTACCCCCTGGAGCTGGAGTTATGGTGAAAAAGAAGCACTCTTAACCACCGAGTCACCACTACAATACCAAAAGGCACATTTTCTGCATTAAAATGATGAAAATGGAGTCCAAGTCAAGTAGCCTCTAATGCTGTGCCCTACACAAGCACTGGAAAAGGACCAGTCTGGTGTTCCTGTGCACCCAACATTAATCATCCGTGAAACACAGAGCAGTAAAGACAGGAAAAAGTGCAGAGTTTTATTATGAAAAATCAGTGTTGAGTCTGTTTAAGAGGGTAACAAGGATTTATTAAGGTAATAAGAGGGGAGATACAGTCACAAACACAGAACCAAGTGAGCAGCTGTCGTCCATTTGCCCGGGAGCAAATGGATCCAGCCATCTGAATCCACCCCAAGAAGTGTCGGCTCTGCATGGTCGAGACAGTGTGCAGCTTGACCTACTTAAGGGGCCCCTTGGCAGTGGGATCAGGATCCTTCCCTGGTGCATGTATGGGCTCTTTGGAGCCCAGTGCCTATGGTGGAACACCTCACACAGCCCTGGTTCAGGGGGAGGGGGCTTGGACCTGCTTCAACTGAATGTCAGGATCTGCTGACTCCCCTTGCCTTGTAAGAGGTGGGAATGGGGGGGGGGAGACAGGGTAGGACACACTCTCCTTTCTTTTAAGAGATCAGACGCCATGCCCTAAGACTTACACCGCAAAGCTAATTGGTGGAATGAATTTCCACTACAGATTTCTCACACCATGATGGATGAGGTACTATCACTTGACAGACAAGGAAGGCCCACTGAGCTTTAACAGTGACATGCACAGCATCACACAGCTGCCCAACACTGAGCTGCCTACAAAGGAGACATGAATGGCGCCACCTACCCTGGAATTATCGTTCTGCTATACTCTCCTATGCTTACATTTTTAATCAGACATATTATTTTCAAAAGATAGTAGTCCAAATAGAGAACTGTCAAAAGTTGAAGAAAAGGGAGCATTATATGCTGAAGATGTGGATTAGTGTGAGGAGTGCATATCTAGTGTGCACACACCCTGGTTTGATCCCAAGTGATACATAAAACTAGTGTGAGTGAGGGAGTGCTGGAGTCAGGAGGCTCAGGATTCAAGGGCACCTCTTGCTACATCACAAATTCAAGGATAAGGTGGGGATGTGATACACTTGTTGAGACAGACAGAGACACATACACAGAAACACTCGGGAAACCAATGCGCACTGCCGCAAATTTAAGGCCAGCACAGGCTACACAGTACCAGGCCAGGCAGAACTACATAAAGACCCTGTCTCAAAACAACAAAAAGCTCATTTAACAATGCCATTTTATTTGGAACATAGAAAACATAATGCAATGATTCGCAGGGGGGTTAATGCCAGTAGAATTGATCAAGGTGACCTTTGCTCCCGAGTGCAGGGCCATCCTCCTCAGCTTCTGTGAGGTGCCTCCTCTCGTGCTGCAGAGAGGTGAGACATCCAGGTGAGCCACAGTGCTAACAAAGCTGGGATCACCTTGTCAGCCCACCAACTGGATTCTACTCAGCAATAATAAGAGTCCCCAAAGCTTGGCTTCCTGGGCTCTGTCAACCATAGAGCATCTAGAGTGGACCCCCCCCCCCCCAGTGTTCTCAGCAGCATCACCCTGTCTCATTCTCCTAGGTCTTGCCGACTAGGATGCTCCTGCACAGAAGGTCAGGTCTTCCAAAAAGTTACCTGGTTCTTCAAGTAACTTTGTGCTTCTTTATCATTATTTTTACTTCAGTGTGTGTGCAGATCACTCACACATTATATGTTTACACTTGTGTGCTTGTATGTGTGTGTCCTTGAATACATACACATGTATGCTCAAACTTGTATATATGTAGCACATGTATTCCCTTCAAATATCAATTCACAGATGCTGTACACATTGTGTTTTGGACACAGGCTTTCTCAAGGCCAGCAAGATTAATGCACCTGCATCAAATGGTGGTGGTGGAGCACAGCTTTGATTCCAGCACTCGGGAGGCAGAGGAAGGCAGATCTCTGTGAGTTCAAGGCCAGCCTGGTCCACAGAGCCAGGGCCAAACAGAGAAACCCTGTCCTGAAAAAACAAACAAATAAACCCAAAACACAAATCACAACAGCAAAAAAAAAAAAAAAAGGAGATGCACCTGTCTCCATCTCCAAGTGACAAGCTTCAGCAAGCCTGCTCACTCTTTTTCTTGCACCCTGGGGAACGATCTCCTGTCTCACAAAAGAAGCAGGTAATGTAAAAACAGACATTCACTGTCCCAGTCCTCTTGTGCTTCTGAATCTCGCCCAGAATGTTGATTTCACACTCTTGACTCACTGCCCACTCGTCTAGCCTTATGAACAACACAGCCTGGAACAGCAGTGTGTGTCTATGCAATTTCTTCAAGGCCATCTCCTGGTCAGCAGATCTATGAAGGGTATTTTGTTCCTTTATTATGATAATGGGGAAAAGGAATGAAAGGAAGGAAGGACAAAATCATGTTAGATGGGTATAGCCGAGCAAGCCTCCCCCACCCCACCCACAAACCCACCCAACCACCCCAGTGGTTGGCACCAGGTGAAGCAGGGACCTCAGCCAAACAGGTACACTAACAGGGAACTGGTACAGAAGTGCCACAGGGGGGCAGCACAACACCAGAGTTTCTGACAGGTTGCAGGGCCAGCAGCCTTCCTGCCTATCCTATTGGCACAGGTTGGGGTCTCCATGCTCTCCAAACCTTCCTCCAGACTGCCCCCCACAGGATCAACAGGGAGCACTACTCACACAGCTCCCCAGTGCCTCCCACAGGGCCAGCAGGAAGTACTTGTTGAACAGCTCCCTGGAGCCACACACAGGGGATGAACTCAATGCTCAGGCCAGTTCCAGATGTGAGTCACAGGGAAAAAAAAATACTGCACATCTAGACACCCGACTTTCTTCTCTCCATCAGAAAGGGCTGATTCATACGGAATATGTGGTTGTTATGGGCTGCCATGTCACTGTTTTCTCAGATTTGGGCATTAAGATTTGGGGTAGGGGTTGTTTGCTTTTAAATTAGTGCCATTCCTCCTAGACTGACCTCCATCTCTCCACGTTGGAAGATGACCTTGACCGCCTGATCCTCTGGTCTCCACCCTCCAATACTGGGATTCCCAGCATGCTCCACCTGGTTTTATTTTCTACTGGGCAAGTACCCAGGGCCAAGAACCAGTGTGCATGCAAGGCACACGGAACACTAGTCCTGTTGTTCACTTTCTATGTTTTAGAGAGAGAGAGAGATCTCACAGTGCCACCAAAGCTAGACTACTGCTCCTTATATAGCCCAGGCTGGCCTTGAATTTATGGCTCGTCTCCTGACTAAGCCCCCAGAGTTCTGGGATTATAAGCATACACCCTCACCCTGGCTCTAGCATCTAGTCTTAAGAAAAACGCACAAACTCCCTAGAACTGGCTAAATGTGAGGGGTATGAGATCTCCCAAGGGGTGAGTGGACTAAACCTTCAAGTAGGGGGGTGCAGCTCCATCTCATAGTGTCATCAGGTACAGGTCCGGACATGGGCTGGTTGAGGCTGGTGCCTTCCATCCTGTCCCACAGAGCTGCATAGAGAGTTAGATGAGTCCAACTTGAGGGCCGCTAGTCAGAACAGTCCTTCAAAGCAGCCTGGCTACACAGGTGACAGTCCAGGGACTGCTGCACACTGACCTGAGTGTCCTTGAGAGGGCATGGGACTGGGACAGCCTCCTTTCCCTCCCTCCTGCCCAGATCACAGCTCACCAGCTTCAGAAGAAGAGTGGTATACGGACACAGCTCGTGTTTGTGGTACTTCAAAAGACACTCAATAGGAAAACTAGATTATCTAGAAAGGTTAAAAGAAAAAGAGAGAAAAAGTTCAGGGTCAAGGGTATAGATCTGTAAATCCATCAGGAGGTCTTTCTCAGCTACATAGTGAGTCCCAGGCTAGCCTGAGCTACAGGTATGACTCAGCTCTTGCCCAGGATGCAGGCGCCGCCACCACCACCATCATCTTTCACCTTCTTTTTCGAGACAGGGTATCTCACTGACCACAGGCCAGCAAGCTCCCACACTTGCCTCTCTTCAGCTACAGGCCTCAGATGACATAAGGACATGGCCACATCCAGTTTTCACACACTCCTTCCTTCCTCTGTGGCACTTTAGCCATTCCCCCATCTCCCCAGACCGTGTCCAGATCTGATAGTTCAAAATGTTCAGAATTTCCATATTCTTCTTGAGACGGGATTCCACTCAGCCTGCAACTCACTCCTGCCTATACTGGCCTTGAGCTTTTCATACTTAACAGGGCACAGTGGCTAAAACTGGAATTTCTGCCTTGGGAAGTTAGAGACAAGAAGATGAGGATCCTGCTTAAGGTCATCTTTGGCTGCAGAGTGGCCTGCCTGGGATATAGGAGACTTTGACTAAACCACAAATGCTAACAGTGTTCCAGTGCACCTAAGAGACACTGAGGCAGCAGGACCCTCAGGAATTTAAAGTCAGTATGGACTCTTTACCGAATTCAGTCCAGCCTGAGTTGCAGGGCAATACTCTGAATAAACACATAAACCAGCAGAGGAGCTGGGTGGTGGTGGTCCATGCCTTTAATCCCCGAACTCGGGAGGTAGAGCCAGGCAGATCTCTGTAAGTTCAAAACCAGTCTGGTCTACAGAATGAGATCCAGGACAGGCACCAAAGCTGCCTAGAGAAACCATGTCTCCAAAAACAAACAAACAAACCAGCAGATGAAAACAGTTTGTAGCAAAGTAGACAAAACCAAATGTCAGAAAATAAAATGGACTTGTGCATGTGACACCTTAATACACCTGTCAGGGAATGAAAGCCAATTTCCATCTTTGGTTGTAGGTAGAATGTGCTTGCTTAGCATGCGTCTGTGAGACTGTTATTATTAGGGTGGGTCATTCAAGGATTTATGTGTGTTATTTTTTGGTTGGTCAGTTTTAATATCATGTATCCATTTCAATCAATTGCAATTTTTAATTTATGTTTGCATTTTGGGTTTGCTCTTTATAACAATCTTCATTGTTTGGTGATTCTCTGGGGGTCCAGTTTAAGGCAAAACAGCTGACCTGCCTGGAAATTGTTCATGTAGATAAGAGGCAGAGAGAGAGAGAGAGAGAGAGAGAGAGAGAGAGAGAGAGAGAGAGACAGAGACAGAGACAGAGACAGAGACAGAGACAGAGACAGAGACAGAGACAGATACTGACCAGTGGTTTTATATTCCTGGGGATGGGGGGAGGTGAACAATACAGTTGCCTTAGGGGGATCACAATATGAAGTCAGATCTCCCTCCCAGACTGGTCAGAGTCACCTGAGAAGTCCTCCTCAGTTTTATCTGAACAGATCCAATGGCTGAGGCCAGCAAAGGATCCCAAGGAAGGTACTTTCCCAGAGTTGTTGTCAGTGGATTGGGAAGCATGGGGTTCTGGGGTGCTCTTCCCACCCCAGAGTGGAATAAGGTTCTCTCTTCTTTTCAGATTGAGCACATTAAAATGTCTGTCCTGGGACCTTAGTGGTGCTCAGAGGACAGAAGAGATGTGACAGATGTGTTCTCCTAGTGCTGGAACACTATCAGGACACGCTGTTGGAAACAAAAGCCATCCTAGCAAGAGCATCATCCCAGGACCCTTGTTTTCATGTCACATCAGGGAGACACATAGACAGATGTACCGTCCACATCAGTCACACAGACTTTTCTGTGTCTCATGCTGTGGCATGTTGGCACTGTCTAAGGAGAAAGAACACACGAGATGAGACCTTACCAATGTGACTGTGGGAACGACAGGGGAGGCTTCCAGGAAACTTGCCCAAAGGATATGCGAAAGCCTGCTTACCTGTATAAGAACAAGCAACCTTAGGGATATGAACCTCTGAGTGCAGACTTGGGCTGGCATGAGGCAGGGCCCACAGCAGGTTGCTGCCCCCTCATAAGGGTTTCTGGTTCGATCCATATCACAACATCTATCACTGCCTCACAGTGAGGCACGTGATGGCAAGTGTGGAATCCAGTTCCCAATGGGAATGGTGTCCTTGAAGGAGCAAGCATGGAGAGGCAGCAGGTGAGTAACTAGAGGGCAGAATTGGTGGAGAGAGGAGACTCAGCTGGTGCTGGAGTCACTCCCCAGTAGAGATTGTCCCAAGCTTTGCTCTGAGTCGGGTCTGAGGACTCAAGCAACAAAGTAACTTGCTGTGATGACTTCAGGGGGTTCTTGGGAAAGGTTGGCAGGAGGCTTCCTGTAGTATGGATTTTAAAGAGTCTTATTAATAAAAACAAATCCAGAATCAGGAATTGGGGTGAGTGCTGGAAGATCAGAGAAGCACAACAATCAACAGCTACCTCACCTTGTCAATACCTCAGCTGTCCTACCTACCCCAAAATGGGTTCCCAGGTTCAGATTGTGGCCAGCAAGCAGCCCTGTATTGCTCCAAAAGTGTGTAGCTGTGGCGATATTGTGTTCCCCAAAATATTGTGCACCCTAATAAACTTATCTGGGTCAGAGAACAGAATAGCCACTAGACATAGAGGCCAGAAAATGGGGGCACACACTCCTTTAGTCCTATAACTTGGGAGGCAGAGATTCATCTGGATCTCTGTGAGTTTAAAGCCACACTGGAAATCCTGTTTCCTCAGACTGGAAGGAAGCCTGAGTTCTCATCCAAATAGATCTCAGCTGAATTGTTGCTCAAAAGCCTAACAGCTTAACCTTCCTAGTTCCTGGTCCTCATGCCTTATATATATTTTTGATTTCTGCCATCACCTCCTGGGATTATAGGTTCACTTTCTGGGATTCAAGGCGTGAGTCACCATGCCTGGCTGTTTCCAGTGTGGATTTAAACTCACAGAGATACAGATGAATCTCTGCCTCCCAAGTTATAGGACTAAAGGCGTGTGTGCCCCCATTTTCTGGCCTCTATGTCTTGGGGCTATTCTGTTCTCTGACCCAGATCAGTTTATTAGGGTGCACAATATTTTGGGGAACACAATATCGCCACAGCTACCCTCTATTGGAGCCCTACAGGGCTGCTTGCTGGCCACATTCTGAACCTGGGCACCCATCTTGTTGCAGGTAGGACAGGCTGACTAGAAATACTATCCCTGGGGAGAGAAGTCTCACGTCATGGAGAAGATCATATTCTCTGCCCAGAAACAGGGAGCAAAGGAGAGTCACTATCCAGAGGGCAATCTCTGATGTTTAGCCAGGCAGGGGGAGAGACAAAGGGCTATTGTTCCATGAGACAGCTTAGGGCCCCTTTGCACCTCAGCCCTCCCCTCTCAACAAGACCCTGTGAAAAGCCTGTCCTTCCTGCCTCCCTCTCAACAAGACCCTGTGAAAAGCCTGTCCTTCCTGCCTGGGATTTTACCTGGAGAGATCTGTGCTGGGGTGGTCAGCTCTTCCTCTGCAGCAGGGAACTATCTCCACACTGCCTCCTGGACATCTGGTCTCGCTCCCCTTGGGGTTGTGCGATTCTCGGCCAGACAGGTCCCCAACCCGTGACTCAGAAGCCATGGAACTCGGGCTTGACCTCTTCAGGACTTCAAAGCAGAAAGACACAGGAAGGAGACTCTTAGGGGCTTTGGAACACACTCTTACTGTGCTGGCCCTGCATGTCTAAGCTACAGGTGTGACTCAGTTGGGACAGCTCTTGCCTAGCATGTAGGGGACCCTTGGTTTGGTCTCCAGGACCAAATAAATCAGGCTTGGTGGGGAATTCCTGTAGTCCCTATATTTGGTAGGTGGAAGCAGAAGGATTAAAAGTTCAAGGTCATCCACCACTACATAGATAATTTAAATATCAAAACCCCTCAAACACACTGGCAGCCTGAACTACAGACAGAAAACCCAAGTCAAAACAAGAGGAGAGTAAAAAATGAGAGGATTCCTCATTAGAGGGCACTGATAGTTATGCCACTGTGGTGTTTAAGAGTCATGTGCTTTGGCAAAGAAAACAAAAGGCCATGAGTACAAGGAATAGACAGTAGTGAGGGGTATGGGTAAGGACAGGGTGGAGAACTCTGCAAAAGAGTGTGAGTGTTTGTGCAAGGTGCATGTGTGACCACAGGGGTGTGTGTGTGTGTGTGTGTGTGTGTGTGTGTGTGTGTGTGTGTGTATGTGTGTGTTCCTGTCTGTCTGTCTGTTCTAACCCTTTGTGCACACATGTAGACCAGGAATATTCATCAACTGCTTTTGCACCTTAGTTCTTTTGTTTTTTGTTTTTTGCCACAGGGTTTCTCCAAGTTTACCTGGCTGTCCTGGAGCTCGCTCTCTAGACCAGCTGTCTTTGAACTCACAGAGATATGCCTGCCTCTGCCTCCCAGTCCTGGGATTAATGGGTGCTCCGCCACCACAGGATTTCACCTCCATTGGAGACAGTGTGTCTCACTGACCTCAGGCCAGCAAGCTCCCACGCTTGCCTCTCTTCAGCTACAGGCCTCAGAGGACATAAGGACACGGCCACATCCAGTTTTCACACACTCCTTCCTTTCTCTGTGGGGTTTTAGCCATTCCCCCTCTCCCCAGACCGTGTCCAGATCTGATAGTTCAAAATGTTCAGAATTTCCATATTCTTTTTGAGACGGGATTCCACTCAGCCTGCAACTCACTCCTGCCTATACTGGCCTTGAGCTTTTCATACTTAACAGGGCACAGTGGCTAAAACTGGAATTTCTGCCTTGGGAAGTTAGAGACATGATGATGAGGATCCTGCTCAAGGTCATCTTTGGCTACAGAGTGGCTTGCCTGGGATATAGGAGACTTTGACTAAACCACAAATGCTAACAGTGTTCCAGTGCACCTAAGAGACACTGAGGCAGCAGGACCCTCAGGAATTTAAAGCCAGTCTGGACTCTCTACCGAATTCAGTCCAGCCTGAGTTGCAGGGCAATACTCTGTATAAACACATAAACCAGCAGAGGAGCTGGGCGCTGGTGGTCCATGCCTTTAATACTGGGATTTGGAAGGTAGAGCCAGGCAGATCTCTGTGAGTTCAAGTAAGTCTGGATTACAGAATGAGATCCAGGACAGGTACAAAAGCTACACTGAAAAACCCTGTCTCTAAACACAAACAAACAAACAAACAAAAAAACAGACAGACAGACAAAGAAACGAAACAGCAGATGAAAACAGTTTGTAGCAAAGTAGACAGAAGCAAATGTCAGAAAAGAAAATGGACTTGTGCATGTGGCACCTTAATACACCTGTCAGGGAATGAAAGCCAATTTCCATCTTTGGTTGTAGGTCAAATGTGCTTGCTTAGCATGCTTCTGTGAGACTGTTATTATTAGGGTGGGTCATTCAAGGTTTTATGTGTGTTATTTTTTAGTTGGTCAGGATTAATATCATGTATTTATTTCAATCAATTGCAATTTTTAATTTATGTTTGCATTTTGGGTTTGCTCTTTATAGCAATCTTCAGTGTTTGGTGATTTTCTGGGGGTCCTGTTTAACACTGAACAGCTGACCTGCCTGGAAGTTGTTCATGTAGAAGAGAGGCAGAGAGAGAGAAGGAGAGACACAGAGACAGAGACAGAGAGAGATACTCACCAGTGGCTTTATATTCCTGGGGATGGGGGCAGGTGAACAATACAGTTGTCTTAGGGGGATCACAATGTGAGAGGCCAGATCTCCCTCCCATAATGGCCAGCGTCGCCTGTGAAGTCCTCCTCAGTTTTTTTCTGAGGAGATCCATTGGGTGAGGCCAGCAAAGGATCCGGTGGAATGTAATTTCCCAAGTTGTTGTCAATGGGTTGGGAAGCATGGGGTTCTGGGGTACTCTTCTCACCCCAGAGTGGAATAAGTTCCTCTTTTCAGATTGAGCACATTAAAATGACTGTCCTGGGACCTTAGTGGTGCTCAGAGGACAGAAGAGAAGTGACAGATGTGTTCTCCTAGTGCTGGAACACTATCAGGACTCGCTGTTGGACACAGAAGCCAGCATAGCATGATTATCAAACCAGGACCATTGTTTCCTGTCACATTAAGGATATACATATATCGATGTACCAACCACATCAGTCACACAGACTCTTCCATGCCTCGTGCTGTGGCATGTTGGCACTGTCTAAGGAGAAAGAACACACAAAACGAGACCTTACCAATGTGACTGTGGGATGGACATGGGAGGCTTCCAGAAAACTCGCCCAAAGGATGTGCAAAAGCCTGCTTACCTGTATAAGAACAAGCCACCTTAGGGATATGAACATCTGAGTCAGACTTGGGCTGGCAAGAGGCAGGGCCCACAGCAGGTTGCTGCCCCCTCATAAGGCTTTCTGGTTCCATCCATATCACGACACCTATCGGTGCCTCATGGTGTGGCATGTGGTGGTGAGTGTGAAATCCAGTTCCCAATGGGAATGGTGGCCTTGAAGGAGCAAGCATGGAGAGGCAGCAGGTGAGTAACTAGAGGCCAGAATTGGTGGAGAGAGAAGGCTCAGCCGGCCCTGGATTCACTCCTCAGTAGAGATTGTCCCGAGCTTTGCTCTGAGTTGGGTGTGAGGACTCAAGCAGTGTACCTTGCTGTGATGACTTTTCGGGGTTCTTGCAAAAGGTTGGCAGGATGCTACCTGTAGCATAAAAAGAGTCTTATTAATAAAAACAAACCCAGAGCCAGGTATTGGGGTGAATGCTGGAAGATCAGAGAAGCACAACAAGCCACAGCTACCTCTCCTTTCAGTTCCTCAGCTGATCCCGTTTCCTCCGACTGGAAGCCTCTGAGTTCTCATCCAAATACATCTCTGCTGAACTGTTGCTGAAAAGCCTAAAAGCTTAACCTGCCTAGTTCCTGGTCCTCATGCCTTATATACCTTTCTGCTTTCTGACATCACTTCCTGGGATTATAGGCTCACTTTCTGTGATTCAAGGCATGAGTCGCCATGCCTTGCTGTTTCCAGTGTGGCTTTAAACTCACAGAGATACAGATGAAACTCTGCTATCCATGTTATAGGACTAAAGGCGTGTGTGCCCCCATTTTCTGGCCTCTATGTCTTGGGGCTATTCTGTTCTCTGACCCAGATCAGTTTATTAGGGTGCACAACATTTTGGGGAACACAATCACCACAGCTACCCTCTATTGGAGGCCTACAGGGCTGCTTAATGTCCACAATCTGAACCTGGGAACCCATCTTGTTGCAGGTAGGACAGGCTGACTAGAAATACTCTCCCTGGGGAGAGAAGTCTCAGGTCATGGAGAAGACCCTGTTCTCTTCCCAGAAACAGGGAGCAAAGGAGAGTCACTACCCAGAGGGCAATCTCTGATGTTTAGCCAGGAGGGGAAGAGGGCAAGGGACTATTGTTCCAAGAGACAGCTTAGGGCCCCTTTGCAACTCAGCCCTCCTGTCTGAGCAAGACCCTGTGGAAAGCCTGTCCTTCCCGCCTGGGATTTTACTTGGAGAGATCTGTGCTGGGGTGGACAGCTCTTCCTCTACAGGAGGGACCTATGTCCATTCTGCCTCCTGGACATCTGTCCTGGCTCCCTGTGGGGCTGTTCGATTCTCAGCCAGACCGGTCCCCAACCCGTGGCTCACAAGCCATGGAGCTGGGGCTTGACCTCTTCAGCACTTCAAAGCAGAAAGACACAGGAAGGACACTCTTAGTGGCTTTGGAACACACAGGACTTATTGTGCTGGCCCTGCATGTCTGAGCTAACGGTGTGACTCGGTTAGAACAGCTCTTGCATAGCATGTAGGGGGCCCTTGGTTTGGACTCCAGGACCAAATAAACCAGGCTTGGTGGGGAATTCCTGTAGTCCCTATATTTGGTAAGTGGAAGCAGAAGGATTAAAAGTTCAAGGTCATCCACCCCTACATAGATAATTTAAATATCAAAAACCCTCAAACACACTGGCAGCCTGAACTACAGACAGAAAACCCAAGTCAAAACAAGAGGAGAGTAAAAAATGAGAGGATTCCTCATTAGAGGGGACTGATAGTTATGCCACTGTGGTGTTTAAGAGTCATGTACTTTGGCAAAGAAAACAAAAGGCCATGAGTACAAGGAATAGACAGTAGTGAGGGGTATGGGTAAGGACAGGGTGGAGAACTCTGCACAAAGAGTGTGAGTGTTTGTGCAAGGTGCATGTGTGACCACAGGTGTGTGTGTGTGTGTGTGTGTGTGTGTGTGTGTGTGTGTGTGTGTTCCTGTCTGTCTGTCTGTTCTAACCCTTTGTGCACACATGTAGACCAGGAATATTCATCAACTGCTTTTGCACCTTAGTTCTTTTGATTTTTGTTTTTTGCCACAGGGTTTCTCCAAGTTTACCTGGCTGTCCTGGAGCTCGCTCTCTAGACCAGCTGTCTTTGAACTCACAGAGATATGCCTGCCTCTGCCTCCCAGTCCTGGGATTAATGGGTGCTCCACCACCACAGGGTTTCACCTCCATTCGAGACAGGGTGTCTCACTGACCTCAGGCCAGCAAGCTCCCACGCTTGCCTCTCTTCAGCTACAGGCCTCAGATGACATAAGGACACGGCCACATCCAGTTTTCACACACTCCTTCCTTTCTCTGTGGGGTTTTAGCCATTCCCCCTCTCCCCAGACCGTGTCCAGATCTGATAGTTCAAAATGTTCAGAATTTCCATATTCTTTTTGAGACGAGATTCCACTCAGCCTGCAACTCACTCCTGGCCTTGAGCTTTTCATACTTAACAGGGTACAGTGGCTAAAACTGGAATTTCTGCCTTGGGAAGTAAGAGACAAGATGATGAGGATCCTGCTTAAGGTCATCTTTGGCTACAGAGTGGCCTGCCTGGGATATAGGAGACTTTGACTAAACCACAAATGCTAACAGTGTTCCAGTGCACCTAAGAGACACTGAGGCAGCAGGACCCTCAGGAATTTAAAGCCAGTATGGACTCTCTACCGAATTCAGTCCAGCCTGAGTTGCAGGGCAATACTCTGTATAAACACATAAACCAGCAGAGGAGCTGGGTGGTGGTGGTCCATGCCTTTAATCCCCGAACTCGGGAGGTAGAGCCAGGCAGATCTCTGTAAGTTCAAAACCAGTCTGGTCTACAGAATGAGATCCAGGACAGGCACCAAAGCTGCCTAGAGAAACCATGTCTCCAAAAACAAACAAACAAACCAGCAGATGAAAACAGTTTGTAGCAAAGTAGACAAAACCAAATGTCAGAAAATAAAATGGACTTGTGCATGTGACACCTTAATACACCTGTCAGGGAATGAAAGCCAATTTCCATCTTTGGTTGTAGGTCAAATGTGCTTGCTTAGCATGCGTCTGTGAGACTGTTATTATTAGGGTGGGTCATTCAAGGTTTTATGTGTGTTATTTTTTAGTTGGTCAGGATTAATATCGTGTATCTATTTCAATCAATTGCAATTTTTATTTTATGTTTTCTTTTGGGTTTGCTCTTTATAACAATCTTCAGTGTTTGGTGATTCTCGTGGGGGTCCAGTTTAAGACTGAACAGCTGACCTGCCTGGAAGTTATTCTTGTAAATGAGAGGCAGAGAGAGAGAAGGAGAGACACAGAGACAGAGACAGAAAGAGATACTCACCAGTGACTTTATATTCCTGGAGATGGGGGCACGTGAACAATATAGTTGTCTAAGGGGGATCACAATGTGAGAGGCCAGATCTCCCTCCCAGACTGGCCAGAGTTGTCTGAAAAGTCCTCCTCAGTTTTTTCTGAGGAGATCCAATGGCTGAGGCCAGCAAAGGATCCAGTGGAATGTACTTTCCCAAGTTTTTGTCAATGGGTTGGTAAGCATGGGTTTCTGGGGTACTCTTCTCACCCCAGAGTGGAATAAGGTTCTCTCTTCTTTTCAGATTGAGCACATTAAAATGTCTGTCCTGGGACCTTAGTGGTGCTCAGAGGACAGAAGAGATGTGACAGATGTGTTCTCCTAGTGCTGGAACACTATCAGGACACGTTGTTGGACACCCAAGCCAGCATAGCATGATTATCAAACCAGGACCATTGTGTTCATGTCATATCAGGCAGTCACATAGATCGATGTACCATCCACATCAGTCACACAAACTCTTCTGTGTCTCATGCTGTGGCATATTGGCACTGTCGAAGGAGAAAGAACATACAAGACGAGACCTTACCAATGTGACTGTGGGATGGACAGGGGAGGCTTCTAGTAAACTCGCCCAAAGGATGTGCAAAAGCATGCTTACCTGTATAAGAACAATCCATCTTAGGAATATGGACCTCTGAGTGCAGACTTGGGCTGGTAAGAGGCAGGGCCCACAGCAGGTTGCTGCCCCCTCATAAGGGTTTCTGGTTCCATCCATATCATGACACCTATCACTGCCTCATGGTGTGGCATGTGGTGGTGAGTGTGAAATCCAGTTCCCATGGGAATGGTGGCCTTGAAGGAGCAAGCATGGAGAGGCAGCAGGTGAGTAACTAGAGGGCAGTATTGGCTGAGAGAAGACTCAGCCAGCTCTGGAGTCACTCCTCAGTAGAGATTGTCCCAAGCTTTGCTCTGAGTTGGGTGTGAGGACTCAAGTAGTGTCTCTTACTCTGATGACTTTTTGGGGTTCTTGCAAAAGGTTGGCAGGATGCTACCTGTAGAATGAATCTTTTTTTTTTTTTTTTTTTTTGGTTTTTCAAGACAGGGTTTCTATGTATAGCTTTTTAGCTTTCCTGGAACTCACTTGGTAGCCCAGGCTGGCCTCTAACTCACAGAGATCCGCCTGGCTCTGCCTCCCGAGTGCTGGGATTAAAGTCGTGCGCCACCACCGCCCGGCCTGTAACATGAATCTTAAAGAGTCTTATTAATAAAAACAAACCCAGAGCCAGGTATTGGGGTGAGTGCTGGAAGATCAGAGAAGCATAAGAAGCCACAGCTACCTCTCCTTGCCAGTTCCTCAGCTGATCCCGTTTCCTCAGACTGGAAGCCTCTGAGTCCTCATCCAAATAGATCTCTGCTGAACTGTTGTTGAAAAGCCTAAAAGCTTAACCTGCCTAGTTCCTGGTCCTCATGCCTTATATACCTTTCTGCTTTCTGACATCACTTCCTGGGATTATAGGCTCACTTTCTGTGATTCAAGGCATGAGTCGCCATGCCTTGCTGTATTGGTGTGGCTTTCAACTCACAGAGATCCAGATGAATCTCTGCTCTCCACATTATAGGACTAAAGGCGTGTGTGCCCCCATTTTCTGGTCCTATTTCTAGGGGCTGTTCTCTCCTCTGGCCCATATAAATTTATTAGAGTGTACAACATTTTGGGGAACACAATCACCACAGCTACCCTCTATTGGAGCCCTACAGGGCTGCTTACTGTCCACAAGCTGAACCTGGGAACCCATCTTGGGGCAGGGAGGACAAGCTGCCTAGAAATACTCACCCTGGGGAGAGGAGTCTCACGTCATGGAGAAGACCCTGTTCTCTGCCCAGAAACAGGGAGCAAAGGAGAGTCACTACCCAGAGGGCAATCTCTGATGCTTAGCCAGGCAGGGGAAGAGGGCAAGGGGCTATAGTTCCATGAGACAGCTTAGGGCCCCTTTGCACCTCAGCCCTCTCCACTCAGCAAGACCCTGTGAAAAGCCTGTCCTTCTTGCCTGGGATTTTACCTGGAGAGATCTGCGCTGGTGTGGACAGCTCTTCCTCTGCAGGAGGGGCCTGTGTCCACACTGCTTCCTGGACATCCGGCCTGGCTCCCTGTGGGGCTGTCCGATTCTCAGCCAGACCGGTCCCCAACCCGTGGCTCACAAGCCATGGAGCTGGGGCTTGACCTCTTCAGGACTTCAAAATAGAAAGACACAGGAAGGAGACTCTTAGTGGCTTTGGAACACACAGGACTTCCTGGGCTGGCCCTGCAGTGCCTAAGCTCCCCACTGCTCCTCCATGGGATCTTTGCCTCCTTTGGCCTTGCCCCGCCTCCTGCTCTCCCTGCTCCTATCAGCATCTTTGTGTCCACTTGTAGCTCAAAAATTCTGAGGTCACACTAGAGAGATTTTCTGGGATTGTTCTCTCTGAAGTGACAGTTTGATAAGTTCACAAGTGTGCCACAAGTTGGCACTTGCATCTTTACCACAAGGGACAGGAGGAGAAGCACAAATAAAATGAGGTAAGTGCACCCACCTGGTTCTGGGGGTGACTCCATGATCCCTTCCCTTTGGAGCCAGGTTCTTGCGGGAGGCTCGGCCTCTCTCTGCAGGTGGCAGGCAGCAGCAACAGAGGTTTCTGAAGCAGTTCATAATTGTTTTCCTGACCCCCTTCCAGCTGTGACGCCTCCGGGTTCGGGATGAAGCTGGGCCTGCATCCTGGGGCTGCCCATGGGTGATGGCCACTTCCTGGGTGATGGCCATATCCAGAGTGATAGCCTCTTCCTGAATGAGGTTCTCAACCTGGCTCATGGTGGCTTCTGGGGAGATGGTTGCATCCTGAATGATGGCCTCTACTTGCATGATGGTCGCTTCCTGTGATATGGTTTCATTCTTTACCATGGTCCCATCATGGTTCATGGTCTTTTCCTGGATCATGTTTGCATCATGAGTTATGGCCTCATTCTGGGTCATCTTCCCTTCCTTGATCATGGTCCTTTGTTGGGTCAAGGTGGTTTGCTGAGTGATGACCTCATCTTGGGTCAAGGTTGTCCCTTCCTGGGACAAGGTGGTATCCTGGGTGATAACCTCATCCTGAATTAATGTTGCATCATGGGTGATGACCTCATCCTGGGTCATTGTCCCTTCATGGGTCATAGCTTCATCCTCTGTCATGGTCAGTTCATGAGTTATGGCCTCATCCTGGGTCATAGTCTCTTCCTGCAATGTATCCCAAGGGGAGGAGCCTGTGGGGGTGAAATACTGAGGTGCCTCCTGGGAGCTCCAGAGTTCCTCCTGTGGACTGCAGGAGGACAAGTTGTTGTCTGTGTCACCTGGAGTCTCACTCTGGTGTGGCCTAGGAGAGGAGGTGTCCAGAAAGAGAGGTGGCTGGACACTGGCCAAGTGACAACCGAATGACCCGAACTCCGAATGTGTGAAATACTCAATGCTTTCCAGGCTGCTGCTTGTGAAGGAATCAGTCGCAGAATAGAACAGGTGGGTTAGATAGGGATGGTGCATCCTCTTTGGCTGGCAGCACAGGGCGGCAGGCATGCTCTGCCTTGTGCCACCCTGCCTGGCATTCTTCTCTTCTCTCTCCTTGGTCTTAGATGGCAAGGTGAAGGTGGGGGGAGCAGGCTCGGTAGCTCTCCATAAGGACACAGGGAAAGTGTGAAGATCTGCCAGGTTGAGGTCAAGGCCTGACCGCATGGCTCTCACGGGTTTCTTTTGGTGATGGTAGCAGTCTCCCCCAGGTGACTGGTGCTGTAGAATTAGGTAAGTGGCCATCACCTGGTTATATTTCTGGTCTCTCAGAGACTCAACGATTTCTTCAGATTTATACCCCATGACTGTCATGGCTTTGACAATGCTAGGGCTGGGGGTGCCTGGGAGAGCCTGGGTGGAAGTAGGTGGTGACCGAGCCTCACTGCTCCTGACTATGGGGAACCTCATGATTTGGCCTATGGTGGGCCTCCGGCCAGGGTTGATGATCAGCAGTTTGACGATGACATTGTAAATGTCCATGGAAACATGTGGAGGCACCTTGAAGTTTGCGGCAAGGATGTGCTCTTTCACCCGCTCAACAGACCTAGCTCTGAAGGGAAAGTGCCCGGTGACCATGAGGAAGAGGAGCACGCCTAAACTCCACACATCAGTGGCAAGGCCATCATAGGCCTCCTCTCCAAACAGTTCTGGGGCACAGTAAAATAAAGTTCCACAGAAACCCCTAAACTTCTGCTCAGGCATGACCTTGGCCGAAAGGCCAAAATCGGCAAGCTTGGCATTACCCTTGCAGTCCAGGAGGATGTTCCCTGCCTTAATGTCTCTGTGAGCAATCGAGTTATTGTGACAGTACTGCACTGCATGCAATATCTGGATAAACAACCTTCGAGCCTCGCTCTCCTCTAAGGACCCCAGTTCCAGTATATGATGCAGCAGGTCTCCCTCTGATGCATGCTCCATCACCAGGTAGGTGGTCTCTCTGGTCTCGACCACATGAAACAATTGAACGATGTTGGCATGGGCAAGGGATTTCATGATGCTGACTTCACTGTTGATAAATGAGGCATACTTCTTCTTGTTTCTAAGAATTTTTACAACCACACAGGATACTGTGGGCACGTGAAAGGCCAATTTGACCTCTGAAAAATGTCCTTGGGCCAGGGTCATCATCATCTTATAGTCATCGGTGAAGGCCTCCTCAGCAGAGCAGTGGGCCTCCCCGGCCTGCTCCATGGTCAGGTCCTTGTTGTTAAGGCTAGAACCAAAGCCTCAATGGGGAATTTTAAACAGTCCAAATCAGGCCCAGACTGTTTATCAATACAAATTCCTACATCCAAAAGGAAAAGAAAGTCAGAATTACTTTAGACAACCTAATAGGGATGCAATGCTCAGAAAGAAAAGAAAACACCTTCCAAAGCAGCAGATAGCAGAATAAGACACAGATCGGATTGGTAGGAATCAACCAGAAACAGAGAATAAAACAAGGGGTCACAGAAGCTAAGAGACGTTTCTTTGGAAGGATAATCATCCTCTTACATGAACTCAGCACTCACTGAGAGAGAAGGCACTAATAAAATCAGATGCAAAAGCACTTGATAAGACAACAGACATCCCCAAATCCAGTGTGCCTGGGTGGGCAGATGGCTCAGGAGTTCAGAAGACCTGTATGTGGTTCTCAGGACCCAGGTCAGACGACTCACAACTGCCTTAACTCCAGCTCTAGGTGCGCCTACACCTCTGGCCTCTGAGGGCATCCATACAATGCATGCATGTGCCCATGTGGGCAGACTCACACAGACACATGCACACTCGAGGGTGCCAATACACACACTCACAGGTAGTACAAATAACTTAAAATATTGATGCTTTTTGTATGATTTCTTTTCCATGACCTAGAAGGTCAGAAGAGGGCATCAAATCCCCTAGAAATGGAGTTTCAGGCAGTTATGGTGGGTCATGGGAGTGCTGGGAGGCAAGCCTAGGTCTTCTGTAAGAACAGTACATGCTCCAACCTGCTGGGTAATCTCTCAAACCTACCCCACCCCAAAATTAATCTGTTTGTTAAAACCAGGGGGTCCTTCTCATTGATTGGAAAATGTGGATGAAATTGAGAAATTTCTAGATACAAATTCAACTTGAGAAGAGACAATAAACAACAAGATTAAAGTATTTTTGATAAAAGACTCTGCACAGAAAAGCCCAGGACCAGGCACTTACTGATGATTCATTCCAGCCCCTAAAGAACAAATGTCAGTGCTCCTCCAAACTGCACAAAATAGAAAGGACTTAACAGTTCCAAACTCATTCATGCCTAAGCCAGGAAAGGACACTATTAAGAAAAAAAAAAAAAGGCTGTTTCCATGATGAACATGGATGTGATAGTCATTAATAATATTACTAATACTTCTCACCAAATTCCACAACACATTAATAAGGCCATAGTTGATGGTTAAAACACACTCACAAGGATCCTTACAAGGATTGCTCTGCATGCTTAGAGGACAAACACCACAATATAGAAACGGAATGAAGGGCAAGAGTGCCACAGTCAAGCCATGGGAAGCCATCCAGGATGAAACTGGGGCTCTCAACAAGGACAGACTGGAACAGATGCTTTACCTGGGAAAAGCCAGTCCTGCAAATGTGCTGCTTGTTTTCTCTCCTCTGTGGGATTTGGGAGCAGGAGGAGGTTGTCAACTTAAAAAGGGTTTACTAGGAAAGTGGAGGGGGAAGTGGGAGAAGAAAGCATAACAGCACAGGTTAATCACATGATTAATGTGATCAAAAATGCATTACAGGTGTTCCTGTGATTGTCATAACTAAATGGCTTCTATGTGCCATATTACCAAGAAAAGGCTTGAAATAGGAGAAATAAATGAAGAAAAACATGACAATAAAGGAAGAGGTAAAGACAAACACAGAGGGGCTGGAGAGATGATTTAGTGTTTCAGAGCAACTCCTGCTCTTTCATAGAACCCCGGTTAGGTGCCCAACAGCCACATGGTGGCTCACAACCACCTGTTACTTGAGCTTCAGCTCATCTGTCTCCCTCTTGTGACCTCCACGGGTACCAGGTATGTGGCACACAGACATACATGGAGACAAAATACTCATACCCATAAAACAAAAATATCAAAATATTCTACCTCAGGAAACATAACCTAAAAATGAATAAAAACTGGTGGGCAGTGGTGGCACATGCCTTTATTTCCAGCACTCAGGAGGCAGAGGCAGGCAGATCTCTGAGTTCAAGGCCAGTCTGGTTTACAAGTGAGTTCCAGGAAGGCCAGAGCTACGCAAAGAAACCCTGTCTTGAATTACCCCACACATCAAAAAGAATAGAAAGTCAAATAGAAGATAATAAAGAACATGAAAAAGTGAGTGGAAAAATAAAGCAAGCCAATAGACAAATTCACTGAGAACAAGAAACCAAATAAAGTCAACAGACTTGGAGAGAAACTCACAGTGTCCAACAGCTCCCGAAAGTTCAAGTCAACTCTTTCTTTCACCAGTGCCGAACACCACCTCTCCAACCAACCAGCAGCTCCTGCACTGTAAGGACAGGAGGCAGCCTCAGCCAGAGCTGTGAGTGCACAGGTGTCTGTCATTGTGACATCACAGCAAGAAATGGACCAATGAGGGCTCGGCACAGCTCACTAGTCTGGCCAGCAGGGCAGTAGGGGCCTGAGGAGCCTGGTTACACTCAAATGGCTGTCCTCAGTGTTTCCCAGTGACCCATTTCTTCCTGCTAGGGCCATTTCCTGTGGTCCAAAAATTCCCCAAATGGTGTCAGCTGGTGGGACCAGTGTCCAAACACTTGATTCTTTGTGGGCCATTGACACCCAAACCTTAACAAGGACCCTTCCACTTTAATAATAAAACAAGGAGTCCTAAGAATGGCAATGGCTCCAGAGCATTGGCCCTGCCTCAGTTACAGACTGATAGTCTCCCCTTAGTAGGTGGAGAGTGTTTTGCTCTTCATTTGGACCCTAGCCTTCTGTGACAAGTTTGTAATAACTCATCATATCTACACTCAAAAAATTCAAGTTATATTATTTTTAACTCAGATCAATGGGTCCTATAGGATGACAGCTCCTGACTATATTGGGATGTTGTGAGAAAATAGTTTTCCCTGGCACCCCAGGACCTAGGACTAACATCTGTGGGGCTGGGAGAAAGTTGACACCATTTGTTTCAGGTCCCCATTATTCCTGAGACTTCTCACCAAAGTCCAGGATGGTTTGCTGTATAGATACTCAGATTGATGGGTCCTATAGGACTACATTGGGATGTTGTGAGAAAATACTGTTTTCCATGGCACCCAGGACCTAGGACTAACATCTGTGGGGCTGAAAGTTCACATCATTTTTTTTCCATTTACTTCAATATAGTTTATTTTCCTTTTTTTTCTTTTACAAATCAGCGTTGGATTCACCTGTCCTCCCCCCTCCTGTCCCCCTGGCCCTCCTTTCCCCCATCCCACCCCCCATTCCCATCTCCTACAGGACAAAGACTCCCCCTGGGGATTCAGCTCAACTGGTAGATTAAGTCCAGGTGGGTCCAGTCCCCTTCTCCCAGGCTGAGCAAAGTGTCCCTGCATAGACCCCAGGTTCCAAACAGCCAGCTCATGAACTAAGGAAAGGTGCCGATCCCACTGCCTCATTTGTCACATGGTCCCCATTGTTCCTGAGACTTCTCACCAAAGTCCAGGATCCCAGAAGACAGTGGCCTGATATGTTCAAAATGATCAAGAAAGTACTTGTCAGCCAGAACCCTATAGACAACATGTGTAAGAGATGGAGCCCTGCAGACCCAGCAGCAGCCGGCAGAGACATTCAGGCCCAGCGGCGGCCCACAGAGGTAGACAGGCCCCGCGGTAGAGACAAGCAGACGCAGGTAGGCCTGCGGCGGTGGCCCGCGGAGGTAGACGGGCCCAGCAGCAGCCCGCTGAGGTAGACGGGCCCAGCGGCGGCAGCCGACAGAGATATTCAGGCCCGGCGGCAGCCGGCAGAGACATTCAGGCCCAGCGGCGGTCCACAGAGGTAGACAGGCCCGGCGGCAAAGACAAGCAGACGCAGGTAGGCCTGTGGCGGCGGCCTGTGGAGGAAGACGGGCCCAGCGGCAGCCCGCTGAGGTAGACGTACAGCGGCTGACAGGGACATTCAGGCCCGGTGGCGGCCCCCAGAGGCAGACAGACCCAGCGGCAGCTGACAGGGACATACAGGCCCGGCGGCGGACCGCAGAGGTAAACAGGCCCAGGGACGGAGACAAGCAGACACAGCTTGGAACAGGGACGCCCCTAACCCCAACATCTGGGGAAGAAACTATCTCCGTGGGTCAGAACCAGAACGAATCTGAACACTCCGTCTGAGGACAACCCAGGGCCCAGCTGCTGATCCTGTGAAACCCAACAACTTGGAGGTGTTGGTGAGACTACCCTGCTCAGCTGAAACACATCTGGGAGAGGATTCAGATGCCTACAGTTTAAAGTCTGAAGAAACAAGATCAGCTGAGGAGTTGACAAATGAACAAAAAGTGACCTGAGAACACAGAAGAAGGCGCTACCCAGACACCAAACCAGATCACCAGAATCATAAGTATATAATTCACCGATCGAAATCAGCTGCCCCTGAAGAAATAGCCCAAAAGCACCAATTTAACCAAGAACCCCTACTAAACCAAGACTAAAAAATAGAACAAGAGAGGCACTCTCAGACACAGACACCACCTGCACCTCACAGAGGAAGAGATGAGTAGGCGCCAGTGCAAAAATACAGGCAACAACATAAAGACCTACATGGCAACATCAGAACCTAGTGATTCTACACCTGCAAGACCTAAACATACCATGACAGAAGAAACAGAAGAAATCAACCCTAAAAATGACATTAAGAAGATGATAGAGGCCCTTAAAGAAGAAATAAAACATTCCCTCAATGAGGAAATAAAAACTTTCCTTAAAGAGGAATTGAAAAACTACCTTAAAGAGGAAATAAAAACTTTCCTTAAAGAGGAAATAAAAAACTCCCTTAAAGAGGAAATAAAAACTTCCCTTAAAGAGGAAATGAAAAACTCCATTAAAGAGGAAATAAAAAACTCCCTTAAAGAAATGGAAGAAAAAACGAACAAAAAATGGGAAGAAATCAAAGAAAGCCAAGAAAAAGCAATTAAACAGATGAAAGAAACATTCCAAGATCTGAAAAATGAATTTGAGACAATAAAGAAAACACATGCTGAGGGAATGCTGGAAATAGAAATCCTGACAAAACAGGAACTACAGAAACAAGCATAACCAACCGGTTGCAAGAGGTGGAACAGAGAATCTCTGACACTGAAGACACGATAGAGAAAATAGATTCGTCAGTCAAAGAAAACAATAAAGACAAAAAAGTCCTAACACAAAACGTCCAGGAAATTTGGGACACCATGAAAAGACCAAACCTAAGAATAATAGGGATAGAAGAAGGAGAAGAATACCAACTCAAAGGCACAGAAAATATATTCAACAAAATCATAGAAGAAAACTTTCCTAACCTAAAGAAAGAAATACCTATGAAGATACAAGAAGCTTACAGAACACCGAATAGGCTGGATCCCAAAAAAAAGTCCCCTCGCCACATAATAATCAAAACACTAAACACACAGAATAAAGAAAAAATATTAAGAGCTGCAAAGGAAAAGGACCAAGTAACATATAAAGGCAAACCCATCAGAATAACACCAGACTACTCAATAGAGACTATGAAAGATAGAAGATCATGGACAAACCTCATGCAGACACTAAGAGACCATGGATGCCAACCCAGACTATTATACCCAGCAAAACTCTTAATCACCATAGGCGGAGTAAACAAAATATTCCAGGATAAAACCAGATTTAATCAATACCTGTCCACAAACCCAGCCCTACAGAAAGCACTAGAAGGGAAAATTCAACCCAAAGAAGCTAAACACATCCATGAAAAATCAAGCAATAGATAATCCTACACCAACATACACCACAGAAGGACAACACAACACAACCAAAAAAATAACAGGAATTAAGAGATGGAGCCCTATCCTGGCACCCTAGGCCTTCTGCTCTCAAACAAAATGCCTTAGTTTGTCCCTTATAAACAACAGAAATCGGTTGCTTGTGTGTCTGGACATTGGCAAAGCAAGATCAAGATACCAAACAAATTGAGTGTGTAACAGGGATGCTTTCTAACTCTAATTGGTACTTTGTATGTATTCTCACATGGTCAAGGAAAAGCATGAACTCAGTCTATCAAGCCCTTTTCTAGAGGCCACATGTTCTGCTGTATAGCAAGTCTTTAGTGCTTGGGAGTCCCCAGATCTTAATACTGTTGTTTTGTGACTGATGCTTCAACAGAGACTTGGCAGGACACAGACACAGACTCACACTTATACACACACTATACACACTACACACACACACACACACACACACACACATCTCACAATTAGGCATGATACAACTAGCTGTGTCCAGCCTAAGGAGAGTCCTTCAGGGCAGCTGATGTACATTATATAGGGGCTCAATGGGAAAAAACAGGAAAGTGTTATGGGATATTTGATGGCACTGAGAAACTCAGAGACTGGTAATAAAATTACCCTTGGTTCAGGTGGTGGAGCCAGCAACTAGTTGACAGGAATTAGCCATTGAGAGGAAGGAGGGAGTAGGAATATGGATAGAGAAATGCACAGGAAGGAGCTGGGAGGGACTTAATTTGGGTCTTTATGGTTTGGGACGAGTGCAGGGACACTTTTCTCCTTGGGTCTCTGGCTAAAAAGGAAGGTCTCCTGGTTGCTTCTCGGCCTCTCATCTAGCAGATTTTCTCCCCAACATCTGATTCCTGAGTTCTTATTGGTAAATAGAACAATAGTCTTAGTTAAAACTTGCATTTAGTGGCTGTGGCTTAACTGGTACCAGTGGGACCAGAAATGTATGGTTCTCGGGGTTTTTTGGAGGGGTGCTGCCTCTGGGGCATCGGGGCACCGATGCAAGGCCGATAAACAGACAGAGAAACAACCAAGTCTCATAAAGGTGAGCACATGGCAATTATTAAAGCTAGGAGAGTGGAGGCAGGAGAAATAGCAGTTGAAGTTGTCTTTGGCTCCACAGTAGTCTTGAGGCTAGCCTGTGCTACAGGAGACCCTGTCTCACCAAACCAAAAAGCAAAAGCAAAGAGAAGAGCAAGGACTGCTTTTGTTTTGTACGTGATGGAGGTTCCCACTGCTTCAGAAATATCGTTTGCTGTGAGACACAGGACATGGACCCAGTGAGTGTGACATCAACAACTGAGGTGGGAGGGCTGTGGGCAGCCTTTTCCATGTTCTTGAGGCTACGCTGCTGTCACCTCCCATCAGAAGTCTTTGGTTTTACACATTAGATGGACCTCACAGGACCCACCCAGAACCAGCTATGTGACATGAGCCAAAGAAACTGGATGGAAGTTTATGAGAGGTCAAGAAGGATGTTTTCTGTCAAGAAAACGTTCACACCACCTGAAGGCATCATGTGTCTACACATTCCACACTTAAGCACTGGCTAGCAATCCTAACAAACCAAATCATCACACGATGAAAGGGAGACATGGGTACTGTCCAGCAATGGGCACTGAAGTCCTACTTGCCAGTTCTCTATCAGGTATTAGGTTCCTGAAAGTCACAGAGGATAGGCCCTCCTTCATCATCAACACTTGGGAAATCCAGGAAGGAGACTGAAGGGCCTTGCTGTTGGACCATGAAGGTCCTGCTACCCACCACCTCTCCTCAGAGATGAAAAGATTAAGATTGGAGGTGGTGGCATGTGCCTTTAATGCCAGTACTTGGGAGGCAGAGGCAGACAGACCTCTGTGAGATCAAGACCAGGCTGGTCTACAGAGAGAATTCCAGGACAGCCAGGGCTACACACAGAGAAACACTGTCTGGATAAACAAATGAAGAAAAGACTAGGAGTTTTATTCAAGGCCAGGTTTGGGAAAACCAGGTAAAGACTGTCCTTGTCAATGAAATGTCCCCTCCTTTTCCAAAGGGACAGGTGTTTGGGGTGGGTCTGTGGAGTGCTGGGCATGATTCCAGCACTGGGCAGTCTTGTTCCTGGACATGTTCTTTGTGCTCTTAGGCCAGCAGAACCGATCCTTTACTTCAGACTCACTATTGTCCCCAACCTCTGTGTGTGATAGCACACAGCTTTAGTCCTGTGATCACACCCCACTTAAGTTAGAAAATGAAAATGACCCATGAAAGGACAGTGTCCATCAGACAGAAGGACAGAAGATGGTGGAGGGACAGTGTGGTAAGTCCCACCAAGGAAAGTTCTTTTCTTCCTCAAAGAACAGGTTCTTTTTAGACTTTCATCTTTTTCTGTTCTTGAATTCTTTTCAGCTGCCTTGTTTTATACATAACATGAACAGAACGGAATCTCATCTCTGGCCTTGCTCAGAGCCATGACTTTTGACCTGCCAGCCTAAGATAACCACCTAGGAGGAGACTTTTTCCTGAAGCATAGACACAATCTGTGCCCTTCCTTAAACATCTTCTAAGTAGGCAGTGGTGATGCACACCTTTAATTTAGCACTAGGGAGGCAGAGCCACTCTGATTTCTGAATTTGAGGCCAACTTGGTTTACAGAATGAGTTCCAGGACACCAGTGCTACACAGTGAAATCTTGTCTTAAAAAAACACCCCCCCCAAAAAAAAGGGGGGGGGAAAAGACCATCCAATGTGGCCTCTCAGTTCTTGGACTAGGAGTCCATAAAACATAGAGTGGGAGGGCCTGAAATAAAAGGGGAATCACTGGAGACTTCGAATCAGTGGGCAGGAGTTAGTGAGATGAGAGGAATGTGTTCAAAGTTCATGGACATGTATGGAAATGTCACTGTGAGATTACTTACTCAAGATGTGCAGTTAATATCAACTAATGCCTGTTTTTTAATAGTGGAAAAGGGATAAATCAAAGTGAAAATGACAGATCAAGAAAGAATACAAAAATAAAAATGTGAGAGTATAACGAAAAATAAGAGTAAGGACAATCATTCCTGAAACCCATAAGTGAATAATTAAACAGAAAAGCTGCAAAAGCCATGGCCTCAGAAGGGAACTCACTCTGATGAGGTTCAACAGCTGTGCAGAGTCCTCATGAAGCTCACCAGTGTGGAGATCCACCAACCAACAGCTACCACACTGTGTGGACAGAAACCAGCCCTAGTGCGTTCTGTATATGGCCAGGTATCTATCATTCCTCACAATGGCTCCTTGTGACTTTGCAGCAAAAGATGAACTAACCATGTTTGGGCACAAATCATGCTGATTTCCTAAGTTTCTGCACTGGAGGACAGGAAAGACAAGGAAGCAGGAAAGGCGGGTACCTAGGGCCGTAGGAACCTGAGGAAGCTGGTTACACACAGTTCTCTCCTGTTGCCAGTGACTGACTTCTGGCAAGGCCCCCATTCCTAAGGTCCACACCTTCCCTAAACAGTGACTGCTGTTCAAACCCATGATTCTTTGTGGGAATTCTGCCATCAAAACCATAAGAAGGATACTTTCCACTTTAATAATAATAGAAGGAATGGTGGTCATGCCAGCAACAGGCTCCAGAGTGTTGTCCTTCAGTGGGTTGTGGACACTGTTATTCATCTATTAGTGGACAGGCAGCATGGTTCCTTTTTCACTTGCTCCCTAATGCTTTAATAACTATCTACTTATAAAGCTCATCATATACACACTCAAGAAAGTCAATTCCCTTCTCATTAGACGCAGACTATGGAGAAATGGATGGTGGTCTCTGGTTGACATTGGGAGTCTGTGATGGCTAATCTTGTCACATTGAGTATATTAGGAATGAACTGAAACCCAGCCAGTGGGACACACCTGAGAGGAATTTTCCTCTGTTAAATTATTTGAGGTGGAGACTGTCCTTAATTCTGGATCCTATGAGTCAGTAGATCCACCCTACATCTGGCCCACACCTTCAGCTGGTAGAAGGAAGCTTGTACTTTTTCTATCTGCTTGCCCTCACTCTCACTGGCAAGTTCATCTAGTCTGAGCCTTCCTTTGCCAGTGTTAGAACCCACTTTTTCTGGATTCCAGTGTGGACTGAAAACTGGAAGCTCTTTAGGAACTTCCTGGGATCCCAGCACCAGATTGGGTCTGCTAAGTCACCCAGTGTCTTAGTTATTGTTCTATTGCTGTGAAGAGACTCTATGACCAAGGCAGTTTGTAAAAGAAAAGCATTTAACTGGGGACTTGCTTACAGTTTCAGAGGGTTGGCCCATGACTGCTATGGCATTGAATATGGCAGCAGGCAGTCTTGGCGCTAAGGCAGCAGCTAAGAGCTTACTTACATCCTGTTCTGCAGGACATGGAAAGAGAGAGAGAGAGAGAGAGAGAGAGAGAGAGAGAGAGAGAGAGAGAGAGAGAGAGAGAGAGATTGAACCTGGCCTGCACTTTTGAAACCTCAAAACCCATCCCCAGTGACAAACCTCCTCCAACAATGCCACACCTCCTAATCCTTACTAAACAATAGCTTGAAACCAAATACAAAAATTCAAACATATGAGTCCCTTGATGGGCACCTGAGCTCTCATTCAAATAATCATTCTTAGTATCCCAGTGAGTTGATAGTTGATATATTGAAAATGAGCAAGAAAAAAAAAGTTGCTGAGTGGTGGCCCCCTGTTTAATCCTAGTATTTGGGAGGCAGATGCTGGTGGATCTCTGAGTTCAAGGACAGTCTGGTCTACAGAATTAGTTTCAGGACAGCCAGGGCTACACAGAGAGACTATGTCTTGAAAAACAAAACCAACCAAACAAAAAAGTCAACCAGAGTTGTCTATACAGCAAACCATCCTTCCCATAGCTGTGGGTGATGGAACCATATCCAGGCATTCTGTTTTCTTCCTGATCTCCAAAAATTCTTGAGTTTTGGTAAGTTATAAAAAAAATAGAAATTGATTACTTGTGCTTTTGGAGGTCGGCAAGTCAAGATTAAGGCACCAGCAGATTGTGGGTGGAGTGCGGGCCGCTTTCTCCATCTACTGTCGTTCTGTGTTGTGTTTTCCCAGATGGTCAAGAGAGGAATTGAATTCAGTCCTTCAAGATCTTTTTAAAGACTGCATATTCTAACTTCAAAAATTAGCTTCCTGTGGATGTAATGTTTTCCCTTCTAAGGCCCAAATCTCCCTCAAAAGTTCTAATTCCTGTGTCTTAATGCTAACCCCAAGCATAGTGGGCCTTTCTAGTCACTGCAAGGATGCTCCTTATCTTGGAAACCCAACCATAGAACAACAACTGAGGGAATTCTTGGTCTAATAAAAAGCTGAATGGCCAATAGCTAAAGAGCACGATAGGCAGGTCTAACAGACAGAGAGAATAAGTAGGTAGGAGGAGGACTCTAGGCCCAAAAGAGAGGGAGAATGTGGACAAAAGAGGAGACACCCAGGGCCAGCCAGCCATGTAGTGGCCATCCAGCCAGACATGGAGTAGGACATACAGAATAAAAGAAAGGTAAAAAGCCCTTAGGCAAAACATAGATGAAGAGAAACAGGTTAAATTAAGTAATAAGTGCTAGTGGAACAAGCTAAGGCTGGGCATTCATAATTAATAACAAGTCTCCATGTCTTTATTTGGGAGCTGGTTGGCAGCCCAAAGAAAAATCCAACTACAGGACTATGCTCTGAGGCTTGGCCTTCAGACCTTCTTCCCCATTGCCAAGTCTTCTGTTCCTTTACTGCTCCTTCCTACATGGCCTGTGCTCAGTTTAAAATAAGAGCTAAGATAAGGCTAAGCATTCCTATACTAATATTAAGTCTCCATTTTGCTGTGGGATTTCTTTCTGTATGCTGTGAATATGTGTTGCTCTGATTGGTTGGTAAATAAAGCTGTTTGGCCAATGGTGAGGCAGAATAAGGTTAGGCAGGACATTCCAACTAGAGAGAGAGGAAGGAGAAAGACAGATCTGAGGAGATGCTGCTAGCTGCCACCAGGAGAAGTAAGATGTAAAGTACCAGTAGCCACAAACCACACGGCAAAGTATAGATTTATAGAAATGGGTTAATTTAAGGTGTAGGAACTAGCTAGTGAGAAGCCTGAGCCATTACATCATTTAGATTGAAAATATAAGCCACTGTGTGTTTATTTGGGTCTGAGCAGCTGCAGAACTGGGTGGGACACAGGAAAACTTACAACTATACCATGTCATGATTTGGGAGCTGGTTGGTAGCTTAAAAGAAAGCCTGATACTGTGTCTCATCACAGTAAGCCCTTTCTTGAGCTGTTCACCATTTTGAATGAATACAAGACTTCAAGACTGTCATGAAGAAATGACTTCTAAAGTCCCAGTGGCAAGAGCACTGTGTGACTGAGGAAGGGGATGATGGGAAAGGTCTTATCTGTCATGTCTAGTTTCCACTTCAGTAGTCTAGGATCTGAAGAGTTGCCCATGACTCAAAGGAGCTCAGGGCCTCAGGAGGGATTTCCCTGGCATAATTTCCTTGATCTTCACAGGGTATTATGCACTAAGTAGGTGCGTAGCTCTCCAGCTCTGTTCTACAGAAGAGCAAACTCAGGGTAGGGATGAGCTTGGCTTCCATTTTGTAGTAAAACTTCCCAGGTTGCAACTCCTGTTCCAGGCTTCATTCTAGAACATGGGTTCTTTTTGTTTTCCAGTCAGACTTACAGAAGGCAGTCTCTAGAGATTATAGTAAACTTACTGCCTTCTTTCTCTCTTAGCTGACAACAGAACAATCCTGATTCTCCATTTCTGCTTTGTATCACAGACTCTAAATAAAATCCTATTTTCCAAAGCTGAGCAGCTGAAACCCCAGGGCCCACAGAACCCCATGAGTATGAATGGCATGCGACAGACAAGGTCAGTGTGAGCTGTACATTGTGTTGGCTTCCCAGAATGTGCCCTGGGTTGCACTGTGCCACACCAGTGAAGATTTTTATTTAATGGGAAAGTTCATTTGGGGGCATAAAGGCCAGTTACTCAAAAAAGTTGCTCACCAAATAGAGGATTCTCACAGATTGAGCCTATGTGTCCAAGAGGATGACTTGAGGACAGACATCTATGACCTTTCTGTCATATCAAGAGCAGGCAACCTGACCACAGTGAACATTGTCACCAGAGCATAAGGTGTTTCAGATCAGGAGTGGGAATTTTGGATCATGCACTTATCCCCAAAGTTTTGTGGAGTCACTGACCTTCCCAGTAGTATGCAGTGGATCTGTTGGGAATAGGTAGTTTTAGCTTGTGGAGAAACACCTAGGTATGGGCAGTGCTCCCATGTTTGGGCAGGAATACACACCATCGGCAGCTACACACTACTTTATAGCTGTCTGCTGGGCTGGTGTTGATGGTCAACAGGACTGAACAGCTCTGTATCATATATCTCCAAACCCCTGAGTAAAAGAAGTTTATTACTTAGTATTTTGTGTTGTCTTAAATGTCACTTAATTCATGTGCTCATCAGAAAAAGAATGGAGGCTTTATTTTCAGTTCAAATCCAATAGACTGCCAGCCAGCAGGTGTAATGCTTCCTGTTCAGCCTTTCCTGGGATACAGAATATACATGTTGGCAAAGCTACAGAACGGAACTGTAGATGATAGGTTATTGGATACAGACAATGAAGGTGCATCAAGACTTCAGGCTTGAGAGATCCTCAGGCCATAAAGTGCTTTCCAGGCAGCTCGAAGACTTGAGCTCTAGGCCAGAACCTGAGGACCAACCATGCTGATGACAATGCTGGTGATAAAGCAGGAGGGTGGCGCACACTTGTAATCCCAGCACTGGAGGGCAGAGACAGGTGCCGTGCTGGCCAGCAAGTCCTCCAAATCACTGAGTTTCAACACCAGTGCAAGGCTCTCTCCCAGAAAGAATAAAGTAGACCACAACTGAAGACGGACACTTAAAGTCGATGGTTATGCTCCACACACACATGCACACCCATATATATGAACACAAACACAAAAAAGAGCTGTGGGGTATTAAGGATCTTAGACTTAGCTGCTCCTAATGATAGCTATATGGTAATTCAGTAAGGATGTGGTGGCTGCACTCCATGGCTCTCAGGGTAACCAGGGGAACATGGATTCTGTGCTGGAAAATCAGACTACAAGGAACTATGTTTTTGAACTCTCCATGCTGAGGAGACTTTTTTTCTAAGATATAAACTATAAGTCTAAATATTTTCTCTCTCTGCACAAGAATCAAGAATAGGAGTTGGCCCAGTATATTGCCCTCTGGCATGAGTTAAAACAGTTTAAACAACAATTGTCTAGAGATTTCATTGAGGTGGATTCTGGTCCAACTAGGCCAGTGGTGGCCAGTGCAGAAAAATCCCTGTGAGGAGGTAGACTCCAGCACATCAGGGTCATCCACAAAGACTGAAGCCTAGTAAATAGAAACCCCAGCCACCAAGCCACTACAGGTGCATGACCTAGAAGATGCCTATGAAGATGTGACTCTTGCTGGGGAATGTCCCATTAAAAAAGATGTGGCCCCCAGTACATCAGCATCAGCCACTCATACTGTAGAAAGTGCCACTCAGAAATATGTAACTCCCAGTCAGCATCAGCCACTCGGGGAGAAGAAGTAGTATTCTAAAATATTTGGCCTCCGGTATATGTATGAGTATCATCCACTCAGGCTGGAAATGCGGGATGCTCACAAGGCCAGCTAAGTCACCTCTGGTTCCCCAGTTGGAAAGGCCTTGTGTAGAAGTGGTCCTCATTTCATCTTCGAGGCTGTGAAGTCAGCAATCCACCAGTGGAGGAATAGGAGTAAGGTATTCCATTTCATTTCAGAGGGGAGAGAAAAATAGGAGGGGGGTCTATCAGCTAGTCTATTAGCTGCTCATAGTTGGAGTCTCAGAACTGCAGCTTTTCTAGGCTGCAGGTATTCATTGATGACCTTGCAGTCCTAGGCTCTCAAGAGGTCATCCAATGCCTACATTTCCATAGAGGGAACTCTGTAGTTCTCCCCTGAGACAAGTCTCTGCATGGGTCCACAGGATGACAGCAACACCCTTTGATATCTAAGTCCAGTTCTTCAGGGCTGCACTTAGAGGGATTGGCCTACATGGCTGAGCATTCCCACAACAGACTTCCTCCAAGGTGGAGACTCTGGAACACTGATAGCTTGGCTTGGTCTACTTCTGAAAGGTAGAGGCCAGAGACCAGAGGACGCAAGGAAACATAAGGCCACAACTCAGAGTCCAGGAGACCTGGAGTTCTGAGGTCTAAGGACAGAGGAGTGCATGGCAGTCCCAGGAGAGACACAGAGGAAATGCCTCAGCCTGTTTTTTCCAGTGTGGTTCTCAGCTGGCTTCATGGTACCCACACATGTTGAGAGTGGACCTTGTCCACAAAGCCCTTGGACCCACATATCAATTTCCTTAGAAACACCTCATGGTCTCACCCAGAAATGACATTCCATCCAATCTGGTTGATGATAAATTCCATGGTCTTCCAGTCAGCTGTGGCCAGAGGATGGAGAAGAGATTTTGTGTCCCCTTTGTGGTGCCACCATGGGAGATTGGCTCATGCAGGGAATCCCAGTGGCTTAACTTTTGACTCGCAGGGTGCCACCTCTGAGTTGCACTTGTGCAAACCTGGACCTGCTGTAGTGGTGTTTGCTCTGCCCATGACCTTGGGCTCTACAGCCAGAAGGAGGAGGCGGTGCTTCTTGCCTTCTTATGTGACCTCTTCAAAGGAGAGGAGAGAGAGAGGTCACGTGTTTCCTTCTTCCTTCCTTCTGGCATGCCTGGGAATTGAATCTGGGTCCTCTGGAACATCAGTCAGTGCTCTTAATCACTAAGCCATCTCAGCCCAAAGGAGTTAATGCAAATACCACTACAACCTGCGGCCTTAGACTTTTCCCGCTTGTCCATTGCAGTCCACAGCGTCTAAGGCTTGTGCCCTCTGCTTGTTCCCCACGAATTGTGGTCTCATTTCTTCATTCTGCCATAAGAACACCACAGAAAGCATTGAAACCTGGGGAGTACAGGAAAAGAAGGAAAAATTCCTTCCTGAGTTGAGATTGCTTCCTCCTTTGACTCTTGGAAAAGATACTCAGTCGGATTCCACACAGTGTAGTGCCTGCGCTACTACCCATTCACCATGTCCGAGTGAGGGGCTGAGGATTAAAACAGAGACAAGACAGCGGGTCATTTGTCTCAGTAGAATTCCCTTTATTGAAGGAGGGATGAGGCCTTAAATACAGGCTTACCGCACAGTGGAAGAACCTGGGAGGGCAAAAGTTGGCTACAGATGTTTTACATTCTAGCATTACACCAATATGCAGGATACACAAACAAGGAACCTCCAGTAAGCTGTTTAGGAGGAATGAAACCGGCAGGGAATTAGCATAGGGAGGACATCTGATCAAGGTCAGCAAGCAGGGCAACAGCTACCCAAGGAACGGGGGCCAGGGCCCAACAGCACAGATCGCCAGTCACACTGAAATTAATGACTTAATATTTGCATGTTTTCACATTTGCATAAGTCCCTTCAATTAAACCATTTGACTTAATGCTATAGTTAGAAATGTTTCATTCTATTTCAGACTGGTAGTTTGTGGCAGTAATCCCAGCCTTTGGGAATAGGGGGCCATAGGTTTCCTAGAAGCTCAAGGGTAGCCCCTGAGACAGAGTGAGACATTGTCTTGAGGGAAAGGCAGGCGGTCTGGTTAACTTAATTCTGAGTAGGAAGACTCACTTCCCTATGTGTAAAGTTCTTAGTGCTGAGACTGGGATATAAAATATGTATCTCAGGTGTTTTTCACGACAGAGAGCTGACTGTCACACCACACTAAGTTGGGTCTTAATATTCCACCCACCCTGACCTGGGCAGCTGTGCATTCTCCTGATATTCACGAGAATACAGGAAATAGAGATTATCCTGACTTACAGAATCGTCGCAAAAAGGAGGATATGCTGTCATGTGCCTTTAATCCCAGTACCTAAAAGACAGGAGCAGGTGGAGGATCTGTGGGTTCAAAGCCAGCCTGGGCTACCTAGAAGCTTTGTGGGTTTTAGTCGCAGGTATCTGAAGTATGGTGCTGAGCTAGAAACAAAACCAAACAAGTTTGAAAATATCATAGCTCTTCAGGCCCTGTCTCTTACTACCAGCTCTTCCACATGTGCACACACAAAGAATTCCTACTTCATGATAAGCATGAGAACCCTAACTAGGAAAGATGAGTGAGGATCTATGCGTGCAGCACTCGTCTTCATAGGTCCTTCCATGAGTATGCAAAGCATGCTAAGTCAGGACTTATCCATGGAACAATTCCTACAGTTAGGCAGAAAAATAGAAATAAAAACAGATGTGAGGATGACCTGACCCAGCCCAGCTCAAATAAGGTAGGGTTCGAGGAGAATAGAGATCTGCAGACAGGAGGCTTGGACCCTAGACAGCTACACTTAGGGAACATCACTCTCCTCAACTGAGCTCCCAAAGGAGCTCCCCCACTCTCCTCTCTCCTCCCTTTATGGTTAGAGTTTTTTTTTTTAAATACATATGGAGGTGCACCACATGGATATCTGCTGTCCAAAGGGGCTAGAAGGGAGCATTGGATCCTTTGGAACTGGGGTTACCTGTGGATGTGTACTAATAAATGGTGGCCGGGAAAGGAACCTAGGTGGCATGGAAGAGCAGTCTGGCACAGCCATATCTGAATGGAATGGCAGAAGTCATAGAGCCAGCACAGCTGCTTGACAAAGATCCATCAGAGCTGAGCCACATGATGGCTGCCATGTCACCTTTGGTTTTCATCTCCACCTGTTACATACTTGGGGCACTTTTAATATTTGTACAATTTGAGGGTATTGGATTGATGGAAAATTCCATATAATCATTTACGCCTTCTCCCAGGAATGCTGCTTCCAAGCTCATCCAGAAAAGTCCTGAACATACTATCCCCCCACACACACTTTGAGGGAGATATCCTTATCTACTTGAAGGTCTTCCTTATGCCTTGGAGGTGGTAACACATAAAGAAGCCAGAGGTCTCTTCATGAGGCTATGATACATTCTTGAAACATCTGTCCCTCTACTTACACAGGAACAAGATATTCAAAACAAAGTAAAATTCAAAAGAGTCAACAAGATCTGGTGGGCTAGAGGAATTGGCTACAGTTCAGGTTACAAGCCTCTTCCCACTGTACACTCAGACAATTACGTGGCATACAACTCTGCCCTACATAGAGACATATTGATGAGCAAAGTGTGGGATGGAAAGATGATGAAAGTATGAGGTGTCAGGACCTCTCTCTCTTAGAAGTTAGCTCATGCAGAGCCACTATAATGTCATATGACCAAGGAACAACAGAATGCCAGGATTAGACATACAAATTCTATAAGGTTATAAATGTGAACATTGATTGTATTATGCCAGAATTGAAATAATAACTGCAGCAGTTTTAGCCTGAGGATTTCTCCTGGGCACTCTGACCACTAAGAGTTAATAATACACTGCTTGGGACATGGCATAATGCCCAGGGTGGTTGAAGATTTTGTTTTGGTCTAGTGTCCTTGAAGCAACCAAAACAACCAGCCTGAGCACAGGCTGTCATATGCCTCTAGATTCTCAAAATTTGGGTTATGGGGTTAATGAGTAAGAATGATAACTCTGTTTATTAATGATGTCAAAACTTGAGGGAAATGATTGGAAATGATAACTCTGTTCTGTCATAGTTTATTAATGATGGCTAAAAGATGAGCAAAAGGAAGTGAAACACATGTCCATAAACAAAAATAATATGATCTATGCTTTGGAACATCATGAATGTATCTCTGCTAACTAAATTCTGTATAAATAAAACACTCTGGTTGCTAGTTAGTCAGGCTGCAAGATTCTCCTGACCACCATGGCCTGGCTCACTTTTTTCCCCCGCCAACTCCTTACACCCTCTGCTGAGGATGGCTTCTGGCAGCAGTCCATGTTTTTAACTGCTGAGCTACTACCTGGGCCACAAAAGGAACTTTTCAAACACATCCTCTGGTCCATGACAGCCGCTGTCAGTTTGCAAATCAGACTAAATGACAAGCTTTCAGAATGGCTGTTTTTACTCAGCCTGGAGGTCTCCTTTCTTCCCCAGTAAGGACATAATCTGTCCATACAACATATACTGATGTTATCTATTTGAAAGTGAACATCACAAGTCAATGATAAATGACTTGGTCAATGACCACTCGTAAGAAACATGTGACTCTCTCTCTGGAAAAGGGAACTGTTATGTCTGGGTTGTGTGCATTCAGCTGCCCAGATGGCATCCATGTAGGGCTGCTCTAGCCTTCCCGCAGGGTGTCCACTCTGTCCTTTTATACATGGCTTCTGAGATTCCTATTGGCTTTCACCTGCTTCATGATGTCATTCTCCCTCTCAGCCAATCAGCACCTGATAGAGTCTTGGGGTTCCCCTGGAGCTGACTAACCAAATTTGCCTCAATGTTCAGCATCTCTGATCCTGGACACACATGATTATTCTGAACCTAATAAACCATAATCCATCCATTATCCAACTCTTATTACTGTAATCATATCCCCATGTTGACAATGTAAGGAAGGGAAAGAAACTTGAACATTAATTTGTTAGACAAATCCCTACACTTGGAAGAATTGAAACAATGTGGGATAAAAGGGAAAGCTCTGAACCACGATCTGGTGCCCTAACTGTGGCCTTATCTCTGACTTTGTCTAGGGTTGTGACACTGGAAAGAGCATTTCCTCTTTCACTAAATGTGTCTTCACCTTCCTTGGTGAGATGACATGCTGGAAGGCTTCAGGAGTCTCTAAGTCATTGAGTCTTTAGGAGCATGGAAAGCAAGGAGTTCCTGGGACTGTTTTAGCTGAAGGAGAGAGAGAGAGAGAGAGAGAGAGAGAGAGAGAGAGAGAGAGAGAGAGAGAGAGAGAGAGAGAGAGAAGAGAAGATCTGGGTATGCAGAAATGAACACTCAGCTCCAAGATGCTTCATGTCAGCAGCTGCCCTCTGGCCACTGTTCAACGTTTTTATCAGGAAGTCTTGGGTTAGGGTTTCCAGTGTAGCTTTATGATGTCATCCTCTGTCTAAGCTGGTCAGTCCTTGACAGGCTGTGCTCTGTGCTCACTGGGGTATCGAGCATTTAGGAGCACAGAATAGAGAAGGAAACCAGGGAGTCCCCAGTGTTTCAACAGAAGCAGAGAAAGCGCTGGTGTGCAGACAGGCACACTCAGAGCCAGGATGCTTCCCTGCAGGAGCAGCCCTCCACTCAGTTTCCACATTAGCATGTCCATGTCGGTGCTGTTCAGCAGTCGCGTTGGGATGTGAGGGGAATTGGCCGCCACATCTGCCGCCCCTCCATGAGCAGGGTCGCCTTGGCTGACATGGAGAGGCAGCTGTGTCCTGCTCAGGGCTCAGTGTGCGACTCTCCTGGACCGGGGGTTTACAGTTAGGACCACACCTTCAGGAGAGAGAATGAGACTGTGCTTCTGTCTAGGGCACAGGAGCATCTGTGTTCCCTGCTGTCAGCCTCCAAACAAACTCTCTACAAGTGTCAGGACTGCTTGTTCGAATGTGTCACCTGGGTACATGAGGTCGAAGACAAGAGGGTGACCACTACTTCATGGCTGACCTCTGCTGTGTAATGAGTTCCTAGTAAGCTAGGTGTATAAACTGAACCTCTGTCATGATTTAAAGGAATCTTTCCTCAGGTATAAATTTAAGCATCAATTTAATCCCATTTTATTAAAATTCCTTTGCAGTAAGTGTGTGACTGTGTCATGCATGTTGACTTCATTCCTGCCTCAGCAACTGCAGGATTACAGATTTGTATCACAATGCTCATTGTGGTCATTATTAAAAATGCACACCTTACCCATCTTCCAAACACACAAAGGAACTTGCTTTCATAACTACTTGCTTATCTGGCGATAGGTAATAATAACCTTATTGAATCCTGGAGCTCAGACCACCAGAGCCACCCAGGTACTACAGGATGTTTGACAGCTGGAGATCCGAATGAGGTCTCACGACACTTGAAAAGAAAGGTAATTGGCTGCAATCATATGTGGCAAATTTAAAGGTTCTGGTGCCCTTTTCTGTGTTTCAATCAGTTAACCTCACATCTTTTCATCCAAGTGGCAACCTCCCACTTTCTCCAAATTGTCAGTGAATCACAGAGAACAGGTCAATAGTGTGACCAGTTTGTCTTTAGAGTGCATCACATGTTTGCAATTCAACACCCTCACTCCTGAGCAACGTTCACGACAGGCTTGTGCAGTGCTCTGGTACATGGAGCTCATTCACGGCTCTCAAAGGAGGGTTTCCTTCTCTGTAGGAGACCAGCTCCAACCCATCAAAGGGTTCTTGTGGGGAGGAGAGAGGGATGAGGAAATATTAGATAGAAATATAGGCGGAGATGGAGAGAAAGACAGAGACTCGGGATAACTTCTGGAGGGCCCTGGGTCAGTACCCAGCCTCCTCAAGATTTATTCTAATGGGCTCTTTATACACTACCAAGGGGAGAGGCAAAAGACCTCCCCCTTTCAAGATCAAAGCACAGCGTACAGCCAAGTGTGGGCCCTACAAAATACCTAGTAACCCACACCCTTGGCCAAATCATCCTAATATGCAGCCCTGCTGGGTAAAGCAAGCTCAGATTCTTTGACCTTACTAGGGAGCCTCTGTGGGCCCCCACACTTCTCCTGCCTCTCCTCCCTAGATCCTTAAACGACAGGGAATGAGTTTTCCATCCTCATAGTCCCTCAAGTGTGCCTGCAGACTTGAGCGTGGGAGACACTAAGTTAATGAGCA
The DNA here is from genome assembly GCF_049852395.1 of Peromyscus maniculatus bairdii. Lineage (NCBI taxonomy): Eukaryota > Metazoa > Chordata > Mammalia > Rodentia > Cricetidae > Peromyscus > Peromyscus maniculatus. The sequence goes on from NC_134854.1 coordinate 107,974,195, forward strand.
CACCCATCACACGCCTTCTGCTTCTAGCAGGGATCGCACTGGGGAAGACATGAGCTGTGCTCCCCCCAGGCTTAGGTGCTCCCCCCTTACTAGTGATATCAGGGGAAGCCTGCACAGCTAGGAGTCCTTGCAACCCCAGCACTAAGAAGGCAGCTACAGGTCGACCCCTGGGGCTCACTGGCCAGCCAGCCAGGCCAACTGTGTGAGTTTCCAGACCAGTTAGAGACCCTTTCTCAGAAAAATAAGGTCGTCCATATCTGAAGAGGACACCAAAAATCTATGGCTAACCTCCACACGCCTGCATATGCATGCATACAAGCCAATTGATACACACACACACACACACACACACACACACACACACACACACACTCACACACGTACGTGAAGCAGCGTCCTGAGAAGATTGAGGTTTAGCTGTTACTGAAGACAGCCATATGTCAGCTGAGGAAGGGGTGGTGGCTGCATTCCACAGCACCAGGGTGGTGGGGGGGCTCATGGACTCTATGCTGAGAGATCAGGCCTGACTAGAAAGAACTACACTTTGGTCATCTCTGTGCTGACTAGGTTTTTCTTCCAAGATGTGAAATATTAGCCTAAATCCTTTTCTCTTTCTGTAGAAGAAAAAATGAGGAAGCGGCCAGAATGCTGCCTTCTGGGAAGACATAACATTTTACAGAAAACCTCAGGAGGATTTGCCAAGGGGTCTCTCATCCAGCTGGGCCTTTGGATGGTGGTGAAGAAAGTAATAGTCGGGAGATGGACCCTGGTGCAGCATGGGCATCTACAAAGCCCGCGGCTTCTTGAGTACAAACCACACTTTTCAAGCCAGCGCTGGTGTGGCCCAGAGGAAGCCTCTGATGAGTTAGCGCCCAGCACATTGGCATCAGCCTCTCAGCCCGGGGAAAGTGTGATGCTGACAAGGCCAGGTTAGTCACCACAGGTTCCCGACTTGGAAAAGACTTGTGTAGAAGTGGTCCCCACTGGGTCTGGGTCAGCCACACAGGAGTGAGCCTGGAGCTCACTGGTCAGCTGAGGCAGTGCCGGTGGACGGTGTCTGGAGTCTGGAGCACTGAGCACCACAGAGAATGCTGTGTCCCCTTGTCCACATCCTCAGGCTTTTGCTCCGTGATCTGCTGACTCTGCTGTGGGGACAGAACCTCGTATGACTAGTGCTGTATTTGTGTGTCCTGCCATCTTGTCTCATAAAAATGGCCTTTAACTTTCATGAGTCAAAACCTCTTCTTAAATGAGGAAGATCTTCAAACTGCAATGTCCTGTCTCAATTAGACACAGGTGAGTCAGTCAGCCTTCCCCAGCTGTGAGCCTGTGCAGTCAGGGACCAGGACACTTCCGGACACAGATGTGACAGTCAGCCTTCCCCAGCTGTGAGCCTGTGCAGTCAGGGACCAGGACACCTCCTGACACAGATGTGACAGTCAGCCTTCCCCAGCTGTGAGCCTGTGCAGTCAGGGACCAGGACACCTCCTGACACAGATGTGACAGTCAGCCTATTCCAGCTGTGAGCCTGTGCAGTCAGGAATCTTTACACTTCCAGATGCAGGTGAGAGAGTCAGATGTTTTCCCCAGCTGTGAGCCTGTGCACTCAGGAATCCACACACTTGCAAAATTCAGTGAAGGAGCAGGAGTAAGCTGTTCAGTTCCTGGTCATCTGGGAAAGGGAAAGGGAAAGGGGTGACTGGTCTCAGCTAGATTGAAGACCCTGTCACTGTGGCTTTTCTAAGCTTAATGCACCGTCCTCACACATAGTTGGAGACTTGGGCTTCAGTTTTTCCAGGCTGCCATGTGCACACTGATCACCCTGCAGTTCCAGGGTCTCAAGGCACTGCCCTATCCCAACAATGTTGCTTTATTGGGGACACTCTGTGGCTATATTCCTAAGCATTCCTTCAACAGGTGGTAATTTCTGCAAGGTGGAAGCTCTGGAATACTTAGAGCAGTTTGGTGCAGTCCATGTCTGAAAGGCACAGACCAGGGAAGCCCCTTTGGTGAGTTTCAGTCTGAGGGGAGAGACCTGAGGATACAGGGACACACAAGTCTACACCCCAGAGGCCAGAGGCCAGAGGCCAGCAGACCTGGAGATATGCACTAACGACAAAGAAAGCATGCCTATCCCAGGAGAGGCGCAGAGGAAGTGTCTTTTTCTATACCAATTTGTCCTGTGGCTCCCAGATGGTTTCACATTGCCCACCCGCGTTGAGCCAGTGAACCCCTACATAAGTTTCTTTAGAATCACTTCATAGTCAAATCCAGAAATTTTGCTCCATCCACTCAAGCTGAGAGCAAAGTCCACAGTCACAGTTCCCAGTCAGTCTTGGCCTGACGTTTGAGAAGAAATTTTCTGCCCACGTGTGGTATAATAATAGGAAGAGGAGCTCATGCAGGAAATCCCAATGACTTAGCATTTCTATCCCAGGATGCCTGGTCTTGTTTGGGGAAACAGGGTCCTGTGGGCTCAGACTACTCTCTTTTGTTCATTCCAGTTCTGAACATCAGAGTTCTGTGCCCTGTGGTAATGTCCCATGATTTGTGCACACAGTTCCTCCATTTTCTCGAAGGCACACATGGAGAGGGACAGAAAGCGGTGGTGTCCTATGTGGTACACTGATAAACATATGAAAACTTCTTCCTGATCTGAGACTGTTTCTTCCCTCTTGGCTGCCAGTGACTCTCCGGGAACTATCCAGGGTCGGAGTCTGTATATATCACTCCACAGAATTAACGGGGTAGAAAGGCCTGGGCACTTTGAATTTGATGACTTCATACTTGGTTGTGAAAGACCCTAACCCTTCAGGCTTACACCCCACCCCCCTAGCCTCAGGAAATGAGAAATTAAAAATCTAGTTCCAAGAGCAAGCTGACTCAGCCATTGTTCAATCACCCCTGTCACAATGTAACAATGTAAAGAGATCTCTGTTAAGAGATGTGCTCAACTGTGACTGGGATAGTTGCAGGTATTCCACGAAGGACCACTGTGACCTTTGGTAAACTCCACTCCTGCCCTGATACCCCCATTGAAGTTTCAGGAAGAATGTACCTCTTGACGTAACTGTACCCACTCTGTGATCAGACCATGATCTTGTGAAATGAAATTGTATGGGAATTGTAATCTTATGGCTTTTGTTTTTCCTTTAAAAGCCCCCATGGGGCTGCAGTAAGTTGCAGCTCTTGCTCTCAGGACAAAAGTTTGCCCTACTGTACAGAAGCTTTAATAATAAAACCTCATGCTATTGCATCAACTGGACTGGAGTCTGGGTTCTTGGGGTACCCACTTGAGACCCTAAACTTTGGGGTCCAACAGTTGCTTTTCAGAGACCCTCGAATTATCAATTTGTTTCAATGTGATAATTAGAAATATTCACTCTTCTGGTAGCTAATGCCAGTATTCCCAGCCCTTTGCAAACTGAGACCAGAGGCTTCCTACAAGGTCAAGGCCAGCCTCTGATGGAGTGTGAGACATTGTCTCACAGGAAAAGAAGGCAGGCAGACAAGCAGGCAGACAGGCTGGCATGAGGCAGGAAGGCTGGCTTGTTGACTCATTCTAAACAGAGGACTCAGTTCCTTTTCGCCCTGTTCTGAGCTCCTCCTGAAGGGTGGCCTGGGGACATAAATTATCTAAGGTCTTCGTGCGTGTCCATAAAGTGTGCAGTCCTTTGCAGAGACGGAAGGAACCCTGGATAGAGAGAGTGCTGAGCAGTGTGTTCACTAGGAGATGTAGGGACTGTGAGGACGGCAGGGCCACTGAGGGAGCGCTTGAACCCATACCTCATTTCCAAACAAGTCAAGGAGTAACTTTGAAGGGAACTTCACCTAGAGGTTTGAGGCCTGAGCAGGGAAGCTGCTTTAGGCAGCTGAGGGTGGGGCTCTTCCTATGACACCTCAAAAACCCTGAGCAGGCCAGCTAGGCCTAGCATGTGCTAGGGGGACATCTCAGGTTCACCTTGGCATCTGTGGCGTAATACTGCACCCCAGCAAAGCTGAACAGCCAAGGCTGTGAAACACTGAGGTGAGGGAGAAAGATGAGTCATTCACTGAGGCCTGTGGGTGGGGTTGAGGTGGTGGAGGTGGGGGAGGGTGCTTCCCTCCTAGGAGGGAGTGGGACCCAGAGGCCAGGGAACTGTGAAGACAGGGAACTGTGAGGACAGGGAACTGTGAAGACAGGGAACTGTGAGGACAGGGAACTGTGAAGACAGGGAACTGTGAGGACAGGGAACTGTGAGGACAGGGAACTGTGAAGACAGGGAATTGTGAAGACAGGGAACTGTGAAGACAGGGAACTGTGAGGACAGGGAACTGTGAGGACAGGGAACTGTGAGGACAGGGAACTGTGAGGACAGGAATTGTGAAGACAGGGAACTGTGAAGACAGGAAATTGTGAAGAGTTCTCCTCTCTTAACAGGTGAAAGAGGAGGAAATCACAACACGTGATTTTCCCAGGGCAGAACAGAGGGCATGAGCGTTGTCACAGGACGGGTGGGAAGAGCCATTCCTTACACAGGAACCGGGGCTGCTCACCCTAGGCTGGATCCACGGAAGCAAATCTGACCTTCCCGAGGGCGGGCCTCCTCTTCTCTGTCTCTTAGAAGGACACTGGCCAAGTCTTTCTCTCAGCAGAGTCAAGTCATTCTGTCTCTTTTGTCTCTGAGCACTCACGACTGCTTGTGTCCCAACGTTGAGGGCTTTAAAAACACATCTAAACTTTATCTGTTATTAAAAGTAATTCTTCAGAGTTTCAGTTCCTTTTGAGGCTGGGGCCAAAGACAGCTGTCATAGGACAGATACGTACATGCTTCAGAGACCGTGTGCCTAAAAGCTGCTTATATGACACATTTAAATAAGCCAGGAGACCTCATTCTGGTGATTGCATTTTCTTCTTCATGGCGAGCACTTGACTTTGTGCACACCCAAAGAGCTCCTCAGTCATATTTTCAAGTGTTTGCACATGTGTGCACACTTCTAATGATCTTCAAGGAAACACAGTTCCTTCCCTAGAGAGTGCTTCTGAGTGTTTTTCTTGTTTCAAGACCCGAAACTCACAGAGAAGCTGCTTTTCTTGGCTGTGACAGCTGTAGCCACAATCAGGTGGTTTATTTCTCCACTTGGAGAGATCACAGACACTTGAACTCAGGTCTCAGGAAGAGGCAGGCTCCTGGGCCTTCATCCTTCTCTGTTAAAGTGTATAAATTCTTACCGGTCTGCCTGCCGTGCCTAGGGACACAAATGGGAGATCACACAGAGAATGAGCACCTGTTCACACGAGGCACCTGTACTATATATAGTCTTCCGGAGGTAAATACAGAGCACTGTGGGTTTCAGAGAAAGAGGGGGCACACCTGAGGTGATTTATGGTGACTCGTAAAGAGGGACCAGTCGGGAGTCTCGTGGGGGAGGAGCACAGGTTCACTGTGCTCCTGCATCAGTGAGCAGTTCTGTGGACTGGGATTTGTGGTTGGTATCAGAAAAGGATGGCAGATATATGGCCCATCAGAGCCCTGGTCTCCATTGTCCAGGGTGGGCAGGAAGAACAGTGGTGCTTTTGAGTAGAGGGAGACCTCTTCCGGTTATTTTGGGCAGAACAACGACATGACCTAAGCAGACTCCAGATGTTCAAATGAAGGGGCTGCAAGGTTGGTTGAGACGGGGAGGACAGGTAAGGTTGGGGAGCTGCTAAACCCCAATGATAAAGAGAGGGTGATGGCTGTGTGTGTGTGTGGGGGGGGGTTCAGAGATTCTGGGAATGAGGACTAGAGGTTGACGAGTCTGTGACAGGGCAGGCTTAGAGTTGGACTCATGGGGATGACAGTGATCCTCTCATAGCATGAGTAGGGCATCTAGAGGAGGACTGAGTTTGGAAGGGGGTTCAGTCCTAGTGTGTGGAATTTAAGGCACCTGTGAGATATCAGCTCTGTGCGGCCATTGCTGGCAGTTGGAAGGAGTAGAAGCCCGTGAAGGCAGAAGAGGGACCAGGAGGCTTCTGCAGGGAGCTGGCCCGGGAAAACTGGGAAGTGGGGGAGCTGACTGCAAGAGAAGTCATTCCCTGGCAGCTGAGGGGAGGTCTACGGAGGGGAGCCGGGATCGCAGTTGGGGATGAAAGGGCAACAAGGCTCAGGGGAACTGGTTCTGGGGCTCACAGCAGCCACACAGTAAGGACATGGAAGAGAGAATTCAGGAGGTGACCCAGGGCCAGGCTCCAGCAGGAAGAGGATTCAGATCTCCTGCTGGAGTTGGAGCTCATTGAGGATGCTGGTTTAATGGGTTTTAGACCATGGTGGGCAGAGGCTGCAAGGTTTAAAGAAGACATAAGTATTGAGAGCCGCTGGTAGTGAAAGTCCATGAGAGTGTACAGCAGTGACAACTAGTGTTCAGAAGGCCAACCTATCAGAACTAAGGGTTCTGTTAGAGGAAACCATCACACAAGGCGTTATGGGATTCCTGCCTTTTGAATGAACTGGCTGTCTCTTGTTGTAAACTTCTTGTGCAGTAACAGCTGTGATTCTCCCCATTTACTGTGCATCTCCATGTTAGTGTACATGTACTCTCACGATTGCATCTCAATCTTGGGCACAACTTTCCCTATACATTTGGGGTAATTGGATAACTGCCCTTAGCTGTGTTTATTTTTCATTAGCATACATCTGGCCAGGGCCATTCTCCGGACAAAAGTATTTCAGCAAAGATACCTTTTTCCAAGGACAAAACTGCACATAGATAAACATTAGATCATCTCACTCACAGATAGAGAAAAGAACCACTAACAATTAAATCCTCAACCCCTTACCTCCACCCCGGGTTATTTACACAAGATACACAGGACCCTAACTTAAGAGATTTACTGCTCCCATTCCTGGGATGATGTTTTAGCCTTTTGTTAGTTACTGAGTTAAGGGAGTTACTTCCCACTGACCCAAGGAGATTGCCTCCAGGCCAGGCAGGCAATAGGTGCCAAGCTTCTTTCTTGTGCAAATTAAGTTTTTATTCCTCCTCAGCCAGGTGCTATTCCTAGATTTTCTCCTCAGCAATTACTCTGAGTGAAAGTGCTTTTACTTGGCCAGCATCCCAGCTTCCTTGGGTCCCTAACAATGATGCCCCAGTGTCAGTAGGAAATTGCCAGAGGGAATGCTGCCCCTCCCTCCCTCCAGCTCCTCAACCCAGAACTTCCTGGCTGTTATACTTTCCTCCTGAGCCTCTTACTTTTCCTCCCTCCTCCTCCTCCTCTGGCTCTGCCTTCAATCCCTTTCGACTAATGACTCCCTTTCCTTGACTTTTGCCCCGACCAGCGGGCAGTAGCTAGAAGAACGACACCCACTTCGACATGCAATGACCCAGTAATAAAACAAAAAGGTGGGAATGAAGGGCTCTCTGACAGGCCAAGCATTGCCAACACGGTGCTGACAGACCTTGTCCTCTCCCATCTAAAGCTAGCCACCAAGGGCCATTCCCTAATTTGGCCACTTCCTTATGCCCGGCTCATTCCTGATCACCAAGGTCCAGCAATCAAAATTCACCATTGACTAAACTGACTAGCATGTCCAGTCAGGACTCACCAAGTCACCCTAGCCAGACCCCCCTTTTCTCCTTAAAGTCCACTCCTGAGAAGCCACCAGAGGTTGTCCTTGCCCACCAGAGGCAGCCCCCAGCTTGTCCTCTTCTTTGTCCTGAGAATTTGGTACCTAGGTGTGCTCTGTTCCGCTCCAAGACCCCTCAATTCTGAATTCCTCAGCAGAGCTCGTGTGGGGAAAGCAGCGAAGCATCCTGATTTCTTCAGAATTATTTTTCTACCCGTATGTTCTCCATCAGGGCCTAACGATCTCTATTTCTAACATTTCTCACCCCCTCTGTTCCTAGCATTGACTCATCTGAACAGTCCTAATTCCCTGCTTGACTCTTCCTTCTTCCCACTCATTTCTGCATTGAGTTCCCGCCCCATCCGGGCACCGTGCAAGAATGGCGTCTAGAGAGACGGTGATAGAAAGGGCAGGGAGACATTGATGAGAAGACGACAGAGGAGGAAGAAGAGGAAGGAAGGAGAAATGGAGCAGGTAAGTCATCCAGAGAAGAGGAGAGAGAGACAGAAAGAGATGGAGGGGAGGGGTCTAGGAAAGGAGAGGGCAGAGAGGAGGAGAGGAAAGGGAGGGAAGGGAAAGAGGAGAGGAAGATGGAGACAGGGAGGAGACCTGGGGGCGGAGCTGCTGACCTTGAGTCTGCTTTTTCTCATTTCAGAACTGGAGTTCTCACACTGACACCTTTTGGAGCGGAAGAAATATCGGTCTGCCCACGAGGGGTTCCATCTCCATGAACAGGACACACCTCTCTTCTGTGTATGATCTATTACGAGAAATGACAGCCATGTTTGCAGGCAGGACACAGAGCTGATCATTCCCGTCCCTTCTGACCCACTTGGGAGTTCAGCCTCAGCACACTCCTTTTAGAAATCCGTGAGGACCGTGTGTCCAGGAGGCGGTGGACACTGGAAACGGATTCTCAGATCTGCCACCCGGTCACTTTCTATCTGAGAGGATGCTGACCCCTCCTGCTCCCTTTTCCTGATATCTGGGGATTCTAATACTGGGTACTTTACAGGCTGTTGAGAGGATAAAGGATCAGGACTGGGTGTAGCTCGTGGGCAGAGTGTGTGTTCAGCATGCTTGAGGCCTGGCCTCCACCCCCAGGAACACGGGGAAAGAAGTAACAGCACAAAGAATGGAATCCATCAGCTCTGTCTCCAAAGCCCACCCCAGCATGGGTGACAGCTCACGAAAGTTGACGATCTGGAGCACACTGCACAGCCTGCAGGAGCTCACCAGGTTGAAGAGGGTCCTTTCCAGGTGGCTCAGTTTGTAAAATTCTCTTCCAGGCTTCTCCATTGCTGATTCTTTTCAGACTACTTTCCAGGCAGCTGGGCTGGTCTCAGTCTTCCTTGCAGCTTGCCTTCTCTGAGCCTGACTCTCAGAAGACTTCATTGTTTACTCCTAAAGGGGAGGGGACTTCTCACTCTTGCTCACAGTGGAGAATTTGACAGTGTCGTCCATATTAATCATGTTCCAGGAAACTTGCACATGCGAGGTGCCTTCCATTCAAAGACACAAGGACAGATGTTGGTCTTACTTGGCTCAGAAATCTCACAAGTAGGAGGAAGGAGACTTAGTTCTCAGGCTGTGCCCACGTGGCACAACTGTTAGAAAAGGAGTTGGCAGTTAAGTAGGATGTGTCCACGATGTTGAGTGTTTTGGCTGTCCTTTCTCTGCTTAGGCAGGCATTACAGGAGCATTGCTGGTGTGAGGCAGAACCAAGATTCCTGTGCTCACCATGCAGCCTGCTGAGTGGAACAGGAAAGAGGTTTCCTTCTTAGCCTTCACTGTAATCACAGTCACCAATGACTATGGTTGCCACCTGTCTGTGTGGCTCATCACAGCAAGACTTCCTGAGCTGTCCACCATTTTGAGTAGGCATATGAATACAAGATTTCCAGGCTGTCATCAAGGAATGACCCCTAAAGCCCCAGGGACAAGAGCACTGGGTAATTGAGGAAGGGGATGATGGGAAAGGTCTTATCTGTCATGTCTAGTCTGCACTTTAGCATTCCAGGATCTAAAGTGTTGCTCATGACTCTGAGGAACTTGGGGCCACAGGAGGGATTTCCCTGGCATAATGTCCTTGACCTTTACAGGGCAGTGTGCACTGAGAAGGGGCCTCGCCCTCCACTTCTGTTCTGCAGAAGAGCAAACTCAGGGTAGGGAGGAGCTCAGGCTCCAGTCTGTAGTGACGCCTTCCAAGGTTTGTAACTGCTATTTCAGACTTCTAGCTAGAGCATGGGGTTTTTGTTTTGTTTCTCCATTTAGACTTACAGAAGTCAGCATCTTGAGAGCACAGTAAATCTTCCACTCCATTCATCTCCCCAGCGAGATTTCTGACACAGTAGAGCATGCTTCTTGGTTCTGTGACTGATGTGTTACAGGAGGTTAGAATCCCTGGGTGAAGCCTCTCACTAGGCGACAGCAGCACCTCTGTCCCTTGCTCTGACAAACCTGTGTCTCCAGACATGACCTAAAAAGCTTTCTGAGGAGGTGTGTTGCCCTGACCTAGTTCCCTAAAGTACTATATAAGCAGAACTCCACATTGTGACTTGAGAGGGGAGGAAAGAGACCACCATCTTGGTGGTTTGATTTGAAGTAGAGGAGTATGGGCTGTTTCCTCTGATTCTACTGGACCACTAATGCCATCCACAGCCTCCTGAGTGCTGGAATGGCACTCAGACAGCTGGAGTTTGCATTCAAGTGCCTGTGTTTGAAAAGAGCCCTTACGATCCAGCAACAATCACAGGCCTCTCTCTTTCCAGGCATGGGGATGAAGGTAGACAAGGGTTTTAGGGTGTGCCTCTTCTCATTCCAGGAAATTTTCCTAGACTAGAGCTGCACACTGATCACTCTGTAGTTACAGGTTCTCAAGGGGCTCCCATACTCCTACACTTTGGCTTAGAGGAGACCCTCTGTGGGGCCTGCTCTTGAGAAAAGTCTCTCTGTTGGCCCCTAGGATGACCACAGCATCCTTTGGAATCTAAGTGAAGTTCCGCAGGGCCAACAGCTCTTAGAGGGCTTGGCCCATATGGCTGAGCATTCCCTCAACAGGCTTTCCACAGGTGGGAGCTCTGCAGTACTGGTAGTTTGGCTCAGTCCATGTCTCAAAAACACAGACCAGGGAAGCCACTTGTGTGAGTTCAGTCTGAGGCAAGAGACTGAGGACCCAGCACATGTCCACAACCCAGAGTCCAGAGCCCAGCAGACCTGCAGTCTGAGGACACAGGAAGAGCATGTATGTCCCAGGAGAGACACAGAGGCAATCTTTTCTGTTCCCTGCAGCTCCCGGCTGGCTGCATGCTGTCTACCTGTGATGAGAGTGGGCTTTGCCCACAGAGTCCAGGCACACACACATATATATATAATCAGTTTCCTCAGAAATCCCTCATGGTCACGTTCGGAAATAATGCTCCAGTCAGGTTGACACTAAATTCTGTGACCACGACTTATAGTCAGCTGTGGCCAGAGGTTGGAGAAGAAGCCTTTTGTCCCCTCTGTGGTCATCAGGAAGAGAGCATCATGGGAGGGATCTCAATGACTTAGCATTTTTATGTTCTCTTTCATAATTAGACTTTAAACCAACAGTTGTTTAAATTTATGCCCATGAAGAGTGTTCCATCCACATAAACGCAGCAAACTGTTTATGTGTCAGTCTAAACAAAGGGCATGGAAGGTGGAAGCTCTCTATTTGCCTGCCCAATCTTGCTCTTGATAGCAAATCCATTCCTTCACAAGCTTTAGAGCCTACTTCTTCAAAATTCTGGTATACACTGAAGACTACCTGAGACATCCCTCCTTGTGGACTGAACAACACCTGAATTCTTGGACCATCTATTGGTAGACAGGCAGTGTTGGATTAGCTGGACCACAGCCAGAAACCCAGTATAATAAATCCATTTAGATAGATGATAGATAGACAGATTCTTTCTATATGATCTGTTCTCAAGAACCTAGACTAATACAGTGTTTGTGTATGTGTATGTGTGTGTGTGTGTGTGTGTGTGTGTGTGTGTGTGTGTGTGTAAGTGTATGCTTGGGTTCTCATTTGTGTCCCACGCCTGAGTAAATTTAGAATGTTAGCATTAAAATAGGAATAAAAAATGCTCTATTTATGTCTGCCTTAGAACCTAAACCAATTTGATAAATATTTTTAAGGTTTTCTTCCTCACACTTTGGGTTTTCAATGAATTGCCAGTAGTAAACACCCTTTGACTCAAGGAGTATTGTCCTATTTATGTTTTTAGTGTAGTCAAGCCTATGCATTCACACCCTGAAAGACATTAGCATAAATTTAGTTTATTTCTTATGTTACAGTTTGGTCATTACAATGATGTCCTTTCCTAAAATTACATGAAAGTAGATCATACTGATCTGTGAGTTTCATCTCTGGTTAGTAAAGTAATATCACACAGTCACTTTACCATAGGAAGGGTAAATGGAGAGTGGCCTGCCTGGGAACTGGCATTCTGCAAGGGGAGTTTAATTTCTGAAAGAATCATGAACTAACTTTCTCTTACCTTTCCCAAAGGAACTTCGAGAACAGCAAAAGGATCCCCAGGCATCTGCTGTGTACTGGACATAGTCTTTCCACCTGTGACATAGGTCTGTGGTTAGCCGGATTGCATTCAGGGATTGAAGGTCTCTTTATGATGGACAGCCAAGCCCACATGGCATGTCCTTTCTCTCTGCTCTGCCTTTTGATGCTCAGTCTATACACCTCCTTCTAATAACCAGCTCTGTTTTCCTTCCTCCTGTTTCCACATCTTGAAATAGGTACAAGGCAGCAGTCCCCACCAATAAGCAATGCCCCAAACTAGTGTGTGGTGGTATTCTAATTGTATTGAAATGTGATTTTGATTGTATGTTAATAAATAAAGTTGCCCAGGGTCAGAGCTATTAGAGCCATAGCAAGAGTGTGGTGGTGGTGGCACACACCTTTAATCCCAGCACTTGGTAGAAGAGCTAGGTAGATCTCTGTGTGTTCACGGATACAGCCAGCATTGGAGACATATGCCTTTAAGACCTGGAGGGCTGCACATACAGGCAGTGACAAGGCAGTCACATGTTTGGGTTTACAACCAATGAGAAGGCCGAACAGAAAGACTATGTAAAGACATACACACAGGAAGTAGGTCTCAGGAGGAAGGGTAAGATTTTAGCTCTGAGCTCTGATCTCTTGGCTTTCTCTTTTACATTGGTTCTGTGTTTCTTATTTAATAAGACAGTTGGTTACATCTACACTAGGGATGGACAGAACTTCTGTATCCCTGATAAAACTCAGCCAGACATCAAATACTAAGGTGACATAAAGGACATGAGTTCAGAAGGGGATTTATGTTATATCAGATTATATTATATCAGAAGAAGAAAGAAAGGGTCTAATAGGTTGGAAAGGGTAATAAGAGATAGGACTGGGGACAGAAGAAAGTCAAGAAGTATTTTCTCATACTACTTGTGAAATCCATGCCAATTTGTGGAATCTAAATTTAAATATATATACTTACATACATTTATATGCATACACATACATTTATATGCATATACATACATATGCATGAACATATAAGGTGGAAAATTTGGGATAAAAGAACCAGCAGGAGGTGCAAAGGACAAAGAAGAGATTCGTGGGAGAGTGAATATGAGCAGAATGTAACGATTATGTGCATGAAAATATAAGGAAACTGTTTTCTACACTAACTGTAAATATGAATGAAAACATTATGTCACAATGAATACATCCACACTGTCTAAAAGTGCTCAAATTCAGTACTTTCACCACACAGTGGATCCAGTCTCCACATAACTGACATCAATCCCATCAGTAGAAAGCTCCAAGTTCTTATAGAAATAGACAACCTGAAGTTCAGTCACGCCAGGGGTCAGTGTGGAGAGTGAGAGCTGAGCTGGTTTTTTATTGAGTATGCCTGAACCATAGAAAGTGTGAGTGGCAAGGACCAGGCTGGAGTCACAGAGGAGCCTGGATCAGTAAAACCCAGTCACAGGCCATGACAAGGAGTTGGATTTTCGTTTAAAATATTTTATGGTCTTTGGGCTGTCTCCCCGCTCTATTTCGGTTTTTAAGAATTCACCATATTTAGGGTTTCCTGTGTAGAAAATGCTGTGGAGGGAAATAGAGTAGATAACTGAACCCATGTAGGCCTCTTGTGCACTAGGTAAGTCAAGTTATGCACTGGGATGCTGAAGCCTCCAGGGACGCTGCCAGACTCTGAGGATATCCAGGAGATACAGCGCAGGACTTACTGAAGTCTGGAGAAGGGACATGGGACAGTCGTGTCTGCCTCTATATATTGCTCATTGGTGAAGCTAAAGGAAGTGCTAACTGAAGTCTGGGAAAGCGGCTTTTAGGTAGTGCTTGTTTGTGGACCTAACACTAAGGACTTGCCGAATTCGGGGATGGGGAGAGTCCAGTCTGGCCACGCCTGGCTTCAGCGACTCCTTATTTGTGGAGATAGAACTATGGACTTTTGAAATCTGGGCAAGGGCGCAGACAGTCGCAAGAAGGGGTCACCAACACCTGTGAGGAAAGTCGCAAAACCATCCAGAGGCAATGACAGCGGAAACTCCCCCAGGTGACTCTCTCCGTCTCCAGCGTCCTTGAAGTAACTGAACATCTCCAGCTGGTGCCTAGGGCTGGGTGTCTTCAACTCAGTCCAGATCCCTCACACTTTCAGCGCCCAAATAACGACCGGACTGTTGGTCTCGAGCTTCCTGGCGCACATGCGCACTGGCTTGCAGGGAAGCCTTAGAAAAGCAGAGGCAGAAGAGCGTCTCTTTCCAACGGCGTTTGTCTCCGCAGCGCCCTCTGCAGCTCGAGGCAGGTAGTGCATATATGCTGGGTGGAGCTCCCACCTGCGGAATTCCAACTCTGCAGACCAGGAAGAAAAGTCCAATGCTGCTTCCGCACTGTCCCACAGGCCTCTGTGTTCTTTATGTACATTTTGTGCATTGTTCATAGTATTTAGTTTCACACAGTATAGTCTCTTTCTGAACAAAAGTAAACATTATACATTTACAGCATGCCCCCAAATGATGTACATATATACATTCATATCCATTCTCATTGTAAAAGGCTCAGAGAAGTTCACTGACTATAGTCAATATAACTAAAAGTGACACCATTTATTTAACTGTCCAGTACTGACAGACAGATTCCTGTCTGGGGCGTGTTTGGGTTGGGTTTGGTTGGGGTTTTCATCTTCTCTTACAGAGAGTGTCTTGCCTTGAACATCATGAGAAGCGAAGATGTTAATGTTGTTTTTTTTAAATCCCCCCCCCCCATCCCAAGATGGGGTTTCTCTGTGTAGTTTTTTTTATGATTTATTTATTTGTTATGTATGCAGAAGAGGGCGCCAGATCTCATTACAGATGGTTGTGAGCCACCATGTGGTTGCTGGGAATTGAACTCAGGACCTCTGGAAGAGCAGTCGGTGCTCTTAACCTCTGAGCCATCTCTCCAGCCCAGATGTTAATGTTTTTAACAATCCTGTCGAATTTCCAAAAATGGTATCAACCCACCTTTCTGTTGAGATCTAGTTTTCCTGTTCTCACAGACCAGGCATCATGACAGCTGTGCCCAGGATGGCCTTATATTCTAGTAAACACCAGAGAGAACAGAGAGCAGAACTCAAGGACAAGATTTTCACAGCACTGAGCAGAAGGTACTGTGTCTCCTAGGACATTTGAGGAGCTTGGGGCCACAGGAGGATTTCCCTGGCATAATTTCTTTGATCTTCACAGGGCACGGTGCACTGAGAAGGGCCCCCACCATCCAGTTCTGTTTTGCAGAAGAGCAAACTCAGGGTAGGGATGAGCTCAGGTTCCAGTTTGTAGTGACGCCTTCCAAGTTTTGTAACTACTATTTCAGACTTCTCATGGAACCAAAGGACAGGACACCTGACATCAGAGCAGTGGATTAAGTCCCTAAGTAGACTGTAGACACTCATGCTAGCCACTAATGAAAATGTTTACCTTAGTTTGTGATTTCTGAAGGTACCTTCCATCTACTCATGGTAACAGTCACTGCATAAGCTGAAGGAAAACTCAGTATTATTTTTTAAATGAATGAATGAATGGGCAGATAACTGTTAGTTAAGCTTTTGGGTGATAGTCATATTTAAATCTACATCTCTTTATAATCATGAAAATCCTCTCCAAATGAAAAACAGATCAATATCAGTATACTGTAATTGGAAAGATAAAAGCCATAAGTGAACAGAACAAGGTTTGCTTACCATTGAAGAAATTATAAACATAAATTAGGCACATTCCAAAGTGACATTAACTTATGAAATAGTCCTTTGGAAATTATACAAAATAGTATAAGCCCCCACCTGAATGGTATGAATGCATATAGGCACAATAAAATAATATACAAATGTGGCATAAATTTATCAGGACTCACAAAACCCAATGATCTTTTACTTCAAATCTGGAAGAACACACAAAAGTAATTTGAGAACATGTGTTGTGGAATAGAAGATTTGTTTAACTAAGTAAAGATGTGTTACATTTGTTTGCATTGCAGAATAAATGTTTGACTATGTAAAGATGTGTTGCATTTGTTTTACCTTGGCCTGCCTAAGGCACCCGATTAGTCTAGTAAAAAGCCAAGGGATAGGTGGGGCTGGTGAGCAGAAAGAAAAGGGGAGCTAGCCAGCCAGTGGCCAGTCAGATGGGACCCAGACAGACAGACACAGAAGAAGCAAGAAAGCAGGATGGACAATATGTAGATGAGGTAAATGAGCCTCGGGGCAGCACATAGATTAATAGAAATGGGTTCATTTAAGTTTTTTTTTTTTAAAAAAAGATAGCTAAGAAACAAGCCTAAGCTAAGGCTGAGCATTCATAACTAATAAGTCTCTGTGTCATAATTTGGGGACTGGAGGTCAAAGAAAGCCTGCTACAAGCATTTTCATGCAAATTTACCTGAGAACATTCAGATTTTAATGGACTATGATGCAAAAATTGATCATAAAATACTAACATCAAAACAGTAATTCTATATGATGAAGATGGATTGATCCCAGACATGCAATTTCTGTGTACCCAAGTCAATGAACATAATAATCAAAGAAATAAGCTCAAGACTAGAAATCACATCTCAGTTCAGGCACCAAAACTTTTGATAAAATTCAGCGTGCCTTTGTTATGGAGTTTGTGACCACTGAGAAAAGACCATAAACTCAATCCAACTGTAATTAAGGGATTTATTGATGAGCTGTTAGCAGGATGACAATCTCTGAGCCAAAACTTGAGATTTCTGTGAGAAGGGGGATGAGACATTTTTAAAGGAATTTTAAAAACAAAACCCAAAAGAAGACCTTCAATATACACACAAACAAGCAAAAACCCAAACAAAAGAAAAGATCCTGGTTTGTTCTGCCATGCCAAGTGATCACAGCAACCCAAAACAATTCTTGGGTTTCTGCCTAAGCAAGCCACAGAAGCTGAAAAAGAAGTTAGTCATATCATAAAAGGTCAAGGCTGTACATTTCTGGGTGAGGGTCACTGAGTCAGGGTTCCCGGGAACTTATCTTCCAGGGACTGGAGTCAGAGACAAATGGCTAGTGGGGACCAAAATGGATGTCTAGATGAAACTGGAGTTTCTTTAGCCATTATACTTCCATGATAAAAGCCTGGCAGATGCTTGGAATAGAAGCAACATATCTCAATATAGTAAGACAAACCAATAACCAATGTTACACTAAATGGGAAAAAAACCAAACCATTATTACTAAAATCTGGAGTAAATTAAGGATGCCCACTTTCTCTGCTCTCATCCGTTATTCTGCCTGAAGTCTTAGCTACAGCAATAAGGCAAATGAAGGAAAGGAAAGGGATACAAACAAGAAAGGAAGAAATCAGATGTCTTTGTTTGCACAGTTGTGAGTCTACGTGTGACACTGAGAGGATCTACCAGAGAATTCCTAAGAACAATCAACACTTTCAGTACAGCACCAGAACAAAAACCGACATAAAAATTAGATACAGAGAGTGAGTGCGAGCTAGAATTTAGTGCTTCAACTTTGGGCACAACATGCTTCTTGAAGCTGGTGGTAGGAGCTGAGGACCAGGGCAGGTCACAAAGTATTTGCTTAAACAGCACCAAGCATAGGGACTGGATAGTCACCTGTGTAAACATCAAAGGTCAACGTGAAAAAGACCCATCCATATGCTGTGTTCGGATCGGGAAGGCTAACACAACTCCCTGTGCTTCAGGTTTAGTCCTCAGCTGAGTTCTCTTTCTAGGCTATGGACCCTTTAAGAACGTGCCTGGCCTTTGGGTCCCTGGGAGTATGCCCTTGAGGGCCCAAGACTGTTTTCTCATTCTCTGTCTTTAGATAGGCAAGGCCTCTTGCCACTGACCCTGTAGCTAAGGATGTCTCTTACCTTCTGACCCTCCAGCCTCCACCTCCCAAACCCAGAGATGATGGGCCCAAAGCACCACACAGGTGATGAGACACTGAAGAGAGAGAGCCGAGGGCTTGTGTGCGCAAGGCAAGCATCCCGCCACCCGATCGGCATCCCCTCTCTCTTTTTGTCCAGGCATGCAGAAGTGAATGTGTCCATTCAGTGTTCCTTGTGCTTGAGACCCTCTCTCACCACAGCACAAAAATGCACAGGACCAAGTCACTGTGGGCTGAAGCCTCCAGCACTGTGAGACAAAGTAGACCTTTCCTCTTTATACACTAGCTATCTCAGGTGTTTTCATACAAGAAAGCTGACTACCATGCCTCATTCTGCTCAAGCTCATTATAACACTCACCTTTACTGAGGGAGCTGTGGATTCTCTTGAACCCATGAGAAGAAAGATAGACTAGAAACTAGACTGACTTACAGAACTTTGTAGAGAGGGGTAAGTGGTGGCACATGCCTTTAATGCCAATATTCAAAATGCAGAAGCAAGTTGATCAGTCTCTGTGGGTTTTAATCCAGCTTGGTCTACAAGGACACTTTGTGATTTTAGACTCAAGTCTAAATAGGGCACTGAGCTAAAAAAAAAAAAAAAAAAAAAAAAAAAAAAAAAAAAAAAAAAAAAAAAAGCAAACGAAGAAAAAACAGTCTTGAAAATTTTTCAATATGTTAGGCCCTGTCTTTATACTGCCAAATCTTCCATAAATAAACAAAAAAGAATTCATATGTTATAATACATTCTGGAAACTTTGTTGACAAGATGATTGGGGGCTATCCACGCAATCATCATCTGTTGTAGAAATCCTTCCACGAGTATGCAAAGAATGCAAAATCAAGATATGTCCATGGAACAATTTGTACAGATAAAAAGAAGAAAAGAAATGAGTAGAGAGGGATGTTAGGGTGACCTGAGTAGCCCAACTCAGGAGGTAGGTCTCAAGGAGGAGTGAGAGAGCCCCCAGAGTAGAGCCTTGGACCTCAGACAACTTCACTCAGGAGACTTGGCTCTGTTCTTCAACAGAGTTCTGAGAGGAGCCTCTCCCTCGTTCCCTCCTTTTCCCCACCCTCCCCACTATTTGTCTTTTTATGTATATGGGAATTTCCCATGCATGTATAGATGTGCATTATATGCATGTCTGGTGTGTGAAGAGGGAAAAAGGGGGCATGGAATCCTCTGGAACTGGAGTTACATTGAGAGGACCAAGCAGATGCCATAACAGGCTGCTCAGTCTTCTCTCCAAGATCAGGCCTCAATTTCAGTTTCCTGACACTGAATAGGCAGTTTCTGAGGAAAAGCCACAAACAATGAGCAATTAATCACTGGTGCTCCTGACAACAAGGATAAAGGAGATAGGATGCACCAAGCCTGGGCCACTGAGCCAGCCCTCACAGTCAATATGTGCTAGGCCAGTCAGCCTCCATAGCAGCTCAAGGACAAAGCCAGGGTCTTGTCTAGGCCTGTCCCAAATGGAAAACTGTACCCTGGCCAGCCTCTAATTAGCCCTGACCAATTAGAATGTACTGATATGATTACAACTTGCTTGAGCCAATCATATCTAAAGGGACCTACCTGCCTTAGGACCTCACCTTGGCTATACTTAAAAGGTACTCACACATCTCTATCAGAGTCTTCACTATCTTGCCTTTGTGTGAGATGGCAGGTCTCAGGATGCTGGAATAATAAACACTCTCTGCATACATGGATGGTGGCCTTTTGTGAGACGTCTCCGGAACCCTAACAACATGAGGTTGTATATTGTCATGTGGGGGCTGGAAATGGACACTGGGTGGTCTGAAAGAGCAGCTAGTGCTCTTAACTGCTTAGTTAGCTATCACTTGGCCTCCCCAAAGAAGTCTGAGTTATTTACTAAAATTATACAAGGCCCAAAAGAAGCCTTCACTGATTTTTTGCAAAGACTGACTTCAGCTGTAAAGAATAGTATCAGATTCAGAAGTAAGACAAATACTAATCAAAACTTTGGCTTTTGAAAATGCTAATTCAGAATGCTAAAGGGTGATAAGGCCTTTAGAGGAGAGATCAGTACCAATAGATGGATGGATTAGAAACACAGGTGATATTGGATCTCACATTTATAATGCTACTCTGATAGGAGAAGTAATTTCTAAAAGTTTTTTAAAAATCAAAATGTCAGATATTTTAATTGTGGTAAGCAAGGTCATTTGAAAAGAGATTATAAGCAAAGTGTTCCTAGAAACAATTTTTTTTAGATAATCCAAAAAGAAGGCCCCAGTCTTCTGGAGTATGCAGAAAGTGTGGCAAAGGCCAGCATTGGACTAATGAATGCAGATCAACAATGGACAGGCAACGTAACCCTTTGCAGTCAGGAAATGTCCTTGGGGGCTTCTTGCATGCCCCAATAGCAAATTTGATTTAATCACTCCCTGTCAGCATTGGAGAAACTCATACACAGAAGATTTAATGCCTGTTGTTAAAAACAACACTGCTCTGGATGTAATCAAGTACAGAACAGAACAGCTTTAATAGATAAAACAAAAAATTCAGGAGAGACCAGAAAACAAGCATTTTGACAAACTGCTATAAATGGTCAGAAACCAAAGCTAAAAATGCAAATAACTGGCATTGAAATTGAAGGTTTAGTAGACAAAGGAGCAGGTGTTACAATAATTTCACCAAAATCTTGGCATCCAGATTGGCCTCTTCAGGAGGTAAATATTCAGCTTCTAAGGATTGGAACTTTATCTCAGGTAAACAAAGTTCAAGATGGGTTGAGTATATAGGGTCAGAAGGACAAATAGGAAAATTAAAGTCATATGTAGCTAACATAGCCATGAATTTTCAGGGATATGGTTTGTTGCAGCAATGGAAAACACAAATTAACATTTCTTCAATCTCGGAAACAAACCAAAAAATAAAGAATGCTTCTGAGAAAAATATTAAAAGGTATTATCAAGAACAGTCACAGACCATTCAGATTGTACATAAACAGGAACACAACAGCTGTTGGTCTTTCAAAGTTACTAACTGTCCTTCCTTTAAAATGGTTAATTGACAAACCTGTGTGGGTGGAAAAATGGCCTTTGACATCAGAAAAATTACAGACACTAGAACAGCTGATACAGAAACAGCTAACCTCCATACATTGAAGAATTGGCTAGTCCTTGGAGTTTTCCTATATTTGTCATTAAAAAGAAATCTGGAAAATGGAGAATGTTAACAGATTTAAGAGCCATAAATAAAGGGATTTAGCCAATGGGCTCTTTACAGGCTGGAATACCCCTATCTGTTTTATTACCTAAGAGATGGTCTATTATTGTGATTGATTTAAAAGACTGCTTTTTCCTATACCTTTACAAGAACAAGATAAAGAAATATTTGCCTTCATAGTACCTACTTATAATAATGCTCAACCTGTTAAAAGATTATCAGTGGAAAGTTATTCCTCAAGGAATGTTAAACAGCCCTACCTTGTGTCAATATTTTGTACAACAGCCATTAGAAATCATTCATAAACAGTTTCCTCAATCTAAAATTTACCATTATATGGATGATATCTTCTTGGCTGATTCAGACACAGATACCTTAAAAAATGTTTGATGAAGTAAAGATAATTTTGCCTTGCTTGGGATTACAAACTGCTCCTGAAAAAACACAAAGAGATTCTGTCAATTTTCTAGGATATAAGATAGGTTTACAGAAAATTTGACCACAGAAAGTATAAATCAGGAGAGATCACTCACAAACTCTTAATGATTTCTAAAAATTTCTGGGAGATATTAACTGGCTACAGGCCACAATTGGATTAACATCTTAAGAACTAAGTAATTTATTTCAAACATTACAAGGTGATGTGATAAGGACTTAAAAAGTCCAAGAAAATTAACAGCTGAGGCTGAGAGAGAATTAGCTCTGGTAGAAAAGAAATTACAGGATGCACATGTGTATGCCTGGATCCAAAGCTTGATGGTATTTTAGTCATTTTGTCTTTTACTCATTCTCCCACAAGAATTCTGATGCAGAGAGAAGATATCTTAGAGTGGAAATTTTTAGCACTCAAACAGAGTAAAAATTTAAGTCCTATGTAGAAAAGGTTTCTGAAAGGAAAAATAAGACTTCATCAATTAGCAGGAATAGACCCAGCAGAAACTATGGTACCTTTTACTAATGCTGAAATTGCCTCATTATGGGCAGAAAATGAACATTGGCAAAGAGCTTGAAGTACTTTTTTGGGGAGACATTAACAATAAATATCCCTAAAGCAAGAAATTTCAATTTATAGAAAGAATTGAGTTTTTAAAAAGAAAAGTGGAACTTCATGGAGCCAGGATCAGCTGAGGAGCTGGAGATCACTGTCAGTGATCAGCACAGACTGATTGCATGTCTTTAATCCTAGCACTCTGGGAAGAAGTCATTGCCTTGGGACACGACCATAATGGATGAGCATTCTGCCCAAGGCCGACCCAGGGCCCAGCTGCCAATTGTGTGAAGCCCAACAACTTGGAGGTGTTGGTGAGATTGCCCTACTGATCAACCTGTTCAGCTGAGATCCATTCAGGAGAGAGCCTGCAGTCAGAGGAAGCAAGATCAGCTGAGGAGTTGGCAAAGGAGCAGAATGTGACCCAAGAAGGCAAGAGAAGAAGCCATCCAACCACCAAACCAGATCACCAGAATCATAAGCCCACTCTACACTGACTGGGAACAGGTAAGTCCCCATCTCCAGACTGGCAAACCAGGTCTCTACCCCCTAGGCCCCAGCCAGTTGAGCCCCAGGGACCAGACAGCTATCTTTTCCTGCTTCCTCACCATAAAAAAATAGTCCCTGCAAACCCAACAACCACCAGAGTCATAAGCCTACCCTGTACCAACTGGGAACAGTCATTGGAGCCCCAGGGACCAGACAGCAGCCTCTTTCCCTGCACCCTTGCCAAGAAAACTATTCCATGCAACTAACACCAACAACCACTGGAGACATAAGCCCACCCTGCACTGATTGGGAACAGCTGCTTCCTGAAACAGAATCCACTAACACCAATTGGAATAAGCAGCTCCCAGAGAAACAGAGCCCAACAGCACCAATTTGACCAAGAACTCCCAGTGGATCAAGATTATCAGTTGGAACAAGAGAGGCACCCTCAGACACAGACACTGCCTGCACCTAGCAGAGGAAGAGATGAGTAGATGCCAGTGCAAAAATATAGGCAACAGCATAAACACCTATATGACACCATCAGAACCTAGTGATTCTATATTTGCAAGACCTGAACATGCCAATGCAGAAGAAGCAGAAGAAACCAATCCTAAAAATGACTTTAAGAGGATAATAGGTGCCCTTAAAGAGGAAATTAAAAACTCCCTTAAAGAGGAAATTAAAAACTCCCTTAAAGAGGAAATGAAAAATTCCCTTAAAGAGGAAATGGAAGACAAAAACAAACAAAAATTGGAAGAAATCAAAGAAAACCAATAAAAGTAATTAAATAGATAAAGGAAACAGTTCACGATTTGAAAATTGAAATTGAGACAATAAAGAAGACACAAACTGAAAGAATGCTGGAAATAGAAAATATGACTAAACAAACAGGAACTACAAAACAACAAAATACAAGAGATAGAACAGAGAATCTCTGACATTGAAGACACAATAGAGAAAATAGATTCATCAGTCAAAAAAAACACTAAAGCCAAAAATGTTGTAACACAAAACATCCAGGAAATTTGGGACACCATGAAAAGACCAAACCTGAGAATAAGAGGGATAGAAGAAGGAGAAGAATACCAATTCAAAGGCACAGAAAATATATTTAATAAAATCACAGAAGAAAACTTTCCTAACCTAAAAAAGAAATACCTATGAAGATACAAGAAGCTTACAGAACACCAAATAGACTGGATAAAAAAAAAGTCCCCTCACCACATAATAATCAAAACACTAAACATACAGAACAAAAAAAATATTAAGAACTGCAAAGGAAAACGGCCAAGTAACATATAAAGGCAGACCCATTAGAATAACACCAGACTTCTCAATAGAGACTATGAAAGCTAGAAGGTCCTGGACAAACATTATACAGACACTAAGAGACTATGGATGCCAACCCAGACTATTATACCATTGACTGAGTAAACAAAATATTCCATGATAAAACCAGATTTAAGCAATACCTATCCACAAATCCATCCCTACAGAAAGCACTAGAAGGAAAAATCCAACCTAAGGAAATTAAACACACCCATGAAAACTCAGGCAGTAGATAATCCCACACCAACAAATACCAAAGAAGGGAAACACAACATTACAACCAAAAAAGAACAGGAATTAACAATCACTGGTCATTAATATCCATCAATATCAATGGTCTCAACTCACATATAAAAAGACATCGGCTATCAGAATGGACACGAAAACAGGATCCATCCTTCTGCTGCATACAAGAAACTCACCTAAACTTCAAAGACAGACACTACCTCAGAGTAAAAGGCTGGGAAAAGGCTTTCCAATCAAATGGACCTAAGAAACAAGCTGGTGGAGCTATCCTAATATCTAATAAAATAGACTTCAAACTAAAATCAATCAAAAGAGATCGGGAAGAACATTACATATTTATCACAGGGAAAATACATCAAGATGAAGTCTCAATTCTGAACATTTATTCCCCAAATACAAAGACACCCACATTTATAAAAGAAACATTACTAAAGCTTAAATCGCACATCAAACCCAAAATACTAGTAGTGGGAAATTTCAACACACCACTCTCACCAATGGACAGATCTACCAGATTGAAACTTAACAGAGAAATAAATGACCTAACAGATGTTATGACTCAAATGGACTTAATAGATATCTACAGAACATTCCACCCTAACACAAAAGATTATAGCTTCTTCTCAGCACCCCATGGAACCTTCTCAAAAGACACCACATACTCAGTCACAAGGCAAATCTCAACAGATACAAAAACATTGGAGCCAGGCAGTGGTGGCCCATGCCTTTAATTCCAGCACTCGGGAGGCAGGGCCAGGAGGATCTCTGTGGGTTTGAGGCCAGCCTGGCCTACAGAGCAAGATCCAGGACAGACACCAAAAACTACATAGAGAAACCCTGTCTTGAATCCCCAAACACCCCCAACCCCCAAAAAGGAAAAAATTGGAATAACCTCTTGTATTTTATTGGACCACCATGCCTTAAAGTTAGATTTCAATAACAACAAAAACTATAGAAAGCCTATAATCTCATGGAAACTGAATAATGCCCAACTGAACTACCAATGGGCCAAGGAAGAAATAAAGAAAGAATTTAAAGATTTCCTAGAATTCAATGAAAATGAAAGTATAACATACCCAAACTTATGGGACACTATGAAAGCAGTGCTAAGAGGAAAATTCATAGCATTAAATGCATGCATAAAGAAATTGGAGAAAACTCACACTAATGACTTAACAGCACACCTGAAAGCTCTAGAACATAAAGAAACAAACTCACTCAGGAGGAATAGACACCAGGAAATAATCAAATTGAGGGCTGAAATCAATGAAATAGAAACAAAGAAAACAATACAAAAAAATCAACAAAACAAAGAGTTGGTTCGTTGAAAAACTCAACAAGATAGACAAACTCCTATCCAAATTAACCAAAAGGCATTCAAATTATCAAAATCAGAAATGAAAAGGGAGATATAACAACAGACAATGAGGAAATCCAAAGAATCATCAGGTCATACTTCAAAAACCTGTACTCCACAAAATTGGAAAATCTGAAAGAAATGGACAATTTTCTGGATAGGTACCATATACCAAAGTCAAATCAAGACCAGATAAACTATTTAAATAGACCAATAGGCCCTAAGGAAATAGAAACAGTCATTGAAAGTCTCCTAACAAAAAAACAAAACAAAATAAAACAAAAAAACTCAGGACCAGATGGTTTCAGTGCAGAAGTCTACCAGATTTTCAAAGAAGAACTAATTCCAACACTCTTCAAATTATTCCACACAGTAGAAACAGAAGGAGCATTACGAAACCCTTTTTATGAGGCTACAGTTACCCTGATAACCAAACCACACAAAGATGCAACAAAGAAAGAGAATTACAGACCAATTTCCCTCATGAACATTGAGGCAAAAATACTCAACAAAATATTGGCAAACCAAATCCAAGAACACATAAAAAAATTATCCACCATGACCTAGTAGACTTCATCCCAGGGATACAAGGATGGTTCAACATATGAAAATTCATCAATGTAATACACCATATAAACAAACTGAAAGAAAAAACCCCACATGATCATCTCATTAGATGCTGAAAAAGCCTTTGATAAAATCAAACACCCCTTCATGATAAAGGTCTTAGAGAGATCATGAATACAAGGAACAGACCTAAACACAATAAAGGCAATTTACAGCAAGCCAATACCCACCATCAAATTATATGAAGAGAAACTCAAAGTGATTCCACTAAAATCAGGAATAAGACAAGGCTGTCTACTCTCTCCATACCTATTCAATATAGTACTTGAAGTTCTAGCTAGAGCAATAAGACAACAAAATGAGATCAAAGGGATAGAAATTGGAAAGGAAGAAGGCAAACTTTCACTATTTGCAGACAATATAATAGTATACATAAGTGACCCCAAAATTTCCACCAGGGAACTCCTACAGCTGATAAACCCCTTCAGTAAAGTGGCAGAATACAAGATCAAATAAAAAAATCAGTAGCCCTGCTATATAAAAATGATAAAAGGAATAAGAAAGAAATTGGAGAAACTTCACCCTTTACAATAGCCACAAATAATATAAAATACCTTGGGGTAACACTAACCAAACAAGTGAAGGACCTGTATGATAAGAACTTTAAGTCTCTGAAGTCTCTGAAGAAAGAAATCGAAGAAGATGTCAGAAAATGGAAAGATCTCCCATGCTTACAGATAGGTAGGTTTAACATAGTAAAATGACAATCTTACCAAAAGCAATCTACAGATTCAATGCAATCCTCATCAAAATCCCAACACAATTCTTCAAAGACTTGGAAAGAACAATATACTCAACTTCATATGGAAAAACAAAAAACCCAAGATAGCTAAAAGAATCCTGTACAATAAAGCAACCTCTGAAGGCATCACCATCCCTGACCTCAAGCTTTACTATAGAGCTATATACTACACTAATATATATATTATTAGTATATTATATACTAATATAATATATACAATAACTATATAATATACTAATAGCTTGGTACTGGCATAAAAACCAACATACAGACAAATGGAATCTAACTGAAGACCATGACATTAATCCACACACATATGAACACCTGATTTTTAACAAAGAAACCAAAACTATACAATGGAAAAAAGAAAGTATCTTCAGCAAATGGTGCTGGCATAACTGGATGTCAACATATAAAAGATTGCAAATAGATCCATATCTGTCACCATGCACAAAACTTAAGTCCAAGTGGATCAAAGACCTCAACATAAATCCAGTTACACTGAACTTGATAGAAGAGAAAGTAGGAAGTACTCTTGAACACATTGGTACAGGAGACCACTTCCTAAATATAACACCAGTAGCACATACACTGAAAGCAACAATTAATCAATGGGACCTCTTGAAACTGAGAAGATTTTATAGGGCAAAAGACACAGTCAATAAGACAAAACAACAGCCTACAGAATGGGAAAAGATCTTCACCAACCCCACATCTGACAGAGGACTGATCTCCAAAGTATATAAAGAACTCAAGAAACTAGACATCAAAATACTGAACAACCCAATTAAAAAATAGGCTACAGAGCTTAACAGAGAATTCTCAAAAGAAGAATTTCAAATGGCTGAAAGACATTTAAAGAAATGCTCAACATCCTTAGTCATCAGAGAAATGCAAATCAAAATGACTCTGAGATACCACTTTACACCTGTCAGAATGGCTATGATCAAAAACACTAATGACAGTCTATGTTGGAGAGGATGTGGAGCAAGGGGAACACTCCTCCACTGTTGGTGGGAGTGCAAGCCTGTACAACCACTGTGGAAATCAGTATGGCAGCTTCTCAGAAAATTGGGAATCAATCTACCTCAAGACCCAGCCATACCACCCTTGGGCATATACCCAAGGAATGCTCAAGCATACCACAAAGATACATGCTCGACTATGTTCATAGCAACAATATTTGCATATTACAATACAAAGCATATTACAGGTATGCCACATAGTTGTACAGGACAAGCTGTTACATAGAAATATCTAATTGCACTTTAAAAGATATGCTTAATAAATGGAAAGGGGTAATAAAGACCCCCAGAGATAGATTACACAGTGCTTTATTAACTTTAAATTTTTAAATGCAGATAGACATTGGATAGTAGAAAAAAACTGCTGAGTTAAATAAGCCTGTATATTTTAAAGATGTGTTGACCTCAGAATTGAAACTGAGATATGTGTTATGTTGGAGAAGAGGTTTTGGCTTTCTTTGTTTCCATAGGAGAAGAAAAGCTGTGAATGCCATCAAGATTGATAAAGATTAGATTCAAACAGGAGAGACCTCCTGAATAAAGAGAGGCAATAGTCCATCAGACAGCTTGGTCATTCAGTTCAAACTAACTTACAAAGACTAATAAATGCCTTTAATTTGATCAGGCATGAAAAAATACAAATAAAAAATAACAGTATTCTCTTACTGGGAAGAGATGAAAAATGGGCTCTGCCACTCTCATGCCCTCAGGGCGGGCTCACTTGTCTCTGCCAGCAGGGTGAGCACTGCTGTGCTGCCCAGTCAAGGTGCAGGGCCTGCTCTCCCAAGTGCTGAGGGTCAGGACCAGCACTTCCACTCCCTTGGCCCAGGGCCTTGCTCTCCTACCTGCCACAGGCGGAAGGGGTGAGGAGCAAGGGGACATCACTCACTCACCCGCACCACCATATAGCAGATGAGAGCCGGGGCCAGACCTCCCATGCTCACATTCTCCATTCTCGGGGATGGCTCACCCACACCACTGTCAACAGGATCAGCTCCATTGTGCTGCCCAGGTGAGGCATTGGGCCTGCTCTCCCTGGTCCTGCAGTAGGTGAGGGGCTGGGTCAGCTCTCCGGCCTGTGCAGGTGATGAGGAGTGAGG
Source organism: Peromyscus maniculatus bairdii (assembly GCF_049852395.1). Taxonomy (NCBI): domain Eukaryota; kingdom Metazoa; phylum Chordata; class Mammalia; order Rodentia; family Cricetidae; genus Peromyscus; species Peromyscus maniculatus. The sequence goes on from NC_134854.1 coordinate 108,003,317, forward strand.
GGGGAGGGCAACTTTCTCTCCCCCATGCTACCACATGGCAGACAAGTGGGGCAGGGCTTGTTCTCCCACTCTCCCACCCTCAGGGCCAGCTCACCTGTGGCCCTGCCAACAGGGTCAGCTCTGGTGTCCTGCCCAGGGGAGGTGCAGGACCAGCTCTCTTAATTGCTGCAGCCAGCGAGGAGCAGGGACATTTCTCTAGTGTGGCAGCCTATGTGGGGTGGGGCCAACTCTGTGCAGCCCTGTCCCCTTGGCCTTCAATGGGAACAGGAGCCATGGACGTCAACACAGACCACAGCTGCTGAGGGCCACACGTGCAGATATGGCCCTTGGCAGCCGCCCAGGCCTGAGGAGCACCATGGCCCGGGTGGCCAACAGGCTATCCACCTCAGTCCAGTCCTCACCGACTTTACTTCTTCTGATCTGCCTCTCTCCACAGGACATGAACCATTCCGTCTCTCTCTCTCTCTTCCATACCCCACCCTATATTTGCTCACAATCATAGATAGAGCCTGACCACCTGGTGCCACAAGGTGTCTGGTGAATCCCTGTTGTCTCCTCCTGGCCCAGGGTGGACAGCCCTGTATGGGCATCAAGAAAGGATCTTTAACATTTGTTTTTATTCAGTTTCCCTCTACATTTGAAAAGTTCAGACACTGGAATCATGAGGAACGTACTGAACTTGAATCTAGGTCCCTAACTTCAGTTTTGTCTCTGATATATCCTGGGGTTGTGACTTTGCACACAGTTTCCTCTCTTACTCAGTGATCTTCACTGTGATGGCTCAAGAAACCCCACTTTACGCTCGGCATCTTCCTTGGTTCCTACTAGGCCTTTGTCTCTGACTCCTGTCCCTGGAAGAAAAGTTCCCAGTACCCCGACTCAACAACCCCACCCAGAAATAGACACATGACCAGAATCTGCTTGTTGTGCTATGGCTGCTTTGATTTATTTATTTATATATTTTGCTACAGCAAACATGCTTATCAGACATTCAGGGACCTTTTTTAGGTCGCCTTGAATATCTAATCTTGGCAAAGCAAAGCAGTTCTTGGCCTGCTTGTGCAGACACACAAGCTCTTCTTGCAGTTTTTGCCTTTAAGAATCCTCCTCTCAGCTACTTCATGCAGCAGTCTCTAGCTCGGCTCAGAGGCCATTGTCCTGCTAGCAGCTTCAGTGAATTTCCCTAATTATAATCTTAATTGAGCCTGTGGTCTTTTCCAAAGTGTCTTAAACCATATGACCTTTGGAGGCCCCATGAGATACGTGGCAGAGCCCAGACTCAGGGCTTGGGATTCAGGACAGGCCTAAGTAGGGGAAAGTCTGAGGTGGACCTGGAGGCCCAGGGGATCCGGAGACTATGGCTGCCACAGATTAAAGAGGGACAGGCCCTAGACAGAGAAAAGTACCACAACTTGGAGGCCCCAGGTGATGGTGAGGACATTGTGGACTTGGAGGCCCAGGGGAGCCCCAGACTGTGACCACTGCCAATTTGTAAATGGAAGACAGATGTAAGAATTGTTGGCCAACACAAATCTGAAACTGGACTGATTGATGAGATGTACTGTTCTGTTCTGGGGACATCTCGGGAGAGACTAGGAGATCGGATACGACTATATGCCCAGTCTCCAGGGACAGCAAGAGATGTCTTCCTGTCCTCCTGGTTCTGGTGTATGAATAAAGGTGGCCATCACATGTTCGTCTTTGTCTGGTCATCTCTGACTGTGTGGCCTTACTATCTTTTTACATTGTTTTCTTTTGTCTGCTGGATTTGTGTTTCTAAGTTTTGTTGAAGAAATAGGAATTGGACGGACCATACCCAAGTTTCCCTTGAACTCCATGTTGTAACACTTTCAGAACTTCTGTTAGGTGGGCTACAGAGTTGTCTCCTAGGAATCTCCACACTCTCTGTGAACTAGAATGGCCAGAAACACGGTTGTTTGACCCTCAAACTGCCAAGTGAGTCTGGCAACTGGTCCCAGGGGACCCTGGCCACCCTGACCAGTTTCCTCACATGAAACTGGCATTGCCTGTTCCTTGAGCCCCCTCCTTGGCTGAACTGTTTCAGTCACCGAGTTAATGTGTCAGAGGCTGAGCAAAAACCTCAGGAAAATGCCTGGACTCTGTTCTGGCTTCTGCAGAAGAGAAGGCAAGAGATCCCCCACCTTACAATCCACACATCCAGCCAGTCCAAGACCTGACTGTGTCTGCAGGGTACCATGTGTTTGCAGTCTAAGAAACCTGCCCTGCCCTCACCTCCACACCCCAGCTTGCTGGATTACGCTCCACAAGCTAGCTTCAACTATTCTCCCTCCTTAGAGAGGCACCCTCTAGTGGGCCCTCCTGCCAGAGAAAGGGACTGATGGGGACAGGAGACCCAGACCTCCATTTTCAACCTGTGATTTATATAATTGAAAGACCCAGAACCCTCCCTTCTCTAAGAAGCCTCAGGCCCTCATCAGCATGTTGGAAACCATTTTCTTTATCCATCAACTCACCTGGGCTGGTTTTAAGAAGTTTCTAGGTTTACTGCATAGGAGAGGAATTGAATCATGACTGAAGCCAGGAAGGCTGCAAAGGGTCCTGGGGTGACTGGGTTAGATGCTGAAAGAAGAGACGAGGGAATGTTGCCCTCAGCTCTACCAAACTGGAACCCCAACACTGATCAAGGCAAGGGGGAACTGGACACCTATCACTGGGGCCTCCTGACCAGAATGAGAGCAGCATCTAGAAACCAACTAATTCTCAAAGGTATTTGTGTTGATGTAACCAACCCTCTTATTAAATAAGAAACACAGAACCAATGTAAAAGAGAAAGCCCAGAGGTCAGAGCTCAGAGCTAAAATCTCACCCTTCCTCCTGCTGTGGTCCTAGCTCTCCGAAAGAGAGCTACTTCCTGTGTGTATGTCTTTTCATAGTCTTTTTGTTCTGCCTTCTCATTGGTTGTAAACCCAAACACGTGACTGCCTCGTCATTGTCTGTATGTACAGTCCTCTAGATCTTAAAGGCGTATGTCTCGAATGCTGGCTGTATCCCTGAACACACGGAGATCTATGGGATTAAAGGCGTGTGCCACCACCGCTATGCTCTGTCTATGGCTCTAATAGCTCTGACCCCCGGGCAACTTTATTTATTAACATACAATCAAAATCACATTTCAGTACAATTAGAATACCACCACATATCTGAGGTAGTAACTCAGGGAAATCAGGATCTCCTGCTTCATTCCTGGATTATCTCCAAGAAGCTTACCGGGAGTTTACCCCCATTGATCTGGGTGCCCCAGAAAACCAGTGGGCTGTTTATAATACTGCTGTAGTCATCTAGTCGGCCCCAGATATTCACAGGAAGTTACAGAAAGTAGAAGAGGTCAGGGGGTGAATAAGTCACCATCAGTAGAAATGGCTCAAATGACTTTTTTTATTTTATAATTTAATTTTACATATCAGCCACAGATTCCCTTGTTCTCCCCCCTCCCGCGCCGCTCTCCCCCCGCCCCCACCTTCTCCCCAACCCACCACCCATTCCCATCTCCTCCAGGGCAAAGACTCCCCAGAGTATTGAGTTCAACCTGGTAGATTCAGTCCAGGCAGGTCCAGTCCCCTCCTCCCAGGCTGAGCCAAGTGTCCCTGTATAAGCCCCAGGTTTCAAACAGCCAACTCATGCACTGAGTACAGGACCTGGTCCCACTGCCTGGGTGCCTCCCAAACAGATCAAGCTAATCAACTGTCTCACTTATCCAGAGGGCCTGATCCAGTTGGGGGCTCCTCAGCTATTGGTTCATAGTTCATGTGACTCAAATGACTTTTAACAATAGAGGTCCAGGTGAGAAGACAGGAGGCCGGACAAAATAATGGGGACTGCATTTAGAGAAATGCCCAATCAAAATCAAAATCACCCCAAGCAGCCAAACCAGCCCCAGGTCAGGTCAGAGAAGGACCAATGTGCATATTGTAAAGAAAAAGAACATTCTAGCTGGATCAGATTGATGGGGTCAGGGCTCCATACTAATGAGCCACCAGAAGTCCGTGGTCACAGGAAAAGCAGGGGGTTCCTGATGGATACAGGTGCAGCCCATTCAGTGCTAACTCAACCCCTGGGCCTTCTTACTAAGAAAGAGACCATTACCCAAGGGGCCACAGGGACTGGAACTTACACTTGGACCACCAACCAAGAAGTGGGCCTTGGACAAGGTACTGTGACTCATTTCTTGTTATTCCAGATTGTCCATAAGCCCTGATTGGTAGAGACTTGCAGAGAAAACTTGGTGTCACCATCAAGTTCAGTGAGAATAAAGCCAATCTGGACCTAGGGAGTCCATAGTCAGCCATCCTGGTCACTTGCCCCTCATCAGAAAAACAAATGACAAAAATTAACATGGAAAAAAATACTGGGAGTGGCCAACTCCCTTCTAACAGAATTAATGCTGAAGTTCCCTGGAGTATGGGCAGAGACCAATTCCTCTGGACTGGCCTCACATTGGCAGACAATTGTTGTTCAGCTCTCAAGCTCAGCCTTGCCTATAGGTGTTAAACAGTGCCCCATCTCAAGGGCAGCTAAGGCTGGTATTAGAAAGCACATCAGCTGCCTTAGGGATGCGGGAATTTTGGTCCCCAGCACTTGCCTTGGGACACTCTTCTGCTCCCTGCAATTGAGCCTGTTCAGGACTTAAGTAAATAGGAGAATGGAAATTGTCCACAAGAGTGTTGCAAACCCTTACACTTTGCTCAGCCTATTAGATCCAGGAAAAGCTGTATATATTGTCCTGGACCTGAAAGATGCCGTTTTCTTTCTACCCCAGGGTCCTGTGGGCCAACCTATATTTGCTTTTGAATGGACAGACCCTTAGTCAGGGTTCAGTGATCAACTGACCTGGACCCAACTACCACAGGGGTTTAAGAACTCCCCTACTCTGTGTGAAGCCCTTAGTGCAAATCTGCTTGAGTACCTCCAGGGGCACTCAAAGGTCACCCTCTTACGGCATGTGGATGGTCTCCTCATTGTTGTGTGTACCCCGAAAGAAAGCCAACAAGCTACTGAGGAACTGCTTAAAATGCTCTGGCAACTGGGCTACCACGTGTCTGCCAACAAGGCCCAATTGTGCTCCAATAAGATAACTTATCTGGGGTATTGCTTACAGGGTGGCAGCAGGACTCTGTCCTTGAGCAGGTTCCAAGCTATCTTGAATATTCCTGAGCTACAAAATAAAAGGCTGGTGAGAGAATTCTTGGGTACAGTTGTATACTGCAGACTCTGGGTACCAGACTTTGCAGAAAAAGCAAAACTATTATACCAGAGTCTAGGAGAATATGGAATCCTGATCTGGGAAAACCAAGAAAGGAGGCATTCTAAAAACTCAAGGAGGCTTTGATGTCAGCCCCTGAACTCAGGCTACTGGGCATTATCAAGCCTTTCCATTTGTATGTGGATGAATGACACAGGGTGGCCAAAGACATACTGACTCCGACTTTGGGACCCTGGAAAAGGCCTGTGGCTTGTTTATCTAAATGCCTAGACCTTGTTGCAGCAGGATGGCCACCTGCATCCGGACCATTGTTGCCATGCACTATTGCTAAAGGAAAATGATAAACTGACTGTAGGTGAGACAGTGTGTAGCTTGACCTGCTTAAGGGGCTCCCTGGCAGTGGGATCATCCTTCCCTTGTGCATTTGTGGGCTTTTTGGTGCCTATGGTGGGGCACCTATTGCAGCCTTGGTGCAGGGGGAGGGCCTTGGACCTACTTCAACTGAATGTCAGGCTCTTCTGACTCCCCATGGGAGGCCTTGCCTTGTAAGAGGTGGGGAATGGGGGGTGTATTGGGGGGAGGCTGGGGGATGGGAGGAGGGAGGAGAGGGGGATTTGTGGTTGGTATGTAAAAGTGAATAGAACATTTCTTAATTAAAAAAGGGATGGGACCCACTCCACCCTCTTTTGGGACCCGCCCCTCCCTCTTTCCTTTTAAGCATCATATATGCGGAAAGAAGCCACACCCTAAGACTTATATCTCAAAGCTAATTGGTGGAATGGATTTCCACTACAGATTTCTCACACCATGACGGATGAGGTACTATCACTTGACAGATAAGGCCCACTGAGCTTTAACAGTGACACGCACAGCATCACACAGCTACCCAACACTGAGCTGCCTATAAAGGAGACATGAATGGCACCACCTACACTGGAATTATCGTTCTGCTATACTCTCCTATGCTTACATTTTTAACCAGCCATATTATTTTCAAAAGATAGTAGTCCAAATAGAGAATTGTCAAAAGTTGAAAAGGGAGCATTATATGCTGAAGATGTGGATTAGTGTGAAGAGTACATATCTAGGGTGCACACACCCTGGTTTGATCCCCAGTGATACATAAAACTAGTGTGAGTGAGTGCTGGAGTCAGGAGGCTCAGGATTCAAGGGCACCTCTTGCTACATCACAAATTCAAGGATAAGGTGGGGTATGTGATATACTTGTTGAGACAGACAGAGACACATACACAGAAACAAAGAGGAAGGAGTGTGTATTGAAGAGGGAGTGATGAGGCACACCTGTGATCCCAGCCACTCGGGAAGCCGAGGTGCATGGCCTCAAATTGAAGACCAGCATGGGCTACACAGTACCAGGCCAAGCAGAGTTACAAAGACCCTGTCTCAAAACAACAAAAAGCTCATTTAACAATGCCATTTTATTTCCAACATAGAAAACATATTGCAATGATTTGTGGGGAGGATTAATGCCAGTAGAACTGATCAAGGTGGCCTTTGCTCCTGAGTGCAGGGCCATCCTCCTCAGCTTCTGTGAGGTGCCTCTTGTCGTGCTGCAGAGAGGTGAGACATCCAGGTGACCCACTGTGCTAACAAAGCTGGGATCACCTTGTCAGCCCACCAACTGGATTCTACTCAGCAGTAATAAGAGTCCCCAAAGCTTGGCTTGCTAGGCTCTGTCAACCATAGAGCATCCAGAGAGGACCACCCCAGTGTTCTCAGCAGCATCACCCTGTCTCATTCTCCTAGGTCTTGCCAACTAGGATGCTCCTGCACAGAAGGTCAGGTCTTCCAAAAAGCTACCTGGTTCTGCAAGTAACTTTGTGCTTCTTTATCATTATTTTTACTTCAGTGTGTGTGCAGATCACTCACACATTATATGTTTACACTTGTGTGCTTGTATGTGTGTGTCCTTGAATACATACACGTGTATGCTCAAACTTGTAGGTATATAGCACATGTATTCCCTTCAAATATCAATTCACAGATGCTGTACACATTGTGTTTTGGACACAGGCTTTCTCAGGGCCAGCAAGATTGATGCACCTTCATCAAATGGAGGTGGTGGTGGAGCATGCCTTTGATTCCAGCACTCGGGAGGCAGAAGAAGGCAGATCTCTGTGAGTTCAAGGCCAGCCTGGTCTACAGAGCCCGGGCCAAACAGAGAAATTCTTGGGAAAAACCCAAAACATGAATCACAACAGCAAAACAAAAAAGGAGATGCACCTGTCTCCATCTCCGAGTGCTGGGGTGACAAGCTTCAGCAAGCCTGCTCACTCTTTTTCTTGCATTCTGGGGAATGAATTCCTATCTCACAAGGAAAGCAGGTAATGTAAAAATAGACAGTCACTGTCCCAGTCCTCTTGTGCTTCTGAATCTTGCCCAGAGTGTCGATTTCACTCTTGACTTGCTGCCCAGTCGTCTAGCCTTATGAACAACAGAGTTAGGAATAGCAGTGTGTGTCTCTGCAGTTTCTTCAAGGCCATCTCCTGGTCAGCAGAGCTATGAAGGGTATTTTGTTCCTTTACTATGATAATGGGGAAAAGGAATGAAAGAAGGAAGGACAGAATCATATTAGATGGGTATAGTAATGCAAACCTACCCCCACCCCACCCACAAACCCACCCAACCACCCCAGTGGTTCCACCAGGTGAAGCAGAGACCTCAGCCAACCAGGTGCTCTAACAGGGAACTGGCATAGAAGTGCCACTAGGGGGCAGCACAACAACAGTTTCTGACAGGTTACAGGGCCAAAAGCATCCCTGCCTTTCTTATGCTCTCCAAACCTTCCTCCAGACTGCCCCCCACAGGATCACCAGGGAGCACTACTCACAAAGCACCCCAGTGCCTCCCACAGGGCCAGCAGGAAGTACTTGTTGAACTCTTCAGTGCTGTGTGCACAGGGATGAACTCAACACTCAGGCCAATTCCAGATGTGAGTCACAGGGAAAAAAATTACTGCACATCTAAATGGCGGACTTTCTTCTCTCTATCAGAAAGATCTTCTGATTCACACGGAATATGTGGTTATTATGGGCTGCCATGTCACTGTTTTCTTAGATTTGGGCATTAAGATTTGGGGTAGGGGTTGTTTGCTTTTAAAATAGTGTCATTCCTCCTAGACTGACCTCCAACTCTCCATGTTGGAAGATGACCTTGACAGCCTGATCCTCTTGTCTCCACCCTCCAATACTGGGATTCCCAGCATGCTCTATCTGGTTTTATTTTCTGCTGGACAAGAATCCAGAGCCAAGAACCAGTGTGCATGCAAGGCACATCGAGAACTAGTCCTGTTGTTCGACTTCTGTGTTTGAGAGAGAGAGAGAGAGAGAGAGAGAGAGAGAGAGAGAGAGAGAGAGAGAGATCTCACAGTGCCACCAAAGCTAGACTACTGCTCCTTATATAGCCCAGGCTGGCCTTGAATTTATGGATAGTCTCCTGTCTAAGCCTCCAGAGTCCTGGTATTATAGGAATATACCTTCATCCTAGCTCTAGCATCTAGTTTTAAGAAAAATGCACAAACTCCCTAGAACTGGCTAAATGTGAGGGGCATGAGATCTCCTGAGGGGCGAGGGAACTAAACCTTCAAGTAGGGGGGTGAGGCTCCATCCCATAGTGTCATCAGCTACAGGTCCGGACATGGGCTGATTGAGGCTGGTGCCTTCCATCCTTTCCCACAGAGCTGCATAGAGAGTTAAATGAGTCCAACTTGAGGGCCGCTAGTCAGAACAGTCCTTCAAAGCAGCCCGGCTACACAGGTGACAGTCCAGGGACTGCTGCACACTGACCTGAGTGTCCTTGAGAGGGCATGGGACTGGGACAGCCTCCTTTCCCTCCCTCCTGCCCAGATCACAGCTCACCAGCTTCAGAAGAAGAGCAGTATCTGGATACAGCTCATGTATGTGGCACTCCAAAAGACTCTCTGTAAGAAGACTAGGTCATCTAGAAAGGTTAAAAGAAAAGAGAGAGAGAGCAAAAATTCAGGGTCAATGGTGTAGATCTGTAATTCCATCAGGAGGTCTTCCTCAGCTACATAGTGAGTCCCAGGCTAGCCTGAGCTACAGGTGTGACTCAGTTGGGACAGTTCTTTCCTGGCATGCATGGGGCCCTGAGTTTGGTCCCCAGGACCAAATAAACCAGGCTTGGTGGGGAATTCCTGTAGCCCCTACATTTGGTAGGTGGAGGCAGAGGATTAAAAGTTCAAGGTCATCCACTGCTACATAGATAATTTAAAAAACAAAACCCCTCAAACACACAAAGGACAGGTGCACACCTGTATCCCCTCCAATCAGTTGGCTGAAGGCAGGAGGGTCGCCAGTCCTTGGCAGCCTGGACTACAGACAGAAAACCCAAGTCAAAACAAGAGAAGATAAAAAAAAAAATCGAGAGGATTCCTCATTAGAGGGGACTGGTAGTTATGCCACTGTGGTGTTTAAGAGTCATGTGCTTTGGCAAAGAAAAGAAAGGGCCATGAGTACAAGGAATAGACAGTAGTGAGGGGTATGGGTAAGGACAGGGTGGAGAACTCTGCACAAAGAGTGTGAGTGTTTGTGCAAGGTGCATGTGTGACCACAGGTGTGTGTGTGTGTGTGTGTGTGTGTGTGTGTGTTGTGTGTACGTGTGTGTGTTCCTGTCTGTCTGTCTGTTCTAACCCTTTGTGCACACATGTAGACCAGGAATATTCATCAACTGCTTTTGCACCTTAGTTCTTTTTGTTTGTTTTTTTTGCAACAGGGTTTCTCCAAGTTTACCTGGCTGTCCTGGAGCTCGCTCTCTAGACCAGCTGTCCTTGAACTCACAGAGATATGCCTGCCTCTGCCACCCAGGCCTGGGATTAAGGGGTGCTCCACCACCACAGGATTTCACCTCCATTTTGAGACAGTGTGTCTCACTGACCTCAGGCCAGCAAGCTTTCACACTTGCCTCTCTTCAGCACCAGGCCTCAGATGACATAAGGACAGAGCTACATCCAGTTTGCACACACTCCTTCCTTTCTCTGTGGCACTTTAGCTATTCCCCCATAACCCCAGACCATGTCCGGATCTGATAGATCAAAACGTTCAGAACTTCCATATTCTCCTTGAGATGGGATTCCTTTCAGCCTGCAACTCACTCCTGCCTATACTGGCCTTGAGCTTTTCATACTTAACAGGGCACAGTGGCTAAAACTGGAATTTCTGCCTTGGGAAGTTAGAGACAAGAAGATGATGATCCTGCTCAAGGTCATCTTTGGCTACAGAGTGGCCTGCCTGGGATACATAGACTTGGACTAAACCACAAATGCTAACAGTGTTCCAGTGTACCTAAGAGACACTGAGGCAGCAGGACCCTCAGGAATTTAAAGCCAGTCTGGACTCTCTACGGAATTCAGTCCAGGCCGAGTTGCAGGGCAAAACTCTGTATAAACACATAAACCAGCAGAGGAGCTGGGCGGTGGTGGTCCATGCCTTTAATCCCGGGATTTGGAATGTAGAGCCAGGCAGATCTTTGTGAGTTCAAGGCCACTATATACTACAGAATGAGATCCAGGACAGATACCAAAGCTACACTGAAAAACCCTGTCTCCAAACACAAACAAACAAAACAAACAAACAAACAGACAGACAGACAAACAAATAAACAGCAGATGAAAAGAGTTTGTAGCAAAGTAGACAGAACCAAATGTCAGAAAATAAAATGGACCTGTACATGTGACACCTTAATACAACTGTCAGGGAATGAAAGCCAATTTCCATCTTTGGTTGTAGGTGGAATGTGTTTCCTTAGCATGCTTCTGTGAGACTGTTATTATTAGGGTGGGTCATTCAAGGTTTTGTGTGTTATTTTTTGGTTGGTCAGTTTTAATATCATGTATCTATTTCAAACAATTGCAATTTTTATTTTATGTTTGCATTTTGGGTTTGCTCTTTCTAGCAATCTTCATTGTTTGGTGATTCTCTGGGAGTCCTGTTTAAGACTGATCAGCTGACCTGCCTGGAAGTTGTTCATGTAGAAGAGAGGCAGAGAGAGAGAAGGAGAGACACAGAGACAGAGACAGAGACAGAGACAGAGAGAGATACTCACCTGTGGCTTTATATTCCTGGGGATGGGAGCAGGTGAACAATACAGTTGTCTTAGGGGGATCACAATGTGAAGTCAGATCTCCCTCCCAGACTGGCCAGAGTCACCTGAGAAGTCCTCCTCAGTTCTGTCTGAGCAGATCCAGTGGCTGAGGCCAGCAAAGGATCCCATGGAATCTACTTTCCCAGAGTTGTTTTCGGTAGGTTGGGAAGCATGGGGTTCTGGGGTACACTTCTCACCTAGAGTGGAATAAGGTTCTCTTTTCTTTTCAGATTGAGCACATTAAAATGTGTGTCCTGGGAACTTAGTGGTGCTCAGAGGACAGAAGAGATGTGACAGATGTGTTCTCCTCGTGCTGGAACACTATCAAGACACGCTGTTGGACACAGAAGGCAGCACAGCATGATTATGGTCCCAGGACCATTGTTTCATGTCACATCAGGGAGACACATGGATCGATGTACCATCCACATCAGTCACACAGACTCTTCCGTGTCTCATGCTGTAGCATATTGGCACTGTCTAAGGTGAAAGAACACACGAGATAAGACCTTACCAAAGTGACTGTGAAATGAACAGGGGAGGCTTCCAGAAAACTGGCCCAAAGGATGTGCAAAAGCCTGCTTACCTGTATCAGAACAAGCCACCTTAGGGATATGAACCTCTGAGTCAGACTTGGGCTGGCAAGAGGCAGGGCCCACAGCAGGTTGCTGCCCCCTCATAAGGGTTTCTGGTTCCATCCATATCACGACACCTATCAGTGCCTCATGGTGTGGCATGTGGTGGTGAGTGTGAAATCCAGTTCCCAATGGGAATGGTGGCCTTGAAGGAGCAAGCATGGAGAGGCAGCAGGTGAGTAACTAGAGGGCAGAATTGGTGGAGAGAGAAGACTCAGCCGGCCCTGGATTCACTCCTCAGTAGAGATTGTCCCAAGCTTTGCTCTGAGTTGGGTCTGAGGACTCAAGCAGTATACCTTGCTGTGATGACTTTTCGGGGTTCTTGCAAAAAGTTGGCAGGATGCTACCTGTAGCATGAATCTTAAAAAGTCTTATTAATGAAAACAAACCCAGAGGCAGGAATTGGGGTGAATGCTGGAAGATCAGAGAAGCACAACAAGCCACAGCTACCTCTCCTTGCCAGTTCCTCAGCTGATCCGGTTTCCTCAGACTGGAAGTCTTTGAGTCCTCATCCAAATAGATCTCAGCTGAACTCTTTTTGAAAAGCCTAAAAACTTAACCTGCCTAGTTCCTGGTCCTCATGCCTTATATACCTTTTTCATTTCTGCCATCACTTCCTGGGATTATAGGCTCACTTTCTGGGATTAAAAGCATGAGTCACCATGCCTGGCTGTTTCCAAGGTGGTTTTAAACTCACAGAGATCCAGATGAATCTCTGCCTCCCAAGTTATAGGATTAAAGGCGTGTGTGCCCCCATTTTCTGGCCCTATGTCTAGTAGCTATTCTGTTCTCTGACTCAGATAAATTTATTAGGGTGCACAACATTTTGGGGAACACAATCACCTCAGCTACCCTCTATTGGAGCGCTACAGGGCTGCATGCTGGTCACATTCTGAACCTGGGAACCTCCATCTTGGGGCAGGTAGGACAGGCTGACTAGAAATACTCTCCCTGGGGAGAGAAGTCTCACCTCATGGAGAACACCCTGTTCTCTGCCCAGAAACAGGGAGTAAAGGAAATTCACTACCCAGAGGGCAATCTCTGATGTTTAGCCAGGCAGGGGAAGAGGGCAAGGGGCTATTGTTCCATGAGACAGCTTAGGGCCTCTTTGCACCTCAGCCCTCCCCTCTGAGCAAGACCCTTTGGAAAGCCTGTCCTTCCTGTGTGGGATTTTACCTGGAGAGCTCTGTGCTGGGGTGGACAGCTCTTCCTCTACAGGAGGGACCTATGTCCATTCTGCCTCCTGGACATCTGGCCTGGCTCCCTGTGGGGCTGTCCGATTCTCAGCTAGAATGGTCCCCATCCCGTGGCTCACAAGCCATGGAGTTGGGGCTTGACCTCTTCAGCACTTCAAAGCAGAAAGACACAGGAAGGAGTCTCAGTGGCTTTGGAACACACAGGATTTACTGTGCTGGCCCTGCATGTCTAAGATACAGGTGTGACTCAGTTGGGACGGCTCTTGCCTAGCATGTAGGGAGTCCTTGGTTTGGTCTCCAGCACCAAATAAACCAGGTTTGCTGGAGAATTCCTGTATTCCCTATATTTGGTAGGTGGAAGCAGAAGGATTAAAAGTTCAAGGTCATCCATCCCTACAAAGATAATTTAAATATCAAAACCCCTCAAACACTCTGGCAGCCTGAACTACAGACAGAAAACCCAAGTCAAAACAGGAGGAGAGTAAAAATGAGAGGATTCCTCATTAGAGGGGACTGATAGTTATGCCACTGTGGTGTTTAAGAGTCATGTGCTTTGGCAAAGAAAAGAAAAGGCCATGAGTACAAGGAATAGACAGTAGTGAGGGGTATGGGTAAGGACAGGGTGGAGAACTCTGCACAAAGAGCGTGTGTGTTTGTGCATGATGTGTGTGTGACCACAGGTGTGAGTGTGTGTGTGTCTGTCTATCTATTCTATTCTAAACCTTTGAGCACACATGTAGGTCAGGAATACTAATCAAATGCTCAAATGCTTTTACACCTTAATTCTTTTTTTTTTTTTTTTCAAGACAGGGTTTCTCTGTGTAGTTTTGGTGCCTGTCCTGGATCTCACTCTGTAGACCAGGCTGGCCTTGAACTCACAGAGATCTGCCTGGCTTTGCCTCCCAAGTGCTGGGATTAAAGGTATGCACAACTACTATCCGGCACACCTTAGTTCTTTTTCTTTGTTAACCAGGCTTTCACCTTCATTTTTGAGACAGGGTGTCTCACTGACCTCAGGCCAGCAAGCTCCCACACTTGCCTCTCTTCAGCTCCAGGCCTCAAATGACATAAGGACACCGCCACATCCAGTTTTCACACACTCCTTCCTTTCTCTGTGGTGCTCTAGCCATTCCCCCATCTCCCCAGGCCTTGTCCAGATCTGATAGTTCAAAATGCTCAGAATTTCCATATTCTCCTTGAGATGGGATTCCACTCAGCCTGCAACTCACTCCTGTCTATACTGGCCTTGAGGTTTTCATACTTAACAGGGCAGAGTGGCTCAAAACTGGAATATCTGCCTTGGGGAGTTAGAGACAAGAAGATGAGGATCCTGCTCAAGGTCATCTTTGGCTGCAGAGTGGCCTGCTTGGGATATATCAGACTTTGACTAAACCACAAATGCTAACAATGTTCCAGTGTACCTAAGAGACACTGAGGCAGCAGGACCCTCAGGAATTTAAAGCCAGTCTGGACTACCTACTGAATTCAGTCCAGCCACGGTTATAGGGCAATATTCTGTATAAACACATAAACCAGCAGATGAAAACAGTTTGTAGCAATACTATTCCTGTTGACCAAAGTAGACAGAACCAAATGTCAGAAAATAAAATGGACTTGTGCATGTGACACCTTAAAACACCTGTCAGGGAATGAAAGCTAATTTCCATCTTTGGTTGTAGGTGGAATGTGTAACCTTAGCATGATTCTGTGGGACTGTTATTATTAGTGTGAGTCATTCAAGGATTAATGTGTGGTTTTTTTGGTTGGTTGGTCTTAATTTCATGTATCTATTCCAATCAATTGCAATTTTTATTTCATGTTTGCATTTTGAGTTTGCTGTTTATAGCAATCTTCAGTGTTTGGTGATTCTCTGGGGGTCTAGTTTAAGACTGAACAGCTGACCTGCCTGGAAGTTGTTCATGTAGAAGAGAGGCAGAGAGAGAGACAGAGACAGAGAGAGAAACAGAGACACAGAGACAGAGACAGAGATACTCACCAGTGGCTTTATATTCCTGGGGATGGGGGCAGGTGAACAATACAGTTGTCTTAGGGGGATCACAATGTGAAGTCAGATCTCCCTCCCAGACTGGCCAGAGTCACCTGAGAAGTCCTCCTCATTTTTATCTGAGCAGATTCAATGGCTGAGGCCAGCAAAGGATCCAGTGGAATGCACTTTCCCAGAGTTGTTGTCAGTGGGTTGGGAAGCATGGGGTTCTGGGATGCTCTTCTCACCCCAGAGTGGAATAAAGTTCTCTTTTCTTCTCAGATTGAGCACACACATACACACACACAAAAATGTCTGTCCTAGGAGTTCAGTGGTGCTCAAAGGACAGAACAGATAAGACAGATGTGTTCTCCTAGTGGTGGAACACTATCAAGACACGCTGTTGGACACAGAAGCCATCCTAGCAAGAGCATCATCCCAGGACCATTGTTTTCATGTCACATTAGGGAGACACATAGACAGATGTACCATCCACATCAGTCACACAGACTTTTCTGTGTCTCATGCTGTGGCATTTTGGCACTGTCTAAGGAGAAAGAACACATGAGCTGAGACCTTACCAATGTGACTGTGGGATGGACAGGGAAGGCTTCCCGGAAGCTGGCCCAAAGGATGTGCAAAAGGCTGCTTACCTGTATAAGAACAAGTGACCTTACAGATATGCCTGTTTGAGTGAAGAATTGGGCTGGCAAGAGGCAGGGCCCGCAGCACGTTGCTGGCCCCTCATAAGGGTTTCTGGTTTGATCCATATCATGACACGTAATACTGCCTCATGGTATGGCACGTGGTGGTGAGTGTGGAATCCAGTTCCCAATGGAAATGATGGCCTTGAAGGAGCAAGCATGGAGAGGCAGCAGGTGAGCAACTAGAGGGCAGTATTGGTGGAGAGAGAAGACTCAGCCGGCCCTGGAGTCACTGCTCAGTAGAGATTGTCCCAAGTTTTGCTCTGAGTTGGGTCTGAGGATTCAAGCAATGTAACTTGCTGTGATGACTATGGGGGGTTCTTGTAAAAGGTTGTCAGGAGGCTGCCCTCTAGAGGAGTCCTACAGGGCTGCTTGCTGGCCACATTCTGAACCTGGGAACCCATCTTGGGGCAGGTGGGACAGGCTGACTAGAAATACTCCCCCTGCGCAGAGAAGTCTCATATGATGGAGAAGGCCATGTTCTCTGCCCCAAAACAGGGAGCAAAGGAGAGTCACTACCCAGAGGGCAATCTCTGATGTTTAGCCAGGCAGGGGAAGAGGGCAAGGGGCTATTGTTCCATGAGACAGCTTAGGCCCCTTTGCACCTCAGCCCTCCCCTCTGAGCAAGACCCTGTGAAAAGCCTGTCCTTCCTGCCTGGGATTTTACCTGGAGAGATCTGCGCTGAGGTGGACAACTCTTCCTCTGCAGGAGGGGTCTGTGTCCACACCGCCTCCTGGACATCTGGCCTGGCTCCCTGTGGGGCTGTCCGATTCTCAGCCAGACCGGTCCCCAACCTGTGGCTCACAAGCCATGGAGCTGGGGCTTGACCTCTTCAGGACTTCAAACCAGAAAGACACAGGAAGGAGACTCTTAGTGGCTTTGGAACACACAGGACTTGCTGGGCTGTCCCTCCAGTGTCTAAGCTCCCCACTGGT
This sequence comes from Peromyscus maniculatus bairdii, assembly GCF_049852395.1. Taxonomy (NCBI): domain Eukaryota; kingdom Metazoa; phylum Chordata; class Mammalia; order Rodentia; family Cricetidae; genus Peromyscus; species Peromyscus maniculatus. Next base: position 108,020,134 of record NC_134854.1, read on the forward strand.
CCTCCATGGAATCTTTGCCTCCTTTGGCCTTGCCCCGCCTACTGCTCTCCCTGCTCTCATCAGCATCTCTGTGTCCACTTGTAGCTGAACAAGCTTAAGGTCATACTTGAGGGGATTCTCTGGGATTGGTCTCTCTGAAGTGACAGGTTGATAAGTTCACAAATGTGCCTCAAGTGGGCACAGGCATCATTTATCACAAGGGACAGGAGGAGAAGCACAAATAAAATGAAGTAAGTGCACCCACCTGGTTCTAGGGGTGACTCCATGATCCCTTTTCTTTGGAGCCAGGTTCTTGCGGGAGGCATGGCCTCCTTCTGCAGGAGGCACGCAGCAGCAACAGAGGTTTCTGAGGCAGTTCATAATTGTTTCCTTGATCCTCTTCCAGCTGTGGCGCCTCCGGGTTCGGGAAGAAGCTGGGCCTGCATCCTGGGACTGGCCATGGGTGATGGCTGCTTCCTGGGTCATGGCCATGTCCAGAGTGATAGCCTCTTCCTGAATGATGGTCGCCTCCTGGGTCATGGTGGTTTCCTGGGTCAAAGTTGCTTCCTGGTTGATGGCCACATCATGGGTCATGGTCGCTTCATAGGTCATGGACGTTTCCTGGATCATGGTATTTTCCTGCGTCTTGGTGGCTTCATGGGTGATGGCCTCATCCCGGGTCATGGTCTCTTCCTGCAATGTATCCCAAGGGGAGGAGCCTGTGGGGGTGAAATACTGAGATGCCTCCTGGGAGCTCCAGAGTTCCTCCTGTGGACTGCAGGAGGACAAGTTGTTGTCTGTGTCACCTGGAGTCTCACTCTGGTGTGGCCTAGGAGAGGAGGTGTCCAGAAAGAGAGGTGGCTGGACACTGGCCATGTGGCTGCCGAATGACCCAATCTCGGACTGTGTGAAATACTCAGTGATTTCCAGGTTGCTGCCCATGAGGGAATCAGCCACAGGACAGCCCAGGTGAGGTAGGTGGGGAGGGTGGGTCCTCTTTGGCTGGCAGCACAGGGCAGCAGGCATGCTGTGCCTTGTGCCACCCTGCCTGGCATTCTTCTCATCTCTCTCCTTGGTCTTAGATGGCAAGGTGAAGGTGGGGGGAGCAGGCTCGGTAGCTCTCCCTAAGGACACAGGGAAAGTGTGACGATCTGTCAGGTTGAGGACAAGGCCTGGCTGCATGGCTCTCACTGCTTTCTCCTGGTGATGGTAGCAGTCTCCCTTGGGTGACTGGTGCTGTAGAATTAGGTAACTGTCCACCACCTGGTTGTATTTATGGTCTCTTAGAGACTCAATGATTTCTTTGGATTTATACCCCATGACTGTCATGGCCCTGACAATACTCGGGGTGCCTGGGAGAGACTGGGTGGAGGTAGGCGGTGAATGGGCCTCACTGCTCTTGACCATGGGGTGCCTCATGATTTCGACCATGGTGAGCCTCCTGTAGGGGTTTATAATCAGCAGTTTGAGGATGAGATCTCGAATATCAACGGAAACATGCGAAGGCACCCTGAAGTCTGCAGTGAGGATCTGTTGTATCACCCTCACAGAAGAGTAAGCTTTGAAGGGAAGGTGCCCAGTCACCATGAAGAAGAGGAGCACGCCTAAACTCCAAATATCAGTAGCACGGCCATCGTATGTCTCCTTTCCAAAGAGTTCTGGAGCACAGTAATTCAGAGTGCCACAAAACCCAAAAAGCCTCTGCCCAGGGATGACCTTAGCAGAGAGGCCAAAATCACACAGCTTCGCATTACCCCTGTGGTCAAGGAGGATGTTATTGGCCTTTATGTCTCTGTGGATGATAAATTTATCATGGCAATACTTCAGGGCATGCACTATCTGGGTAAACAGCCTTCGAACCTTGCTCTCCTCTAAGGCCCCTAGTTTCAGTATATGATGGAGCAGGTCTCCCTCTGATGCATGCTCCATCACCAGGTAGGTGGTCTCTCTGGTCTGGACCACATGAAACAATTTAATTATGTTGGGATGGGCAAGGGATTTCATGATGCTGATTTCACTGTTGATAAGCGAAGCATAATTCTTCTGATTTCTAAGAATTTTTACCGCCACACAGGATACTGTGGGCACGTGAAAGGCCAGTTTGACCTCTGAAAACTGTCCTTGGCCCAGGGTCGTCATCATCTTATAGTCAGCAGTGAAGGTCTCCTCAGCAGAACAGCAGGCCTCCCCGCCCTGCTCCATGGTCGGGTCCTTGTTGATACGGCTAGAACAAAACTTTCAATGGGGGAATTTTAAACAGTCCAAATCAGGCTCCTGTGACTGTTTATCAGTACAAATTCCTACATCCAAAAGGAAAAGAAAGTCAGAGATACTTCAGACAACCTAATAGGGACTCAATGCTCAGAAAGAGAAGAAAGCACCTTCCAAAGCAGCACACAGCAGAATAAGACACAGATTGGGCAGGGTGGTGGTGGCGCACACCTTTAATCCTAGCACTTGGAAGGCAGAGCCAGCCTGGTCTACCAAGTGAGTTCCAGGAAAGGCGCAAAGCTACACAGAGAAACCCTGTCTCAAAAAAAAAAAAAAAAAGCCATTTCCATGAACATGGATGTGAAAGTCCTTAATAATAGTACTGACACTTCTCACCAAATTCCACAACACATTAATAAGGCCATAATTGATGGTTAAAACACACTCACAAGGATCCTTGCAAGAATTGCTCTGCATGCTTAGAGGACAAATTACACAATATAGAAACGGAATAAAGGGCAAGAGTGCCACAGTCAAGCCATGGGAATCCATCCAGGATGAAATTGGGGCTCTCAACAAGGACAGACTGGAGCAGATGCTTTACCTGGGAAAAGCCAGTCCTGCAAATGTGCCGCTTGTTTTCTCTCCTCTGTGGGATTTGGGAGTAGGAGGGGATCGTCAACTTAAAAAGGGTCTACTAGGAAAGTGGAGGGGAAGTGGGAGAAGAAAGCATAACAGCACAGGTTAATCACATGATTAATGTGATCAAAAATGCATTACAGGTGTTCCTGTGATTGTCCTAACTAAATGGCTTCTATGTGCCATATTACCAAGAAAAGGCTTGAAATAGGAGAAATAAATGAAGAAAAACATGACAATAAAGGAAGAGGTAAAGACAAACACAGAGGGGCTGGAGAGATGATTTAGTGTTTCAGAGCAACTCCTGCTCTTTCATAGAACCCCGGTTAGGTGCCCAACAGCCACATGGTGGCTCACAACCACCTGTTACTTGAGCTTCAGCTCATCTGTGTCCCTCTTGTGACCCCCACGGGTACCAGGCTCGTGGTGCACAGACATACATGGAGACAAAATACTCATACCCATAAAATAAAAATATCAAGCATTCTACCTCATAAACATAACCTAAAAATGAATACAAACTGGTGGGCAGTGGTGGCACATGCCTTTATTTCTAGCACTCAGGAGGCAGAGGCAGGCAGATCTCTGAGTTCAAGGCCAATCTGGTTTACAGAGTGAGTTCCATAAAGGCCAGAGCTACACAGAGAAACCCTGTCTTGAATTACCCCACACATCAAAAAGAATAGAAAGTCAAATAGAAGATAAGAAAGAACATGAAAAAGTGAGTGGAAAAATAAAGCAAGCCAATAGACAAATTCACTGAGAACAAGAAACCAAATAAAGTCAACAGACTTGGAGAGTAACTCACAATGTCGGAGTCCAACAGCTCCCGAAAGTCCAAGTCAACTCTTTCTTTCACCAGTGCCGAACACCACCTCTCCAACCAACCAGCAGCTCCTGCACTGTAAGGACAGGAGGCAGCCTCAGCCAGAGCTGTGAATGCACAGGTGTCTGTCATTGTGACATCACAGCAAGAAATGGACCAATGAGGGCTCAGCACAGCTCACTGGTCTGGCCAGTGGGGCAGTAGGGGCCTTAGGAGCCTGGTTACACTCAAATGGCTGTCCTCAGTGTTGCCCAGTGACCCACCTCTTCCTGCTGCCTACTTCCCAAGGTCCAAAAATTCCCCAAATGGTGTCACCTGGTGGAACCAGTGTCCAAACACTCGATTCCTTGTGGGGCATTGACACCCAAACCTTAACAAGGACCCTTCCACTTTAATAATAAAACAAGGAGTCCTAAGAATGACAATGGCTCCAGAGCATTGGCCCTGCCTTGCTTACAGACTGATAGTCTCCCCTTAGTAGGTGGATAGTGTTTTGCTCTTAATTTGGACCCAGCCTTCTGTGACAAGTTTGTAATAACTCATCATGTCTACTCTCAAAGAATTCATCTTATTTGTCTTTAAACTCAGATTGGTAGGTCCGATAGGATGACAGCTCCTGACTATATTGGGATGTTGTGAGAAAATACTGTTTTCCTTGGCACCCCAGGACCGAGGACTAACATCTGTGGGGCTGGGAGAAAGTTGACACCATTTGTCTCATGGTCCCCATTGTTCCTAAAACTTCTCACCAAAGTCCAGGATCCCAGAAGACAGTGGCCTGATATGTTCAAAATGATCAAGAAAGTACTTGTCAGCCAGAACCCTATAGACAACATATGTAGGAGATGGAGGCCTATCCTGGCACCCTAGGCCTTCTGCTCTCAAACAAAATGTCTTAGTTTGTCCCTTATAAACAACAGAAATCGGTTGCTTGTGTGTCTGGACATTGGCAAAGCAAGATCAAGATACAAACAGATTGAGTGTGTAACAGGGATGCTTTCTAACTCTAATTGGTACTTTGTATGTATTCTCATGTGGTCAAGGAAAAGCATGAACTCAGTCTATCAAGCCCTTTTCTAGAGGCCACATGTTCTGCTGTGTGGCAAGTCTTTAGTGCTTGTGAGTCCCCAGAATTTAATACTCTTGTTTTGTGATTGATGCTTCAACAGAGACTTGGCAGGACACAGACACAGACTCACACTTATACACACATATACTACACACACACACACACACACACACACACACACACACACACACCTCACAATTAGGCATGATACAACTAGCTGTGTCCAGCCTGAGGAGAGTCCTTCAGGGCAGCTGATGTACATTATATAGGAGCTCAATGGGAAAAAACAGGAAAGTGTTATGGGATATCTGATGGCATTGAGAAACTCAGAGACTGGTAATAAAATTACCCTGGGGTCTGGGGGTGGAGCCAGCAACTAGTTGACAGGAATTAGCAATAGAGCAGAAGGAGGAGCCAGGAATATGGATAGAGAAATGCACAGGAAGGAGCTGGGAGGGACTTAGAGATTTGGGTCTTTTTGGTTTGGGACGAGTATAGAGACACTTTTCCTTGGGTCTCTGGCCAAAAAGGAAGGTCTTCTGGTTGCTTCTCAGCCTCTGTCATCTAGCAGGTTTAGGTTTTCTCCCCAACACCTGATTCTCGAGTCCTTATTGGTAAATAGAACAACAGCCTTAGTTAAAACTTACACTTGGCGGCTGTGGCTGAGCTGGTACCAGTGGGACCAGAAATCCCGCTAGGCCTCAATCTGTATGGTGGGGTGCTACCTCTGGAGCCTCGGGGCACCAATGGTAGTTAAAATATCAGTAGATTCAGGCGAGGCCACTAAACTGACAGAGAAACAACCAAAGTCTTATAAAGGTGAGCATATGGCAATTATGAAAGCTAGGAGAGTAGAGGCAGGAGAAATAGCAGTTCAAGTCGTCTTTGGCTCCACAGTGGTCTTGAGGCTAGCCTGTGCTACAGGAGACCCTGTCTCACCAAACCAAAACGCAAAAGCAAAGAGAAGAGCAAGGGCTGCTTTTGTAGGGCCCTGGACCCCATTTTGGGTAGCTGTTGCCTTGCTTGCTGACCTTGACCTTGATATCCTCCCTATGCTAATTCCCTGCCGGGTTCCACCCTCCTGAATGCTTAAGGGAAGATCCTTGTCTGTATATCCTGCATAATGGGCATCAACAGCTTAGATGCAGGATTATGAAACATTGGTAGTGAACTTCTGCCCTCTGGAGTTCTCCCATTGTGCTGTAAGCCTGTATTTAAGACCTCCTCCCTCCCTCAATAAACTCCATTCAGCATGAGAAAGAAAGAAAGAGAAGAGAGAGAGAGAGAGAGAGAGAGAGAGAGAGAGAGAGAGAGAGAGAGAGAGAGAGAAAGGAAGGAAGGAAGGAAGAAGGAAGGAAGAAAGAAAGAAAAAAAGAAAGAAAGAAAGAAAGAAAGAAAGAAAGAAAGAAAGAAAGAAAGAAAGAAAGAAAGAAAGAAAGAAAGAAAGAAAGAAAGAAAGAAAAAGATAAGGAAAGAAAAAAAGAGAGAGAAAGAAAGAAAAAAGATTAGGAGTTTTATTCAAGGCCAGGTTTGGGAAAATCAGGTAAAGACTGTCCTTGTCAATGAAATGTCCCCTCCTTTTCCAAAGGGACAGGTGTTTGGGGTGGGTCTGTGGAGTGCTGGGCATGATTCCAGCACTGGGCAGTTTTGTTCCTGGACATGTTCTTTGTGCTCTTAGGACAGCAGAACTGATCCTTTACTTCAAAATCATTACTGTCCCCAACCTCTGTGTGTGATAGCACACAGCTTTAGTCCTGTGATCGCACACCCCACTTAAGTTAGAAAATGAAAATGACCCATGAAAAGACAGCTTCCCTCAGACAGGACAGAAGATGGTGGAGGGACAGGGTGTGGTAAGTCCCACCAAGGAAAGTTCTTTTCTTCCTCAAAGAAGAGGCTCCTTTTAGACTTTCATTTTTTTTTCTGTTCTTGAATTCTTTTCAGCTGCCCAATTCTATACATAACATGAAAAGAATGGAATCTCATCTCTGACCTGCTTGGAGCCATGACTTTTGACCTGCCAGCCCAAGTTAATCACCTAGGAGGAGACTTTTTCCTAAAGCACAGACACAATGGGTGCCCTTCCTTAAACACCCTCTAGGTAGGCAGTGGTGATGCACGCCTTTAATCCAGCACCAGGGAGGCAGAGTCACTCTGATTTCTGAATTTGAGGTCAACCTGGTCTACAGAATGAGTTCCAGGACACCAATGCTACACAGTGAAATCTTGTCTTGAAAAAAAGAAAAACACCCCCCCCCCCCGCCCGCAAAAGAAAGACCATCCAATGTGGCCTCTCAGTCCTTGGACTATGAGTCCACAAAACATAGAAAGGAAGGGCCTAAAATAAAAAAGGAAGCACTGGAGACTTGGAATCAGTGGGCAGGAGTTAGTGAGATGAGAGGAATGTGTTCAAAGTTCATGGATATGTATGGAAATGTCACTGTGAGATTACTTACTCATGATGTGCAGTTAATATAAACTAAAGCACGTTTTTTAATAGTGGAAAAGGGGTAAATCAAAGTGAAAATAACATAGATCAAGAAAGAATACAAAAATAAAGTGGGAGATTATCAAGAAAAATAAGAGTAAGGACAATCATTCCTGAAATCAATAAATGAATAAATAAACAGAAAAGCCACAAAAGCCATGGCCTCAGAAGGGAACTCACTCTGATGAGGTTCAACAGCTGTGCAGAGTCCTCGTGAAGCTCACCAGTGTGGAGATCCACCAACCAACAGCTACCACGCTGTGTGGACAGAAACCAGGCCTAGTGCGTTCTGTATATGGCCAGGTATCTATCATTCCTCACAATGGCTCCTTGTGACGTCGTAGCAAAAGATGAACTAACCATGTCTGGGCACAAATCATGCTGATTTCCTCAGTTTCTGCACTCCAAGGACAGGGAAGGCATGGTATCAGGAAAGGCGGGTACCTAGGGCAGTAGGGACCTGAGGAGGCTGGTTACATCCAGTTCTCCCTTGTTGCCAGTGACCGACTTTTTCTGGCAAGGCCCCCATTCCTAAGATCCACACCTTCCCCAATCAGTGACTCCTATTCAAACCCATGATTCTTTGTGGGACATCTGCCATCAAAACCATAGGAAGGATACTTTCCACTTTAATAATAATAAAAGGAATGGTGGTCATGCCAGCAACAGGCTCCAGAGTGTTGTCCTTCAGTGGGTTGTGGACACTGATATTCATCTATTAGTGGACAGGCAGCATGGTTCCTTTTTCACTTGCTCCCTAACACTTTAGTAACTATCTACTTATAAAGCTCATCATATACACACTCAAGAAAGTCAATTCCCTTCTCATTAGACGCAGACTATGGAGAAATGGATGGTGGTCTCTGGTTGACGTTGGGAGTCTGTGATGGCTAATCTTGTCACCTTGAGTATATTAGGAATTAACTGAAACCCAGGCAGTGGGGCATGCCTGAGAGGGATTTTTCTTGGTTGAATTATTTGAGGTGGAGACTGTCCCTAATTCTGGATCCTATGAGCCAGTAGATCCACCCTACATCTGGCCCACACCTTCAGCTGGCAGAAGGAAGCTTGTACTTTTTCTATCTGCTTGCCCTCACTCTCATTGGCAAATTCATCTAGTCTGAGCCTTCCTTTGCCAGTGTTAGAACCCACTTCTGGATTCCAGTGTAGACTGAAAACTGGGAACTCTTTAGGATCTTCCTGGGACTCTAGTACCAGATTGGGTCTGCTAAGTCACCCAGTATCTTGGTTATTGTTCTATCGCTGTGAAGAGACACTATGACCAAGGCGGTTTGTAAAGAAAAGCGTTTAACTGGGGACTTGCTTACAGTTTCAGAGGGTTGGCCTTGACTGTCAGGCAGGGAACATAGCATGCCTGCGTGCTAGGAAAGGCAGAGAACTGCTAGCAGCAGTCAGTTTTCTGCTTCCATTATGTGGGCTCTAGAGTTAGAACACAGGTCACTGTGCTTGGTGGCAAGCCTTTGCCTGCCATCTTGTCAGCTCTTTATCCTTCAAATGACTTTTTGTTGAAAACTGCATTGAATGCCAAATTTCCAGCTTTACAGTTAACACAGTAATTGTCACACAAAAACAAAACTACTTCGAATAGCCGTTGCTTTTCTATTTGTGACAGCTTTATGTTTGTTCTTTTGTCATAAAAAAAGGAATATAGTCTTCTACAATTTCTTCAAATTTATTATTAGATTTACTTATCTTTTATGTATGTGAGTGTTTTGCCTGCATGTATGTCTCTGTACCGTATGCCTGCAGTGCCCACAGAGTTCAGAGGAGGGGGTCAGCTCCACAGAACTGGAGTGACAGGTGGTTGTGAGCCACCATCTGAGTTCTGGGAATCGAACCCTGGTCCTCTGGAAGAGCAGCCAGTGAGTGCTCTTAACTTCTTCCACCAGGATTTTTTTTATTTTGATTTTTCAGCAAGTTCATCATTAGTATATAGACTGCTATAGCAACATATAAAAATAAATGTAACTAAATGTATATAAACAAAATATATATGGTGACTGATGGCATTTTTTTAGGCTTGAGAGTATGCTTTTTAAAAAACTTTTTAGTCTTTGTGGCTTTCCCATCATGCATCTTGATCCCATTCATCTCCCCGTCCCTTCCTATCCACCCTCTGCCCTTGTAACCCCTCCCCCAAATAAAATAAAATTTAAGAGAAAAAGAAAAAAGAGAGAAAGAAAGTAAGGAAGGAAGGAAGACAGGAAGGAAGGAAGGTGTCGTCATGGAGGCGGTAGTGTGACACAGTGAGTCACACCGCAAACCCTTTTGTCCACTTATCTTTACTTTCAAGTGTTCGTTGCAAAGAGTCATTGGTCTGGTTTGAGGCCTCTGGTTTCTGCCACACTAGTGATGCTGGGCCCTCACTGGGACCCCTCTAGGATGCCCTGTTGTTGCCCTGTGCTGTGGAGATGCTGCAGCTTTGGGTAGAGGGACCAGCCCCTTCACCGGCTCCAGCAGATCATAGATTGGGGTGGATGTTGGTGTGGGCCAACTCAGCCTGGTTCTGGGCTGGGGCAGCTGCAGGGTTGGTCAGCCCACCAGCTCTCCCCCATCCTCACCACCAGGGGGAGCTCTTCAGCACTGCCAGGCTAGTTCGCCTTACACAGCAAGGAGCAAGGGGCGGGGGCGGTTCTCCTGCTTTCATGTCCTCAGGGCCTGCTCACCTACCCTACACCTCCAGGGCCAGCTCGACTGTTGCCCAGGTGAGGTGCAGGGGGCACCATCCTGAGTGCTGCAGCTGGTGAGGGCCAGGGACAACTCTCCTGGTCTTAGGACCTCAGGGCCAGCTCTCCCACCTGCCACAGGCAGTGAGTGGCAGAGGTGGGGTGTGTGGAAGAACATCTCTCCCTCGCTCACACCACGGTGTAACAGGGGCGGGGTCAGATCTCTCAAGCTCACATTCTAGGGGTGGCTCACCTGCGCCACTGTGAACAGGGTCAGCTCCACTGTGCTGCCCAGGTGAGGTCCAGGGCCTTTCTCCTGAGTACTGCAGCTGGTGAGGGACTGGGTCTGCTCTTCTGCTTGCCACTGGTGGTGAGGAGCGAGAGGGGGCGGGTGTCTTTCCCTCACCACACCACCACATGGCAGACAAGGAGGGGCAGATCCAGCTCTCCCACTCTCATGCCCTCAGGGCCAGGACCCCACAAACAGGATCAGCTCCATTGGGCTGCCCAGGGGAGGTGTAAAACCCGCTCTCCCTAGGGTTGCAGCCAGTGAGGGGCGGGGCCAACTCTGTGCAGTTGTATCTTCTAGGCCTTTGGTGGTAACAGGAGCCACCGACATCAACACAGACCAGGGCTGCTGCAGGGCCACGGGCACAGACATGGGTCTTGGCAGCACCCAAGTCCTGGACATCACCATGGCTTGCCACCCACCTCAGCCCACTCCTCATTACCTTCACTTCTTCAGATCTGCCTCTCTCCACAGGACATGAACTACCCTGTCTCTCCCCGACACCCCACAATATTTGCTTAACATAATAGTGTCCTATGGGGGGGGGGGCTGTGTTTTTTGTCTCCTGCTCAGTCACAGGGGCTGAGAGTATACTGTTACGTTTTGAAACAGAGTTTCATTGTGTAACAGTCCTAGCTGTCCTGGAACTCACTATGTAGACCAGGCTGGCCTCAAACTCACGGAGATCCACCTGCCTCTGCTGGGATTAAAGCCACGTGACACCAGATCCAGCTGTACTTTACATAATTAATGAGATTCACCACTCACCCGTAAAAACAAGGGATTGAAATACTTACACGTTTTTGTTCAAGGTATATGACTATTCACTCTCCTTACCTTAATTTATAATCCCACATTTTTATGCACTCAAACAGCCGCACTCTATTTTATTATGAAAAGAAATAATTATGCCAGATGTGATGGTACTGCTCTACACTCCCAGTCCTTGGGAGGCAGAGGCAGGATGATTGTCTCAAAGTTTGAGGCCAACATGGCCTACATGGTAAGATTCAGGCCAGCCAGGCTACATAGCAAGCCTTTATCTCAGAAAAAAAAAAAAGTAGTTCTATGTGCCAGTAACAGTGTCCTTAACAATTAATGAAGAAGGCACATAGCATTAAACAAAAGGAATACCTTAAATTACTTAAACTTTCAAATTAGAAAAGGGGAGGTTGAGAAATTTGTTAATATCAACTGAATCTATTTACATCTTACAAAACTACTTTGAAAAAAAAATCTAAAAAACCCTACAAGATAAGATCTCATGTTACTTACTGCCGTTAAAATGGAGAAACAGTTCATGGGAACAAGCATGGGGAAGAAATGATAAAATCCCACTGGGATCATCGTTTTGTACACTGTGTGAAGATGTGTCTCTGTCCTTCCTCACCTGCCTAAGGCACCTTCTGGTTGGTTTAATACAGAGCTGAACGTCCAATAGCGAGGCAGGAGAGGACGGGGTCGGGGGTGGGGGTGGGGGTGGGGACTCCAGGGACAGATAGGAACTCTGGGAAAAAAATCTGAGGTGGGAGATTCACCAGCTGTTGCAGGATATTTGATCACTGTGTGAAAAGCACCTTCCGGTTGGTTTAATAAAGAGCTGAATGGCCAATAGCTAGGCAGGAGAGAATAGGCGGGGTTTCTGGGGAGAGAGAGAGGAACTGAAGAATCTGATGCTCGAGGGAGATGCCAGCGAAACACAGAGCAAGTCGGATGTACAGAATCTGCCACGTGGCAAAATGTAGATTAATAGAAGTAGGTTAATTTGAGCCATAAGAGCTAGTTGGGAAAAAGCCTAAATTAAGGCCGAGCTTTCATACTTAATAAGAAGTCCCATGTCATTATTTAGGAGCTGGCAGTCCAAAGAAAGACAAAATCCCCTTTATTGAATGATGCTGTCTCTAAGAGAATTTCCGAAATTACTAACAACTACTTTCAACAGCTTATTGCCAGATGTAAGGGCACTTCAAAGTCTTTGCTTCAGTTAGATGAAATGACTATTTTATTTTATTTACTTATTTGTTCATTCAAAAATATTTATTGATGTGTATCTGTGTGTGTGTGTGTGTGTGTGTGTGTGTGTGTTCAACAAGTGCACACGTGGGTACAAGTGCCATGGAGGCCAGGAAGGGTGTCCGATGCCCTGGAGGTGGAGTTGCAGGTGTTGCGGGTCACCTGAACCAAGGTCCTCTCCAAGTCTGCTATGCTGTTCCTCCCTCCCCTCCCCTTGCTCTCCACCTCCTCTCTCTCTGTCCTTTTCTATCTGAGGCAAGGTCTCACTGTGTGGCCCTGGCTGGCCTAGATCTCCATGTAGACCAGGTTGGCCTGGGACTCAGAACCTGAGTGCTGGGACAAACGGCTGGTGCTAGGCGCTGTGCTGGGCAACACGTGCTCTGGAGTGCTGAGCCGTCTTCCCAGCCCCGTTTATTTGATTTACTTTTTGAGACAAGGTCTGGCCTTGAACTTGTTACATAGCCAGAGATGACCTTGAATTTCTCTGTCCTCGAAGTCCTGGGATTCTAGGTAAGCATCACCATGCCCAGCTAAACAACTGGTATTTCTCACTTTATGTACGATATGTCGATTACGGCACATATAAGGAATTATTGTTCTGTTGCTGTTTGCAAGGCACACATGAGGGAGAAATACCTTGAAGCTGATGAATTTTTCATGAATGAAGTGCGGTGGAAACACTGCATCGGTGTTGGTCTGGCCAGTGAGGAGGGACGGTGGTGAGAACGTTGGATTTGCAGCCGTGGTTAAAGCTGGTGGCAGTGAACACAGTGCTTTTGGTTACTGCGTGGTCCACCAGGAGGCACTCGGAGCAAAACAATATCACTAGCATCATCCCATGATCTGCTGTACTACCAAAGTCAGCAACGCAAGAGCGGAGTCCTCAGTGGTCACTTGGTTCAAACCTTTGCAAAGATATGGCCCCTGATCGTGCAGGCTTATTACTTCATTCAGAGAGGAGGAAGCTTGGGGGCGGGGCGGTGGAGGTGGTGGTGAAGTTCAAACAGATTATTGTAATTCAAAGATTAAGTTTTTTTTTTTTAATAGAAATATGTGTAAGTGTATATATGTGTGGGTGTATGTCTGGTGTATGCACACAAGTGTGTGGATGTGAGTGTGTGTGTGTGTGAGTGTGTGTGAGTGCCTATGCACACACTCAGGCCAGAGAAGGATGCTGAGTATCCTGCTGTAACATTTCTGCTTCATTCCTTTGACAAAGGATCTCCCTTCCCACCCCTCACACCCCCCAATCCCCACCCCTACCCTGGCCACACACACAGGGGTTCTCTGAGTAGCCCCAGCTGTCCTGGAACTCATTCTGTAGAACAAGCTGGTGTCGAGCTCAGAGATTCACCTGCCTCTGCCTCCTGAGTGCTGGGATTAACGGTGTGCACCACCACCCCACTGACACAGAATCTCTTACTGAGCCCAGAGCCAGGCTGGTGGTTAGGATGGCACCCCCACTCGCCACTGTGGTTATAGCCATGCCCTGCCTTTATGTGGGTTCTCGGGTCTGAACTCAGTTGTAGTGATTGCTCTTAGCTAAAGATCTGCCTCTCTAGCCCCATTTTTTTTTTTTTTTTTTGGTTTTTCGAGACAGGGTTTCTCTGTGTAGCTTTGCGTCTTTCCTGGAACTCACTTGGTAGTCCAGGCTGGCCTCGAACTCACAGAGATCCGCCTGGCTCTGCCTCCCGAGTGCTGGGGTTAAAGGTGTGTGCCACCACTCCCAGTTTGTAATGTTTATGTTAAAAGAAAAAATAAAAGTTTAACTAAAAAAAGCTAACAAATAGAATACAGTGGAATGTGTTCTTTAAAAATGCTTACAGTTAAAGATGATTTTATAATTGAAAGGAGCTTTCCCAAAGATTTCACTGTAAGAGTCATACCTGCTCATCTGAAGTGCCCTGAGACACAACTTCAGAAACACTGCCTTCACATTTGATTCTAAACAGCTACGTTGGGTCTGTAAACTGTACCTAGCTGAAATTTAAGAAGTTTATTTCATTTAGAATCTGCCAGTTCTCAAGCAATACAGGTTAAAATTAGAATTTCATGAAAGAATCTTTAAATCAGTGTTAGCTTGGGAGGAGAACAGAATTTCCAACAATTTCTGAGATTGCCTTAAACATATTTTGTCCATTTTATATCACATATTTATGATATTTTGAGCACTGATGATTCTAAGATCTAAATATTATCAGCTCTAGAAAACACTGAAGATGTTCTGTGTCCTGCAGTATCAAATATTCAGCCAAGATTTAATTTATTTTTCTTCTTTCTTTTTGGTTATTTCGAGACAGGTTTTCTCCGTGTAGTTTTGGTGCCTGTCCTGGATCTCGCTCTGTAGACTAGGCTGGTCTTGAACTCACAGAGACCCTCCTGGCTCTGCCTCCTGAGTGCTGGCATTGAAGGTGTGTGCCACAGCCACCCAGCAAGATTTAATTTCTTATGTAGCCATAACCAAGCATGCATATCTGATTTGCAAATTTGACTTTGTCTTTAATAAATAATAAAAATTATTTGAGTATCAAAAATTGTTTTAAGATTAATTTCTTGCTGGGTGTGGTGGCACACGCCTTTAATCCGGGCACTTGAGAGGCAGAGACAGGTGAATCTCTGTGAGATCTGGGCCAGCCTGGTTTACAAAGCAAGTTCCAGGTCAGACAGCTAGGGTTGTTACACAGAGAAACCCTGTCTAGAAAAAAACAAAGAAAGAAAGATGAATTTCTTTATGATTCTGCTGTGAGATGTTCTGTATGGCAAATGTGTTGCTCTGATTGGTCAATAAATAAAACACTGGTTGGCCAGTGGCTAGGCAGGAAGTATAGGCAGGACTAACAGAGAAGAGAAAAGAAAGAACAGGAAGGCAGAAGGAGTCACTGCCAGCCGCCGCCAGGACAAGCAGCATGTGAAGATGCCGGTAAGCCACGAGCCACGTGGCAGGGTATAGATTTGTGGAAATGAATTAATTTAAGCTATAAGAACAGTTAGCGGGGCTGGAGAGATAGCTCAGAGGTTAAGAGCACTGGCTGCTCTTCCAGAGGTTCTGAGTTCAATTCCCAGCAACCACATGGTGGCTCACAGCCTTCTGTAATGAGATCTGGCGCCCTCTTCAGGTCAAAAGAACACTGTATACATAATAAATAAATCTTTAAAAAAAAAAAAAAAAAGAGCAGTTAGCAAGAAGCCTGCCTCGGCCATACAGTTTGTAAGCAATATAAGTCTCTGTGTTTACTTGGTTGGGTCTGAACGGCTGTGGGACTGGTGGGTGACAAAGATTTGTCCTGACTGTGGGCAAGGCTGGAAAACTCTAGCCACATGATTCGTTATTGGAAAGCATATTATTTATATACCTATTTTGCATACGTTTATACTATGAGGTCATGTAAAAATTTCTTGAGCAAACAAGGATTACAAGTAGAAGTTTGTGAAGTTGTGATGGTAATTTGTAGTTTGTGTTGACTTACCACAGTTTATAACCACCAGAATAGGAAGCCTCCATTGAGGAGTTGTCTTAATTGCCTTAATTGATGTGGGAAGACTCACCCCAAGTATGGGTAGCACCATTTAGTCGCAGCTCACTAAGAAGGGGCAAGGCAGAGGATGAGCATGTGCCTTTTGCTTGCTTGGCCTTCATTTGGATGCTGAGTTGGTTTTCTCTGTTGTTGCTGTCGCTGATTCCTCCACCGATATTACACTCGGCATCACCAAACTGCTGCTCAGGACTCAGGTTTTTAGTTTTAGTTGTTAAGGCAAGGTCTCACTAAGTAGCTCTGGCTGGCCTGGAACTCACTCTAAATTGCCAGGCTGACCTTGAACTCATAGAAATCTGTCTGCCTTGGCCTCCTAAGTGCTGGGATAAAAGTTGTGTGCTACTATGTCCAGCTTTCCAACTGACTATGGACCCTGGCTTTTCCAGAACCCTCTAGGGTTTGGGTGCCAGGGGGACTGCTGAGACCCCAGCTCCATGGGCTGAGCAGCTATGGGGTTCTCAGAGTCTCAGGTGTGAGTCTACTGTTGGTATTCCAAAGTAAGCTGATTTAATGAATCCTCTCTCTCATATATAATAGATATGTATTATCTGTCTGTCCATGTATCTATGTATTTATCTATGTATCTATCTATTTCCTATCATCTATCTATCTATCTATCTATCTATCTATCTATCTATCTATCTATCTATCATCTATCTACCATCTATTATATCTATCTATCTATCTATCTATCTATCTATCTATCTATCTATCTATCTATCTACCTATCTACCATCTATTATCTCTATATCTATCTATCTATCTATCTATCTATCTATCTATCTATCTACCATCTATTATCTCTATCTATTTATCTATCTATCTATCTACCTATCTATCATCTATCTGGTCATCCTTCCTATTGGCTGTTCCTCTAGAGAACCCTAACAAATACAGAAGCCCCTACTTAGGCCATGGCAACTCCTTCAAACATCCTTCTAGATACTTGGTTGGTTATGAGCAGCGCCAGGTCAGGGGTCTTCCATAATTTTTTCTGTGCTACTCTTTTTTGTATATTTTCATTTTTTAAAAAAATTCTGCAACTTTTTTTTTCTTGTTTTTGAGACAGGGTCTCTCTACATAGCCCTGGCTGTCCTGAAACTCTCTTTGTAGACCAGGCTGGCCTCTAACTCACAGAGCTCTGCCTGGTTCTGTCTCTGAAGTGTTGTGATTAAAGGTGTCAACCACCATACCTGGCTGCAACTTCACTGAATTCATTTATGAGTTGTAAAATCTTTTAAAATGCAATAGTTATTATTATCTGTGTGTAAAACCACATTAGTTACGTGGCTAATTTAGCTTCTTCCTTCCTGATTTGGATACCATTTCTTTCTTTCTTTTGCCTAAATGCTCTTGCTAAGACTTCCTACACCACACTAAAGAGGAAAGGACAGACACCCTGTCAGACATTAGAGGCAATGCTTCAGCTTGTTCCCGTTGGGGTGACACTGTCTACTCTTTATGTGTAGTTGAGTAGCTTTTGACATTTGAGGTGTGTTTCTTCTGTACCTAATTACCTAATTTGTTGAGAGTTTTTTTTTTTCCTTTTTCTTTTTTGAGACAGGGTGTCTCTGTGTAGCCTTGGCTATCCTGGCACTATCTCTGTAGACCAGGCTGATCTTGACCTCACAGAGATTGGCCTGCCTCTGCTTGCCTAGTGCTAGGATTAAAGGTGTGTGCCACCACCACCTGGCTATTTTGGAAATGTCTTAATTGGAAGAATCGTAATGAATCTTGTTTAAATGTTTCCTAGAAATTTTAGATGGAGACTTCTGAGTCCTGCTTTGTTTTCATTACTCATGGGTGGTCTGCTTGGAAGCTCTGCTTCTCCCTGGCTTGGTTTGGTGGTGGTATGTGCTCAGGAGTTTCTCTGTTTCTCCTGGGTAGGCTTTGCAGTAGATCGCAACAGTCTCATGTGATCCTTTGTACTTCTGTGTTACTGATCATGTTGTTTCCATTTCCGCCTCTAATTTAATTTTTCTCAATTTCTCTCGGTTACTCTAGATCCAGGTTTGTCAATTATATTTATCTGAAAAAAATGATTTGCCAGGTAGTACATGTCTTTAATCCCAGCACTCAGGAAGCAGAGGCAGGCAGATCTCTGTGTGTTCAAGGTTAGCCTGGTCTACAGAGTGAGTTCTAGGACAGCCAGGGCTACACAGAGAAACCATGTGTTGAAAAAAAAAACAAACAACAAACAAAACACAATAAAACACACAACACAAGACAGAACAAAACAAGCAAATGTGGAATATTCCTTCACACTGTGTGGAGATGTGTCACTGTGATTGGTTTAATAAAAAGCTAAATGGCCACTAGCTAGGCAGGAGGTATAGGCAGGACTTCTGGTTAGAGAGCTCTGGGAAGAAGGAAAGGGGAGTTGCCTGCTGGGTGAAGAGGGAACAAGACATGCAGGAGGAGAGGTAAAAGCCACGAGTCACATGGCAACATGTAGACAAATAGAAATGGGTTAAGTTATAAGAGGTAGTGGGACAAGCCTAAGCTATAGGCCGAGCTTTTATAATTAATAATACGTCTCCATGTAATTTTTTGTCAGCTGGCATCCCAAAGAAAAATCTATCTACAAACAAATAAACAAACAAACCCCCAATTCTTTGTTTCAATGACTCTTTAATTTTTCTTTTAGTTTTGATTTTATTTCTGCTTTGATCATTATCTCTTCTTTCCCCTTCTAATTTTGGGTTCAGCCTTTTTTTGATTCCCTGAGCCCTTGACATACACTGCTAGATTGTTTGAGACCTTTTTTTATGTGACATTTATTGCTGTAAACTCCTCCAGTTCTGTTCCTGCTGTACACCCTAGGTTTTGATGTACTGTCTTATCCTTTGCATTTATTTTAGATATAAAAATTTTCTTTTTGAATTTTTTTGATCATTTAGGATCATGGTATTCAATTTCCATGTACTTTAGCTTTTTGTTGATTTGTTGTTTGAGAAGATAGATGATATGATTCAGTTTTTAAAAACATCAAAACTTGATTGAGAACACACAGGCTGTTGGGAGAAAGGGCCGTGTGCCGATGAGAAGAAAATGTGTTCTTCGCAGTTTGGTGAATGCCCTGTAATGTCTGCTAGGCACATTGGCTCACAGTTTGGTTCAATTCAGATGCTTTCTTTGAGATTTTTTCATCCAGATGATCTGTCCATTTCAGAAGATGGGGTATTGAAGGCTTTACGGTGGTAAATCCGTCAACTTGGTTGGAAAGAGAAACACAGTAGACTGTAGGGCCAGGGAGAAGGCTCAGGAAGTGAGAGTACTTGCTGTGGAAACAAGAGGACCAGGGTTCAAATCTAGAACCCATGCAGAGCCAAGCACTGGCAACTGTACCTGTAAACTGGGATGCGGGGTGGGAGCCAGAGACAGGCAGAATCCAGGAGCTTGGTGGCCAGGCAGCCTAGCTCAAGGGTCAGGTTCAGTGGAGACCTAGTCACCAAAAATAAAGTGGCAAGTGATGGTGGACAATGCCAGACATACTTCTGGCCTCCACTTGTACATTCATGGACAGGGACACACACACACCTCTCCCCTGCCAGAAAGGAATCCTTGACAGACTAAAGTAATAATTGTACCAAAGTCCAACAGTGAACTGACAAGTTTCTGTTGGGGTTCCTAACAGGTGTGGATGAGGAGTTACAGGAGCAGTGTCTTAGGGCTTCTATTGCTGTGACCAAGCACCATGACCAAAAAGCAAGTTGGGGAAGAAAGTATTTGGCTTACAGTTCCACAGCATCATTCATCATTGAAGGAAATCAGAACAGGAACTCAAACAAGCAGGACCCTGGAGGTGGGAGCTGATGCAGAAGCCATAAAGGGGTGCTGCTTACTGGCTTACTCCCTATGACTTACTCCCTATGGTTTGCTCACTCTGCTTTCTCATAGAATCCAGGACCACCAGCCCAGGAATGGTAGCACCCACCGTGGGCGGGGCTCTCCCCCATCAATCACTAGTTAATCACTAGTTAAGAAAACATCCAACAGCTGGATCTTATTTTCTGACATTTTCTCAGTTGAGGTTTCCTCCTTCAGATGACTCCAGCTTGTGTCAAATTGACATTAAGCTGACCAGCACAAGCAGGGAGGAATCAGAAGCAGTGTGTCTGGACAGGAGGTAAGGGCTCACGAAAGCTCAACCTGGAGGCTCTGCATGCCTTGAGGGCTGCCCTGTAGGACAGGCCAAGCCAAGTCCTAGGAATCTCCTCTGGGCTGGTCAGTGTCCTTCCCTAGCAGTTTGCTGCTTCTAGAAAGCTGGGGTGGGTGATCCCAGCACTTGGAAGGCAGAGACAGGCAGATCTCTGTGAGTTCGAGGCCAGCCTGACCTCACAGTGAGACTTGATGACAAACACACAAGGCACTTAGACTCTCACATTTCCACTTTCTCAGGGGTGTGATCTCTGCATGGCCCTGTGTCTCACGGGCCTCTGTCTTTCTCTACAGAGAAATGTGTTCAATTCAGAGGTCACCGCTATACTAGACACTTGTCATCACAGAACTCGGGAAACTGAGACAGGGGGATTTGGAGTTAGTGGCCACCTGGATTACAAAGCAGACCCATCTCAAAAAGCAAAACAGTAAAATGTAGAAATTTACAAGCTCGTGCATGTATGAGTTAGAATTAGAGCAGGTTCTCAGGAAACAAGTGATGGTGTGTGCCCGAAGGCCCTCCTGGGTTGAACTTGAACAACCACCTCAGCCTGGGAGAGCTGGGGACCTCGCCCTCTGTGCTTCGGTCCAGCGATTGTGCTCCCCACCCAGTGGTGACAGTGCAGAGTTACTTAGCTGGGGTATCAGGAGACGGAAGCAATTTAAGGTCAACGGAGTATTCTTGCCAGAAGGTGAAGGAAGGACATTGGCTAGAATTTCCCAGAAAACATTTTTAACGAGTTACAGACACTTAGGGTAATTCCAAAATTCCCAAGAAGGACTTCTAGAAAAAGAAAAGAAGGGGAAGACAGGACATCTGTCCTCACACACTTGTGTGTGTTTTTCCGAACTGGTGTGGAATCACTGTGGGCCCTGCCCTGCTCCTCACCCAGCTGTCCAATATGCTCCTCTTGCCTTTCCATTCAAGGGCCCTACACTGGGTGTCTCAAGTTCTGGGTGTTTTTTAAATTTGAAACAAATTCATCTTTGAATTATGTTTTCTAAGTGGTAGGGCACTGGGTATGCATGGGCTGGGTGTCTGGAGCCTCAGTGCACATAGGGTCCCCTCTTATTACCTCCCGGCCTTGCTGCTGCCTGTCCCCTGCATCCTAACCCTATCCCTGCTCAGCCTTTGGCCTGGTGTGCTGTATCTGATGTCAACTAGAAGCATGGCTGAGCAGCATACATTTTCCACTCCCAGTATCTTTCTGCTTATGGATGCCCTTCAGCAGGCTTCATGCTTTTGACATGACTAGGGATCGCTGTCAGGCCTCCCTCCCCAGAGTTAAAGAAGCGTGAGTTTACCACAGGAAATGTGTTTGTTGTCTACTGCTGTGTACACCACCCTGCAGCTTCACGATAACATTTGTTTGTTTTTCTTGTTTTTTGTAGGTCAGAAATACTTGTTTTAGCTGGAGAGTTCTAGATGTTGCAGTCAGGATCTCAGCAGGTCTGAAACTGGGGTTGTCATCACTGAAGGATTTGATTGGGGCTGGTGGCATCGCTCCAGAGATGTGCACCTGAGCTGATGGCTGGCGTCCTCCATCCCTTGCTGGTATTGACAGATTAGGATGACTTGAGGCCCTCTGGACAGGGCTGCCCGGATGTACTCAGGACACAGTGGCCGAGAGACAGCAAGGAAGGTATTACCATGCCATGTGGTTTAGTCTGTAAACTAGCAGCTCCCACCACACTCTGCTCGTCAGGTATGGCTCATACCTGACAGTCTTGCTGTCTTCCTTAGTGTTTCTTTTGCTGTGAAGAGACACCATGACCACTGCAATTCTTCTAAAGAAAACATTTAATTGGGGCTGGCTTACAGTTTCAGAGGTTGAGTCCATTATTATCATGGTGGGACCCAGTGGCATGCAGGTAGAAATGCTGCTGGAGAAGGAGCAGAGAGTTCTACGTCTTTTTTTTTTTTTCCCCCGAGACAGGATTTCTCTGTGTAGCTTTGCGCCTTTCCTGGAACTTGCTTTGGAGACCAGGCTGGCCTCGAACTCACAGAGATCTGCCTGCCTCTGCCTCCCGAGTGCTGGGATTAAAGGCGTGTGCCACCACCGCCCGGCAAGTTCTACATCTTGATCCGCAGGCAGCAGAAGGAACCGTGTGTCACCCTGGGCATAGCTTGAACATATGAGACTGCAAAGCCCACCTCCACAGTGACACCTACCCCAACAAAGCCACACCTCCTAATAGTGCCACTCCCTAAGGAGGGCATTTCTTTCCAACCACCACACTTGCTCACCTTCAAAGGAAGGAATTAGGTATTTCATTCTGGAGGAAGTGTGCCAAAGACGTTGTGATATGCTAAGAAGAGAGTCTTTTTTTTTTTTTTCTCTCTCTCTCGAAGCTAGGATGGAACCTAGGACTTCACTTATGCTAACCAGGTACCTACCACTGAGATTAAGAAATCTTCAATCAAATCATTACAAGGCCTCTATCAAGAAGTTAGCAGTTTTCAGATGGGGGCCCAGCACTGAGAGAGGAAGTGGACCCGGGCTCCCACCCCTGACTAAGAAGCTATCTGCAATTAACACCTGAATGCAAAGGAAAATTTAATTCTCTCCAAGGGAGTCTCACTGGGGATGTTAACCACATTTCGGAGTAGGCCCCATGCCCAGCAGTAGATGGCCAGAACAAACTCAATGGTGTTTTTGCAGACTTTTAATCTCATATTGCTTTGTTTGGCATTTTTTTGTCATATTGTATTTTGCTTGCATATTTTGGTTTCCGTTTTTGTGGATTTGTGTGTTTCTTGATTTTTTTTTGTTTCGTTTTATTTGATTGTTTTTTAAAGAGAAAAAAAGGTGTGGAGTTGGGCAGGTAGAAAGGATCTGGGAGGAGTTGAGGGAGGAGAAAAGCATGATCAGAATATATTGTCTACATCTTTTTTCAAGGAAATCCTAGATTTTCACATTGAAAAGGAATTTTAGAACACTTAATAGAACTTTGGCTACCTGATAAAATTAGTTTATACAAGGATACTATAAAATGATGTAATGAAGCTGGGCAGTGGTGTCACACACCTTTAATGCCAGCACTCGGGAGGCAGAGCCAGGCAAATCTTTGTGAGTTCAAGTCCAGCCTGGTCTACAAAGTGAGATCCAGGACAGGCTCCAAAGCTACACAGAGAAACCCTGTCTAAAAAAAAAGTTAATATATTTACATATTGCATGTGAAAAGGATTAATTCATTTATATTCTTTTCTAAGATATATTTAGTATAAATTGCATATACTCCAACCATTACTTCGCTTTTGTATATGAAAAAATAGGAAACACTGACTTTATTTTTCTAAGTTACTGAATGTGCAATTGATCTGTATCAGATGATTTATAAAAGTAATTATTTTGGTGCTATTAGTATTGATTTTGTGGTTTTTTTTTAGACTTTCTACATTCTTTTCTGGTATTATTGATTGCACAATATAGAAACACGGATGTGCAAACAGAGGATAGTTACTGAATTTCACCTGCTTCCACACTAGTCATCTGATGACTACACAGAGAATCTGACCTACTTGTTTACCATGCTTCAGGCCTGGAGTGTTCTCAGCAATACATGCTTTGTAAAATAATTGAAAAAATATGAATTAATCTTTGGCTATAAATCATATTATCATACATACATGGAAAACCTTGTTAATATGGATTAAAAATTAAATGGACTATTTAAATGTTAAATGTTTTTCAATTAAAAAATAAAAAAAGAGCAGTTTTATTGAGTAGCACAGACCAAGGATTTAATTGGTACATAGCGATACCTAGGACTCACAGGAAGTAAAGGGAACTTTGGGTCAGGGTCTGGGACTCAATATCCACCAACTAACCTTTTTTTTTTAAATCAATTTTTTTTTGTTCAAGTGTCAGGGAGTCTCTGTTTGAGTGGAATCATTCACATATACTGTTTTTGACTCAAGAAGACATTGAGGTTTCCATGACAGCTGTTCTCTGGAGATGTGGCCTCAGCCATAAGCTCCGTGGCACAATGTGTATTTCCCTGCGAAGCACCTTTCTTTATGCTTCTCTGTCAGAGTGTCTCGGACCCTGAGCTCTGTAAAGGTCCTTGGGATGCCCAAGTGGGTGCAGTCTGGCCCTTGGTCAGGCATGCTGGGCTCTGCTGTTGAGCTGTGTGGAAATGGGTGGAGTCCTTGCCACAGAGGTGTGGATGTAAGGCAAAGCACACTGTTTGCTGCCACTCACAGCCGATGCACTGGCCCTGACTCAGGTCTGCATCCCGGGAACCCCATGATCTTCTGGGGTCATCTCGCCCTGGACTTTGTACTTGGCCAGGAGCATTAGGCATGTGTTCATGTCCCATCCATGTTCAAGGTGTCTGCACACTGGATGAGGGAAAAGGTGGCAGGCTGCAAGCCAGCAAGGCTCTTAAGGCTCAAGAAGTACTGAGTATCAGCCCCGCTCTCTGTAAGGACACTGAAGAGGCCACAGTCTCCAGCCTCCTTCCCATATGACAGTGTGTCAGTTCCACTGCGATAAGGTGAGCAATTCTTTGTGTGTGTGTGTGTGTGTGTGTGTGTGTGTGTGTGTGTGTGTGTGTGTGTGTGTGTGTGATGGAGATTGAACCAGGGCAAATAGCTCACACTGTTGCCTATGACTTGCTCATATTTTGCTGAAGATTTTTGTACCTGTACATATGAGGCATTTTGCTCTGTCTTTTTTGTTTAAGATGTTTGCTGGCATGATGGCAACCCTGGCCTTACAGAAGGGACTGCAAAGAAGGCCGGCTTCTGTTTCCTCGAAGAGACTGGATGATTCGTACAGCCCTTTTCTTACAGTTCGGCCATAGAATGTACTGGAGAACCTGTCCTGGGCCTGTTATTTTCCTGTTTTGTTAATTATTAATTATATTACCTAATACATATCAGATTGTCTGTTTCTTCGTGTGTGGCTTTTATGTGTTTTTCAAGGAATCAGTCCCTTTCATTAGCTCACAAGGCTTATTCACAGTCACATCTAAAATCCTTTTGGTGCTGTTGAGATCTGTCCTGTGATGACATTCCTCTTTCACCACTGGTATTAGTAACTTTTCTTTTTTTTCTTTCTTTCTTTTTTTTTTTTTTTTTGATTAGCCTGGTCAGAAGCTTTTTTAAAAATAAATATTTCAAAGGTTTTTAAATAGTAATTTATTTTATGTGCATTGGTGTCAGATCCCCTGGAACTGGCGTTAGAGACAGTTGTGAGCTGCCATGTGAGTCTTGGGAATTGAACCTGGGTCCTTTGGAAGAGCAGCCAGTGCTCCTAACTGCTGAGCAATAAATCTATCCCCATGCTGTGTGTTTCCCTTGAAGCTTTGCTCTTATTGTGTCCCATACATTCTGATGGGGTATATTTCCATTTTCATTTCACTAAAAGTGCTTTAAAATTACTCTAGAGAATTCTTCTTTGATATGTATTTAATGTAGAAATGCGTTATTCAATCTCTAAGAATTTATGGATTTCCAAGCTGTCTTTCTGTTCCAAGTTTAATTTTGCTGTCTCTTGAGAGAGTTGCATGGCTTCCATAGTTTAATTAGTAAGAGTTTGTGGCCAGAATGTGGAGACCACTGCCCAAGCTTGAAGAGAATGCATTTGTGCCATTGTGGGATGAGTAGTCTGTGTCCATTGGATCCACTTGGTTGATGGTTCTGGTGTGTTCAGCTTTACTAATGTCACACCTGCTGGGTGTGTCCATGTCTTATAGAAGTGCGTTGATGTCTGCAACTACAATAGTGGACTCGTCTGTTTCTTGAACTTCCATTAATACATATTTTTGAGACAAGGTCTATGTAGACTAGGCTGGCCTAGAACTCAGAGATCTGTCTGCCTCTGCCTCCCGAGTGCTGTAATTAAAGGTGCGCATCACTGTGCCTGGCTTTGTATTCATTTTTGTCTCCGGTAGTTTGTGGCTGTTGCTAGGCACACACACTATTTTCTTGGTGAGCTGACCCCTTGGACAGCAAGTGATGCCCCCTTTCTCTCCTGATGCTTTTCTTTGTCTTGAAGTCTGCTCTGTCTGAAATGAATATAGTGAGTTAGGCTTTCTTCTGATTACAGTTGGCACACGAGTAATTTCTTTCACCCTTTACTTTAATCCACATGTGTCTAGGTCTACAGCGGATTTCTTTTTTCTTTTAAATATTTTTTATGTGTACATGCCTGACTGTATGTTTGTGTACCACACACACCCACAGAGTCAAAAGAGGGTCATTGGATCATTTGGAACAGGAGTTATAGGACGTTGGGAGCGGCCATGTGGGTGCTGGGAATTGAACCCAGGTCTTCTGTAAGACCAATAAGTGCTCCTATCGGCTAAGCCATCTCTCCAGCCTCCTAAAGTGGATTCTTGCAGACAGCATGTCGTTTGGTCTGAGAATCCCTACATTTTTGTTGTTGTAATGGGACCACTAATATTTGGGGGTGCTGCTGACAGGGGTGACGTCTTCCATGACTGCTCACGTTTAACCACTTTGGTTCTGTCTTCGGCTCCTAGTCTGCATTTGTGGTCTTGATTAAGTATCATATGTAGTGTCACCTTCTCTCTTGTCCTAGTGCATCCCTGCCCCCTTCTTTTCCCAGTGTTTATCCCGACACTCACAACGCCCATCTACACTAATCCAAGTCCACTTTCAATAACCGGACTGCTTCAAGGGCAGCAATGTTTCCTTCCCAGGCTCCACAGTACCAAAGCGTTGCTAGTTCCTTCTCTGCCCTGGAGTCTGTGCTGGGCATTTCACTCACAAAAGCTGAGTGCAATGCATGCATTGTCTCCAGAACTTGGACAAACTCTTGTCTGGTAGGCAAGAAAAAAAAATAAGAGAAATAAAGGATTTTTTCTACCTTGACTTATTCTTTCTTTGGTGCTTTTTCTTTATATAAACCCAAATTTTTGGTCTGTAAATCCCCCTTCTCTCTAAAGAACTTCCTTTGTTTCTTGAAAGCTGTAATGAGTTTTGCCGGAGAATCTTCACTCCGTCCATCTCAAGGGTAATTTTACAAGATACAACGAATACTAGTTTCCTCTCCTACCTCAGTGTTTCGCTCTTTTTCCTCCCTGTTGTCATTTTGAGGCAGTCTCTCACTGTCCAGATTGGGCTGGTTGTAAACGCCTGGTCCTCCTGCCTCAGCCTCCGGAGTGATGGGATTACAGGGGTGCATCACCATGCCCGCTCCGATGCCATTTTTATTGTTTGTTTTGCATGTATTCTGCTTGGGCTTTGTGAGTCTTCTGGCTCTGTGCTTTGGTGTCTGACCGGAGTTTTGGAAAATTCAAAGTCAATGTTGTTTGAACTGTTGTCTGTGTCCCCCCTTTAAATACATGTCGTAGTTGCCCAACAGTTCTCGTATTTTCTGTTCCCTGTTCCTAGTCTTTTCATCCCTGGTGTTCATCTTTAGAAGTTTGTAGGACATATCCTTAGGCTCTGGCAGTCTTTCCTCATCCTGTGCAGTTGTCTCTGAGCCTACAGAGTGCTCTTCATTCTGCTCAGTTGGTAGGATTCCTAGCAATTCCTGACTCTCCCATGGAACATGCATCCTCTTCATGTTACTCACCTGGTCTTGCATGTTGCTGGCCTCCTCCATTAGAGCTGCCAGTAACCAGTTGTTTCAAATTCCTGGTCTGATGCTTCCTGACTTGCTGATACAACCATGGATGACTGTCTCTTCGGTTTGATCGTCTCCTGCTAAAGGCTGACTCCATGTGTTGGGTGAGGAATTCCAGGAGCTGAGCCTTTAGTGATGTGGTAATCAAAAGTGTGTGTGTGTGTGGGGGGGTTATGTGTTCTGTGTATAGCCTATAGTCCCAGATACCTGGGAGGCAGGAGGATTGCTTGAACCCAGGAGTCTGAGACCAGCCTAAGCAACACAGGGAGATGCTCCTCACAGAATGTAAAACAACAGAACTGAATATAGAACCTATGACCACGGCTGTTTCGGTGGGCCTGAACTTGTCTTTGGTTTCCTCTCCCTTGGCTGGGACAGGCCAGCTCTGGGGACCCGGCTGCGGGAACGTTCCTTCTCTCAGTTAGTCAAGGCTTTAATGAAACCCATGCCTGTCACGCTCCATTGGGAAGGCAGCTTGTTGAAAAGAACAGAGTGAGGGAAGGGTGTGCTTGGCCGGGGCGCTCTGGCAGTGCTGGGACACCCCTGGCACCAGAAAAACAGCAAAATAAAACCCAGCATGCACTAGTTATGTTCCACACTGGTCAAAAATTGCCTCTTCCTCCCAGAAGCATTCCATGATTCTCTTCTATCTTTCCTGTGAGGTCATAGCAGAGCTCACAAAGTTAGACTTGCCAAAGTGTGGGTTCCTCTTTGCCTGGTCCCCTGGAGTTTTCCTTGCACGTTTGTCCACACTAAGTTCTAGCACACATATAGCCTGATCAGGGTGCAGAACTGGTCCTTCTTGAGCAGGCCAAATAACCCAGGTCAGTCAGCTGGAGCAAGCAGGGCAGAGATTCTGGAATGTACCGTGTACTGTGCTCAGCATAAGGTACAGGCTGATCTAACAACTGCAAGGATTCAACGTGGGGGTTCTGGGAGAATGGGAGAGGCCCAAGGAAGGAGCAGCTGCCAGACGCACCCAGTTTTGGAAGGAGCCTTGGCTGCCAGAGTTCTGAGGAAGTGATAACAGTCCAACCATTTGTGGTGGGTGTTCAGACGGTGGAAGACAGTCCAGCAATGGACGGCTGACCAGGGAGGCTGGGCTGATGGTGCTCAGGATGACCGAGAAGACTACTGTGATGGCACTCAGTTTGGCTGTGAAGGTTGGTCCAGTGACTGCCAATGCAAGTCCCATGGTCGTCAGGTTCACCAAGGAGGCAAGTCTGGTTGTAGTCAATGCTGGTCTGGTGATGGATAGAAAGACCATGGTGGCCCATGGCTGGGTCAGTGAGCTCAGCAGGAGATGAGGAAGGGGTTTGTGTGTGTAGAAGCTGTGGATGGTGCTGAGGGATTTCTCTGCAGGAGTTCACAGCCAACCAAGGCTTGGTGCAAGGTGTCCAGGATGGCCAAGGTGCCATGTGTACCCTCTGGAGAGAAACAAAAGGGTGGATTTCTTTATCTTGTCCACAGAGTCACTTCTCTCTTCCATGTGGGCTTGCCTACCACTGCCCAGCCCTGCCCAGCCCTGCCCAGCCCTGCCCAGCCCTGCCCCCATGTTCCTTCTTAACACCTAGATCAGTAGTTCTCAACTGGTGGGTCGTGACTCCTGGGGTCAAAAAACATTTTCATAGGGGTCAATATCAGATACCCTGCATATCAAGATATTTACATTACAATTCATAACAGTAGCAAAATTATAGTTATGAAGTAGCAACAAAGTAATTTTATGGCTGGGGTCAGCACAGCATGAGGAACTGTATTAAAGGGTCGCGGAATTAGGAAGGTTGAGAACCGCTGTCCTAGATACTACTTGTCTCCACTGGCAATGGGCTGTTTTAAGTCCTGCCAGCAGGTGAAGGCTCACCTATCAGTCTCCCTGGGAGGCAGGGTCAGGTGCCGGGCACAGCTGGTGGAGTTACGCTGCTCTCAGCTTTGCCTGGGCAGCGGAGGCCACAGGGCCAGAGCTTTAGGCAAATCTCAGACACTTAGCAGGCTGGGTCTGACTGTGTGCAGGGGAACACTCCCTTCTGATAGGTCAGCTGTCAGAGCTGGGGATTTGTATGCCGGGGAACTCCCTTCTGATAGGTCAGCTGTGAGAGCTGGGTCTGACTGTGTGCCGGGGAACTCCCTTCTGATAGGTCAGCTGTCAGAGCTGGGTCTGACTGTGTGCTGGGGAACTCCCTTCTGATAGGTCAGCTGTCAGAGCTGTGTCTGACTGTGTGCCGGGGAACTCCCTTCTGATAGGTCAGCTGTCAGAGCTGGGGATTTCAAGCACAGAGGCACTGCCTGGGTCCTGGCCACGGTGGGCTCAGTGAGCAGTGCAGTCTGACTTGCCAGCAGCCTACCCCACCCTTGCCAGCTGTGCCCATGGTGGCTCCAGTTGTGCCAGCTGCCTGCAGCCTCTGCAGCTCTGTTCTGGTCAGACGGTAGCGTCTGCTTTTGAAGTCTTTCCTGACTGTGGCCTGCAGGCACTGGGGTGGGGTCAGAGTGGATGTTCTGCAGCAGACAGCCCCGGAGTTTTGGTCCAGACCCCCCACAGCTGCCATCCATTCTCTGCAAGGCACTCTTGCCTACCCAGTGAGGGATTCCGGTCCAGGGCGTTCAGCAAAATCTTCCCCAGGGCTCTTTTTGATATGTTCTTCAAGAGAGATGGAGAGAGGCTGGGTCAGATCATGTCCCACCCAACAGGTGGAGGGTACAGACTCCTGGAAGCTTCCATGAAGTTCCTTGGAGCTGGTCCCACATTCCCTCTCCATGGTCCTCTTTATCCCTTCCTGCCCCCCCTCCCTTCCTGCCCCCCCTCCCTTCCTGTCCCCCTCCCTTCCTGCCCCCCTCTCTTCCTACCCCCACCCTCCCTTCCTGTCCCCACCCTCCCTTCCTGCCCCCCCACCCCCTTCCTGTCCTCTCATCTTGTCTTCTTACCCTGGACTCCCTCCCTGCCTCCCACCCCCAAGCCTGGCCACACTGGCTTCTCTGAGACCCTCAGTGGGTAGGATGGAGCAGTGTGCAGGCTCCATTCCCCCACAGACCAGGACGGATGAACCGGGGGAAACGGTGACTAAGGTCCTTAAGCATTTGCTCATCTGCTCCTCAAGTCAAGTTGTTTAGTGTGGGCTTCTAAGCAATGAAAGGCTGTGCAGAAAGGAAGGACCAGAGAGAAAGAGGGCCAGGGCCACACCTGCAACCCCAGCACTCAGGAGGTGGAAGCAGGACCAAGATTGCCAGGCTAGCCTGGGCTATATAGTGAGATCCTGTCTCAGAAGCAAACAAACCTAAACAAAGAAAACACTACACACCTCACTGCTTCTGGGACTGGGCTGAGCCTCGGCTGCTCTCAGGCTCACTCCCAGCTCTGTGTCTGCCCGGCTATGTGATACGGGGCCAGACCTGGGCAGCCCATGTCCCTGGCAGCCTGCTGTACAGCAAAAGTGAACTCTCAGAGCTCCCCCTGTCTCTGCCTCCCAAGTGCTGGGATTGAGTATGTGCCAGCATTCCTGGCTAGTTAAAAAATATTTCTTCTGGTGGTGGTGGGGGGCACACCTTTAATCCCAGCACTTGGGAGGCAGAGGCATCCTGATCTCTGAGAGTTTGAGGCCAGCCTGCTCTACAAAGCTCGTTTTAGGACAGCCAGGGCTGTTACACAGAGAAACCCTGCCTTGAAAAACAACAAACAAGCTAGAAACAACCAAAAAATTTTTTTTTTTTGATATAGAATGTGCCATGCTGGACTCACACTTGTGGCAATCCTCCTGCCTCAGCCTCTCTAGTGCTGAAACTACAGGCACTACTGTGCCAAGTCTTCTGGTCTTTAATAATTTGAAGCCATGTTTATTTTTTAACTGTTTTGTTTTATTTTATGTGTATGGCGTTTTGCTCACATGTGTGTCCGTGTACCATGTGTGCTGGGTGAGTGCAGAGGCCGCAAGGTGTTAGATCCCTTGGGACTGGAGTTACAGTTGGTTGTGAGCTGCCATGTGGGTGCTGGGAATTGAACCCTGGTCCTCTGGAGATCAGTGGGTGCTCTTTTGTTATTGTCTTTGCTTGTTTGAGACAAAGTCTCTCTACGTAGCCCTGGCTGTCCTGGAACCCACAGTGATGCCCTTAACCACTGAGCCATCTCCCCAGCCACGCAGCCATGTTTAAAAGAGATGTTACATTATTCTTTCTTGGTTAAACTCCTTTGGTCTTTAAAAATTATTTATTTATTATTATTATATGCATATGTGTGGGCATGTATGCCATGGTACATGTATGGAGGTCAGAGGTCAACATTATGTGTTTTCTTCTTCACTTTTTCAATGGTTCTAGAGATAGAACTCAGGTCACCAGGCTTTGGCATCTCATGCTTTACCCGGTGAGTCATCTCGATAGCCAGCTCTGGGCTTTAATTACAGTTACACCAGACTCCTAAAATGATCTGGAATACCCTCTCCTCTCTAGGTGGCTTCTTGGAGCCTCCATTCTGAGGAGCACCTGCTGACTGTGGGAACCAGAGCCCTGGTCCTGCCACAGGCTCCCCTCAGCCTCCTGGCCTCCCTGGCTCCCCACTGTGTTGCCCTCAGGTCCCCTATGAACTCGCCTTGGCTGTCTCACCAACACTTTCCTCTGGGTCTCCCAGCTCACCTCCAGCCCCGCGTTCCCCCTTCCCTCCAGGACCCCCCATGTTCCCACCAGGTCCCGGAGCCTCTGCAGGAGTTGCAGCACGTCCACCAGCTTCTCTTCCAGCAGCGACAGTCGTACCCGCTCTGTCTCCACCATCTGCAGCTCCAGCCTCAGATGCTCCGTCTCCACCATCCGCTGCACTTCTGCCTGGGGTAAAGGGTCTCAGTGCGTTTCTTACAGCTCTTTCCCCATGATGGGTGTTCATAGCTCCCTAGTAAGGTTGCTGGCCTCCCTGGCAATTTGGCAGAGATCCCCTAATCTGGCCTCCTTTGCATGTAAGGTAGCCATGCAGATAAACCACCCTGGGGGCCAGAGAAGCTAAGTGCCTGCCCCAAACTGTATGGTGAGACGCACACACTTCTCTAGTCTAATGACTCCATTCTCCCTTTTCTACTTTTTGGTTTCTTTTCTGTTTGATGAATCTGTGTTGGTGGCAACCAGGAGAAATCCATGTGACTGGCTTACACAGAAGGAGCATATTGTAGGCTATGTAGTTCCTGTCCCATCTTTTCCTAGGGCCCTGGCTGAAAGGACATTCCAGGCATCTGTCCACCTTTCCACAGCCGTGTGGCCAGGAGTGCCGCCAGGGTCCCAGGGTTGATGACAGAGGAAATGTCTGACGCTCACCCCCTAAACCAGGCCTGTCATGTGACAGGCACCCCTTATTCCCAGGGTGCTCATGATTCCCTCTGGCTTTGGGCAGGAGTACAAAAGACTCTGTGGTTCCATCCACCTCAGAGAGAACTAGGGACTGGCCCATTCTGGAGCCTTCCTGCTCTGTCACTTTGAAGTTTACTTAGAAAAGTGACAGCTGTACCTTTCCTTGGGTGCTCCCTGACTGCCAGTTTGTACTTCACATCTGACGGTGGCCCTTCCCCAGCAGCTCTCTGCTGGGGAGATCCTGGGTATCAGGATCAGGGTCTCAGGGAACAGTGCTGTGGTAAGAATGGAAACACAGCCTGAGATATAGCAGACCAACCTGGGTGGTCTTCACCAGACGTTGACAGTCAGAGCTGAGCTGTCAAGCGCTCACTACCCACATCTACTCACTTGACACATGCATAGTGGCCCTGTTACAAACGTGGAAACCGAGGCACAGAGATGCTGAAGCACAGCATCACACAGGTTCTAGAGCTGGCACTGAAGCCAGGCAGCCTGCTCTGGCATATGCTGTGGGCCCTGCTCTGACCCACGACTTTCCACTGTTCAGGGCTTAGCTTCCACCCTGAGTCCAGAGTGCAGGGTGGGGATCCTTAGGGCAGAGTTCTGCATTGACAGGGAGACCTGGCTGTCATGTGTCCCTGGAGAAGTCAAGGGTGATTTCCCCAATGGGCCTGGAATTATAGTTTGTGTACCTTAATCTTTACCAAAACACATGACCTGTAGGAACCTGGTGTTTCCTGTTATCCATCAGTCACCTCTCTGTCCTTCCTTATAGGAATGCAGCTAGTCCTTCTGTGTGCATTAGACACTCACTGCCCAATAGGCCAAAGTATTGCCTGGTTCTAGAATCACAAATAGAGCCAATTGAGATCTTTAAACTGAATTGTTAAAATGCCCTCCTTAACGATCCCGAGATTTTTCAGTCCGTGACTCAAGGCTGAGGTTTCAGAGACACAGGCAGGAGACGACATGTTTGTGCTCTGATGGTTGTGCCTGTAGCCCATGCAGCTGTCCCCTCAGTTCTTGTGAGCTTCTGCTTTGTAACCAAGCTAGTCTGGGATGGGATTCTGTGACTGGCTATCAAAGGTTCCCACAAAGTGAAATGAGAGGAAACCATGCCTACTGAGTTCTGTTCACAGCTCTGTGAGTGGGCTATAGGGCTGCAAGTCCCTCCAGCTGTAAGATCTGGGATCTTAGGGCCCTGCTGACCTCCTTCTCCGGTGTCCCCAGGGTCTTTCCGCTGCAGCCCAGGGTCTGCAGCTGTTCCCCAAGCCTGGTGACATGGGTCTCCAGCTCTAGGGTGCAGATGTGGTCAGCACCATCACAGTGGCCAAAGGCAGTCTTGAGCGCCTCAGCTGTCTGCCCATCACACCTGCAGGAGAGAGAAGCCAGAACTGCAGGGACCTGCTGTCCCTGTGCCGCAGTGTTGAAAGCAGATGTTGTCATGGAGCCTGTCTGCTCAGCATCTTCCTGGAGCTCCTTGGCTCCTCAGAGGGACTGCCAGAGGTGTCCCCTACAACCTGGCTAACACCCCCGCTGTTAGGGTTCTGCCACTCCTCCAGCTGCATGACCACACATGTGCAGTTCAGTAGCTAAGCAAGGGGTCTTATGTCTTACATCATCCTCGCACAGCGTGGTCAGACAATCTTCGCATGCATGGCGTGGTGTAGCTCTATAAGTCCACGTGAGTATGTGCAGGGAGATCCTTAAAAAGCCAGTTACAGACTCCTCCCTTCTCTCTCCCTCCTCCTCATGTGTCTCTCCCATAGGCCTGGCCATGCACTCTTCTGTCCCCACCCCCACTCCCGCTTCCTCATAATAAAGCTCTGATACTGGGTTTTGTCATGCTTCCTGACCTTTCCTCGAAGAATAAAAGTGCTGCATTTAGAACCAACCCCTGCCACCACCCCACTCAGCCTGCCCCAGAGCCTCTGCCTGCTGTTCCCCCCTGGACCCTTCTCACACCATCTACATTGCTGGACAGAATTGCCTCCAAGTCTCCTCCCACCCACCCTGTCTTCACACTCTCTGCCCTAGCTCCCTACAGTAGAGGGCCCAGGACAGCATGGCAGTCTTCTCTTTATTATTGTCTCAATGGTTCAAATTTTCCTGGCACACAAGCAGGTACTTAAGTGCTTTGTATGGACATAAAGAATGGGTGATACAACCACCCCTGAAAACCATAGCACTTTCCAGTGTAATAAACGTACTGTCCCTGAAAGCATCTTACATCCTGACCTCATGTCCTCGAAGAAGCGTTACAGACCTGCCTTCAAGGCAAGGAGACCGCAGCCCAGAAAAAAACAGGCAATTTGGGATACCCATGGGTGCCGAGCTCATTTTCATTATCCTTTAAGATGATACAAGGGCAACACCCGTGGGTAGCTGAGAAAGAACCAGCCCCGGGCCCAGGCTGGGGAGAGAGGAGGGCTTTGAACTGTGTTGTAGGAAGTGATGGATAGCTCAAAGGTGACAGAAATGGAACTAACAGGTCTTGGGACAGTGACCAAGGGAGTGATGGCTGGTGGGGAATGAATTCCCCCACAGCCTGTGCTCTTGAGGGTCTTCTCACTTCATCCTTGTGCTTGGTGGGACGTTTTTCAATGTTGGAGCTATGACTCCTGGGAGGGGTTGTCAGGGGCCAAGTATGGCTGTATCCCACAGCCATCAGCTTCTCATGTTGAAGCATGTGTAAAGGGCTCTGCAAGGCAAAGCTGCCTTCCTGGGGGTTCTGTGTTTCTGGTCTTCACTGCCAGGCCAGGGCTATCCAGACACTTACCTACTCATACAGCCTGAGGGCTGCGCCAGAGATACCTCGACATGGGCCTGTGGGGGCCTTGACTTTTCCTGCAACCTTTCTTCTTCCTCTTCCTCAGAGGCGGCCTGGCCTTCCACGGAGCGGAACAGCTGCTCATCCTCTGCTGGGGAAACATATCATCTAGGAACTGGAGACCCAACCTGAGGACCATCCAGCCCTCCTCAGGAACATGTGTGAAGTGAGGCGCTGGAGACACTGTCCCCTTCCCGTTACTGGCCCAGGACCCTGGGGAATTGCATGGGAATCCCTGAGCTCCAGCCACGATGTCTTCCATTTCCTCAGGGGACACGTGAGGAAGCATGTCTGGTGTCAGGGTTGAGCATCGGTTCCTCTTCAGGACAAGCACCTGGATTGGGGCACTGGGTAAGGGCTTTGCAGGGTGTTTGCATCAGGTCAGAAGACTTTCAGTTCTCAGTTTTGGGGGGTTACGGAAGAAGAGGTGTCCAATATGTGGCCTGTGGTCCCCAACAGCTTTGATGAACTTCATCCTGACTGGAGTGGGTGATGAGAGCTGCCCCAGCCTATTGCCAACCAAAGCCCTCGTCCCCTGGAGCAGACCAAAGTCTCCTAGAGAGCCTGACCCTATTCTACACCTATCAGGCTGTGTCAATCAGAGGCATAGTGAAGAGCTGGGAACCCCCAGAAAACAATGTGGGGGTCAGTGAGTGTTTGGCCAAAGTGAACTCAGATGAGGGCTGATCTTCCAGCTCTGGGCTTGGAGGCCTGGGTATGGGGTGGAGCCGGGGAGGACATGCCTACTGAGAGTGAGTAATCTCAGGATAGGGAGGGGGCAGCCAGGCATTAGAGGCGGCTCCAAATCTATAGACCCATACTTCTGAGAACCCATACTTGTCTTTAAGCCTGAGCAGTTTGTGCTGACCGACATGACATGTTCAGACTTCCCTGCTTGAAGCAGTATTTAAAACCAAAATGAGACTTCACCTCACGGGGGACCTTGGAAGCTTCTTGACACAGGCATCAGGGATCTCTGGCTCTGGACATTTATTACCCCCTCCTGCTATCACCCATGGTTCCTCAGGGCTCCACTGTCTGGTGGGGCCACCCAGAACCACTGCAAGGACTTTTCACGACAGTGTTCCTAATATCGGCAGTATATGTCCCTCCCTTGATTCCTCCTCTGTAACTCATCTGCATTGTCCTGGGGCCGAAGGCAGGGCTAGGTAGAAGGGCTCTGGGCTTGGAGTGTGGGATGGAGACCCAGTCCCTGGCACACTGTGGAGGCAAGCTGCCCTGATTTCCAAGGTTCGGGTTCTTGTGAAGACACTACAAGGCAGCCTGAGAAGCAGGGTGGGGTTTTGTCGGATACTTGAGCCCTCACAAGCAGGGATGAGGCATGGGCCTAGCAGCAGGCTGGGCAGGTGGGGAACTGACCTTCATCTGTGTCTCTGCTCCTTAAGCTGGTGTCCGACTGCTGGGCTACCTCTGAAGTGGTGTCCACACCTCTGGTTCCTCTAGCCTTAGGTTCAACATTCTTGTTTTCTGGCTGTACACTGGCTTGTAGGGGGTTTAGGAGCTGAGGTCCCTCTGACCTGTGAGTAGGGGAGAGATATGTTTTGAGACATTTTTTATTTTGCACAGGTAAGCCACCCATGATCTACCACCATTGTCCTGGCAAAGTCAGGCTCTCATAGGCTAGAAAGCATGTTAAGATATGTTCCAGTTTTCTTTGCCAACAGGGAACAGACATGAAACCCAATTTTAGAAAATGGGATGTAAGGAAAGATCTGCACACACTATGAGACAGATTTCCCTCCGTATAACAAGAATCGTGAGAAAGGAAATGCCCTTTTGGGGGACAGTTATGTGGTGGTGCTGTACTTGGTTGCAGCAGTCATAGTGTGACCTTGAACGAGTATCTGAGAGAATTGCCCAGCTGGGTAAGAGCCCCGACATCTTCAGAGGCTGAGCTAGCCAGTCCTGCAGCTAGCTAACTCTGGACTTAATATGGTTGACATTTAAAAAATATTTATTTTTATTTTATGTGTATGAATGTTTTACCTGCATATGTCTGTGTGCTGTGTGCTGGGTGTGTGCTGGGAGCCCATGGAAGCCAGAAGAGGGCACAGGAGCCCCTGGAACTAGAGTTAGAAATGGTTGTGAGCCACCACGAGGGTGCTGGGAACCGAACCTGGGTCCTCTGTAAAAACCGTGAGTGTTCCTAACTGGTTCCATCTCTCCAGTCTGGGTGGGTGGATTTTTAAAATTAATTTATGTTATGTGTATGGATGTTTTGATTGCATGTGTTTCTGTGCTCCACATGTGTGCCTGGTGCCCACGGAGGCCAGAAGAGGTGTTGGATCCTTTGGGACTGAAGTTACAGATGGCTGTGAGAACCGTTGGGAACTGAGCCTGTCTCCTCTGGAAGAGCAGCTAGAGCTTTTAAAGGCTCAGCCATCTCCCCAGCCCTATGTGAAATTTTCAAAAGTTTACACCTTTCACTTTTTTATTTTTAAAGAGACAGTATCTCACTGTTGTAGTCCATGCTGGGATTACAGACACATACCACTGTGCCTGGCTAGACTCTTTTCTTTCCACCTATTTTCACATAATTTTCATTACATTCTGTCTTGGTCATGAAAGCCTTTAACTGAGGAATCTCTGCTCTCTGGGATTTGGAAAACTCACTTCATTCCCCATCAGTCTCCTTGACACTCCAAGGTTCCCATGTTTTGAACATTCGTTTTTTACGTCCCGGCAGTTCACAAGGTCAGATAATAGAGAAAAAAACTGATATAAATTTAACATTTTTATTTACCTACTTAATTAATTATTAATTATTTATTTTCAAAACTGGGGTTCTCTGTGTAGTCCTGGCTGTCCTGGTCACTCTGTAAACCAGGCTGGCCTCAAACTCACAGAGATCCGCCTGCCTCTGCTGGCTGAGTGCTGGAATTAAAGGCATGCACTGCCATTGCCCAGCATGAACATATTTATTAATGAGCTGGCAACCTATTAAGCTGGTGTCCATGCCTCTTGCTTTACAGCAGCTCCTGTACCCCACCACCTTTTCGGTACTCAAACATTTCTGTCATAGTCTAAGATTGCAGCTGTCAGCTTCTTTTCTTATTTATCACTGTGACAGAGTACCTAGCAGAAACAACTTAAAGGATGCATTTTGGCTCAGGGTTCGAGTAGCTACAGTCTATCCTGGAAGGGAGGGTGTGGAGGGGAGGGTGTGGAGGGGAGGGTGTGGAGGGGAGGGTGTGGAGGGAAGGGTATGGAGGGGAGGGTGTGGAGGGGCCACTGTGGTAGTGGGAGTGCAAGGCAACGGTGTCTTGTGTTTCATGGACCAGGAAACAAAGTCTGACAATGGAATGGGGCTGGACCACATCCCAGAAGTCTTGCTGTCTTTGTTTGTTTGTTTGGTTGGTTTTGAGTTTTTGAGACAGGGTTTCCTTTGTGTATCTCTGAATGTCCTGGGACTCACTCTGTAGACTAGGCTGGTCTCAAATTCACAGAGATCCTCCTGTCTCTGCCTCCCAAGTGCTGAGACTAAAGGTGTGCGCCACCATTGCCCAGTAATTCTTGCTGTCTTAGTCAGGGCTTCTATGCTGTGGTAAAACA
Organism: Peromyscus maniculatus bairdii; assembly: GCF_049852395.1. NCBI lineage: Eukaryota > Metazoa > Chordata > Mammalia > Rodentia > Cricetidae > Peromyscus > Peromyscus maniculatus. Next base: position 108,059,358 of record NC_134854.1, read on the forward strand.
TCATGACCTAAAGCAACTTTGGGAGGAAAAGTTTTATTTCATCTTACAGCTTGTAGTCCATCATCCAGGGATGCCAGGGCAAGAACTCAGGCCAGGAACCTGAAGGCAGGAGCTAATGCAGAGGCTATGGAGGAATGCTGCTTACTGGTTTGCTCATAATAGCTTGCTCAGCCTGCTTTCTTATAGAACCCAGGACCACCTGGCCAGGGGTAGCACCACACACAATGGGTTGGATTCTCCCACATTAATCACTAAATAAAATGCAGCACAGGCTTGTAACAGGAAAATCTGGTAAGAACATTTTCTCAATTGAGGTTCCCTCTTTCCAAATGACTCTCTAGCTTATGTCAAGTTGACATAAAACTAACTACCTGTGACCCCCTCCGCCAACAACTTCTTCCAGTTAAGCTTCATCCCCTTAAGGTTCCATATTCTCCCCAGACATCTTGGGACTCAGTGTCCAAACATTTCACATTTCAACCATAGCAATAAATAATGTCATTGTCATCGATTCACAGAGAAGGGGATGGAGACACAGACAACCAGAGCTATCTGCCTACCTCAGAAATAGAGGACCCTTGAACTTCTTTCTCCAGACCACCCTCTAGGCCTTACCAAAGGGGAAGGAAGCCCTGGAGTGATACAGCATAGCCACTGTCAGCTTTGGGGACTACAGGTCACATACAAGGATTTGGGAAGAGGAAACCCCCGAGGCAGATTCATGGCAAGGAAGTCAGGTAAGGAAAAACTTCTGAATTTGCCAAGAACCCCAGGTTGGCTGCAGAGGCAGAACCATTTTCTGAGGGTCCTGTGTGGCTCCTGTCTGCTAACTGGGACTTAACCGAGTCCTCTGTGGTCGACACAGCAGCAGAACCCCTAGGTAAGTCACCAGGAGACACGCTATACTTCCCCGTCCTGTGTTCTCTAGGTACCTTACTGGGTACCATTCTCTTTTGGTATCCTCAGTAGAGTAAGGGTGTTTCTGGGAGATGTCAGGATGTCAGTGGTCCAGAAAGCATTGTTGTAGCCTCCCTGGTGGCATGATGGTCCTGGAGAAATGGACTCTGGTGACTACCACACTTCCTTAGACCCTGGTCTTCCATGTGGCTGGGTGTTCCCTCCCGAAGGCCACATCCACGCCCTCCTGGAACACCACTGAGCCTCTGATAGCTTCCACATTGCAGTCCATGGCCACATCTGGCTGCCAGCCCAGGGGCTTAAACAGTCTGACAGGAGCCAGATGTTGCATTGTCTCCCTTCCATCTTAGAAGCGCCCAGTTCCTGACAGACTCCCTTCTTGGTTCTGTGAGGCCAAGAGGCCTCAGAAGCTGCCACTACCCTGCAGGAGACCACAGCTTTGCTGTGTGAACTCTATAGCCCCTCACCCCCTCTGAGCTGCCTCATTTCATTTCCTGACTTGTTCACCAGTGAACAATGATGGGGTTCTACCCTGGGTTGGATATTGGGAGTCCTATGATAATGAAATGAAGTAATAGAGTGCCTGCCTTCGCTGATGTTTGAGGTGAGTTTAGGGGGCACCCAGATGAACAGGGAGACTATGTGCATCCAGATAAGTATTTACTTCAATGTCTCTTAAAAATAGTGAGCACCAACTATGTTCATAGCAGCACTATTTGTAATAGCCAGAACCTGGAAACAACCTAGATGCCCGTCAACTGAAGAATGGATGAAGAAAATGTGGTACATATACACAATGGAGTACTACTCAGCAGAGAAAAACAATGAAAGCATGAAATTTGCAGGCAAATGGATGGAACTAGAAAAAAATCATCCTGAGTGAGGTAACCCAAACCCAGAAAGACAAACATGGTATGCACTCACTCATAAGTGGATTCTAGATATAAAATAAAGAACAATCACACTACAACCCACTGAACCATGGAGGCTATAGATATAGCATGGAAGTCCCTAGGACAACTGTGGCTTATAGTAAATTTCAGTTTTACTCAATTCCTGAGCAAGCCTCAAGGAAACATTTAATTATTAAGATAAGAATACATACTCTATCAAGCTGATAATAGAAAAATAAATTAATTTTAAACAATAAAAAATAAATAAAAATAAAAGAAAAATTTGAAATATTAAACAAACAAACATTTTACTAAAGTAAAAAAAGGGAGAACTAGGGACTCATCATTCCTCGCCATATTCTATTCTTTCCCTTGTTTTATATATTTAAAAATTTTTATCGGTGGATTCTGCTGGAGTGTCTGATACAGATAAGCACTGGAGGGCCCCTGTTGCAAATCACCCCTGGAGCAATGGAAAGATCTTTCTACTAGCACGTGGAAGAGACCCGATCTAGTGTTGGTGTGGCCCCAGGGTTCTATTTATGTCTTTCCTCAGGACAATGAGGTTCCTCTTTGGATTCCTGAGCACTGAACGTGCCCCGTGGCTGCTGCTGAAGCCCAACATGGCAGAGACCTAATGGGTCTTCATGAAAAAATCTACCCTTCTGATGCCAATGGAGACTGAGAGCCCAATATGGCCAGCTTTGGCAAGCATTAATGTAAGCCTAGGAACTGTAGCCATGAAATTGGATTCTCCAGAAGAGCTGCCAGCTAAAGTCGTGTGGCGATCAAGAAAAATGGGCCTTGGCAGTTTGTGTCACTGGAGTTGTATCCATGCCAGTGGATGTCCACACACTCGAGAAGAGAATTTGACATTGCTGCTGCTGCTGTTGCTGTTATAGCAATGGCAGCCACTGCTGCTACTGTTTCTGGGATTACCATTTCATAATTGCTTACTACAGCTAGCACAGAGGAGACCCTGGCAACAAAAGTAGGTACCACAGTTAGTTAATCTTCCATTCTATTGGGCATGATAAACTTAATTCAGTAGTTATATACATCTTGATTGGCCTTGAAAATTATAAATTTATAAACTCAAGCTCCAGTTGCTTTTGGGATACTATCTTACAAGGACTCCAATGTACAGTATGGCTCATTAAGGAAGGGAATGGCTCAGTTGCCTTTAGCCTACTGGCTATGGGTGGACCTCTGTGGGTCTTTTCTGTGTTGAACACACAGATTGCAAGCTCAGTGCCACTTTGAGATCTTTGGCAGCAGTTAACTCTGCAGCTCACACACGATTGAGCCTGTATGATAATGAGTATTCAGAGATGGGTAATTCCTGGGGGGCACTCACCAACCTAAGACAGAGCACCTGTGTGGCCTGGGCAGGCGTCTCCATGATGGGTAAGGTGACCTGCTGACGTCCCATGCAACCCAAGTCAGAAACTCATTTTTTTAATAAAAGGGGGACCTGTAGGTCCCTGGCCCCCATTTTGGGTAAGCCTTGCCTTGCTTGCAGACCTTGACCTTGATATCCTCCCTATACTAATTCCCTGCCAGGTTCCACCCTCCTGAATGCTAAAGGGAAGTTCCTTGTCTGTGTATCCTGAATAATGGGAGTTAACAGCTTAGATGCAAGATTGTAAAACATCAGTAGCGAACTTCTGCCCTCCGGGGTTCTCCCATTGTGCTGTAAGCCTATATTTAAGACCTCCTCCCTTCTTTAACAAATGACATTCGGCATTTAAAATATATATATATATATATATATATATATATATATATATATATATTACATATATACATACTGCAAATGTAATCTATGAATACCACAAATGTGATTAATATCATGAGTATAATTAATGAATATCATGAGTGTAATTTAAAAAAATTAAAAAATTTAAAAAAACAAAAAAATAGTGAGCACATTAGTTTATTATCTTAGAATTTTTTTAATAGTGATATGATATGACTTCCTTTAAAAATTATTTAAGCTAGGTTGGAGGTATAGGCCATAGGTAGTGTTTATCTAGTATGTGTGAGCATCTGCGTTCTATGCCAGCACTGCAAAAAGAGAGAAAAGAACAAAGTAAAAGGAGGGAGCTGACTTAAGGGAAAATGGTGATAATATCAGGTACTCTATGCATGTGGCAAACAGAGCTCAGGCCTTGGGAAAGTCTGGAGGTTAGCAAATTCCAGTAGTGAGCAGTTTGGGGCATCATTAGAGCAGGGCTCTTCCCAGACAGGCTTCCTTTGCATGGAGAGCCAAGTAACCCTGTAGGAAGATAAAACCTATGAGGCCAAGAGATGAGCCAACCTAGAGTCTGCCTGAGGGCCTAGCAACAGGTGCTGTCAGAGGTCCTGATCATGTCTAGCCAATGAGGGGCAACCATGCAATGTCACCAGCTCTGGATGCAGCCTGGGTGCTGGGAGGAGGGTATATAAGGCTCTCCCCATTGCTGAATAAACGAGTCTGCTGTTTTCCTTTTACCTGACTCCCAGAGTTTGTGCTGATGACTCCACACCTTCTCATCCCCTGCCCTGAGGGAGCTGTTAGGACACAGCAACATCTGGCACCCAAACAGGTTCTGGTCATCTCCCTCCTCTGAACAGCACCCCTAAGATGGTGTGTTTTAGTGAGACCTCAGTATTATGTGTTTTCAGTACTTTCAGGAGTAAGTGTTGAGACCCCCCCCCTTTCTTTCCTTTTTTTGTGTTGTCTGTCATGTTTGTCTGCCTGCCTGCCTGGTGAGGAAGGCACATTTTTTCTGTTTCGGTTTTCTCCAGCACCTCCATGTAAGGGCTGACCCCCAGGAGGTGGAACCAAGGCTTGGCTCCCAAACACTGGTCCTCATCTGGAGATACCAAGTGGGCATATGACTGTGGCCTAAAAAAACATGGAAGTCCCCCACTAAGTATAAAACATAAAGGTCCAACACAATTTTACACCCCTGTTGGCTGCCATCTTCTCTCTGACTGTTGCTCACCTGCTGTCTCCCTCTACAAAAATGGGTAACCTCTCCATCACCTCCACCCCTCCAATGTCTGATCTCTCTACAGCATCCAATGCTGATGAGGCAGACAGTTCAGACCCCACAAAACCTGCTGAGGAGAGCACGGCCACGGTTAAGACCATATGTACTGCTTCCCTGTCAGCCCCACTCCCGCTGCAGGAGGCTACACCTCTGCTGAGGTGCCCTTGGAGTGAAGTCCCTCAATGTCCACCTGCCCAAGAAAGTGGAAGTTCCCTCATACTGCATTATGCCCCCCAGCTGCTGTAGTGCCCCCCCAGCCTCAAAGGCAGGTGGAAGCCTTTCCAGTCAACCTGGGGGAAAATGCCACCAAACTAGCCCTGGATTCCCACCCAAATAGCTGAACTCTCCCTCCTCTGGAAGGTGTCTAATGAGTTGGGCCTGGATTCACCTTACTTTGAACAGGTCCTCACTCAATAGGTAATGCAACTACAGACATACTGTGGTTGGTATAGTCTGCTCAAAGCTGTGCTGGAGCTGGCCACCTTTCTTAGCTGGAAATTGGCTTACAATGATCAAGCAGAAGCTTAAGCACAAATGAACCTCTTAATTAACATTCTAGTAACCCTTGACATGCTCACTGAATGAGGTAACTTTTTCCATCCTGTCCATGAAGCACAGATTGGCCATCAAGCCTTCTACTAACAGGTTTCTGACCTGGCCTTCAAAGCTCTTAAGGCATGCACCCCAAGGGACTCTTCAGCTTACTTCTGCAATCTTATTCAACAGCCAGGTGAACTTTTTACTGATTTTCTCACGTGTTAATGAGGCAGTGGAGCAGAGAGTACACCTGGTCCCTACTAGGGAAATGTTACAATCGGTTTGGGAAGGACTTAATGCCCCCACCTGCAATGTGGTCACAGAAGTCCACAATGAGGACATTCGTAAGTGGGTACTGGCCACAAGAGATCTTGACCCCAGTAATGGTCCCATTGCTGCCCTCACAACTTCCCTGAATATCTTCCTTATGGACAGGCAGCATGCCAACAAACACACCCAAAAGCCCCCAAGTAGACAGATCTTGCTGGAGATGCTGCAAACCAGGCCATCTGCCATGTGACTGCTCCTGGGCAAAACCTAGGACCTGATGCCCCAGATGAAATAAGGGATTTCATTGTGCAAAGGATTGCAGATCACAGCCTGTTGAAGCACCAGCCCCTTTAAACTCCAAGCAGGGTGCTCCTCAGCCATGCCAGTAAGAAGAGGCTCTTGTAACCCAAAAATCTATTGGACACTCCCCATTTTTCCATACTCCCCAGTGCTATCTATCTTGAAATCAGACAAGGGCAGAAGTTATGACCTTTGATTCTTCATTTTTTGAAAAGGTTTATCATAATATTAAAAAGCTATTTGATCCCTCCTGATTGGTAGGGTGGTATTTTTAATCCTTATTCTCTTTAAATGTCTCCTGCAGCATATTCAACAGCAGCAGGCATCAACTAAGGTGACTCTTCAGATGTTATGACTCTTAGATATCCTGCTCATAGACCTCCACAGGAGGTTATGCATGCCTGGTTCTCTGAAATTCAAAAGGCTACTGCCTAATCCTCTCCACCTGGGCAGCTCTCCAGGAATGGATATTCTTCCAGGGCTGGAAGTCAATGACAGATAAGAGCTTTTTGGGCAAGCCAACCTAAGACAGGCACAGTCCAGTTGCTGAGCCCTCCTGAGGCAGGGTCAACAAGGCCTGAGCAAAGAACTCTGGGTCCTGCTGAGTGCCCACATAATAAATAAAAAAGGGTGGATATATAGAAAGATAAGGCCTATGAGGCCAAGAGATGAGCCAACCTGGAGTTTATGTGAAGGCCTAACAACAGGCCATGTCAGAGGTACTAATCATGCCTAGCCAATGAGGGGCAACCACATAATGTCACCAGATCGGGACACAGCCTGAGTGCTGGGAGGAGGGCATACAAGGCTCTCCCCATTGCTGAATAGATGAGTCTGCTGTTTCCTTTTACCTGACTCGAGGAGTCTGTGCCGTTGACTCTGTGCCTTCTTACCCCCTCCCTCAAGGGAGCTGTTAGGACTCAGCTACATACGCTGACTCTAATAGTTTGAAGTCATGATGCTGTACGGCATACATCTAGAATGTTCCCTAGAGGCCCATGTGTTGAAGACTTGGTACCAGCTTGCTGTTACTGTGAGGGGATGAAGCCTTTTAGGAGGTAGGGCCTCAAGGGATAAAGTAATTTTGGGTGTGCTCTTGGAGGGTGGTTTATTGTGTTCCAATCCCTTCTTTCATTCTTTGCTTCCTGGTCCCCCACCCACAAGCAAAGTTACAAATCCATTTCTTTAGCCATCCTACCACGCTGGCCACATTCCAAGCACTCAGCAGCCAACATGGCTTTGACACCACTTTGGAGAGCATAGAGAGAAAGAGAGGAAACTTCTGGATCATGTCAGGGCAGCACAGTCATGGATGTGGATCTAAACAAAGGCTAACAGGTAAGTTTCTCACCACAGGCCCCAAACAGCATGGCTGACCAACCATGAAGATGGATAACCATAGTCATGAGCCAAGTACCCCCTCCCCCATCTTCTGTGTTTGGGATTTGACAGAGGGCCTCATGTATGAGAACCCATGCTCTACTCGTGACCTGTTTCTTAGGTACTTTGTTATCATGACAGAAAGTTGACTAATTCAGACATTGTAGAGCATGTCTCTGATTTCTCAAACTAAGCCAGATAAATAGTCCACTTTTTTATTTTGAAAGATTAATGTCATGATACTATAACAGTAACTTAAATGGGGGGAAAAGAATTTTATATTATAATTCAGGATGAAATGCTCAGCTATAATGAAGTTTTCAGGCACTTTCAGACACTACACATAATGGGTGAGTCTGAATTGGAAAGGGTCAGGGTAATGTTTATTTGCGTGTTGTTGGCATCCTTCGTATATCTGATATTTTGAAACACAGGCTAAGAAAATGCATTCAGATAGGAAGATAGGCAAGTAGACACACAGACTCATGGAGACGGAAGTGTCAGAAGATACAGTGTCCCTCAGCAGTAAGGAGACAGCTTCCACCATCTGTGATGTGGTTGGGAAATAATGAACAGCTCTTGGGGAATTCCAAACAAAACAAAGTATAACGCCTCAACTCACATAGCCTTGTGTTCTTGGAAAATTCTTTGCATATTAGAGCTGTGCAGAAAATTGTTCACACATCATACAGAGTTCAATTCTGATCTTAGATCATTGCTGTGGACCTGTTTCATGCACCAATGTCCAGCTGGCCATGCAGAAGCTTTGTAAGAGTGAATTCAGGGGCTCATTTTCCTGGCAGGACCCCAGATGTAAGAAGCCCTGTCTCTAGTCATTCTCCCACAAGATTCCAAAGTGTCCTTGAGGAGACAGCCTCTCCTTGTTCCTGATTGCTCCCCAATCTTGGCCTCGTGTCTTCCAGGCCAGCCTATTTCATGTTGACATCTTGTAGACAGGCACAAGAGGGTTGCTGGTCAGTCATAAGACTACATCTGTGCCCTAGGAGGGTGCCATCGAAGGTCCCTGTCTGCACATGGCCTGTCGCTATCCTGCCTTTCCCTCTGGGATCCCTTATGGTGGAGGTTTTGGCTTGTAGCTGCTCTACTGTGGGTCAGTTCTGAGGCTTGCTTGCCGTCTTTTCAGAGGAAGGAGGCCACCCCAGCTGATGGGGCTGAGCAGGGGCTATATGAACTTGACACACAGCTGACACTTAGAAGATGCCAGCTCCCATGCTTGCTCACAGCTTCCTTCCTGTTTACCAGGTCATCTCTATCCCTCATTTTGTTTCCTTCTCTTGGATCCACAGTTTAAATCTGATCTACACTGTCCAATATGGCAGCCACTAGTCAGAGGTGTGGCTATTTTAATTTAGAATAATTAAAATCAAACAAAGCTACAAATCCATTTTTTTTATAGCCACCGAACCACACCACTCACATTCCAAGTGCTCAGTAGCCATACATGGCTCTGGCACCATTTTTGAGAGCACAGAGAGAAGGAGGGGAATCTTCTAGCTCATGTCAAGCCAGCACAGTCCAGTCATGGACATGGATCTAAACAAAGGCTAAGAGGCAAGGACTAGTTTATAGTCATTTTCCCCAGAAATGCAATTCTCACCTGTGAAATGCTACCTCAGCTCACTGCTATGCCAATGTAGTAAAAAGCCTGCTTTTCTGCCAATGATCTGAGCCCAGAATTGGACTCTGTTGTTCATATGAACACAAAATATACCACAATTGAGATTCTCCACACCATCCCTGCTGTGGCTCGAATGTGTGTGGAGAACTTAATCCCCAAATCAAGATGCTGATGGTATTCAGAGGCAGGACCTTTGGGGGGAGGTTAGGATCAGATGATATCATTGGGGGAGTCCCCATGGGGGTATTAGTGACTCTGTTAGAATAGTCAGTGTCACTGAGCTTTACCATGTGATGCCCTGCGTCACTTTTGCTACAGTGTGAGGTCTGGCCAGATGCTGACATCATACTCTGGGGCTTCCCAAGCAAAATAAACCTCTGTTCTCTACAAACTACCCAGCCTTGGGTATTTTGTTATGACAACAGAAAACAAACTAAGAAAGCTCCAAATTTTGGGAGGAATTATTTGACTGATGATGAAACCAGTAGGAGGAACTGATGAACAGCCGGATTGGGTTTCCAAGTCAAATGTAATTGAAGACAACACCCCTTGGCATGTAGAGAAAACTGGAATGACCCCTGTTCACACCCTTCAAAGGGGGGGTACTCAAGATCTCCGTGTGAAGGAAAAGCAAGCAGAACAACACACAGCGAATGAGTTTGTGAGCCAGGGGTGGACATCTCATTTCAAAAGCAAAAATTGCAAGGCAAAAGAACTTGATCGCATCACATCACACTGTGGACTACCCTGGGTTTCTTGGTTAAGGGGCATGTGTATTCTTCCCACCCATGACCCAACAGATCCTCTTGAGTGTCATCATACAAGGCATCCTGGGGCATATAGGACGATACTCACCTAATGTCTTCTAAGGGGAGGGGGTGGCTACCTCTGGGATGGGTGGAGGACTGTGTGCTGAGGACCAGGCAACATGATCTGAAACCCAGCACTGAGCAGTTGAAGAAGTTGAAGGAGGAGGAGGAAGAGGAAGAGGAAGAGGAGGGGAGGAAGCATAAGAGTATACAGTATTATCCATGCAAGTGGAAAACACATACTTTATAGAAGCACACACAATGGAAAGGCAGAACCCTTCATTTGAGGAGGATTCCTCATCATGATGCATAGATGCCTGCAATTGCTGAGGCTCTGAGCTCACTGTGCATTTTCACTCACTGCAGACCTGTGAGAAGGTATAGTATAAACCAGGTACAATAAGAGGTCAAGAGCAATGATTTCACCACACTGGAATAGTTACTACATCAGTTAAATAAGTCCTGTCTTAGTTTTCTATGCTGTGATAAGAGCATGACCAAAAGCAAGCTGGGGATGAAAGGACTTAATTTGTCTTACAAGTCTCAGGTCACACTCCATCACTGAGGGAAATCAGGGCAGGAACTGAAGCAGAGGCCATGGAGGAATATTGCTTACTGGCTTATTCTCCCTGGCTTGCTCAATCTGCTTTCTTCTACAACCCAGGACTACCTGCCCAGGGGTGGCACCACCCATAGAAAGCTGGACCCTCCCATATCAATCATTAGTCAAGAAAATGCCATACAGATATCTGGTGGGTGCATTTTCTCAAACTGAGAGTTCCTCTTCCCAAATGAGTCTAGCTTGTGTTAAGTTGACATAAAACTACCCAACATCAACCAATGAAGGTGGCTGTGGAGTAACTAGTGGGTGGGTAGCCCATGAAGCATGGATATGCAAAGGGATGACAGCAAGATGGCATGGGATTTTATCACACTTCCCAGAACAGTGTGCAATGTGAAGTTCATGCACTACTTATTCCTGGCGTTTTCCATTTTCAGATTGTGACTGGCCACTGGTGACTGAATTCATGGACAATGAAACTGAGGGTGTAGGGGGTGACTAGTGACCACTGACATCACAGGAGGAAGGCAGGGGAAGAGAGGCAGAAAACTGCTTCCCACCCCATCCAAGTTTCCTACTCAGGACACACAAGGTGCCCAAATGTCAGATCTGATGGCACCAAGGCAGCACATTAGTCATGAGGGTACTCTCATGTATGTACTCATGTATGTGTGCATCCCAGGACCTGCACACGCTGGGCAAGTACTCTGCCAGATAACTGGCATTTAATTCAGGAATGGACAAACTCCTCCTGAAAATATTTCAGGCTTTTAACCATACATGGTCTTTGAAGCACAAAAGCAGCCATAGAGATGCCTGGACAACAAGCACGGCCATATTCTAAGAAAACCTTAGACAATCTTCTCAAACACTTAGAATTTCATAAAATATCCCTTTTAAGATTTCTTTAAATCATTACAAATGAAAGATAATTCTTAGATTGTCTCAAGCTAGTATGGGGCAGGGTTCTGTCTTAATGAGTTAAGTGATGATTTCTGCCAAGCTTGTCAGAGCAGAATGTGTTCAATCATCCAACAACCTTGTCCTCACCTTTCTCCCAGGCTAAAATCTTCCCAGTGCTGCCTGAGGCCCTAGGATAAACTATCCAGTCGCTGGAACCCTGTGGTCACCCCACAGGCAGGATGGTTAATGAATTATGGAAGACAGGGGAGCATGTTTCTGAAAACATTTCTTAGTTGTCAGAACCATTTGCCCCTGGACTTTATATCTGAGAGCACAAATGTTATTATTTAAGCCACTATGAATTGGATTTGTGTGACTTGCAGTTGGAAGTGTTATCATTACTAAACCACTTACAGCACTACTGGGGGGGGGGTGTGAAATGAGGTTGTGTAGACAAGAACTCTGGCAAATTGCCTCATGCACAGCAGGTACTCAGAAATGCTGGCTCCTGTCCTGTGTCCATGCCGCCTTCACCCATCTCAGCCTCACAGAACCAGACCCCAGCTGGAGAGGGTAGGCCACCATTAGCAATCTGACGTTTACATATACCATGTCTGTAGCAAGCTCCAGCAAGGTTTTCTCTCCAGGAGGTGGTCTTGGGAGTATGGGGACCTGCCAGTCAAGGCTGAGGCCTACTGATATGGAGGGGTGAAGGCAGCCTGGAGTTCACAGGTACAGGTGGCCACATCCATAGGCAGAGCCCCCTGTCATCCAGAAGCCTCAGCCTTGCTTCTGTGGTCTTCTGGGCTCAGCATCACGCCTTCTGTCTGAAAGCAAGTAAAGACTGTCCTGAAACATCTGCAGCTGGCCCCACAGCAACCACAGCAACCTCTACCTGGAATCAAGTAGAGTGCTGTACCTGTTCCTGTGCTGTACCAAAGCCAAGGCGAAGCATGGAGACCATCTCACTTGTGGTTTGGGCCTTTTCTGGTACAGATGGACAGTGACCTAGGTGTGTTTCTTAGCCTCTAGTCTTTTGAGCCACTCTGTACCTTGGCAATTTCATAAAGCCATAAGGCTGACAGGCTCCTCAGATGGCAGGCATCTCCATGCCAGACTGCCTTCCCTGGAGGTCCTGGGGGTTCTACACAGTGGCTTCCTTTGCTGTGAGGTATTTCCTGAGCTGAGGAGCCTCCCGGAAGTAGAGACCAGTGCATGAAAACAAGAGAACAACAGCAGGAAGAAGAGCCAGAGCTGCTGCCAGGGAGAAGTGGAAAGTAAGCCACGAAGAAGGCAGTATGGGGAGTGGCCCTGGGGTCTTCTGGGCACCTCTGCTGGGCAGATGCCCAGTCTCTGGTTCTGTGGGGGCCTGTGGCCCCCCAGCTGGTCAGCCCACTGCTGATACTCTCCTCTGATTTTCTACAACATATTGTGGGGCAGCCCTGTCCTTAGCAAGAGTGGACCCGACCTCATGGCTTAGCTGGGCCCAGGGAGACTGACTTGAGGAAGTTGTCACAGAACAAAGGGAGGATGGGGAGGACAGACTGTGGAGACAGCAGGGGAACTGCTTTAGTGGGGTGAGGTATCTGGCAGAGACCTGTGATGGCCACAGGAGACCGACCTGAGGGCTGTGGAGGGGTGTGGTGGACTCAAGGGATGAGTGGGTTGGTGGACACGATGCAGTGGGCCGTGGCAGAGCTAAGGCCAGAGGTCACATCACTTGGAGCTATGAATGCCGTGACAAACAGGCTGCAGAGGCTGTGGTTAGGGAAGCTGTCCAGCTCTCTTGTGTGCATAAAAGGCCACTTTAGCCCTGAGTGTGTCATCAGTGACTGGAAGGGAGCTGGGCACAGGGTAGAAGCCGGGACAGCCACCTGGAGACAGTGCTGGGCTAGAATAGGCAGAAGCTAAACAGGCAGAACCTAGAGAGCCACAAGGCAGCATCCAGGGCTTTCTGCCCACTCCCCTTGCCACCTTGTATGGCCTGTCCTCATGCATATCAGTCAGGTCCCTCTGCACATCAAGTCAGCCCTGTGTTCTGCCATGGGTCTCCCTGGTCCAGACTGAAAGACCCGGGTGATATGCAACCTGGAGGTCAGCATTACCTCAGAGAGGAGCCGCCTGCAGCCACACTAAATCATGGCTGCTGGAGACAAGGCCTGTACACAGGCAAATAGGTAAGATGAAGTTTTAGGGCAGTCTGTCATCCAGTTTGTTGACCACCCTGGCAGAAATGCTCAGAAGCGGCTGTTCGCGTTGTTCTCGGTATCTCATTTTACAGGTAAGGAAAGGGAGGCTCTTGGAGGCAAGAGAGACTTGCTGAGGGTCACACTCCACAGCTCAGCCCTGCCTCTCCTCACACAGAATGTACACCAAAATGGAGGAACAGAAGTTTCCCTCACTTAATGGAGGAGGAACTTGGGCTCACAGAGGGGAAAAACCCTCTGGATCCTGCACAGCACATAGGAAAAGGTTTAAATTTGGGGTATTCAGGCCTCTGAGCCTGGGCCGCTCCCCAGCTTGCCTCTGCTTTGGGCTTGTTCCATTGTCCCTGAAAGAAGGGCCTGTTCCTACCAGCAGCCACCCACATGGCCCCAAAGGACAATAGGACAGATGCCCCGGTCCCGCTTTGTCCTTTTCTCTGTCCTTCTGACTGGTTGGCTGTGGCCTCCAGGGTCAGGCAGGGCTGCTGCAGTGGGCGAGGAGAAAGGAGGTAACCCTTGAATGGCCTCATCTTTGTGCGCCTTTCACGGTGGTCTGCAGACTGAGCTATTGTCTGTCTCCCTCCCTTCCTGGCTTTTTCATCCTCCGGACAACAAAGGCACAGAGGCCACGCCAGCCCCGGGCCCCACTCAGTGGTAGGAGGAGAAGGGGGTTCTGTAGCCTTTGCTGGCTCGGAGTTCCTAGCCAGGTGTTCTGAAGGCTGGCTGCAGGGAGGTCTCAGGAGACGGTAAGGCTACCAATGCACCAGAGATTTCCCACCCAGGGCCAGAATAACCCTTCCTGGAGGCAGCGCTAGCCTCCAGGCCTCCAGGCCACTCTGGACAGCCTGTGCTCAAGCTTCTGAGGCTTCTGAGGCTAGCACTCATCCACCTGTCCCTGTCACCGCTCAGCTGTGTGTGCCATCTGGCTGTGTCAGGCCTGGGTTGGGCCTGACCCGGAACACCAAGCCTGCCATTTCCTCAGAGGGAACAGTTAGGGGAAAGGGACGCTGGGAATGGTGATGTATCTGTGGACCCTGCCTAGCAAGCACTGAGGTGTCTGAGCAACACAGGTCATTGGGGGACAGAGTCCTCCCAACTATCCTCAGTGCATTTGTAGACAGGAAACCTGGCATGGGGACAAGCCTGGATTATGTCCGACCAGGTCCTTCCTGGGCTTCACTATCCAGAGCCTTGAGAAGTCCCAGGTAGGCAGCTCCTATGATGAAATAGGGATTTGGGCTGTGAGACGGTGGTGTTTTGAAAAAAAAAAAGGCCCCCAAAGGGAGTGGCACTATTAGGAGGTGTGGCCTTGTTGGAGTAGGTGTGGCCTTGTTGGAGGAAGTGTGTCACTGTGGGGGGTGGGCTTTGCTCAAGCGACCCCCAGTGTTAGAGACTACTTTCTGTTAACTTCTGATCTGTAGCCAGCACCATGTCTGCCTGCATGCCGCCATGCTCTCTGCCATGATGATAGTGGACTGAACCTCTGAAACAGAGTAATGAACAGAAAGAGAGAGAAAACAGGAGTGAGGTGGGTAGGTGTAGTTGTGTCTAAGTTGGGGGAGGCGTCAGTGAAGCATTTGATCAGGCAGGGTTGAATGATATTTTATGAATGGGCGGCGTACAAATGTTCCTTCTGTAACTGTTTCTTACTGCAACGATTCTCTCTCTTCCTCATCATATCGCTGCAGTCTTGGAGGCAAAACCCTTTGCTGGGCCCAGGTGGCCTGCCTTGTGGGAATGGAGAAAGAAGCTAAGAGCTTGGTTCACATGAGGCAGGGTGGAAGAGGGGCCAGCTTTGGGGACTGGAGCTATATGGCTATGATGCAGCGGGCAATCCCCTTGGGAGGACTGCTGGTCTCATCAGGTGGGAACTGGGCCAAGTGTGTCCCTGGGCACTTCTATACCCCAAGGAGAGCTTTTATATACCCTTTTATACTTGGGGACTTTTGTCTGACTTGGGATCTTACAAGTCTGAAGGCACCAGTGGCAGCTTTCTGGCCCTTTGCACATGACACTTATATTCCAATACGTGTGACCAGGACCTGCTTCTTGGGGCTAGGAGACCATCTGAGTGTGGTGAGTGTTTATATTCCATTTCTGTGTCCTTGAGGGATTTGGCACATGTGGGGGTGTGAATGAAAATGGCCCTCATAGGTTCACAGGGAGTGGCACAGTTAGGAGGTGTGGCCTTGTGGGAGCAAGTGTGTCTCTAGAGGTGAACTTTGGGGTTTCAGAAGCTCAAGCCAGGCCCAGTGTCACTTTCTCTTCCTACTCCCTGCCAATCCAGATGTAGAACTCTTAGCTACCTCTCCAGTCCCGTGTCTGCCTGTGTGCTGTCATGATGATAATGGATGAAACCTCTGAACTGTAAGCAAGGCCCAATTGAATGGTTTTCTTTATAAGAGTTACTATTGTCATGGTGTCTCTCTTCACAGCAATAAAACCCTAAATAAGACAATACAGGTCTCGGTCCATGGAGCATGCTAATAAAGTATGGTTTACTCAATAAATAAATGTCTCCATTTGTGTAAAGTATTTGTTATATTTTTTTTTAGGTTGGTGGGCAAGGTGGTGGTCTGAAACATTTTGGAAAGTTCCCTTCCATTCACAAACAAACAGATATCACGGATAAAACTTAACATGAAAAAGAACAAAGGAAAGTCAGAAGTAAGAAGAGGCCTCTAGTTCAACTGAGGGGCAGGCAACGGTGCTAATAAAATGCCCTCAAGGGTGGGGTACAAAAGAGAGCTCACTGAGTCAGCAAGAGGCTCCTGCAGAAGTCAGAGCTCAAATGACATGAGATGATAACATTTCTACTCTCAGGCCTAGGAGTTTTATCCAGAGGTATGAGACTTAATCTCTCCCAAGAATAAAATGGGAAACTCAATTCTAAGAAACAAATTTTAAAGTGATTAGGATTCCATCTTGGTTCTCCAGGCTGTGCTGAAGATGGGGGCAGAGAACTCCAAAACCCTGCTTCTCTCTGGGACTCTCAAGGGCTGCACCTTTGCCATAGACTTACAGGAAAAAAATTACACAGCATGCCAGGAATGCATCATCACCACAGAGACCTCAGAAGTAAAACACTTGTGGAAACTTGGACACTACAGCAATCCAAAGACTAAGTGTGGTCATCTCAGAGTCTACAGAAGTATGACTCCTGGACCTCCATGGACACCAAAATCCAAGGCTGCTCAACCTTTGGCACTGTATTTTCACAGAACCTTCACACATCACATACTTTAAATCATCTCGCCGGAGCTTTTAACCCTTAGCATGATGTTAATGCTGCGTGCACGGCTCTAACACTCTGTTGTACAGAAACAGTGACTCTACAGATCTATGTTCGGCAGAGACCTGGCCTTTTCTGGCTGTTATTGATCCTCCACTGATTGAATATGGCATATAGAAGCCTTGTTTAACAGAAGACTGACTATGTCTAAAAATTAGAGAGGACTGGATGGAACCTACAACACAGGGCAGAGCAGGATGGAAAAAGGAAGCTTGGTTTGAAAACGTTCACTAAATTAGGAAGTAGTGGAGATAGGAAATTGGGCTGCCACTGAAGAGAAGTGGCAGAGTTTCAGTTACAGCTGGGAACAATCTGGGCTCCGGTTCAACTGGGTTCTTGATCTGTGATTTCAATAAAGCCACCAGACCCTGAGTTGACAAGGTTCCAACTCTAGGACATCCTTAGTTAGCATCAGAGTGGAAGGTTCTTTGAAGACTATAACAGGAAGTCAGGTCATTCCAAATGGCTTCATGCTGTCCCCACAACATATCTTCAGATCATTTGGAACATGTTAGTATGGTGTCATCTAGGAGGGCAGGGATGGCTTCTGCTTGGAGAGTGGCCCCTTCGTCCCATTTGTCTTTCCTGGCTGCAGTTTAACCCCTAGGGACATCTGAACGCCCGACAATGCAGAAGCAGAGGGGGTGGATAGCTCACAGTATTCCCATTGTGGTTTGGATAAGACATGTTTCCCAGGCTCACATGTTGGGGTCTGAGTTGCTAGATGATGGGCCTTGGGGAGAGGATGGGATCTTGAGAGCTCTGACATCATCACTACACTCAACCTCTTGATGGATTCATAACACGGTGGCATTATTGAGAGGTGGTGAAAGGGATGTGATGAGGTCTGACTCGAGGAAATAGGGCACTGGAGCATGTCCCTGCGAGCTGGAGCTGACCATGGCTCTTTTAAACTCCTTTCTTTCTGCTTCTTGGAGATCAAGAGGTGAGAGGCTTTGGCTATATTTTGTTGTCACCCAGAATTGGTGGACCCAAGGACTATGACAGAAATATCTGAAACCCTGATCCTAGATAAACCTTCCCACACAGAGCCTGACTACACACTTTCCCAGTTTGTAAAACATCCTGTGGATGTTTGGTGGAGGATGAGAGCGTGGAGAAACCCAAGAGGACCGTGCATCTTACCAGAGCCAACCAAGTTGAGTAGCACTGGGCTGTGACGGTGGGATTTCAGTCCTGCCTGTTACTTACTGGGTCTGGCTAGCACACATTTCTCTGACCTGGCTTTCTCGTCTGTGATACAATAAGAATGATCTTCAGGTTGGATTTGAGCACCCATGCACTGATGTGGGAAAGGTGCCTGGTGATGCTTAGTGTCTGTGGCTATTCTGCCTCTTTCTCTTCCCTTTCTTCAGAGACTGAAAACCTTGGCATAGGCCAGTCCACAGCCTGCTAGCCTTGGCTACCAGATGAGCAGAGAAGGTCTGCTTCCTGAAACACTCATTCACCTAGTCATGGTGTGACCTTCACCTTCTGGTTCTTGGTTTTTTTCCTTCCAGGCTCTAGATTGTCTGGCCTTTCCTATTCTCTCCAGCTTTATTCCTCTAGACACTAGGTGACTATTTCCTCTTCCTTAAGAATGGAACTCTGATGGGATTCGGGGCACACCAGTACCATCAGACACCACTGTGGATGGCAGCAGAAAATGGCACAGTTCTGGCCAGTGAGATCCAGGTTCACATTCCGAAGGAGAACCACAAAGGCCCAGGCTCCTTGGGAGAGCATCTCCTCCTTCCAGTGTTGCCTGCTCTTGTGCCTGAATGGTAAACACTGGACCTGTAGGTGCGGTAGCCATCTTGTGATCCATGAAGCAGCAGCAGCAGCGAACATGTAGAGTAGAAAGGAGAGCATTGGCTGTGGGGCAGGGAGCCCTCCTTTCTTTCTGGCTGCATAACCTCATATTTAACCTCCCCCTCCCTCCCCGGAGCTGAGGACCAAACCCAGGGCCTTGTGCTTGCTAGGCAAGCGCTCTACCACTGAGCGAAATCCCCAACCCCATCTGTTTAACTTCGTACAGCCTCCCTTTCCTTCCCACAGTCTGTGAAATGAGGCCACCTTGTACAGTAGGTCTGAGGATCAAGCACTGCCATGGGTAGGAATCTCCCTTCTCCACTGTCAAGCTCCCTCTCAATGTTGCAGCTGTCTGAATGTGTAAATGAGCAATTGTGACTTTAAGGCAGAATGAAGGAGACCATTTGTTTCTCCTCATAAACACGGACCGTATGTCAACCAGCTCTGATCTGTAGCCCATCAGCTACGCAAACAGGAAGCAACTATCCAAACATTTGGAGCCGCAAGGGGCTGGCCAGGGTCAGCCTCTCCCAGCTGTGAGAGCCTCAGAAGTCAAGGATGAGGGCTCTCCTCTGAGGGCATAAGTTCAAAGCCACCCCTGGGGCTGTCCTCGCCTGACCTGGCTCAGATCACCCTCTCTTGAGGGGAGAACTGTCCTCACTGGCTCTTCTGGGCTGTCTCCTTTTCCTTGTTCCTCCTCTCTGCCCTGTCACAGCTGAAACCGGGTAGCTTTTATTTTATTTTGGTTTGTTTCTGTTTGTTTGTTTTCTTTCTGAAATGCAATCTGCTTGGGCCATCCTGGCTTGAAACGTTTCCATGGTTTCATGTTCTCTAAGGAGAAGATAAAGGTTATGCTGCCTTCCAGGCTCCAGATGCCTGGCTTTTCTTGGCTTCTCCAGCTGGATTTCTCCAGTTATGCTGACTTCTGATTAGTTTCTGGAATATGCTATGGTGGCCCTCAGGGCTTTGCCCATATTGTTCCCATTTTCTCATTTTTAAGCTCCCACTTCTAGGGCGGAGGACAGGCTAAGCCTGCAGCAGGAACCCACTCTAGCTCTAGCATCTGTCCCACCTGCTGCCTCACATCTGTTCCTATGGAGGTCTCATGCTCCCTGACTGCCGCTCAGGACAGGGATTTCTATCTGTCCTGCTCACAGTCACATCCATCACCAGGTAAACAATGGCCCCGGAAAAGGTCTCAGCAGCTGTGCGGGTCAGGGAGGCAGACCTGCTTTGCCATGTGAGAAAAACGAGCACCCAGCAGTCAGGCAGTCTCACAGCTGTTCTACTCTGCAAAGACTCCAGTCTGCTCTCCCGAGAGCAACAGACTGGAGGAAAGCTGGTAACTTGCCAAAGTTAAACATCTGTCAGCAGCCTTGCCCGAATCAGTGCCTCGGTCCGGCGTCTAGCTTCCTGCCCTGGTCCAGCTAGCACAAAAGGTCACTCTAAACCTGTTTCCTCATCTGAAGAACTGGGTCATAACTGGGCTGTCCGAAGGATTAACTGAAGAAAGCCCATGAAATGCTTTGCTCAGGGCCCATACACAGTGTGCAGTCAATGATAATCAGAATCAAATTGAAGAGCTAAGAATCAGTATCACTGATTGCAATCCATGAGTAACGAGTAAAAGGATTTCATGGGTGAACAGGAGGGTGAACGGATGGACAGACAGAGGAAAGGATCAGTGGGTGGTAATGGAGCCCACGATGACTTAAGAAATGGAAGAACCTACCACGAATGCCTGAAGACAGAGATGAACACTAGAGTGCACAGCGGGGTGGCACATCTAGGTTTAGAGAACAGGACCCTCCCATCTGTTCCGCGCCAGTTGCTGCTCCGCTCACCTGTAACGTCTAAGCTCCGCCTCCAGTCGCTGCACCTGGCGCTGCAAGCGGGGAACGCGCCCCGCCAGCGCCTCCAACTCCCGCACTCGGTGCAGGCTGCTCCGCACCGCCTGCCGGGCCTCCTCCGTGCGCAGCCGCACCTCCACCTGTCCGCGCTGCAGCCGCCGGGCGCGAGCCTCTGCCTCCGCCAGCGCTCCCTGTGCTCGCTGCAGCTTGTGCGCTGCCGCTTCCGGGATGTCCGACTGGCTCTTCCAGAGGCCTACCTGCCCGCGGGAAGCAAGAGTGAGTGACCCCTGCAGGAGCCTGCCGGGACCTCCCCTTACACCACAAAGCTTGCTCCCTGAGCAGGGGGCACGAGCAAGTAATGCACATGTGCTCAATACTTACCCCCCCCCCCAAAAAAAAAGGCTGAGACAGGAAATCCACAGTCCATTTTTTTGTATGGTGACAGTAATTCTCCAAAGTCGTGACTTCTTGGCCTAACTCCTTCATCCAATGTACACAGCTCCTAATTCTCTGGACTCAAGGCATAGCTTAAACACCAGACTGGTGTTTCCGCTCTTCCTGAGATCTGTGCACTAGGCGCGTCTTTGGAAATGGGGGTGGTCTATCTTGTTTACTGCAGTGTTCCAGAGCATAGAGGAAGCTGGCGCAATGTGCTCAGTAGACACTTGAGCGTGAAAGATGGACAGACCCTTTTAGCCAGTCTCAGGCACCCCACACATGACTCTGCCCCGTCTAACGCTTCCATGCCACACATATGAACCATGGAGGCCACCCTGCCAGGGGGCAGGAGGCACCAATGTAAGGCCAGTTTTCTTAGGTTCTCTTCCCATAAGGGCTTTTTCTCCCTTGGCCGGCCTCAACACCAAGCTGTGCACAAGGCTCAAGGTTGGTTAACTGACCCCAAGGCCAGGCTAAGTCTGTCGTTCGCTCAATGGCTCTACCTCAGTAATTCACAGTGGGCCTGGCCTTCAATCTTTTTCACTTATGCTCGAGGCCTGGCGCTAAGGGATTCCACAGGTTTCGCTGACATGGGAGAGGGAGGTCCTCTTCTCGGTTTTCCCCAAACCTCCCAGAAGAAGAATGCCTGCTGACCCGTCATTACGTGACAGCCTAGACAGGCTCCTTCTTGGGTTAGAAGGGGCAGGAGTGTGAAGCTGGAGTTTTAAGGAACGATAAATTTGGGTGGAAGTTGAAATGAAGCGGATAGAGTGGGGAACGGAGAGGGCCAGCTGAGGAGGGGGTGGGTCAAGGTGGGGTGCCCCTGTCTCCACCCGCGGCGTCCCGCGCACCTGCAGGGCCAGGCACCGCGCGTCGCTGCTCTGCAGCGCGGCACGGAGGTCCTCCACCAGCTCGCGGAGGCTGCTGTTTTCCTCCTCTAGATGGGCCACACGCTCTCCATCGGCGCCGCCCCGCGGGCTCGGTGAGCCAGGCCGGCGGCGGCGGCGACGCGGGCGGCGGAGGCGGATCTGCGTCTCGATGTGCTCGCTGAGAGCTCCTCGGGGCAGCCGGGGCCCCGCTCGGCTACTGAAGTAGCCGCAGAGGCGTGCGTGGAACTGGCGGAAAGTGAGTTCAGGAGGCTCGGCGCGCAGAGCCAGGCGCGCCTCTTCCCTGACGTCCGCGTCCCTGCCAGCGACTGTTTCAGCAGCCGGGTTCTTAGCGGCCACCTCCGAGGGGTTTGCGTCCGCGGTGGTCGCCTCCCCGTCGGCGTTCAGACCCAGTACGGCGCAGAGCGCGCGGAAGTCGGCGCGCGGCAGGCGACCCGCACCCCGGCAGTCCAGATGATGGAAGACTTCCTGCAGATACTGGTCCAGGCCGGTAGCCAGCACCACGATCTCGTTCTCCACGCCGCGGTCTAGCCCGTAGTGGTGAGCCAAGGCGCTTAGCAGCCACTGCGTGCGCCGCGCGGGTCGCCGGTACGGGTCGCCCGCCGCGCCCTCCATGCCCAGACCCAGGCGACTCCTCTCGGCCCAGCGGCGCCTTCAGACAGCCGCCCGAGACCGCGGAGGGAGGAGCTGGGCGGCCACCGCCAGGCAGGAGAGACGCGGGACCCTGTCCAGGCAGCTGCGTGGGCCGTGCAGGGCATCTGCGTGTGTCCCGGTGGGGGGCGCTGGAGCAGCGTGCTCTCACTCTGGGGCTGTAATGGCCTTGACCAGCGCTCCCCATTCGCACCCCCATCACCCTAAGCAGTCCCTGGGTCAGTTCTTTTGCCTTCCCCAGACCTCTTGGCTCTTGCCGCCTGAGGCAGGAGCGCTGGTTAGTCATTGTGCTCTCCCGCACTTCCCAGTCCTTGCCCATCAACCTTCCTGGCGTCCTCTGTCTGCCCCTGGGGGGGCTCCAGACTGCTTCCTAAACTTCCCCTCCCCCATCTAACTAGGACAGAGGAGGAAACAGACTTGGAAGTAGTTAGGGTTTTGATGAGAGGAAAGTTGTTGTCTACTGCCGCCACCTTCGGGCTCCAGGAGGTGACTCGGCGCTAGATTTAAGTTCCTTCTTGCCGGCTGGGATGAGCCAAGCAGGGTTGTTTGGCCACTGTTTTCTCTGGTGCCCTAGAACTCGATTCTGGAAGATGGAGGACAGACCCGCTTCCTCTGGAGTTCTAACAGGCTTTCCCTTTCTCTTTCACAGAGAGCTGTGCTGTGGGCTCCACTTGTTACCTGAACCGTTATCCAGCCATATTGGAGCAAAAGTCAAACTCAGCGGCGCTTGGCTACTAGATAGGCAGATCTTGTCTCGTGTACATCTCTGATTTTAAATGTCAAATCCCAGTTAGGAAGCATTACCATTTTGTTTCCTTCACTATAGCACCCCAGACTAGTACTTGGTCCTTTGTCCTCCTCATTCTTAAACACTGTCCAACCACCTCAGACTGGAAAGGAATCAGACATCCCAAGCATTCTGGAGAATATATATATATATATATATATATATATATATATATATATATATATATACAATTTAGCAGAATAATTGACATCAATTCCACTTCTTGGCTCCTACCTTAGAGAACTACATGTACAGCATGTTCATTCACCACATTACTGCATATAATGATCAGATGCTGATATGGTCAGCAGGGGCCCAGCCAGGACAGATCACCACACAAGAATGGATGAGAAAATACGCTGCAGCGGTTTTTCGAATGTTAATACATTTGTGACAATAACAACACTGCACACAGTATGGCTAGATGTTTTCCACGAAGATGCACCTAAGGAGCTGTATAGGAGATTAATGCAGCTACAGCCAGATCTAGTCGCTATTTCCGGTGACGGCGAACCTTTTCCTTTCAGGGCACTGGCTCTTTTGCTTAAACGGGAGATTGCATTTTAAGATATACACATCAACAGTTTTTAGTATGTTACAGTTGTCTAACTACAACTGCAACTAATACTTCAACATTTCCACACCCTTCGTCCCCCCACCCCTACCCAAGTACAGCCCAGTACTACTCACTCTCTGGCTCTCATTCTTCTGCCACTGGCAACTACTTTCTAAACCCTTAATTCGTGTATTCTAGACATTCATATATCTGGAATCATACAGAAGGTGGCCTTCTGGGCCTGGAGAGATGGCTCAGTGATTAAGAGCACTGGCTGTTCTTCCAGAGGACCTGAGTTCAATTCTCAGCACCCACAAGGTGGCTCACAACCAGTGCCCTCTTCTGGCCACCATGAGGACCACATGCATATGGCACACAGATGCATACAAGCAAAACACCCATACACATAAGATTAAAAGTGGGGGATTAAGGTGGTCTTTTGTGGACTGGGTTTTTTTTTTTTATCATACATGCTAACATGTTTATTTGTGTTGTAATATGTACTAGCACTCTAGTTCTCTTTTAGTTCTTAGTGATACTCTATTGCATGGATAGACCACATGTTACATGTGTTTTACATTCATCAACTACTAGGTGTTGGGGTTTGACTGTCGTGAGTGATCCTGCTACGGATTTTTCTTTTTTTGGTATGAGTTCATATAATTTACTCTCTTTTGGGTACATACTGAAGGGTGGGTTGGTTGCTGGGCTGGTTTCTTTTTTGTCGACTTGTCAAAGCTGGGATCATCTAGGAAGAGGAAATGTCGGCTGAGGAATTGTCTCCATCAGATTGAACTATGGACAAGTCTGTGGGGGCATTCCTCCTGATTAATGATTGATATGGGAGGGTCCATCCCACTGTTTGTGGTACCACTCCTGGGCAGGTGGTCCTGTGTTGTATAAGAAAGTGGGATGAGCAAGCCATGTAGAACAAGCCAGAGAGCACCTGGAGCACATTCCTCCATGGCCTCTGCTTCCGTTCCTGCCTTGGCCTCCCTCTGTACTACAGTGTTGTCTGTAAGACAAAGAAACCCTTTCTTCCCCGAGTTGCTTTGGCCTCATTTTTTTTTTTTTTTAATCACAGCATTAAGAAGCAAACTAGGATAGTAGGGTCCCGTGGCAGTTTGAGTTCTTCTTGAGGAATGGCCCATCTCTTTTCCAAAGAGGCCTCCCCGTTTTCACCGACACTGACAGTGCACGCCATGTGATTTCCAGTGTGTTCAGTGATATAGAGATTGCCAGCCTGCACCTTCTCCACCACGGCTCCTGGTACCAACCTCTTTCTTCAGGCCTGTGCCAGTCAGCTCCCCATCACTCTAACAAGTACCCCAGGTGATTAGAGAGGTACCTCTCTTGTATGGGGAGAGGTTCACTTTGGCTCACAGCTTGCTTTGGGGGCTTCTGGTAGTATACATGCATGCATGCATGCATGGTGGAGTCAAAAATGCCATACACTTCACGGGTGGGAAGAAAAAGAGGGAGAGGATGGGACTGGGGTTCCACTGTCCTCGAGGACGCAACCCAAGTGTCATGCTACTGGGTCTCATCTCTTGAACGTTTTACCCCCTCCAAATAACAGTGCCCCCCAGGGACCAAGGTTTTCACACAGAGACCTTTGGAAGACACTGGAGATCTGAACCATGACAAGACTTCCCTTACATATGTCCTAGATCCAACTGTAAGGCTGTCTGGTGGCTCCACCTTTGAAACATGTCCCGAACCTGCCTCGTTCCTAGTGCCCTGGGATCACTCTAGGCCAAGCTCCTAGCATCTCTCCCCTGTGTGATTGCTTCACCCACTCCAAAGATTTGAACTTTATATGTATACTCAAGCCCTTGAATGCCTTGAGGGGTGCTATTAAATCTTAAGTCACACCATGACCCTCCTCTGCTCAGAACTCACTAGTTCCTTCTCAGAGAGATGAAAGGCAACATCATCATCTTGACCCCAAGGATGGCACATTAGAACCTATTGTCCCCTTTAAACACTGCCATTAGTGCTTCCCTTATAACCTTTCTGCTCTATAAGCAGCTCCTGCCTCAGGCCTTAGCATATGTTCACCCTTTCATAGCTCCCACCCCTTACCTACTTGGAATCCTATCCGCCCCGGCAGAGTACGTCTTCCCCAGTTGGAGGATCAGTTGCCTCTTGCATGAAACCTCAGAATATGCTAACGCACCAGAAGTCGCACACTTATGACTCCTGTTTTAGTGGCTTCCCCGTGGTTGCCACAGCAAGTGGAACCGTGGCATGTTGCTTTCCGTCTGCCTTTTGTTGTTGTTGTTCACAAATGATTTATGTCTTTTATTGGCGTACGAGTTTTAAAGCAACCCTTATACCACATCATCTGTGAACCTCATACATGACCCGAGCCACACGGGGCTGGAGACCTGGTTTTCCAATGCTCATCACAAAGTAGTACTTGATTGTTTTGCTTTGCACGAGCATACTGTTGTAAATACAAACTCACAGCTTCAAAGGGGAAAATTACCTCTAGCAGGCATCAGTGGGATTTGAATGTTTTCAAGCCCAGTGATGTTGGAGCCCCTACGGTTCCAGGTACGGTAATAGACGATACCTCCTGCTAGACCAAGAAGTCCTGGCCCTGGAGCTTAATGTGGGCATGTATAGCAAGTGTCTAGGCTGTGATGGAGTCTGTCTTTGCAGATGAGCCTGGTTTTATTCCATGTCAGTCTTGAAGGCTGATAGCTCAGCCTAAGATGCCACATGTACCATTCCCACTCACATGCTGGTAACTGCTTTGCTGAAGGACTCCTTCAAACTGCAGCTTTCCTGGGCCAGTCAGTATTGAAAACAAAGCTTTTCCATATCTTCCCATGAAGCTGTTGCCCAGCCTCCCGAGGCTAAGGGGGGAAGGATGCATAATGGCTTGCTGTTAGGCCTGTCTCTCTGTGGGCTGTGTTACCAGGCACCACTGAAACAATCCCACTTGGATCCAGAAGGCTTTTGTTGGAGGTTCAAAGCGTGCAAACTCTGAAGGTTTGTGGTTCCTTTGTACGTGCTGGGGGGTGGGATATCTGTGGGGGAGAGTTGAAGTCCTGGCAAAGAAGTCACTTTTGAAGTCACTGCAGTGCTGTTTGAGCTGCTTCCAATAGTGTGCTGTTCAAAGTGTCATTACGAAGTCTAGAAATACATTAAGAAGCAAAAGTCACCCAAGATCCTGCCACCAGCTAACCCACAGTGTACTTGTGATGTATTTATTCTAGATTATTCCTTGTATTGTGGCATGAAAGAATTTGGGGGGGGGTTGATAGAACTGCTTTGTGGTGGGGCTCACAACACATCTGCCAGGACACTTTGAAAGGGCAAAGTTAACATTTTGCTCATTAAGAGGACAGCAATTTGCTCACGAATCTGCGATGCAGGGAGGCTTGGTGGAGACTGCTTCTGCTCTGTGTAGTGGCAGCTAGTATCTTACAGACCTGGGGTCTGACAGTGGCGGTTGCCTGGGCGCTGTCGGAACAGCTTACGTGACCCTCGTGTGGCCGTCCGTACTGGTTGACAATGTGGAGGCTCTGTCTGTAGGCCCCAAACAAGACAGCAGCAGGGTGTGTAGGAGCTGACTTCACAAGTCACATGGTATACTACTTCCTAGGAACTTTATTGGCCGAGGTGGTCACACACATTTGTCTGACCCACTGGATGGGAGGAGTATTGGCCACGCAAAGGAGGAAGAGCATATCTTCAGAAAACACAGTACCACTGATCCCTAAGCCCTGTTCTTGGAGAATTATCCCTGAAGGCCTGGAGTGAAACCTCAGAATATTATTAACATATTATTATGATTAACATGTTGTTGCTAACATTACTATTAAGCTGGGAATTTAACCAGGGCCTGACACATGCTGGGCAAGCTCTTCACCATTGAGCTATATCTTCTTTTCACTTTTTATTTTGAGACAGAGTGTCCCTAAACTGCCCAGGCTGGTCTTGAACGCATGTTGTGGCCCAAGATAGCCGTGAACTTGTGATTCTCTTGCCTCAGTCTCTTAAGTAGATGGGATGAAGGCCTGTGCCAGCCAGCCCAGCACAATCTTATTTTTGATGCATTCTAGGTAACATTGATGTGCATTTAGGATGGGCTTTGGCCCTTTGGCCTCTCACCCTGAGCCTGTGGAGTATGGCTGCTCTCTTAGGTAATGTAATCAAAGGCAGTTTGAACTCTGTTGCCAGACTACATGATCATGTCTCTCCTCTCTCCACCTCTATATCTATATCTGTATCTGTATCTATATCTGTATCTGTATCTACATCTACATCTGTATCTGTATCTATATCTATAGATATATCTATATCTGTATCTGTATCTATATCTATATCTTACACACACACTTCCTGGGAGGGACCTGCCCAGTTTACAGTTTAACTGTGCCTTACTGTTGAGGCTCCTCCACTTGTCAGGAGCTGATATCTGATGATGTGAAAGAGTAAAGCTAGACTTCAAGTGGGTTTTGTGGTGGGCCATAAAATCTTGACACTCAGTAAGACTTGTTCCTGATTTTCTTCTGGCTCTCTACTATTTAATTAAGGAAGTAGTTGCTATTCACAAGTATCTTGAGATGAAAAGAAAGGATAAAGATGTTTAAATCTGATACAGAGCCGAATTTCCCAATTGGCTCTTCATTATACGGGCTTATAGGTTCTTGGAAATCTGAGTCCTCCAGACCTCTGCACCAGTAGCATATATTTGTTTGTGCACTGGACTGGCTGGGCTTGTGTGTCAACTTGACACAAGCTAGAGTCATCAGAGAGGAAGGAGGCTCAGTTGAGGAAATGCCTCCATATGATCCAGCTGCAAGGCATTTTCTCAAGTAGTGATCAATAGGGAAGGGCACACTCCATGAGGGTGGTGCCGTCCCTGGGCTGGTGGTCCTGGGCTCTATAAGAAAGCAGGCTGAGCAAGTCATGTGAGCAAGCCAGTAAGCAGCCCCCCTCCGTGGTCTCTGCATCAGCTCTTGTCTCTAGGATCCTGCCCTGTTTGAGTTCCTTTCCAGGCTTCCTTCAGTGATGCACAGCAATGCTGAAGCACAAGCCAAATAAACCCTTTCCTCCTCAACTTGCTCTTTGGTCATGATGTTTCATCGCAGCAATAGGAACTCTAAGGAGACATCACTTAATAAAAGTAACTGTTTAAATTAAATATGAAAGGACCCTTCAGTGGGAAGTCAGAGTCAGGGTGATAGGTGGAACCCGGGAACCAGGATCCTGTGTCTGCTCCTGAGGGATGGTACTGACCAGCTGTCTCGCTTCATGATGTCTTTAGGAGCGGCTGTATCTCAGTAGCTTTGTGTTCTTCCAGCCCCGTGTGCATTTTCAACATGTCTTGGTTCACGGAGTGCAATCTCCGGGATGCTGGAGGTATGGGCAAGGTGAACAGGCTTTCTAAAAGGGGGCGTGCTGCCCTTCAGTGTGGACCCTTACAGTTTTTCTTGAGGTTCAGGTTTTATCTTGATTTAACCTGAGGGTTCCATGCAGTATGCAGTATTCTGGAATGTACCATCTCATCTGGTGACCTAGGAGAGTATGCTCTGGGAGGCGTGGGACCGGCTTCCAGCTCCAGCTCGGCTGAGGGTCTGCTCTTTTGCTCAAATTAGGTCATAGTTCAACTTCAAACTACTTTTCTCAGCAACCCAGGGTCTGTGGGTGGAGCCTTGTGTCCAGTTTTCTTTCCTAAACTGGCTGGTAAGTGGGAACACTCCCTCCCTAGAAAACCCACCCACCCCTCTGCACCCCCCCCCCCGCCCGTTGTGCTAGTTGTTGCTGCCTGCCCTTTGGGGCTGTGCACCCAAAGCCACCCTGCTGTCCATCAGTTTCTGTGAACTTGCCACGAGCCTTCACCCGGCTAGGCCCTGTATACGCCGTTTCTTCTGCACCGGCTCTCTTGCTTTCACCAATCCGCCTGGCTTTGGCTACCTCTTGGAGTCCATCCCTGTTCGATCCAGCCAGTCCACTGTGGGTTGTTCCTCTCTGGCTCAGGCCGCTTGGTGTATTGTGGTCTTCCGGGTCAGGGCCAGCAGTTGAGGGGGTGCTTACCCAGGGTGCTTCAGTGTGGGTGGGTTTTGTCAGAGGAGTGTGGGCATTGGTGGCCAGGAGTCTACAGATCTCAGGCCAGTGCTGTAACGTACTTGCAGTGGGTAGAATACTTCACCCTTCCAAGACTGTACCCTTATCTCGGGGGTGGGGGTGGGGAACAC
Source organism: Peromyscus maniculatus bairdii (assembly GCF_049852395.1). NCBI lineage: Eukaryota > Metazoa > Chordata > Mammalia > Rodentia > Cricetidae > Peromyscus > Peromyscus maniculatus. The sequence goes on from NC_134854.1 coordinate 108,089,299, forward strand.
GGCAGAATTTTCACGATATTTTCAGGACATCAGCCCCAGAAGCAGAAAATCTAACGACGGAGTTTTGGGGTCTGAGTATGTAGAGACAGACCATCACTTTAGCTTTATTTAAGCGTGGGAGGCGAGAGTGGGTGGAGCTGTAGAAAGGATCCAGCAGGGTCAGGCGGTCAGGCGCATAATAGGAATGGAGCTCCCGGTGAGAGTTTTTTAAATATTGGGTCAATGAAGGAATGGGTGAAGGCAATCGCTTTCTGAATCGGCCTTTCACCTTTTGGACTGGTCTGGTGCACCCAGGCTGCGCAGAGGCTGTGTCGCGAGAAATCTCTCTTTATATGTCTGCCGGCTTGCATAGTGAGCTCCTTGAAAAGCTCTGACTCCCTCAGAAGACCTCGAAGAAGGTTCCCAGAGCCTGCAGGCTGGAGCCGAACTCAGCTGGGGGAAGGAAGCCCCGCCCCCCAGCCGTGGGCTGAGGTCTCCTGGCAACCGCCTAACAAAGTCCCTTTGGGATCAGCTACCTTTAGCGCCTGCGCCCAGCTTCCCTGATCAGAGTGGCTGCAACTGTGCAGCAGGTGCAGGAGCCCACAGGTGTGCCTACTCACAGGTAACCCATGAGCGTAGGTTCAGCCTCCGTTTCACCTCAGACGCCCCAGGTCCCCCAGGCGCTGACTTCCTGGCAGCCAGAGTTCGGTAGCTTGAAACCTGAGTGATGTCTGAGTCAGAGCTCTCTCTGTGCCTTGCCTCAGGGCATCTTGCTGGGGTCCAGTGTGTACTGTGCCGGCTCACTTCCCCTTCCTGCAAGTGGCAGCTGTCTGTTCTATGCTGGGCCCACCTCCAGGACTCTGCCTCAGCCTCTTGAGAGAGTCAGGTCTCCCACCTTCCCGTGCCTCCCGGGTCAGCGGTGAACTAGCTCACCTAGATCTGGATGCCAAGAGCACCCACTGACCAACTCCTGTTTTCTGAGAGAGGAGTTGCTGGGCTCAGGTCAGAGGAATATCGCTGCTCGTCACTGTCAGCTGCCTCTCTCTGGCTTCTTCACCCACTGCTTCTCCTTAACTACGAAGCACTCACTGTATAAGTAGGCCTCCACTGAAGCCTGGGACATTGGAAACAAGACAGAGATGGGACCCGGAGGATGGGCCTTCCTGCACTGGGCGCGTTTACTCCTGAGGTCTTTGCTGTCTCCCACCAGGGCCGTTCTGGTGTTGTACAAGATGTCCCTGCGGGCCTGGGAATGGGAGGAAGAGGGGAGAGCAAGCATGGATCCTGCCTCCTCCATGGCTAGTGCTTACCAGTCAGCAAGCGAGTTTGAGGAGACGGAGGAGTACCTGAAATCCAGGACCCCAGCTCAGGAGTGGGACTCTGAGGACCAGTTCAGCAGCCTGCATTCCTCAGAAGGGCCTGTCTGCACCTATAACTCTGATGTGCCCCAGGTTGTCCCCTGCAGATTCATTATCTCTCTGGCCTTCCCCGCAATAACGGGTAGGTGCTGAAGCCCAGCTTTACTCAACTTCTGCACACAGCAGGACACTACTTGGCTTCCTCTGGGAGTTAGTGAGTGCTCATATCTTGCCTCCTTCCTCTCCACCAAGTCCCCTCCCATGGTAGAGTGGCTGGTGTCAACTGAGGCAGAGGTCAGAAAAAGAACAGAAAATTCAGGGGACCCAGCTATTGGCTAGGCAAGAAAGTGATTGTGTGACTCACTCAGCACACTCAGGGGCCCCAAGAAGCAGGTCATATTCATATTCCTTCTCTCTCTCTCTCTCTCTCTCTCTCTCTCTCTCTCTCTCTCTCTCTCTCTCTCTCAGTGTGTGTTTGTGTGTGTGTGTGTGTGTGTGTGTGTGTGTGTGTGTGTATTTGAGACAGGGTCTCACTATGTAGCTCTGGCTAGATTCAGAGATCCACCTGCCTCTTGAGTGCTGGGATTAAAGGCATGGGCCACTATGCCCAGCCTAGACATTCCTTTATATACATTTTTGTGCATATGTGTGGTCACTTCTGTATCCCTAATTCCAAGAGGTAGAATTGTTGTTTTGAAGGTATGCACTAAAATTGTTTAATGGATGTTGTCAAATTGTCCTTGAAAGGGTTATAATATTTTGCCCTCCCAGTAACAGAAAATGGAAGTTCTATTTGCACACACACCCCCCCTCCCGCGGCCCCCCCCCCCCCCCCCCCCGCTGTCCTAGAACTCATTCTGTAGACCAGGCTGGCCTCCAACTCACAGATATCCACCTGCCTCTGCCTCCTGAGTGCTGGGATTAAAGGCACAGGTCACCACTGCTTGATGTTTTTCTTTCTTTCTTTGAGACCGAGTCTCATTGTGAAGCTCTGGCCAGCCTGGAACTGAATAAGTAGACCAGGCTTGGCCTCAAACTCACACACATCCGTTTACCTCTTCCTTCCAAATGCTGAGATTAAAGGTGTGCACCACCATATTTGGCTATTCATTCATTTCTGTCTAGATTTGCTCTGATTGGATCAGAATAAGCTCTCTGGCCAGTTGTATTGTCTAGTCAGGATTTCTATTGCTGCAATGAAACACTATGGCCAACAGCAAATTGGGGAGGAAAGGGTTTATTTGGCTTACACTTCCACATCAGTGTTCATTATTGAAGGAAGCCAGGACAGGAACTCAAGCAGGGCAGGAACTGGAGGCAGGAGCTGATACAAAGGCCATGGAGGGGTGCTGCTTACTGGCTTGCTTCTCATGGCTTGCTCAGCCTGCTTTCTTATAGTGCCCAGGACCACCAGCCCAGGGGTAGCCCCACCCACAATGGGCTGGGCCCTCCTATGTCAATCACTGATTAAGAAAATGCCCAATCTTATGGGTTTTTCTCAGTTGAGGTTCCCTCCTCTCAGATGCCTCTAGCTTGTATCAAGTTATTATAAAACTAGCCAGAACATGTACCTTTGTAGGAGGTCCTAATATCTATAAGAATTGACAGGTAGTTCCCTATTTCAAACTGCTTAATGCTAACTACTGTGGCAACACAGGGGTGAAGCAGAAGCTTCTGCCTGGAGTGAAAGAGCTGAAGTCACAGAACTGCCTTTTGGGCTGACAATGGAGCAGTGGTAGTGTGTCTAGCATGTTCAAGGCCTGGGCTCTTTCCCAGTGTTGCAAAACAAGACAAAAACCAAAAGCAAACAAACAAAAACCTGAAAAAAAATGCAAAAAGAGGAACAAAGCCCCAGAACCCAGAAACAAAAAATAAAGGAACAAAAGGGTAGCTTTAAAGGTTTGCATACTTTAGGGTTCAAGTGATGGCATACTCCTTTAGTTCCAGCACTCAGGAGGCAGAGGCCAGTAGATCTCTATGAGTTCGAGGTTAGCTTGGTCTACATAGTGTGTTCCAGGTCAGCCAAGACAACATAGTGATACCTTGTCTTAAAGAGATAGAGGAGGTAAGGAAATAGGCTATTTAAAATCTTTGTTCTCGTCAATTTTTCTTTGGTAGCCTAAAGATAATTACGATATTTGAATTGATGTGTATGGGAAACTGGGTCCATACTGAAAGTTCTTGGGAGGCAGGAAGGTCACTTTGGTCCAAGAACCTGAGACCAGCCTGGAAAACTTGCTGAGATCTTGTCTCAAAACCAACCAACTGAACAAGACAGTCTCAAGTTTATGTGGGGTTCCTAGCGCCATCTAATGGTAGGAAAAGAAAGACCCAACCTAAAAGATTCCTTTAAGCTCCTGGCTGGCTCTGGTGGCCCCTCGGGTTCCTGCCTCTGGCTGGGCCTGGCCTCATTTCTGTATCTGATCAGCCTGTCTACTTGACATGGGCAGCATCACTGCTGAAGTTCTTGCTAGGCTGTTTCCTCCGTCTGGATGTCTGCTCTCTTCGCTCCTACAAGACTTTGCCAAGAGGAGCTAGGAAGCAGGGTCCTGGGTAGATGCTGCTCCCAGCATCCTGTTGTTCATCAGAACCCTGTTCATGCTGCCTCCACATTGTCCTGAGATTTTGACCTGCTTCTTAGGGCTGGGTCTGGAAGGAGACAAACAGGGCGGCTGACACACAATCTTTAGGAGTACCCACTCTCAGAGCATGCCCTTCAGCTTTGTGTGCATGGTGCTTAGTTACACTGTCCTCTGCCGAACTGGGTCTGATGGAGAAGCAACATGGCAGCACACAGCCGCCACAGCACGTGCTCTTTGTGTTAGTTAGCTAGTTAGTTAGCTAGTTAGTCACAGAAAAATACCAGAGACACTCAACTTGTAAGAAGCAAAGGGTTCTTCTGGCTCACAGTTCCAGACCGTGACAACTTGGATCATGATTAGTTTGGGGTCTGTCACAAAGCAGGACATTATGGTGGAAGTGCCTGGGGAGGAAACAGCCATGGTGGGGGGTGGGGGGGGCAAAGACAGAACAGAGGGAGTAGATGCTGACACCCCAGTATCCCCTCTGGGGTGCACTCCCACTGACCTGGTCTCCTCCTATGAAGCCCAACTGAAGTTCTACTATTTCCAGATGACAGCACTGGCTAGGAGCACATGGGCTGTTGGAGACCTTCCCAAACTACAGCAATGTTTTTTTGCTTTCAGGGAGCTGTGGGCCTAGATCTTGTTTCCCAAAGGTTAGAACAAGGCTCACTAAACTTGTGTCTTCTAGTTCAAAAGGGAAAAGTCACAAATTTTAGTGATAAAAAGAAAACCCCTAAACCAGACAACCGGTCTGCAAAAGCTCGTCGATTCTACCACATTGAGTACTTTTTCCTGCCTGATGACGTAGAACCCAAAAAAGTTGATATCGTGGTGTTTCCTGGAGTGGCCAAAGTGTTTCTGGACTCAGGAATAAAGGTTGGTGGTGTGTGTGTGTGTGTAGTGTGTGTGTCTTTGCATGGAATGTCACACTGAGGATACAGAAGATGCCCCACTGACCCACAGCAGACCCAATGGCGGAGCTTTCTAGATATGTGGGATCCTGGGTAATCTCCTGAGTGAGATGCAGAGTGGACCTGCAGATGTAATTACACAGATTCTTCTTTAGATGCCTTTACCCTGTAGTTTCTTGGATGTTTCATCAAACAAGGTTTTTGTTGTATTTTATTTTTTAAGCACTGAGCATTCACTGTAGGCCTTGAAAGTTCTTTCTTCGTATGTGTATATATACACGTGTGTGTGAATGTTCAAGTGCAAGGGCTATTCCAACATGCAACACACATGGGAACTCCCGCAAAGGTTTGGCTCTGCATCATTGATGGGAAGTAATCACCAGGGACACTGCGCATGCATTGGCTTAAATTGTGGTTTTCAAGGAACTGGTGGCCCTGACAGGGTCCAGTGCACAGGGCCCCACTTCCCTGGGATTTGGAGCTAGGCGAGAGGCAGCCACAGAAGGCAGCTAGGCAGAGGGTGTCATACCTGCTATGTTGCTGCTGGGGCTAGGCTGTGGGAAGTGCCTGGTCTGTAGGTGAGTCCTTCATTTCCCACAGTCTCTGAACGGTATTTCCACAGACCGTGAAGCCATGGAAAGAAGATGACAAAATCTGGGTGTCATGGAGCCAGACCTTTAATGTCAACATGACAAAGGAATTATTAAAGAAAATAAACTTTCACAAAATCACTTTGAATCTCTGGGACACCAGGGACAAAGTTTCTAAAAAAGTCAGATACCACCGGCTGAAGACAGCTGTTTACACGGAAGACCCAGAATCTTTTGGTAAGTCAGGTGTTTTGCTTGTATTTTAAGTGTTCCTGGCAACTTGTGTTGGACATACCTAGTCCAGAAATCTAAAGTCTGAAATGATATCAAGTATGGTACTTTTTTAGCGCTGACACAATAGCTCAAGTGGAAAATTCCACAACTGAAGTCACATGACAGCAGAAGGTGGTCAAAACAAAGGCTCATCAAAATACCTTGTAGTGTCTCCTCTGGACGATGGAAGGAGTATTCACACAGCAAGAAGGAATCTCCTGTTTTCGAGTTGGGCTTCTTCCCCTAAGACACTTCATTTGTATACGAGAACATTCCAAAATCTGAAGAGTTCTAAGTCCCAATCATTTAAGATAGAGGATTTTAAATCTGTAATCAGAGTAAAAGTGAGTGTTCCTTTGTCTTGGAGTGTGCCATCTACCCAGGACACACCTGGGGAGTCATGGTGTGTCTATGTCCATGGGCAGTGTCTATGTGCCTCCCTTACCTTTGGTGACCTTTTGTTCCAGAGCGGCTCTCAGATGAGTTTTCATCACTAGCCTGTCTCCCCAGACTGGCAGTGGATGTTTACTCAAAATTAAATAGGGATACCAAGAAACAAAAGAAGAGTTGTGTATACAGTGTAGTGGTAACAGGCATGTGTTGCATGTATGAATTTCCAGGTTCTGTCTTTAGTTCCAGGAAAAGAAACAAACTGTTAAGAATTCCACCTCCTCCAGCTGGTATGGTGGCTCATTTGGTAAAGTGTCTGCCATGCAAATATGAGGACCCAAATCTGACCTTCCAAATCTCATGGGGAAAAGATGGGTGTGGTGACATGAACCTGCAACTATAGTTTTGGGGAGGTAGAGATGAGGGTCCCTGGGACTTGTGACCACAAAGGCTCATCAAAATACCTTGTAGTGTCTCCTCTGGACGATGAAAGGAGTATTCATACAGCAAGAAGGAATCTCCTGTTTTCGAGTTGGGCTTCTTTCCCTAAGACACTTCATTTGTATATGAGAACGGTATCCTAGGCTTAAGAATCCCTTCATGTATTACCAGGTGTCCTTAGTGGGTTTGAGTCACCACTCACTGAATACCACTGATTTAAATCTAAACTCATATCCATAGAGTTTCTATGGAAGAAAATGGGACCAATATATAACTTTTGTCATTCAGACCAAAGGAAAGATTCTTGTCCTCAGGATGTGGGCTACTGGCTACCTGTAGATGTCCTTTGTGGATTCCAGGGCCTGGCCTAAACTGGAATTTCTGGTCTGTGTCTGCGTCCCACTGGAGCGGGTGTTGGGACAATAGCTTCTACATGGCCTGATGAAAGGACCCTGGAATCCAGTGAGTGAGAAGAACGAGGTCTGGACCCTGCAGGGAGAGTCCATGGCCTCTGCCTAGGGTGCTTTGAGTTGTCACAGCGAGAGCTTTTCCTTGAGTTCTGTCCCAAGCCTGGTGTCCCTGCCTCTTATTTTAAATACATTTTTTTTCCATTAAAGGAACAGTAGATATTCACTACATAAAACCCAGTTAGAAATGTCTAGGAAGAAGAAAGAAAAACTAAAGCCACACAGTGTCTGTCCAGAGATGGCCATTATTAAGAGCCTCCCTGTGGATCTGTCTTTTTTTTCACGTAAAAATACCTAAGTAAACACCTTATTTCTTGGGAGTATAGAAACACCCTAAGAGGGCTGTTCTATATGGCAGAAGGACATTCGTTTGGCAGATCATGTGCTAGAGGTCAGTGGGACATCTGTAGTAAAGCTGGCCTTTGTGCTTCCTCTTGCTCAGCTCCTTGGGTGTTCAGTGTTGGGTGAAAACTTCATTCTTGACCTCCACAGATGGTATGGTAGCCTCTGCTACACTCCCAGCACCTGCTTCCTACTTGACGAGGGTTTTCCAGAACTCTGCCCTGTAGCTGTCTGCATCAATTCTCACTCTCTTAGCATCTTTCTCCCCACCCTGTCTCCTCTCTCCTGCTACCAGGGCCAGTATCTCTCCATTGATCCTGGTGTTTCATTGAAGGTCTTTTAGGACTTGCTCCCTCGGGCTCCATTTTTGTTGTTGTTGTTGTTGTTTTGTTTTTCGAGACAGGGTTTCACCGTGTAATTTTGGTTTCTGTCCTGGATCTCACTCTGTAGACCAGGCTGGCCTTGAACTCACAGAGATCTGCCTGGCTCTGCCTCCCGAGTGCTGGGATTAAAGGCGTGCGCCATCGCCACCTGGCTCCGGTTCCATTTTTTTGTTGTTGAAGCACCCACCCCCTCACTCAGGACACTGAACTCCTGACAGGGCTTCCTTCTGGCAGCTGGCCACATCTTGGGGGCCTCTCATTCCTATCGCTTTCTCCAAAAATTTTATCTGCCTTTCAACAATGAGTCAGATTTAGCTTCTTCTTTTTTTACTTCTTTCTTGACGATTCCACGGTCTTCACTTACTCCCATATTCACTTACACATTCACAATGTATTTATGGAATGCTTGATACTGTTATGAGTGGGAGGCTTCATGCTGACAGAGAGACTGGCCTGGGGATGCAGTTCCCTGCCTAGGGGCAAGGACTGCATGTGGACCTGGTTCTTCTAAGGCAGTGGTTCTCAACCTTCGTGATGCTTTGACCATTTAAGATAGTTCCTCATGCTGTGGCGTGTAGGTGGACTTCTCCTGTCTTGACTGCCTGCTACCAAATAACCGACACAGAAGCTTAATATTACTTATAAATGCTCGGCCAATAGCTCAGACTTGTTACTAGCTAACAAGCTAAATTAACCCATATTTCTTACCTATGCTTCGCCACATGGCTCATTGCTTGTTACCTCATCTTCTATATGTCCTGCTTCTTTGATAACTGGCTGGCTTCCCCATGACTCTGCCCTTCCTCCTTTTAGAGTCCTCTGTATCTCGATGTCCTACGTATACTTTCTGCCTGGCTACTGGCCTGTCAGCTTTTTATTAACCAATGGGAGTAATACATATTCACAATGCACAGAAGGATTACTCTGCAGCAGTGGTGACTACCACCCCCCAACCATAAAATTATTGTTGCTACTTCTTAACTGTAATTCTGCTACTGGTATGAATCATAATGCAAATATCTGACATGCTAGATAGTTGATATGGTGGTGACCCACAGGTTAAGAACCTCTGTTCTAAGGACTCTGATATGGAAAAGTTACCTAAGTATCAGATTCCTCATGTATAGATGAGGAACATGGCAACTCCTTCCTTGCAGTGAAATGTGGAGATCCAGTGGCATAGCACACACAGGTGCTCAGGGGTACTGAGGTACAAGCACTTGTCCCTAACAGATATGTGACCCAGTTTCCAAGTATTTGGTGGCAGTGTCGTAGATTATCCTCTTGTCCTCTGCTATATGTCCATGGGAGGTGTCAGAGGACTGGGCGTTTTTGATGGATCCATTTTCTCATTCCAGAGGAAGTGAAACTTTTGGTTTTAAGTCAGAAAAGGTTGTCTACAATTTCCAGTCATAAGCCCAGCGTTGTCCCTGAGGAGTTGAAAGAAGAGAACCCACCAGGTGACCAAGAAAAGGCAGAAAAACACTTGAAGTCTCCACAAGGTGAGGAGTGATGGCTGTGGACACCCGAGCTCAGCACTGTGCCAGGAGAAAGGCCAGTATGCATCCCATGGCCCATTTAGTCATTGCTCCCGTGCCCCTGAGAGTCTTGGTTTTGATGGTTGATTCTTCTCCCTTTCCCTGCCCTGTCCTCTCCCGTTCACTTTCCCTCTTTTGATTTTTTTGAGTCAGGGTCTCACTAACTTGGCCTAGAACTTACTATGTAGGCCAGTAGGCCAGGCTGAGTGTGAAGTCTTAGCCTCCTAAATATTGGAATTGCAACTGTGAGCCAGTGTGCTGCTGATTTAATGGATATTTGTTTCATGACTTAAAAACAAAGCAAAAAACAAACAAACAAAAACCCAACCCCACAACAATAAAACATTTTTGGGCTTTGGAAGCTAATTTTAAAAGAAAATCCAGTCACTATAGAAAAGTCTAAAAAAGTAGGAAAATAATCTATGATCCCATTGCTGATTGCAGTGGATGAGACATTTTGGTTGTTTTGTTACATCAAATCTCTCTGTTTTTGTTCTAGGACTCATTTTGTTTTTGTTTTTAGCATATGGGTTTACCCAAGATACACACAGAGCTTCTGTCTTCTGAGAGGGTTTGTATATCATCACAAGCAGCTCCCATGTCCTTAAGAACTTTCTATAAACTTCGTTTGTGGTGGCTATGTAGTATTTTGTAATATTTTATCCAAAAAGACTGTAATTTGGCTAACCCTTTTCTATAGTTGGGAACTGGAGACTCTGGGGAGTGCTTTCAGCATTCTACAATATATTGATAAGCAGTACTGAAGCAACACTTCCACATAGAGTAGACTTTCCTCCTCCTCCTTGACCGGTAGGGTCCCACTCACCTTCATTTGTCTGGTGTGTCCTTCACTCGTTAAGAAATCCTGCTTCTGAAGGAAGCTTCTGAAGCTGCTGTGTTAGGCCTTTGCCAGCAGACGCGTCACTGATGTGAGCAGGGACATCATTTGCTGGGAACCAGCACTGAGTGAAGCTCGGAGACTCTTGTTAACTTTTGATTCTCACCAAGCAGAGCCTGAAAGCTCTTCTAAGAACAGTGAGGAATGTGAGAAGTCACTCAAGACGGAAGACCCCTCTGGATCTCGGTAAGGAGAGCTGCTTACTTGGTGTGGGAGTAAGGCCCCTCCTCACCAGCCCAGCTCTGAGTCATTATACATTCTTTGGCTGGTTTTGGTTAAGGTGGATCTGAAGCAACCTAGGGAAAGGGAAAGACCAGGGAAGGAAAGGAAGCTGGTGCACTCTTGGCAGGAATGCTTTTCTGAGACTGACCCCCAATCTCTGAAAAAGGCAGCAAGGGCCTCCACTGAGTTTCACTAAGTCAGAAAGCTGGCATTTGGGGACAGCCAGGATTCTAGCCTGCAGCCTCAGTCTGTGGAGCCTCAGCTAGGGCTTCCAGAAAGTCACCACCCTGGGTCCTCAGATAGCCAAGCTGGTTCTGGAGAAGTAGGGTAGAGACTGGAAGTATAGCTGTGGGTCTGGGGTGCTATGAAGAGAGCCAGGACCACATGCAGTAGGCAGTGGTGACTTCCTCTGCTCAGTCTTTGGCGACAGTCTCTCCGCTGCTCAGGTTAGGTTCATACTCTCAAGCTCAAGCCAGTCTCCTGCCTAAACTTCTTGAGTGTGGGTCTGAAGGTGCATGCAATCATGTCTAGCTAACAATTTTGACTTTTAAATATTGTTTTTCATTGAATTGTCATATTAAATTGAGAAAATTGACCTTTATTTAACGTTATCCCACTCATGATCATGGCATATCCTTTTACTTAACATGCACCCTCTTTATAGACTTTCATGGAGCTAATATTTACCTCCTGTAGATGTTGTAGATAATTCTTGAGGGTTCCTAGATGTTTCATAGTTTTAGCTACTTACAGAATATATTATTTTTCTTCCCATTTTCTAGTTGGTTTGAACCTTGGTCATGCAAGCATGGCCCCCGGGTCATGGTTACTAGAGAGTTCAGTAGACTTAATGAGTCCCGGGTTGCCCCAGGCTCCTGAGGCATAATCTACATTTGACAAAATCCCTAGACTGTTCACATACATATACTTTTAAGAAGTAAGTAAGGACCAGTGAGCATATTCAAGACATGGCACCTGTATGCCTTCTCTTCACTATCCTGTCTCTGTGAGGATTTTCTAGACGGACCCCGGCAAAAACACCTGTTTCTTTGGCTGGAACAACCATGATGGAGATCAATGAAATTATCGAGAAAGCCTCATTGAGTAGCTTAACAAACATGATAGAAAAACAAAAGTCTCAAAGTAAGTTATGATGGGATTTTGATATTTTATAACGTAATTAGACTTGAAATGTTGTGAAATATTTAAATTTAAGGTTTTTGAATAAAATTGTTCAGCATCTAACAACATGTTAGATATTATACTGTATTATATACACTTTCACTTTCCCATCAGTCAGTCAATCCATCCATCCGTCCGTCCATCCATCCACCCATCCATCCATCCATCCATCCATCCATCCATCCATCCATCCATCCATCCATCCGCCTATTTGTCCATCTGCCCATCTGTCTGTCCATCTATTCATGCACAGAATTTTGTTTCTTTCCACTCCACCAAAAGTTTTGTATTCCTGGTCCATGATTCCATGGGTATGCAAATGTAGACATGAAAATGTCTGCTCTCTAAAGCAAACTTCCCAATGAACAGTTGGACACTGCATGGTAGTGCTGTGTTTGGGGTAGGTTCCGAGTTGTTGGGGTTATGGAAAAACTCTTCAGGATAGACAAGGGATGGTTTGCTTCTTGGAGAGATGAAGGGTATAGCATCTTATGTCATGGGCTGTCTCATACAAAGCATGAAATCTTGGCCTGCAGAGCAATAAGAATCCTCAGAAGCCATTTGTCCTGGTTGAGGTTTTTTGTTTTTGTTTTTTTTTTTCCAACTTGATACAAGTTAGTGTCATCTGGGAAGAGGAACCTCAACTGGAAACATGCCTTCATCAGCTTGCTGTAGGCAAGCCTATATGACATTTTCTTGATTAATGATTATTGATGTGCAAGGGTCCAGCCCACTGCGGGCAGTGCCATGCCTGGGCTGGTGATCCTGCATTGTATAAAAAAGCATGCAGAGCTAGCCAGGAGAACAAGCCAGTAAGCAGCACTCTTCCATGGCCTCTGCTTCAACTCCTGCCCCCAGGTTCCTGCCAGCTGAAGTTCTCTATTTGGTTTCCCCTGATGATGGCCTGTGACCTGTCAGCCAAACAAACCCTCTCCTCCATAAGCTGCTTTTGGTCATGGTAACAGAAACCCAAGACATCGCTCAATCCACCTGCTCATTCTTAGCCTGGACTCTCTCACTGTGTCTTTGGTAATCCGATGGGTGTCCAGTGGGAGTTGAGGCTTTCCTGGATGGGTTGCTTCGCCTTACTCCTGCGTAGCTGCTACAGCTGTTTCCTCCCCTGCCAATCATCCAGATCTTGTTTGGGTGCTGGAGTCTCGAGGTGTGGTCCCCACACTCACATTTGAATTCCTCTCAAGTCCTCCAGAAGGCTCTCTTTTCTAGAAAATGTGTTTTCAGCTTAGTGAGGGTTTTCAAACCATTCCTTTTATTTTGAATAAAGACAGAAAAAATTCACAGAAAATATAACAACCATGTGCCACAATTTAAGATTTAATATTTTGCCATATTTCACCATTTCTTGCTTTTTCTACATGTATATTTATGTGGTGTGTGTGTGTGTGTGTGTGTGTGTGTGTGTGTGCGCGCGCGCGCGCGCAAGCTCATGCACACACATGTGGTTCCACGAATGCCACAGTACACATTTCAAGGTCAGAAGGTTGACCCTGGAAGTCCATCCTTGCCTTCCACTTTGTTTGAGACAGGGTCTCTTTTTTCTTTGTGGCTACATACACCAGGATAGCTGGCTTCTGGGGACCCTCCTGTCTCTCCCATCTCTCCCTGAGAGCACTGGAACCACAGCTCTGTACTACTGTGTCTGACTTTATGTGAGTTCTGGAGATTTGAACTCAGGTCCTCATGCTTGTGGGTCCTTTACCCATAGAGCCATCTCCCTATGCCCTCTTTTCCATTTTTTAAGGAACAAAAGATCACAGATACAGTATAAGTGCTCACGGCATCCTGCTTTTTGAGGGTCATCTTTCTTGTTTCCTTCCTCCAACCCACTCGCTCTCACACATTCGAATAACAGTGTTTTTATCCCTGTGAAGAGTGAAAATTGCTCAAAGCTTTCCAACACCTTTAGCTTGCTCTTTGTGCTTAGCTTCATTTCTGAAGCTTACTCATGTCCACATGTGTAAGGACACTACCTGCTTTATTCCTGCTTTTGTAGAGCACCCTGTCAGATAAATATCCATCATCCCATTCTGTCAAAGGACACTTGAATTTCCCAAGGGGCTTGCTGTCCCTGACACCATTGCAGGGACCACTGTGTTCTCATTGCTTGGGAGACTTGGGGACAAGCCAGTTGTCTGTGCCCGGTTTGGATGTTTCTTGCCTAGGTGGGGCTCCACTGACCCCAGTGATCCATGTTTAGGGTTTCCCTTTTCCCCCTTCCAGTGCTCAGCCACATTGGCTCTATACCCTTGGCTTCCAGTGTGGCTGTGCAGTATTGTAGAGGCTTGTGCAGTCCCGACTTTACATGACCTGCCTCACACCATCTGCTAGTTATGGATGTCAGTGGCAGATGACCTTCCCAGACAGGGTTTATGGCATCCTTTGACCCCACTTGTGGTGTCCCGCTTTGTGTAGAAGTTATTTCACTGCCTCTTTCTAGTTTATACTATGCTATACACCTGAGAAACTCTTCCTTGGATGATGCCAGTGTAGGCTCAAGAGGCTGTTCGATGATTCTGAAGTTTATTCTGGAGTTCATTGCGGAGATGGTATGAGATAGCCCTGCCATTTTAACTGCTTAAAATGGTCTCTGCAACTTGCTGGAAGTCCCTGCTTTCCTGCTGTTTTGAAAGGCCCCTTGTGGCTCCAATCAGCTCTCCCATGTGTATACCTGGGCCTGGACTTTCTAGACTTTTCCACTGACTGTCATGCTCCCCAAGCTAACAGCTTGTGCTGTTGGCTGAGTTCAACTTGAGCTAAGCACTTTTTCTTTTTTTTCTGTTTTTATTTTTTTATATTTTTGTGCATGTGTGCATGCATGCATGTGAAGGCAAGGTCTCATTGTGTAGCCCTGGCTGGTCTGGAACTCTCTATGTACAATGGGATGGCTTCAAACTCACCTCTGTGAGTCCCCCTGCCTCTGCCTCCTGGGTGCCAGGGTTAAAGGCATGCACCACCAGGCCCGGCTGAGCCGAGCATTTCCTTCTTTGCTCCTGTTCTCTTCCCAACACACTGCTGTCCTCAGACAGATGAGGTATCTAGGGTCAGAAGCCCCTCCCTGCTCCCATAGGAAGGTGGAACTGGGCTTAGATGTTAGCTCAGCCCCATAGCCCGACCTCAGCACTGTTCTGTGACTCAGTGACTTAAGCATTGGAGCACAGTACAGTGTCATCACCATGATGACCTTGGTCTCAGAGGGGTTGGAGACACCCTCTCTCCACAGCTGCCAATAGCTGATGATAGTTTGTCACCTAAGTTCAGCTATCCCTCTGGTTGTGAGGAAGAGACAGCAGTACAGAAGATAACCCTGATTTCTAGAAGCTTCCAGAACCTTCCTGATCTCTATATCATATGTGAATGTACATATCGAAGCATGGCAAATCCCTTCTTAACATTTATTTCATTTGCTTCGAAAGTTAAAGGGAAAGATTCAGAGGTGAAGAAGAAAAGTCCAAAGAAAGTGAAGAAATATCAGACAGAGGAGGAAGCAGACCCGAAGCTGCCAACAGCCGCCACCTGGAAGCCGAGTGTCTTTTCCATCCAGCTCTCCGTCATGCCTCTCCTTGCCGGTAGCTAACGCGTACTTAGAATGCTCACCCGTGAGGCACTTGTGGTGACTGAGATCTTGCTCTGTCCCTTATTTCTCCCTCACTGTCACCTCAGGAATCTCTCAACTATACAGAGAAAGAAACACAGGCCCAGGGAGGTTAGCTACCCTACAGCATCACACAGCTTACCAGTGTAGAGTCAGGAGTTCAATGTGAGTGTTTGACTCCAAAGTACAAGAAAACCCGTGAGAATAACTGTCATAGTTTTGTGTGGTAAAGAAGGCACCACTCTTTAGTGACTGCTTCCCTACCGGTCCTCATTGAGGTAAAGGGAACAGAAGGATGCAGTTTTTATGGACCATTTGTGACATTTACTTCTCATGAGAAGCTTCTGTCCATCCACACGACAGACTTAGGATGGTGTTGGGGGCAGGGGTTTCTCATTGTCACCATGGTTTTCTAGTGAGAAAAAATCATGCTAAGTAACCTGCCCAGCACGTACAGGTCAGTAGTGGAGCAAGAATTACTTGTAAGATTTTCTGCATTTTATAAATTATGCTTCCATCTTCTGACAACCAATAAACAGACATTTATTATATTCATATATTTTGATGCAATCTCAGGATACATTTTAGATTAAATTATTTTTTTAAAGAAGAGTAATATGGGGTGAATTTTTTTTTTCTTTTCTATTTAGAGAAAATAATTTCAAACTTTTCCCAAACCATTTTCTGGCTTTTCACTCTCAGGAGGAGTATGCGCCCTCCACTGGCTATTTTGTAGAGGTGCAGGCTTCGTTCCGAGATGGCACCAACCCCCACACCTGTCCAGTCAAAGGGTCACAGAAGACAATGTGTGTAAACTGCTCAGTACAGGGTCTTGCCAACAGAGGGACTCTGAGTGGCTGGTAGGGAGATGACAGATCATTGGGAGAGGAGAGATGAACCCCAACCCTTTAGAGCAACTGCAGGTGGCAGTCAATTAGAATGGCCTTGACTCGTGGCCAGCTGCTTTCAACGTGAAATCATAGCCTGAGATTATCCATTCTAAAACGCATACAATTTTGTCTGGTAAACATTTTTCTATTTTAGGTTAGGCCAGAGGTTTTCTATACCATCATAGAAGACAGCAGTTGGTTCCCAGTGGGATTTTTGGGAGATCCTGAGCTTGGGCGTGAACTCTTATATTAAAGGAGGGGGTCATGTATGGAGGGCTGGGGTGAGCTGGCAGCCTGGATTTGGAACTTAACTTAGCCCCATAGCCCGACCTCAGTGCTGTTCTGTGACTCTACAGGGTAAGAGTTCAGAGTCTTTGGGCGATTGCTTAACGTGTCTGAAGCTCCGTTTCCCTTCCATAAAGTGAAAACGACAGCAACCCCAGGAGAGCATGTCCAGGATCAAGTGACAGTGATGTCTGTTTAGAGCTCACCTCTCCTTCCTTCACATAGCAGCAGGGCGTTTCCTCTGGGAAACTGGGTCTCACGGGGGTGACTTGGTAAGGGCAGAAGCACTTTTGGTCATCATAACTGGGAACAGGGTGCTCCTGACACCTGTAGTGCTGCTGCATGTTCTTCACGTGCCCTGGGTGGCAGGGAAACAGGGTGTATGCCACAGGTGCCCGTCACATTCTCTTCAGATAGCTGTTTAATGACCACAGTTAAAGAGCTGCCTACCCCTCAGCTCCAGGTACCTATACGGATGTCGCCTGCCTCCATTAGCATTTTGTTTTCATTCAGCTGCCTGCTGCAGCTTGACCAGTGGGACTGTCTGAAGTGAAGGCCAGGCTCCAAATCTGCTAGCCTCCAGCCACACCGCCACGAAACACTTGAAATGTGGCCAGTATGGAGAAGGAACATGGACAGTGGGTGCTGTCGTCGTGGCAGAGGTCTAGAACAGTGGCTGTATAGTCACCTACCAGTGTAGGAGCCACACACTGGACCAGTTGTCTCTATGTGGGTGGCACCCATGCACCAGAACTTGATACTGTACTCAGAGTGATTCAGAAAATATACACCGTACCTTTAGATGATCAAGATAAAATAATAAAAATTCAGTGCTCTTAGGGAGCTTAGACTTTTGTTTAGAACATTGGCATTCAACATTCCACCTGTGGGCATTTCCCAGTTTTTCCAGTTCTGCGGATAGACTCCATGGCTTTGGATATACTAGGCAAAACCCCGATTACTGAGCTACATCCTAGCTCTTGATTTTTGGAAACAAGAGTCTTGCTGTGTAGCCCATTCTCTGTCTCAATCTCTGTGTGCTAGGATCACAAATGATTGCCATCACATCCAGTGTTCTGATTTCTTCTTAAAGGCTTTACCCTGTAGTATGAATCTTTATTTAAAAAATAAATAAATAAAGACAACTCATATAAAGGAAAATATTTAACTGGGGGCTTGCTTACAGTTTCAGAGGTTTAGTTTATTATTATCATCATGGCGAGAAGCATGGCAGCATGCAGGCAGACATGGTGCTGGAGAAGCAGCTGAGAGTTCTATATTTGAATCCACAGACAGGAGGAAAGGAGAGAGCCACTGGTCCTGGCTAAGGCTTTTGAAACCTCAGAGCCCACCCCAGTACCATACTTTCTCCAACAAGGCCACACCTCTGTCCTTCTCAAGTAGTGCCACTCCCTGGCGACTAAGCATTCAAATATATGTACCTATGGCGGTCGTTCTTATTAAGTCACCACATTCCACTCCCTGGCCTCCATAGATTTGTAGTCATATCATAATGCAAAAAATGCAGTCAGTCCAACTTCAAAAGTCCACATAGTCTATCAGAGTTTCAGCACCATTTGAAAGTTCAAAGTCTTTGACACTCATGGCAATCTAACTGTAACTTCATGTAAAATCAAAATAAAAAAGCAGATCACGTACTTCCAACATACAGTGGCACAGAATATACATTGCCATTGAACTAGGGAGGGAAAGGGAGCACAGTGAGGAAATACTGGACCAAAGTAAAACCGAAAACCAACAGGGAAACCTTGAAATTCTGCATCTCCATAACTCAGGCCAAAGTGCTCTTCAGATCTCCAACTCCTTCCAGTGTTGCTGACTGCAGCACACTTCTCTCCCTTGGGCTGCTTCCACTCCCACTCTGAAACTCTCCTCAGCAGGTATCCCATGACTTTGGCATCTCCAACATCTTGGGGTCTTCAGTACAATCCAGGCTTCACCGTCACAGCTTCACACAATGGCCTCTTTGGGCCTCCATGCAGGAACACCTCTGACACATGCCTGTCCTCAGCATTTTTCCTTAGTCACGGGGGAGAGTCCATGAACCCTTCCTGGTCTTCTTGACTCTAAAGCCAGGACCAGGTGGCTGAAGCTACTAAGTTTTGCCGCTTGCTGGGTCTGGAACTTGGATCCCTTGTTCAATTACATTTATATCAGCATTCTGTTCTACCCCTTGTCAACTTGACACACAATCATATCTCTTCATGGTTTCCTTCACTCCTTAAGCTTTCTTTAATTCTTTTTCACAAGTTGGAAGCTTAGCTGGGTGGGGTCTTGCTCTGTGGTCACCACTCCCTTTATTCCATATAGCACTAGGCTTTTCTTTAAACTTTTTAATCTCCTAGAGCACTGGACTTTGCTCCATTACATTTTCTGGTGCTCTTTTGCTCCTCAAACTGTGCATTTTATACTTCTCCTTGCCCCATTTTCTCCTTTTCATTGTAGATCTGCATTAGGAGTGACTATTAGCAAATGACACAGTCAATAAATACTAGGTTGACTTGAGATCTTTTCTGCCAAAGTCCTCAATCCCAAACTCTTCAATTTAGCTTCAGGCAGATTTTTAGGACAAGGGCAAAAAAGCAGCCACATTCTTTGTCAAAGTATCACAAGAATGGTCTCTAGGCCACTTACTAATATTCTTCCCCTCTAAAACTTCATGAGTTGAGCTGTTATAATTTACATTAGTCTCAGCAATCACTGTCTTCTAGGATCCTACTAGTATGGCCCATCAAGTACCACTTAAAATGTTCAACTGGGGCTGGAGAGATGGCTCAGAGGTTAAGAGCACTGACTGCTCTTCCAGAGGTCCTGAGTTTAATTCCCAGCAACCACATGGTGGCTCACAACCATCTATAATGAGATCTGGTACCCTCTTCTGGCCTGCAGTCATACATGCTGTATACACAATAAATAAATAAATCTTTAAAAAAAAAAGAAAGAGTCCTTTAAAAAAATGTTCAACTCATTTCCTAATATAAAGTCCCTAAGTCTACATTTCACCAACAAAAGAGGATAGTCAGGCCTGTCATAGCAATACTCTGCTCTCTGGTACTTCTGTCTTAGTCACTGTTCTACTGATGTTTAGAGACACTATGACCAAGGCAACTCTTATGAAAGAAAGCATTTAACTGGACGTTTACTTACAGTTTCAGGGGCTTAGTTCATTATCATCATGATAAGGAGCATGGTGCTGGAGCAGTAGCTGAGAGTTACATCCTGATCCACAGGGAGAGAGGGAGAAAGGGAGAAAGGGAGAGAGGGAGAAAGGGAGAGAGAGGACAGAGAGAGCAAGCTTCCTTTTTCCATGCACTTATATAGGCTACCAGTAGAAGGTATGGCCCAGGTTAAAGGTGGATCTTCCCACCTCAAAGATCTGGATTAGAAATGTGTCTTCCCACTTCAAATGATTTAATTAAGAAAAAAATCCCTCACAGCTGCACCCAGCCACTTGGGTTTAGTTAATTCCAGATGCAATCAAGTTGGCAACCAAGAACAGCAATCGCAAGTCTGTAGGTGAAGTTTCTCTGTGTCCCAGCAACTGTTCCCAAATAACCACACAGAGACTTATTATTAATTATAAATGCTCAGCTGATAGCTTAGGCTTGTCTCCAGTCAGCTCTTATAACTTAATCTAACCCATTTCTATTGATCTATGTGCTTCCCTGAGGCTCATTTACCTCATCTATGAACTTCCCATATTGCTTCTTCCGAGTCTGACTCAAGACTCCTCAGACTCCACCCTCCTTCTTCCCAACAGCCTCTGTGTTTTGTGTCTGCCTCTACCTTCTGCCTAGCTACTGCCAGTAAGCTCTTTTATTAAACCAATTAGAAGGAGCCCTGGCAAAGATATCTTCTCAGTATACAAAAAGATTATTTCATAACACAAATCCACCCTTTATCAACTTGACACACAATTATATCTTTTTATGTCATGTAATTTCCAGATAACAGCAATAACCAAGTCATAATTATGTCTAACATGATATAACTATCCTATGTACAATTGCAAACACATTATATATTTAACCATAATTACACCTAATATGATATAACTATCAGATATACAACTACAAATGCATTATATATTTAACCAGGTCATAATTTTGCCTAACAGGATATAACTATCCCATGTACAACTGAAAACACATTATAAATTTAGAAAAGGTGGCAATGCCCCTTGAGGGACATTCTTTCAGTATCTCAAATTTAAATATGTGTAACCACTGATACCACTTTAATTGATGTTACATTGCATGATAAAAAAATTGAGGAAAGAGAACACAATATTTGTACAAACACATTCTTAACAAAATGCAACAAATGTTCATGCCAATTATAATTCTCTTTTCTGCCACTGGTCATGTGACCCCAGCTGGTGTTTATAACTACCTTCCTCTACTACCCATTCTGTATTTCTTCCATCCTCAGCAAATACCTCAGCAGGTCTTAATTGCTTTCTTGGATGAGTGACCCATACCTTCATTCCTGAAGGGTCTGTACCTCTTTCATTCTGCCTAGGTTAGGTTGTTGTAGTTACCCATTGACTTTAATCACAGAACGTGGTAGACCTTAAAGATCTCCTACACTCCAGGCATAATCTTTCTTACCTCCTTTGTGGAGAAGCAATCTAATTTCCCCTTGGTAATCTGGATCGGTACACTTCCTAACACTGTTATTCCTTTCTTAGCCTGTAGACTTAAAGCTATTAGAAGCCCAAAGTGACTTTGGTGGGGGTGTGAGGGTGGTGTCTGAGCTTCCAGTTCAATGGAATGTTATGTCTTCGAGCAGTAATGCCAGAACAGTAGTATTTAGTTTTATCCTATCCCTGGGCTATTTAGTCTCAGGTTCTTAGCCACCCAAGTAGCATTGAGTATGGGTTCCATCTCATGGAGTGGGCCTTAAATCGGATATTTTTGGTGACTCCTACAAGCTTTGTGCCACCATTGCTCTAGCATATCTTGCAGGCAGGACGCCATTGTAAATCCAAGTTTTGTAGCTGCCTTGGTATTTGCATTTCTCTTTTGGTAGCCTGCAGAGTACCTTCCTGTACCAAAGATGCTAGCACCCCTTGTGGTTATGAATTTAGCATCAGCTCTTGTCACATTTCTGATGAGGACCTGCTTCTGGACATCATGGGTTAAGGGGGCTAATGCTCTGTATGTTTCCTTCTAGGCTGGCAAACGGTCATCAGCCGTGGCAGCGAGAAGTCTGCCGACATTTTAGATTGCTTTTTGACTTTAAAAACTGAAGTTCCTATCATGACTGAAGAGCAAAAACAAGACTTGAACCCCTTGACCATAAAGATCAGGTGTGCCTCTTGCCTTCCGATCCAGCCTTTATCCATTCATGACCTGCAGGTAAGAATGAATGCCTGCTTTTCTCATTAAGAGCAACTCCTTATCCCACTCAGGTGGCTACTGTGGGTCATCTAATCTTTCAGGTGCTCAATCCAAGAAACATCACCCACGGCTTACCATAAGATTCTGTAGAGAGACATAAAGAGATGAGGTTCCTGAGAGTTGGAGCCACCCAATCTGAGACTTTTCACTGCTCCCTAAGTGTGCTACAAGTGGAGATCACTGGCCTCTTCAGAAACATGTGGGCTCCCCTGTCACAGCAGTGGCACCCAGATGTGTACTTGCTGTTGTAAACCCTCCAGGCTCAGTATTACTCTGTATCCAAGGAGTTCCCTCTTTCTTCTCTGGGTCATGGTTTCTAGGACTGTTTTCCTCTTCTTCTATTTGCTCTTTGGTTTGGCTGAAACACATTCTTTAGTATATATCCCACCACCACATTATTTCACTTTCTAAAAGTATCTTCATATTCCATATTCTCATACTTGGGAAACTGGCTTGGTGTCTTAGTTTGCTTTCTGATGCCATGATAAAACACTGAGTAAACCAATTTGTGGAGGGAAGGGTTCATTATATCTTAAAAGTTAGAGTCCATCATTAAGGGAAACCTGGGAAGGAGCTCAAACAGGAATCTGGAGGCAGGAACTGAAGCAGAGGCCACAGAGGAACACTGCTTACTGACTTGCTCTCCATGGCTTGCTCAGCCTGATATCTTTATTTATTTTTTCTTTTCTTTTATTATGTTTTGGGACAGGGTTTCTCTGTGTAGCCCTGGCTGTCTTGGAACTCTATGTAGACCAGGATGTCTCAGCCTGCTTTCTTGTATAACATAAGACCACCCACAGTAGACTTAGGTTGGGTCCTCCCACATCATTCATTAATCAAGAAAATGCCCTACCATCTTGCTTACAGGCCAATCTGATAGAGGAATATTCCAACTCACCTGATGACTCCAGTTTGTGTCAAATTGATAAAACCCAAAAGAAACCAAACCAACGTAGAAACAACTAGCCAGCACAGTTGGGTTTAGACTCATTGGTTAGAAATCAATGCTTCAGCGTTTTGAAGGCATTGTTACTTTCCTCAAAGACTGTAGGATCTTTTTTTCACCTTCTGAAGCTATGGCATGTGGTGATTTCAATGAATGTCTCCCACAGTCTCGGGCAGTTGAATGCTTAGTTCTCAGCTGGTGGGTCTACTTGAGAGGTTTAGGAGATGTGGAGGAAGCTTCTTGGAAGAAATACATCACGGGGGTGGGCTTCGAGAGTCCGAAGACTCCATGCCATTCCAGGTTCACCCTTTCTGCTTCCTCTTTGTGGTTTCAATGTGAGTTCCCAGTGTGCTGCTTCAACCACCAGGCCTGCCTGATGTCACGCTTCCCTGTCATGACGATGCTGGGCCCCTGTCCCTCCCTCTGGAACTGTAATCACCAATCATCCCTTCTAGAAGTTGCCTTACTCATGATAAACATCATGAGTTTGTCACAGCAATGGAAAAATTAACTAACACATGATGAATCTTAGTGTGAGTGTATTCCCATAGATACATTGCATTTTTCTAAAAGAGAAATCCACATACATTGTACATTTCTTTTGAAATGTAAGTATATAAGAAGTATATAATTAAGTTTAAAAAATCCTTTTCCCAGAAGGATGCCATTGAAATCACAAGTCTCTCTGTGCCAGTTGAAATGGCTAACCCTTGCTCGTACTGCTTTGTACTCTCCACCGAATTCCCAGAAAAGGCAGGCTCATCCTTTGTCTTTCGTTTGTGTTTGCTAGAATGTCTTACAAGCAGAAGCTACACTAGCCATCTTTTAAAGCATGGTCGCTAGAAACAAAGGATCTTAGTTTTCTTCTCAGTGAATAAGTATCTGTTTCCCTTCATCCCTGGCACGCATCTTCACTGGTTTGGTATTCTAAATTGATGAGGTGGTCTTCTTCTTCTTCTTCTTCTTCTTCTTCTTCTTCTTCTTCTTCTTCTTCTTCTTCTTCTTCTTCTTCTTCTTCTTCTTCTTCTTCTTGGTTTTTTGAGATGGGATTTCTCTGTGTAACTTTACGCCTTTCCTGGAACTCGCTTTGGAGACCAGGCTGGCCTCAAACTCACAGAGATCTGCCTGCCTCTGCCTCCCAAGTGCTGGGATTAAAGGCGTGCACCACCACTGCCCGGCTGATGAGGTCTTCTTTTAGCACTGTACCTCTCTTCCTGCCTCTGTGACTGCTCTTCTCCCGGTGTGACAGGTCATCACTTTCTGGTTGCTTTTAAGATGTTCTTGCCCCCCGCCCCACTCCTGCTTTATTGAAAATAGAACTAAACAGAACAGTTCAGTGAGGATGTGTCTGGATGTGAGCTTTTGGGGTTAAGCCTGATTGGATGGACTGAGTGTCTTGAGCCTTGAGATTACGTTTTTTCCAAAGTGAAGCAATTTCCAAGCATTACTCCTTTTGATAGCTTTTGTATGTCCTTTCTGCTCTCTCTTCCTGGGACTCTGATGGTACAAATAGTACATTACTGCAATTGTCTCATAGAATTCTTTCCTTTTCCTTGTTAGTCTTTCGTAGTTCTATGCTCTTTCTTTAAGTTCACCTCATTTTCCTTTGCTGTCTCCATTTTGTTTTCAGTACTGTCCAGTGAGATTTTAATCTCTTGTTTGGTGTCTGCTGGTTCTTCATTGTACTTTCTGCCAAGACTTGTGACCTTGGCAGACACTCTGAATAGAGTCAGCTGTTACTTCTTGTAATATGGTCACAATAGCACACTTTAAACCCTCACATTTCCAACCTCTGAGTCATCTTAGAGTTGGCATCTGCTGATATTCTCTTTCCTGGCTTTTTGTGTGTCATATAATTCTGGATCGAGCCGTAGACATTTTGGAACGCCATATTATAAGATGCTGGGTCTTGTCCGAGTTCTTGGAGAATACTTTTCATTGTTTTATTATAAAATGTTTTTGGCTAGAGTCAAGCTGAAAATTCCAGTTTACCTGCACACAGGAGCGGTGTGACCTGCTGTCCCTGCTCTCTTGGGGAGGCTGTGCACACAGGTAGACTGTAATTTGTTGTTCCCCTGCTCTCTTGGAGAAGCTGTGCACACAGGAGGGGTGTGACCTGCTGTCCCTGCTCTCTTGGGGAGGCTGTGCACACAGGTAGAGTGTAACTTGTTGCTCCCCTGCTTTCTTGTAGAAGCTGTGCACCCCTGTGTACTGCAGATACCAGTTCCACAATACTCCAGTTCATGAGACCAAGAGGGAGCCCCATGGGACTCATGTATTTTTCCAGGATATCAATGTCATCTTCCTTGGGGCCATGCATCCCAGTGACCTGAGGGAATACCTGGAAGGGCCCCCTATGGTGGTTGAAGTCCATGACAGGGACCGAAAGTCAGAGGAGTACTCCCGGAAGCCTGCCCTGTTTGGAGAGGACCCCGTGGATTCGTACTTCAACCTCCAAGCTTTCATCTCTCCCAAAGATACAGAGAATAACCCCTTTGAGTCCCAGAACAAGACATGGGATCCTTATGGGGTTGCCCGGGTCAGCTTTGCTGACCTCCTCCTTGGTCATAAGTTCTTGAACGTGGTTGTCCCCATCCATAACTGTGAGCCAAAGTCTGCCAGCCGGAACCAGGATAGGAGGAACAAAAAGTCTGTAGGGTTCCGGGCCCCCACAGATGGCCTCCAGCACAGCTCAATACCTATGGGCAACTACCTGGAGGCCAACTCTCTACTCAAGCTCCGAGTGGACATCGCAGTGCCCCTGAGTGCTTGGTTCACTGCGCCTGAGCTCGACCTCATGGGTACCCAGTTCGGCCGCATCATTTTTGTGTTCAACACCAAGAAGCTGGTCCTCCTGCAGGACCTGCTGCAGGACATCACCATGATCAATGCCAAAGCCTTGGACCTGGACAGTTACCCTGCCCAGGACATCCAGCAGATCCTGTCAGCCTTCAGGGTGCGTGTGAGGATCCAAGAGCGACAGAACCTAGATGTGCTCACTGGCTTCCACCTGCTGGATGGAAAGATCCATCTTTTTATTCTAGAAGGCTTGGCAGAACACGGCTTGAGGCGGCTGTGGGACAGTTACCAGAGCAGGTAGGCAGACTCTGTCACCTTCAAAGTAAAGCCATGGCATTCTGGATACAGGGCAAATGGAGTAGGTGTTTCAAAGCCAAGGTCAAATTCAATGTCCTCTAGATACTGACAACAAGCAGACCTAGCTGTCTTAGTGGAAAGGGGAAATTTAGGATTGGGCTAGTAAGGAAATTTAGGATTGGCTCAGTAATTTTTCTGTGTAATCCTGGTGCCCTGAGTTAAATTCACAGAACTCACATACAGGCGAAAGGAAAGAACTAACTCTATGAAGTTGTTCTCTGATCTCCATGCATATGCCATGCCATGGTGCACACACATAATAATACATAAACTTTTTTTTCTTTTTTTTTTTCAAGATAGGGTTTCTTTGTGTAACAGCCCTAGCTGTCCAGGAACTCACTCTGTAGACCAGGCTGACCTCGGATTCACAGAAATCTGCCTGCCTCTGCCTCCCAAGTGCTGGGATTAAAGGTGTGTGCCACCACTGCTTGGCAATGCATAAACATTTTTAAATGAAACAAAAATTGGGGTGATTTAGAACATGGAACTTACAGAGGGTTCCTTGTGTGCTAGGTTTTACTTGTTTGAGGAATAGGATTCTTAGTTCCTACTGAGGGCAGATTTCATGACCCCAGACCTCATGTACTAACATCAAGAGGCCAGAAGTTGTTTCTGTCTACCCAAGAGGGGACCTTACCACTGTGGGGGCTTGTCCTGATGTGCTGACAAGCTGAGAGACACCAGAGAGACACATGGCTTCTCTGCTTCTCTTTAGATGTATGCCTAAGACAACCAAAAACTTATATCCACACCAAAATCTGTAAATGAATGTATAGTATATAATAGTCAAAAAGCAGAAATCAAATGTCCTTCAACTGATCATCAAAATGTGGACTGTAGTATGATCTGCAGTAAGACATGTAATGTAAAACAGAGTAAGACTTTATTTCAAAAAGGAAAAAAAAGCAGATAAGCACAAACAGGTATCTATAGTAGAAAAAATAGTAGAACAGGATATTTTTCAATAAATGGTGTTTAGACAATTTTTTTTCTCCATAGGAAAAGGAAAGTAAGTTACTTTCAAGCCACTCATAAAAACAAACTCAGCTATTTAAAAAGAAAATCTAAGCTGGTCAGTGGTGGTGCATGCCTTTAATTCCAGCACTTGGGAGGCAGAGGCAGGTGCATCTCTGTGAGTTTGAGGCCAGCCTGGTCTACAGAGCGAACTCCAGAAAAGTCAAGGCTATACAGAGAGACTCTGTCTTGAAAAGCAAAAACAAAAACAAACAACAAAAACAAAAACAAACAAGAAAAAAACTATATAGTTTTTTAAATGACTTAATATTTTGATTAAATTTATTTTATTTCATTTTATGTGTACGAGTGTTTTACCTGCATGCATGTCTGTGCACCCTGTGTGTGCAGCGCCCATGGAAGACAGAAGAGGGTGCTGGATCCCTTAGACCTGGAGTTCCAGGTGGTTAAGAGTCACCATGTGGATGCTGAGACCCAAACTCAGGTCCTTTGCAAGATCAATAAGCACTCTTAACCACTGAGTCATCTCTCTGGCCCCTCTATGTAGGTTTTAAACTTTTCATTTTGAGGTAATTATATGTTAACAAGACACTGAAAAATTGACCAAGAGGCCCTCTGTATCCTTTATAAACTTGGCTCTGATAGGATAGCTAACACAGTTTCTGACAATGCCATGTGGGCATGCTGCACACGAAGTCTGTCACATATGAGTTATGCAGCCACTCTCATCAAGGTACCTCAGAGAATCTCCTCCTGTTGCTATAGTAATCAAGCGTACCCCCTATAACTGTCCTAATTCCCGGCAACCATGAATTTGCTCATCTATACTTTTGTTATTTTGAAAATTCTACACTAAATTTCAGGTGCCAAATATTCTTTGATTATTTACAGAAGCACAACTGATTTGCATAAGCTCATAAATCAACTTATTGAATGAAAGAGTTGTTCATCTTTATTCTGGTACATTCTGTGGTGTTTTCTGCATAGGCTAGCATGTTAAGAGGGGTGACTTCTCCCCCTTTCCAGTCTGTATGCTTTTGTTTCCAGGTGTGCTGGATGGGATCTGTAGTAGTCTTTTTCTGTGATTGTTTAAGCACAGCTAGCTAGACTATAATGATCTGATCTTTAAAAAAAAATTTTTTTTTGAGAGAAAAAGTTTCCCTTTGAACCTGGGCTGTCCTGAAACTCAGTAGCTTAGGCTGTTTTCAAGTCTGCATGAATTCCCTTCCCCAACTTTCTGAGTTCTGCGGTTGCAGAGGTGAACCACTACGCTCATATTTTTGTTAAATCTATTTTTGAAAATTTAAATGACAATCAAGAAAACATGACATCAGACTAGAGAAAATTTCTTCAATAAGGTACAAAGAATAGAGAGAATTATACATTTTTGCTACACTAAAAGGAGTAATTTTTGTTCAAAAAAACATAAATTTTTGAAAATAAAAGCAACAAACTGAAAATATTTATAGTGTATGGAACAAAGTTGGCAATCCTGACTGCATAAAAAAGTCCCATGTTGAGCATGGTGTGCATATGGCCTGTGGTCCCAGCACTCAGGAGGGCGTTATAGGAAGGGATCATGATGAAGCCATCCTGGGCTGCCAAGAGAAACTGTAAGCGGAAGTCCTATGAATCAATATGACAGCAATAAAAACATCTATGTGGAAAGCTTGGCTAATGACCCAAACACTTCACAAAGGAGGAACTATAGTGACCAAGGAGAGGTTCCTGGGGGAACAGGAGGTTGGGCACACCAGGTTTCAAGGTTTCAAGGTGTAGGAGCAGCACCCAGGGCGCTCACAGGGTGGTCTGTATTAGGAACTCTGCCAGGTTGCTAGGGCTGGAGTACCAAGATCAGGGAGAGACACAGCAGCAGGAACGTGGGCAGCCGGCCTCAGTCACCACTGCTCTCAGGGTCCCAGGCTGGGTCTACCAAGTGTGTTTACTGCCGTTACATTCTATCTGTTGCTTTTAAACAAATAAGAATAAGAGAAAACACGTGCTAGTCAGAGCACAGGCATCAAGTGTTCCCAGGACCCACAGGCAATGCTGATCCTCCTTCTTCCTAGGGTTACTACCTCTAATCAAGTGCCATGCAAGGTGCTCTATGACTCCAGGTTGCTCTTCCGCAGTCGCCTGTATGCTGACCTGGAGACCATTCTGTACCATGTACACTTGTTCAGGCCTGTGTCGCTGCTCCTGCGGTACCCAGCGCTCTATGTTCGTGGGGCTGTGCCACGCATGGCATTTCAGGCACTGGTCAGGTGAGTGTGGACGGGACAGGACGGGCATCCCGCTATCTGGAGGCCAGGTGGGCCATAGGGACAGCAGACAAGAATGCCCTGAATTTTCCAGGCTCCAGGAGAAACAGATGCTTGTGATGGTTAATTTTTTTGAGACATGGTCTCTCTGTGTGGTCCTGGCTGTCATCCTGGAACTCACTTTGTAGAACAGGCTGGCCTTGAACTCACAGAGATCCGCTTGTCTCCACCTTCTAACTGCTAGGATTAAAGGTGTTTGCCATATGATGGTTGGTGTTAATTATCAACTTGATGGACTTTAGAACCACTGTGGAAACACACCTCTGGGTGTGTCTATTAAGGTGTTTCCAGATAGGTTAACTGATTATGGGAGACACATCCTGAATGTGACCTATACCACCTCATGGGCTGGGGGCTCAGACTGGATAGAGAGGAGAAACATACCAACATTTCTTACTCTCTGGTTCCTGACTGTGGGCATGATGTGGCCAGTTTCCTCACCATGGTGGACTGTATCCCCTCAAAGTGTAAGCCAAATGAACAGTTCCTCCCTTAAGTCTTGTCAGGAGCCGATCACAGCAATGAGGAAAGCAACTAATACAGAAAATCCATACTGAGAAGTGAGTTGCTGTGATAAACACGAACCCGTGGTTCACATGTCCTTGTAACTGGTTCAAGAGAAGAATGTGGAAGGGCTTGGAGCTGGGGGGCAGAGAACCGGAGAATGCCAAAAGCAGATTAATGAGCCAGTCTGGTAGGAATTTGGAAGTCCAGAAAGCTGAGAGAAATGTCGATGCTCAAGGCCTGGCTGGTAAGGTTCCAGACAGAAACAAGCACTCTAATACCCTAGAGGTCGTTCATAGTATACTTAGGCAAAGAATCTGACTGTATTCTGGTAAGGTTTAATTTTTTTAAAAAAAGGATGGGCTACTTTGTTTGACAGAGGCAAACCCAGGATGGGATAGCATCCAGGGCTGTGCAGTAGTTACTACTTTCTGTTCTGACTTGGGTCAACATTGAGAGAGAGCAACAAGTCGGGCAGAAAGATGAAAATGTGCTGTTTGGTCTGGGAAGGAAGAGGCAGGCAGGGTGGCTGAGAAAGCATCTGTAACTATTAAAGATTAGCTCCATTACAGAGAAACCCTGTATTGAATAGGAAAGGCACCAAAGGGCTAGACTCAACCTATAGAAGGTCCATCTTGTGGAAATGTAAAGCCGTTTGAAAGAAAGCCTAATCTGAGAACACCATTGAAGGGCTATTCAGGGTAGTGTTGCCCACCAGAGGCAGCAAATAGAGGCCAATGCCATTGTGGTCCAAGTGGTCCAGGCTGGCTCCATCTTGAACTGACAGCAGAACTTGGCAGCTTTCTCCACATGGTACTGGATTGGCAGGCACTAAAGATGCAAGAGTAATGGAGTCGTGGAGGCTTGTGCTAAGATTTGTGAAGGCCAGCAAGGCCAGACAATAGTGGCAGGGTTGGAGTTCCTGCAGGGAGATCCTGAAAGGCCACTGCATGAAGCTGTGATAGTAAGGGCTGAGTTTTGGTGGAGATCTTGGGATGTTGGAGATGTCAAGACCACAGGATGTCAGCTAAGGAGAACTACTGGTGCACAGTGGAGTCTGTCCAAGAACTCTAATGTGCCGGAGTGCTGCTGGAGGCTGCACTGGAGGACTGGAGCTCCGATGGAATCTGTCCATGAACTCTAATGTGCTGCTGGAGGCTGAGCTGGGGGGCTTGGAACTCAGATAATTCTGTCCTAAGTTTCAGATGCTAGAAATGGAGCCTCAGGATTTGATGTTTGTCCTACTGGGTCTGGACTTGCTTTGGTCTGGTCCCATCCTTTTGGGATGGGAATGTTATTCTGGGTCACTATATACTTGACTCATGTGACTTGTATTTTATTTTTAAGGAGCTCACAGTTAAGAGATTGCCTCATGTCTCAGAAAAGGCTTTGGATTTTGGACTTTAGAATAATTCTAGGACTGTTAAACACTATGGAGACTTTCAGAGGTGAACTAGATGCATTTTAGATTATGAGATTAAAAAATAAGACTTTAGGATCAAGGAGTAGAATGTTATAGTTTCTAAGTGATGTGCTTAGCAGTTAAGTTTACAAGGGTTGGACTTGTGACAGTTACTTTTGGTTGTCAATGTGGTGGTGTAGGTGAAATTTTCCTGTGTCCTGCCCAGTCTGCAGCCGCTCAGACCCAAGTAAATACACAGAAGCTTATATTAATTAAAAATGCTCAGCCATTAGCTCAGGCTTACTACTGACTAGCTCTCACATTTAAACTCAGCCCATTTCTGTTCATCTATATGTCACCATGTGTTCTGTGTCTTTACCTGTGTGCCATTACATGCTGCTCCCTGGACGGCAGGCTGGCATCTCCTCCTTTTGAATTTCCTGCCTGCCTCTAAGCTGCCTTGCCATAGGCCAAACAGCTTTATTTATCAACCAATCAGAGCAACACATATTCACAGTGTACAGAAAGACATTCCCCCATCATAGTGGTGTTTAGAATCCTCAGGGAAACATTTTTCAGTGTGTTCATGATGGTCTTTCCAAAATGGGGGCTGGTTTTGTGGACTGGAGAAGAGAGAGAGAGAGAGAGAGAGAGAGAGAGAGAGAGAGAGAGAGAGAGAGAGAGAGAGAGAGAAGGCTTATGCCAACGTCCATTTCCTCTGTGTCCTGCCTGTGAATGCAGCTTGACCACCTTACACTCCTACTGTCCATGCCTTCTCAGCTATAAGGGACCATATCCCCTCAAACTGAAAGCCAAACCAAATCCCCTGCTTTTAAGTTGCTTCTTATTAAGTATTTGACAACAGCAACAAGAAAAGTGACCAATGCAGTGCTGTAACCACAGTGACTGTGTCTCTGCTTTGTTTCTGATGGTTGAGGAAGCAGATATCCAGAAAGGCTAAGTAAGGGACGGGTCCACAGATTCAGGCACATACCTCATTTCAGAGTTGGGAAACAGTGGGGGCATGGAGTAGCACACAGAAGTTCCCAGACAGTGCCAGTGTGGATCCTAGGTCCACTGCAGGGCAACATAGGTGTGGCCCACTGCTACCAACAGGAAGTCCTGGGCCTGGAGAGGTAGTACTGCTTCTCAGGTCTCAGTTCTGTGCAGGAGTGAGCTGTGATCACATCTTCCACTCTAGTGCAGGAGGACCCTGACATCCACCTGCTGAGGTCTAACTAGCATGTTGGGGTGGCTCCCTAGTGTGGTGTGGGACTGGTGAAGACCATGGATAAAGCCACAGTCACAGAAAAACACTCAGTGCATATGGTGGGCAGCCCCTAAATTTAGTAGGCTTGGAGGAAAGGAGAAAGGAGCACACGTCAGGAGACCAGCTTAGCTAACTAAACCAGCTCTGACCCGGCACCCTGGCCAACCCGAATTTCCATTTCTGCTATGAAATGTGGATGATTATGCAGGTGAGGCTGAATGGCTGGCCGTTCTTCATTTCAGGATCCATGACATCTGCCACAACAGCACCAGACTCAAGGAAGTGATTATGAGAGACCTGCTGCCTTCCTCCTCCATGGTTAAAGACCTGAGCCAAGAGTTTGGGATACCTGTTTCCCAGGAAGAACTCACAAATGGAAAGCTGTTGGCCACATTACCCCAGCCCACTCCCAATGAAGAGAATGTCCAGCGTCAGGCTTCTACCCTCCCAGGGGACATCCAGACCCACCAGGAAAAGTACCTGCAGTGGCGGAACAACATGCTGCTGAAGAACCAAGGCTATAGGGATAGCCTTGTTCAGGTGAACCTTCTTTCTCCCCTCAGTGCTGAGGCTCCCAGATTCCCTGGGACTTCTGGTACCCAGTAAGAGATACAGGCCAGATGCCTCTGGCCTATGCTTGCTCTTCTGGTTCAGGACACTGGGGGGACAGGCCAGCAGTATGAGAGGCAGGGTTGAATTATGCCAGAGCATTTGGTTCAGTCTCACTCACCTTGGCTGTTCTTAAACATGAGAAGGAGTGAGCTTAGGCATAGGGTACTTCCCACAGTCCTAGTGTTTGTTTTAGGAGAACTGTTACAGGTGTAACATCTCACTTAAAAGGCATGGGTATCATAAGTTGTCTAAGCAGTATAGAACGTAAGCTGGCATGTAGGAGAAAACGTGGAGAGGAGACAGCAGAAGATGGAGAAGCTGGTGAGGTGGTGGAAGATCAGTGGCCTAGATGGCCAAGGGCAGTGCCTCACTCCAAGCCAGCCCGAGTCTTGGAAATACAAACATGTAAAGTGTGACTTGCATCTGTCTGCTCATGGTCTCTTGGTGAAGCCCTCCCCACCCCCTGCCTCCATGCTCCACTTCTGGCCACCAAGTTCCCCTCTTCTGTGCTGGATTGGTACTCATTGTACTCATTGGTGGTCATTTGTATCATTTCTTATCTTCTGCAACTTAAAGGTATTATAACTCTATGCCAATACATGATCTGCTAAGTTTATGCCGTTGCTTTCTAGGATATAATACTTAGGATTAGAATTGCTGAATGCTAGTTCTATTGCCTAGATCATATATTATTTTCCCAAATGATTATGTCAATATAGGCATCCTTACCTTGTACATTTTGTACATTCATGCTATGTGCTACAAGTTGAACTTTGGGATGTTTAATTTCTGATGTTTAGCAGTTTTTCAAAGAGGTATTAAGTTGCACTATTTATTGATGAAGCCTAATATTTCTTCACACATTTCTTGATTATTTTGCCCATATTTAAGCAACATTTTGTTTTGAAATCCTTAAAAACAACCCAGTAGCATTAATTTTTTTCGAGGGGATGGGGTTCAAAACAGGGTTTCTCAGTGCAGCCTTTGATGTCCTGTAACTTACTCTGTAGACCAGGCTGGCCTTGAACTCACAGAGATCTGACTGCCTCTGCCTTCTGAGTGATGGGGTTAAAGGCATGTGCCACCGCTGCCTACCTAGTAGCATTTCTTTTTAAATTTTGAATTTAATATTATTTTTTGAGATAGGGTTAACTATGTAGCCCTGGAAGGCCTTAGAGCTCACTATGTAGATCAGGATGGCTTCTAACCCATAAAAATTCACCTGCCTCTGCCTCCCAAGTGCTGGGATTAGAGGCCTGTGCTACCATATTTGGCTCTTTTTCTTTCTTTCAATGGCATCTTTAGCAGAAGTTACTTTAAATTTAGTATTTTTTCATATTGTTTTTGCTTTATTTCAGAAATCATTTCCTACTCCAAGATCATAATCTATTTTCTCCTTTGAGATGTTTGTTTATTTATTTTGAAGTTGGGGTGTCCTAGGGTCTTGTACATGATAGGCAAGAGCTCTACCATTGAACTGCATCCACGATCCTGATTCAAATACCATATTTTAACTTAAATTGATCTAGAACTTCTTTTCCTTTGAGACAGAGTCTTGCTATACAGTCCTGGCTGACTTGAAACTTACTGTTTAGTTCAGGCTGGTCTTGAACTTTTGGGCAATACTTCTGCCTCTGCCTATTGAATGTTGAGATTACAGGTTGAGCTACCACATACACCTGGGGCCTTATTACTCTATGAGGGTGGGATCTAAGTTCATTCCTGCCCTCCACCAACACAAAGGATGATGAGTGTTCTTAGCCTATAGTTACCCCCAGTGATTTGTACTATCAAATCAGTCTCACCAAGTTGTCATTGGATCCGGTCTGTTTATGGTGGTTGGGATCATCATTGAAGTTGCATCTATACCATTATTAGTGTCTTCAAAAAAGCCAGCAATTTGCTTTCTAGGGTTTCCATATTATATATTTCTTTGATTTCTGAATGTATTTTTGTAATATTTGGGTTTAACTTCTTAAGTGGAAGTTTAGATGATTGATATATCATCAAATCATCTTTATATAATTTGGTTAAAAAAAGTGAACACCAAGCACTCTTCATGGGTTTTTTTGCATCTATCTATCTATCTATCTATCTATCTATCTATCTATCTATCTATCTATCTATCTATCTATCTACCTACCATCTATCTATCTATCTACCTATCTATCTATTCATCTATCTATTGTGCATGTGTGCATGTGTGTGTGTGTGTGTGTGTGTGAGAGAGAGAGAGAGAGAGAGAGAGAGAGAGAGAGAGAGAGAGATAGGAGAGAGAGAGTGAGAGAGGGGGTGGGGTGGGAGAGAAAGACAGAGACACAGAGGAGGGGGGAGAGAGAATGCCATGTATGGGTATGGGTGCTTGTGGAGGCAAGAAGAGGGCATCGGGTCTCTTGATGGTGGAGTTTCAGGAAGTTGGATACTAAAACCAGACTCAGGTCCTCTGGAAGAGCAGCAAGAGCTCTTGATGGATGAGCCATCTCTCCAGCCCTGAACGTAAGTTAGTTTAGTTCATGTGCATGTGTGTTTTGCCTGCATGTGTGTTTGTGCACTGTGACCTGGTGCCTGAGGAGGCCAGAAGAGGGCACTGGATCCCCTGGAACTGGAGTACAGAATAGTTGTGTGGGTACTGGGAATCAAATCCAGGTCCTCTGGAGGAGCAACAAGTGCTCTTGACTTCTGAGCCATCTCTCCAGCCTCTCAAAATAGTTTTGTAATTTCCATTTCTCCGTACATTCTGGCTATTGGGTTCTACCTGAATTTCACTGATATCAGTGAGTATATTTTGTGTCATTTCCACTGTTGAGACTTGCTTCCCCGCTCAGTCTCTTGGCTTTGGGGCATGCGCCAGTGTTTGTGAAAATATCGCGTGTCCTTATCAACTGCTGTGCATGTATCTGATATGTCAGCTTGGTAATTTGTTCCCTAATCCTAATGATTTTTTTCAAAAGCAGAGTCATAGTTTATTAAAATGGATTTTTAACACAGATTTAGTAGGGGTATTCGTAAGCACCCAGGAAAGAGTGAGATATACCTAAGTGTGAATAAAAGCATCTCAAGACAGAGTTACCTAGTTATTTTTTTATTTTTATTTTTGGTTTTTCAAGATAGGTTTTCTCTGGGTGGCCTTGGCTGTCCTGGAACTCATTCTGCTGACCAGGCTGGACTCCTCAAGATGTGTTACTTCTCCCCTCAGTTGGAAACCCTGCTATTTCAGTGTGGCTGCTTCTGTCTCCTCACTCTCTACTCCAATTTTTTTTCACGTATTTCTTGTATTCAGGGATGCTTGCAGGAAGTACATCACAAGCTATTTCCAAGTACATCCATTCAGAAGCATTATTACTCCTGCAATGTATTTCATGCACTCAATTTTTATTTCAAATATCTTTATACTCAGTACTTTTCTTTTTTTTTTTCTTTTGGTTTTTTTTTTATTATTATTATTATTATTATTATTATTATTATTATTATTATTATTTTACAACACCATTCAGTTCAACATAATAGCCACAGAATCCCCTGTTCTCCCCCTCTCGCCCACCCCTCCCCCCAGCCCACCCCCCATTCCCACCTCCTCCAGATCAAGGTCTCCCCCGAGGACCGGGGTTGACCTGGTAGACTCAGTCCAGGCAGGTCCATTCCCCCCTCCCAGACCGAGCCAAGTGTCCCTGCATAAGTCCCAGGATTCAAACAGCCAACTCATGCAACGAGCCCAGGACCTGGCACCAATGCACAGCTGCCTCCCAAACAGATCAAGCCAAATGACTGTCTCACCCGTTCAGAGGGCCTGATCCAGTTGGGGGTCCCTCAGCCTTTGGTTCATAGATCCTGTGCTTCCATTCATTTGGTTATTTGTCCCGGTGCTTTATCCAACCTTGGCTTCAACAATTCTCGCTCATATAAATCCTCTTCTTACTCACTAATTAGACTCCCAGTGCTCCACCAGGGGCCCAGCCGTGGATGTCTGCCTTCAGATTCCTCAGTCCTTGGATGGGGTTTATGGCACCACTATTTGGGTGTCTGGCCATCCCATCACCAGAGTAGGTCAGTTCCTGCCGTCTCGCGACCATTGCCAGCAGTCTTTTGAGGGGGTATCTTTGTGGATCTCCGTGGGCCTCCCTAGCTCTCTGCTTCCTCCCCTTCTCACCTTCTCATGTGGTCTTCATTTACCATGGTCTCCTATTCCTTGTTCTCCCTCTCTTTTCTTGATCCAGCTAGGATCTCCCACTCTTTCCCTCAACTGTCGCCCTTCATTGTTCCCATTCATGACCAGGCTATTCATGTAGATCTTGTCCATTTCTCCGTGTCTTTTTTGGGGTCCCGTTTTCCAGGTAGCCTCACTGGTGATGTGAGTAGCAGTCTAGTCATCCTTGTTCCACATCTAGCATCTTCCTATGGGTGAGTACATACCATATTTGTCTTTCTGAGTCTGGGTTACCTCACTCAGGATGATTTTTTCTAGATCCATCCATTTGCCTGCAAACCGTGTGATGTCGTTGTTTTTCTCTGCTGAGTAGTATTCCATTGTGTATATGTGCCACAATTTATTTATCCATTCTTCAGTTGAAGGGCATCTAGGTTGTTTCCAGGTTTTGGCTATTACAAACAATGCTGATATGAACATAGCTGAGCAAGTGCTCTTGTGGTATGATTGAGCATTTCTTGGGTATATGCCCAGGAGTGGTATAGCTGGATCTTGGGGGAGATTGATTCCCAATTTTCTAAGAAAGCGCCATATTGATTTCCAAAGTGGTTGTACAAGCTTGCATTCCCACCAGCAGTGGAGGAGAGTTCCCCTAGTTCCACATCCTCTCCAGCATAAAGTGTCTTCAGTGTTTTTGATCTTAGCCACTCTGACAGGTGTAAGGTGGTATCTCAGAGTTGTCTTGATTTGCATTTCCCTGATGATTAGGGAAGTTGAGCAATTCCTTAAATGTCTTTCAGCCATTTGGGATTCCTCTGTTGAGAATTCTCTGTTTAGTTCTAAAGCCCATTTCTCAATTGGACTGTTGGTCCTTTTGATGTCTAATTTCTTGAGTTCCTTATATATTCTGGATATCAGTCCTCTGTCAGATGTGGGGTTGGTGAAGATCTTTTCCCATTCTGTAGGCTGTCGCTTTGCCTTGTTGACCGTATCCTTTG
Source organism: Peromyscus maniculatus bairdii (assembly GCF_049852395.1). Lineage (NCBI taxonomy): Eukaryota > Metazoa > Chordata > Mammalia > Rodentia > Cricetidae > Peromyscus > Peromyscus maniculatus. Next base: position 108,127,394 of record NC_134854.1, read on the forward strand.
CTCTACAAAAGCTTCTCAGTTTCAAGAGGTCCCATTGATTGATTGTTTGTCTCAGTGTCTGCGCTACTGGTGTTATATTTAGGAAGTGATCTCCTATGCCAAGGCGTTCAAGACTATTTCCTACTTTTTCTTCGAGCAGGTTCAGAGTAGCTGGATTTATGTTGAGGTCTTTGATCCACTTGGACTTAAGTTTTGTGCACGGTGACAGATATGGATCTATTTGCAGCCTTCTACACGCTGATATCCAGTTATGCCAGCACCATTTGTTGAAGATGCTTTCTTTTTTCCATTGTACACTTTTGGCTTCTTTGTCAAAAATTATATGTCCATAGGTGTGTGGGTTAATGTCAGGGTCTTCAATTCGATTCCATTGGTCCACATGTCGGTTTTTATGCCAATACCAGGCTGTTTTTATTACTGTAGCTCTATAGTAGAGCTTGAAGTCGGGGATTGTGATGCCTCCAGAAGTTGTTTTATTGTACAGGTTTCTTTTAGCTATCCTGGGTTTTTTGTTTTTCCATATGAAGTTGAGTATTGTTCTTTCCAGATCTGTGAAGAATTGTGTTGGTATTTTGATGGGGATTGCATTGAATCTGTAAATTGCTTTTGGTAAGATTGCCATTTTTACTATGTTAACCCTGCCTATCCATGAGCATGGAAGATCTTTCCATTTTCTGAGATCTTCTTCAATTTCTTTTTTCAGGGACTTAAAGTTCTTGTCATATAGGTCCTTCACTTGCTTGGTTAGTGTTACCCCAAGGTATTTTATGTCATTTTCGGCTATTGTAAAGGGTGATGTATCTCTAATTGCCTTCTCAGCTTCTTTGTCCATTGTATATAGGAGGGCTACTGATTTTTTTGAGTTGATTTTGTATCCTGCTATGTTGCTGAAGGTGTTTATAAGCTTTATCAATTCCTGGGTGGAATCTTTGGGGTCACTCAAGTATACTATCATGTCGTCTGCAAATAGGGAAAGCTTGACTTCTTCCTTTCCAATTTGAATCCCCTTAATCTCCTTATGTTGTCTTATTGCTCTGGCTAGAACTTCAAGTACTATATTGAATAAGTATGGGGAGAGTGGACAGCCTTGTCTCGTTCCTGATTTTAATGGAATTGCTTTGAGTTTCTCTCCATTTAATTTGATGTTGGCTGTTGGTTTGCTATATATTGCCTTTATTATGTTTAGGTATGTTCCCTGTATTCCTGATCGCTCCAAGACTTTTATCATGAAGGGGTGTTGGATTTTGTCAAATGCCTTTTCTGCATCTAGTGAGATGATCATGTGGTTTTTTTCTTTGAGTTTGTTTATATGGTGTATTACATTAATGGACTTTCGTATGTTGAACCACCCTTGCATCCCTGGGATGAAGCCTACTTGATCATGGTGGATAATTGTTCTGATGTGTTCTTGGAGTCTGTTTGCCAGTATTTTATTGAGTATTTTTGCATCAATGTTCATGAGGGAGATCGGTCTGTAGTTCTCTTTCTTTGTTGCATCCTTGTTTGGTTTAGGAATCAGGGTAATTGTAGCCTCATAGAAGGAGTTTGGTAATGTTCCTTCTGTTTCTATTACGTGGAACAATTTAGAGAGTATTGGTATTAACTCTTCTTTGAAGATCTGGTAGAATTCTGCACTGAAACCATCTGGTCCTGGGCTTTTTTTGGTTGGGAGACCTTTAATGACTGTTTCTATTTCCTTAGGGGTTATTGAACTATTTAAATAGTTTATCTGGTCTTGATTAAACTTAGGTATGTGGTATCTATCCAGAAAAATGTCCATTTCTTTTAGGTTTTCCAGTTTTGTGGAGTAGAGGTTTTTGAAATATGACCTTATAATTCTCTGGATTTCCTCAATGTCTGTTGTTATGTCCCCCTTTTCATTTCTGATTTTGTTGATTTGGATTCTCTCTCTCTGTCTTTTGGTTAGTTTGGATAAGGGCTTGTCTATCTTGTTGATTTTCTCAAAGAACCAACTCTTTGTTTCATTAATTTTTTGTATTATTCTCTTAGTTTCTAATTTATTAATTTCACCTCTCACTTTGATAATTTCCTGGCGTCTATTCTTCCTGGGAGACTTTGCTTCTTCTTGTTCTAGAGCTTTCAGATGTGCTGTTAATTCACTAGTGTGCGATTTCTCCAACTTCTTTATGTGGGCATTTAGTGCTATGAATTTCCCTCTTAACACTGCTTTCATAGTGTCCCATAAGTTTGGGTATGTGGTGTCTTCATTTTCATTGATCTCTAGGAAGTCTTTAATTTCTTTCTTTATTTCTTCCTTAACCCATTGGTGATTCAGTTGAGCATTATTCAGTTTCCATGAGGTTGTAGGTTTTCTGTAGTTTTTGTTGTTGTTGAAATCTAGCTTTAAACCATGGTGATCTGATAGAACACAGGAGGTTATTCTGATTGTTTTATCTGTTGAGATTTGCTTTGTGGCCAAGTATGTGGTCGATTTTAGAGAAAGTTCCATGGGGTGCTGAGAAGAAAGTATATTCTTTCTTGTTAGGATGGAATGTTCTGTAGATATCTATTAGGTCCAATTGGGTCATGACATCGGTTAAGTCCTTTATTTCTCTGTTAAGTTTCGATTTGGGAGATCTGTCCAGTGGTGAAAGTGGGGTGTTGAGATCTCCCACTATTAATGTGTGGGGTTTTATATGTGGTTTAAGCTTTAGTAATGTTTCTTTTACATATGTGGGTGCCCTTATGTTTGGGGCATATATGTTCAGAATTGAAACTTCATCTTGGTCGATCTTTCCTGTGACGAGGATGTAATGTCCTTCTTGATCTCTTTTGATTGATTTTAGTTTGAAGTCTATTTTGTTGGATATCAGGATGGCTACCCCTGCTTGTTTCTTAAGACCATTTGATTGAAAAGTCTTTTCCCAGCCTTTTATTCTTAGGAAGTGTCTATCTTTGAATTTGAGATGTGTTTCTTGTATGCAGCAGAAGGATGGGTCCTGCTTTCGTATCCATTCTGTAAGTCTATGTCTTTTTATAGGTGAATTAAGTCCGTTGATATTAAGGGATATTAATGACCAGTGATTCTTCATCTCTGTTATTTTTGGTGGTAGTGTGTGTGTACTTCTCTTCTTTGGGGTTTACTGTTGTGGCTTTATCTATTGCCTGTGTTTTCAAGTGTGTATCTGACTTCCCTCGGTTGGAATTTTCCTTCTAGTGCTTTCTGTAGGGCTGGGTTTGTGGATAGGTATTGTTTAAATCTGGCTTTGTCTTCGAATGTCTTGTTCCTTCCGTCTATGATGATTGAAAGTTTTGCTGGGTATATTAGTCTGGGATGACATCCATGGTCTCTTAGTGTCTGCATTACATCTGTCCAGGTCCTTCTGGCTTTCAAAGTCTCCATTGAGAAATCGGGTGTTATTCTGATGGGTTTACCTTTATAGGTCACTTGGCCTTTTTCCTTGGCTGCTCTTAATATTCTTTCTTTATTCTGTACATTTAGTTGTTTAATTATTATGTGTTGAGGGGACTTTTTTTGGGGGTCTAGTCTGTTTGGTGTTCTATAGGCTTCTTGTATCTTCATAGGCATTTCCTTCTTTAAGTTGGGAAAGTTTTCTTCTATAATTTTGTTGAATATATTTTCTGTGCCTTTGAGTTGGTATTCTTCACCTTCTTCTATCCCTATAATTCGTAGGTTTGGTCTTTTTATGGTGTCCCAGATTTCTTGGACATTTTGGTTCATGACTTTGTTGGCTTTAGTGTTTCCTTCGACTGATGGAACTATTTCTTCTACTGTATCTTCAATGCCAGAAATCCTCTCTTCCATCTCTTGCATTCTGTTGGTTATACTTGCATCCGAAGTTCCTGATCTTTTACTCAGGTTTTCTATTTCCAGCATTCCCTCTGTTTGTGTCTTTTTCATTTTTTCAATTTCCCTTTTCAGATCTTGGACTGTTTCCTTTGTTTGTTTCATTGCTTTTTCATGATTTTCTTTCAGTGCTTTATTGTTTTCTTCCAGGATTTTAATGTTTTCTTCCAGGACTTTATTGTTTTCTTGGAGGGCTTTATTGTTTTCTTCTAATTTGTTTGCCCTTTCCTCTAGTTGTTTACAGCGTTCTTCCAATTTTCTTGTCTTTTCCTCTACACAAGCCTCTACCTTCTTCATGAAGTTACTCATAAGGCTACTTTCTTCTGCTTCTTCCAATTTTTGGTGTTCAGGTCTAGATGTTGGAGGCGAGCTAGGTTCTGGTGATGCTGTATTGCTCTTCATTTTGCTGTATGTACTTCTGCTTTGACGTCTGCCCATCTCCTTGTGGTTCCTTCTTGGTCTTATCAGTGGACTTGTTTCACAAAGAGCTGACAGACTCAGGAAGACTCTCTCTCTTGTCCAAAAGGGAGTTCTCTTGTCCAACTCTTTGGTCCAGAAGGGAAGTCAGGGGCAAGCTCTGGTCCAGAATGGCAGTCGGGGACAGGCTGGGAGCTGGGGGCCGGTCTCTAAGTCTCAGGAAGTGGCTGGGGTCTTGGGCAGATGGGCGTGGGGGCAGGGCGCGGAGACTGCAGGGGCTGCCGGGGGCTTGGAAATGGGGATCCCTCCCGGTGGGGCTAGAAGGGGAGCTGCCCGGTGGCCAGAACCTGGTGCCAAGTTGGGCAGGCCTCTCAGGAGTGGCTGGTGGCTAGGGATGGGGTCCGGGCTGGACCCAGGCACTCACCTCTGGTCCAGAAGGGAAGTCGTCAGGGGCAGGCTGGGAGCTGGGGGCCGGTCTCTAAGTCTCAGGAAGTGGCTGGGGTCTTGGGCAGATGGGCGTGGGGGCAGGGCGCGGAGACTGCAGGGGCTGCCGGGGGCTTGGAAATGGGGATCCCTCCCGGTGGGGCTAGAAGGGGAGCTGCCCGGTGGCCAGAACCCGGCGCCAAGCTGGGCAGGTCCTCCCGGGGTGGCTGGTTATACTCAGTACTTTTCTTTATGTTTGTTTCTGTTTCATATATTTTGATATCTTTACTTGCTTGTTTTAAGATTTTTTTTTTGTATTGCCTCCCAGTTTTCACCTCCAGATGTTCAGTGTGTGTCTTCTTCTCTTACCTCATGTGTTTCTCAGGCTACTTTGACTGTGAGTCAGTGTCCTTCTCAGGTCTCAGAGAACACCAGACCACCTGGTGACCATGACTTCATTTCTTTCACCAAGTGGCTCTTTGGGCCAGAGCTTTGACTTTAATGTAATGGAAATAGTATAGGAGGATCTGCCTGCCAGGGCCGTGACCCTCCAGCTCAGGGCCAGAAGGAACAGGAAATTGAGGAACACAGAAATGGTTGCTTTCCGTGTGTGTGTGTGTGTGTGTGTGTGTGTGTGTGTGTAAAACAGTTATAAACCTTCTGATTGCTTTGTGCTTCTCCTCGGGACTCTAGCCAAGCCATCAGTTTATATTTAGGTAATCATCTGGACCTTAATTTTTTTTTTTAAGCAGAAGATAGTTGTTTTTCCAAATTCAGTAGGCAAATAAAGGGCAAGGGGACAATGTAGACTGGCACCTTTTCTTCATTGTCCCCTATCAGGTCCCAACCACATTCTTTTCTGTTTTATCTTTTATTTCCATTGCTCGGCCAATCTCATCTGTTTCTTTTTCATTTTTTCTCTTGGTGTTTCTTGTGTGATATTTTGTTTGTGTTCTGACAAATAAAGCTTGCCTGGAGATCAGAAGGTGGAGGTAGGTCTGTACAGACAGGAGACAGGAAGTGATGAGGCTGGGCAGAGAGAGGAAGTGATAAAGGGGGTGGAGACAGGATCTTGGCCCTTTTTGGTCAGAGAATTTGTAGAGGTAAGAAGTCTCTAGTGGCTGCTGCCCTACTTCTCTGATCTTTCTGCTTTTACCCTGATATCTGACTTCTGGTTTTTATTGACAAGACTGATTAGGATTATGCTTCAGTTCCTGGTGATTGAACCCAGGGCCTTGCACAGACTAGGCAATGACTCTACCACTGAGCTACATACCCAGACCTTGTTTTGTTTTTGTTTTAGATAGGGTCTCTTTATGTAGCTGAGGCTGGCCTCAAACTCATGATCCTCCTGCCTTGGCCTTTCAAGTGCTGACTTCACAGGTGTTACTTTGCTTTTAATTCCCTAGGAAGCCCACAAATAAAGTCACCTTATTTCTTCAGCAGCCTTTCTGAAGAGGGAACAGTCCTCACTTCCTTACCAGGCCTGCTGGAGGACTCCTCTCCCCGCCCGCCCCCCACCCCCCCCACCCCCCTGGCCCCTGCAATACCTCATATATCATAGCACTGAAAGTCAGCCATGGCTGATGATGTCCATCCCTGCCACCTGAGGACATAGTCCCCTATCCACTAGACCATGAAAGTGTCTCACACTTCTGACCATTTGAACTGTACATTTTTATTCTTTACTACTAAGTGGATGGAAGAATAGTGGCTCAGTATGTGATGTAGTTAGTGTCCTTGGGAAGTCTCAAGATTTTACTCCTCTGAATTCCACTTTGGGTCCTGACATGTTGGATTAGATGGCCTTTTGTCATGACTGTGTGATTATAAACTCCATTGGTACTCAAAGTTTTTAATTAGTTTTTGCACCATGGCTCTGTGCCAGAGAACATCTACTATACACGAGGAAGGGCCTGGTATGAGTAACAGTTGCCATCTCTCTCTTCAGAAAAATATCACAGAAGCCTACCAGTTCACCAAAAAGCCCCCGAAGTCAACAGTGAAGACAGTTAGAATTGCCATTCCTAAGAACAAAGGTGTCCACAACTACAGTATCCAGACCCTGAATTCCACAGAGCTTGCTAAGAAGGAGATGTTTACAGAGATGGCCAAAGTGAGTGACAAGGACACTGACTAACATGCCCTCTTGGTGACTGTTGTATTGCTGTGAAGAGATACTATGATCAAGGCAACTCATAAAACAAAGCATTTAACTGGGGGTGATCATCAGGGAGGGAAGAGATAGGCATGGTGTTGGAGCAGTAACTGAGAGCTTTACATCCCGACCCCCAGGCAGCAGCAGGCAGAGAGAAAGAGACATAGAGCCTGGTATGGGCTTTTGAAACCTCCAAGTCCACCTCCCAGTGGCACACCTCCTCCAACAAGGCCACACCTCCTAATTCTTCTCAAACAGTTCCACTCCCTGATGACTAAGCATTCAAATATATGAGCCTATGAGGGCCAATCAAACCACCATACAGATGAGCTTTTCTTTCTCTGACCAAAGGTAATCATGGGCCTTGGGTGACATCAATCATCTAGGGACAGAGAACAAAGGATAAGGTGGTGGGAGAAGAGTGTGAGTTCACCATGCTCTAGAGAGTCAGAGGTGCTCAGCACACGTTCAAATACATATGGTTGAAAACAGTGCAGAAGCTGTTCTTCTGTGTTTCTATGGAGATAACTGTTAGCCATAAGAAAATCCTTGGTTTAGGCTTTTAGCACTCATTACATGTAGAAAATGGATTTCTCTGTCCAAGGACAGAGACAATGATGTGACCGTCATAGGACTGCCTTAGAGTTTAGTTAATGTGAGTGCATTATAGTGTCAAGACCCTGTGTCATTATGTCCCCAGATGTTTCTGATACCTGCTTGGAAGCTTGATGGCTACTCAGCCTTATCCAATACTGTCCTTAGCAGACATTTGTCTCCTCACTTCTAGGAGCCAATGAAGCGATTCACATATTCACAAAATTACCTCTCAGCTATGGTGGATCCTCAGGACCCAAAGGAAGAAGAGAAGAAAGCCCAGAAGAAGTCCCGCCAGGCCTGGCTCACACCTGGTGGGTTCCAAGTGTGGGGTCTTCAGAGCGCCACTGGAAGCTGCCAGCAGGATCTGAGACTTTCATCCATCAAAGAGACGAATGAGGTCTTCATGGAGAAGCAGGGGCCTCATGTGGGGAGGGAGGTTCTTAGGGATGGCTTCCCACCCCACTCACGGGCTCCCCTTATTATTTAGGAATGGCAGGAAAGTGCACTGTTTGCCAACGTGCTGAAGCCTGTGTTGGATCGGGATAGGTGGAGCTGGAGCCAGCGACACCAGGACTTTGATCTGTATAAGAAGCCACCACTTTACCTTCAGGTGGCCCCTCTTCCAGCTAAAAAGCCTGCAGCTGGTAAGATAGTAGCTCTCTGAGTCGAGCCTCCTGGTACTGCCGGCAGAGGGAGCTCTGGCCCTCTTGGCATCTTGAGCACCACCTGCTGGTTTTGCATTCAGAGTCATACTTTCTGGGTTAGGAAAGCAGGGTTCAGGATAGGTCTGGTACAAAGAGTTAGATGTAGGGCTGGAACTCAGGATACCTGGGCTCTGGGTCTGTGGGTGGGTGCTGGTTGCATGCTTTTGGACAAGTCTCTTTGCTCTGTTTGCCTTCGAAGACAAGAGGTTCAGGTTAGGGCTTATGCACTCCCAACAAGTTCAAGAAAATCTTGAATCTACAGAGGAGGACCGTACTAGTGGCTAGGCCTCTGAAATCCAGATGGATGAGTAGAGAGTCTGGTGCAATAGCCCATACAAGCCCACATATCCCACAGGGGGCTCTTCCCAAGCTTCCCTCATGGAGAGCATTTTTCCAGGTAGCTTCTTATCCCTGGTACTATAAAGGAATGTACTTTCCACATATACAAAGTTCCCCCTTCATTAATTTCTAGCCAACTAACTGATTGTTGGGAAGTTATTTTCCAAGTCACAGCCCTGGCAGGATGCTCAGGCCAGCCTGGCTCTCAACAGTGCCAACCTCCGATATGTCTGTTTGAAGATTCCGAGCTAAGTAGAGAAATAGAGTCTCATCTCCTTTACTCCCAAGAGCCCTGAAACCAGGCAGAAGCTTGAAATCTGGCAGACAAAGTATGACAGGACCCTGAGTGACCTGCATAGCAGTAGAGAAGAGCCTGAAGAAGATCCTGCCAGTGACACCTAGATACATCTTGTCTTCTGCAACCAGGGAGGCCAATCCTTGAGGAGAAATGAAAAGCTTTATATGGGAATAGTTACACATGACCACAGTCCAAGGTGGCGCTATTTTCCCATGACTGGGAAACACCATAAATGAGAGCTGCTGTTGTGAGCATCAGGGCTGTAGGGAAGGTACCACCCCTTGACTCTAGGACCTCATCTCACATAGTGAGAACAAAGGGGCCTAGAAGCGATCCACAGAGGGGTTCTCAGGGTCATGTATGAAAAGCTGGTTCAGAGGAGTTACAGGTCTAGAACATAAAGTCTAAAGGGACACAAAGTTTGATCTTTTATATTCTTTTGTTGATTAGTGGTTCTGACAAATGTTGTAAGTGCATTTTGTTTTTTTTTATTTCAATGAGTATTGTGGACACAGCTTCACAGTTATTTCTGATTTTTGTAATCTAGTAGAAATGGCTGCCCCCACCTCAATTCCCTGTGAGCCTTAGAAATGACAGCAGGATAGTTGTAGACAGTCTACTGACCGGCTCCAAGTTTTCCATTTTATCTTTTTTAGTCAGCGTTTCAGGTAGCCTAGGCTGGACTTGAACTTGCAATGCAGCTGAGGCTGACTTTGTACACCTGCTCCTCATGCCTCTACATCTCAAGTGCTGGGATTATAGACATTGGCCGGTGCCTGGCTGAGTTCTCTGTTTTGTGAAGAGGCCAATGCTGCCATGCCCTGGAATAGGGTACAGGGACACCATCCTTCCTCACGTTGTCCTGTCTAAAGGACTGTCTAGGACACTTTTTTCTGCAAGGAAAGAAGCAGGGGTGATCTTTCTGTACTGTAATCATACCCATGGAAGAAAGGAGGGTGTTTTCAACAGTCTATGGACTCTCATCCCAGGAAGTGCCTCCAAGTGAACTCTCCTCAAAACCCCAAGATCTTATGAAAGAAGAAGGGGAAAACCCCAATGAGTAATTGGATCCTGGAGGGAGAACTATTTTGTTATCATCTGTGGCATGTCAGAGTCCTACAGGCCATGTTGTACCTTATCTGGATTCCAGCGTGGCAGTAAACTGTGTGTCTCTCTTTTCAGTCGGGCCTGGTATCCTCCCCATTGTTACTGACAATAGAGCTGAGCAATGCAGGCCACTAGGTCAGGCAGCCCCTGGATACATGTTACAAAATACGGCCGGGGCTATGGAAGAGGAAGAACATTTCAGATAGAGCTGCGGGCACAAAAGTCCCACACTCCCCCTGGGCAAGACCTGTACCTTCTGCAGAAAGCAGCAGGCTCACATTACCTGGAGTGCAGGGGTTAATGAAGATGGTAAAAGGGCCATCTTCTACCTTAATGACTTCCCCTGGGTAGACATCAGCTGGGCCTACAGGGGAAGCTTCCATCTATAGCAGTAACTCTCAACATGTGGGGCACAACCCCCCCCCCACCAAAACCAGTGGGAAACACAGATATTTACGTTGCAGTTCGTAACAGTAGAAAAATGACAGTTAATGAAGTAGCAACAAAATAATTTTATAATTGGGGGGTGGGTCACCACAACACGAACCGTGAAAAGGTCTAGGCATTAGGAAGGTTGAGAAGCACTTGTCTATAGAGATGAACTTGAGCTGCTTGGCCCTGCTGTTGTGAGCACAACTGTTCCCCTGGCAACAAGCTCTGGGAGCAGGTCTGAAACGGCCTCCACAAACAGTGCCTAGACTTGAGCCCTCTACCCTCCACCTCACTTACATTTGTCCAGCTTGTACACAGTAAAGAGATTCTGGAAGCAGTCTTCCATCTGGGTACACTGCCCAACAGCAACAGCAGGGCTGAGATCAGAAAGGATGACCACTGAGAGCTCTGACCGTGACCTCTGAACACAATGCATGCCTCCAAAGGCACACAGTACCCTGACAAAGCTTCATTTGTCTCAAGGAACAAGTCGTTTAACAACTGTGAGACATTTCCTTCTCTGTGAGGTGGATGCCTGCTGGCTACTCTGGGTTGATATGGAAAGAGCCAGCTACACAGAAGGTGCTAGAGACTGCACTGCTTCCTGGGCAGGGTGAGGAACACACAGGCAAGCGATGGGTTAGGGTGATTCATGGGCCCATTACTCACCCACCTGTCTTCTCTCAGGTAGGAGAAAGAAGGCAAGCATCCAGTCTCCTGAACGGCACAGACAGAGTCAAGTCACAACAAACATACCTAGTTCCCAGGACAGTCTCTCTGTGCATGAAGATTTACTGTCTCTCAATGACCAGCACCAGATACTAGGGACCCCGTCTCACCTCGATCCTACTTCCGGTGAATCTTCAGTGGGACCACATCACGGGAGTTCCTCCTTTCCCAGCCGCTGGCTTCATTAACGTTTGGATGATGGAGGGGCTTAGCCCAGTCATCGTGACCCTGTTGCAAATGCACTCTGGTTCCAAGAGCAGGCTGTTCAGTGTGTCTGGCCTGTTTTTGTTTTATTTATTTTTTAATATGGGGGCACGTGGAGCTCACCTGGTGATCATGATTCCAGAGCCCAGAGTGGATGGAGCAGCTGGCATGTGATAGCATGGTCTTCGTGCCTTACAGGTGGATAAGGATGCTGGTCACCCACTTCAACACAGTGATCTGGAGCAAATGCTCAGAGTGGACACCTGCCACTGCCCATGGCCCTCCTAGAACTACTCCTTTGCTCTTTCAGTCGTCCTTTGCTCTTCAGCAACTTGGGACCAATGGCTCCTTTCCCTTGGTGTTATGGGAGTCTGGTGTCAGTTGCCTCGTGTTCCCCCTTCGTTATGTGGCAGTTGTCAAGGCAAGGCCAAAACCCAGAAATTGTCTATAATTCAAGGCCAACACTCAGCGAGCTCAACCCCACCTTCAGCAACAAGAGCCCCATAGAGCAGCCCCCTGCATCCAGCCCTTGGGGTGACTCCTCTTTATTATAGGGAGCTTTCCTCTACCAGGAAGGTGCCCAGGAGAAGTCTATAGAAGCTCAACTTGCAGGGCTCCCATGCAGGTACTATAGGCCAACAGCCCCAGCTCACAGTGATCAAAGTTTCTATTCTAGACATGGCCGCAGAGGTGGAAACTAGGCACAAAATAATCCCATGGCTGTTGGTTTGTAGGTGCTGTGGGTGGTGTGTCCCAGGTAGGCAGGCAAGCCCTACTTATCTTCCAAAATGGAATATCACCTTCTCAACAGTTTGGCAAAATTAATACACCTCCAGTTCCATCTTGCCCGCATTGTCCTTATAGGGCAAAAAAACAGTTACTTAGTACCTCTCCCAACACACCCTACTTGACTCACTTGACACAGCTGGTGGCCCCAGGTAGACAGGGCAGAGATGGAGTAGCACATTGAAATGCCCTCCCACTGACCCTAGAAAAGCCTAGGGGCTGGTCATATCCCTCTGGAGTAGAAATACCAGAAGGAAATCCAAATGTGGAAGGCACATGTGCTGTGCCTACTCACCCCAAGATTGAAGTATACAAACAAGACTGCCTCTACTCCCAGGTCTGTAATTCAGCCTAGCAAGTCCCAAAGCCTCCAGGCAGTGGTTTCTGTGGTCACTTTGCCTCCTTTAATCTCACTACAGGATGTCCACAGTGCTGTGACTTAAGGCCTGGCAGCATGGAGCTCTGTCTTCTCCTGTGGCTGTGCATGTGGGTTGCTTGCGTATAGCATGGTTCTCTCGGCCTATCAGGGAACAGCCAGCCATATGGAATACATGAGGCGTATCTGGGACCAAAAGCAGGTGATGAGGCCTTCCACTGGGGAAACAGCCTTGGGACAAATCAAGAGCATGAGGACGCCTGTCATTCTACAGTAGCTGTGCAGCTCAGCCCTCTCCCTGTTTAAGAGTCTGACTGCTGCATGCTCCATGACAACTGTTGAATCAGCCCATCCTGTTTCTAGTCCCTGCTCCCAATAGGAGTGCCCTAAACCAAGTCATTTTCATGCATAAAACCTCCTATGGTTTCCAAAAGTCCTGTGTCATTCAAGCCCTTCTACAGTCTGGTTCTTTTCCTAACTGCCTCATTCACTTTTTGTGTCCCTGTTCTTACCCTGTTCTAATAAATGAGCCAGTCCACAAGAAGGACAGACTGACAAGCCCAGAAAAGTTTCCTTACTCCATTTTGACCTAGTGCTAACCATTGTGTGCAGTCTGGGTTACCAAACTGCCAGTTAGGGTTAGGGCAAGTGTTAAGGTTAAGGGCTAAGGTCTGAATCATGGACAGGGTCAGGGGTAAGAAAGAGTGATTAGGGGTTAGGGTTAGTGTCCTAGTTAGATTTTTTTGTTGTTGTTGTCAACTTAAAGGTAGGATCATCTAGAAAGAGGGAATTTCAATGGCGAAAATGCGTTCATCAGACTGGCTCATAGGCAAGTCTGTGGGGGCATTTTTTTATTAATGATTGATGTGAGAGGGCCCCACCCACTGCGAGTGGTGTCACTGTGGGCAATGGTATATTGCTGTATAAAGAAGCAGGCTTGCAAGCTATAAAAAATAAGCCAGAAAGCAGCATTCTTTCATAGCCTCTGCATCAGTTCCTGCCTTCATGTTCCTGTCTGGAGTTCTTGTCCTGACTTCCCTTTGTATGGAATACAATTGCAAGCTGAGGTAAACCCTTTCCTGCCCAAGTTAATTTTGGCCATGGTGTTTCATCATACCAAAAGAACAGAAATTGGTGCCAGGTTTGGGGGATGCTGCCGTGAAGGACTAACAATGTTAATTTTGGGGGAGAACTGTGCAGGATTTTAGAACTTTGGACTAAAAAAAGTGTTGGATGCTTAGATCATACTGGGTTGTTCTGTGAGAACTGGAAGATAATTCTGAGAGCAGTGCAGATGATGGAGGTCTGGCTTGTTAAGTTTCACAGGGAAGCAAAGACTGTCGTGGTAGTTTATGTGATATTATGTATTAAGAATCTGACTGGGCGGTGGTGGCGCACGCCTTTAATCCCAGCACTTGGGAGGCAGAGCCAGGCGGATCTCTGCGAGTTTGAGGCCAGCCTGGACTACCAAGTAAGTTCCAGGAAAGGCACAAAGCTACACAGAGAAACCCTGTCTTGAAAAACCAAAAAAAAAAAAAAAAACCCCCCCCAAAAAAAACACCCAAACAAAAAAAAACCCTGTAGTTTACAGTCAGTTGGAACTAAAAATCAGATGTGATTGACAAGAGACCAGCAGCACTAAAGAGAAGCCTTTGTTTTTTTTTGTTTTTTAAGATTTATTTATTTATTATGTATACAGTGTTCTGCCTGCATGTATGCCTGCAGGCCAGAAGAGGGAACCAGATCTCATTTTAGATGGTTGTGAGCCACCATGTGGTTGCTGGGAATTGAACTCAGGACCTCTGGAAGAGCAGCCAGTGCTCTTAACCTCTGAGCCATCTCTCCAGCCCGAGAAGCCTTTGTTTTGCTGGGACAATCCATAACGGTTAGCTGGAGCTGAGATATTAGCAGTGAATAAGAGGAGACCAGGATCACTGGGGTGAAGTTTTCTGGGAGTATTTCCTCAGGGTCAGCACACAGAAGCTGTGGTCCAGAGGGACCAAGCTGTTAGCTGATGTTGGCAATGTGTAAGAGTTACCCAGGTAGTACTGGTTTGAAAGTCATGGAGGGGTCATAGTAGCAGCTGAGACTTGGTACTGTGAATGGCCAGATGATGCCACCAGGGAAAGTGTAGCCTCAGCTGCAGTGGAGACCCCAGGAGTAAGGGGGTCATGCAGAGAAGCTGAAGTTTGGCTCAGGAGAGACTGTTAGTAAAGGGTTAGGGTTAAGATTAGTGTTGGAGTTGCATAAGTATACACACACACACACACACACACACACACACCTCCCTGTATAATGAATTTCCACAAAACTACTGCACTGCATCCAACTGTTAAGTCCATCAAGACTTGGGAAGTTAGCTAGATTGACAGTCAATACTCCTTACTCTTCGGTATTACCCACCACTTCATGGACATGCTTACAATATGAGGATGCATGCCACATTCATCTTTGTATACCACAATAATAGCATCTAGAGCCAATTCCTTGATTTTGGTTTTGGTTTTGTGTATGTGTGGCGTAGCTAATTCTAACCCTACTTGTCTTAGGATTTCTATCACTGTGAAGAGACACCATGACCATGGCAACTCTTATAAAGGCAAACATTTAACTGAGGTGGTGGCTTACAGTTCCAGAGGTTGAGTCCATTATCACCATGGTGCGGGGCACAGCCACTGAGAGTAAGGTGGAATGCAGGAAGATATGGTGCTGGTGTGGTGATTTTTTTGTGTACTCTAATAAAATTTGCCTGATGATCAGAGGACAGAACAAGCCATTAGATTAAACATAGATGGCAAGGAGTGGTGGCACACACCTTTAATGCTAGCACTTGGGAGGCAGAGGTCTGCCCGGCTGTTTCTCTCCTAGACTGAGTCAATCTCATGTAGTCCAGGGTGGCTTTGAACTCACAGAGATCCAGACAGATCTCTGCCTCCCAAGTGCTAGGACTAAAGGTGTGTGCCACAACTGCCTGGCATCTACATTTAATCTAGTGGCTTGTTCTGTTCTCTGATCTTCAGAAAATTTTATTAGGGTACACAATATATTACCACATCGCTGGAAAAAGAGATGAGAATTCTACATCTTGATCCAAAGGCAACAGGAAGTGGTCTGAACCACTGGGTGTGGCTTGAGCAAATATGAGTTATCAAAGCCCACCTCCAGTGACACACTTTTTCCAACAAGGCCACACCCACTCCAACAAGGCCACGCCTCCCAATGGTGCCACTCCTTTTGGGAGCCATTTTCTTTCAAACCACAACACTACTTCTTCAACACCCTAACTAACCCTAACTGCCCAAATCCTAACCATAACCCTAACTCCCTAACTCCTAAACCTCTACCCCTAACCCTGTAACTCTAAATCATCCCTCCACACACACAAGGTTTCTCTGTGTAGTCCTTGCTGTCCTGGAATTCGCTCTGTAGACCAGGCTGGCCTTGAACACAGAGATTCACCTGCCTTTGCTTCCTGAGTGTTGGGATTAAAGGTGTGCATCACCACTGCCCAGGTTAACTCTAACTCTTAAGCCCTAAATCCTAACCCTAATCCTAACATTAGCCCATCACTCTAACCTTAAAGCTTTAATCTTCTAACCCTGCCTTACCCTAACCCCTTTACACCAAATGCAAGCCATATCCCTGTCCTAACCCTCTAGCTCTAACTCTAAACCCCAAACTCTATAAACTCCCACCTAAACCTCATTCCTAACCATTTTTCTAGCTCTCCAGACTGGATAGAACTGTCCTTACAGTACACTTATAAGAGAAGTAGATTCATCCAGGACCTCATTACAAAGTTACCACAATGGCTTTATAGACGTTTTTGGTGGGAGGTGGTCTTTACAGTGCAGGGGAGTCTTTGGGAACTGTGGATTATCTCATGGGTGTGTAACTTGATTTCTTGTTAATGGACTAAACCAACAGGTAGAAATGAGAGAATGGGATAACAATGAATTCTGAGTTACTTGAGAACAAACATAGTAAGATTTGTGTTGAGCTGGAGTTCACGGGGAAAACTTACCAGGTTAATGAGTCTTTATGAGGCTTTAATGACTGGCCAGCAGTTCACTAAATGATCGGAGAACTCAAAGGACAGGAAGGTTCACTTAATCACCAGTGCACCCTCTGCTATGGAGGAAGGAGATGTTCCGGGGTAGGAACCAACCGACTGCTCCTCTAATAGAGTGGTCAAGTTTGCCTGTGAATTAGGGCCATCTATGGTGATCAGAAGCCTCATGTTGGATTACAGATTCACTGTTATACTGTCAGTGTGAGAAATACATTATATTTTTGTTCTCTTATAACTTTGGTGTAAACTGGAGCTGAGGGTACCTTAATTCATAGCTAACCCCCAAAAGCACCAGGGACAATGTACAACAATGGGTGAATACAGGAATAAAACAGTATAGGTAAGAAGGACTGTGGTGGTTTGAATGAAAATGGCCCCCATTGACTCATAGGGAGTGGCATTATTGGAGGTGAGGCCTTGTTGGAGGACCTATGTCAGAAGGGGTGGACTTTGAGGTTCCAGATGCTCAAGTGCCTCAAGTTCCAGGCCAGTGGCTCCTTCTCTCTCCCTGCTGCCTGCCAATCCAGATGTAGAACTCTTGGCTCCTTCGCCAGCACCATGTCTGCCTGCATGCCACCATGCTTCCTGTCATGATGGCAATGGACTAAACCTCTGAACTGTAAGCCAGCCCCAATTAAATGGTTTCCTTTATGGCAGTTGCTGTGGTCATGATGTCTCTTCACAGAAATAGAACCCTAACTAAGACCAAAGACCAAGTTTGTCCTAAGAGTGGACAATTATCCTATCCATGAGTACTTCAAGAGAATAGAAAACACATTGCCAACCTCTGAGCGTCTCACATATTTAGAAAACATAGTGGAACACTTAACGGGGATGGGACATGAACCTTTACAAGGTGCCTCCAGAAAAAGTTGTCACATAACCCTAACTCTAACCCTAGCCATAAACACTGATCCTATCCACATCCAGTTCCACCCAGGCCACACAACTGTGAAGGTCACCAGTGTGCAAGGCTATCACTTGCAGGATGGCTTGTGGCAGTCCTCTGATGTGAGAAAATGAAAATCCTCCAGATTTAGGGTGTAGTCATCATGCAGCTCAGAGCCAAGACTTCTTTCTTCAGTCCTTCAAGTTCTGAAGCTCTTGCTGGCAGCCAGACTGTAATTTGAACAAGCTCAGGGAGCACACATGCATTCTGGGATTGGTAGTTTTTTTGTTTTTGTTTTTGTTTTTTTGTTTTTGTTTTTCACTTGCACATGAGTTCTGTGGACTACAAAGGTTCAGAGCTCTTTGCACTGGATTGGTGCTGGGAAGGTACAGGGTGGGAGATGGCTTCAGACTGAAGAGGGATGTTCCAGTGTAAGTGTTGGCTGGAATGGAATCTGTGCAATCTATGGCAAAAGCCTGGACAGAGGTGACCAAAGAAGAGACTTGATGCTTGTTTGCCCTGGGAATCTGCAGGTGGCAGCAGTGGGGCATCTCCTGGCCATGATGCTCAGTCCTTTTGTCATGTGAGATTCAAGTAGCAGCACCTGCGTGGGACCCCACTGTGCCTGACACCCAGGAGGTGTTAACTGGCTGCAAGGCCACTACTAGAAATGTGTGCTGACCCATGCTTACAGCCTTCCTGACTCCCTGACAAGCCAGTTCTGCCTGTCAGGATTTTCAAGTTTGGGACAACACATTTTCCATCACCTTTGGTTAATTCACATTTCTTTACATGCCCTGGCTATGTTATCTCCTTTTCAACCTGGTAAGGTTGGCAAACTAGGACACAATTAAATGTGGTTTGATGTGGGCCCATAAACTAAGAATGATTCTTCAAATTTTAACATGCAAAGTGTAAAATCCCCAAAACGATTAGCTTTCAGGGTGAATAGTTACACATAAGGGCAAACCTAAGATATTTACTGTAGTAGGTGACCCTTTGTAGAAAAGGTTGTCAACTAGGTGAGCTTGTTCCCCAGGCTAATTCCCTGTATGCCCTAGCCTCTTATGCAGGGCTAGGTGGGCCCTTGCTTTCATAATGGCATTTTCATCATCAGTAGTTAATCCTTAAGTAGTATGGGTGGTAAACAAGCAACTGACCTAAGAAACTTTATAATTTAATACTTTGAAAACCTTGAGTCATGAGCTTTTGTTAGCATACTTCAGATGAGAAAGTTGAACCATGAATTCATTATTAAGAATGATACATATGCCTATGGCCACTAAACTATATTCTCTACCCTCTTTGGGAAGATTACAAATTGGAAACATTCCAGATTTCATTGAGCAATTGTATAATAGTTGTGGTGAGCTGGAGTTCCTAGGGGAAAATTAATAAAAAAAAAAAAAAAAGCCAAATGCTGTGCTTGTGAGTCTTTGGAAGGTTTTAAGGCTTGGACAACAAGTTCACCAATGAATAAAGAAAACAAGAGATGGAGAGAGTCAATAACCTCCAGTGAAGTCTTGGCTATGGAGGAAGGAGATATTCTGGGCTGGGAACCACCCAAGATGTTCCTCTGATAGGGTGGTCAAGGCTGCCTTCAAGTAAGGGCCACACTTGGCCAGGGGTATCATGTTGAATTACAGATTAATTAGTATGCTATTAATACTTGGGTTTTTGGTTCATGCTGAGGTTGAAAGGACCTTAATTCATAACTAACAAAAGTGCCAGGGACAACGGGCAATGGTGGATAGACTTGTGGACAAAATAGCACAGCAAGAAGAACCAAGCAGATCCTAGGGGTGGTCAGTTATCCCACCACACAGGATAGGGTGTATGTTTCTCTACTTTGGGAGTGTTAGGATTCTGCTGCGCTCCAGCTGCATGACCGCACATACGCAGTTCGGGAGTTAAACAAAGGGTCTTGCGTCTTATGTCATCATTGTACACTGGCGACTATGTGCGCAGTGTGGTCTTGCAATCAGCACATGCATGGTGTAGCTCCATAAACCCACCTGTGCATGTTCACTGGGAACCCTTAAAAAGCCGGACGCAGACCCCATCCCCTTTCTCTGTGTTCTGTTTCCCCACCACCACCACCACCTTTTCCTCTCTCTGCACATGCTCCTTTCCAGGCCTGGTTCTCTTGCTTCCCCCGACTCCTCATCCTCCTAATAAAGCTCTGAAACTGATGCTGGGTTCTGTCGTGACTGTGACTCTTCCACAAGGTAACCAGCGCCGCTTATCATTTCAGGGAGAACATCCTAGAAGTGGATGCATCACTAAGATACTTCCTGCATACCACCACTGGGGAGTTTCACCTGATGTTGCAAACTGTGTGGGCAGTCATTTGTGAGTGGCAGAAATGGGAACCTGAAAGTTTCCTATCCCCAGCAAGGTGGGGGATTTCAAACATTAAGACCACCTTCAGCTGTGACAATTGCATAAAGTGCTGAGGAATCAGAAAAGGTAAGGGTTTTCATTTCTTCATGTGAGAAGACTGTCACAGACATCTAGCAGTGATGGCCTTGTACACTGGTGACCTTCACAGTTGTGTTCACTGGACTCTGCAGCTCCAGCTCACATGGAATACACGGGTAAGTAGACTCAATGGAACTGGATGGTGATAGGCTCAATGCTTATGGCTAGGGTTAGAGTTAGTGTTATGTGACAATCTTTTCTGGAGACACCTTGTATAGAGTCATGTCCCTTCCTCTTTAAGTGTACCTCTTTTTTTTTAAGATTCCACACCATTTCAAAAGCCCAGTATAACCAATGCAAAAGCCAGATGGCCCCTAGAGAATGACAGTGGGTTATGAAGCTAAATAGTTTCTCCCACTTATGTGTTCAACATTGTTGTTTTGACTAAACAACTGGGTCAGGATTAGGGTCTTTCCATGCTGTTCTACACCTTGTTAATACATTTTTTTAAAAAATATTCTCTTGGATGCTAGATCCTAAGACCAATTTGTATTTACTTGAAATAGTCAAGAGTGGGCCTTCGGAGTTCTTTCCCAAGGTTCTCTTTGTGGTACTGCTTTTCATAATGGGATGGTGACCAAGAGCCCTGCTTTTTAAAGGTCTATAGGAAGGTTTCATTAGCTAGATTACATCAAGCTAACCCCAGAGAGTTTTACAGATTTAGAAAGACATCTAAAAACAAATAGGTGAACCTAAAGGAATTGGGTTAAGGACCAGTCCACACAAGGTGAACTGGAAAGGGATGAGTAACCAATCTATACAAAGTGAATCTAAAGGAATGGGGTGGGGACCATCCACACAAGGTGAACCTGAAGGAATGGGGTGGGGACCATCCACACAAGGTGAACCTGAAGGAATGGGGTGAGGACCATCCATACAAGGTGAACCTGAAGGAATGGGGTGGGGACCATCCACACAAAGTGAACCTGAAGGAATGGGGTGGGGACCATCCACACAAGGTGAACCTGAAGGAATGGGGTGGGGACCATCCACACAAGGTGCATGGGGCAGGCTCAGCTGTATGATACCTACCAAAGTCATTTTGAAAAATTTTACAACTTGTTCCTGTAAAACTACCCTAGGTATTCTTGGGGTTCCTGGGTAACTGGTAGATTTTCACATCCCAACTCACCCAAATTGTCTGCCACTTATATAACTTGACAAAGATGGGCTCCATGTTGGGTTTGGATAAAAAGAATTAAAAAGGTTTTGGACAGGCTAAGTGTATCCTATGGCACCAGTGTCCTTCCATGTTATAAATGTTATAAATCAGATGAAAACAATTAGACCACAAACTGGCTATTAAAAAATAAAAATGCTAGGCATGGTGGTGCACGCCTTTAATCCTAGCACTCAGGAGGCAGAGGCAGGCAGATCTCTGTGAATTTGAGGCCAGTCTGGTCTACATAGTGAGTTCTAGGAAAGCCAGGACTACATAGACACTGTCTCAAATCAACACCACCACCACTACCCCATATAGCCCATACATCTGCAGCTATTAAACTATATATTCTCTACTCTCTTGAGGAAGATTAGAAGTTTGAAGATTGGGTTGGAGAAATGGCTCAGTGGTTAAGAATTCTGACTTTTCTTCCAGAGGACCCAGGTTCAATTCCTAGCACCCACATGGTGGCTCACAACTGCCTGTAGCTCTAGTTCAAGGTATCCAACACACTCAGATAGACTTACATGTAGGCAAAACACCAATGCATATAAAATAAGATTAAATAAATTATATGTAAAAAGAAGTTTGAAGATTTTCAGATTTCATTATACAGTGTATTATTTCTTTCAAAATACATCTGTGATTGTCTCATCCCCATTCAACATCTCCTGTGTAGTGTCCACTTACACACAATGTTTTACAGATCCTAGTTCTGTGGTATACAAAGATATGTGGTATACAAAGGTATATAAATATGATATGTAGTGTAGCTCACACTGTGAGAATGTTCTTTCTCTTGGACTGGTGGGCAGACTTGCATCAGCTGATACCAAGGGGTAAGGAGTATTAACTGTCATTCTGATTAACTTCAGAGTCTTATTTTTTCAAAATAATTGTTATTTATTATGTATACGGTATTCTGCCTGCATACCAGAAGAGGGCAGCAAATCCCACTATAGATGGTTGTGAGCCACCATCTGGTTGTTGGGAATTCAACTCAGAGCCTCTGGAAGACCAGCCAGTGCTCTTGACCTCTACACCATCTCTCCAACCCCAACTTCAGAGTCTTAATGGAACCATTGGTATTAGGATTATGAATCTTTTGGGAGTGAGTAAGAAGAGTGACAATTTGCAGTACTTTTGTGGAAATTGGTATTCTGTGTGTGCGTGTGCGTGCGCGCATGCAACCCTAACACTAACCCTTCACCAGTGGTCTCTCCTGGGCCCAAGCCTCCTCTCCTCTCCATGACATCTTAATGCCTTCAAGACAGGTACCACATTACCTAGTTCGGCTGCCAGCATGAAGAACAGCCTTGGTCCCCTCCAGACCACAGTTTCTGTGTGCTAATCCTGAGGAAATACTTCCAGATTTCACCTCAGTGATGCTGGTCTCTTCTTATGACTAATATCTCAGCTCTGGCTAACCAGGGTAGACTGTCCCAGCAGAGCAAAGGCATCCCTTTAGTGTGCTGGTCTCCTGTTAATCACAGCTGACCATAAACTACAGATTCCTGACATATAATATCACACAAACTGCCATGATAGTCTTTGGTTCCTCAGAAGCCAAACAAGCCAGGCCTCCATCAGCTTCACTGCTCTCAGCATTATCTCCCAGGCTCCCACAGAACAGCCCAGTAAGCTCTAAGCATTCAGCTCCTTTTCAGCCCCAAAGCCCAAAGTCTCCAAAACAACATGGTCAGGTCTGTTAGTGCAATATCCCACAAACCCAGTGCCAGTTTCTGTTCTGGTCTAGGCTTCTATTGCTGTGATAAAACACCATAACCAAATGAAACTTGGGCGGGAAAGGGTTTACGTCAGCTTGCCATTGTAACACGCTATGATGTAACAGGCCCCTAGACCTTAGTACAACTGATGCCGTGATGGAAGTGCCATTCAGGCCTCGGAACCCAGGACAGAGGCAGCACCACCTGCCAAAGCAAGAACAAAGACCTAACCCAGCCAAGTCCATAGTTCTGATTCAGGTTAATTGAGGTCTGTCAACCCAGGGTGTGATTTTGTGCTAAAAAAAAAAAAAATCACCCGAGAAAGGCTTTGGACTGCACTTGGGTCCTGAACACCAATGCAGTCACTGGCTGGCTCAAAGACTTTCTATTGGCTTGAACCCATGCCTGAGTGGTCTTCTCTGGTGGATATCTCACACCTCACAATCATGAAGGCAAGTCAGGGCAAGAACTTGAGGCAGGAAGCTGGAGGCAGGAACTGGAGCAGAGCGCATGGAGAACCACTTACTGGCTTGTGTGTGCAGCCTTTCTTCCATGTTTTTTTTTCCCCCCAGTTGATTTTGAGACAGGGTCTCACTATGTAGCTCTGGCTGTCCTGGAACTCATTATGTAGACTAGAGTGGCTCCAAACTCACAAAGATCCACCTGCTTCTGCCTCCCAAGTGCTGGGAAATTCCATCACACCTGGTGCAGCCTATATTCTTCTACAACCCATGACCACCTGGCCAGGGGTGGCACCAAATCAGTGGGGTTGGCCTTGTCAAATCAGTCATTAATCAAGAAAAATGTCCCACAGGCATGCCGGGGGCCAATCAGATGGTGATTTTTGTGCAAGTGGGAGATACAGATCTAGTTTCATTCTTTTATGTGTAGGTCATTAGATTTCTGGGCATCCTTTGACTTAGAGACCAAAGATCAGGTTTGCTCTAGATGTGTAGGATTACTGCTGGAGCCTCTATTCCACCCCACCACGCTATGTGTGCGCCTTTTGTGCCAATACCATACTGCTCTCATTACTGTAGCTCTGTTGCATAATTTGAAATCAGATATTGTGATAACACCATTTTTTTTTCCCTTTAGGATTGCTTTGGACATTTGTGGGTCTTTTGTGTCTCCGTATTAATGTTTAAACTGTTTTCCTTAGTTCTGTTTTCCAAAGTTCCAATTTCATTGGAATTTTGATTAGGAGGCGGGACAAAGAGCTCCAGTGACCCTCAAGTCCATCTTCAGCCTCCTAAAGCAAGGATTAAATAGAGGGCCGGAGTCATGAATATCTGAGCTAGGGTGTGGCCCTGCCCGTTCCTGGAGGTGCTACCCTTGCTCCAGCACCAGCGGTGTCCTGACAAGTTGACAGGGCTGTGTGAAATCTTCTCGGGGGGGGGGGGGACTCTCTCCTCTGGCTAGGCCAGGCTTTAGGCTTTTTCTTCACACAGCATGAGCTTACTGGGGGAAATTCCACTCTCTTATGAAATTCTGATAGGACACAAGTGTCTCTTTAGAATATCTTCATCTCTACCAGGCTGGTTCCAGGTGGCCTCTTGGGGAAGTGAAGGCCTTGTTGCCTTCAGGATGCATTAGGCATTCCGACTCCAACTCTGTTGCAGAGCCCTGCCTGTAGTGCATGCCGGAATACGGAAGGGAAAGCCTTGCTGAGTCTGGACTCAGCCACAAGAAAGGAAAAGATCGGAACAGGGCAATGCTAAACTCTGGGCCAGGCTTCCTCCAAAAAGGAAGTGCCCTCTAGCTGGGAGCCCTGAGCTTAGCACATGACTTCTCCATAGGAACCGCACCCCCCCCCCCCACGGTATATTCGCTTCCCACAGTCTCCCCCATTTCTTTTTGGTGCCTCCACAGATTCCCAGCGAGAGAACAGGCCTCCTCTATAGAGAAGGGAGATTCTCCGGCTCCGCGGGCCAAGCGCCTAAGCCAGGCTTCTGCCGTAAAGAAGAGAAGGCCCACTGGCCGCAGATCCCTGACTCATCATGGGACTCCTGCACAGCAAAGACAAAACCCTCCTGAGGCTGAACCCTAAAAATCTAAGTCCAGGCATCCTCCTTGCGGTAGGGAAGGCACTCCTGCCACTGAGGCCTTATTCTAGCCCAAGCCTCCTCCTTACAGAAAGGAAAAGAACGTCCTCCTGTCGGGAGGTCACAGGGCCACCAGGCCAGCGCTGTGGCTGTTTAAACACTCAGGTAAAAACTCTCCACGAACCTTGACGTCAGGACTACTCTAGCGGGTTCCGCCCCCCTCCCCGCCCCACCCCCGCAACTTGAATCTGCACAGGCGCGGAGATGCGCTTATTGCCTTCTGGGATTGGTAGTTTTTCTGTGAGGCCTGCTCTCCAGAAAGGAGCGGAAGGGAGGGGGTCAAGGACTACAAGTCCCAGCGTTCCACGAGTTCCGTGGGAGGGAGGGCTGTGTGAGCTCCAGCTTTTAAGTAGTAGTTTGGCGGTGAGCTAACGGGGAGTCCCGGCTTGAGTCACTGGCTTGCGTGGCGTGGTGATTCCGGAAAGGGAGGAGGCTCGCTCACCAGTAGAGGAGCCTCAGGTCTCACACCCCTCCGGGACATAGCCCGTGTGTCTCATGGTGGTGGCTGCGAGGCATCTCCTGGCGAAGAAACCTGCTCTCATCTCCATGTCTTTGGACTTCTTTCTGCAGCCTCTGGATGGCGGTCCCCGGGTGCCCGTGGGGCCGGGGCAGACGGTGATAGGCCGCGGGCCTCTGCTGGGAGTAAGTGTGGGTGGTGCCCCCGGGCTCGGGCAGCCGGAGTTTGCGCGGCTGAGGCTCTATCTCCCGTCCTAGGGAACTCCACGGCTTGGCTCCGCCTGTCAAGATTTTAGTTTGAGGGCAGTACGTTTTCAGTCAGCGTTAGTCAACGCACAGACATTTCTTTTTGGTATCTGTAAAAAGTACTGAATGTGTTAACATTATCATCCTCTCCAGCTGACAAACTAGGGTCAAATCCAGGTTGAGCTAACTAAGTTTGGTTATAAGATGTAAAATGTAAACAGACCCAGATAAACAAACAAAAACCCTATTAGCTTTTAAGGGCCAGTAGTTTAGTTACTCTAAGGGTTAACGTATTGCGTGTTGACCTCAAAACTTACAATATTTACAGTACTGTGTGGCCCATTACAGAAAAGGTTGGCTAACCCAGTGAACTCCCCTAGGCTAATTTCTTATCCCCTGGCCTCGTCTGCAGGGCTGGTGGACTTTACCATAATAGTAGTAGTCCTTTCAGTAATATCAGTAATTAACCCTTAAGTAGTCTGGGTAATGAGCCAGTCATTGGTCTAAAGAGATGGTCTGTTAACCCTTTCAAAACTTTAAAGTCAGGTGCTTTTTATTAGCCTCGTTCAGATGAGAAAGTTGAGCTATAAACTGGTCATTAAAAGATGATACGAATACAAATGGCCACTAAGCTATATATTCTTTCTCCTCTTTGGGAAGATTAGGAACCAGAACTTTTGCAGATTACACTATGAAATTGTATTCGGTAGTATCCGCCATTTGGCATTGCCACAAGACATACCATTTACAAAGGCCGCTCTAGAGACCCTGGAAATCGAGTAAGAATATCACAAGGGGCTGGAGAGAAGGGTAGCAGTTAAGAACCTGTGGCTTCTTGCAGAGGACTGAGTTCAGTTCCCAGCACCTATATTGGGCCGTTCACAACCACCTGTAATTCTGCCTCTCCTGGCACTCCACACACATGCATACCCTGACCTATATAATAAAAAATAAAATCTTAAAAATCACACACCAAAAAACCCTCAGTGTTCTAAGTAAGTTTATGATCTTTTTGGTTGGCTATGTTTATATCTATTCCCCTAATTATATCTGTAACCATCCCCCACCCTACCCCACCCCCACCCCCCGCCCAGATCTCCTCTAGTGTCCACTCTGCGCACACCGTTTGCTTACAATAGCACTGTAGGCATACAGAGATGAAGGAGGCATACAGGGTCCCCGACCTGGAGGTGTTTTGTCTTGGGTTAGTGGAGCAGACCCGGGTCAGCTCATCCCAGGGTATAAGGAGTGTAGTCAGCTGGCTAGTTTCCAGCGTCCGTGTGGAACCGTTAGTCGTAGCTTTAAGGCTGTTTTGGAAATAGGAAAAGTGGTGCTTGAGGTTGCCCTTTGTATGCTGGCTCCAGGGGCGTGTGTGAGAGAAGAAACAGGTGTGCATGGCACAGCATGGACGAAGCAGAAGTTCACACGCTGCCTACCTCTTCCCCAGGGTGCTTGTGCACATCTTTACGGAATACTGTGTAGTTTGCCTTAGTTTGTTGGAGGGCACACAGGTTGGGGAGAGTTTCCTAGGAACGTGCTTCTTTTGAATGAGGCTAAACCCGCAGCATGTGCTTCTTCCTTTGGTAGTCAGATGTGGAGACTCTCCTGCTGTAGCTTGCTTCAGAGGGGCAAGAAATCCTGCCGCCAGTACAGACTACTATGGATTTGGTGAGGACAGGGGTGGATTTGGGCCTCTGTTTTATAAAAACAGGGTTGTAGATCCTGCCATGGTTTCTTAGCCCTGCTAATAAGAGATGAGCCTACCTGATGGCTGGTTTTTAGCAATAGCAAAGGCTAGAGACTCAGCAGCCAGTTTTATCTGGTCAGAAGTTAGACTTTCCTCTTTGAGCATCTTTTTTGGGTTCCTTTTCTTCTGGAAAGATGGACTGCCGTCATCTCCCACCCGAGTGCTATTTTCTGTATTCTCACTGACCTGCTTTCCTGTTTCCTTCCTCCCCTTTCCCGTTACCACATGCCTTTCCTGCTCCCACACAGACTGTCAGATTGCTGTTTCTGTCTTTCTGGAGCATGTTAGCTGCAGTGTTTTGTTTTTTTTTTTTTTTTTTTTAAAGCATTTCTTTTTATTTATTTATTATGTATACAGTGTTCTGTCCATATGTATGCCTGCAGGCCAGAAGAGGGCACTGGATCTCATTACAGATGGTTGTGAGCCACCATGTGGATGCTGGGAATTGAACTCAGGACCTCTGGAAGAGCAGCCAATGCTCTTAACCTCTGAGCCATCTCTCCAGCCCCTAGCTGAAGTGTTTTGTAATCTCTGTTTCCTGGTTGTATTTTAGACACTGATATGGTTTGCTCTAGGTGTTGCTCTCTTTGGCTTCTTGGAGAATGTGTTGGTGTGTTAGAATTTAGGTTATTTCAAATGTATTTGTTTTTAAAGACAGGGTCTCTCTCACTACATAGCCCAAGCTGCTCTTGAACTTGCAATTTTCCTGCCTCACTCCCAAGAGCTGGGGTTATGGGCATGTAGCCCTGTACCCAGCAAAAACACTTTTTTTTTTTTTTTTTGTCAAGAGATGTTAGTAATGAAATAAACCGAGTACCCACTAGAGGTCACACTATACTTTTGTATTATTCAAAATATCCCTTTCTTCCTAGTGTTAAGTCTGTTAAAAAAAGATAGATTGGGATTGGATAGTATAAAAAGGAAAGAAAACTAAGGTGGACTATTAGAGGAACCTTCTTTGTATATTGTGGTTTTATCACGACATTCCTCTGACAGAGAATCCATTTGTGGTGAAGTAACAATGAGATCTCGATACTCAAAATAAAAATAGGAACTTCGTACTCTGAGCCGCAGAGTAATTTGTATTTCTGTTATTGCTTCTGAATGGTTTTATTTAGGTATAGTCATATGTAAATGTTTTCTATATCATTTGTTTTTATTAGTAAGAGTAAGGATTTTGAACACTGTGTAGTCTGTGAGTGACTACCTAAGTTATCTCAATCCTCTGGGCTTTCAGTATCCGGATTTGTAAAGTGCATAATAGCTGCAGTAGCATTATGGTAAGTCCCAGTATGTAGCTCAGCATGGAGCTTAAGTAAATGATAAGGTGAGTCGTTAGTCACTGCTGCTGATTCTGCCCACTCAGGGACACGTCACAAAACAATGACAGAGTCTCTAAACTTTGATGTTTTTTTAAGTTAGGATACTTACTTCTTTGAAATAGCCATATTTTAAACGAGGCTTTGAAGATATTTTTCCTAGAAATTATTATGTTTTAAATTAACTGGTTTTTTTGAACTAATTACTTTTTGTGATCCTCACGTTGTTTTGGCCCTGTACGTTTAAAGTCATTAAGTGTGGAAGCACTACAGGATTTTGAAAAATGAATACTGATTGATGACAGTTTCAATGTTTTTGCAGCCTTAATGGGTTTTAATTTTAGCTATATATTGCTATAGCCTGCTTTGAGAGATACTGTTGGTCCTGCTGTATACAATGCTAGGCTTCATGTATTTGATAGTAAGTAAACTAATCATTAGACTGGTCATATGGTCATAATGTCATATAGTTGTTGCTTAAGATTTTTTTTTTATCATGTATCAGTCAGGGATAAAAAAGTTATTCTCAACTACTACATTTACAGTGAGGTGGGAAGGATGATCATTTCAGCATTTAAAACAGCAGCAGTTTTGAACTTTGGTGTGGGTTAATAGTTGTGAGTGTAAATTGACCATTGCTGACTCAAAGCAAGAAGTAATTATATTGAAGACATAGATGTTGATCTTTTCTTCACCATAAGTGTTTGACTTGGGCTGTTTCCCTCCTGCCTCCTTCTTCTTTTTTAAAAACTACCACACGCGGCCCCAGAACAGGGATGGGGTTGTTGGATGTGCGTCTGTCTAACCTTGTGGTCACACCCTTCTCATTTACCACTTAACATTTAGGACAGGCTGAATTTTTATATTTGAAATGTTCCCTAACCAGCACATCCTGAATATTTTCTTACTTGGTAGATTTTACTGGAAAAAATCCTCTCTAGGTTTTATTGTGGGAATTGGGATGTTTGGGGATATGTAGCTCCCAGGTAGTCATTTACTCTTTCATGACTTTGGAAAGTCCCCTCTTCTCTTCATTGTTTCGTTATCTGTTAAATGAGGGCAGTTGTTTGACATGTAGTTATTGAGTTAATAATATATTTAATGTCTAGCTACTAATTTCATAGCTGTTGCTAAGGGTTTTGTTTATCTTTTAAGGAGGTAGCTAAATTTGACATGTTTCCCCCTTGTAGATAACAGACAAAAGAGTATCCAGAAGACATGCCATTCTAGAGGTGGTGGGTAGTCAGCTTCGAATCAAACCAGTGAGTATATTGATTCATTTTAACCCTTTGCCTCTTGCCCTTCTACCATCTGATTAGAGATGCCTGTTTATTCTAAGGTTTGGAAATAGGGAATTTATATCAGAACCTATTTGTCTCATACTTGCAAGGTAAATTTCTAAATAGTAAACTGTATTTCTCATAGTACAGAGCTGAATTTGAATGGTTAGTTTTAATGGAAAATGATTGCCTGTGTGTAAACTGTAATTTTGTTCATTACTAGATTAGCCAAGTAATTCCCAAAAATACCTGTAACATGGGTAAGGAAGAACACTTCCTCTGTAAGAACCTGAGCTCTCATCCCTAGTGCACATGTGAAAAGCTATGTGTGGTAGTTTGAAAGAAAAAGGCTCCTAAAGGAGTGGCATTAGGAGATGTGCCCTTGTTAGAGGAAGTGTGTCACTGTAGAGGCAGGCTTTGAGCTCTCACATATGCTCAAGATACTATCCAGTGTCTCAGTCTACTTCCTGTTGCCTGCATATCAACATGTAGCAACTTTTTCTCAAGCACCATATCTGCCTGCACACTGCCATGCTCCCTGCCATGATGATAATGGAACCTGTAAGCCAACCCCAATTAAATGCTTTCCTTTATAAGGGTTCACTGCAAGATCACTTGTCATAGATGAGGACACTAAAATAAAAGATGAAGCAAACGGTCAGCCGATAGATAGTGGAGGAAACTCCAAGCTTTCACTTCCTCTCAGACAGAGAAGCTAGAGATATCTGAATGGCATGTCTCTTCACAGCAGTAGAAACCCTAACTAAGATATCATGTGTGTGTGTGTAACCATAGTGGTAAAGGGAGCTGAGAGTTTACCTGCAGCTTGCTGGCCAGCTGGCCTAGCTAAAAAATGGTGAGTTCTAGGTTCAGTGAGAGACTCTGTCTCAAGAGAATAGAGAAGAAAGTGACAGGACACCTGAGATCCTCCTCCTGCCTCCAAGGGACACGTGCAGAGTTCCTCACCCCCAAACCAAAGAATGCCTGTAACTATGTAATGTGTGGTTTTATGGGAACAAATGAGGTAGTAAGTAAATTCACTTCAGTGTTAGAGGATTTTTATCAACACTTTTCTGTGGTTCTTTGTATAGAAGTGAATATTTGTAAATTGTAGAATGTATTCTGTTTCATTGTTTTATAGGTAATTTTCACTTAAAGCATTTTCTGTAGGCTGGACTTTTAATCCTCTGCTCCATAGCCTGAGCATCAGTGTTTTGCAGGGGTGATCCTGAGACTATGTAACTATTCTCTTTCAGTTGCAAACTCCTTCTATAGGAGAATGGGTTGTGTGTATGAGGATTCACTTTGGAGTATTTTATTTGTGGTAAAATAAATATTATGGAACTAAATCCGCTGATTTATGACATTTAAGCCAATTTATATTTTTACGTCCATCCTTGCTTGTGCTCTACTTCTGAGCTGTATATACCCTCGCCCTGTGGTTTCTGTATTACTGTCTGTTGTATAAGTCATTACTTGAACTGATGTTTCAATGATAGCCTTTTAAATTAAGTACTTGGGAAACTTTTAAGTAGAACTGAATTTACTCCACCTCAACCCTGAATAAATAACATTTTAAAGCTTTGTATGCTGTTCTCATGTTGTGCTGAGTGCCTTGACAATGTGTCAGTGTCATAGTCAGCACCCCTGGAGCTCAGCAGTAGTGCATCTCTGGATCTTCACTTTCTTATTTTCCTTAGTTGAGATCATTTATATTTTTGGTTGTGAGCCTAGCCTTTAATGGCTGAGCCATCTCTCCAGCCCTAGGTGAGATCACTTAAGCTCACTGACTATGGGGAGTTGGACTACTTTGTGTCTTTGGTATTTACTGTAATGCCTAGACTGCATCAGGTTCTTAGTACAGTTGAATGTATGAGTCAGTACTGTGATGAGAAGTATAATATGGAATTTCTGGAAGTGGGTATATTGCGGGTTTTTGTAAAAGTACTTGTTTTTTAATGCCCAATTTCTAATACCCTTCTAATGAACTACCATGGCTCAAAATAAAAAAGTTTGTTGTTACTGAAGCATCTTTAGGGAAGGAGCCAGGGTTATTTTGATTCCTGTTTCTGCAGAATGTTGTTTAGACTTACTTCATTCAGAAAAGGAAGGGTGGATGATGACATATCTGGCCCCAAGTGAAAGCTATGTGACAACACTCAACATTCTGCAAGGTTTCGATCTGTTATCCTGTAATCCAGGGACATGACAGGAGGAATGCACACTATACTTTAGTTTTGGATTGCTAGATCCTTTGAGTTGTCTTGATGATTAGATTTCTTTTTTTTTAATTAACTCTTAGACTTTTCTAGATTGTATTGTTAATATTCAAATCCTACTGATAGTATCATGTGCAGAGAAATAAACCAATATGATTTTTACAACATATGTATGTTATGGGATATTTGAATGCACTGTGACACTCTGAGACTGTTAATAAGGTTAAACCTTGAATCAAGGGGCAGAGTCCACAACTAGCTGACTGCAATTAGCCATAGAGATTTTTGAGGGCCCAGATAGAGAGGCACAGGAAGAGACAGGGAAAAGCTTGAAGAGATTCATGGCCCTTTTGATTTGGGAAGGTGGAGAGAGAGGGTCAGCTAGAGGTTTTGTGGCTGCTTTCTTGATCTATCAGGTTTGTACCCCAGTATCTGATTCCTGACTTTTTATTAATAATAGAAGAATTTAGGTAAATGCTTCACCTAAATTTCCCCCTTTTTGTCTAAATAAAAAGGGAAGGTTTTAACTTTAACATAGTAAAACTATATACCTATAAAAACAATTATCAGGTAAGAATTACATTTACAATTTCCAATCTATTCATATTTGGCAAGTTTGGAAAAATTACTCTATTATCTATCCAATCTTGATGAGTCCAAAGTTTTATACCTAAACCACTTTCTATCATAACTTGTATTATCATCCTAAAAATACCTTTTTAGACCTTGAAACATTTTCTTAGATAAACAACTTAAACTTTTATGTCTCTCAACCTTATAAATTTTACATCTCTTTTATAAGTTTCTTTTCTGATATGTAATTATAGAATCAGCCTTTTCAGAACTCAAAGCGGTTGCTCATTGAAATCCTGAATATGTATCTATGGTATGGTATACATACTTTAATTTTCCAAACTCTGCAAAATGAACCGCATCCATTTGCCAAATTTCATTTCTTTGAGTACCTTTTGGGTTTGGTAATGGAGTTTGGTTATACAAAGAACAACCAGGACATTTTTTTATAATTTCCTTGGCTTGTTGCCAAGTAGAAAAATATTTCTTCAAACCTTTGCTATTAACATGGTTTTTCTTATGAAATTCTGAGACTTCTAGCACATTTCCTACCAGTAGCTAATCAATTTAATCATTACTTGTGCTGGAGGGCCTGGTAGACCTGTATAGGAGATGATATGTATTATATACAAGGAATCATTTCTATTTCCAATTACTTGTTGTAGTTTGCAAATAACAGAGTTAATTGTGAATCATCTGGAATAAATTCAGTGGTTTCAATATGTAAAACAACTCTTTTTACACATTGAGTCAGTAGCTATGTTAAGAGGTTCTGGAAAAGTCTAATAATACCATAAGAATATTATATAATTCTGATGTTTGAACAGAATCATAAGGGCATTGAGCCACGTTACTTATTTTTCCTGACTTATAACCTGCCTTTCCTGATTTATTTGCATTAGTATTAAATGTAAGGGCTTCAGAAAGTGGTGTTCCTCATACAATGTTAGGAAGAATCCAATTAGTTCTCTTTACAAACTGAAGTCTTTTGCTTTTGGGATATTTGTTGCTAATCTTTCCCCCCAAATTACTTCAAACTCTTTGCCAATGTTCATTTTTTGCCCATAATGAGGAAATTTGAGCATTAGTAAAAAGGTACCACGATTCTATCTGGTATAATCCTGTTAATTGATGGAGTTTCAATTTTCCTCTCAGAATCAATTCTGAAACCCTTTCTACATAGGTCTTTAATTTTTTACTCTGTTTGTATACTAAAAATATCCATTTTAATATATCATCTTCTCTCTGCATAAGAATTCCTGTGGGAGAATGCATAGAAGGTAAAATAACCAGAATACTATCAAGCTCTGGATCCAAACAATCCACATGTGCATCCTGTAGTTTCTTTTCTACCAAAGCCAATTCTCTCTCATCCTTAGTTGATAGTTTTCTTGAACTGTTTGGGTCCTTATCACCTTGTAAGGTTTAAAATAAGTTACTTAGTTCTTGAGTTATTTATACAATTGTGGGCTGTAGCCAGTTAATATCTTCCAGCAGTTTTTGAAAATCATTAAAAGTTCGTAATTGTTTTCTCCTGATTTTTACTTTCTGTGGTTGAATTTTCTGTAAACCTATCTTATATCCTAGGTAATTAATAGAATCCCCTCGTTGTATTTCTTCAGAAGTAATTTGTAATCCCCAACAAGGCAAAATTCTCTTTACTTCATCAAACACTTTACCTAAAGTATATGTATCTGAATCAGCCAGTAAGATATCATCCATATAATGTTAAATTATAGGTTGAGGAAATTGTTTATTAATTCTAAAGTCTGTTGTACAAAATATTGATACAAGGTGGGGCTGTTTAACATCTCCTGTGGAAGAATTTTTCACTGATATCTTTTAACAGGCTGAGAATTATTATAAGTAGGCAGTGTGAAGGCAAATTTTTCTCTATCCTGTTCTTGTAAAGATATAGTAAAAAAAAAAAAAAAAAGCAGTCATTGAAATCAGTCACTATAATAGACCTAATTTAGGTAATAAAGAAGACAAGGGAATTCCAGATTATAAAGAACCCATTGGCTGGATCACCTTGTTAATAGCTATCAAATCTGTTACCATTCTCCATTTTCTAGATTTCTTTTTAATGACACACACACACACACACACACACACACACACACACATATATATATATATGTCATTATATATATGAGAATTTCAAGGACTGGCCAATTCTTCAATATGTGGAACATTTAGCTGCATCTGTACCAGCTGTTCTTGTACCTATAATTTTTCTGATGTCAAAGGCCATCTTGCCACCCAGACAGGGTTGTCAGTTAACCATTTTAAAGGTAGGGCTGTTGGTACCTTTGAAAGATCAATAGCTGTTGTGTCCTGATTATATACAACCTGAATGGTCAGTGACTGTTCTTGATAATACCTTTCAATATTTTCCTCAGAAGCATTCTTTATTTTATAGTTTGTTTCTGAGATTGGAGGAATGTTAATCTGGAAAATATATTTTTACTCTTTTCTTGGTATGGCTTTTGGAAATTTGTTATTGTATTTAACAACTTACAGTGTCAAGGTTCTAGAAAAGGCATGATTTATATAGTTAGCAACTTTTTTTTTTTTTTTTTTGGTTTTTTGAGACAGGGTTTCTTTGTGTAGCTTTGCGCCTCTCCTGGGACTCACTTGGTAGTCCAGGCTGGCCTTGAACTCACAGAGATCCGCCTGGCTCTGCCTCCCGAGTGCTGGGATTAAAGGCGTGCGCCACCACCGCCCGGCCAAGATTTATTTATTTATTATGTACACAGTATTCTGCCTGCATATATGGCTGCAGGCCACAAGAGGGCACCAGATCTCATTACGGATGGTTATAAGCCACCATGTGGTTGCTGGGTATTGAACTCAGGACCTTTGGAAGAGCAGTCAGTACTCTTAACCGCTGAGCCATCTCTCCAGCCCATATAGTTAGCAACTTTTGAACGGGAATTAGAATCAGAGATCTTTTAACTATTTGGAGTAATTTTTCTCTATTTTATTATTTATGATTCATAATTTTTTAACTATTGAGTATTTTTCTTAAAAAATTTTTTTTGTGTGTGTTAAAACTGCTGATTTACCTTAAGGAGTTTTAGTGATTAAGTTGAATGAAATTTTAGATTAGGAACAACCTTAGATTCCTATATATGTAAGTTTGATTTAGGACAGAGATGGTATTGTGTATGGGGCAGGAGATGCCTGTGGCTCTTAGATCTTTTCCACTCCTCTTCTGCATAAAGCCATGAGGGTGGGGGGTTGATAAGGACATCCATTTAGGGCTGAGTGTCCAACGTCTCCCACTTTTCCATATTGTCCAGCTGTGGATCTCTTTGTTAATGACTGTCTATTTCAAAGAAGCTTCTCCAATGAGGGTTGAGTGATGCTCCACTCTATGGCTATAGCAATGTCATTAGGAGTCATTTTATCGTTATGTTTCTTTAGCACAATGATACTCAACCTTCCTATTGCTGCGACTCTTTAATACAGTTTCTCATGTTGTGGTGACTCCCAGTCATAAAATTATTTTGTTGCTACTTTATAACTGTAATTTTGCTACTGTTATGAATCATAATGTAAATATCTGATTTGCAGGATATCTGTTAGGCAACCCCCAAAGGGGTCACAATCCACAAGTTGAAAACCACTGTTTTAGCAGAATAATAGTAGTAGGTGTTCACTTAGGCCCATGATCTATTTAATCTTAGGTTCTTGTCTACTTTAGCAGTGTCAGGTATGGGCTTCATCTCATGGAGTGGGCTGGGCCTTAAGTCCAATTTTAAAAAGTGGTTGGTTACTCCTATGACATCTGTGCCACTGTCCATTCACTTTATTCTTCTAAGGCAGTTCTCTCTCTACACAGCTTCTATTTTGCTCTCTTACTCAGCTCCTTTCTTGCCTGATTTCTCTCTACATTTTTCTGCTGTTCCCTCTAAGTGCTATCTTAATTCCTTCATCTTGTTCCACTCCATCTAGGTTCTCATCCATCTAGTTCTTTCCCTTCTTAGCTCCTTTCCCATCTTCTTTCTCATCTAGTTCTTCCTCATTTTGTTCTTCCCTACCTGGCTCTTCCTCATCTTCCATCTCATTCTTCTAGTTCTCTCTTCTAGGCTTCCAACCTAGTTCTCCTCAAGTCTCTGAGGTTTACAGTTATACCTGTGCAATAACAATGTTCTGGCTAAGGCAAGGTCACCAGACTTGAATTCCCTCAGGATCAAAAGAAGGGGCATTAAGATCCACACAAAAGAGCAGTAGCTGTCAGCCATCAGCTGCAACCCAAAAGGGAAGTGACTAATGGGGAAATTAATCAACTAAGGGCTAAATTCGGTTAATATCTAAGCAAAGGGGATTTTAGGTGCTCAAACTATGTTCTTAGAAGTAGTTAGTTAAAATGTTAAGGATCTATAAGTCACTAAGTCATGGGTGAAAATAAAACTGCCGCCTTTTTTCCTTTGGTTCCTTACTGTCCAAGCTGTCTCGGCTGCCGATGTTTTCTGGCAGGGTGGGGAAAATGTAGCTAGGTAACCTGTGTCACAGCTTGATATACCTGTAAGTAGAAACCCTTTAGTTCTAAGTTAATTGTTAAAGGTAGATCTAAAACTAGAGATAAGACTTTGGAAAGGGGAAGGTTAAATAAGCTTAATTAGCACATCTGCCAGGCCTTCTCAAACAGATAGTCTGGATGCTTACATCTGTTCTTAGAAAGTCTGGGGAGTATCTCAGATAAGATACTTTCATCCAGAGAAGGTCCTGGCTGGATGTTGCTAATGACGAAAGTTACAGAAGGGTCTGAAACTGGGGGTCTGGCTGCGTTGCTGCTTTAGCACGTTGGGAGATGTGTCCAAATACTTTAATTGTGCCCAGTGGATGCTCAAACACACTGTTCTAGGAATGGAAAAGCTACAATAGCACATGAGAAATTCATAGCAGGAAACAGCTGATATTCAAAAGCCAATATCACCAAGTCTTCTTAAGCCCTGGCTTTATCCCCTGGAAGGCCCTTGGCTTCTTCCAGGTATTAGCTTTTGCCATAGTCAGCTGAATTCCTACTTCATATTTCTGTGACTTCCAGCAAGGGTCCAGTATTGATGGTGTAGCAGAAGCCAGAGGCCTTGAACCAGACCAATGACTCATTACAATGAACATTTGCAAGTAAAGCTGTTTGGGTGAAAAGGTATACTACGTGACACATTGCAGCTTCCAGTGCCACTACGACTAATGAATATGTGATGGGGAGGGGAAAGACAGAATGGTACATGTCCAGTGGAACTGGAGACGTGACAGCTGTGATGGGAGTGAGTGAGAGAAGGCTGTGCCCAGAGGAGCAGGTTGTGCCCAGAGGGGTTGGTGAGATGTTTTTTATTTTATTTTGGTGGGAAGGTTACAAGGGCAGAGGGCAGATATGAAATAACTGGGAAATAAGTGGGATTGGGGTGCATGATGTGAAATTCCCAAAGAATCAATAAAAAATTTTGTTAGAAACTTTGATTGTATATAATTTCATATATATGTTAACAGTAAATAATATGTATTTAGGCTTAACTTAAGGATTGATCAGTATATGTCCTTGGAGTATCATGTTTATCCTGGAGTCCACTGTCTAAATAGCTTAAGAAAAAGATTACCAAGGACCATTAATTCACTTTTTTTGTGGGTAGATTTAATAACTGCCTGAGGATATGATGTTTTAAACCAAGCTTTCTTAATTCCTTGGGATATTTATTGCATAAATAATGATAGTCTCCATCTCAGACAGTCATATGTATATGTACAACTACACACACACACACACACACACACACACACACACACTCACACACACACACACACATAAATGGCTGGTCAATAAAAAATGCTGAGTGATTAAGTTGGTATGCTAGGGAACTGGTTGATTTCTCCAGGAAAAAGTAATTTAGCATAATGTAATAGAGGAAGAGGTCACAGGGAGAGTTGTTCAGAATCTATTGATTTGTTTGCATTACTGTAGATTGCATTATCATGTAGTAAGGCTTCTTTATTTCAAAAACCTAATAGTAAAATAAAAAATTGGCTATTTGACTTACAGAAATAGCCAATTTTACCTTGATTACATTTAAGGTTTTTTTTTTTTTATTACATTTTGTGTTTGGGGAGGCATGTGTATAGAGAGCAGAGGACAACTTGCTGAAGTTGGTTCTCTCCTTTCTCCATTGGGTCCTGGGGATCAAGTTATATCTTTAAATGTGGTGGCAGGCACCCTTACCTGCTAAGACTGCTGACCAGCTCATATTTGCAAATTTTGAAGTGCCTTTCAGTAGGTATTTTAAAAATTCCTTTTGAGGAAACTAATTATCTCTGCTAATATGGAGGCAGTCAGTGGAAAAATATAATCTAAAATAATTAATGCACCAATAGTTTTGTCTTTGATATATGTTAATTATTTGTGATTTCAATCTAAATGATATTCATGGAAGGAGTTATTTAAAAGTCAAATTATTCTTCAAGACAGCTAGAAAGAAGGCAGTAATGCATGAGATATTTGATCACCATATCCTGCCTTGTGGTTTTTCACTTTTAAATTGTGTCAGAAATTATTAGGAGAAAATAAATAATAGCAAAGAAGTGCTTTTGCCAGAGGACGAGTGCATTTTGGAAAAACAGTGGAGACCCTTCTCAGACTGAGAATTATTTTTCATCTTTCTTATCCATTGAGTAGCTTATTTAACTCACCAATTGATGATTTTGCTTGTTATCTTGGATTCCTTCAGGAACGGAAGGTAGAACTCTTTTTCACGTATGAATGATTATGTTACTAGGTGCCAGGCTTACTAAACTTTCAAGTGTAATTTTATACTTAATTGTTTTGATACCAAGATTCTGGATCATGTCATATTAGTTGTAGTTCTCAACCCTGCTGTACCACTGTATTCTTTTATTGATTAGATCCATACCAATCCGTGTTTCCATCAGTCCGCAGAGGAGAGCCAGCTCTTGCCAATGAAGACACACGTATGGTGCTGGTTGAATCCTGGGGATAGCTTTTCCTTGTTACTCAACAAGTACTCTTTCCGTGTTTTCTCTCCACAAGCTGAGGTGGAAATGGAGTGTACTTTAAGGTAAGCTTGCCTGGTGAACTTAGAGTGAGTAATGGCATTTGTATCTGAGGCCCCACCCCCACAAATGCTTCAATGAAAATCGTTCTAGGTTTGAGTCATATTTGGCTGCAGTAGCCACATAATTTGTGTTTCTGGAAATCATTTGGCTTTGGAAATGGATGCTTCATGGTATTCTCTAATGTGTGCTATCCTTTACCTTTCTATTCCTAATGTTTCCACCAAACAAAACTAACTACATGTTTCCTTGAATTTTTACCTTTATTAAAAATTTTCAGGTATTCTGACTTATATCACTGCCTTACCTTATAATAATATCATAAAGTACAGAGTAGGAGGACTGAAGAAATGAGGTAGTAGGATGAATGCACAGAATCTGGTATGAAGGTAAAATTTACAAACTAGTTTCTGAGCCAGTTGCCAGGCAATGGCTGGGCTTTTTTCTGGCTCTCAATGACAGAGTTCAGACACTAGACCTGTAGAACTGATTGGATTAGTTATATAGAACTAATATTGACATATACATTAGACATTTCTTGATATCATTGAGGTTCTCATGCACTTTAGAACTACCTCAATTTTGCTTTGTCTACCACATCAAAATTCAAGATTGTTGTTGTCAGTCCTGTGTTCATCTGCTCACACTGAAAAGCCGGTTCATGATAGAGAAGAGTGCACTCAAGAGCCGTCACCCTAAAAAGTGGAAGGAGCTTTCTTCTCCCTAGAAGACCATCCTGGGGACCTAAGTACAGGGAAGGGCTTATATATAGAGAGAGAGGAGGTGCATGGGCAGTGATGGGAAGACCATTTGCTGGACAAGGTCTTAAGGCAGCATCTTCGCCATTAGCCATGGGCTTTTTCTTTGTCTTTTTCTTCCTTCCTTCCTTCCTTCCTTCCTTCCTTCCTTCCTTCCTTCCTTCCTTCCTTCCTTCCTTCCTTCCTTCCTTCCTTCCTTCCTTCCTTCTTTCTCTCTCTCTCTATCTATCTATCTATCTATCTATCTATCTATCTATCTATCTATCTATCTATCTGGAAACTAGCAATTCCTATGCCTAATAATAAGCATATTACTTTTCTGTAGGTTACCCACCCGGCAGTTCACATGCTCTGTGTTAAGTGATGGTGATGTTCCAGACACAAGATAAGGAGGGATGTATGTTTTCTGGTGTTATCTGAGGG
Source organism: Peromyscus maniculatus bairdii (assembly GCF_049852395.1). Classification (NCBI taxonomy): domain Eukaryota; kingdom Metazoa; phylum Chordata; class Mammalia; order Rodentia; family Cricetidae; genus Peromyscus; species Peromyscus maniculatus. The sequence continues at coordinate 108,168,324 of NC_134854.1, forward strand.
TTGTCAGATGGTCTGGGTTTTTTTTTTTTTTTTTTTTTTTTTTTTTTTTTCCGAGACAGGGTTTCTCTGTGTAGCTTTGCACCTTTCCTGGAACTCACTTGGTAGCCCAGGCTGGCCTCAAACTCACAGAGATCCGCCTGGCTCTGCCTCCCGAGTGCTGGGATTAAAGGCGTGCGCCACCACCGCCCGGCTGGTCTGGGTTTTACAGAAAGGTTCTTTAGCAGGTAGTCATCTGGGTGTTTGTATAGGATGTAGAACAGTGGACAAAGGGAAAGGAAGTCAAAGCAGCTGCCAAACACAACTCCTGAGAGTAGCCACTGTTAAGTATGGCAATAAGCTTCATGTATTTGAACACTGAAATCTTCGTAACAATGAGTATGAGGGATTCACACTACTAATATCTCTGTTGCAGTTCAAGGAAGACAGAGAAGGTTTGAGACTTGCCTAGGGTTACATAACAGGTCCAGGTTCTAGACTCCAGCAAGCTATTTCCAGAATGATGCTCTTACAGACTACCCACTACTCTACCAGAATACCTGCCTTAGCACTCACTGCAAAAATACCTGGAGGATGGTGAAGTCAATCTGGAATAGTCATAGAATGGAAAGAAAGAGGACGGGAGGTGGAAGGAGAGAGATATCCTCATTAAAACTCTGTAGTATGATATTGAAGGAAAAATTAAAAGTATATAAAGTGTATACTATTTCTATCAAATGATGGATGCATTTATATAATGAAGTCATAAAGACATCATACTCAAGCTTTTAGGGATAGAATGGAGGGGAGAGGAACAATTTTGAGGTTGTGTACAGAGAGGGCTTTGATTGTTTTTAATTGGAGCAAATTTGACAAAGTACTCTCGTTGGGGTAGTATACATAGTATTCATATTTGTAGGTAGAGAGACAGGGTATGCTGCCTTATTGCTACACATTTAACTCCTGTAGAGTTTAAAGAAGACTAGAAAGGATCCTCTCTGTGTAGTACTTTGTTGCAGTTGTTAGAAGTCTTTTACCCTGGTAATTTTTTTTCTTCCAACTGATAGAATATTTAAGTTTTGAGACCAAATAACAAAATAGCAGCTAAAAAAAAAAAGAAAACAAAACCCCTGGTTAGTTCTCATTTTGCATTTATTTACATACTTTTTACAGCCTGTTAAGATTTTATAGTATCATTCACAGCCTACTTTTTAGGAGCATATGGCTATACATCACCTATAAGTTTTCATTTTTGACTCTTGTTTTTACTTATGTCTGAAATTATTCTACTAGAAATATCAAAGCTTACACTTCTTTTGAGAAGCCATAGAGAAATCCAAATGAGAAAAAAATATACTTGGTTTTGTATTTAAATAATTAAATAATTCACACTTCACATGGGAGCAGGGTTAATTTTGCATTCCTGATGCATCCCCAGTGTTGGGGTGCAGAGTGTATGTTGGCTCCTTGGATATCAGATTGAGTGATACTGTGATAGGAGCAGGATTTTGTTTTCATAGCTAAACTTCATTGTTGATAAGGAAGTAACAATTTTATTCCCTGGGGAGATTTTCTTAAAGATAGTCTTAAGGAAAGTACAGTAAATTTTTGTCAAGCTAACTTATTTTTTCTAAACTATTAAAGTTCTTAACACTCAGATTCCATGTAAATAGCTGCTAGTTTCAAGCACTAATTCGGAACAAAGCAATAAAATGTTGATGAAAATCTCATTATGATGTGGCAACAAATAACTTTGAAATTGGTTTGTAATTACAGAAAGAGTATGGATTTGGATGGGAGAGGAGCTTGGAAGATCTTGGGAAGTGGTTGGGGGAGGAGAACCATAATCAGACTATATTGTATGAAAAAAATCTATTTTTAATAAAAGAAAAATGAAAGGAAAAAATTTCATTTGTAATTATTTTCAAATCAGCTCATTTTTATTAGTAGCATATTTTATATTAAAGATATAAAAATAAGTTACATATTTGACATAGCTTAGAATATATTTTGAATTCTTAAGGAAACTTAAGGAAAACAATCTTAAATATAAGAATGCTACTGGAGAACTCAACATTTCCCAATCTCAAAAACAACTGTGAAGCACAGTCATCAAGACAGTATGGTCCTGGCATAAAGACAGACACAGCTCAGGGAGTTGAGGGTTCAGAAATTAGCCCTTACATTTACAGTCTTTACTTCTGACAGGGCCACCAATTAAACAGGGTGAAGTCAGTTGTCCAGACAGTACTGGAACAGTTGATAGCCACATGAAAAAAATGAAGCTAGACTTTTACTGTATATCATATAACAATCAAAATGGATCAGAGACCTAAAAATAAAGAGAGAGAGCATAGGTATGAATCTTTACCAGCTTGCTTCAGGTATGGCTTCACAAGTCTAACATCAAAGCAACAGCGGAGACAGGAGCATTAGGTAAACTGGGTTTCCTCCCATTTGAAAATATGTGTGCTTACAAGAGCACAGTCAAGAAACAAAAAGGACGAATGACAGAACTTTGTGAATCATGCACCTGTAACATATTTACATCTAGAATATATAAGCAGTTATAACTCAAAAATACAAGGCCAACCCAGTTTTAACATGTGCCACTGATTAGAATAAATATTTCCTAATAATAACATGAAAAGATAGCATCATTAGTCATTGGGAAATTTAAGTCAAATCTATAATGAGAAAGTTTTAACAATTAAAAAAAAATGCTCACTAAGCTACGAGGCAGCTATAACCAAAGACATTAGTAAATGTTGATGTTAGCATATGGAGAAACCAGAACTCTCATATATGATGTGGTGTTGTGAAACAGTACATTCTCCTTGGAATGTCCACACTCCAGTAAGTTTTTAGGCGGTGGTGGTGCTCACACCTTTAATCCCAGCACTTGGGAGGCAGAGGCAGGTGGATCTCTGTGAGCTTGAGGCCAACCTAGTCTATAGAGCGAGTTCCAGGAAAGGCGCAAAACTACACAGAGAAACTGTCTTGAAAAACCAAATATATATATAAACAGCTGTGTGTCCTGGCACTCCCCTTCCTAGGTTTATGCCCCCAAATTGAAAACATGTGTTCACACAAAAACTTACACATGGAATCCCGCAGTAACATCATTCATAATAGTCAAAGTTGAGAAACAAGTCAAATGTCCATCAGCTTTTGAGTAGTAAGCAAATATGGAATAGTCTTGGAATATAGTTCCTGCCATTTATTATGATTCCTGCCATTGAAATCCAAGTCTGCCTTTGAAAGGGATCATTCTTTATTTTATAGCTACTACAAGAACATTTCAGAACTACAAATCAGACTCTTCAGCTACACATTCTGAAATCTCTTATCTTCAGTTTTAAAGGTGTATTTATTTTCATTTTATGTGTATGAGTGTTTGCCTGGATGTATGTGTGTAAGTGCATCATATATGTGCCTCTGGCCACAGAGGCCAAAAGAGGGCACTGGACCTGGAGTAACAGATGGTTGTGAGCCATCATGTGGGTGGCCCCAGCCCATGATTTTTTTTTTTTTTGTTCTCTGTATTTAATTTTATATATATATAATTTTACAATACCATTTAGTTCTACATATCAGCCATGGGTTCCCCTATTCTCCCCCCCCACCCCCTCCCCTTACCCCCAGCCTACCCCCCATTCCCACCTCCTCCAGGACAAGTCCACCCCCGAGGACTGTGATCAACCCGATAGACTCAGTCCAGGCAGGTCCAGTCCCTTCCTCCCAGACTGAGCCAAGTGTCCCTGCATAAGCTCCAGGTTTCAAACAGCCAACTCATGCAATGAGCACAGGACTTGGTCCCACTGCCTAGTTGCCTCCCAAACTGATCAAACCAGCCCATGATTTTTAAGACTAATATATGCTGTGATAATATATGTGGCTGGAGATAAAACATTTTACTGTAGTATAAACTGTTTTTAGTTTAAGTTTGACTGAAGGAGCTCAATACCCCAGTAAGAAGTCCTCAGTAGCATAGAACTGAGCAGCCTCAAGGTTGCCACCACATGATAGAAAACAGAGTTCTGTTTTATTCTACAGGAACAGTCAAATACTTGATGAAGATGATGTGTTGAGTGAGATGCAGAAGTCCCCTGTGATTAAGCTGCCTGATGAGACAGCTGGTGCTTCACGGCTGCAAGGAAGCCCTGAACTAACCGAGGGTGCTGCCGTCGAGGCTCCGGTGAGAAACCTCAGAGGCGCCTTCCTAATGAGGTCTGTGCTTCCCAAATAGACCACTGACATCATGCGTGTTATAACGCCTGTGGCACTGACCTACATCTGTAGAGAGTGTCACACTAGGCTGACACAAACCAATAGATAATGAATTTCTTGTCAAGAATTGAACTAACTGGGTCTACAGTTGTGGGTAGCTCTGCTAATGGTAATTTTCCTCAAAGTAAATCATTTTACAACTTCACTAAGGTTGCACATCACCATTAGGAATTAGTTTATGGATGTTCTTTTAGTCCTCTTCAGGTGCACGTGGAGATGGCAATGGGCACCAGCCACACCCTGCCCAGAGGAAAAGAATCCTCCCAGCTTGGATGTTAGCAGGAAATTTAAGTGATCAAAACCTTTCAGCACCTGTTACGGGTGGAGGTAGGTTTTTGTCTTTGCTGATGTTTTCAAGGAAATGTTAAAGACAATTTAAAGGTTTTTCTGAGCAAATAGGTATCGAGTGGTGGTCGCACACAGTATGGGTTAGCCTGGGACTTTAAATTCTATTCTGTCTATTTATTTATTTTGAGACATGGTCTTAAACTTGTTATGCCACTTATGTCTCCTAAGTGCTGAGGTTACAGTTGTGGCTGCTATGCCCGTTAACCTAAGATTTACTTTTAGATGTGCATGGAATATAATTCAGAACATAAGCTGTTACTTTATGGCTCTTGTCAAACAGCATTCTATCCATTGATATCTTGTTGAGCATGTGATATTCCTCTTTTATTGTTAGATGCACTGTTTATATATATTCTCAGGTGAGCATGTTGGTGTCATATCTGAGATGAAAGGACACCACAACCAAAATATTTAAAAATAATTAAATAAAGTAACCAGGCACACAGTGTGTGTGCTACAAGATTCAAACACACATGACTCTTGTCCTGGCCCAGCTTATGTCATGAGCTTATGTCACCTCAGTGATTTATGTCTTTCTGGACATATGTCTATGCTGGACATCTGCTGTTTCTTATTCATCTATTTATTTATTATTTATTTATTTATTTATTTATTTTTCTCCCATATAGTACATCCCTATTGAAGTTTCTCTTCCCTCCTCTCCTCCCAGACCCTCCCTCTGACTTTCCTTCTCCCCCAGGTCCAGTCCTGTTTCCTTTCAGAAAAGGGCAGGGCTCCCAGAGATATCAACCAAACATGGTATATCAAGCTGCTATAAGATTAGGCACTTTTCCTCATCTTAAGGCTGGATAGATAATGTAGTAGGAGGAAAAGGGTCTCAACATTAGGCAAAAGAGTCAGACACAGTTTCCACTCCACTGTAGGAGTCTGACGAGAAGACCAAGCTATACAGTCATAACATATATGCAGAGGGCCTAGGTCAGACTCATGCAGGCTCCCTGATTGTCATTTCAGTCTCTGTGAGCCCATATGAGCCAAGGTTAGTTGATTCTGTGGGTGTTCTTGTGATGTCCTTGATCCCTCTGGCTTCTACATTCCTTCCTCCCTCTTTTCCTCAGGGTTCCCTGAGTTCCACCTAATGTTTGGCTGTATGCCCCTGCATCTGCTCCCATCAGTTGCCGGATGAAGCCTCTCTGATGACAGTTATGCTAGGTTCCAGTCTAGGAGTATAGCAGAATATCACTGGGAATCATTTCATTGACTTTTTTTCTTTTTCTTTCTTTCTTTTTTTTTTTTTTTTTTTTTTTTTGCTGGTCACGTTTGGTCCTATCCTAGTTCTTTTCTGTCTGATTTTTCTCAAAGTTTTTGTTTTTTTGAGACAGGGTTTCTTTGTGTAGCTTTGCACCTTTCCTGGAACTCACTTGGTAGCCCAGGCTGGCCTCGAACTCACAGAGATCCGCCTGCCTCTGCCTCCTGAGTACTGGGATTAAAGGCGTGTGCCACCACCGCCCGGCCTCAAAGTTTTTGTTTTAACAAATGTTAAAAGTTAAGTGCCTTTTCTGTACATCAGTAGGATTTGATGTCAAATGCCTTTCCCATACATTATTAGGATTTGATATCAAATACCTTTCCTATACATCAGTAGGATTTGATATCAAATGCCTATCCTGTACTTAATAGAATTTTGAATATCAAATCAGCCTTGCATTCTTGATAAACCCTTTGACTCCTGGGCTCTTTTGATTGTCTTTTGATTCTGGGAAATGAACTTAGGGCCTCATTTGCTGAACAAATTCTACCTCAGCAGATTTTCTCCTTTTTTATGTCACTTTTATTTGGTAAGGATTTTTAAATGATTGTTTTAAGTGGTGTTGAGCAATAATCTTATTTTAGTGTGAATTTTTTGGGGGGGGGGTTTTAATGTAATTGCTGGCCTGGTAAAATGCATTGAAAAGTGTTACTCTTTTCTGTTTCCTGAGAGAGTTTATCCTTGTGCTGCCCAATAGAGTATTGTAGCCTAGGTGGCCTAAGTGACATTTACTTTCTCACAGTTCTGGAGGCCAGAAATCCAAGATCAAGGTGTCAGCATTGTGGCTTGCTGTTAGCTGGCTTCTCTATGTATCACCTCTCTCTCTCTCTCTCTCTCTCTCTCTCTCTCTCTCTCTCTCTCTCTCTCTCTCTCTCTCTCTCGCACACACACACACACACACACACACACACACACGAATGGTTTTGAGATTTACACACATTCCATTTGTAGCCAATTTGCCAGTGTCACTATTCCTGTGCTTTGGAGACATTTTAAGTAAAATTATGGTTGCTTGA